>NC_088108.1:12644169-13878713 GCF_036370855.1 Dromaius novaehollandiae
TTGTAATTGTAAAAGTAAAGGAATACCTAAAGCAGATACGCACATAACCTCCCTAAAGTGCTGTATCCACATGTAAGACCTCTGGGATCATATATCAAATGCTTTTGTAGTTAGAGGTCCATCGAGGCTTTCTCAAAGCATGAATATTGCATATAATTATATTCACATACATTTATAATTGCATATAATACAATAGACTCTGAGAGGATTCTTACAAGGATTGGTGTCTCTCCCTGAGGTCAGGAGAAAATTAAACTTCGGATTTTTACGTTGCTACAAGTGTTTTGTTTTTTTCCAGAAACGGAAGTCAATCCATCAAAATAGACAGGAAACATGGAAAGCGTTTGTTGGTGTTTATTTTTGGTTGTGCTGTTGCCCAGCTGTTAAGCTCTTTCCTTCTGGTTGATGGTGGTCATTGGCCAGCAGCTTTATGTGATGTCCCTTCTTCATAAGTACCATACTGATATTGAAAAAGCTATAATATAATGTGGGGTGAGAGGACATGCTTGTTGTGTTATATGCCCGTTAGGGAAGTTAGTATCTGAGAAAAGGGTCAATAGTTAGCATTGTTCTTTGCAACTAATGTGAAGGGTTGTGTAGACTTCTGGTTGCACATACAATTGCTGAAAGTGCAGCGTAGTGCCAAACAGGTCTCCCTACCTTCAGAAGGGGACTGAGTCCTTCTTATTTGGTTGTAAATCTCTAAAAGAGTTTGAACAAACTTGGTGGCCTGATCGATGAGGCAAGCTTGCTGGAAATATTAATAAGTAACCCTATGAATTGCAGAACTGTTGATTCCTCTGCATAGCCACCACTCATTAAAATTTAAAGGAACTTGATATCTTTGAGTTTTTCCCTGTCAGATTTACTTGAAATTAATGAAGGAGTTAGAAGTTTTTGTAGACAAAAGAACAAATACAAAATAGTATGTTCATATAAATGTTATTTTATTAGAAAATCAGTCTCATGATCTGTGCTTTTATAAGGGACTGGTATTTGATTCTTTTATAAGAAGCTTCTTCTATCATAGACTTTGTGCCTTCTGACTAGATTAAGCACATCAGAAAACTGCTGCTTATTTTTTTAAAAAGTACTTTGAAACATTGAGGGCTCACTATTCTTGGTGATTATGTCCAGTTTACATAATCAAGGATACATTAAGATATTCAGATTGCTGACTCTCTTGCATAACTCTGCTTTCCTTCACTTGGTGTTTTCATGCTGTGTGTGGTTACATTTTCCCAATTTTGTGGCATGTAGGTACTTGGAAACCCAGATTTTCTGTGGCATTCTGTACTACAGCTAATTACTGGCACTGAGATGCTCGAAATTCAGTCATTTGATTTCTAATGGCTCAGGTCTATTAGATCAGGTCTGTGGCCAGGCCTTTAAAGATTAGGCAGTGAAATGAAAACAATTACTGTCTTTCTCTGTTTATGAAGACAATATCTTTAGGTCCTCATCCCAGCTCTGAGAATATATATATATATTTTTAAACTACTGAAATTTTATCACACCTACCTTTTGATACTCTGTGTTTTAGAAAAAATATCTCTGGTATCTACACATATAAACACGTTACTAAAGAAATATCTTTGTGAAGCAATCACAAAAAAGTTACAGTGAATTCAGTGGTACTTTGAAGAAGATCTGTTCCTTTGGCACATCCTCTGAATGTCAAATTTCTGTTTCCAGAAAACGTATTGACAGAGAAAGCATACAGGCAGTTTTTTCAGTGATACAGCAGCAGCTCAGAAGTGGAGAGAAGAGGGAAAAAATGTGTTTTGCAGTCATTGGTAGACTTGTCTTTTTCCTGACAAACATTAGTTCGATTCTTGCCAGAAAAAAGTATAACCTCCCCCCACCTACAAAAGAATAGAAAATGAGCTATGGTTTGAAAAGTTCCTTATGTTATTAAAAAAGAGAGGACAATGGTATTTATATGATCTTTAAAAACTAAGCAATAATGACTCATGAAAGACTTGAATGAATGGAACAAGGGATGATTTGCTCAAGTGTTTCATAGAATTCTCTTCCCATAGAAGCATCACTAAATAGATTAACTTATCAGGAAAGCATACATTTTCACTGAAGAAGGCAGCTTTTTATTCTTATTTCTGTCACCTATCCATGTATTTTGGTTAATTTTAACATATTTTAATCAAAAGGAATTGTCTGACGGCTTGACTACATATATTAAAACGTGTTGTTAAATAAACTCCAGGTCATCTAACAAATATGAATTGTGCTGTCCAACAGGAACATTTTGTTTAATTAGAATGTATTTTCTTTTAATTTCTTCTGTCAGGCTGCAAGTAATCTATCCTTACAATCACAGTGCTCTTGGGGGGAAAAAAGAGAGAAGCCCAAACCACCAAAATTCAAATGAAAATGCAAGAAATGAAATGCAATAAGCATTACCATTTGAGATAAAGTGGTAATAAAACACTCAGGTGTTGCCTTCTGAAGGGGATTTTTATTTTCAGGCAGTTAGAAATCCCTTGAAGCACTGGAAAGACTGGTATAGTATTGTAATTGGCATCCCTGACCTGTTTTATGTATACTGCAGGAAGCTTTTTTCCTGCTCCTTTGGGAATGTCAATTTATACCTTGTAGAAGGCTGTCTCTTGCTTGCAAAGTTCATGATAAAACAGAGCTCCCAGAATTCCCTAGTGTTTTGCTTTGAAGGTCTAAAGTTATTAAAAATACTTATTTAGCCTTTTTATTAAAGTACCTCTGCAGATACTGTGATGCTTACAGTTATTTTTTGTTATGGCATAGCGAAAAATGAACTGGTTTACCTGTGGTAACAGCATAATCATCAGTTGTCCTTCCCCACACACTCTTACACAATGTCTAAGTACCTACTCTTCCAGGAACTCGGAAGAGATGCCATTTTGCAGGCTGTGAAAGCACGACCTTCAGCATTATGACATCTTATAATCATGTATGCAGTGCCTGGTAACCACAGCTGAAGCTCATGCATTGTGTGTTGGGGCGTCATTTTCCAAAACACGTTTATTGCTCATCTAGGCCTGCAAAGAGTGTTAAAAGCAACTCAAGCATTCCTTCCTCCAAAGGAGGCAAAAGAACAACATTATTTTCTGTGACAAAATCAGCGTCGTCTCTGGCATGAGGGGATCTAGCAAAGGCAAAACAAACAAACAAAAGTGTTCGGGAGCTACAATATTTGACTGAGATATTGGAAGGGCACTGTAAGTATTAGGAATTTTTTTGCTGACAGGTATAGTGCATCCTTCTCACCTATACTAGTTTAACTACAGCAATGAAGAAAAGATTTTCAGGTCAGGTCCTTAATGTGGATAATTCTGGCTTAATGTTCAAGGATAATAAACCAAGAGATTATCATTCCGAATGCTAAAAGGATTTTTGTGCCTCACAACATTTCGCTCCAGCCAGCTCTGTTGTGAAACGAATGCTTGTAATAAACATGTTTAATATGTTTCCTGCTTTATAACATGGACTATGCTCCACGGAAAGGGAATTAAGAACCTTTAGCTTATTTCCTTCCTTCCTAACCATCACTCTCAAGGCTTTGTCAGCTGCAAATCACTCTTTCAGACCTGTAGACACAGCAAAGGACACTAACAGCGTGGGCACAGTGTTTCACAAGTCCCCACTCTCTGTTATAAGTCCTGCAGAGCAGCAGCTACTCACCCACCCATGTGCCAGACTTGTATCTAAAGGCACAGTGTTGACACGTCTTTTCCATTGTGGCAGAAGATACAGATACAAAAGTCGTAACCGTTGGGACATTCCTAATCTTAAAACACACTTTCCTCTGTGCAAGATGACTGTTATTGAACAACTATTATTTGAGCAAAATCTCTTCCCCTTTCCCAGAAATTTGCTCTGACTTGACAAATATATGACTGTCTGAATAACCGCCCATATTAACAAACACAAAGGTTAATAGAATTTGAGCATCTTGAAATGTGATTTAATTTGGAAGACTGTAGTCTGTGAATATTAACTACTAACAAATTAAATTATTCAATGACAAATCACATCAGGCAGCCACATAATATCAATAGATATTGTCATTATCATCATTCTTCCAAACAGTAGGACACAGGCAAACTCTGCATTAGTATTTTGGCTCAAGGTGTTCATTTACAAATGAACAATTCATCATGTGAATGAAAAGCAAAATAGCTCCAGGTTTGTGTCAGATTGCCCTGGTGTTAACTGCTGCTCTTTGATGTGACTTTGTCTAGACCTAATGCCAGTGGGAGTAATAGAGGGGAGAGTGGCCATTCCATTATTTTGGATGAATTAAACTATTGGCTGCTGCTGCGCAAGTATAATGCTTCTTAGGGGTCCATATCCATAACTCGTATTAATGAAAAATCTGATGTGCCGTGTGTTAGTTTCCTAACTTTAAAATATACCCTCTGTATACATACATGACTTCAAAGTAAGTATCTAGGCAATATCTTACAGATATTTCTTTTTCTATTTGCAAAAATAAATAAATTAGAGCTGGCTCGAGCCAGGGCCTGCTGAAATTAACAGGAGCCATTCCTTTGTTTTCCATTGACTTTGTATTAGCTTTTATAGGAATGCATTACTGAACTGCCATCAGGGACATAATTTGTTCTGGAAACTATGGAATAAAATTAACAATCTGGAGGGTTATTGCATAGTGCAGCATAAGAGAGAAGCGCACGCTGTTAGTCCCATATAACAATGCACCTTACTGCCTTGACTCATATAGACGGGATCTAGAGAGTACCAAGGCACAAGATTGTGCCCCAACTCACACAAAAAGAGGGGTGCAGACCTTAAATTTGCTAAGTTTGTTGTAAAAAATCCTAGCTTTTAGGATATGTGATGGTTTGTTTTAAATCTTTTAAAATTGACTATTTGATAGAAGAAAACCTCTCTATAAAATGCAGTTTTTGTGTACATGGTAAGAGACTAGACATATTAGGACTGTAAAGGACATTCCATTTCTATCACAGAATATGCAGCATATGTGGAATATGCTGGCTTACCACCTAACAAAGTTGGGAGACGTATTTTGAATATCTCTGAATTCAATGAATATTTCGATTTTGTTAAAAAGAACCCTAAGCATATCTTGATCTTAGTAAATTCATATCTATTGCAGGGCTACATGCAAGGAATTAGAAACAATTCATTCACCTTAGTTTTAAAATAATGTTGAATAGTTTCGAAACAAAACACACAACTTTGTTCCCTGCTCTTTTTATGATTTTAATAGACATTCTCTTTCAATTCTCATGCAGTCTCTTTTGAGATACTCATTATCCTTTTTGTAAATATCAACAGCCTCAATATAAAAAAAAAAATAAAAAAGGTCAATCCAACCTCTTCAAGACCCTGAAGGTTTGTTGCCTCTGTTGGGTTTTGTACATTTAGAAATTGTTCAGCTCAGCTGAAAACCACATACAGTCTGCTTTGGCTAAGAGGTCTCTTGGAGTAAGATCTTCAATACTGTAATCCTGTTGACATTACATGATAGACATGGTAGGTTACCTTGACCTGCCAATATGGGATTACAGCTATATTAGTATATTTGACTGTTTTGTCTACTCTCAATTGATCAAAGAGACTTTTGTTTCTTCCTCCCAAAAGCAGCTCCACAATACAGTAGACCTTAAGTTAGGCTTTCTTCCTCAGTTATTGCTCAGTTTTATGAGAGAAGCAATTATTTTGGACCATCATAAAGAGTCATCTCCCTCCTTGGTGTTCATTGTCCTCTGATATGCTTTTTTTTCTGCTTTGGACAGTTAAAACACATTTAAATACTTTTCACAGTCTTCCCATTCTAACCAGAATAACGTGGAAAGTCTGAGCAAAATTCAGCTGCTGCTTTCTCAGCTTTTTTAGTCTCACTGGTGCTCGATCTGTAGCAGAGTCATGTCAATGAGAAGCACTTCACATCACAACAGTATGACATAAACCTGGAGCTATTTCCCTTCTATTTCACATGATGAATTGCTCATTTGTAAATGAGCACCTAGAGCCAAAATATGAGTCCTGACTTTGACTACATCCTAGTGTTCAGAAAACTCTCCCAGTTTCCAGTTCACTACAAACTTTAAAAATCAGACAGTATTTACTAACAGGTTAATAAAACCTTTCCAGTCAATGAGGATTCAGTTTACAGAGTTGCACAGCATTGCTGGAAAAAATGAAGCTTACCCTAATGTTGAGACAAAGGCAAATAAAACTCTAATAGTTCAACTATGCTTTGTTTTAAGGTCTGGGATTTGGTCCAACACAAAAGTGAGGCCACCTAGATCAAAACTTAACTTTTCTGAAGTGAAGAAGTCCAGTCTTCCATGACTGAAGAATTCATCTTTTCTAGCATGTATATTCATTTTACTAGACTTTCTTAATTTATATGAAGGACTTGCTAACTTTTCCTGTGTCCAGATTTGTGCTTTGTATTGTATGTATTGAATCACAAGTGTTCAATAGTACCTAATTACTTTGCTCTCATCTTATACTGAAGAATTGATTTTCTTTTAATTTTCAGGCCTCTGACTGAGGTATTCCCTGAAAGCATCAAAACACCATAGAAGCTTTCAGCTAATGTCAAGCTGTCAAAAACAAGAAATATACGTTGTTTTACCCTAAGCCCAGGAAGTTTAAGACTTTAGTTATAGTAGAAGCAGCCTTGCTGATAGAGCAGCCGCGTTTTAGTGTACTAGCAAGTGTTTCCCCTTGTTTTCATGAACAGGCGCTGTGTCTGCATGTGTAAAATCCCTCATTGCTTAGAATTTGTGAGAAGGATTTATATGCCTGTAATGTTACGGCCATTTCAAGATGCTCAGCCTGGCTCCCATGGGAAGCCAGCATTGCAAAAATGGTAACAAAACAGATTGACAAAGATACCTGGGTGCTTAAGGGTTGAGAGACATAGTTTTCTAAATGCAGTCCTAATTATCTAACCATGTTAGCCTAACTACCATTGTAACCAGCAGTGATTAAAAAGCTAACACACGTATGCTTAGCAATCCTACTATGTATGTACTTACATATTTAGGATATAAATACGTTTTTAAGTATTGATTGAAGTCCTTTCTACCACCATTTAAGGTCTCACCATTACATTGGCCAGGCAGTTAATTATAGTACCCTCCACCAAAAACCAGAATGGAGAGCTGTTTACATAATCTACCATCAAAATTCCTGAAATTCTACACTACCAAGGTCAGAGATTTTAAAATGTCAGAGAGATGAAAACAACTGGCTGTGATAATGGTTTTTGTATGACCCTCTCCCATTTTTGTTTCACCATCAAGTTAAAATGCCAGTTCTCATGAATACACTGTGATAGAATCCCAGAATTCTCATGTTACTATTGTTTTGTGTACATCCATCCATCCAAAATAGCACCAAAATCTACATGCAGATATGACTGAACTATAGTAGAAATACTCAAGCCAGAGAACTTAAGACTAACATTGGTGCTACTACAAGCCTAAAAGAACTCAGTAGCTTATATTTTTATGCTAAGTTCAAGCTTCTGCTTTATCATTGTTGATATGTTTCTGATGTAAAATGGACCAACTCATAAATATTGCAAGGTGACCATGAAAAAAAGTTGCAACACATTCACAAAGAGCATAAATTGTTCTCTCTTAATAAGCATAGCTTAGTAATGTCCTTCTGAACTACACCATGGCTGTGATCTTGACCTATCAAGGTCAAGATAATTCGCAGCACTCTAAGAGAAATCTTTTCCTCATTCTTCTGAGATATATTTCTCATTAATGAAATGTCAAAGTCATTTAGGAACCATGTAAGTCAATGAACTCTTTATGCACATGAAAATTGGTAAGATAGTCAAAAATTCTGTTTCCTTTTTTATTTTTTATATCGAAAGTTATTACATTTTAGAAGAGAAATGGTATAAATTATTCAGCTTTTCTGGTAATGACATTATGAAATATTTTGGGATGCTTTCTTAGAGCACAAGTAATACCTAGATTTTGTTGTAACAAGAAAAAGGAAGCCACGATAACTCAGTATGGCTCCTACATAGGAAATTGTTAGTAAAGGTGAACCGTTTCTGTGTCAGTAAAAGAATATATATATATCAAATTCAATTCTAAAAGGTATCATGAGAAGTATTTCCAAGAAATGACATAACATACCATACTGTGTACAGCTCTGGTCATCTGTCTTCCAGAAAGATGAACAACAGATTCAGAGGATGATAACTAGGATGCTCAGAGGAACAAAGTGTCTGTCTTAAAGGGAGACACTGGGCAAGCCTGGTTTGTTTAGCCTTATAAAAAGGGGGATTGGGAGAGGACAGCAAGCTATAAAACCACCAAGGAAAAGGAAGGAGACCTGAAGTATGTTGTGAAATGGTAAAGACTGGGAGGGAGAAGAGATACTGAATTAAACCATGCATTTGGTCAAGAAAAAGTAGATATAAGCTAGCCATTAATAAATTAGAAAAAAGTTCTGAACCACAGATCAGATTCTGGAATAACTGTCCAGGGGAAGTTGTACGGAAAAACAACTAATTGTCCTCAAAATAGAACTTGAGAAACTTATGAAAGTGATGATATGAAAAAAATGTTTGTGATAGTTGGGAACTGGAGTCAAGAATCTAGAGATCCCTTCCTATTCTTTCTCACCTAATATATTCTGGCTTCATTGAAGAGTTGAGGAGAGAATTTTGGGGGCACTCAGGCGCCATGGTGATGAGTTCTGTAGAAAACCCAAGGGGAAAAGAACAATTCTGCATTCAGGGCTTGTGTTTGATGGCATATAGTAAATGAACCATATTGGCTGCTCACTGAATGATGAAATATTGAGTAGCTACCTCATCTGGGAAGTGTCAGCCACTCCAAGCCTCAATGAGGCAGGAGGCATTTGGAAAAAGTAGTGCAGAATACACAAGAACAAGAGAACAGAAATACTGTTATGAAGGCAGCTTGAATGATGTCATTTCATAACTTTCAAGCGCTTGGTTTTGCGCTCTTAATAAAAGTCTTCTTTTGAACAGCTTTTACAACTACAGTATATAATAGTTCAGTGGGCTATAGCGAATACCAGTTAGTAGCAGATACTGAGGGATGAGAGTAGCAATGGACATATGCAGAATGATGCCTTCTGTCTTCCAGCGATCGTGGCTTTAGAGAGCTCAGGAGCAGAAGGAGGCATATGGATGGATCTCTGAGGTGAATTTCTTCTAACAATGCTATTTAGAGTCTGGGTATATTTTTGGCCTCCAAAATATTGTGTGGTACTGAGGTTTCACATTTATTTTAAACCTGCTGTCTGATCATTTAAATGGGTAGGTCCTATTTCTTTTATCATGTGAACTAGCAAATCCCTGTCTTTCAAGATTTTATTGTTGCTTATCATATATCATCTCTGTTCAAACCTGAAGTTGCAGACTATTCTTTTAAAGTGGAGACTGTTCTCTATTTCTGATCACTTTCCTCTCTCTTTTTCTGTACCTTTTCTAGTTCTACTGTATTACTTTTTTAAGTAGGTGTTATCAGACTTTCATTCAATATTCAAGATAGAAGCATACTAGCGATAGTCTGTATTTTCTGATTTGTTCTCAGTTCCTTCTTCTAATACTTAACATTACTTGTCTTTCTGAACATATAATTGATATATACAGAGAACTATCTGAAATGATGCTGATATTTTTTTCCTGGTAAAACAATTTGAGTTCAATATTGTAAATGCTAGAGTTATGATTGTTTGCAATAATGAACATTGAATTTCATCTGCTATTTTATCCTGAATAATTTTATATCACCTGCAAAGGTTTTACCTCACTTTTCACACTTTTCCAATTCATTCAGAAATACATTGAATAGCAGTGTTACAAAACAGATCCTATGTGTTGCCACAGGGCCCTGTGTCAACCATCCTCCATTGTGAAAACTGTCTCTTTCTTTCTATCTTTGTTTCTTAGTTTTTAACTGTTGTTGATCCAAAAGGTAACTGTTCTCTCTTGTCCAATGGAAGCTTTCTTTCTTTAGGAACTCGATCAAAAGCTCTTTGGAAAACCCAAGAACAATGTATTGACCACACTACCCCTATCCACATGCTTGTTGACTCCTTCAGAGAATGGTGATGGTCTTGAGCAGCATACCTTCTCCCTACAGAAGCTGTGTGACATCTTCTCCACTCTCTTATGGTTATCCAAGTATCTGCCAGTTCTATACTTTATTCTAATTTTAAGCTATTTGCTTGGAAGTCACAATTACTTATCTGTAGTCTGTTGTATATCCTGTGGAGTCCCTCTCAAAGGCTAGGGTTGCATGTGCTACTTTCCATTCCTCTCATGCTGATGAGGATTGAAGTGACACGTTTCATGACACCACAGTTAGTATATATTTTGCTTCCTACTTAGGTGCATTCAAGTTCTCTCTAAGGACTCAAACGCACATTTTACAGGACAGTACAAAACAGTTTTTTAAAAGCTGCATTTTTTTCACCTACTTCATAGAGATGAAAGAGATTTCATTATGGTGTAAATCAAATATATTATTCAGCCAACATGATCTCGCCTGCAGATTTTGAATATCTTCCAGTCCTTGAGATCTTCTTTCATACAAATGATCATATTCAGTAACAGCTAGAGGAAGATCAAATATGAATGCTGACTTACTGGTTATGAGAAAACATGCATGATTTATTAGATGTCAGTTGGATACTTAGCATTTACCTATCACTGTATTCACTACAGATATAAAAAAGCACACAGTAATCAATACAAGTGGAAGGACATCCTTTAGTCACCATTTCCCTCTGATGTAATCAACAAAAAGGATAACAAGGCTTTATACTTTCATTACCTTGTTTTTCAGAGTAAGCAACTATCCACAGGGGCCTTCACTTTTGTTTTATAACACACCTCTTTTCAGGAGAAGCAGGCAGCATGAATTTTACTAGAAGCACAGTTCTCGTAATCAAAAACCTTTTATTCACCTGGGAATAGTTCTCAGTTCATTTTAGCCTGCTCACACATGACCCATGTTGGATCAGTGGTTTGAAATCCAGAGGGTTTTTGGCCCCTTTTGCTTGTTTGTTCTAAGTCACAACTGTCTGCATTTTAATTTTCAGGCACTTTGGCAATCATTAGCTGGTCTTATTTACACTCACACTGTGCTGGCCAATCCATTACAAAATAACTGCAAGAGATTCGCAGAATGCTTGTGGGTTTTTTTCTGTCCAGGAAATATTGTTGAAATGACTCAAGCATTTTCCTGAAGAAAGGTGCAGCTATGCTCAGATGGGCTTGCTTTCTTTATTTAAAGAGAAAATTCAAAGGGATGGAACAGAAGTCTTTGTTCATTGTTTTTGTTTTACCTTCCCAGTGGAAAGCCCCCTTGTAACCAGAGGCATAACATGGGTGGCAGTAAAAAAAAACCCAAAAAACAAAAAAACAGCCTGAGTTTTCTTACCTCTGTATCTGGGGACTGACACTTTTCAGTGAGAATACTTCCTACCACCAGCTTTTTCACATCTTGCATGCTAGGCTATGTTTCTTGCTGCAAAGAAAATGCTATCTAAATATTGTTTAATCACACTTCATTTAAGAGTAATCGTAATAAGCTTTCTTCTAAAACTGCCTGGTACCAGCAAATTTTTTTAACATCAGTGTTAAATATATACAATAGACTCTATTTTCTAGAGAGAATGTCTTCAATATTGTTTAGAGTCACAGTGAAGCTGCCAAATCTGGAAAGCTACAGGTTGTGGCAGATTGTATTCTCTGCTTTTGGAAAAAATCTCTGACTTTACAATCTACAAATTTTACTGCTTTAATATTCTAAAAATGGCTTTCTGTGCATTCCTGCAATGCTAATCCACCCATCCAGTTATTGGACACAGTCATCCACAGCTTCAAATTGCATCTGTCTACCCTTTGTCCTTGAAGTGGCACACCAAAGACCCAGGAGTTTTTCTAGTGTGGCAGCAAAATCCATGAGATCCTGCAAGAAAAGCTGCTTTTTTTTCCATCCTCTTGCAGACCTGGCTATGTATCCAATTCCTACTCTTCTCAGCCATCTCCTAGCGTCTGCTTATGAACACGATCAGAAGGGGGAGCAAGTCTCTCCTCTCCCTACGGTTCAGCCTGACGTAAGAGTGTGAGAACAACACAGACAGGCAACCTCACTCCCTGCTTCCCAGCTATTGCCTCATAACATGGAACAGATGATGAACAGTGAACAGTACAGAAATTATCCATCACACCTCCGTGATGCATATTTTCAAAATTCTTCCATGCTATTTATGAACTATTCAATCAAGCATTCAAAAATAATTTGCTAGTGCTGTATCAATGATACTTATCAATAATGAATGGACATTATTGTGTCTGTGCATAGACGTATTATTGGTAACCTGCTCATGTTAACTTCCAGGTAAAATATTTTGAGGTATCAGATGGTTCTCATTCAGATTCCCTGAGTGGATTTCTAGAGGAAGCCAGAGTGAGGACTCCCACAATGTCGTTAATCATGTGCATGATCATGTGGTCCGGACCTTCTACAAAACCCTCTGAAGAGAAGCAGAAAGATTTCCATTGTTTCTGATAAGCTTTGGATCAAGCTCTTCTGAATATTTCCACGTTATTGCATTCTCTGTAGGAATATGCATAGTTTTATGATTGTGCCACTGCTTGTCATATTCCTATATGGAAGTGCAGTCAGATTTCTTTACCTACTGCCCACATTTCTTTCTGACCTCATCAATCATACAGCTTCATCAGCTGTAACACAAACTGTGAATTCTCGTTGTTCAAACAAGATCTTCTTGTTCTGTGTGTTCAAACAAGAATTGAGTTGAACACAACTTTCTAGTGGTCCTAAGACAGTGTATTTTTTTCACTGTCACTGATGAAAAAAGATTAACTGCCTCCAAATTTCCTTCTGGGCTCCTTGCACATTTTACTAAACAGTTGTTCCTCCTTCCTCTTGTGCTTCTTCAAAGAAACACCATCTGTCATGGCGCTTATCTTGCCAAAAGCACTGCTCTGCCATTGGGTTTCAGCGCCTGATCTTGGTGCTGAAGCAACCTCAGTTTCAGTGTCTCTGACACCTTTGCTGTTCAGCCTAGCCCTTCAGTCCTTTGTTGCTCTCCAGGAACAACTCCTCTTCTTCCTGTTTCTTTCCCTGACAATGCTCCCTCCTTTCATGTTTCATCTCTAGCATGCTGGTTACTCTCTTTAATTCTGGCCTCTCTGAGTGGGGCAGTGAATAATGTGAACCTGGCAGAATTCTGGCTAAATTATCCTTCAATCCAGCCAAAGCATCTCAGAAATGCCTTGTACAGGCATACACCCGACTTGTGGCTCTGTATCAAGCTGAAGATGTATTCCTATTAAAACCACATTTAAGTATGAATAAATCAATCTCTTCGTAACACAAAGTGTAATTAATATATCTTAAAGATGTCTATATAAATTGTGCCTTGCGATAAGCATGTACAAAACTTCTTCAAGTGAATGTTCTTTCCATGCCTAAATTAAACCTACACAACATGCATGGAACAACTGGTCTTCTTTTGTTTCTTTTTTCTTTTTTTAAAGGAAGTATTTTTGAATGTTTGTAGCATCCTAGAAACACAGTTCCGTGTTATCCAAGCCTTTTGTTTAGTTTGCTGAGGTGTTATCACTACTCTTCATCTTCACCTACTCAGGCAGGGGGTAAGGAATTCTGATTCTTCACTTAGCCCACATGCCAGCTCTAGATCTTTCAAGGTAGCACTTAGATGTCATAGTATTATTTTAATAGAGTATAATTTAAGAAAGTCTGACTCTCCTCACCTCTGAATGATAAGTGGGGTTAGGAGAAGAATAGGATGGATCACAATTCAGGAATTCAAACTGATTATTGAGCAGCTGTTGTTTAAACATCATGAAGAGAATGAACTTGTTACTGGGTAACGTGTTTTATTGTGAGGAATTAGGAAACACTAATTATAACATAGAATGTCTTCTATAGAGTGTGTGGCAACAAAAACCCTGTCATCTTAGAATACCACTGGTCTTATGAGAAGGCACTGGATTTACAGTCAGCGACATGTGCCTGTACACAGGGGAATCTCTTCTGCATTCAGGCAAATTTAATCTGGAAACCTTTCCAGGAATGGTAGTGTGACTAACTGTTGTCTGGATAAATTTCTTCCTTAATGCCTTCTAGGAATACTTACATGGAATCTCTGGTATAGTCAGGAACACCTCTTCCTTAAATCTGTGTTCTCTCTTCATCTGTTATTCTTTATCTACTTCTTGCACCTGTCTTTTTGACTGTAGTTCTTGTCCTCTGCAGTGCATCCACAATCAAGTGAAATGTTTATTTTCTGATAAGACTTTTGCTTTAAGCACTGGAAAAGTCTAAGTAAGCTGTTTTGTGATGAGCCAACAGAAGTCCACAAGGACCAGGGCATTGAAAGAGAGATGTAATAAGGCAAAACTTCTAGACACTATGGGAGAAAATAACCAGGAAAAAATATAAGAAGCCAGGAGCTTCCCTTTGACTCACAATTTATCCTATTAGTGCATTTTCAGGTTCCTTGCCTGAGGTAATGGCACTTGCTTCTGCAGAAATCAGTTGTTCTCTGCTGATTTATACCAGACCTATTTACAAAGCTGAGTGAGGACAAGAGCTTAAGCGTCAATATTAAACGTTTTATATGTAGTCTCCATGAAAAATCAGTGGGAAGACTTAGGAGCTTCCAAAGGTTATTCTTAATCCCGAATGAGGAAACCAGGAGGTAGTCTTTAGGAGCTCCAGGAGGAAAAGCTAAATCTCTGCCTCGTTTTGTAGTAAGCACTCTAAGCTGCAAAATCAAAACCTCTCCTGAGTGCCTAGAGTACTCACTCCTGGACTTCTGAGACTCTGTTGCAAAAAGTTGGGGAAGAAGGCCATTTTTCTAGTATTCCTATATAAAAGAGGAAGGTAAGTAGGACTGTGAGATGTCAGCTTTTTCCTAGACACATCTAATTAGTACTACTCTCCCTGATGAGAGAGAATTGTCCTCCTCTTTGGGTTAGAGTCCAGTTGGGTGGAGACATGGCTCTGGCAGAAGCACTGACTGTTAGACTGGAGTACTCATACAGACCATGGGAAACCTCCCTTCTGTCTGAGGGTCCTTAGATTCACCGCAGGCCTCTACCTTAGCCCAGGCATGAGAGTAATTCAACCTTCAGTGAATAGTCAATAATGCAATAATTATGGGACCTTGGGAGAGTAAGTAGGAACAAGCATGTATCTGTAACTTAGTGTTGAACATGTCTGGATGAGAGGGGACAGAGATCTTCTTATATTTAATCTCTACAGAATTCACCTCTGCAGGAGGTGCAGGTACAAATTTCCTTAGGATGAGAAGATCCTAGCATCCAGATCTCACGTTCCCTGCCTCAGTACTCTCACTGTTAGGCTATTAAGCCAAACAAATGGCACTTAGCTCCTGGGGAAAAAAAATGCCTGGGCAATTGTGTCAGAGGAGTGCTGTACGCTAGCACAGAGTACTCCAAGCCCCAAAGAGCATACATTTTATGTGAAAACCTAGTACAGAATGATGTGAGTGTATATTACTTTAAGAAAACACGTAAGTTTCTAAGCAGAGGTAAAAAAGCTATCTAAGAAATTCCCTGAGACCAGTAAAGTCTTTTCTCAGAAGAATAATTTTCAAAATTAGCAACCCCCTTATTTTCTGGAAATCATATACTAACTGTGTTTTTATTTGCAATATCATATTGCCCTACAAATGTCTTGCCATGCGTCACATTGTATCTGATAAGGTTCGTCATATTTTAAACACCATGTAGAAGCCTACCAAGAATTAGCTTACTTCTACAAGCATATCATTTATTTGGGGACTAGGACAAAAGACTAGGTTTCCAAGTGAAATTAAAGGAATGAAACAGAACAAGAAAACAGAGCTATGTCATCACAAAGTCCAACAGAGGGAATTTAGCAAACTAATTTCATTGCAAAAAGCATCAAAGAATAATCTATTATCTTGAAAATACTGAGCTTTAAAAACAAATCTAAGGCAAAAATAATATGACCTGTTCCTTTAGATACGTGCCTCATGCAAATAGTCTTCTGAAACTGTTTTTCTAAGTGCTGAACAAAGACTATGCTTTATTGTCAAGCTTTTGATATTGTATTAATAAGCCATTTCCTTCCCATTCAAATTATGTGTCCCACTGTGGATGATGCTTTCTATGTTAATATTAAAATGAAAATAGAACAAACTAGTTACAACTCAGTTATGGCTCTTGGCCACCCTTGGAGTCTTCACTCCTAATTATTCCCTGTGCCCTGCCTATCAGATCTCTTCACTGTAGCAAACACACTCTGTGCATTGCAATGCAACTTTTTTTTTTCTAAGCAACATGACTTTTTTTAACCATTTGTAATAGTACTGTGTTGATAATATATAGGCCTGTATGAACACAGAATAAAAAGGAGTATCTCCAAAGAAGAAGAAATCTGGTGATAGAATTTATGCATAAACCAGCTGGCTCCACGCAGGGTAGGAAAAGCCAGGAAGCAGAGCAGAGGAGTTGGGTGGTATAGCTCCTTTCAGCACAGTGGCACCAGATAAGTTTCCTGTAGTGCTTGAAACGTTTGTGCTTATATGTAAACTGAAATCCAAACTTGAGTACACAAAATGAAGAGATTAGTTCTGGTGAATAGGATGGAGTGGGAGGTTCTTTGGCATTCCTCCCCCTTTTGGCTAAATTACTTCTCTGTATAAACTAAAAATCTGAAATGGGATTACATGCAAATAACAGCAATCTGTCTATTTGAGTTGACAATCCAAATGCCCCCTAATGTTTGTTTCAAATTTGTTTTGGAAGTAGAACCATGCTAAGACTTGAATTCTCTACCTGATTAGATATTCTACAACAGTTTGGAGAGGAAATTTAAACCTTTCACTTAGAAAGCAAATGTAAATAAAGCCATTCCCTGCAACAGCATCCCTGTGTAAGCACTGAAAAGAAAAGCTGTTACAGTTCACTGGTGCAAATGTTCAGACAACACTGAATCTAGCAGATAGCAGTTGAGAGAAACTGATCCTTGTTTTTCGAATGAAAATAGAAATCATGTTCTTTATAGGCGGTGTGAAATGGGAAGCTTTGAAAACTGGCATCGAATCTTTGGTGGTTTGTTCTGTCTGATTTTTTTGTTTGTTCCTCATGGTCTAATTAATAGAGAAAAATTTAAGGTGTGAAATGAAAAATTCAGCAGTAAGGAATTTTCCTCAAGATATATGTGTCCAATCAGCAACAGAGCTGGGTGCGTGATGATTGACAGGTCTTGTTTACACAAGCAAATATTGTAAAGCTGATGGGAAGACACAGCACCTTTGGCTCTTTGCAGTGGTGTTTGAACACACGTTGGATTTTGGACACTGTAAATGCTAGGTAAGGAGAACAGCTATTAATGTTTCTTTAGGGTAAGCATCATGGCAGGCTGCGCCGTGTCGGGCCCTCCCAGCATCCTCAGCCTCTCTTTGCAACCTGACTTCTGCTGTTTGCACAAGACTGACACTGACTTTTTTGTGGTGCTTAAATAACTTTGCTTGTTAGTTTTTGGTTCCCTTTTGCTCATCCCTGTTGACCTCAATGTTTCATTTGATGTTACAGCCTGTAGCATTCTGGCACAGCCTATTGGAGTCAGTGATTTTTGTTTCTATTTTTTACAGCTGACTCAGTAACATACTCCACTGCCATTACATTTACATTAAAGAGGCTCTGTTAAATTATGGCATTTTTTTGCCATGGATTCCTTGTCAGACATTGTTCTGGAAGACATCATCTTTCTGAATTTGTAGCTTAGGAAAGCTGTCAGACACAAATTTTTGGAGGCTGTGAGAATATTCTGGGGAACCATCATGACACTATTGACCTGTTCTTATATTCTTTTAGACATCTGTTCTTGGCCATTTTGAGGGAAAGGATACAAGGAGAAGGTGATCTTTGTTCTGATAGAAAAAGCCATTTTATCTATTCAGCGTATGATGCATATTACTTTTAAACAGCTACTGTAGATATCCATGGTCTTCATATTCACCAGTGTCTTTCTCTTCTACGAATCCCTTCAATTCTGCCTAATGAGAAGCGTAATTGTCATCTAGGATGGAGAGGAATATCCATGCCAAGTTCCCCAGATTTGCAAAGGCGGGATAGCTAATGTCAATTAGCAGTGAGCGTGACTGAGGTTTGCTGAGCTAGTGACAGCTTAAGTGTTTCTCTTTAACTCATATCTTTCTTTTTTAACACAGCAGCTAGCATAAAAGGAAAATAACTCAGCGATGCACTTATGAATTGGCTGTAAATAGCTGGAAATATGTATTAACATATGGTGTCTGTTAATGATGGTTTATTTTTTATAAAGGAGTTCTATCATTTATCTGCCCAAAGAACCTCACCACAGAAGCATGACAACATTGACTGGGACACATGTTCCCTTCGGGTTTATTTTAAATGGTAGCGAGAATTGAATGCTATTTTCTTATTTTCTGTGGCTTAGCAGTAAACCACATCTCTGGTCACATCTCTCCTTTGCACCATCCTTTTTCAGTGATTCAGTGTAATTTAGTTTAAAAATGCAAAATAAATAAGGTTTTCTGGCTGCTGAAACAAAACAAATGTCTTTTTTCCCACATACCAACCTTCACATTTGCAATTAACATCTTTCCTAGCAAAACAGAGGCTAGGGACCTTGTGTGAGGATTCAGCGTTCCTGGCAGGAGCAGAGCTTTTAAATGTGAAGAGCACCCACTGGGCAGTTCAGGATCTAGGGCAAAAAATTACCATTTCACTCATTCATCCTTCTGTATTTACAAACCTTTATATAAAAGTCAGTAGCACTTATTTGAAAGTAATTCTGTAGCTGGGTGTTTCTAATAGATAGGCAGAGCATTTAAACATTGTCCTATCCTTAAAAAAGCAATTGATGGATATCCAGTAATGGATAGTTGTCCTTTTCTGGCAAACAGTCCAGCGCAAATAGGAAAAAGAAAACACTGCGTATGGTCACTTGCCTCTAAAGGATGGCTTAATTTACTTAAAGATGGTTTACATTTGCACTGTTCCTATCCATCACTCTGAATTTTGCAGACTGATGTTACTCTTAGACCTCAACAAAACCAGGTATACACATGCGGGGTTATCAGCAGTCCTTGTGAGCTATAGAGTCTAATTCCTCTACTCAACCAAGACATTTCTCTTTACAAATATGTCTTAAATCTGCCTTGTCAACTTACATAAAGCTTATCTGAGTTATCCCCTTAGTACAAATTAAGGAAGGTCTTACCCTGTCTATGGATTCTTTTGTCTGCAAAGCCCTTTGTCCATTTTCCTGGGACTCTGCATGAATCAGTTATATGTGGAGTTCATGGAAGAATAAGGGCATTTTTAACTGCACACTGTGAAGGGTTATTTTTAAAAAATCCTGAAAAATTCATGTTTGATTGTAAACTACCTGCCATTCTCCCAAGGCCTGGTGGTGCCCCCATTAGTCATTTTGCAGAGCACCTTTGTGAGCAGCCTGTTGTGTCCCATGTGGCTACTTTTGAAGCAGGGCTTTGAACTGAGGTATGTGGGGAGGCCTTTGCTGAAAGGGGTAGGGCACCATCTAACCCTCAGCATTTACTCTATGGAAAGCAGAGCTTCTTATTAAAAATGTATGTTTTTTACTACTCCCAGAACTCTGCTAATTATTTGCATCTCATAAACTCAAGCTGTAAGTAGCAGGCAATCATGCATTATTTGTCAATGGGCTCCCTGCATTTTTACTTAGTTCTGCAATACCAATATAGGAGGTTAAAATGGAAACCTGTGAGTTATTCCTGGTGAAGCATTTGGCGTCCTGTTGATACATGAATTAACCATTCCTGAAACAAACTGTCTTTACACGTGTTTACGGATGCATTCTTTTCTTCATGGCAACGAGATAACAAATCTTCCTCAAATGCTACAAATTGCTGATGCCTTTGTAAATTAAATCTAGCTTTTGAAAACACTATTTGATTTCCTAGATTATCTAGTATGGTAAGGGAAATCTTATCTTTCTAGTGATTTATGTTTTACTGTAACATTGTTCTTTCTGTTCCGAACTCTTTGTCACCTGTGAGAATTGTACAAAGAAGCTGCAGGAAGCGTCTGGGTTTCCATATGTATGTTTAGTCAGATATTAGAGTTCAGAAATGCTATGAGGGTGTTCAGACCTCTCACCAGCTCGCTGGATTTGAAATTGGCTGTACAAAAGCTCTGTATTACCATTCTCTTGTTCGATGCAGCTGGGCTGAAATTGCCTCTCCTTGTGTGCATGATGTATGTTGCTTTTTCTGTGTAGCAATGTTTGGACGAGGGATGTCAGAAACAACCACTCGGGTATCTTCCACGATGCTGGCAGGGCTCGAGGGGTGTAAGGTGTGAAGTGTTGATGGCTCAAGTCTCCACTTCTTCCTAGGCATAGTCAAAGTACCCGAAGTGCTTACAGATAAAAGTCAAGTGAAGGGGCCTCTAGGAATGAAAGAAAAAAAGGGTAAAGAAGTGCCAAAGAAGTGCCAGTTTCCTGGTGGGGGTTCTCTGCTTTGCTCTTCTGGCTTCAGATCATGACTGCTGAAAGGGGCCTAAATTATTAAAGCACATGTCTGAAGAGTCATTTCTCACTTTATTACCTCTAACTAAAATGTAATCATTTTTTTCTAAGGATAAATAGGATGAATAGCTGTCTCATTTAAAAAGAGTGGAGAGTTAGAACTAACTCAGAGCACAACAAAATAGCCAAATGTGAGTCCTTACCACCTTGGTACTGCACTGTAACCTACCATTTTATATTCCTGAAAGCATTCGGATTGTTCTGTCTTTTGAGTACATTTTATAATACCTTAGTCTAAGTCTGTTCCTTACAGGAATATATTCTCTTACTGGAAAAAAAAATCATGAATTCCTTATGATCCTGATTCATATTTTATCAGAATCAAGAAAAAAATGTATATAAAAAGTTCCGGCATGCAGTTTCCTTGACTCTCATAGTATTTCTATTTCTGTAAGGTGGCTTCCAGATTACATAAACATAGAGCTTGGTTCTCCATATGACAAGAGACAGGAAATGAAGAGTTTCTTCCTGGCAAGGAAAATACAAAAAACCCAGTAATTCAACTTTCTGCATTAGGTGCAACATTGCTTAATATATTTAGTAATACTTTAGAAAGATGGTGAACAGCCAGGCAGCAGATTTTGCAGATGGCACAGATATATTGGTTAGTCACCACAAGAGAAAGCTGATTTATGGTGTATGGGAAAGGAAAGAAGATGTTCTTGCAGGTTTTTCCATTTTCAACATCAATTATGTGGTGAAGTGCTTCTAGACTTGATGGCCCTGTGGTCTTATTCAGTACTGTGTGCTGATGAATGAGCTTCACAAGGATCATGACAGTAAATGAGAGTCAGCATCGATAAATGCAAAGTATTAAAACATCTATGAAAATGGAAAGCATTATGTATTAATTATTCGGCTCAGGAAAGAGATTTGGATGTTGTTATAGACAGCTTAATGAAGACTTTAGCTGTAGCCAGAAAACCAAAAAGACATTAAGAAGCATAAGGAATGGGATGAAGAATACCATTTAAAAGATTATAATTAGACCTGGCTGGAAAATGTTCCCTCAGCAATGGGTAATTTTGATAAAAATTAACAAAAAGCCCACAATATTAGTTGCCACAAAAATCATTCAGACCAAAAATTTGACAGTATTCATAAAGAGTCTGGTCAATTATATATGTAACAAGAATGTCCAAAGTTAATTTTGGAAGAAGTAACAAACTGGGTGCTTCATTTCCATTCTTATTCCAGTAAGAAAATATATAACGGGCAGGACAGATTATACCACAATTTCTGAAAAGTTTTGTACTGACCATTATTAAAAGAAAGATATGAGACTATTAGACTAGATGAACCACAGCATCAAGCCAGTATAGTGTTTCTGTATTCTTGTCCTTTGCCTGTGCTAAGTGAAAACTAAATCATTTACACATGGAGCAGTATTTGGATGAAACTAGCATCTGTGCAGTGTGCATTAAAAGGTATCTCATAGATCAGAGCAAAATGCTATAGAAAATAAAAAACTGAACAAAAATGCGATTAAACTACAGGAAGTTTGCTATCTGCTCTTAAATGAAAAATGCAAGCATTTTCCAAATTTGGTTAAAAACATATATATATATATATATATATATATATATATATATATATATATATGCTGAAGTTAATGATTATTCAGTGCTAAGCGTTTTGGGACCCACTCCCAGTTAGTATAACATCACTCTGTTAGCCTCAGTACAATACACTCACCTCAGTGAAATGATGTCACTTTTAGTTTTAATAGTTTTATTATTAGATATCTGCTTTAGGCTGTACTTCTAATGGATGCAGTGGTGTAAATTAGTTTAGCTCCATGGGGATCTTAATAATTTTAGCATTAAGGATCTGATCTAGACTAGCATGGACATAGAATTGCCGTTTGACCTTTTGACAATTTGTGTATTAATTTCATAGTGAAAGTAAGTACAGCTGAGCAGAGGGCAGACCCTACTGCATTTGACAAGATTTTCCACATGACAATGCAGAAGCAGAAAAAGATCACAGATTCCATGGACAGGTAAAGAATATTGTAAAACACAGATGAAATGGGAATAATCTCTGCTTAGCTCTGATGACAAAATACATATGTTGGTGTTTGTCTTATCCCCTCAGCTAGGAGACAAGGAAGTACTCGGTGCTTTGCCTTCCTTCTGTCACGCTCAGCAAAATCTCGTTTCCCCTTCCTGTTAATCAGGAACATTTGCTTTCCCCTCCCACCTTTTTGCATATTTCCCTCCATCCCCCCCTTTCTTTTCAATCCTGGCAACTCTGTATTCCTTATGGCTCTTATACTCCATCTCTGTCCTTTTTTCCCTTGCCTTTCTTTTAGTCTTTTCTTCATTTTTTTCTCCCGTATCTTTTCCTTCCCTCTGTCTCTGAAAAGTTCAATGTGCAAGTTAATCTAACAGCATGAAGCTAACTGATATGATCAGGACTTGTGAAATAGAAACTAACCTCTTGCTGACTTTTAGAGCCTATTGGTGGCAAATCTCACATGAACAAATTGGTTCTTTCTTCATTTGATTGGGTCTTCTTATTTCCTACAGCATGCTTTAAAAACAATGTGTAAGCCTGATGCTCTTCTCCTTCTGGAAATGATGAATATTTGTTTCACAGAACTTTCTTCTCTGTAGAGCAGTTCTTGATATGATAAGTAAATGGTCAATGATAGGAAACCCACAGTTGGCCCATTTCATTATAATACCATATGTTAATGACAAGTTATATTCTCCTTCTGTGTACCTTTAAAGATTCAGGCTTTGGAAGAGGAAATAATATCTGTTTACATGGGTTGGGTAGAGGCAAAGAAAAAGCAGATAAACTTTTGGGCTTAGAAAAACCTGGAGGGCCCTAAGGAAGGAGGGTGGTCTGTTCCCCCCAGTGATATTAGCTGCATTACCTTGCTTTCTCTAGGTCTTTAGGCTATTACAACCCAACACTGCTGCCATTCTGACAGTCTGAATATACGTGCCAGCTTGGTGTCTGAACAGAGGAATTAAGTAACTGTTGCCCCTTTAAGGACATAGAATAGGCCTTATCATGCGCATCATAATAATTAGTTTCTTAATTCAAAGAACCTAATTAGGTTCAAACTTATCCTATTAGGAAATGACACAGAAAGACTCAGATCAGCATAAGTGAGCCCTTGTAAGCCATCGCAGGAGACAGCATTGCAGCCCTAGTGTCCGTTTCTGGGCCGGACACATGAAGTTCACGCCTGGCTCGGTCTCGTGCTGGCCGCAGGATGGGAAGGCAGAGGCTTTGCTCAGGCTCAGTAGCTCGGCTCTGCAGTTCCCTGCTGTCTTTCGAGCAAAGAACTTTATGGGCTGCGGCCAGGCCCAGAGCCCATTCCAGTTTGCGTACAGGTGCGCAGGAAGGCTGCATTAGGCACTCAGAGTACAGCTTAGCAAAAATGTCCATATTGCTTAAAGGAGGCAGGAGACTGGCTTTAAGTTTCATTTAACTCATTCTGGGTAAGAATTTCACAGTGTATTTAGCAGGGTGGCTCCAGCCATATAGCTGTACAGCCTGCTTCCCTCTGTGCGAGGCACCGGGCGCTGGCGCTGCGGGTCCCGGGCTAGGGCATGAGTGCGCGGGGTTTGCACCATAGTTCATTGGGATCTTGAAATGTGCTGCCAGTGTCCAGAGTATCTTTCGTTCCTGATTTTAGCTGTAATATCAAGTTATTCCTGCTCCTTCCTCCCTTATTCAGAGGACGGCATTGACTGTGTGCATTTCAAGTCACTGCAGCAAGCCTACTGAATTTACCAACACTTCCCAATGTACATAGAGTATCAAAACCATAATGCCCTCATTCTGTCATATTTGCTTGAAATGTATATTTGTGAATTAGGTGGTTTTACCCTGACTAGATAAAGTGTAAAAAGCAGAATTAAATGTTCCTCAGTGTTCAGATAGCTTCACCCTAGGAGTACCATTAAAAAATAAAACTAATTGCATTGAGATCAGAGATAATTATCTCAGATGCATGTTAATATTATTTTCTGTGTCATTTTGTTGAAGATAAATTTTGTGGTATTGGCTCAGTGGTGCTTTCTAAACTTCCTATGCTAATGGAAATCTTGCAAGAAGAGTAAAGGCTTCAAAAAGACTAAATAAATTGGAAATAACTGAATGGCAGGCTTGCTAAATGGAAAACTGCATGTTTATTATGCCACAATAAAGTCAGCACTAGAAGGGCTTTATGTATTCCAGTATAGGTACAAGATACTAAGTTGGTGCCATAACTACCAAAATGCAGATTCTTGCCTGGCTGTGGCATAAAATGGGATGTTACTGTTTCCATTTCAGAAGGAAATTATTCAAGCTTTCTTGTGCACTACAGTCTCTACTAATAGAAAAGCAGCTATGTATCATTTGAACGATTTCCTTTGCAATAAAAGACTGGGTTGCTTTTATGTAGATCATCATACAAGATAACTGATGGATAAAAGCATTTAG
Organism: Dromaius novaehollandiae; assembly: GCF_036370855.1. Classification (NCBI taxonomy): domain Eukaryota; kingdom Metazoa; phylum Chordata; class Aves; order Casuariiformes; family Dromaiidae; genus Dromaius; species Dromaius novaehollandiae. The sequence continues at coordinate 12,669,279 of NC_088108.1, forward strand.
TAGCAACAGGTTATTAAGGAATTGAAGTCACTTGTTTTGTGTAGGTAAAGCCTGTGTGTAACATCAAGACCCTAAAAAATGCATAGAAATGGTGATTCCTCCCCTTGAAAGAGGGCAGAAGGGCAGATGAGCTGAGCACTGTCATTCCAGTCTGTCTAATACATACATTCAACTTCAGTAGATATCTCTGGGAGCTTTATGGGGTGAGGATGAGGTCCATCCTGTTGGATTCCATGGCAAAATTTCCACTTGTTACATTGTGGTTGAATTAGGCTGTTATTAAGTATATTTTTTCCTGTTTGTAAAAGTAGGAACTGTGGGTATTTCTGAACTTCCGTGTATTCACTTAATCTGGCTCTAGGATTCAAGGGGTTTCTTAAAAAGTAGTTATCAATTTAACTCTCTGTAAATCTCCAAATTGAACAGCAACATTTTTCTATAGTAGAGATTTCCTGAGCAGCAGAGGAAGATCTGCTGTTCTGAGGTGTCATATCTAGGACGCTCATTCAGATCGCTAGATGTTGTGGGTGTGATGTGATCTCACTGTGAAACTGTTCATAGCAAGAAGGAAAGGTAAGTCCCAGTCAGACCTCGCCCAAGCACCAGGGCAGTGCTGAGCAGTCCTCGTGGAGGTCATGGCTGTGGGATCAGCCTCCTGAAGGCTGTGGGGTTTGAGATTCTCTTTTCAGTCATGCACTCGGTGTCCCCTTCCAAATCACTGTGTTGCTGGGAAGATTTTCAATTATATGACAGCTTCCCATAATGCACCACTGTTGTCGCAGTAAAGTCTTTAATCTGTCACCTACAGAATTGACATGGACTTCAGTGATACAAGATTGCGTCAAAAGGGTGCAAATGGCTTATAATATCTTTGATGGGTGAATTTCATCCTTTCTGGGTAAGAAAGACAGAAAGAAGTAGATAATGGGCTGATATTTTTAGGAGAGTGGTCCCTACTCCCTGCATTTTCTTTTATACTTAGCATGTCTTAGAATGGCAAGTGAAGGATATGAAATACCAATGAACAATAATAACAATACATACTTTACACTTCAATAGCTCTTTCTACCTGGGAATCTCAGAACTCCAAATAATAGCTGATGGAATCTAATGAACTGTGAAAAAAATGCACACCCCCTTTTTTGCAAAGAATGGAGTAATTCTGTAATTAATATGACTCATCCATATGACTTTTAAAGAACTGTTTTAAGTTACTTGATTTCTCACTTTGAAATAAATGGTGTGCACTTTTATGCGTTTATCAAATTTATATTCTATTTGTGTTTAAATTTCCCATGAGGAAATCCTTATCTTTCTTATAGTTCTTCTTGATAAGCCCACAATTATGCAGTTATTGTGTGGATGAATTGCCATATTTGATCAGTTGATATCGGAATATGTTTTTTGTGTAGAGCCAGCATAAATATATAAGAAAGATAGTTGTGGCTGCTTTATTCATTTTATGAAGGATAGAAGTATGGATATATACAGCCAGGAGACAAGAAAGGCAGGAGTCCTGCAGAGGAGCGCAGCCTGCATTGTCTTTCTGTCTCGTTAGTGCAAAACAGAAGAGTAAAATATGCATCTTTATTATTATAGAGAGCAAGTAATAAAAAAGAATGATTATTTACTTGCTATAGAAAATAATATCCATGTCTTTCCAAACGAAGATTAATGGTGTTGAATCTGTGAATAAGCTGTTAAAAAGCCCAGGCAGCAAAGTCTTTGTTTTATGCATTGTATTACCCACACTGTCAGTATGGCTCACAAGAGGTGGATGGAGGCAAGGCTATTCTTGAGGAGGCTAGAAATCTTTGCCTGCTAGATTACTTGTCTTTCCTTGACTCCTGCAAAAGGGATGACTAGAAATTGTTCAGTTCAAACCTGTATGGCTGCAGGGGCACCTATTGCTTATGTGAGGGTCTTGGCAAGGGTGCAGCTACTGGGAAACTTGGGTTTCAACATGTGAGCTGGAACACAGGCCTCAGGGGATCATTAAGATTGTATGTCCTTCCAAAACTGAGAGCTCCTCAATGCCTGAGGCACTGCTTATCTGGAAAAATGTGATTTGTGACAATATACCAGCAATTGAAAACAAAAGAAAAGAGAGATAAATGACCAAGTATTAGAAACTCATGGGACTTGTCTGAAAAAGAATAGTTCTTGGTGCTTACTTTGCTAGAGTAAAGTGGGCATTTAGGAATGTTTTCCAAAACTCTGCTCAAAGCTTGAGAAAAGAAAGGAGCTTAAAAGTTGCATGCAAATACTTTTATTTCTTTTATGATCACTGTCTAAGAGGTAGTTCATGGTTCAGCTCAATATTCAGATACCAGCAAGCCTTTTAAAATGCTACCTTTTTTTCTCCAAGCTCTTTCACATATAAAAGGACATGTTAAAAAGATGGAGCGATTTATCTCTCTGAGTAATGGCAAAATGAGGTCACCATCTACAAGCAGCAACTGGTATAATGGAGATCAGATCGAAAAAGCAATGGTTGACTAAGTAGAATCATTTTATATAGTCTGCCAGATACTCACACCAGTTGTACATGCCTAGCACTGCCTCAGAGTGATGGACATGAGGATTCGCAGCACTTGGTGGAAGCTCTGCTCACTATTCGATAGAAAAACACTCCCCGTCCCCTCATGGTAGTAACTCTTCTGTACATCTCTTTAATCAAGTGGAAAATATGAGATGTGCAATATCACTGCTGCTCTAGGACCGCTGGATCTTTCACTTTGTGTAAATAAATCCAAATGTGCCCTTTAATAGCTGGAGAGGATGTCATTTTGCTGCTGTTGTGACATGTGACACCACTGAAGAATTTATCTGCCACAAAATCTTATTTGTGGGTAGGGAACCTGGGTTTTAAAAGGACAGCAAATCGTAAATCACATGTCTATAAAAGCCCTATGCATGTAGCTAGGTTAGGAAAGAGAGGAGGACCCCGATCTTATGTATCTATGCAAGATTCCAGGATTAACTAAGTGTTGCTAGAAAGATGGCTATTACAGGAGGAATCTGGGCACAGGCACACAGGCTTTGGTACTGTACTTCCAGAAGGGAGGTGTGTGCAGGAGATTCAGAGCTCAGGGAGCTCTGAGAATTTGTGACTGTGGGAATGAAGGAGAGGGGTGTAGAGGACTTCTATGTCCTGCTCATAAAAATGGTTGTACATAAAAGAATATTTCTCTCTTCTTTCCCTTGACTTTGACTCTTTTCTGTCTTAACAAGAGCTTCACCTTGTCTTTAAGCCATGGGCAGTTAATATGTTAATAAGACTGATTTCACTGGGCAACTCAGCACAAGCTGGAAGACCCATGTGGATGTGATTTGAAAATATAAAGTAAAAACTACTTTGGAGGCCTCATTTGTTTCCAGTTCAGTAGGACTTTAAGCTCTTAATTTAACTGAGAGGATTAGTCTATCTCACAAAGTAAGGCATAAATGGGATGCAGACAAAGACAACTTGCTGAGGTGGGTGAGATGAATCAACTTGTGCGGCTGATTTCTCCTGTTAACTATAAAAGGAACACAGATGATTGACCTAGACATCTCATGCTTAGGTAGCTACAGTTAAATGACATGGAGCCCACATGAATGACAAAAGCAGACAGCAAAAAAAGGCAACTTTTATTATTAAGAACCATCTGTGGAGGCAGGCAATAACACTTACAGTTTGTCTGCCAGATGACCATCTCTCTTATCACGGTAGTCTAAATGTCTTGCTGCACTGGACTGGATAGCACAATGCTGCCCTATTTGGTGTAGAGATCATCATTTCTGTACTGGACGTTAAATGGAGAGATCGGTGCACAATTTTTAAGAACACGTCAAGCACTGATTCCAAGGGGGCAGCTTTGCTTAAAATTGATAGTGCTGCGTGACCCACTTTATTCCAAGGGCAGAGATAGTCCAGTGCTCCTTCTGTCATCCGTGCTATCAGAAAGCACTCAGAGCCAGAGTCAGTTAATAAAGAAGACAGGACTCATCTGTTCTTTCAATTTTAAGGTCATCAAGGTGTCCCATCACCGTAAGTCTCCTGTTCAGGATGGTCCCGTTCATATGTTTGGGACAGAAGAGAATTTATCTCATTCTAGATATGAAAGGCTGATTCTGGGGCATTTTTCATCTTTTCTACCTATTTTTTTCCTATTTAAAAATAGGTTCACTGTAATTTTTTTTGAACATGATATTGGTCATAGTAGAGGAAATTAAAGCTTTTTGGAATACAATATAGTGCTTTCATATTAACAGAGGAGGAGGAGGTTATTTAAAGCAGTGCTCCCCAATGTTTGCTGTTCCGAGGGAAACAATACTGAGTAAATAACATGCTATTGGCAATGTGTTCTCCTGCTGCCTGAAGGTTAGGGACCACATTCAGAATAATATCTATTAATCCAGTAGAACTTTACTCCATGCCTCCTCCTGGTATCTTCAGCTGTGATGGCAAAGAGGGATTCTTATCTGTCCGGCCAGTTAGGTGGTCCCTTAAAAGAAGGTAGTGCCGGATTTTGCCTCCCAAGTTTACGTGTTCCCCATGAGCAGTGGGACTGATTTCACTGGGCAACTCAGCACAAGTAATGATGAAAAAACCACCCTTTGGAATTTTTGGGAAGCCTCTGATCTGTGGCCTTTCTAGTGGCAGCAGTATCTGTTGTCACAGACGGAGCAGCAACCTGCGTTGTTTGAGGGCCTGCTCTGGGAAGCTAGTTCTTGTCTTAGAGGCTCCATAATTGTATTCCTGTTTTGCCTCCAACACCAAGTATGTCCTCTTGTATAATCATTTCAACATTTATCTTCCTATATGCTCTTGTTGAAAGGCTTTACGTGTAGTTTATCTTTAATAATAGCAACAGTCTATTCAGCGTAATAACTGAGATCAGAAGGGCAGGGGCGGACTCTAAGCACTCCCTCAGGAGGAGGTATGTAGAGGAGAGTAGAGCATACTGTTCCCACGTTTCCAGTCAGCTCAAACACTGAGTGCTCAAGAGTGAATTCCTTAGCACCATGATTTCTACCAATCTACAGGATTTCTTATCAGATTAACAAAGTTTATGGGAATGTAGACAGCCTACATCAACCAAATGGGATTGGCTGAAGGCACATGCCCTGTAGAGAGTCCCTTAGGGAAGCAAAAAGGCTAGGGCCCTGCTGTCTGCTTTCTTTAAGTCAAAGCCCACTGAGGCCTGACAAGTGGAAGCGGGACGGCACTTTGCGCTGGGGCAGCCCCTCTCCACATGTGGGTGAAGGGGTCCTCCCCAGGAGGGCATTGCTCCCTTGCCTGGTGGCCACGACCTTCTCTTTAGGGCTCTCCACTTCCGTCCTTTGCTTTCCCTTGGCAGCAGCAGCCTGGCCTGTCCCCAGCCACTCTCCTCAGCCTTGGGGGCGGCAAAACTGAATTCAGAGAACCAGCTCTGCAATCAACATAAGAAATCAGTGGTGCTAGACTGATTTACTTCAGCTAAGGGTATGGCCCCTATTCTTTCAGTGTTCATATTTTGTTAATTTGGAAGAAACTTAGAGGTATTATTAAGTTGGAATCTCCTATGACGGTAAATGTTCTGGAAATGTTATTCTGAAATCTTAAAATGCTGGCAAGTCTTGCAAAGTTTTGTTAATTTTGCTCAAAGCTTTCTCAGCTTTCAGTGTGGCTGTTTCACAAAGCTAAACTTAGAGGATTAACACAGCTCTCCTCCTATTACTCTGTGTTTACCAAGCGAATGTTGGTCAAAGGGAGAAAAGTGGACAACTTCAGACTTTTTATGTCAGTGCTACTTACAGAACAAATATCCATTGGCAGGGTAAGAGCCTGAAGAAGAAGAAAAGAAGCTTTCTACCTATTGTGCAATAAATCAAAAGGTTCCAGTGAAATTCTTTGGGTGTTAGAAAAACTGCTTAATCTAGGATTTCAAAGGGTGATCAAAACTATTTTCAATTATTCCTGACTTGTACTTGTATCATTCCAGATGGACCAGAGGTCTTTTTCCCTGGTACATTCCTTTACTTAAAAGGAAATAAAAAGAAGAGAAAGAAGTGAATTTCAATGATCAGAATCCCAGTCTGTGGGAAATATGACTTCAGTTCTTCCTCTGGAAAGTCTGAATAGGACCAAATAATTATAAGTTCTTCACTAATAAAAAGCACAGGAAAAAAGAAACAATAACAGAACATTTTCAGAAATTGGATTTTCGTTATCTGTAAGAAGACAGGAAGCTTATCTATTGTGAAAAGAGCAAGCCTGATTCTAATGTGGCACAAATATTTGCATGATAATAAGGTTATATATATTAGATGAAGACAACTTATTGTTCACAGGAAAGAGGAGACAGCTGTGGCAAACCTTGGGAAAACATGACTTTGTGAATGCAACTGTGTGCACGTCCTAAGGCTCTACAGCTAGTTTTCTTTAAACATACATTTACTGTTACAAGTCCGATTGCCATTAATTACAGATGCACAAACTCTGAGGGGACAGAATGGGTATGGGAGAGTTAAGTACCTCTCATCTTTCAGAATAAGAAGTCCAAAATGGAGAACACAAAGATACGCCTTTCTGGCTCGCTACTTTGGACTACTGACTGTAAGACTTAGGAATTAATGCCTAAGTGTATTGACAAAGCAGTTTTATTGCATGAATTATGCATTTGCATCCCCGAAAGAACTGGGTAGTGAATTTTCAAAGATTCCTTTTTCAGATATGAGTGACTAAAAATGGCAAATTGTATTCGTTCTAAGGCAGAGAAATGAAAGTGAATGGACAATATACTGCATTGTTTATAGTGCTGATTCATTATTGCTATAAATGTTGATTGCTTAAGTTAAAGAGGTCTACAAAACAGAGCGGCTGCATCCTCAGCTTCTATAAACTGTTACAGGGAAGTTTATGAGGCTAACCACTATTCACAGCAGCTGAGGACTTGTATCTTCTTACTTAAATAATAACCTCTAGTATTCTTAGGATAACATTTATATGTGTTTGTTTTTACAATCAGACCCAAATTTAATACTTAAAAATCTCTAGGATAGACCTTTACAAGGATCTCTGAATGATTCCATTTTCCATTCCATGATCTAGGTTTTTCCCAGAACCTAGAGTGAGTCTTTTGAAGGACTATTTAAAATACTGTGTTTGATGTACTTTTGCTGATCCAAGACAGGTGGGTAACAGGACACCTGCAATGTTACAAATATTCTATGGTGTAAGATGTATCTTATGTTTTACATATACTGCCTCTAAATAGCTGCCTCTTTGCTGGAAGTAGAAAAAATGTGTATGGGATCAATGTACTTACCACATCCAGTGTGGGGCGGGGGGTGGAAACAAGGCACATCATTCACAATCTAGTATCCAGGAGCAATTGCTCACATGTCCCATTTCCATAGAAGGCAGAAAAAGTGAAAGCATCAGCCTTGGCAATCACAAACTTTGGAAGAGTACAAAATCTAAACTGGAGCAGAATTGCATGCCTGGCCAGTGAATGGATTTTAATGGGTTAATCAAATGAAAGCCACTTTAAAGCAGGGGCAGTGAAATTGTGGCTCCACTGCATGAAATGAGATGATCCATAGATTCCTGTAGCACATAGTTATGCATTTACAAGTCAGGTCTCTGTTGCATGGAAGTGTCCACAGATTGCTAGGCATGATGTGTTCACATACGTTCCTGATGACTGCCTGTGGAAAATGGTGGCCTTTCTTGCAGCAGAGCCCAACACAAATAATCAGATTGCATAGCATGTAGTTGGGATCTAATATGGAAAATATTCCAACACTATATTCAGTGGGCAATAGAATTATTACAATATCTGCAGGGTACAAAAAAGGAGAGGTTACCAGAGTATGGAGAAGAGAGAATGAAGGAAGGTTGAATGAAATTTCCTTCCCTCCTCAGAGTGCCAGGTTCTCCTTTCAGCAACTGTCTGCTGCTCAGAGCCTCTTTGGCTGACCTTCTAGTATAAAAGCTGTGTGCAGTAGCCAAACTGACTTCATGCAGAAGAAAGGGAATTTAAAATAACGGGTAGGCTATGAACTATTGTGGAAAGGATTCTGTAGGGCAGAAACACAGAGGGGGTGAATCAGCTCACCAAGAGAAGGAAAATGTAGGGGCTGGGATAAACAAGCTATAGCTTTCTTTTAATTTCATTCTGTGTATTTCATCTTCTCTTTTTACAAGGAGCCAGTGTGTTTTTCCCCATACAGGGTAGCCTCTAAGCTCTCTTCTTAACTATAAAAACCAAAATGATATACTGTCCTAAATGTATACACCACATTCTTATACCAGAATAACATATGCCAACGAAAGAAGCAGCAGACTATTGCTATATTTGGATTAAGCTATAAGGCCATAAGCACTGGCTTTGAAAAACAATTACGTTTAGCATTTCTCATCAGTAAATCTCACTAGACTAAGGCAAGAAGTATCATCCTCCTCATTTAATGATGCAGAAATGAAAGCATGGGGACACAGGTATGCCTTGCGCAAGGTTACTCGCAGAACCAAAAAGAGAACATTTATTTCTCAGTTCCCAGCCAGTGAGCTCTTAACTAGGCCCACTGCTTCCCTATCTAGAGCAAATAAATAAATAAATACAATAATATGAGCAAAGTCCTTGGTAGTTCAATTTTAGGCATTCACTATGAATTATCCATTGAGACTCTACAGCTAGGAATTATTCCCACGCATTATTTGGAGAACAACGAGAAGCCATGGAAAACATAAGCCACTAGCAACCAATTTGTAAACACTGCATTATGGAAAAGGAGGCCACATTAATAAATACGAATTATCCACTCAGTTCTGGTAAGTAGCTTACGAGTTAGATGGGATGGTAAATATGGTCTCAGAAAACAGAAGCTAAAAACTGCACTGCTAATTAAAGTGTGAACTGTGGTATTAGGCATTTTCCCACTGTTATTGTCTTTTCACATAAGCCATGCTATGTCTGAATTGCAGTAAGTTTAGTATAACTTTAAGGCTGCGATTTCTCAACTGCCCAAGAGAATCGCGTGTCCAGCTCCTTTCATCAGCCATCAAAAAGCAGTGTATGTATTATTCCCCCTTAGAAGTTCCACAACAAATAGGCATTCACATAAGCTGTTTGAGTAATCAATGCTGAAGTCCTCAGCTTTCTGCTAGGCTCCTTTTAACATCTTGACAGTTGAGACAATTATAATCTACGTTTTTTTCCCCACTGTCTTGCATAAAAAGACAGAAAAACACACTTTTGTGCGTTCTGTGTTGTTAGATTTCCTTTTGATTCACTAATGATCAAAATAAGGCCCTCTGAAACCTTTGGAAAAGCATAGAAAATTTGAAAGGCTCTTCTCAACCTTTTGCCCCTTCTCCTCCCCCCCCCCCCCCTTTCTCTTGTAAGGAAGCATGTTAGCTGAATATTATGAGGTTTTCGTAGATACTTATTAGTGTGTATGTATTTCAAGTTGAAATGCATTTGAATGGAAGCAACAGCTCAGCAGCACACAGCAGATCCAATGAGAGCAGTAAAGCTTAGGCAAAGCCTTGCTTGCTTGGGTGGATCACTGAGTTTCTGAAACCCATGCAAGTTGTTCAAGGCCCAGCTGCTCTGCTTGGCCACTTGTAGAAGATAAAGGGAAAACAAAGACTTAGCTGAATAGTCCACTGTCCATAGCAAAGAATACCATCAGCAATATCAGGTTTACTTAAATTTTAGTGGGAGATACCATGAACCTGACCTTATAAGCAAAACTTCATCCTCCCATGAGCAGGAGAGGTGACAGCAGTTAAGATTTTGGCCAAAATGGTAAACCAAATCATCACATCACAGGGTATTCAAACATTATACCGGAATCACTAGTATCAGATTTTCAGTAAACTTGGAGTATGCTGACTTCAGGTTTACATGAATGAGCATTCAGTCTCACTGGGAAACCTCCCAAATGCCATTTCAAGGGTGGCTAGGAGGAAGTCACCGTTTCTCTCCCTTTCTGCACTCACATCTCAGCGAGTTCAGTGACTGCCTGCGTTAGGTCAGCTCCTGGTCTCGGCTGCGCTGGTGCCAGCTCCAGGGAATGCTGCTGCAGCCGCGCAGGTGTAAAGCTAACAAAGTTACTCTGGATTTATACCTGAATCACTCAGATGATTAGACTATAGTCTGAAACCTTTAAACCTCTGTGACGATCTTGCTCAGGTATTAGGTTGTTTGTTCATTCGTGATTAGTAGAGAACTTGCGCAGTCGTTACTACATTGTCACAGTTCTCCCAGAGATTATTCTGCTCACTTCAGCTGTCCGGCCTGGATACTGGCACGGACTGAGGCACTAACAAATACCTGGGGAGAAGGAAAACAGTTACAGCATGGGGAAAAAAATGCCTCAACTCCAATTCATCTGGCTCTCGGAGGAGATGCTCTCAGAAAAAAAAAATCAAGACGTCTTAAAATAGACTCTGTCATATTGTCAGTGATCTCAAGGGGATTTTTTTCCCCCAGCTTTTGTATGGAAATAGCTCTTATCTCAAGAGGAGATAACTGCAACAGGTCTATGTACATTAGCTGTGCCTTTTCCAACACAGACAATATTCTTAAAATGGCTGCAGCGCTTCCCACTCAGGAGATAATTGGTGCCGAACGCTTCTGCTCTCGAGAGCAATGCACACATGGGGGGAGAAGAGGCGGCACAAGGAATCTGTGTTGCTAAGGCACAAATCTGTACTCGTTTCTGTCACCATAAAGAATCCTGACGTGGTATTGCAGGCAGTTCACAACACTTGTGGTATAATTTCTGTTTTACTGAAAATAAAGATGCAAGTTCTCGCAGTTTCTAAAAGGTAGTGCCAACTTCCTTGTCAGATCAACAGTGATGTTAACCTGTTGTTTTGTAACTAGTCATGTATATTGATTTAAACAGTTTGGTGAAAAGTTACTTTTTATAAAGGTCCTTAGAAGTTAAAAACCTGTGGCATTAATTACACAAATGGTTAATCACTGCATTTTTTAAAAATATGGATATATGAAGAGATTTGGGAAATACTGTAACTAGCATTGCTCTTCTAAAGTTTACAATGAATACATATTCAAGCAGAGTGCATCACTGGTGCTTAGATGTATGCACATACATAGGGTAACAAACAGAGATGAGAACCACATTTTAACACTTCTGTTACCTAAGCAAATTTAAAGGTAAGGGTGGTGCACCTGGACTCTGATTTTATTCCTCCAAGCGTTTAACAGTATGTAACAAAACCCACTGCTGTATTCAAATGGGGGCCCTCTGGGTTTATAGTACCAGTAAGAAAACCAACTTTATGATGTCTTGTTTTCCAAACATCATTAATACTCTTGAGCCTCTTTGGTCCTTCAGATGACTGCATCTCCATCATTTCTTTCATTCAAAATGATCTATTCATCTGTATTCATAAACATGTCAATCTACTGCTTCAAAAAAATCCAACCAACCCTCCAACAACAAAAAAAGCAAAAAACTTCTCATTAATCCACCTCCCTCATTAGCTAGGATTAAAAACCTTAGTCAAAACGACTGGCCTGGTGCCCAGAAAAGCTATGAGATCAATAATCCAAACAGACTTAATGATCTTCTAACAAAAGAATAACTTTTGTACTTCTCCTACAGAATACTTTGAAAAAGTGAAGAGAAGAATACCAAGAAATGTCACATCATCTGCGTAAGTTAATTTATCTGTTGGTTTGGGGGTTACTCTTAAGGGGGAAGGGACTTGGGGAAATACTTTTTTTTCTCCTCTCTCTGTTAAATGACATTTACCATCTGCAACAGTAATAGGAAAAAAATTCAAATCACAAACTGTATCAGTGATTACCTTGTATGAGCGTAACAAGTTTCATTAACATTTCCAGTATCTCATTTCACTCATGAGCAGTTTAAAATTATGACATTTGCATCCCTACACAAGGTCAGTATTAGTTAAGACTTATTTAGGCAATTTAACTTATTGGTACCTTTATTTTGATACTATTAATTACAGCTTCTAACTTTGTAAAATAACAATCAAACTTTTTTAATCTTAAATGTTGGGAAGGGGGAAAAAAAAAACCCAAACCTTACTCTGTAGTTTTCTATCAGCATGAGAAGGACTTCTAAAAAGTGAGTGCCTCTGACTGAAGGAGTCTATAGACTCTAAAGGCACATTTCTCTCATGGACAGACTGGAACTGTCTCGGGGTAGAGACAGGCAGACATCCAGCAGGGCATATGTTGCACACTAATGTACCACACTCTAGAAAATGAGCAGGACGGGCTAAGTTCAGCTATGTAGGAATTAGCCATCTAATCAGTGCTAATCATATATCCTCTCTGTAATTACTGGAAAGAAGCCAGCATATGCCATGCCATGTATTTTGGGAGGAAATAAATCACCTTTGAAGGGCCTGATTTTTGCCATTGACTCTAGAGACCCTACACAACCAGCTTAACTGCAGCCCTAAATTTTAGTCGCCAATGCTGCCTGCATCGCCAGGGCTGGCACACAGGATACCCAGTGTGGAAGCTGCCACACTGCTTGATCTCATGCTTCTCTCCTCTGCTCAACAAGTGGAAAAGGGGAATGGGTCTGCAGTCCTTCCTCCAGCACGGCCCCCAGGAGTACCGCTGCGGTCAGGCTGTCCCATTTAGCACGGGGCTACTGGGCAACATCGCAGGAGGAAGGAAGAGGCTGAGGTCTGAACGGAGCAGGGACACACATTCCCCCTTCAAGGCTGAAATTGGTGCTGCAGAGCTAGCAGGGGAAGAGGAGGCATGAGCCCAGAGGGGCAGGTCTGAGAGGAGAGGTGGGAGTGCTGCACGGAGGGGGCTCGAGGGCAACAGCTCCCTTGGGGAGCACCGAAAGCGGAGGTGAGGAGGGAACCGGAGCAGGTCCTCGAGGTGTGGTCTCTTGCCACGCACCACGACTGCCCCAGGACAAGTTTGGGGCAGTTTGGGCACAGCAGTGTAAGGTTAGCAGCTGGCCCCATTTAGCCACTCAAGTCATTTGTTGCAGTCCTGTTCCTAAGATTATGCTTTGCCAAACTTTACTTCATGCTCCCACAGAAATACCTCCTGCTCAGAAGTGCATTCATGCATTGAAAATGCACTGTCCCTCATTTGCCCTGGAAATAACTGTATAGCTTTAACACTGTTTCGGTCTGCACCCTTATTGTTCCTGTAGAGGTCATTATATCCACTTTCACAAAAGAAAACTTACAAAGAAAGAAAACAATTTGCCTCCCACTTTCCTGGATTGAAATATATATATATATTTCACTAAGCTCTCACATGCCTTCACATGCTTTCCACAGCTCAACCTTGGCAGCTATGAAGGAAGATCATTTCAGACTCATTAGGAAGGAGTGCTCAGGTAAGCAATACTCCTCCTAACAAGCAGCAGCACCCAGGCTGCTCAGCTAAAGGAGCGTGCAGACCTTCCACGGAACAGCAGCTGCCGCCACACTTTCTCCTGCTAAGCAAATCTCGAAGAGTAACTGAAAAAAATCTCTCTCACCCATGCACACTGTGAAAGAAAATGTTTAAAAGATAGCAGCTGAAGGGTATAAAAATGAACCCAAAAGATCTAGAGCAGTGATGATTTTTAAGTTGGTACTGATGAGGCAAAATAAAATATATTCACTACATCAATTCCATTAGCAAACCTAAGAAAATGTAAAGCAACAGCAACCTCTGTAAAATACGGCTGTGCTACCAAGGCATAATACATAAGACAGTATGAGACTCAAATAGTAGAAATAAACAAAGTTACTAAAAGAATCAGTTATCTATCTCTGTTATTCACAAACAAACACTTTGAAATTGAAAACTTTTTTTTTGTAAGAAAAATTAGCATTTTTCTGAGCAGAAAAATTGTGATTGGTTCTGTTTTGTCAGAAAATAATTAATAATAATATCCTAGCCACTAGAGTGCCAGATACAAAACAGTGCATGTTTTGCAGCCAGTACTCAGATCATACTTGGAAGGAGTTAATACTTCAAAGAACTTTGCCTATAAATAATCCTTATATTTGCTTTTCTTAGGCATTTCAGCAATAAATGCTTTTAACTGTACCCAGGGAAAGCAGCCATAATAAGACACTCACTACTGGAAGCTTTCAAATAAGTACCTCAGTCAAAGATGGATGCTATTCCAGGCAAATGTTCCCAGTTCAACTAATGTGATACCATTTCGCCTCCTTCTTGAAGTGAGACTGATTCTTCAGTAGTTCATTGTAGCACTTCAGTTTTAAACCTGATCTAATGAACAGCCATAGATGCTATGGACTCTAAACATAAAGAATTGACATGTTAGCATATTAATGTACTCAGATGTCACATTAATCATTAGAAGACAGTTTGCTGAATGACTCAGATATCTGGCAATATACATGCAAAGGCTGTTTAGCTCTTAAATATAAAGTGACTTCCTTTTGGCAAAGCCCTGATTAAAACAGCATTGATTGTAGTCATTTATAGCTCAAATGCTGTTGCTTAAAATTTCTCAAAGTTGTACATACTGTATTATTAACTGTAGTAAAGCTCTAAAAATCAGTCAGCAGAGTCCACTTCAATCTCTGCATGATAATAAAGGATTATTATGTGCAGTAACCTATTTATGAAAGGGAAACAGTGTGCTTCTTTCAGACTCCATCAATTGCTTTAATAAGGAATTGAAAAGCCTGGCCTACTTTATATGCAGATCACCATCCCAGTTGCATAAGGATTTACAATAGACAAAACAAAACTGTTTTTGTTGTAAATAAGGGCTGTTTGTTTAAATCGCACAGTAATGTTTGCATCTAAAAATTATTTACAAGCTAATAGGGCTCCATGAAGTTTGACTGTATACTTGTTAATAAAAATGGTTTCAACATTCTCCAGGAAGGAGATGCAAACTGAAGGTGATAAGGTAAAGCTTGAAGTAATGCAGGCCTTAGTTAATGGGAAAAGAGAAGATGTGTTGCATCTGTTTACTGATGGACTTAAGAAAGCCAATGTTGATAATGGAATTCAATCAACTTCCAACATTTTATAAAATTTAAGATAGTAGACTTAGAAGTTATGTCTCAAGTAGGTTAAAATTATTGCAATATCACTTTTGCTTTAGAGACAGGAAACCTGAAATAGTTCAGACCACTGAAAGTTAGTACAATGCACGTACTGATCTCTGCTACCTTGATTTCGAAGACTGAAGCGACCTAGGTTCAAATCTCACCTTTGCAACTGGTTCATTTGCCTGTATGCTGATATATTTAATGAGGTGTGGGATGACCCCTGCTGGTGCCCCTGCTTATAATAAAAGATCTATCTGGCAGGAAAACGTGTTAATTTCAATCCAAAAGAGTTAGAAATATAAACTGTCATAAAATGTATAAAAATATGTAATTTAATGCGTAAAATAGATTACAAGTAATGTTCTCTTAAGTATGAAAATAATCTTAAATCACTGAACATTACTGGGTTAGAGCTGCAGTGCAATGAATTAAGAAGGACATTAATTGTTCAGTTCACTATGATATTGTGTTAAATGTATTTTATTAATGAACTGTTACTCCCAGCTGAGGCATTTGATAACCTCTACTCCATTGCTAAATCCTCTCAGTTGATTTCAATGAATCACTCAAAACAAACCCAGAGGGAAAAAAATACCCCAATAATTTACATCTATAAGATCCTAGAACTAGATTCACTTAAAGGGCAGCTTTCCTATAAATCAAACCTTCTGATTTAATGCAGCTGACATATAGATCTATTTTACAATTTTTTTAATTTCAAAAATACAACACATTAAAATAGGTTCAATTTATCAAAGCTAAGAGCAACAATTAAGTAATAATGTACTTAAAGTGCAAAGGCACTTTAACACAAAAAAGTGACGCCCAGTGGCTATACTTGGTAATTGAAACAGCAGTACTGTATATTATTATTTACAAAAGAAAAAGTCATAGTCCAGGAAAAAAAAAGATCTTTGGAGATCTTCTACATAATACATTGTTTCCACTTTGAAATGAAAAGGAAAAAAAAAAAACAAAACAAAAAACCCAAAGACCCCCTTCATCATTTCTTTCCAAATCAAAAAGAATTATGCAAGATCTAATACAGAAACATACATTTGCAGAGACAGTTCCTACAGAAGGGTCAAAAGGAGAGAGATACAGAAATAACTTAAAGGGAGTGTTGCAAATGCAACACCATATCCCTGCTAGGCGGTAAGGGTTCCATTTCTCTCTCTCACTCTCTCTCTAATTTGAGAAGTGGAAATGTTGGGAATGTGACAGATCACATCAGTATTGAGTTCAGAATCAATCAAATTTGATGTTAAGCTCATTAAAAAAAAAAAAAAATCCTGCGTCTCCCACCTCCCCCCTCACAGCTGACTGATTGCAGTTTGTTTTTCCAGAACTTCGAGGTAGTCTGGTTCTGTTTGTAGCTTTCCTTGCAGTAAAGGATGCTCAGGTTTAGATTGTTCTGCAAAATATTTCCTGGGAGTTCCATATAAAACAGTTTTATTTATCCTGTCCTGGTTTTGGCGTCTTGATTCATAGGAAGGGGCAAACTGCCTTTTGGGTAAGGTGCAAAAGTTATAATGAACTAATCCTCCGGTAGGGAGTTCCTTGACCCTTTCTGCAATATTCTGATACAATAGTTCTGGTTCCCTTGGCGAGGACTGCTTTTCCAGTAATTCAGCTGCACTGATTGTAAATGCAAGAGTGGCAGGATCTTCCTTTTTAGGGTCAAGATTGCTGTAGCTAAACTCATGGAGATTCCGGTAGTAAGCGACTGGATCCCCTTCCTTTTGCATGTAGATTGGGTTTTGGCACATCTGTCCAACAGGAGGGGGGATGTAGTTATAAACATGCCCTTCAGTTTTATCGTGGGTCTCACTATTGTAAGACCCATACTGGAGCTGAAATGAACTTATATCTAAGTTGTTTGCGCTGCTGGGCATGCTTTGCACCCCCTTCCGACGCTTAAGGACAAAGACAAACAGGCCTGCCCCAAAACAGACCGACAAAATAAACACAACTAGCAAGCCTAAAATTAAGACAGACAGTGGGACTTCGGTGTGTATTTCTGGATAGGAGCTGGGCGAAATGCCAGGGAGATGGGGTGCGTCTGTGTTCTGATTCACAGGCAGGAGAGACGAATCGGACAAGTTCGGGTTCTCCGGGCAGATGGCTTCTTTGCTGAGGAATTTCAGATGCTCTCCAGAGTGCTTGGTGGGGGACTCGCATATGACTTCATTGA
The DNA here is from genome assembly GCF_036370855.1 of Dromaius novaehollandiae. Classification (NCBI taxonomy): domain Eukaryota; kingdom Metazoa; phylum Chordata; class Aves; order Casuariiformes; family Dromaiidae; genus Dromaius; species Dromaius novaehollandiae. Next base: position 12,686,504 of record NC_088108.1, read on the forward strand.
TAACTACGGGGGGATTTGCCTGCTGGTTGTTCTGGTCAGTGACTCGCTCTATCCAGTTCCTCAGTCCCATGATGTCACACGTGCAGTCCCAGGGGTTCTCCTGAAGGTCTATCTGAATTAGAGCCGAGAGCTGGTCCAAGACCCCTCTCACAGGCAGGTATGAGAAATGGTTGTTTCTAAGGTTGAGTCTGGTGAGAGAAGTGCCACCAAAGACATTGTCAGGCAAGGATCTGAGCAGGTTGTTATTGAGAAATAACAGATGAAGATTACTCAGAGAATCAAAGGTGCGTGGCAGGATCTCCTTAATGACATTATACTCTAGGTACAGATACTGCAGGCTGTGCAGCCCATCGAACATGGAAGGGTACAGAATCTCAAGGTAGTTGCCATTAAGATAAAGTCTACGTAAACTTGTGAGGTTTGTGAAGGCACCTTCTTGTATCACTGCAATTCTGTTGTTTCCGAGGTGTAACAAATCCAGAGAGCTGTACTCTATGAGATCGGTTCTGTAAATGACTTGCAGATAGTTACTGGTAAGGTAAAGTTTCTTTGGACTGGTTGGCTTAGGGTGGAGATCGGAGATGTTACTGATCTTTTTTTCTTGGCAGTTCACATTTAAGCCATTGTCTGAGCTCTGTGAAGTACAGATGCAGCCAGCTGGGCAGGTGATGGGCACAGGAGACTTTGTCTGGTAAACCATGATAGGTCCAAATATTTGTCTGTCTTTTGATACAGTGACTCGGGGCGTGGGGCGGTTCCTGGTTTTGGGGGGCCGGCTGGCTTTTGGGGCCCTGGTGGGACTGATGGCAGAGTTGGCTGTGGGTGACAGCCTCGAGATGTGTGGGTCTGAGAGAACAGGTTGCTTTTCCCGCTGGTTTGAGTCACTGGAGCTCTTCCTAGGGCAGAGATCTTGTCTGGTGAGCTGGGTCACATCTTTCCCGTGCAGCCTGAAGGGCGTCTCGCAGACTATCTCACCCACGAAGACGGTGATGGTGTCTAGCCAGGCCTTGAGGGGCAGCAGGTCGCAGGTGCAGTTCCAAGGGTTTTCCTCCAGTTGGATTTCCATGATGCCTCCAATGTGCTCCAGCACACCAGCAAAAGGCATCATCTTCAGCCGATTCCCCCGCAGGTCCAGGTGGGTGAGGAGCACAAAGCGGAAGACATTGCTGGGCAGGGACAGCAGGAGGTTGTCATTGAGAATTAACACCTTGAGCTTGTTCAGCTTGCTGAAGGCCCCTGCCTCGATGGCACTGATGTAGTTGTAATCAGCCTGCAGGTACTCCAGGCTCTCTAAGCCCAGGAACGTGTCCTCCCTCAACACTTCCAGCTTGTTGTTATTGAGGTGCAGCCTCTTGAGGGTGCGGAGGCCGCTGAAGGCCCCCGTGCGGATCTCCTGCATGTCGTTGTTCCCCAAGTGAAGGGTCACAGCATTGGAGTAGTTGACAAACTCATTGGGGAAGAGTCGGGTCAGCGCGTTGCCATTGAGGAAGAGCTGGTAGATCTTGGATGGTGGCGGCTGGAGGAGGCTGACAGTTGTAAATCCTTTGTTTTCACAATTAATGTTCAGCACGTTCTCCTTCTCCTCGCAAGGGCAGCGGCTCTTGCTGCAAATGTCTTTGGCAGGTTTGCGACTCTCTGTCTGCGAGATCCCAGCCACTGTTAACAAACTGAGCAACCAAACACCCTTCAGCATCTTTATGCGCCGTTGATCCCCGCTCCGGTACTTACAGTCAAACCTTTGAGGCAGGTAAGGAGAGAAAGAAGAAACCCCCAATGAAAACGGCCAGGAGCAGAGGCTGCGAGGAGAGGGCTGCAAGAGGGGGGCAAGGCAGCCACTTGCAAAACTCCCCTCTTCCCCCCCGCCCCCGGTCCCCTTCCTCTCAGAAAGTGCCCGCGGCGCTGCTTGGGGGGCAGCTTTCCCTCCCGCGCCGTCGGGCGCTCGCCGAAACGCGGCTCCGCGGAGCCCCCGGCCCCCGCAGCGACGCCTCCGCGCCCGCGGCCGCGTCCTCCGCGCACGGGGCGCTCCTCGACCCCGAGCCGTCCGGCTACGCTGAATTATTATTATTTTTAAATCGGAGCCGGGGGGATGGGGCCGGGGGGAGGATAAATCCTTGCCAGCCCTCCCCGCCCCCACGGCAGGAGCTGGGTTCCCACGAACCGAGTTCCCTTCGCCCGCCCTCACCCCCAGCCGCCGCCCCGGCCTCCGGCGCTGCCCCGAAACTCCTCGGCTCGTACCTGCCTGCGAGGCGGCCGAGCCGGGCGCGGACGGGGCCGCGGGGCAGCAGGGGCAGGGGCCGCGGGGCGCCGCCGCCGCGCCCGAGCAGCCCGGCGCCCGGCGGCGAGAGGCATCGCACTACTCACGCGTCAGCAGGAGCCCGGCGGGGCCGTGCCGTGCCGTGCCGTGCCGTGCCGTGCCGTGCCGTGCTGTGCCGTGCCGAGCCGTGCCGTGCTGTCCCGAGCCGTGCCGTGCCGTGCCGTGCCGTGCCGTGCCGTCGGCGGGGGGCTCGGCTCGGCGGGGCGCGGCGGCCCCGGTGCCGCTGCCGGGAGCGCGGCCGGCTCTGCGCGCAGCGCGGCTGGGCGCGGGGCTTTTGCCGGCTGCCCCGCACGGAGCCGGGCTGACGTCACGCCGGGGGAGGGGGACACGTTTTTTCCCAGCCTCCCCCCCCTTCTCTCTCTCTTTTTTTTCTTCTTCTTCTTTTTTTTTTTTCCCTTGCCAGCTGGCTCCCGCAGCCGAATTCACTCCCGGCCCGGTTGTTTATCATGGAAACGCTGTGACAGCACCTGCAGCCGCGCCGCGCCCAGGACAGCGCGGGGACTCGGGAGCTGGGGAATGGAACAAGGTAACGAGCGGATTTACCTGGGTCCGGAGGATTTTTGGCCCCGAGTCCCTAAATCTATGCCCTCAAAATAGAGAGCAAGTCAAGCAGCTTCTTCGGCACAAGCCAGCGAGCAAGAGCGTGCAAACACACGCGCAAGTGCATGCAAACACACACAAGCGCACACACGCACGCACGCACACACACACACACACACACACACACACACACACAGACAGTCTGTCTCCTGGAGCAGGGGTGCTGCAAAAACCGTTATCTGGTATCAGCATCTAGCCCCATCTTGGCTCCAGCAACTCCCTTCAAAATTGCAGTGCCCGGCTCTGTCCAGTGCATTGACATTTTCAAGACGTTCAGGGAAGTTCAACACCTTCCGCTAAACTAGGCTGACAGGTGATGGAAGATGCTTGCCTAAATCCTCCGCGGTGCTCAGCGGGCTCAGTCGAGTGCTGATCAGCCAGTACCGCATCTAATGTGATCATTCACAGCGGCTAGACTAGTCCCACTGCCAAATTGCAATGTTATGGCATAGAATTTGGCTGCATATTAAAAGAACAAGCTGTTAGATTTGGGTTATTGTGGCTTCCCTTAAGCACAATGCACTGGTACAGATGTATTTGACGTAAAAGGATGGCTGCACTTGTTCTCTATCTAGAAAGTAAAACTTTGGTATTATACTGGGAAAAAATAGGCACTCTATAATGAATTTTTAAAGCATTAATATGGCAGGATGCATTACAACCAGATTTTTATGGGGAACTAGAAGTGCTTTGCTTAGTCTCTAGAACATAGAGGTTTGCTGCCAAAAGGTTGCTGGACTTGGCAAGACTGGGACTGACATTTTGTGTTATTCTTTAACCATTAAGTGTCAGAGCCCACATTGTAGGAGCAGCAAAAGTGTATTATCTATTTTTATGGTGGATTTGACATCAGAAAAGGTAGCATCCTGCAGCGTCCAGCACCGATGTCTTTGCAACGCTGCCGAGCAGGAATATGCTGGAGTTTGCATTTGGATTTGGAGCAGCTGCACTTTTCTGCTTAGAATTTGGAGAGGTCATGGAAAAAGTAGGAATGTCTCATGCTGGAGCATGCTTTTGCTGTATTGCTGCATTGAATTTCAACAAGATTTGGATTTTGAGATGCATGCAGAGCTGCTCCATTTCTCCTCTGTTTATCCAGCTGGATTCAGGAGCAAAATGTTTAGGTCAGGAAAGATCTATGTAGTAGATCTGGGGTTTTACAACACTAATACACCAGGAGCTACATTTTTTTTGCTGCAAGATTTTTTGTTCGTTTTCTGCTTGCGTTCTCTTTAAGCATTAGAATATGGTAATTTGGGACCCAAACTGGACTAGTTCCAGAGTGTTTCAAATCTTATTTTCAGATCTTTGTAGCAAAGTGTAGGGGCATGAGCCTAAAAAGAGAAGGTAAAAGGTGGGGTTTGTTTTGTTCTGTTCTGTTTTGTTTTTCTGAAGGGAGTACTGGGAGCATATTTATACACGTGCTTGCCCACGCTCTGACGCATGCACACGCATGCACAGGCGCGCACACCGGCACACACATGCCCCTGTAACCTACCTCAAACACATCCCATCTGAGCAGCATTTGAAGGCGTCCCTAACACCTGCAGGGTTCTCGCCAACACGCAGCAAAAGCGGAGGACAGAAGTAAGTCCACTGCATGTTGCTCTCATCTTGCAGTGCACGTGTTGCTTGTGCCTGAGTTACACAGATGTGCAGCTTTCTGGTGAGCCAGGATCATGTCCTGGAACTGCTTCATGGGGCAACATTTATTGTCTCACTTGCTGGTGTTTACTAGTACGTAGGAAATGTGTTTGTGATAACTGCTGATGCTGCCTGTGAAAGGAAAGTATACGCCTGGCATGCCTCAGCAGTAATTACCAGATTCATGTGGGATGGAAGGAACAGCATGTTAGGGGATTGCAACAGTAATAAGACACAGAGATGATACTGATTCCGTTACACTGCAAATGCATGCATATAATAACCACCATTGTAGGAGGGGGAATAGGGATTAAAAAAAAATAGCTACAGCTTTTCGTTTAGGAACAAAGTCATGATTTCTCAGCATGCCAGAAGTGTTTTATAATCCCTTCAATTAAAAACACAGGATATAAAAGAATAACTTTTTCCCCACCTGCTTTGCTGCCTTTTCATTTTGCTTTCTGAATGCAGGAAAATTCTCAGGCTATGACTCTCTGGGAGCCTCAGGAAATGGAAGGCCAGGAGGTAGGTTGATACTGCAGTCTGTGCTGCTTTGGGAAAATGCAGTCTGGTCTGTAAGGACTGTGAAGGTTTCATTTTTCCCCAGTTAATTTGCTGTGTTCCCTCATTCTCCTTTTGGAGCAAAGTTCTGATGACTTAGTACAGATTCATAAACTTACAGATTCCTAGAATATAAGGCTTAAAGGGACCATTATGGGTCTTGGATCTTGCATAACCCAGGCCATCAGCTGAATTGGAATTAATTCCTGTTTAAAGTAGATCATACTTCCCAGGTGAGGGGGAGAGAATAACATTTCCAAGCATATTTTAGTGACTGCTCATGGTGAAAATCCACCATAATATTTGGTAAATTGTTCCAGTAGCTTATCGTCTCCCACTGGTAAAAAATTGTGCTTTCTCTACAACTCTGCATCTGGCTAGCTTCAGTTTGAATTTTTTATCTGTGTTATATCCTTGTCTGCTGGCTGAAAAGCCCTTAATTATCCCAAATCTCTTTCCCTTGGCGCACTCACAGACTTCTACTGTACAGGTATAAACAAAATACTTGCTTGATACCAGCCCTAACCAACTTCAAATGGTCTGTGTTTGTCCTGTGCTGTTGTAGACGCCAGAGCAGCTGTTGGCTGCTGCATGGTCCTAAAGCCATCACATTATCTGTCTGCTGGCCGGGAAAAAAACGCCGAACCACTGCATAAAGCATAAGCACATAAAATACAGCACAGCTCATTACCCTTACTGCCTAGTGCACATCATGCTGTTGTCCTTCTGTGTTAGTAGATATCAAGAAGCAGAGTTAAGGCTAGAAATGTGGAGATCATTTTCTTTCACTGCATTATATCTGCAGATTTATACTAAACTACTTTATATATCTTTATCAGTTTATCTGTATCTATTTCTTTTTATATAAATGAGGAAGGCTCAAACGTACCCACCAGAAGTCGTCTTACAGCATGAAGAAAAGAATGAAGCAAGGAACGAAGCAAAAATATTGGTGAGGTAGGATGCAGATCAGGATGTAAGCTTTACTCATCATTAGAAACTATCAAGGTAGCCAGGGTGCTGGTGATGGATTGGGAGGGATTTTTATATATAATATAAATAGATGCCAATGTTCATTTTTGGTAAATGCCACATGACAACTGGTGTGGTGAAACAATGGATATTTATAGATTTTGGTACTTAGTTTGGTGGTTTCCTGTGTTTCTCACCCTGTGACCCTGAACTGCATAATATGAGGTGCCTACCAAATGTTAGCTTTTAGGGTTGTGATATAATCTTCATTCCTATTCAACAAGTATCCTATATTGCTGCTAAGGGATATTTTTCTGTGTGCCCATGTGTGTGTATGTGTGCCTATTTGTAGCTGAAACATTCTCCTCCCGTGAGTGCATATGTTTCTGGAATCTTTGCTGTACTGTTAGAGGGATATTTTTGTGCCTTACTTAAAAGTGATTATTAAGAAAATAAACAGTTTCTAGATTTAGCAGTAAGCAGCATGCCAAATAATTGTAATTTGTACTCCAAGGTTTTATCTCAGCCAGCAGCACTGGGAAGTAAAGGCGAGGGTGAAAGAGGAGAATCTGGCTTTCCCTGGCTCCTCCTGGGAAGGGGAAGGGCAGGGGCTGAGTGAGCACGAGTCAGTGCGAAGGGCAAGGGGGGGAAGAGCTGGCAGGCTCTGCCCACCGCTTCCCTGGCGTCCGGCCCCGCTCACGAGCGCTGCTCAGCAACAGCGAGCTGGGTGCGACGTATGCCAGAGCGAGGCAGAGGAGAGAGAGGTTTGTGACGAAGTCTCCGTGGAAGGGAGCTGGCGGATGCGCCTGCGGGCAGAGGGGCCCCGGGCGTCAGTGCCTCGTGGGTGTGGGGCATCTGCTGGGTTTGCTGGGAGACAAGGTTGGCCTTTGCTATTACCTGCAAAGAATTTCCTTGGTTTCCCAATGCGCTCTTAGCTCCGTTTCCCCCAACCATTCAAACATCTGGAGAGCCATGGGCTACTTCAGGGTATTGTTTAACTGAGACTTTGTGACTTCCTATTGTACAAATAAAAGAATTTTATGAACTATGATTTAAAACTCAACATTTATAGTAATTCTTGCCTCATGTACTGCTTTCTGCAAGGGCTGAAATCCTGGACAGGGACACACATTATTAAGACCAGTTAATTTCTAGTTAACTGATTGTAAAAAGACATCACTGTGATTTGTTTCAGTATATCTAGGGTAATCTCTTTTGTAACAAACGCACAGCAGGATTTTACGCTGGTGGTACAAAACACAGCAGTAAAAATATCAGTTTCTGATGTTTTGAATCATTAATGTGGAATTCCTGCCTTTTTTAAAAGTAAGCATATTTTGTAAGTTATAATGTCAGTAAAATAGGTTTCAGCAGGAAAGGTGATTCACCAGCTGTCCGTCAGACCATGCTCCAGGTAGCCTATGCACTGGAGACACAGACAGGTTCCACGCTGGGTAATTAAGCATGCACTTTCTTTTAGCTCGAGTCCATTTTTTTCTTTCTTGCACAGAAAACCAACTCTTCTCTCCCCTTGTACACACACACACACTTTAGCATATGGCCCAGTAAAGCACTGTAAGACAATTTAAATTTATGGATGTGTAAGTATTCATGCTATTCAGCAAAGTAGTACATCTGGTCCAAAGTCCTTTGGTGTCAGTGGAAGGACTTCTGTTGACTCCAGCAGGGTTTGGATCAGATCTTTGAACAAATGTTGAACTTAAAAGTATTCACTTAGGTCTTACTGAGTTGAATGGGTTAAATATCTTTGGATGTGCTTTGTTTCATCATGACAGTGGGTTCTTTTTCTCTGACAGGGACAGCGAGATGAATCTTCCTGATGATGGATAGTCTGTGATGACTTTCCTGAGAATCAGGAACAAAAGAAGGTTGCTTCCTTTCTAAAACACCAATGGATTTATCATTCCTTTCATTTGAATGTCTAGTGTGCTTTACCACTACCACTTATAGATGCAACTTTTCCGATTTCTTCATATTCATAGTCTGTGTTACATACTGTAAATGTTTTTAGTTAGAAATGTCCCATCTTGCAAACACAAATGCACACAAATGATTTTAGTCATTCAAAGAGTCTTGCTGAAAATATCAGGCCTTGCTTTATTGAATGCATCTGCTTTAGTAATGGGGTTCATATTTACATAATGCAGTTGATGTATGAGTATGCTGAATGTTCACTGTTAAATGTCTGGTGGGTTGATGTGAGATGTTTCTTTATTTATTAACAGTAAAAGAAACATAATGAAATGTCTCCATATCATCATTTTTATGGCAGTAAATTTGAAAGAATCCAAATCCCAGTGTGCTAATGGCATATCTAACAATATGTGAGGAGCAGAAGCAATGGGTGAAATTCACTCCTGGGCAGAGGGCCAGCCCTGAGTGATTCATCATGAAAGCCCCCAATTAAGACCTCAAAACAGGGCTTAAGTGGGACTTCAGTGCCCTAAGCCTTGAGCTGGCTTTCTGCAAAGGTGGGGGGGAATGTTCCTCCAAATGAATTATGCATAATAAATAATGCATTCTATTAGTTTAGCCTCTTTTTCTTGTTTCCTTGAATTTATTTAATTGAAATTACTCACCAAATAATTTCTATGAATAATCATAGCCTGCGGATTTCTTTTTTGAGCAGTTCATGGTGAGCAGTTCATATTCCACGTTCAGAATGAGAGCCATGTCACTGAGTTGTCATTATGCACAAAGGTCACATATTTCTGGTTTTGCTTCATGACAAGTAGAAAAAGCTCTTCAAGTAGAGTTTTTCTGGGGCTGAATATTTGGCCATCCTAGTTCAAATTTTCTCCTGTGAGTTTTGAATGTTCATTCAGACTGCCATATGTTCCCCAAAATTGTTTCCGTTAAGTAAGTTCATTCCATGAGACATTTGTGGGCAGTAGCTGACTGAACAAAAATCATTTGAGCAATCATTGGCTTTCATGTTTTTCATCTGGTTTCTTACAGAAATTAGATTGTTCTTTATGCATGTGCACAGTATGTTTATATGTCTGGCTGTCAGTAATGGTCCCCTCCTCCTCCAAAACGTTTTTAACTAGATCTGATGGAAGGGGGTAGCCATCAGAGATTTCAGTTTCCTATTCCTTAGTGAAAGTAGGTGACTGAGAATTGCCTCAGCCAAAAGAAAGGTTGCAGGCTGGGCTCATCCGCTGCTATTTATCAGAACATCCATGTCAGAGTTTGGCTCAAAACATGGACTTTGTGTTTCCACTGCTCCCCAACCACTTGGGGTCAGGGAGGGGGGATCTTGTTCTTAAGCGTTTACCTTACTGTGTTCAGACTCCTGCAGTACCAAACGAGAATGGGTTGGAATAGCTCTGTGATTGGAAAATGTTTTCGTTTCAGATCACAAACCCACCATTATTTCCAGGGCTGTTTCAAGGTCTTGTTTTTGCATGGAATCAGTGCGAATACTTCATTGTGTCAAGGTAGGTGCAAAAAGAGGTTGCAGGACTGAGATGGTGGCTTTTGGTGTCCGAGATGAAGCTAGTTAATGGCTGCTGAGCACAATGGTTGCTCAACACAGCACAGGCCAAGAGGTCATCTTGAGTCAATAGTAAAGAAGAAATTATACTGAAAAGGCAAGCAGTTTATCTTTGAAATGGGAGTATAAGAAGTCAGAATAAAAAAAGAAAAAGTGATACAGTTTTTAGGAAGAGTTAGTTTCTGTTCTCATTTTCTGTGTATAGAATAGTTAAGTCTCTGAGAAAATAAGGACTTCTTTTTTTCTGCCTTTGCTAAAGAAAAATATTTTCTGATTTCCTGCAGTTTATCCCTTACTACTTTACCACAAACCTTGGTATCTCTGAGCAGTAATCATTTACCTGAAAAATATGCCATAATACTTCTCGTTGTAGAGGCTGTTACAGTTACAAATAATGACCTTGAAGCAGAATGTAAAACTCAAAGTGGCATGAAAAAGAAATTGATGAGACAATTAGAACTTATCAGAATTGTGGTTGCATTAATATTTTGGGGAGAATTGCTTGGAATAAAGAATTCCAGACTCTGGAGAAACCTTAAAATGTATTTAGCACCTGAAATAGCTTCCAGAGTTGTTGTTGCACAAGGCATGATACAAACATGCATAAAATCCTGACCCAAACTTCAGTCACTGACAAATCTTCCTTTGTCTTTATGGGACCAGGATTTCAGCTGCGACTTCTCTGGGAATTTTACACCCACCCACCCACAACTCTCAAGTATCTAGTACTTTAGGGTGATACCACTTTAGGGTGGGATTTAGGTGCTCAGATAGAAAAAGGCCATACTGAGAATCTCCTCCTCTGTTGACAGTGGCCAAACTCTGATGGTGCTTAAAACCTCTTAATATCTCCATTTTAAACATTAGAGTTTGTCTGTGTCCAAAGTTGTCTTTCTGAGCATCCTCAAAGCTATCTCTCGTCTTAATAGGCTGACTTCATCCCTAAGCTTTGTTAAATTATTCCTCTGCCTATGTCACCCGAGGGCTTGATCTTGTCAGTAATTTCAGAATACATCAGCTGGGTCTCATCACAAATTTGGCACATTAGTTGAAAGGACAACAGGAAGGGAAGAGGTTACAATAATACTTCTACTTTATACTGTAGTCACTGTGGTCCAGGATGCTTCAGTCATCGCCCTGCCAGCCTGAAGGGATTCATTTTCTGAAGAGTGCCAAGGAGGTTGGAGAGTATTCTGAGGTAGCCAGTGCCGGGGGACACCTGAATCTGCTGCATGGTCAGTGGGTAAATAAGTGTCCTAACTGCTGTATGTGAGGGTCTAGTTCCCTTGCCCTTCTTTTTCCTAGTCCATTAAGTGCCATGCAGAATGAAACAGCTTTGACATGAGAGCATGAGCATTTGGCCTCAGTCTGAAGTGTGTGCATGTATCCCACAGCACCTGTGCCATTTCTTGTCATTACATAGCATACAATTTATGAATAACTCCCCATCCTTTATGTGGCATCTTTTTTACCATCTAATAGTCTTTTTTCCTGCAAAGCAATAAAATGCTTTGTACAGCAGGAGATTTTGACATCATAAACCCAAGATTACAACTTCATTTCATGACTGAGCAGCAAGTGAAGCTGGTAGAAAAGGAGTAAAGGACAGCGTAGTCATCTTAGGTAATCAGCTCTGGCTTGGAGAGGGCTCTTGAAAATTGTGGGCAAAAACATTTATTTGCCCACATACTTGTGCCAGAGTATTTTTGCTTTTCCAGCCATACTGAATAGCACCTGATCTTTCTACCTAAAAATCCTGTTGTTCTTTTGCATATAGAAGTCATTTGGATTTATATTTCTAGCTGGTGATACTGGTGTCCTTGGAATAATAGAAGGATGGGTTTGTTCCTTTATAGGAACAAATTTGGTTAGGAGCCAGTAGAAGAGCCTGATCATCCCAAGTGCAAGCATTGTAATACCTTCTGTTGCAGAGCTGTCATGGCTTTCTGAAGCTTGTCTTCCCTGATGACAGCTGGTTGTTTACTTTTGATAATTAGTTTTTTTACTAATATAAACACCTGTTCTTTTGACAAAATACTTCAATATCAACCACTAATGGTTCTCCTTTTGCAAATCACATGTTACACTGTATCTGTAGCAGAACTGGGCTCAAAGGCCAATATATTGTACCTACAAATTTCCCTCCAAAACATTTTAGTTGTTGTTATTTTTGCCCTTTTTGTCATTAACTTTTGTATTTAGTATTATTAGTGTTTTGGTACTGCAGGAACATCTAATGACCTGAGTCATAGACCAAGACCTCATTGTTCTATTGTTAGCTATTGTTTTGCTTATCTGTTTCTTTCTTCTGTTGACTGAGTATACTAGTGAGAAAGTGGTTTTATCATTTTTGTTCAGCTCCCTAAAAGGTTTAGATCTAGAATTATACTTGTATGGGGTGCTGTACGCACATACAGAATGATAGCATTTGCCAGGTAGTTTACAGTGACATACGGAGAATTTCACTGTTTTTTAAGCTGAATGTGGCGGTGAAAGATGAACCTCTGAAAGATAGGTGCAGTTAGATTGACAACTTGTATGTCAGCCTTCTTTGCTGGTGTCATTTGAAATTGCTGAAATACAGTGTTGCCACTCCCTCCCTCCATCCCCTGAAATGCAGCTTATACTGGAAATGCTGACAAGACCATTATCTTTTGAGATGGCACCATGCACTGCTTTAAATACTGGTTATGAATGTTAATGTGTTATCTGAAAGATATTTCTTCCACATGTAGGCAGCCCAGGATAGAGTCTCAGTAATAAATTTAACGAGAGCAGGAAGACACAGTATGCTTATGTGAGTATTAGAATGATTGGCATTTTTGCAAACAGCGTATGATAAGTGGTGCAATTTTATTTTCAAAGTTTAATCAATAGAGAGCTCTTTGATATTGCTGTGTACTTTGCAAATATATGCTTCCTTGGGATGACAGCAAAACAACTTTGCTATGGTGGTGTGTTTATGCTTCGAGTTTAGTCAATCTGCTTTAGTGATTGTCATAAATTTTGATGTTCCAAAAGATAAATAGAAGCTATAAATGCTTTGGGGTTGCATTCACCCATCCTGCTGCTAGCCTGGAACATCTGGCTTTGCAATGGGTTAAAAGGGTACGAAGTCCATCATTGTACCAAGCACAAGAGCATGGTCTATATACTGGTTTATTCCCATATATTGTAAGCTCTTGTCAGCTACTGCATAGGAAACTGAGGAGGGCTTCTGAGGGCTTAAGAAAGACTTTGGTAATGCTTTGTGTTACCTTTCAGGAGTGAATTTCTCCTGAGATGAAGGGAGGCAGAAATGCCCTCCACCCCCACTACAGGGAGGACACAGCATTACACTGCTGCCCCCGCCCAGTAATTTCGATCCTCGTGGGTGGCTGGAAGTGGGTGAAGCTCTTGTTGTGTGGGCATGCATATCCATCGAGTCAGAAATCCCTGGGCTCGTTCCTTCACTTGGTCCTGGGTACTAGTACTGGTGCTTCTTAGGGAGATCCCGAGGGTGCAGAACCTCTCTCACCCTTCTCTGGGGCCTTTCACAGAGAGGACTTTGAAGAAGTGCCCTATTGATCTGGGTGGGTATCCATTTTGCTGAGAAAACTCTGATTGTCTCTGTCAGTTTTGTTCTTGAAAAAAAAGCTGAAACTGAAGTTCAGTTGAGAAGTTGAAAGCTGAACTTTGAAAGGACAAACATTTGTAAGCTAGCCATGCCCACCAAGAGCTTTGATGCCAGCACAGCTGGCTCCATACTGCAGCAGCCTGCACAAATTCATGCTGGACCTGCAAAACAGATCTCAAGGAAGCCTGCTTGGCACAGAAGGCTGTTAACGATCTATTGAATGTGTCAGTGTAAGGGCACATGGTATGAACTTGGAGATAACCTTTGGCAGGGAACACTCTCTCATTCTCTCTGATAAAAATATAGTAACTGGTAGGCATTTGGGAAACAAGGGAGCTGAAGCATTTCGGGTGACTTGACGTGAATTTAATGAACTGCCACTAGCACTCATGCAAAACTTCCAGTGATGTCAGTAGGAGATCGGTGCCTGGCACCACTGCAGAGTATGACCTGGTGGGCATGGGGCTGGGTGCTGATCTCAGCAGCAGGAATTCCTCTGGAGGCGTGAGGGGTTACACCAGTCAGACATCAGCCTAAGATCAGCGTTTCTGCATGATGGGCATGTGAGATGAGTTGTTATAGGCACCCATGAAGAAATAGGTCTTTGAAAATCTATTATTTTTAACACTTTCTACTTCCAGCGAGAAGATACTGTCCGAATAGCCAGATACTGCAGTTTCAGTTGTTGTTCCACTTACTCTCATACAGACAAAAGATTCAAAAGGATGAGCTAAAGAGAGCAAAGGGATTTTTCTCCCTTTTATGTGTATTTATTATGAGATATATGGGGGGGGGGGCAGAGGCTGCATATGTATAAGTACACATATATATGCACATGTGTTTATTTAAATAACAGATACTTTCCTTTGCTGTCCCTAGCCAACATGTATTTTGTGCTGCCTTTGTAAATGCAGAAATGGCTGATTCTTTTGCCTTCTTTGTGCTATCTTTACTTATGCTGAATAGCAGCCGATACTTTAATTGGGCTGACTAAACTGAGTGTGTTTGCCTTTGGGACTGGACCCTTTTCAGTGAGAAGAGAGGGTGCCACAGACTAACTGTTCCGTCTTTATCTTCAATCAAAACTCCATTAAATCAGACCTGTAGTCTGCAGCAAGGGACATTCTCCACTGCACTGAAAGGCATGGGACAGGCTGGAGACTCACAATTTTTAACGTTATTTAGATCCTTAAAAGGAGAATTACCTGAAGTTTTTTCCCTCTTTTTTGCTTTTTTTAAGAGTTTTTATTAATCCCTTCATCTCTGTTGGTGTACTCATATACTCTCTTCTTAAGAAAAATACCATGTACTTTTCAGTTTATTAAAAACCATTTTGATAGACAGATTCTACTAATTCTGCTTTTTAAATGAACTAAAATGAACATAGTGCAGGTACATTGTATTAAAATTTGTGCATCAGGTCTTCCTATATATTAATATGAACCAGGTGGTTAATCTTGATTTATGCTTCACTGAGCGCTAGCAGTATTCACTGCTTGGGCACTGAATGAGAATTTGATTTTCAGTTGGCTACATGGTTTTTGGAAAATAAAAGAAGAAATAGTTTAGGGTACTACCATTCAAAAAGTCTTTGGTGAAGGTGGCAATCTAGGCAACTAAGTTTTTCAGTCCTACTGCGAACTTTACCCTTGATTCAGAAATGTAAATAATATGCTTCTTTTTCACTGTGTTTGAAAGGTTGCCTTTGGCTGTATGAAAACATGCTCCTTGTATCCATATAGGAACAGTGGTCAAGTGACTTACCCATATGGCAGTAGGAAAATCACTTCCATGCACCCAAAGAGGGCTCTCAAAGCCTGTCTCCCACTGCCAGTACAACCAGTCCTCTTACAGGAGACCATGGAGGGTTTGAGACAATAGATTTAGAAAACTGTTGGATGGAGTTGATCTTGTAGTTTCTGTTGCATATATCCCCAAACTTTTCTTCTTTGTATGTGTGGCTGAAAATAGAACTATGTATTTTTTGTGCGTATCCTTTCTATGTCAGTATATACGAAGAAGAAGAGCATGTCGTGTAGGTGGGAGACATCATCGTGTTCTTTTACTTAATTTGTAGCTGAATTGATTTTGCAGATGAGAGAAGGTGCATTCTCAGTCCTCCCCCCGCTTCAAAGTTTCCCTCTGTCATGTTCACTTCCAGCCTTTGCTCCCACGTGCCTTTAAACAGTACTGTGTATTCTGTTCTCTAAACCCTTATCCATAATCCAGGCATGAGGTGGCTTGAGAAAGTTCAAGAAAGGCACTGTAATTCCAGTGATCATATGGCTCTTCTCATTCTAATAAAGTTCCTTGCTCAGTGTTAGATTAAAGCAGCTTTCTGTAGCTTCTTTACTATTGCTGTAGAGCACACTTCAGTCATGAAAGAGCAATGTTCTGGATGGATCACAGGATTCTCTTCCCGATCTTCTTTTTCTATTCCTCTAAGCTCTTCCTTCTCAGCCCTTGGTTTTAGATTGGTTGTACTGAATGTAAAATGCTTGGCAAGAGCAGGACCAAAGAGAGAGACTAACAAGACACACTTCTGATCAACCATGTTACAAAAAAGATTTAGTCAAACTGGAAGAGGCACAGAGAAAGGACTGCTGTGGGAGTGCAGAAGAGAAATCTGGCTAACTCCTGTGTAAAAACAGTTTGGAGATCCCTGGGTTATCATAAATAATTGAACTCTGGAACTGGAAGCCACAGCAGTATAATATGGTGCTGAAACTACTTGCCCTAATGTGATGCAGGGGTGAGCGGATGCCTCTACAGTGTTTATGAGCTAGTGCAAGCTGCACTTTGCTTCATTTCTTTGAATAGATTGAGGAACCCAGCCTGTTAAAAAAGAGAAGCTAACAATGCTTCCCTTGTTCTACTCCTACAGCCCTAGTGGCAATGTAATCCACTCTTATGCCCCAACTAACCCCTGTGCTCTCCTGCTAAGGACACAGGAAGTCACAAAGTGGTGATTCCCAACTGGGCAACGGCAAGTGAGCGGGAGCTAATAGAAGAACATAGGTTCTCACATTTTTCCCAAATGTTCTTGTGCTAAATTTACATGGCCACCTTTAGTTTTCAGAGCTGATGACCCATCTGGGATACTCCGTGAGTGCCATACAGTCAATCAGGCTTAGCTTCAGAAATTATCTTGACCACTGCTAGAGCCAGGAGTTTTGCTTTTGCGTTCTAGCCTACATTTTACAAGCACAGATTTGGTGTGCCAAAGAGGAAGACTGAAAGGCTCCTCTGAGCGCATAGGACTTCGGTACCCCTGTATTGTATAGCGGTCAGCTTTGCTTTGGATCCTTACCAGAGTCAAATGCTAAGTAGCTACAAAGAGCCTACAAACAGGGTCAGTGCATGGTTCTTTTGCAGCATTTCCTTGACACTTACGCATTTCACACCTGACGTCATCTAAGATTTCTTCTTAGAGATCGTTTCAACGCAACCTCATTCGAAACATCTCCAGGCATCCAGGAACATCTTGAGGGTTTATTGATTTCAGCCAACTCACAGCACACTCTTAAAGCTTGGCAGTCTCTTTTTCCATAGCTTTGGTATTCTGCTGTGTCAAAGCAAACAGGCATCACTTGACACAAACAGATACAAACTGATAAACTGGAGATACAAAGCAGTGAGCTGTGGGTTTTCACAATGAACTATTGGCTTTAATGGAAGCTGGGTCACAGATTTCCCCACTGGCTTTGAAACTGTGAGCAAAACAAACTGCCAAGTTTATTTGACATTTAGTATGATACTACTGTTAGTATCAGTGCAGTGCCAAGGAACCCTGACTGTGGCCCAAATCTCCATTATGAATGGTAAAACACAGATGAAGATGGGCCTTGCCCCAATTGTAGCTATCAAGCAAAACAGACATTCATTGACACCTGAATATTAGAATAACCTCCAAAGAGCAGAAAAGACAATCTGCTCTGAAATATGTACTGGTTTTTGATGATGCTGCAAAACAAGTTTTGCAGATTCTGTACAGAAGATTGCCTGATAATGAGTCACTTTTGAGACTTTTGAGTAATTAAAGATGCTTTATGTAATTGCTCAGTGTTAAGAAGGAAGCTATATTCACAGCACTTAGCAAGTTATGGATGTAAACCCATCCTTTCCTGGCATCTCCTGCAAGTAGTATATTACCTTGTTAACAGGCAAAATGCCATCCAAGCAGATGAGCTCAAGTAGGCAGCCAGAATACCATGTAGGTTCATCAAGTGTGTTCGTTGAGGTCAAAACTCCTGGAAGGCAAAGCAACAAAGGTGCTGTGTCCTGAGCTTCTGGCGCTGCCATGTGCTAATTGGATAGACTGTGTCTGTCTTAGCTGTGATCAGAGTTAATACCCAAGATCAAAAGTTAGCTCAATGAAGATAAATTTGCAGCATGAGAGAATTTGTCGTGTAATTAAGAGTTACTGAAAAATGGAATAAGCAAAGCATCGATGTTATATAGGTGTGTGTAGCAGAGCATAGAGCGGCTAGATCCTGAGGCAGTCACTGAATCTGAACAGTTTGCCATACAGTTTAAGGAAAATTAAGGGTCCTAAAAGCAGTTTGAAGTTATAGGATATAAATAGCAGAGAAGAGAAGACTCTTCCAGCTAAACCGCATCCTTGCTAGCTATTCTCACTATATTAAAATTCCTCCCTCAGCTTTTCTAATCCCATGGCCCTCGAACACACTACAGGATTTTCTGATTGCTACACCATCTTTTCAGAGATCCTGAGGGAATTAGCACATCACCATAAGAACATGTAATGACTGTTCCTATACTATGGCAAAAGTGGCTCTTGACTGCTCTCTTTTGTGATATAGAGGACTCCAGCTGTAACAAAATTGGAGAAATTCTTATCACAGAGGTAGGAGTGGGGAAACACAGTGTTGGGGTTACTCCTCTTCCCCCTTAAAGCTTCAGCCACTTGTCTTGCCTCTCTCTTGTCCTATTTCTTCACTCAAGAAGGCTGAGAACTTATGAATCATACAAGATGCTGGAACACCTACACTGCAGTAGTTTTCCTTTTGTAGTAATCGGCAAAATTTTTCTCATCTTTTTCTCTCTACTGAAACACTTTGGGGTAAATGGAAGGCCAAGGCTTTTGAAATAGAGTGCAATCTAATCTGGAAACATGGTGGAGCTTTATTTAAAGCAGGCGTATACACACACACCTCCTACGCACACAACCTCCTTTTTTGCCCATGTGAAAAACAATGCTTCCCTGGAATTTGTGGCCAGCCATTTGTGTGTTACACATTCAGGACACTAAACCGTGATCTGCAGGATAAGGAGGGAGAGGCCAGAAACTATTGCTTTCCGCTGCAGGACAGGCAGGCAGGATCCAAGATGACAAAGAAGTCCTCTTGGAGACTCTGGTGAGGTATATGCTACACAGGTAGTGAATGCCATCCTCTGAAAAGCAGAAGCATGCTTACACAGAGGATGGGAACTCAATAAGGATAGGGTTGCAACATGCAGGGCACTTTCCACTCCTAATAACCAGCTTTGCATTGAGGGGCTGACAGCTCTCAGATGGCTCGGAGCCACCTGCTTCTGGCACCCAGATTGGAACGTGCTGCACTCTAATGGCTACATGAGCTGAGCTGCAAATTTGTTGTTTTGTTTTACAGGTGTATTGGGTGCACAGAATTAAACAAAAACGTGACTCGAGCCCTCTACACAACACTCATTAGCAGTGGGATCAGCCTTCATTGCTGTGTGGTGCATGCTAAACAGTTGTTTTCATCGTTCCAGGGCATGAGAATGGCCTTGACATGCTCCTGCTTCTTCTGACATTCCTCGCGTGGCATTTGGAGCCTGCACTCAGCTTCTCCTGACATGCTGCTGCTGGTGCTCAGGGCTTCAGGGCATGCGTCCAGGGCTCTGCAGAGGTTTTTGGTAGGTTACAAGTGATCATATTTACCAGGGAAGAAAGGAAGCCATTGCTTATTCAGAAGACTGTTAGCAGGATCAGTGCAAGTAATATTTTTCACTTTTTTCTTTGTGCACAGACACCTTTTTCATTACTTTTCTTTGTCTTGAGGCAAGAGGCGCTTTCCACCATTCTAATAATATAACACCATGGAGCTAGCAGCCTTTCTCTCTCACAGCCTCACAATAAATGCAGGGCAAACAGGCAGAAAAAGATCCCCAAAGAAAGGGTGTTGTGTTGTTCTGTATCCCTTCCCCCGTTTTCTGCTTGTTCTTTTCCTGAGGCCTTTTGACCTAATACAAATGCAGGTAAAACCCTCTGAGTCTGAACCAGCAAAATAGTGAGTGTCAGGGTTAACCTGTGCAAACACCTTCAGAAGGTTTTGCTCAGGATGGGCTTAGTCAATATACATCATTTTGTTCTCATTTATCTTTTCCTCTTCTTGTAATCCAGACAAGCGTTGCATGGTTTCTGCTCCATAGTTTGGGTCAAGAACTCACTGGTTAATAGCCAATTATTTCATACCCTAAGGAACTTTTGGGAAAGAGGCTCCTGGGAAGAGTGTAGTTGTTTCAGGAAATTAGACTAATATTCACTAGGTGAGATATTTCCCTTTGACCTTGTTCTTAGTGCTGTCCCATCCCAGTGCAAGGCTGAATTTGTTGCTATAAAAGGTATGTTTCAGATATGGCATAATAGTTTCCCTGTTTCTTTTTTTTCCTTCTTCTCCACAAAAAGTGGAGGTTTACTGAGGGCATCCTGGCAAAAATCCAGTTAGGTAATTAAATTCTGCATACTGAAAATTCCCTTTCTAATATCTGTTCCAGAATATGATCTGCTTTTCCTATGAGCACTTTAAAAGGACTGATTTATTTTAACTTAACAGCTACCTGAATTCCAAAGCCTGCTGAAATTATCCTTGGATGCCTAAACCAGAATGTGCAGTTCCACCTAAAGTAGCTAAAGCTATGTTTTTGCATGCTCTGTTTTTGTTGTATGATTTTTTGTTTAGACTCAGTTCATGTAAACTCAAATGGTACACAAAATAGATCAGGTTCTGCTAACTTGCAGGAGTAAACCTAATGGTTTGCTTGGGGAAAGCAAGCACTATTTAAAACCGTATTTTTATTAACATAGGGACTCGGCCATGAATAAATTCAATTTGTGCATCCAGGACCATTTTGTACATGCAAAAATACAGTCATAAAAAAAAAGATTGCAAGATAATCTGAGGTGTGCAGTACGCACATCCAGAATAGATGATCCACAGTATAATTTACTGTGATTTATTTTTTTAATTTACTTGTGCTGATTTAATTTATTATTGTTTATTCATTTATAGATGGCATTTAATTTCAGTATAAGAGCTTCAGGATGAGTGTTTGATGCTAATGGCTGAAATTTATTCCTGGGCAGAGAGCCAACGTGCCACAACCATGTCCCACTTATGCCCTCCAAGCTGTATTTAAGTGGCTTTCTGCTGCCCTTGGGGTATGTTTTACACAGGAAGCTTAAAGCCTAATGCAAACCTACATCTCCCTCACTGGAGTGAGGGAAAGACACTTTCCCTCTCTTCTACTGTCTTCAGCAAGAAAATCAAATAACTAGATTATTGGCCCTCCATTTGTGCTCAGCAAGAATGGTTCAAAATCCCATTGTCCTGGACTTTTGAGGTGAAATGTAAATTGATAAAGGTAACAACTGTTTTGACTTGGTCTAATATGTCAATAATACACTTATTACCTGATTAAGTGGAATGGCTATGACTAGTCTAAATAGCTAAATATACGTAAGAGATCTGCTGCTTGCCTGTCCAGCTGGAAAAAACAGACAAAAAAGCCCCACCCACGACCACCTTCCAGAAACACAAATTAATGCATGTTTCCCTTCCTTATTTTGATCTCTGTAAAAGAAAATTAAAGCAAACAAATAACTATATTGCCAGGTTACAATTAAATTACGCAAAACAGGGCTGATAGCGCAGAGCTTTACTTCTTTGTTCTATTCATACCTTCATATACATTGACTTGAACTTTGACTTTCCTACTCTTAGTCCATTTTTGTTACCTGCACAAGGGTTTTATGTATTTATTTAGAGCTAAACTCTATTTTTTGCATTGTGTTCTTAGAGAAATAGTGGCATCTGAGACTTAGAGAAGCATTCTAACAGATTTTTAACTAGTTTATTATTGACATTTTTCTGCATATTTAGATGTGTGCACATCATGATCAAAAAGATGATGAAACGAATCATTCAGTTATTCAAAATAGATAAGTTGCTCTGTATGAGAGGCAAATCCTGAGGCAAATCCCTATATTTTACTCTGTGAAACAGGCTTCTTTAAAAACAGCCTGGGATTTGGTCCTTAAATTTTATTTTAGGCTGGTTTCTGTACAGGTTTCTTGTTAAAATCTTTGTATTAGTGTTGCTTTGGATTTAAGGTGTATCTACACAGCATTGTATCTACACATAGCTATTGAAATGAGGCTGTCGTCATGATTGTGTGTGCATGTATTTCGCTCCCCCATTTTGATGAATACAGTCTATTCAGGGAGCAGAGGGCTCTATATCCTTAGAAGATGTAAGTTGGCAGCTGCTGTGTTCGAGTGAATTTTTTACTGGCCAAATATCTGACTGGAATGATGTAAGTTTAGAATAGAGCCTCCAAAACTGACAAATAAAATACATGTTAATTAGAAGCTGAGATATGTTTTTGTTGCTTTTTGAGATTCCATTACAAGCTTTAGAGTATATTTATATTAATAAGATAACAAATACATAATGAATGCAGCACTTATCCACCTGAATAACAGTTTTGGAGTTAAAAGAAAAGATTGATAAACAACACATTCCATTAGTTCTCTCTTTTACAACTAATAAACTTCCAGTTCATTATGTTATTACATGCCATTCCTCATCTTACAAATAGAATCCGTAATTCAGTTTTTCCCAGAGCTGCACATTCTTTAAGTCTACAGACTAAATTACCAGAGTACATTTTGTCAATAAAGCTTCTGTTTTGTGGGGGAATAAGGAGGCAGTTAAGTAAAGTAATATGAAATTCAAGCCATTTTTTGTGTCAGAGGGCATTTATTTGCTTCAGTATTGCTTTTATTCTATTTGTACAATCTCTAAATGATCATTATTATGGAAAGCCCATGGTTAATCACCACATTACATTTCCAGTGTTTCACATTTTATTACAGACTCTTACACCTGTGAATCTTTAAAGTTGTCTTGAGCAGCAAACTGTCCTTTTGCAAGGCATCACTGACAATCTATTAGTTCAGCTGTGTACGTCTCTGGAAAATAAAGCTTTCTTCTGTGAGCAGTGGAAAAGCTATAGAGGCAAACGGAAATCACCCATATTTTGCAGCTCCCAAACCAAAAGACTTGTCACTTCCCCAGCCAGAATTGTCCAGGGCAAATGGTGAAACCTTGTGCATGTGGAAGTTATGTGGCACTAGTGGGATTAGTATGGTCTGTGTTGAGTATAACATACAGAATCTAGTCAAAAAAATACAAGAAACCTAGTGATAAAATGCTTGTATAGGGCATGGGACACAGCAGTCTGGGCTCTCCTCAGCTTGCAGTGATTTAAAACCACTTCTACTGTCCAGAAGAGCATGCAACTGAGGAGGGAGGGGGGAAAACAGTCTAGCCTTTCCTCTCCCAAACCCAGACATTAGCAGGATGCTCAAATAAGGTTTCCAACAGGTTATAACTAATCTCCCCCAATAGAAAATTAAGTCCTAGTGCTGGTGATGCATTGGAGGAGGGTTGCTACAACCAGTGGGGAGGCTTGGAGCTTGCCCCCTTTCCCTGGCTCCCCCCTTTCAGATTAAAAGCCATCCATTTTTTCCTTCAGTGGAAATGAGCAGTCATAACTTTCACCAGAGGGAAAAAAGCCTCTCCCAGGAGCCTAGAGGGTTTCAATTTGCTGCAAGCATGCTAGCAATTATCATCACCTATATAAAGGAACAGACGCTAAGTCAGTGTTTGTCTGGTGATTAAGGAAAGGAATGAAAAAAGATTAGTGCTGAATAGGAATATTCAACCCTGGATACAAGCAGGGGTGAATAAAATTTTCACTGGTCCAGATGTGTAGGAAACACTATCACATTGTGTTGTGGTACTTCATTACCACCTAATACTTCTTCCCACTAAATTTGTAGTTAATGAATACACAGGTGATTGTTGTCAACTGGTGAAATAATAGAGTCATTGGAGAGCACTTCTTTTAATGAAGGCTCTAAAAAGGTGCAGTGGCAACAGTATAATGGAGTTACTGTTTGTGAGGATGACAGACTCTAAATCACAAGTGAGAGAACAATGAAAAGCACGTGAAAGGGGAACAAAAAGTTTCTAACTGATCCTTTCCCAGAGATCACTAGAACAAATCTATTTTTGATGAAGACGCAATTAGCATATGTTCATCTCTGCACCATTCCCTAGCTTAAATGGTAGAGTATGCGTCTGTTTAGCTGTATCGCCCCTCTCTCTTGGGCTTATCTCCAGCCGGACTTGAAACCTATCTTGGAACATGTCCCAGCCTCACAGTACGGGAACCATGCTGGCTGTGTTACTGCTTCAAGCTAACTTGGCTACGTCTGAAGCACACAGAATTGTGCAGTCACTTCTGTGATAGCACCCTTTACATGCCCTTATTAAAGCATTTATAAAATTTGATTTATCTAGATAGCTAGTGCAATATTCGGTATTCTAATGGAGTTTCTTATACTGTCACTCTTTACTGTGGTTGTAGCATTTGTAATTTGATTAGCCATTTACAACTTTAGTACGTAATATATGAAAATTGCCAGTAGTTTGAGAGTGTTGGAAATGTTCACAAGGATCAGAAAAGGGGATTGTGAGTTGTAATAGTCCTCTTCTGCCCACAGAAATTAGTAAATGATGATAGCTAGATTCTAGCCTCAAAACTAGCAGAGAGTAACTTTACATAGGTGAGCTGATACCTCCTGAGAGACTCTAGCACTGAATTTGTCCAGTATCTTTGGGCTCTTGTTTTATGTTAAAAAATACTATTATACTTAAGCTTGTTGCTTTTTTTTATCAGGGAAAGTTTTAATGAGAAAGTTTAGCTCATCCATATCAAGTTTTCTACTAATTAGGTGAAAGTGTTTTTTTCATCTGCAAGCAATTTCTGTTTTCTGGCACTCTTGAACTATCCATGCTAGGTGCTAGGTTGTTTTAGTGTTTTTAATCTATGTCATTGACTACTATAGCATTTACATTCTGTGGCAGTAGTTAAAATAGACATTTAAGAGCTGTTTGTCCTTTCTGTACTTCCAGAATTGTAATATATATGCTCAGCCTTTCTGCTATAGCATATATTGTTTCAGTAGCAAAACAGTTTATGATTCCAAATGATACATGTAAGAAAGTAAGTTAGTGGTCTAGGCCACCTCTAGTAACTTAAGTGTGTATTTTTCCTTATTGCTGCATATAAAACCAAAGCTAGTTAAGAGGTCAGTGTTCATTCCTGACATGCTGGCTCTTTTGACATGCTGATTGTTTTTATTTTAAAGGCCTATCATGAGCAGATTTGGTTGTCACTTTAATTTTTTCTCTTTTTTGTTTCTACCAAGTGAAGAAATTGCAGGTCTTGGAGCTGTGCTTGGTAAACTATAATTCTTGGCCATAAGACATATTAGATATGTTTAAACTGAATGATCCACTACTCTGTGGAGTGGTGGCTTCTTTTATAACTCTCGTGTTCTTATAGAAATTAAATCATTGCTATATATAAAGACAAAGGCATGTTGGCCATCATCTGGTCTTTTCCTGATTCTTGTATGTATGACACTTCTATGCTGTGCTGTGTGGCTCTGCACACCTCATACACCCAGGACCAGCTAGGTCCTGTCATTAATAGTGGTACTTCTTTTCCAGTCTGTATTTTGAATATTAAAACTCCAGTAATTTCTGGTTATGTTTGTTCTTTTCTCTAAAGACATTACAAATATGTCATTCACAATCAAACTCATTTTTAAAGTGGTTATTGTTCCTACTAGTGTTTCTTTTTCTATCTGCCCGGAAAATGCTTTTCTTGACGCAGACTCTACTCATCCTCTCTCAGTCACCTTGTAAATGTAGAGCATTACTGTGCAGAGAGCACAGCTTTTTCACTGACTCCATGACTTTGACAATTGCTCTTATTCTAAGTTTTCTTCCTTCCTGTCTGTCATTCAATCCAGCAATATTATTTTATCCTGACATTCCCTTGGCTGTGCTCTAAAGCCAGGCATGAAGAACTGAACAAGGCTGGGATATATAGGAAAAGGCAGGACAGGACTGATCTGTGTAGACTGCAAAGCAGACTCATATCAGGGCAGTCCCAGTCTGTAATACTGTATTAAAGAAAAGTCTGTCTAAACATTAAAGAATAAATATACAAGTTCATGACTCCTTCATGTGCAAAACTGGTTTCTTTTATAAAAGCAAGGAAATATATTTTAGACTTTTTTTGACACTCATACTGGATATTAGAATTAAAAAGACCCCCCCCCCAAAAAAAAAAAAACCATTAAAAAAACCCTCTTTGGACTTCATCCAGGTTTTCTACAGTGCACTTTATATCTTTGTGTGACAAGCTGTATTTTCATGCATTTAAATATAATGTCTGCCTAGGTACTGATTTTATTTTCCAGTTTAATTTGTTCTCCAGATTCTCTGGCCTTCAGTCAATGCACTGAATGATTAAATTATTATCCCAATAATGAGATTTGACACAATCTATGTCATTTACCTAGGTGACCCTCTAACTAGGTTAATTGGCAACCTTGAATAATTATCAGCCATCTCATCTTGCTGACTGAGAGCCTGACAATAAGTGAACCACAAAGATGCTGAAAAAGACACAGTTTTTGGTTTCAGCTTCTGAGTAGTTTAGAAGACGACTTTTAAATAGTAGCTTTTTAATAAAATGCAGCATTAAAAAAGAATCATGTTAACACT
Organism: Dromaius novaehollandiae; assembly: GCF_036370855.1. Lineage (NCBI taxonomy): Eukaryota > Metazoa > Chordata > Aves > Casuariiformes > Dromaiidae > Dromaius > Dromaius novaehollandiae. The sequence continues at coordinate 12,712,642 of NC_088108.1, forward strand.
TTGAGCTTACAAAAATACAGATGTTTGCTCTTGTGTATCAGCATGGCTTCCTAAGGAAAGAAGAAATCTGTGGCAAATTAGATAAATAGGCCCCAATTCTGTATGTTGCTTTTATGGATGAATTGTTGTATCCTCAGAGAGCCCCCCCCCCAAGTAAGTGAAAATTCAAAAACTCCACGTGATATTTGTGGTGACAGTGCCAGAATCACATTTTAAGGCTTTTCTGTGGAGCCTTGAAAACTAGAAATTAACTTTTATTTTTTAATGACAGCTGTGATTCCTCTGTATTCCCATTCCTGCAGGAAACAGAGTTAAAAAAAATAAATATCATTGTACCTGGTGACACTGAGTTGTTTTGTAGATGGCTTACTTTTCTACTTTGTTTTTGAAAAACCAAAATGATATTTCTTTCTGTGCTAGAAAGTGAAAGATTGGAACTTGGAGAGAAAACGGAATGAACTCCTTGGGATGAGAAGACAAGGAAAAATATTTGAGATTTAATTTTGCGATCTTTTCACAAATCAGCTTAAAATAATGGACTGGAACCCTTGACTTAGTCAGACTTCTCCCAGAGTCATACTCCTGCTCTGGTCAGAAGTATCCCAAAATTTGGAGTAGGAAGAGCAATCATTTCTTGTTATCAGCAGCTAATGCTTGCAGGACACACTTTCTTCTCAAAGACACACAGGAGATTCTCACTTGCACTTCATGGCTGGCTGCCCTGATCCCGGCCCATCTCCTCCGCGGCCTCAGCACAGGCACTGCTAATCAGCCCACACAAACGAGTATTCAGTGCATAGTAATTTGGGTGAAGTTAGATCTGTTTTTCACTTGCCACCTCAAACAAAACGTTATCACAGCTCTTTGGAAAGAAAAAGCTAACATTCCTGCTCCTTCAGCTTTTATATATGTAAAAATAAGTTCCCCAGCTAAGCACACTTTATCCTGAAAAGCAGAGTATATACTTTCCTGTGTCCAGAAAAAGGACTCCTCGAGTAGTGGCCTAATGCAAAGCTGTGCTGATCATTCACTTGGCTTCCAAGTTTTGGACCGGACTGATCCGATGCGCCAGAGCATCCCGGCTTCAGGGCAATCACTTAACCCTGAGCACATGAGCAGACCCCAGATTTCAAGACAGCAGCTCACATGTTAAAATCAAACATATGCTCGAGTGTTTTTCTGGATCATGGCCATATTGAACTATAATGATCTAAATGGAATTACTCCCAGGACAAATTTGCCCTTTGCTATCCTCCTGCCCACATACACATTTGCACCCCCTCCAATCACTTACGTCTCTTTCTATTTCCTAAGTGCTACTTTTATTGAAAACTTTATGGCTGGTTTAATCTCTTCTAACCATGGCTTTATTTCCTCTCTTGATTTCCTCTATGATTCATCAACAGGGCTTTTTGCTCATACCGAAAGGATTTCAATTGTGCTGTACAAATTTAATCAAACCTAAATTTTTAAGCCTTATTAAGAAGCTGCACTGTCTCTTTCTGCTCCTTCATCTTCCCTCCTCCCAAAGAAAAGATGAAGAAGGTGCTCAAGATCCACATGTCAGATGAAACAACTGTCTACAAATGGCAAAAATAATGAGATCTTTCACCTCGCTGCTTGTGTTTTTTTTTTTTTTTTTTTTTGTAACCAGTATGTGGTCCTGATGTCTAAAATTATAGGCATTTAGAATGTCAGGTAGCAGGAAAAAGAAAAAGAGGTATTGTAGTAAGGTAGCAAAGAACTGGTGTCTTGCTGATAGTTGTAAGGTCTTTTATTCCTTAAAAATAGCATAGCTTTATAAACTTGTTATCATACCTGATAGAAAATAAAGGGCTGCTGATATTTTGCAACTCATTACTCATTACTTGTTGATTACATTAGTGTTTTTGAATGAAAGAACACTTAAGGTCCTGTCAGAAGCTAAGCTGACATGACTTCTTTCTTTCCTTTTTATTATGATAGTCAATAGCTCAGTTGTAAAGAGCATAATTGCTCTTTGTGACTGTATTAGGCATTCTTTTGGGAAAGCTAGCTAAAATTTGAGGGCAGAAAAGTATTTCTGGAAAAAAAACCCTGGCAGACAAACCAATAATAAGTGGACTGAACTGAATTTGAGACTTTGGAGTTGGTTAGAAGCCTAGATCAAGAGACTGTAAGGCCTGCAGTGTTAGGGGTGTCTGTATCAAAACCAATATTACAATAACAAACCTTCTTGCTTTATTAGAAATTTGCCCATGAATCTGTGTGAATGAATCCATTCTACAGGTACAGGTCTTTTGTTAAGCTAAAGTCTTCTGTTTGATATGTGTGACCTGTGTACTGTGGCTCTATGTAAATTAACAAAAGGTAGATTGTACATGTTCTCTTTCCAGTGTTCTCTACTAATGACATTTATGAAGGAAATGTAATATCTATACGAATTCTTCAACACATATATTGTGTACAGCACATGTATAAAAATCCTCTACAAGCTGTTCACAATTACGTCAAGAACATTCCTTTTATTTTCTGAAAAAAGCATACAAAAGCATGCATTAATCATCAGAATGTGAAAGCATACTTAAAGTATGCATTAATGCCCTAATGTTTTGCACTTACACAGTCTCCCATCCAAGACCTTCATATTCTATTCAAGAGTACATTATTTAAAAACACCACACCTTTGTGAAAGGTAAATATTTATATACCCACTTTGCAGATGAAGATGTAGGTTTAAATGCAAATTCTGTCTATGCTCTGAGTCAGCCATGAGTCTTCTGATATGGCACTCGGGCTAAAGCACTTGGGCTAATCCGGACTTTTAGGGAGGCTCAGCAGAGCTTAACAGCTTAGGCACAGTGCTATGGCTCCTGTGCAGAGCCTAATGGGAGTGAGCCCGTGTCTGTGTGCACCTGCCTGGTTAGACCTGCCTTAAAGAGCTTTGGAAAATGAGGCTTCTGCATCGTTCAGCGTTGAGAGTTGGAATGCTGCAGTGTTAGTTTGCTGTCAGCTACTCAAATATCCAAACCTGGTCTCCAGAGTAAACCAGTCCCAGGCCTCTCTCTCCTGCAGATTTTAGAATGAAAAACATTGCCAATATTTTGAAGAACTGTTTTGCAGAACAAAGCCGCTGTGTTCGTAGTGAGCTCATTATGCTAGAAAAGTGCATCTATCACAGCTAACGTTTCCAAACTCCTAATGCCTCTGATTTTTGTATGTGCTCGCAGTCCTCTCTTATCTATCTTGTAAGTACTCTGCATGTGGTATTTATGAGGCAATATCCAAGTACACCGTTTAATCTCTTAGCTGGAAAGAAACAACACAATGAGCTTAGTCAACAATTCCTTCGCAATATTGCTTTGAAGATCCCATTTTCCATCCCTGATATGACCAAATTATTACTTCAAAAAAACTGGTAGCCTGCAGCACCAACACCCCCCCCCCCCCAAAGTGATAATAATAGATCATTTTACACACACATACACACACATCTCCCAATTTGCATTCACAAGACTAGAGATTAGAAAGCCTATTTGATGATAAAACTGTGTAATTTTTTTTTTTTTTTTTGTACACACATACTGTTTGATGCTTGGTATTGATTACATCTGCTTCTACAGATATATTCTGTATTCTGCAGAGATAATGTATATTTAAGTGTATAAAATAACAGTATTAAATATTAATTCTGCAATCCCAATAAAAGTTCTGAATTAATAAATGTATCTTCCATTATTTGTCAGTACATTTTAAAGTCTCAGCATTAACATCAAAATTTTACCTGAGTTAGAGGAAGGGATTTCACCCTTCTGGGGTGTAGCATTCCCTACAGACCTGGTGAAATTTAAGCTATAAATTTGTATGCATTGTAAAATATGGTTCACTGCAGCATGATAAAATGTTTAACAAAAAGTAGGTAGAATACACAAGTGCCTGAGAGACTGGAGACCAGCTCAGTAATGAGTGCTTGTAATTATAGTTTAGGTAAGTTGTAAAGGTAGATGCAAATTAAGTGGTTTATAGACAGATAATAATGAAGTGCACTAATTAAGTATTCATTGCAGGTAGAGGTAGTCAGAAAGATAAGGATTGCATCTTTTTCTGATGGATTGCCTTATAAACTTTTCACAGAATATGTGATATTCTTCACAAAGAAAAACTACATAGGCAATCAGCCTGCTTGCCCTCCAAAACTAAAGTTTGCTTAAGGAAAAGTTCAGTTAGAAGCTAGATTTGGTTTCTGAGTCCCACAAAAGTCTCTGGCAAAATGCTGTCTTGAGCCTTCCAGCCATTCGCTCTGCCCCACACAAAACTCCTGGGCACTGCCCCTGTGCCATCGCTGCGTTTTGTGGGGCCACTTTTGTGAGCCAGATCAATGGACTGATCCCTGTTAAGAATAATTAGTCAGAAAGATCAGTTAAGGCAGTGAAAGTAAGTCATTTTATAAAATAAAATGAATCAATTTGCACCACAAAAGGAACTAATAAAATTTGAAGGCCAGTCTCACAGTTTGGGCTTCAAAAAGCAGATCTTAAGAGCTCTGATGCTAAACAGCAATCATTTCATTAAATAACAATAAGCAATTGCCATCTCGTGTTTGCAGTTAAGGAATCCCTTGAGTTCCTGAGAACGCAAACCAAGCACCTAGCTAGCAAGCTACCTTTGCTGTGCTTTACCTGTATGGGAGTAACCTGACTTGAATAGGGCACTGTCTAGCTTTACATAACAACAGGCAGGAGTAGAAAATAGCTATAATCCTAATGAGTATGTTTTCACTACAGTCAGTTTCTTGTGAAATGACAATGACAGATGACGACCAAATTCATGGCACATATAATAACCTGAGAAGTAAATAGTCCCATTAAAATATTTTGCCAGTGTTCATAGACCAATGCATCCCAAAATGCCATCCCTGCCAAGTACATAACTTTTTGTTTCCTTTTAAATACAGAGAATACAGGTTACTATGGTGATCAAGAGAACACAGAATAAACTCTGATTCATCATAATTGCCACATGCTGGGGGGGGGGGGAACTGAACATCATCTTTCAGTTTCAAGTTGGGGCTCTGAAAAATATTTTGAGGATATAAAAAGATTTGATGATGTCCAAGGAACACAAGGTGAAACATCACAAATATGAAAGTGTTACAGCAATGTGCCCCTTCACATAAAGGTGTTCTAAGTCTGAAACATTTAAAACTCAAGGTCAGAAACCTTAGACTTTTTGTTCTTTTATTCTATATAATAAAACATATAGAATTATGACAACAGCAAAGACTTTGAGAGAAATAACTGTGGGCCACATTGTCACGCGTGCACATCTTCTTTATATGGGTGATGGACACTCCAGCTTTGCCTGTTGTGTCCCATTTGCTCTGTATTTTATGTTCAAAGGGCTGAATCACTGACATCTAGTAGCCACTGAGCAGGGACTACTTTGATGCCAGCGTTTAGGAGGTTTTGTTCTTTCCATCGGAAGGACACTCATGGTTTTTGCTTGCACTTAGTTGCACTCACTGTGAGAATTTGCGTTACCAAGGCTTAAGAAAGTACTGAAGTAACCTTTACTGCTTTCTCAGGAATCTACACTTTAATATGTGTAATCAATGCACTAGTTTTTGAAATATATATAATTTCACATCACAAAATTAAATGTAATGTTATAGTTATTTCTAGTTATTCCCAGGATTAGTTTCTAGTATAAAGCACAACCTTGACTAATGTAGGACTCTAGGACAGCCTGATTCAGAACTCCTGATTTAAAGCTACATTTAAATGACTTGGAAGCACAGAAGGACCTTCTAAAGCCAACGCGACTGTGGAGACCTTGCAAAGAGTCTGTTATTGTTGTATGGTGTTAAATTTTATACAGTTCTGTTTTAAGATATTTCAGTTTATTTTAGCTTCAGCACAACATCATAACTACAATATCCAAATGAATTTGCACAGAAGGCTCATCTAACAGTTTGTATACTAACCTTCAGAAGGGTTTAACTCAAATCTACCAGGGCATCAAGCTCTCCAGTCACATTCATCAGGATATAAAGAACAGCTTTAAGACACTTGTCTGGTTTTCCCTACTGTATCATTCAGTCTAATAAGTAATAGTACCTCTTCTTGCTACCTTTGGTAGATTTTTGAGAGTGATAATAACCTACTTTTTAATTGTAAGACTCTACAGGGACCTTAGTGAAAGTGATTAAAATAACTTATGGTCCAATATACTCTGAACCACTGTCCAGCATTATGGAGCTCTACGCACGCTGGAGTTTTGGAGCTTTACACAATTATTAAGCAGTTCCCTTTCTACCAGTTTTGTCTATGGTTCAAAGTCTGATCTCCCCCCAGCATTCATTCTGGTGAGTTCTAGTGAATTTAAGTCATACAAAGATAGTGCAATGTGAAAATCTACTACAGCCTGATTCCAAAGGGCACGCCATGTGAAGCCTTTCTTCAAAACACTGAAAAGCAACAAATTCAAGCACTAGTAAAAATCAGAGCCCACGGCTTTTATCATTTGATGGTGTTATGGAGGATGTGTTCTTCCCAGCTGAATCTTGCATACCTCTAATAAGCAAATTCTTATCTGGGGTAGCTCCACTTTGATACCAGTGAGAGAACTGCAGACACTCTCTGACTCTCTTTAATATATATCTAAATATATATCTATATATATATGAGAGAGAGAGAGAGAAGGTCTTTCACATTTCATTTTATTGGCAGCATTTGCTGAATTTCTTAAGGGCTCCAGTGCAATATAAAAATAAAGTTGGATTTTTTTTCTTAGAAGATAGATATGCTGTAATTTAAATGAAAATTAGTGCAGCAAAATCCTCTGATTTATGCTTTAGATCAGACCTTGTAATCTAGCTTTATAATCTATGAACCCGTTATTCAGAAGGTAACAAGTATCCCTGCTGTTCTGCACATGTCCATTACAAAGTAGCACGTATTTCATAACCTTTAACTAATTGGTGTCACTCTGATGTCATTCTCTTAACCCATCACTTCTCTGTAACATGAGTGCCTTTTGTTTTTAAAATGCTGTATTAAATATCATCAGTACTTGCAGTCTTCTGGACAGAGCATTTAAAATTGAAATAGACATGGCAAATAGATCTTGACACTAAAATGGAAGTTACTCAATGAAAATCCATATGGATGAACAATTAATGCAGTACCAGCTCTTCCTCTCTGACCAAAATGTCATTCTTCATTGTGGACTGGTTGACAGGACTGTGACAGAACTGAACCATACCCTCTGAAAGCACCCAGCCATTCTGATTCCCCTTATTATAGGGGGGAAATACCCAGTGAATCCCCAAAACCTAGTACCCTGCTAATAGATTTCAGTAATGGGCTCTGCAGTTTATGTGTATTACTAATATCTTCTGTGGCACAATGTAATCAGTCCTGCTAACTGTGGTTTTTAAACTGAAGAAACACATGGATAATAATTACCTGAAGAGCTGCTAAATCTCTCCGTGTGGTCCACAAGCATCGCTCTGCTACAGGATGAATGTGCTGGATGCCCAGCACAACTCTGTGTAGCTATAAATGCCTGTGCAATGCTGCGGCCGTGCCTTTCTAAGGTCTCTTTTGCATGAATATTCATGCCTTCGTGTTTTTACATTCATGGAAATTAAATGTAATAAGAATGTGAACTTGCCCACAGACAAATTGTTTACATCTTAGGAAACAATCTAGCCATTTTTCCTGTGTTATTCCAACATTAGTAAAGCTCAACAATGGTCCTTTGTACCAAACTGTAGACAGAATATACTTAAAATCCTGGACTAAGGTTTAGGTTCAGTTTTTAGCTTTGCTACAGATAGTCTCTGTGGATCTGGCCAACAGATTTGTTCTTCCAACCCTGCCACTCTGAACAGTTATGAGATTTCCCAGCTGTACAAGCAACAGAGACCACATACATAAAGGACTGAAAGGCAGTCAGGCACAATGGTAAGTCAGACACAAGGACCATTAACAAAAATCTGGATCGACTATGCTATGTTCAGGGGCTGCTGCTATTAATTTTTCTTCTGAATTATGTTATCCAGTATAAATCATAGGGGAAGAAAATCATAAAGAGTGCTCATAAAGAACATTTGATGAGGCAAGTTGGTGCCCTAGTGGGAGATTTCAATAAGAGTGATTTCTTACCAGGGATAAGCTTCAAAGCAAGGTCTGTGCACACTGTTTCAGATGGAGAAACTGACACTTTTTTTGGGGGGGGGGGGGAAGAACAAAATCTAACAGCTGCTGAGACTTGAGCTCAAGGTGGAGTTGCTATGAATTCAGCTAAAGGTAGCCAGACTGAAGTTTTTAAGCAGCCCTACTAATCCTTTGTAGGTCTCCATGTCAAAGCAGGCACCAGAACTAGTCCAAGATGAAAATGTTTTAACAATGACTTTCCAAGCAGGCGCTTCATCTTAAAAGTCATAAGCACACACAGATAACTGTGAGGCTAAAACATAGATGCTGGTGCATCAGCTCATGGGTTTTAGCCATTCTTCCCCAAACGCTGACTGTGTTCAATGTTGAACTTCCCAAAGAGACCGATGAGATGCTGCTGGCCCCTTGCAGGCCCCTGACACTTATCACCTCCCCCTGCTACTTATCATGCCCTCATTCCAATATATCACACCCCTCCCCCCGGTCACATATCAGCCCCCCCTTCCACTTACCATGCCCCCTCTACATATCACACCCCCTTCCAACATATTGCACCCTTGTGTGACGTATCACGGCCCCCACCACTTATTATCCCATGCCACTTATTATGTCCCCCATGAATTATTACACCCTCTTCTGACATATCACACTCTGCTACTTATCACTTTCCCACCACTTCTCACATGTCCTTTTCAACTTACTACCCCTGGCATGAATCTCTTTCGATGCACACATGAATTTTTGCCTGCCTTATGAATCCAAAGCCGTGCCTCAAGTTACTGGAAAGGGTTATATGGCCTCAAGCAGGACTTGTTGCACCCATCAGCACTGGCAGTGTCCTGGCTTTTACAGCTCACACATGCACACACGCCCATCACATCTATCCTTTCTTTTGTCCTCATTTATTCTGTACCAAACGTTTTTAGGTAGCAAAGGAACAATTTTTCTTTCTTTCCACCAGTTTCCACTTTCTTTCCTTTTCCTAAGGGCTTTCACCCCAATTGAGCTGCTATTCCTCAGGCCCTCAGTAGGTGCTAGCAAGCTGCTGCCGCTGCACACAGCTGTATCCATCGCTCTGAGCCAGCAGCGTTTCCCAGACTCCGAGAGCCTGGAAGTACAGGCAATTCCAGACCGTCAGCTCCAGGCCTCTCTTTTCAGCTAGCAGCACCCACACCTACGCCTGGTAGCAAAGTGCCCTCCCTGGTCCAGGGGGTGGCTGGGATGTGAGCACGCGGCATGTTTGCTGCTCGGCACTCGACGGCCCGGGGTAACCCCAGGGAGTCGCACCTTCCCCACGACGTCCGCGCCGCAGGGTACGCCAGCGGGGCAGCTGCGTGGAGCACTTGGTATGCTTTACGCTCGCTCCTTAGCAACTCCTTGGTACTGTAGCTGGATGAATATATTTAGGCCAGTTTTCTTTGGCCTGTGCATCAGTCTAATTTTTGTGCCTTGCAAATACACAAAGTATTTAGTCAGGAAAAGCAGAAAAGTGTCCACTTGGATTTCTTTTCCAGAGCATCTACCAGCACCAAAACACCTGTGATAAACTGGTTCAAAATACTTAGATAGTTTGAAACGGGCACTTTTATCCCACTACTAACATTTGCAAAAAACAACCATCCTCTCTTTGCTTCCCACAGACAAATAAATATTGTATTTCACATCGTCTTGATCAAGTACTAATGTTAATGCTCAAGAACGTAATTTAAATGCAATTAGGGAGAAATGCTATTAACAATCCTATTAAAAATGACAGACAGTCCAACCTTACGTTACCAATTTTAGAATGCCTAAATCAAAAAAAAAAAAAGTGCAAAAAATTGTATGCAAATAAATTACATTTCAGCAGTGGAACTAATCATATTTCTATTTAGTTTTCAATATTAATTCACTAAAGATGAATTTCACCCAGAGTGAAATATTCTGCAATCACAATGCTTTGTATTAAACTTCAGTGAATAACTTCTTGCTGATTTGTAACAACTGATGTTGATGCAGGGGGAGGAAAAAAGAACCAGACAGTTTCTGGAGTGAATTGTCTATAAGGAGAGTTGCATTTAATTAATTAGAAGCTCATTTAATGCTATGTTCCTATAACATTCTGGTAGGATTGTAGGGAACATTCCAAAAACAACACTATTGTGCTTGAAGTGGGAAATAATTAGCTTTCAGTTTGCTTCAGTTTTGACCAAAATCAAGAAAAGCAGTTCTAGTGGAAGGAGAAGCTGAATTTCTGTTTTGAAACACCATTGTACACTTAGCAAAACCTGAACAAAAGTGAGGAGAGTGAGTCCTGATCCTGAGGCCCCTTCAAACTGTGGATGAACAGACTGTTTTGTTTTTGATTCATTGCAACTTCTTAACCAGAAGATCTGAGTTGGCTGTCTAAAGCACAATGGTATATGCTTACAGAGTGCTAAGCAGCCCCTTTATGGTCCTGAAAAGGTGACTATCATTGTTGGAGCCTCTGAAGGCCGGGGCATGGATGCAGGCGTTTTGCGTGTTTTCTTTGGCCTGGCTGGCAGGGACGGAGTGCCTTTTTGACTCTGCTTTCCCACCTGGGCAATAGGGCAGAAGCCATCACTGAGCGGGGAAGTTTCCGCCTGCCTCGTACCAAGGCAACCCTCAGATGTGGAGAGCAAACTAGCTCCAGCCTCACGCTGCTTCCCTCTTAGGCGAGACCATAGGGTAACAGCCAGGATTATGTTTAATGAAGGCTGGGCAGGAGATGATTCGCCCACCAGAGGGTCTGTGTTTTATGTGATACCAAAGAAAGGGGTCTATACAAAGAGGTTCATTTTATAGTCCACTGTGACATAGCTGTAATTTATTTGTCCAGGACCTTTAAGACAGACAGATGCCTCCCAGAAGTACAGATCTTCAACAACTTTCTTTGATCAGAAAAATGGTAATTTTTGAAATTGCTACTTATTCCTCTTCTGGAATTAACATATTGTTCATACACTGAAGGCAAATAAAGGTGTTCCCAAAAAAGCAGTCCTGTACATATTTCCTTAGAGAAAACTTTTCTTCGGTACCTGTGTTAGTTTTACTATCTGTTGTATCATTTCCGGACAGTATGGTTGTGGCAGAGCAATGCCCTGGGCGCCCACCGGAGCAGCCTGGTGTCACACGCTTGTCTATGCTCACGGCTGTGACAGTCTGATGCAGCCCCAGCAGGAGTTAGTGCTCCCAGGGCCCTGTCTGAGAAGGGATATTTATGCCCAAAGAGAGGGAAGGTTGTAGAGGTGAAGGTTTCTAATACAGGGCTTTCCTTCACAATGCCGAGCTGCTTGAACTTCATTTCACTGGGTGGGAACATTCCAGTTAAGGCACCTCCACCTGAGGGCAAATCAGTGATGTGTTATAACAATGCTGGAATTATTCTTGGCAGCGGGGAGGGCAGGAGGGAGGTTTTCGTTTCAGAAAAGGAAATATGATTATGCTCTTCATTGGGCTATTCCTTTTACTTCAAACAGCCTTTGGGTTGTCCCCTGGTGTCAGGATCCTCCAGAGGCCTATGTCTCAGTAAGATCGCATCAATGACGTGGGACCTTGTAAGCAACAATCACTGTTTTGACCTGAGCAGTCAGCCACATAGTCAGGATTTTGCAGGTTCTTCTGCTCAGGAGAAGTGTGAGATGAAGGCAGGAGGCTCTTTGAAACAGGCCTATGATGTCTCAGAGACCGTAGGCTTGTTTCCCTGAATGCTGAAGGAACGAAACACTAAGAGGCAGCATCTTTGCTCACAGCTTCTGCCTTTTTATACTGCTCTGCCTTGCTGAAAAGCCGTCTCATGCATTCTCTTGCACTCTGACTTTTCTCAAGCCTACACTTCAAAAAGTAGAGGTGTGGGCTCTAGCTTTTCTGTGCCACCTCTCTGACATGCACACAAGCACGTTGTCTCCACAACAGCAATAGCCTCTGCCTCTCATTAACGGTTGAGTGTGCCCCTTCCAGTGGCTTCATTCTGGGCAGGGCGGATGATACCAATAAGTTACTGTAGCATCTTTTCACTTAATAAAGGCGTTTAAATGGACTATGGTGGTTATGTGCTCAAGTTTTAACTCAAAGCTGATGTAACAGTGGTAACAGCAACTGCCCTGGGCCATCTGTTGGAAACAGCTACAGTCTGCACTGAAAATAAGTCCCCAAACTTTGGCAGTAAGGATTATACAACTTTTTTGACCATTATGTGCATACATATTTTGCAGACGGAGCAGTTTCAGAAACTGACAAGGTTTTTCTGGAGGATATTCAGTTTCTTCCCAAAGTTATTCTTATTTGTTAACATCGAAGCCTTAGCAGCATTTCATTATCAAAATACTGGAAAAGCCAACTGGTTCATATCCCACACATGAGCAGAGTATGAGACAAAGTTTTTTTGTTTTGTTTTTAATGAAAAAGTCCTGCACATTTTTATCCGACTTTGGTACAGTAATGGAAGTAAGTTGCTACCTGAGGATTTGTTGGATCATCTAAATAATCTTGAAGGCAATTATCTGCTCATTAATACAATGCTTTTGGTTTATACAGTATTTCTGAGCTATATAATGTTATTAATATAGTGTGCCTGGCTTCACAGGTTGAAGCAGCACATTTTCATAATTTTATCTGGTGGTATAATGCACTTTTTGTTTCTAAATCTGTGTTTGAAGTATAGACTAGAAAGAGATGTTCCTATTCGATGGCAGGACAGGAAGTAAGGCAAGAAGTGCATGGTTTAATTAGATGCTATTTACACGCATTACAGTTTCTGACCTGTTATATAGATGCCTGAATCTGTTATACAAAAAACCCCCCAATCCTGCCTTCTAACTAGCATAAAATTTTATAACTAGCTGTGGTAGAAATGTGTTCTTTTTGGTGGGAGAGAAATAAGAAAATACATCTATATAACTGCTGCCCCACAACACATTGCATCAGCCCATGAGACAGCTATTTATACACTGTCCTCTGAGAGCAATACTAAGGGAAAGCACATTTCTGGCAGTAATCTCAACTCCTCTTCTTCCCTGGCTTTCTCACTGGGTAGAAGAGGAGTCCTGGTGGGATTACAGCTCTGCTTCCGCCTCGTAAGTACATGGAACTGCAACAGACACCATTCGTTAAAGTACAGCCCAGCATCCCCAGACACACTTTTCTTCTAACATTGAATGGACAAGACAAAAATCCCTATCTGAAGGAGGAAATGTTGACTTTTTGTTCTAATGTTCAATCCAGAAGTATCTGATTTGGCAACAAATGTGCTAACTAGTCTCTTTGCTCCACAAGCAGTTCAACTAAATTTAATCACCCTGACACCAGACTGCCCTGAGTGCTCTTTGCATGACTGGTAGCACAGAAGGAATTGATTTGCCATCAGTGGATAGTTAAGATTTCCTTTCTATCATTAAAAAAAACACCCTGCCTTCACAGTGATACATCTCTCACCAGAATGGACCAGTCCTGGGCAGACTCACAGGCAGCCTGGCTTCAGTTTGCCCTAAAGAGCTCTGCTGGTGCCTCAGATGAGAAGTGAAGAGCAGAAACTGAAAAGCAGCGCTAAGGGTTGGCTTTAAATAGTTACAGAAATTCTCTTACACCTGGAGGGGCACTTTGCTGGAGTTGCCACCTTCCAAAATTTTTCAGTTCTCACGTACATTTTCCCTGAACACTCAGTGCAGATGTATTTGTCCCAGCTTATAGTGCCAAGTTTGTGTACAATATTGGGGGAAAAAATGAGTAAAGAGCAGAGCATCAAACTAGTAACACAAATGTGTATATGAGCCTCCTATAGTACGATCAGCAGTAGTCTGTTAATGACTGTCCACCACTTCCTTGGTCTGAGTCCATGAGGCATAGTGTCACTTTCCTCCCTGATAAATATTACTGTGGTTTAATACCAGTGGACAACACACTCTCCAGCTAGTCTTATTCTAGACCTTTCGAAAGTGTTGTACAGCCCTAGTCTGGACCCTCATGATCTAACCAATCTATAGTGATTGCAGTTTCATAAGGGGTGAAGAGAGACCTCACCGGAGTGCACACTTTGTCGATAAAGTTGCATGTAATATCTTAAAATAGCCATATTTTACTGTGCTCACCAATGGATGAGAGAAAAGCAAAGCCACAGTGAAATGTTTTGTTGGCTGGAACATACGCTTTTCAACAACATACCTCTGTGTGTCTCCCTCCTTCCCCTTCCCTGCAGGGAACTTCCCAGGTGTCCTACCATGGCTGCAGGCCTGCAGCTCCTCCTCCGGCTGCTGGCACCAGCTGACAAAGCTTGGACACGTCCAGTGCTCCTCTGAGAGGGCCGGTCTCTGCTTTCATCCTGCCTGCTCTGGGGCAGTGCTCCCTCCGCTCTGCCCGTTCTTTGCCCCGGCTTTCCAGAGACGCAGCAATGCTGGTGATGGCCCTTTCCTCCACAGCTCATCAGTCCATGGGAAATACAGAGAGCCAGATGCCAGGGTTTCCATAGCACACACGTACAAGGAAGGTTTTTCTTCGTAGCGTTATCAGTTGGCAGAGTGGAAGAGTGAGGTAGGATTAATATTCTTGGCTTGCCTTTGAGTAGAGATGGAATAATTCTTCATAAAATATAAGGGATGGGATTTAGTGGATGGTTGAGGGTATATCTTAATTAATCTCTCTGCCAATTAAAAGATGGAATTTCTAATTAAGATGACCCCAAAGCAATTATTCAGACTTGCGTATTTACATTAATTAGACTACCAAAGCATTAAGAGTAGAATTACAACTTTGCAGAAGGCACAAAGTCCTTTTTCCAATTTGGAGTACTTCACTACCTAATTTCTAATGAGAGAAGACCTCACAGCAGTTACACTGTTTCCTTCACACCATTTATTTTGTCCCTTAGGACTTCAGCTCTAAAATAAAATTAAGAGGGGGATGTTCATGTTGCAGTGATGTGGCACAGCTCTCACAGCCTGGATGATGTGCAGAATTGATGTAGAAATATTTATTTGTCATGTGTGATGCAGAAGCCCTTTCCCAGGAGACAACTCTTTCTTTTCACTCGCACTTTAGCATTCACCGAACTAACACCTAATCAGGTATGATATCACTAACTCTATTTTGCATAAGCATTTGTATTTTATTCTTTTCTAGAGCAAATCTAATCTACTCATAAAACACTTAATTAACCTCGGTGATTAATCAGTGGAAGTTAACAGCGTAAATACTGTTAAAAAAAAAAAAAAAGACCCATGGGCCACAACTCAGCAAGATATTTAAGCATATGCTGCCAGCAGAACAACTTGGGTGATTCAAGAAAGGCAAATGGTTCGTGATGGGCTTTCTGCAGCATGTAGTTTGCTGAATTAAGGTCTCAGTGGCCCTAATTTGATGCAAAAAGGTTCCAGCAGTCTCAAAGTTTGTTGACAAAAATAATCAGCTCTTTCCATAGCATTGTGAATCTGTCATTTCAAAACATTTTGTTGCTTTTATGTGGATGACTATTTCCAATCAGTTAAATTCACTGAAAACCATTTCAGGTAGGTTTGGAGTGGTGTTTATAGTTGCTAACTACCATGTGTGATGCAGCAGAGTAGAATCATATTCTTTTAAAACATTTTTGCTTGTCAAATATATATTTTTCCTGCTATAAAGCTCTCAGTCTTTTAGCAGAAAGACAGTCAAAACAGTTTGTAACTGAATTACTGAAGGAATGAAGAAATATTGCAGATAATAAGACACAATGAGTAAAGCGCACATCATCATCAGCCATTTAAACAATTTAAAGAGTATATTAACACTCCTGAAAAAATGTAGGGTGAAAATCAAGAAAGACTTGGAACTCTGGATATGTCCACTGGCATTTCTGAGCTAAGGAATGCCCATTTTGCGTCCTGGGAGGAGGCTGGGAGGTCGCATAGACGTATTCTCCTCAAAAAAGTGGAATCTACCTTAGCTGCAGGCTCTACACAAATACCAGCCTGTCTCTGCTTCACACACCTGTGAAAGTCACACATACAAATGCCAAAGTTTCTCTGTCTCTTGCTGCTGTTTAACTTGTGCAAAATTTCAGCTAGCCATACAAAGCCATGCACACTTCTCAGCAACCAGGCACTAAGATATATTCTCTTTTCTGTTTGTCCTATGTCCTGGACTAGAGAATTGGTTTGAAATAAGGTAAAATAAAAGTAGCTGGAGATTGGAGCAGACTTACTGTATGTACAGTATATATACATATACATACAGTAAGTCTGCTCCAATGTATTTAATATTAATATTAATATGTAATTACATATGTAATATGTTCTCTGAAAAACAGACTCTAAATCTGTTTGCGTGTAAAAAGTCAGAATTGGACTGGGTTCAAGATATTATTAGACTATGGGTATTATATTGACAGGAGGAGAGAATAATATTTTAGCTAGAAAATGCCTGGGAGGATATGGGTATAGCATCTCTTTTAACCCACATAGTGGAGTCAATATTTGGTCACTCTGAAAATATTCTAGTTAAGAGGGAAAAAAATGGTGGAACCATTGCATTTCTGCTTATTTATAAGAATGTATAAAATTCTGCTTTCTTGAGTATACAGAGAATCCTTTCTTGAGTATACAGAGAATCAAATGAAACTGTTTATTTTTCTGTTTACAGCTCCAAATTTTGTTCAGCTGCCACCTTAATTTGTAAGTCTACTTTTTCTTTAATCTGTCATCAAGGTCAAACATGGGTGTTTTTCAGGCTATACAAAAACATCTGCTGCATCACTCTTCCATGTGAGCTGCCTGTCATCTACACAGACACATTCACGCATACCCCTTCCCAAAACAGCACAATACACAGAAAAAACCCTGAAGCTCAGCATATTCAAATTTCTGTGATGTCCTACAGTTGCCTTTGGCAGTGGAAAGGGTCAAGTGTCTCTTACAAATATCTTAAATGAAAATTAAACCCCAACGTTTTGAAAGGTTTAATGCAACCTATAAATGTACATCAAACAAAAGGGGGGAGGGATGTCTGCTGCAAGTTGGTAAGTTATTCACTAAAACATAGACATAAGAAACAAAGTGTCTTCTGAAGAGTTAATTTGCCAAAGCTGAATACCAAATTCAATTACTGAAGTGTGAAGAAAAGAGATTTTAGTACTGCTTTAACTGCACATTTCAACCAACCATCCTTAACCGTGGCGTCACTTCTGACATCTCCATAATGTGTGAGCATTTGTGTAAGTGTATACAAAACTAGATTTCTTACTGAGCCTAGAGAGTGGGAAAAAAATTCTCTGTTCTCATGAAATGCGCAGTTGCATAATGGAAAAATGCCACAAACAGCTGGGATTTGTTCTTCAAAAATGTCCCATACTCTATTCAAAGATACTTTGCTTTTTCATTTTTCTTATTTTGCACTTCTGTAAGATATCCCATTTTTTAAAAATTATTTTTAAGTTCTGGTAGTACATGTTCTTTACCTTCTTTTTTTAGGGGTGAGGCTTCCACCTTGAGCATCTGCGAGTAATGCTGAACATTGAATTATCAAGATTGTATAATATGGGGACAAATTATTTCATAGCTGGCCAGAGCTAACCTGCCAAGCAAGAAAATGATAGAAGCCATGAAGTGACTGTGTTCCTCCTTGGATGAAAAATCCATTTTAGTTCAGCAAAATACAGTTGTATATATATTTTTATTCTTTTTGTGAAACTTTTTCTCCTAGTGATGAAGGAAAGTAGAGATAGAGCCAGTGATAGAGATAAGAGAGTGTAGAAGTGGTTTGTTACTGAATCATATCCCATTTGCTCTGCTATGTATGTCCATCTTCGATGAGGAACTGAAAAATCAGGTTTGCAGTAATTCAGTGTAGAAAAGAATATTGCCTTTATCCTATACTCAAACCATTTTCCAAAATTAATGCACAGTCACTTTAATTTTAAAACACAGAACACCTTTGACCACACTGAAATCTAGTAAACTTTACCAGTACTTCTCCTACTACTGAAAAGCATGCCCAGTATGGGTGCAATGACTGTCAACAACCTGATGAAACAAAGTACAGGGGGAGCAGCTCATTCTGAACAGAAAACCATGTGGCTAGGCAGCAGCGAGCAAAATACATTCGCCAAAATTCTCCTTCTAGTACATCAATGCAAGTCCTTTGATTTCAATTCACTTGTGTCACATATTACATCAGAGGAGTCTGTCCAGCTATAGTAAGAGATCAGGGCCCAGCAGCTCAGCATCTGGAAAGGTATTACTCAAGTGTCTGCAAAAGTCATGAGTCAGTTGAAAGACTTGGCACAACATCCAGAGACTTCGTTTTTAGAGGAGCTAGTGAGCTGCTACAGACATCCTAAAGCAGTTAGTTAAACTGAAATAGAGTTAATCGTTAGCAAATAGCCTTTAAAAGAGTTAATAGTTAGCAATAGTCCTTTGAACAAGAATAAGGCAATCATACCCCTAGCACCACCACCCATCTGGAAGTACTTGCTCTTGCAGCAGTTGTTGGGAGGATGCAGTCCCAGACCCAGGAGCCCTGCCATATTCTGTACAAACACACCAGCACCAGCATCTAACCCAAACAACTTATTTTCCTCAGACTTTTTCCCATTTGGAGCTGTCTTTGACTTCAGAGGAAAATATAACGGAGGTAGTACCAATCCCCCCCCACCCCCTCCTTAATGTCATGAGTACTTTCAACAAGCAGAAATATCCAAATTGAACTGCATGGTCCACTCATAGCTAATCATCGTAATGGGAACTACAGTGCATTCGTCATTTTTCTTGAAGTTTGCAGCATGTAGGTATCACTTATATCTATGCTCTTTCACACACCAGCTCTCAAACAACCACTCACAACTGAGATATTCCATTAAGGCCATGCTGGGAATGGAATATGTTCCTGGATTTTGTAACTTGACTTTGAACCAGAGCCTCATAGCTAGTCCTTCTTTCAAGATTACCGTTCATCTAACAGTCAGAAGGAAAAGTAGACCTCATGTGTTTCGGCATTTTCCCTGCCTGTACAGTTAAGCTAGCTGCTGGCTGACACCCAGGTGCTTTGATCTGGAGCGCACAGAGGAATAGGCAATACAAACAGTAAGACCAGTGTACGAACTGTGACTCAGTGTTTTTTCCCAGCTCTTCTCTTTCATAAGGAGTGAGTAACCTCACACCTCCTTATGAAACAGCTTACTCCCTATTGTGGACCCAAGGAAGGAGGTACCCAACTATCTGCCTCTTGGATTTACCTCCTATCTTATGCCGTCTATGTCCTATGGGCTCAAGGACAGCATGACTGAGCAGCAGCCCAAGGAAAGATAGTTTCTCACTCATAAACTCCTTCTTTGTGCTGCCAAATGGGTTATAACAACAGAATCCAAAACAAATATCAAATGTTGTAATAACTATTATTTGAAGACTTATCTGTTCTTATTTGTGGTTGTGGAGAGAAACTGAACACACAGAAGGGCATGATTGGCAATTGCTTCATTTCTAAATTGATCTGTTTCCCTCTCAGAGTTCACCTAGCATTTTCAGAGATTTCAGTGAAGATTGGTACTACTAATTTCTGATTAAAAGGGTCAGAGTCAAATTGGAATCTGGATTTCAAGGTTATTCATTTTTATATGTGGAAGGTGTTGGATTTGTTATTCGTGGCTCTGTGATCAATCTTAGAGGAGAATGACCTTACAGCATTTGATTAATGCTCTGGTTGCTAAACCTTTACAGATTAGCCTGCATCTCCATTCCCTCCGATGACTGAATGAAAGAGTTTATATTTTTGAGCTTTATAGCCTTTTTTTCATTTTTCAGTAGCACCTTGTTCCAGGAGTGGGGTAATTAACTTTAAAGGGATTGTCTGTGGAGAGAGGTGACTGACTGTCTGGGCAGGGATTTAGCTGTGATGCTGATGGTGAGAGTGGCAGGGTCACACAGCTGGGATGTGATGAGGGCAGAAAAGCTGAACTGGCTCAACTGAACTGGGTAACAGGAAGGCAGAAGAGAATGGGGACTAAGGTTCACTAACCCACTTGGTAAATCTGTGTCAGTGACCTGAGTAAGAGGAGTAAAGAGCAATGTATTTATCTGCTATTAATTTTTTTAACACATACCCATTTGCTGTTATTCACACAGTTATATAGTGGTTCACAGCACCAGGACTGAAAGGAGGAGCAATAGTACTACAGGCTGTCATTAGTTGCCATCATTTCCAAAGAATTTGTAGGAAAATACCAAGAAGTGCATATTTTAGTAAGCAGCGGTCAGAGCTCCCTGCTGTCAGAAATGGCTTCCCGGAAAGAAGACAATTCAGAAATCCTCGGTCATATCAGGTGACCCTCTACAATGAGCTTCACTGCCTCTACGTGAGAGCAAGATACTATTTGATATTGTTAATGTTAGCAGAATGTTGCTCATAATAAATCAGAAAGCAGTCTGTTCTTACTAATAACAAGGAGTAAAGACATGTCTAGAGTTCATGTCAAGTTTGTCTGGTCCATCAATGACAGATGTACTGATGAGGGTAAGCCAGGCTGTAATACTTACAGCATTCGTTCCAGGTTACTGCAGAAGAACTCCTCTAGGTCACCACCGAGACTATCTCCCATCCCCTTCACTTGCCCTGTACATTCCTATCAAAGTAGGAGTAAAAAGCCATTAAACCCAAAAGGCAGCATTATATATCCACTTCGCATTACTGTAAATCATTATAGAAAATAACAGCAAGGTTGCATTGGGTCCAGATCAACTCAGAAACCATTGTCGAAATGTCTGTTAGTTCCCATTTATTTAATGACAACATAAACTCTGAGCTAGCTATTTTGTGTGTCAGAAAGTAATCGTGCATGACCAATTTTTGCTCTTGGAAGAATTTTACCTTGTGGCTATGTTCTGTTTGAGAGGATTTCAAGGAATACTTTTATCACCTACAGGCTTTTCAGTAGTTTGCACACTTATTGAACAAGTAGGGGAAAAGAGACAACAGACTTCATTAAAATAAAAATTAACTTTCCAAGAAAGTCAGGATTCATACAGCACATTTAAAGGCCATGCAGGCCTTTTTAGTATGGCGGTATTACATGTTTCCCAGTAATCTGTTGAAGAGCTCTCTAACTCCTGGAAGACACTTCTGCCTCACAGACACTTTCATTATTAGATTTCAAACTACCTCACACAGCTAAGTGAACATGTGTCCTGTTACCTTTTGGATATCCCAAAGAAATGGACTGGAATGTCTCAGCCCATGGTACAAGGACTATCAAACACAGAAGCATGGAAAGTCTAGATTTTAGCAAGTTCTTTGAAATCATCCTTTACCCAAACAGAGTAAGTCAAGAGCAAATAGCCATATCACTGAGGTGGTTTCAAGTAATTTGCGCTAAACTAGTCCTAGTTTTAATTTTACACCTCTATTGGATGTCATATTTGCACCTCAATTTTGCAAAGATGGTCCTATTTGCTTAGCACTGTGCCAGTTATTGAAGTCCGTGAGACTCAAAGTACATACAGCCAAATATTTGCATAAAAGTTCTACGAGCTCAGATTACCTTTGACTGCATAGGCTGTTCAAGCCTGAATAGCAGAGGTGAGGAACTAATTCATTCTCAATTGCAGAGACTGTTCCCAAGATAGAGTTATGCAACTGATGTAGTTGCATACATACGTAGTATTTCTACGTACACTTCAGGGTATGGTCGAGACCTTCTTTTTGTTACTCATCAGTATAGAAATTCCTGACATAAATACTTCTTAATGTAAATAATGGAATTAATTGCCATTCCCAGTAATTACCAAGATCATAATTCACATAAACATCTTGAAAACTAGTTCAGATTTCCCCGTGGTGGCCAAATCTGTAGAAAAAACCCTAACAGTACTCATTTGCTGTTTTATATTTACTGATTTCCGGTAGTGTATGTTTGATTCAGTAGATAATTGACTTTCAAAATTAAACTTCACGTAAAATTGGAAACAAAACACACCCAGAAACCCATACTTTAGTTTATCCTCAGACATCTCATAAAATTTTAAAAATCTCATATTAATCTCATAATTTCTTATTATCTGTGCAGATCAAATTAAGACAGAGTGAGAGTGTGGAATACATTATTTGTGGGGCATTGAAGCTTACGGTGTTACTTTAAAAATTAATTTGTAAGAGGCAATTTGTTAATGCAGGACTTTTTCATTATGCTTTTTAACAGGACTCAGATGACACAATGCACTACCTTTTGTGTTTTGCAGCATTGGCCATGTAATAGAATGTGAAAACCATGTCATAGTGAAAACCATGTTGATTACAATTACAGAAAGATGACCCAGCATTTTAAATAACACAGCAAGTACCTAGCATCTTTGCAATTCCTGAAGATGATTACCAAGCCGGTTCTAAGGAAATACTTTCACTTAAAGTGAGATACCAATGAGGCAATTTCAGCTTTTCTTTTCACTCCAGTCACTCAAAAATATCCTGATATTTGAAATATCTCAAGTCTAAACAAAAAGGAAGTATTTCAAATGTGTGGAACTGAATTGGTGGGAATTCTAAATACTAGGCAAAATACTAGGTCCAGGTACTACCACTCTGTACTGTATGCCGTGACTACTATGAAACTAATATGTATATCTCAAAGGCTTGTTGAAAGTCTGCATATTTAGGCATTTTTTGAAAGATCACTTGAAAGCTGAACTTCTTACTAGAGCTGAAATTTTCATGAAAACTGTTTGAAAATGAACCTTTAAAATGCATATTATTCTCTGACCCTCTGCTTCCATCCTTTCTGCAGGGCTAGATCAGAAGAAAAGAGGAGCACAAATAAAAAGGGAAAGATGATAAAACTGAAAATAAGTGAAAAAGGTGACTTCATTTTTTTCCCCCAAATTACTTATTTGTTTTGCTAAACAGTCATAAGACATTAAAACGGTGATTTTGTTTGAAACCATAAGATTCAAATAACTTTGAATGGCCTATAATAATATGTTCTACATTTTTCATGCAATTGTAGGAAGGGAGCAAAGGAACTGAGAAAAGAGAAAGGGAAGAAGGATGACAGTGGTTCCCCACAAGTGCTGCTGCTGGGAGTGGTATTTATGGCGCCAGTGTTTGCCTTTGCCTTTCCTCACTAAACATCTCTATGAGCTCTGAAGACCTTCCAGTCCACTCTGCAAGCTACCACTTATTACAGGTTCTTTTAAACCAAAAGAACTGGCTGCATTTTCTATTTTAGTTCACCTCCAACCTGTGCCAAGGGAATGAAAGCAGGAATAGAATGAAGCTTCTACACACCATTGTGAATTTTTTTATATATAAATATATATATA
Organism: Dromaius novaehollandiae; assembly: GCF_036370855.1. Taxonomy (NCBI): domain Eukaryota; kingdom Metazoa; phylum Chordata; class Aves; order Casuariiformes; family Dromaiidae; genus Dromaius; species Dromaius novaehollandiae. Next base: position 12,736,073 of record NC_088108.1, read on the forward strand.
TATAAACTGAACAATAAACATCTCAAAATCCCTGCTCTGCCAGCATGTTCACACATCTTATACTGACTGACATCACCTTTGACAAAAGCCAGTTAGCAGGAAAGGCTTTAAAAACCCTTCTGAATAATATTCCTCACCAGACTTCAGTAAGGCAACGCAAAACAAACCACAACAAAGTTCAGGTGAACTAGGCACATATCTTGGTATCAATATTTTCATGTGGCTATAAAAATCCTGTGGGGATGGCCAGTAGAGTGCACTTCTTTCAGTGGTTTGGAGTGTTTCCTCGGGGGAAATTTCATTCTGGCTTTTTTTCTATTTCGCTATGATACCCAAGAAATTGCTCTGAGGTGTTTCCTTTCCCACAGGCAAATGGAAAGCTAAATATTTTATATGAGGATGAGCACAGTCCTCTGATGCTGGTTAATGTACTTTTTTGCAATTTAAATGTCACTTATATTACCAGCACAATGGGTCAATTTTGCCCAAGGGGCGCTGAAGGTGACAGAGTGGTACCAGGGTTAGAAGAGGCTCAGAGTGAGGTAAATACACTGAATAAATGGCAACCAAGGGAAAGGCTTCTCAGGAAAAGGTGAACTCATCTCACAGCCTGTTTTAATATTTTAACGTTTAATCTGGGTAAGCAAATGGTAAAATCAGCTATAAATTGTATGACACATGCAGGAGCAATGAAAAGCAAAGTTTGAAGAAACTGAGCCTCACTGACTACATCATCAGCCCTTCTCCACATCCTCACCTATGCCTGCTAATCTGGTCAGCCGCGTTTCTTTTCCATTTTATATTTGTAGCCCGTACAAGCTGGGGCAGCAAGAGAATGAGAAGCAAATGAATGAGAAGAGAAGAGTGCTGAAAAGGAAAGTACAAAGGAGAAATAAATATTCCTTCCCTCCCTCTAGAACTGAACTGAGAAAATCCCTGAGGATTCCTGGGCAGGAGTAGATGTATGCAGGTGGTTGGAAGGAATTTTGAGGCCGAAGCTGCCAGGGAAGATGGGGGTGACCTCTTGGCATATTGAGTGCTTGAGGGTTGGTAGAGACAGGGAGGGCCCAGTTCAGCCAGTTTGGGCCTCATGGTTTCTATAAGATGAGTCTAGACTTTCACATGCATCTAAGAAGCATGAGGGACAAAGGTATAATCTAGGCTGGCTGAGTCTGGATCTAACTCTCCTTCTTTATCTACAACACATTGTGTGTTCTTTGGCTGTCAAGAGACTGTTTTGCTTCCTTGCTGGCACAATAAATTGGTGTTCCACATCACTCAGCAGACCGAGAGATGCACATATTCCGGGTGAGAAACGAGTGAAAGAAGTAGCCGCTATTTGCTCTGCTTGCCTATTAGAAGGTAATATATGTGCTGGGGCGCTGGATTTTAAACTGCCTTCTGATACGTATTGTCAGTCAACCAAGGAGAATGCAAAGTGGATGTAAAAGACTGTCTCATTCAGCCGGAAGAGTGTAAACTCTATATTCATACACTTTGCTGAATGTAGGTGAATATGCAAGGTGCAATGCAACAGTAAATTGTTCATGAAATCTTTAGTCTGCACAGATCTAATATTTAGGGAATATAGAAAGGAAATTAGGTCTCGGTAGGGACTCAGGAATTAACAGTCACCCCAAAGCTTGATTTCTGTTTTACTGATTCTTTCCAGCCTATCTCCAACTAGAGAAGATAGTACCATATTTTGACTTTAAAGACTGACTTTTATATAGGGCTATTTGTTAAATAAGAGTTTATTTCATTTCAGGGAATTCAGTGATACAGTAGCCATTGCAATGAAAGCGTAAAAAATGTTTCTGGGCTGGAAGGAGACGAATTTAAAGCAATTGCTGCTCCTTTTTCCTCAGGAATGCAATTGTATAAATGTGTGAAACTGTCGAAACATACAGCTTAGGTCTGGAGGTGGGAAAGAGTATGTTCTTGCCTAGGGAAATAGATGTGGCATAAATATTTTTCTCATGACTGTACCTGTTCCTGTACCATTGATTCATATTTACCCTTTTAAATACATGCATTCTTTGGAAACTCAAGTAAACAGTGCACCTCAGTTGCCTGAGGGAAGTATTAACTCCTTAGTCTTCAGTTTGTATTTTGAAGTCAGGAGCCTAGACAGTGCTGTGTTAGTATTGCTGTGTTGGTGTTTTAAAATATTCTGCAACCAATGTCCTTCTTCAGGTAAGCAGTAACAATAATCATGCTGCATCTTGTTCTTCCAAATTTTCTTCACAAAAAGAAGTCAAAATCTTTACTTCCATTTTATAATTTATAGTCAGCCAGAGGTGCAGGGAGACGGAAAATAAAATTTCTAGGCCTGACAATGACACCTCTAGGGAACCTCGGGTGCTTGCTGTCAATGGCCAGCTCTCTGAACTGTTCCAATTGCTGGCAATTTGGTAGTAGGCATGGTCCTGCCCTGATGGTCTTGTAGTTAGATGGCATAAGTAAGTATTCAGACCCCCTCCATAAACTGCCCCGATAGCAGGAGTAAGAGAGTCTTTGACTCCAGATCAGTTCTTCACCTGTGAAAGTGGGAATACACTGCTTTGCCATAGGAAAGCTGTGAGGACGTATTCACTAATGACTGGAGGGGCGCTCTGAGGACCTTCTGTGTACTTAGCTAGATGGAGAGCAAGTCAGTGGGGCATGGGGAAATGACTGTCACATTTATCTTCTTCACACCAGCAACTGGGAGTCATTACCAGGATCCTAATACACCAAAGGATCCTCTGTACAGAGATGATCCTCATTTATTTGACTACACATACTTAAAGTGTTGCTTTGTGGTGTAAAGTTACTGGTGCAGAAGGAAGAGTTTGGGCTTAAATTATTTTAGAGGCTATTTAAGTACAAGAGATTAAAGTTGATCTGTTCATTTCCAGTATCCTCTTTCTCATTGTACCACAGGGAACCTGTTCCTCTGAGCCAATCATCCTTTTCCTTAAGCATATAGAGAAATTATATAAGATAATTATATCTCAGGGCACCTTAATTGTCCCAATTAGCTGGCCAGTTTTGACAGTCAGATCTGATGTAGAGAGAGAGGGAAGAGCTCTGCAGACATATGACAACATTTCATGTGATGCTTGGACAATACTCAATGGCACAGCTATAATAATCAAAGTATCTGTGTTTAGAAGTATACTACATGCCATATAAAGACATGGAGAGAAAAAAAGCCTCAGTGTATTTTAAGATATCTTTTATCCAGTCAGCCTTCTGCATGAGATATACAGCATTAGCACTAAATCAATTATAATTAAACTGCATGTAACCAAAATTGGCAAATTCAATTTCCCCCACATTTCATTACAGCTTAGCCGCTATAATGATAAATTGAATTAAGCTACCTTCCACAATATCTTCCAGGTATAACCATTATCAAATATAATTTTACTTCTCACTTTTTTGGATGAAAATTAAACAATATATAATTGCCCCAGATCACTGAAGAGGTTACTCATTCTGATATGATAGAAAATATATATTAAAAAAAAAAGCCATCATGCTGTTGTGCACAGATGTTAAAGACATTTCTGTTTTGTAGATATAATGGACATTCTTTAGTGTTAAAAGATGAAAGTCAAATATCTGAAATTACAAGTGTTACTCTATCTTGAATCAAAAGAAAAAGGTAAAAGTGAAGTAACTTCTCCTCCCTGAGACTTTTGAAAATGAAGCAATTAGCCTCTTTTCTACGAAAGCTCTGGTGTCAGTATGATTTCAAGAACATGATTAAAGTTGAGCACACCCTTAAATACTGTATTGTAGATGTGTCTTTTTGTACTGAGGTCATGGTTAAATGTCTATATATAGAGGCCTTCTACTTTTTCTGTCTGAAACGCTGTTACACCTGTAACAAGGTTTTAAAATTCTGCCCAAGTCAGTAAAATGTTATCCTCATCATTAACCTGGCAGTTGCATAAAAGTAATTGGATTAGATATAAAATTGATCCTCTTTCTCAGGGTTATACTTTGGGGTAATCAGGGAGGAGGGAATCATAAACTAAAGCAAAACTCTAATCAAAATCCCTGATCCCTGGTCCTCCAAATTAGTTTTTTTTTTTAATATATATACATACATACATATTTATACACACACACACACACACACACACAACTTGTTACATATAAGGAAGGAGGAGCTGGTAGAAATATGTATATATCAAATGCATGCACTTTAAATACCTCTGTAAGGTAGAAGTATTCGCTTTCCTCAGTCTAGGGTTCTCAGTAAGAATTAACCAGAAGAAACAGGTTAAATCTGATAAAAACAACAATACTCAGTGTTCCTGAAATGATCAGGGACATATTTATGCCCACATCCCCATGATGAACCACTAGTACCAGGCAGAATCTATAGTCCCTGCTTCTATTAAAAATTTATTCACCATGTGAAATAAAAGTGGTAATACAGCCAAAGGCTTGCCACTGAGCCCTTCTTGCCAGTGTACGTGTCATATATCACACTGAGTCCCACTGGCAGATGAGATGAGCTCTTGAAGAAAGGATCCTCTTCATGAAAACCCCTTAGATTATTATAAGCCGCTCAAGGCAAGCAGTGAGGTCCCTGTCCAATCCTTTTCTCTCTTACAGAATGATTTTCTTGGAAAACAAAAATTATTAAAAACAAGGGACATAACAGCCAGGTTCAAGGTTCAGCTCATCCAGTGTCTTCTGCTCTGATTCTATAGATTAGCCACTTTCTTTCCTGCAGAGGATTTGCCATTGAAACCAAGTTGTATTTTCATTAGATAAATCATTTACAAGTAGATTAGGCCTTTGGTCTTAAAGCTTACGCTTGATGGAACAAAACTCTTCTCCCTTTTTGAGGGTATTCAAGCGGAATCTGTGTAAGTGGGTCCTATCACCTACAAATTCCAGTCTGTTGGATACAGTCAGAGACAGATGTAAAAACTGTTATCAGCTGGAGAATTGTGTATTGTGCAAAGTTCTTAGGGAGGATGACATATCCTACAGTTCTTTGGACTCAGACTACATGGCTACCACGGAAGACACTATATCACAAAAAACACAGGCCCTAAGCAGTCACTTAATGCAAAAATGTCCAATAAACCTTTTGCTAGGGACTGCATGCTTGATATGGCTGAATATCACTGGACACATCACATACCTGAAGGATGAGTAAACTCCTGGGAAATTCATAGGCTCATGATGTCAGTCTCTCCCCAGGGCTCCCACATCTGAACAGCAGCTGGCAGGTGTGCAGCTGGCTCCCTGGCTCCAGCAGTGGCCCCACAGCCACTTGTGGCCTCTCGGCTTGCTGTCTTCCATGGACAGGAATTCAAGCGACCCGTAACCTCCACAGGAATAGCTGTGCCACCAGGAGTGGTCTGAGAGCTGCAGTTCAGCTGTTTGGGAGCTGTATGTGCTCCAAAAGCCACAGGTCGGTCATACTCCTGGGGACAGAAATGAAATCAGGTCCTTGTACCTAGTATATTCAAGAATCTTACATGGTCTTAGTTTGATAATCTAGCCTTAATATCAAGGCTGTCATTGCTTAGAAGTGCAAACATTGCATTCTGTCCAAAAAACCCCTTTATAATCACTTAGCAGCATTGATCTCATTTCCTGTGGGTCATTAGGATTCGTGTCCATCATACTCTTGGTGGAGGACAACGGAGCAAATGGAAAACATATGTTCTTGTGCCAGGATACATATCCATCCATTTTAATCTTTGACCAAAGATTGAAACCTGCACTATTTAAATCCTGTAGATGTCAGCCAAGCGTAGATCGCCTAGAGGATGAAATAGTAGTGCCCAGATACTAATTCCAGTCTCCTGGATGCTCAGTTTGCTTCCTTCTTAGCATTTTAAAATCTCCAAGTACAATATTTTCCCAGCATAAAGAAAACCAGTCAAACAAATATAAATAACAAGTGTCCATGGCCTTCGCTACTATTATAAAAGTAGTGGAAAGTATCTAGGCTCCTGCTTCTTCATTCATGCTCCTTCTCACAAACAGACAACCCTTCATATACCTAGAGCTCCTTTCATCAGAAGTGGTTCATGGTGCTCTGCAGAGCTCGCTCTGGTACCTAACTGGGTAACACAGCTGAAAGTGCATCTGAATGTTGTTGATATTCACAGCCACAGATGCCTGTCACAGAAAACCTACTGGAAATGGAGAGTTCATGCTAATGAGCTCTTCTGTGTTGTCCCTTAAGGGAACTTTAAGTCTGATTTAAGTGTGCTGTATATTTCTGAGATAGAATGGATAGCACATGTCCTAATCTCAAGTGTTCAGCTACCTTTGGCCATCAGTTTTTTAATCCACATTAGTTAGTACTTAATACAGTGGCAGTGATGTTTCAGGCATTGATTCACATACAAGTACAGTATTTAATTTTCTATGGTACTCAGGACTTCTCAGATAGACTGCTAAATTACACTGTCTTTTAACAAATTGATGAGAACGGTGCTGCTTTCATAACTATGTAGTAGAGCGCAATTGATGAGGTATCCTTATTACATTCTGCTAACAAGTTTGAAAACCCCAAAGATAATTTCACTATAATGCTTGCCTTGCATTGGCAAAGCACACATGGAAATTTCATAGCCTTGCCAATTTTTAATCACTACCAACAAAATACATCCTTCTTTGGGGAACCTAGCAAAAATTTAAGGGCCATTCAAGTCTCAGTTAAAAAAGGACTTGAAGAGGGCTGATCAATAAGGCTGAATTTCATCCCAGGTTGCTGTGTTTTTGTGGACATCTGTAGAAGTCAAATATGTCATATAAATAGTAAGTTGTTAGTTTTTAGTGTGTATTTTGGCATAGGTGTTTCTGAATAGATGATTGCAAATCCCTAGAAGCAAGGTAGACACTGCTGAATCCAGCAAATAAAGTAGTTTTCCTGTCTTCAGCCAGTTCATGTGGATTTTCCTAACAGAATGGGGTAAGGTCACCTTTCATTGCCCTGATGTCAGATCGTATTTACACTAATACACAAGGAGATGGAGAAACATTGCAGAAAAAACAGGTAGGTCTATGGAGGGCACACTAGGGACTTCCAGCCTTTCCACAGTGCTTAAGATAATGGTAGCAGCTTTTGGTCAAGGCTGAATCAGGCACAAGGAAAAGATTAAGATTTAACTCAGGGAAGGCATTCCCAGCCTCAGTTAGTGTAGGCCTAACTTTGTTTCTGTTCAAAGTTAATTAAAGTTTTCCTGTTGCCTATGGGCAGAGAAGTTATTTAGGATAATACCAAACGAGAACTTCAGAAAACCTCAGTGTTTCCTCCCAGGCTGACAGCTCTAGGAACAAGAGGAGCTGTTGCCTCCCTTTCGTGAATTAGAAGAATTAAGACATTATTATAGTTTGCTCCTATTGCTAAGTTCCCCACAAATCAAATTATATGGCTGGTCTTCATAGGAAGTTAGAAATGATTATTCAGATTTATATTCAGGGGAACCGACATTAAACACAGAGGGATATGCAACAAGACAGCAGATAGAACAGGTAAAGCTACTTACAAAACTCTAGCCAATAAATGTGGGTACTTTGGAAAACTTACCTTTTAAGCATCAGTTTTACTAGTACTACTACTATTACTACTATTAATTTGTTTTGTGAAAGCAGGTAGGGGTACTGGTCACTTTATGCCAGACATTGGATAAACATACACCAACAAAAGTTACATCTCAGACTTCATCTGCAAGATGAGAGAAAATAGGTAAATATAGTGCAGAAAGCAGAAAATCATACTAATGATGGGCTAAAAATCCGTCAAAAATCCATCAAAAATATTTCCAATGGAAAATTAAGTTTTTTTTAAAAAAATTTCTTAAACAAAGAGTGTATTTTTCTTATAAAACAATAGAATTTGAAATTGGCCTAAAATAAAAAATAGGATCAGAGGCAGCTCAACTACAACTTCCAGGTGGCATCACCTGAGAGGAAGTGATAATTTCCTTGGTCTTGATAATTTTTTTATAGCATCACCACAGAAGTGCTCCTGAAAGAAGAAACGGAAGAAGCCAGTGTTGCAGCTATAAAGTTTTATGGGTAGCTTCCCGGCTTATGAAGCAACTTATGCAAAGACATCTATAGGAAAACAAACTTACATCATTGACAAAATAATGCTGCATAGCTGACTGATTTTAAGCAAATGGGTCAACTCACAAAATCACAGAATGGCTGAGGTTGGAAAGCCCTTCTGGAGATGGTCTAGTCCAACCTCCTGCTCCAGCAGGGTGATCTAGAGCAGGTTGCTCAGGGCCATGTCTAGTTGGATTTTGAATATGTGCAAGGATGGAGACTCCACAGCCTCTCCAGGCAACCTGCTCCAGTGTTTGACCACCCTCACAGTAGAAAAGCTTTTTGTTATGTTTACATAAATTTCCCATATTTAAATTTGTGTCCATTGCTTCTTGTCCTGTCGCTGGGAGTCACTGAGAAGAATCTGGCTTCATCTTCTTCATTTTCTCCCATCAGATATTTATACATATTGATAAGATTTCCCAGAGCCCTCTCTTCTCCAGGCTAAACATTTCCAGCTCTCTCAGCCTCTCCTCCTATGACTGATCCCATAATTATCTTAATGGCTCATTGCTACTCTGTGGCATCCACTGTTCAAATTCGAATTCAATTCATTTTGTCTAACATGTTTTTCATGTTTTTATTATTCAGTCATTTCTTCAGGTGAACTAAGTTTTCAGTCCTACATTCTCTCACTATACTACAATTTTTAAGCTGCAAATCCACCTAAACCAAAACTCCAACTTAAAATTTTTCGCTATAGTGAAGTACAACACCGGCATGGCACATAAACGTAAACGGGCACAAACACGCACATCTTCTCCAGTCAACTGCCTACGATACTTCTTTTTTCATCTGGGCTAACTTTATCTGACATGACTTTTAAAGCTGACATACTACTTCAGCAAAGCAACCCACAGTTAGAAGAACTGAATCAAGCAACAAGTGTCTGTGGCTTTCCCTACTGGTACTTTCTACGCTCACTGCCATCATACTATGTTGACTGCTTTGCCTCTTTATAATCATGCATTCCCAACTGCACAGTTTTGATTGCATCAGGCTCCCTGGTTTCAGGGTCACTGATGAACAAGTCTGAAAATTGTTTTGGCTGCCTCAATACTGGAGGAAGGGCATCTCCCTCCTCTTGTTTTAATAGCAATAGTATTTAGACTGTACCACAGCAGTATTCTGTAGAGATTAAATGTGACTTAGCTGCTGTCTTATACTGATTGCTCATGGTGAGTTTGATCATGTGAGGATGTTGCCTGTTGCTTTTTTTAAAGCATTTAGAATCTCAGAGCGTGACTCCCACAGAGCATAATGCTGGACTGCGCAGCCTGAAAAATGTGCAACCAATTAGGCTAAAATATCGAAGGAAAATAGTTCATTAATATGTCTCATGAGATTTTATGCCCATATGGGACTGTAGGCTTCTTTCAGAATAAATACTTTGATGAGCTGGTCATGTCTGTTTTTTCTTTCTTTTCAAGTCTTTATATTTAATCTTATTGAAATTCAGTCACTTTCTCCTGGGTTAGGAGGAGTTTTAACACCTTGCAAATTACACAATCCACTAGAAACTTTCTTTACTTATACTCCTTCTGCATATGGGTAGCTTGAGGGAGGATGTATCATTACCTCCATTACCTTACATTTTGAGACCTGTTCAGCTGGGCCTATCTTTTGGTCTCTCCCTCAGCAGGATTAATGCTATCTACCTGTCTTTGTCTGTCTTCTAATCATCACATTAGCAGAGAAGTCTACTCCAGATATGTCTCTGCTTCTGTGGATTTGGGGAGCTTACTACTGATGACTGGGTAGTGTTAGGTAAATGAGGAAAAGGATGTCTCTGCCTTGTATGATGGCAAAATATTTTACTGTGTACAATGCAGTATCACAACAGCAGCTCTAGTCACAGATTAGAAACCTGCTGTGGGGAATACACTTCAACAAGAGAACAACAACCTTCTTCATGCCCCCAAAGAGCTTATGATACTAGTATACAGAAGGAAACTACAGATGGATGTGGATAGATGGGAGCACAAGAGTCACCTGTGACTGATTATGATGAATCCCAGTTCTTACTTCAAAGACACTGTTGAAGTCAATTGTCCAGTTGTTCATATTTCAAGAATAAGCTGGACAAAGTGCTGAGACACAAAATTGAAAGATTTGGGTGTCTGAATTTGTTTTTTTTAGTAGAAGAATTTTTATTCTGTTTCAGCAAGGGAAATCTTCTGGTGCATATTGCATATTGATTTAATTTTCTTGATAAAGGAATGCTCATTTGCATTTTTTGTAAATGTGCGCACATATTGACACAAGATGTGCACATAAATGCATTTTAACATGCACTTAAATATATTAACTTTAATTCATAATAACCCTTAAGTAATTTTAGAAGAAACACAGTACAGCTTAATGTTAAACAATTCATTTCACTACAAAAAAAAGGATAAACTACAGAAGAAATAAGCAGAACTAGTTCCTCTTGTATTCTCATTTATTTCCCTAAACTATCTGCAACTGTTTTATTTCTTAATATTCTCAAGTTTTTTTCCATAAAATGCCTCTAATGCACTGAAACAGTAGAATATCTGAAAATGACTAAGTACCTCAAATTCTGTCTCATTTGTCAGAATACAGAAAGTTGAAATGAAATGGACTGCAGGTTGCAAACCAGAAGCAAGAAAAATAAACAACAAATAGGAAAAAAACCCCACCATATGTAAATTATATGTAAATACTCTGATATGTTAGATCTTCCTTCTAGCACCAGTTCTGTTTCCTAGCAGATTAGGAAAAATGCATGCCCATGCAACAAAGGTCGCTCTCCTCCAATCAAATGTAAACATCCCTTTTAAAAATGTGTATTTTCTGGTCATTTTTTTACCCTATTTTATGCAGTGAACATGTTTTTGTCTGTCTTGTTTTTGTCTATTTTTTTCTCTTCTCTCAGAGACAAACGACAGAGCAGCATCTGCGTTGTTGCCGAGATGTGAAAGTCAACACAACCTGATACAAAATGGTGATGGTAATGAAAGAACAGGTGACATTTTAGTCTAACATTTTAGTGACATTTACTAGCATTTCATCTTAAAAATGTGTTAAATAGGAATTCTTGGCCTAGAGCCCAAGTCTGAACTTACTTATAGTGGATTTAACGGAGTGTAACTTAACTGAGTTTCTGGAGTAAATGGTAGTATGACCAGGGCCTAGTTCCTAGAGGGACTTTAGAGGTCCAACACTTTAGAGGTCACAGAAGAGTTCATAAATGGTTCACAAAGTCTCACTAGCTTTGACTTACTTTGCACAGCTTGGTTCTTCTACAACTGGACTCAGTAATTTCAACTCGTTCTTATCCCTCTGCCCAAGACGAACTGAGTTGCCGACGGGAATAAAAGGAAGTATACACCTGCAAGAGGTTTCAGAGCTGGAAAGGAGGAGAGGAAAGGAACATTATCAGAAGAGAGAAGAGCCCACAAATGGGTCATACTCACAGCAGTTCACGAATACTATTCTAAACAATAGAAAATGCTGTGTTTTCTGCTGTTAGTGCAAACAGTAGTGAAAGGGCTCCCAATCACAGCATCTGTATTCTAAGAAAGTAGATTAATGCTATGACCTGTGACCAGAAATGATGCAGAATAAATTCTTGCATCACCCTTCATTCACTCAAACAGGCATTACACCAACCAGCGTGGAACAAACCTAACTGGCTTGCTTTGGCTCTAGACATCTTCTGCCCAATGTCACAGCACATGGAGAAGCTAAGTAAAGGTTTGATACTAGACTAGATTCCGTGTGTGGCCTAATACAGGTTTAGGTAAGATCCTGGACCTGAAGCAAATCCATAGGCGCTGAAGAATGACACTCTCACGTGAAAGGACAAGGCAAGTGAAGGCTGAGTGTTAGGGTAATTTGAAAGATGCGCTATGTTCTTCCCACTGGCTTCCTGTAGATTTTCAATCAAGGTCAAGATATTGGTCCTAATCTTCCAGGGCTCCATTGCCTTCCCAGCTCCTAGGTTGTTTTCAGGTTCCTGGCAGAACGACACAGCATTACAGCACAGAGCATACACCCATCTGGAAAAGAACCGACACAGAAGCAGGATGAAATCTGCAGTGTGAAATCCTCCCTGGAACTTAGCTCCTCACAAATCTTACCATCTTCTGCTTGAACTGCTACACACATTTCATTGATGTGGCCTTTTCTAAAATAAATGCAATAAAGCAGATATATTAATAGCTGCTCCATCACCAACTACCCCTCCAAAAAATGACAAGGAGATGGTGTAAAGAGTGCATGGTAGATATTGTCAATGATGGCAAGCATTTCAAGAGGGAACTCTGATTTTATTGTAAGGAATGGGGCATAAGGAGTCACAGAGAACAGAAACTGTGTTTTCCAGCTGACTCTATACTTTGCCTTGCCAGAGATTGCAATATTTACCTGTCTAGGTCTTCATTGTTCCTGTAAGATAGACATAAAATTACCTCTGCCTGCAGCCAGAAATTAAATTTCATATGCAATACAAATGAAGTATGAATGTTCTGCAGAGCTTGTTACACTGCTCAGTGTATCCTGTGCTCTCATTCAAAGCCTTTGGAGAGAAATATCCAACTAGACAAACCCAGGCTTCTATCCCAGAATGACATATACCTGAGGTTTTTCAGATATACCTGAACCACTGAAATCAGGATAGCAACTTGGAGCAGCAAAGATAAGTATAAATCTAAATCTGAACAAAAATCTTTGCAAAATCAGAGCTCAGGAAAATAGTGAGGGTAACTATAAAGAAACTACATGAATAATCTTTTACAGTTGGCTATATTTTTATTTTCCTTCCTGCTCTAGGTCAAAACTGACTCTCTACAGGCTCTGGATAGCAGAAGCCTGCAGAGCAAGCAATCCCAATGCCACCCCCAGCCCCCTCTAATCTACTTTTATTATAATTAGAGTATAAATCATATAAACTAAATTTTCACAAAAGCCTTTATTGTTTTACATCGATTTCCCTTTTTATTCTAACACTACAGATATGTTGTTTCTTAATGCATCACCAGAGAGATCCTTAAAATGTAGGAAGTGACACAATGTGGTAAATGTAGGAAAGATGAACGACAAATTTTTGGCTGGCTCATATTACTGAGTATTGTTTGATGTTCCTCCTGCAATAAGTACATGGAAGGGAAAGCATAGTTTAGGAAATTCTTTAATATTTTATACCATGCTGCCTACAAAATATTTGATAAAAATTATTGTTAAAACAATAATAGCCAAAGAAAGGGTGCCATGGGATAATTTGCTTTCATTTGATATTAATATATTATAAATAGAACATTTGTACCATTGATATTGAAACTATTTCAATTAGAAAATTAAATTATTTTTAATTATTAGAGTTAAAAACCAACCCAAACAGAAGAAATCATTTTTTTTAATCTTCTCTTTGAGAAAAATATTTTTGGATGGGGGACTTTCAAAGCATGTTTCCCATAATTTTTTGGATCAAGCACGGAACTGAAATGTCCATTAACTATACAACCATGTTCTTTAACTGCAAATATCATGCTGCTACCTTGCATTCAAGTTTGCTATTCACTCTATTTCTCATGCCTTATTCAGCTAGAAGTTATTTAAAGCAATGTTTTTGCTATATATGTGTAGATGTTCAGCAGATTGGAGACTGATCCCTGCCCATGCCTGCCCATGATTACACAATAGAAATAATTAATTTAACACTAAGAAAAGAACTCTCAGGTTCCTACCTGCTGTTTACAGCTATTAAAAGTTTCTCCAAGATACATTACTAAACTGTAGAAGGAGAGATTTCCCTGCTAGAATGGCCACTTCCAAACTACAAAACACTCCCTTGTGCACATTCTCTGCAAGTGAAGAATAAGAAAAATTCCTGCGAGTTTGCAGCAGAGCATTCAAGTCTATCAGGGCTTGTCACACAGTTCCAAGGAAGCTATCCTTCAAACACCTCGCCTAAGACTCTACTTTTGTGTTCTCGGCAAATACAAAGACACTGTCGAAACCTGCAACACTGTGAAATACTGTCAGGAGCCTCACAAGAGTGGGTTTTTTGGGGTGCCTTGCGTTCCCCAGCTCTGTTGTCTGACTTCATCTCCCACGATGCAGTGAAGTCCTGGCACTGAGACCGTGCAGCACCTTCCTGCACCAAGACAGAGGCTGTTCTCTGCAAGGGCTCTGACCGCGGGGCCTGACCTGAGGAGCGGGCGCCTGAGGCCCCTCGCTGCAGGCACTGCAGCCCTCTCAGAAACAGACTCTGCTGGGCATCAGCCCAGCCGGTCTTTTTTTTTATTATTGTCTTTTTATTGAAAATTTGAAATATTCTGCAAGAAAAAGAAATAAACCCACCTGACCACTTCTAATTACTACAAGTTTTTTATAATCAGCTAAAAAATAGGCTCATGTCCTACTCACTGCCCTCTGTTGAGGCTATAGCCAGTCACAGTCCCCTCTCACAGCTGAAAGCTTAGTTTGTTTATTTTGTGGAATACAGAAGCTTTCTAGTTTGTCTTCTCTTAGACATAATTACAACTGCACAAAGCAGTAGAGATCATTTTGTCAAGGTTATTACAGTAGTAAGGCGAGAGAGTGTTAGAAGTGACTCTGCATCACGGGCGTAATAGTCCTATTTACAGGAAACAGCCTCTTACTACACTCTGATCTAAGTTGCTATGAAAGTTTAAATATTGTCAGATTTGTATTCAGGAAACAAAAAGCATTTTTTTTAATCCAACCACACAGCTTAGTCTTCTGAGGCTTAACTCAAAATTTCTAATTAGCTCTTCTACCTAAAAATCCACCTTCCGTGTATTACCATGAAATAGAAATTAGCCACGAGGGAGAAGGCTGCTGATAAAGAGCAGAAAGTTCAATGATATCTGCTGAGTTTCTAACTGACAACTAGGCAAAAGGTGAAAACACATCATCTAGACAAGGAAGTGAATGGTGAAGGGTACCAGGGACTAGCTACTGGCTGTGTGGGTGATCCGGTGGCCTGCGGTCCCCTGGGCTGATGAGGCTGAGGTGCCAGCGCATGAAGATGGAGAAGTGCTGGCTGCTACGTGGAGGTGCACTGCAGTACCACTCGCTCTTCAACATGACGTGATGATTTGCACATATGCTCTTGGCCAGTGATCCATGACTTGGGATGTGCTAGCAGGCCTCAGTTGTTTATTTTCCCTTTCTGTTTGAAAGCCTTTGCGTTTGCCTTTAAACAAGTGTTTTCCCTGCCCAGTGAGACAGAAGCAAACAGAGCCGGTTGTTAATAGGCTATCTGCACTGCCATGGCAATCTCCTTGAAAGATAGCGCGGAGATTCAGCCAGCACGGCTTTGTCGTGCAGCCAAGACGCTTTTCAAACAGCTTGTCCAGACCCAGCAGCTTTTCCAGCAGCCTGCACGCCGCAGAAGGCCACATGATTATTCTGCGAGGGAACGGGAACCTGCCGCGCCAGAATCCTGTCACTTTATTAAGTAGGAGTTTGCAAGGAGCCTGTGTGAATTAATCTGGGAGTCAGATAGCAACCTGACTAAACCACTAAGGAAGAGTCCTACGGTAGTAATGAGTTATTGTGTCCCCTGCTCTGGGGAAAAAGTACACATGTGTCAAGAAGCTGTGCCGACCGTATAAAACGACCTGGACAAATTACTTGCGGATCTATTGCAGAAAGGAGAAAAAAAAAGTACCTGTATCTCTTTTTCCCCAGAGAGCCATTGTCACAGAACAGTGCCTGGATGTTTATTTTCTACTCAGATGAAAATCTAAAGGTAAAACCAGGCTATTTCGATTGTTTATATCCAGTACACAGAGAGTAACAGAATTAGGTAAAAAGGAAAATATTGCCCTTTAAAAATCACTGATCCGATAGAGAAATCTGATTTGCAACTGTGAAAAGTTCAAGCTGTTCTATTTTGAAAGTGGCAGGCTGACGCTGCCAATAGAGATCACATAAAGCCTGCCTAGAGTCTCCAGTGTGTGACTGGGGGAGCAGAAAAATGGATGTACTCTAGCTTGAGTACTTAATGATTATAAATGGAGAGTCTATGGTGCAGCATGTTGATTATTAATATATGTGCCATATTCTCACATTGCACAACTACAACAGCGGTTTACCCAATATCCTAAAGTACAGGAAGGCCACAGTTTGATATTCAAAAGTGCAACCATTCACAAAAGCGCCCAAAGAGACCATAAAAGAGATACTGGCAGAAATCAGCAGGGAAATTAGAGTCAAACCCTTTAGTAGGATTTGCCTAATTACTTACACACTTCTGTAAATACAGCTACTCTTGTTTTGGGGTACTTAAATACTTATGTGTGTTTGGCCCCCAGATAATTAGCACTGCACAGGCTACTCACAGAAGAAAACATCGAGAGTGATAAGGGAGAAAATACGGACTATCACTACATAAGCCCATGCTGTAGAGCCAGGAAGTGTGGCTCATTTTCACATCCCTGTAAGGACCAAGCCTCCCCACCCTTCACTTAGACTGAGGCTGCATCTGTCTGTGCCAAAAGCATGAAATGCTCTATTGGTGATCTCACCACTTAAGGGGGGAACAACAAGCAAAAAGTCATATGACCTCTAGTAAATTGAGAGGACTCACTTTGCAAAGTGTGGGTATGTACAAACCCTGCTAAAATTCAGGCATATTCTGATCTATTGTTTACTTTTGAATATTCAGAAGAAAGAAGCTCTTATAAGATGTCTCTCTAAAATAAACAGTATGCACATACCAACCCCCAACCCAAACATCTAACTCTGCATTTGTTGAGAACAAAATACCATAGGGGAAAAAAATCTCTATTTTAAAAGCTGCTCATTGTTTCACAGAATCTCAGATTTATCTCCTATTATCACACAACCCCCAGTGGCTCTAAGGGTGAATCATTGTCTCCGTAAAAACTAAGGAAGCTGAGAACACTGCTGCATTCTCTGTTCATCAGATATGGAGAGATACTGCTATAACTTACAAGAACTTTGGGGAAAACTGAAGCTTTACTTTTGTTTTGTTACTGATGTCACCACATAAGCAACTCTAGAGGAGAATTTTTTCAGTAATCTTCCTAAGAGAATTTGAAAGTTTATGAAAACTATAATCTTATGCTGCTTTGTCAGTGAAATAACTGAGAACAGTTTTTTAAAAATCTTTGTGCATCTGATATTTGTTCCTTGACTGTCTGATCTGCAACATATTCCTCAATACATTTGAGTATACTCCTGTGAAAGGGATGCTTTTAATCCCATTTTGCAAACGTGGGACTGAGGCCCAGCAATTATTGCCTACCTTTCATAGCAACTGCCTGAGATGCTTGATCTGTTGAGACTTACAAAGAGACTCTGTAGCAGGGAGCGGGGCTGGCCTCCAAATCACTAGCCTCTACTTGTCCTCCCTAAAACTTTTATACAGTCAAGGGTGTTAGACCCAGGCAGACACCCCTTGTTCCAAGGAGAGCATAAAGTAATTCCATTGACTATTTCTACAAGAAAAGGATCATCACTATTAGTTAGGCTAGCTTAATCTCTCTGGCTCTGGTTCAAGACCATGGTCCAAAGAGTATCCAGCTGTGCTCCCAAGATAATCCCTATCTCACATTGAATGTAGCACATTAGTTCTTATACCCATCAAGCTGAATTAGGTCCTACTTCATTTTCTGGTGCATTAACTTCCTTTAAACCTTATTCTACATTAGCTTATTCATCACAGTGCATAGCTTTTCAAGCTAAAGCACATAGTTCTCATAAACTTTATAGTTAAAACAGCATTGCGATCTTCACTTGTGTGTGGTAGCATTTCACTTGCATAGCACAGGGCATAAACTGCTGCTTGAGGCACGTGACAGCCTTTGACACTTACTTGCCTCTTCAGAGTTCCGGCAATATTTCAAGAAAGAAACAATAATCATCCACCATCAATCACTTTATTCCAGCAAAATCTCTTCCCTCAGAATGTATTAACTAAAAATACCCTCAACTCTCATTAGGGGGTTATTGTCTGCAGCTGAGGGTGTAAAAAGGAAAATACAAACCCCTATTGCTAGGCTAAGAAAGTATTCCCTTTCTGAGTGTATAACTGTTAATCGGATAAAATAAAAGGCAGTGATAAGGGCTGATTTGAACCCAAAGGCTCAGAGACATTTACATTCAGTGCATTCACCCAAATAAGCTTCTCTACCAAAGTAGTGTAGATGATGCGATGATCATCATGCCTAAGATTACTGGGTAAGTCAAGTACAAAAAGTGAGTTTAGCTCTCTTTCACGATTTTTATTATCCCTTTAATTTTACTTAATGTAACTTCTTGTCATTTAATTTAATCTCCCTTTTTATGGTTGTGGTTTCTACAACTGAGATTCAACGATGTAAAGGGAGCTCTCCTTAGAATCAGCCTGACCTGAATGAAGGTGAGAAAGCTTACTGAAGTTGTAATAATACCATTGCATTTTTTTGTTAATTTTTATTATGCTGTATTTTTTTCACACAGAAATCAAGGCACTGTATATCCTGCTTTCTTGATACTGGCCTCTCAAGGAATTCTCTAGCTACCAAATACTAGATATAAATCATGAGTAAGGGTTTGCAGCATCTGTGACCAGTTTATTTGATCACTAAAAGTTTTCTGATAAATCCCCCATCTCCCAGTGAGTAACATGCTTGCAAGGGCAACCATGGATGCTTGCAATCAGGCAAGCAGGATGGACAGAAGGCTGCAGCTGAGTTCAGGCTTCTGTTTTTGGCATGCTACCTTTAGGGCTGGTATGGTACATTTCTTCATTACTGGTCTATAGGAAACCTCCAACTGATAAATGCATGAAAAATCCCAAATAAGACGTAATCGGAATATTGGAAAAACAGGGGTTTCCTTTGCAGACAGAAATCAAGGAGTGTCTCATTTCCATTCCATCTGGCAGACAGACAGCCCACATCGGGTTTATCTGACATGTAAGTTCTTCCACATCATTTGCCATTGCGAATTTTAACCTAGAAAAGTGTATTGGCAAAGCAACTTGCTAAGAGCTTTTTTTTCATCTTGTCTATGCTATTGCCACAACTTCAACTGCACTGAACACGACAGGCAGTATAGCAAAACCAAATAATATCAGTTACCTGTGTTTCCACATGCTCTGAGCCAAGGCTTCCCAGAGGGTCCCCAGAGGTCATACACAACCTGCAAAAAATTTATAAAAGGCTTGCAAAGGAAGCTTTTGTTAGAAGCATTACATTTAACTGAGGCATTGCACTGAAGATGAATTTTAATATATAGCCCTCCTGATATGGCTTTTCATTTTTAAGCATCCCCTCATTTTAAAAAGCTGGAAATTTCTGCTCAAGATTTTCTAAATGACAGATTTTTTGTGCTGAAATTTTCAATGCTTGTTTCTGTTTGAAAATGACATCTTTGGGAAAGTTCAAGTAAAATTCCTTCAGCTCCCTGACTTACAAAAAAATGTAAAAAATGTATGTTCTGGTGTTCATTACAATGACTGGCTCTTACTGTTTGGAAGCCAGCATTAACAAGACACTGTTCTTCATGATTACAAAGATAAAAATCTCCACCTGATAGCACTACCGAGGTGGTGAGGTTGGTGGATTCTGAGGTCAGCTTTCAGAGCTAAGGAGGAGCGCTCTTTGTGAATATTTATGGAGAAGAGCTAGACAGAACTCCTATTGGAAAGGACCCCAGTAGTGTGCAAGGTGGGTAAATTAAAGTAGCACCTTCTGAGATATTTTCCCTTGCACAAACTATTCACCTCTTAATCAAATCTTACAATGTTAATAGCATCATATTGAAACAGAAAAATAAAGAAAATAACACATACCCTTAAAAGACACACAAAGAGAGAGAGGCTAATAATAGACACCAACAAGGAAAGCATTTCCAAAACAGAAACTGTAGTTTTTACTCTACATTATAATTTAATTCAGAATCAGTTTCAACTCTCTATACACAATCTGCACCTCGGGTGGTAAAACGCATGTTGAGAGCATAAATACAGAATAATTATCACTGCACAAGTGTAGTTGGCATGGTAACTCCACCTTGGAGGAACTGGGCCCAGGCAGAACCAACAAACTTTAAAATCAGTATGGTGTCCTGGAAAGTTTTAAAATGCTGAGCCCCTGGGAAACTTGGGCAGAAGCTGCTCTTGCAGTCACAGGTCTTCCTTTGAAAGGAGCACATGATTTGGTCAAATCAGATTAGATCAAACAGGACACTGAACCATAGAAAAATTAAGCTTGTGTGTTTAAAACAAATTCTTTTCCTGTATGTTAGAAACAACCATTTTTGCCTTCCCAGATTCCAAGCATAGTTTGACGCTTTATCAGCTGTGCTGTCTCTTTCCCTGTATGGCATGAAGGAATCACATTTTTGCAGGATAAAAACAGCCTCGGTAGTTCCTCATCACGGCACCTGTCAAGTGGCGTGCTCTGCCTTGGCAGCGGAGGAAATGGATTTCTTAGATGCACTGCTGATAGCCCTCAGCACACTCCAGCCCACCAGTGACAGCCTGGGGAAGTCTCATAGATCCTCTGCATAGCACCAGCTCAAGCAATGGGGAACAATCATTGCGTTTCTGTACAAATCTGATACTGACGATTGTGTCTATGATGTATAAAGGAGTTACGTTACCCTTTTGATGACACACATACTTCAAATGCATTTATATCCTCTCTGAATACTGAGTTTGAATAACCCGGGCAAAACAACTAGGAGCTTTTTCTTCGAGAGATTAAATATGTAATATTTTATAACCCAGTTTAAACATGTCCCATGCAAAATTCAGGATTGGTTTTCAATACATAATTTTCTATTAATTTTTAAACAAATTCTTGCAAGTCTTTCCATCTGATTATCTGAATCTGTGGAATGATGAACAAATCAGAATACAAAATCCACAGATAATTTCATATTTAATCATGAATCTATTCTGGTAAAATGAAATTTTAACCAATCATAATTTTAGAGGTAATCAGAATTATATCTGTCACTGTATAATTAGATTGCTTAGTTGTCAAATAACAGAAATCCATTATCCTTATATAAACCTCTCGTTTCCAAGGCAATTTGTCTCTAAAGCTCTGAAGAGCTGGTAGTTAAATAAGTCCAATTTTCTTTTAGGTTTAATATAGAGAAAACTAAAATTCAAAATGAAGGACAAAAAAAGAGTTACGGAAAAAAAAACAAGATGAAATGAAATGAAAAGATACAATTTTTGTATATAAATATAAATTCTGGACCAAAAAACATATCAAGAAAAGGAATGACTTAAAAAATCTTGACTGTTTTTAGAAAATTTGAGTGTTGTAAGAGTCTTAATTCCATTCTTTTTATCATTAATGAATGGACTACATTAATGGAATCTCTGGATACTTGATTTCACTTTTTGAAAAATCTATTCACAGTAAGATTTAGAAATAATGCAAAAAGAAGCTTACATGAAAAAGAAATTAAAAGAATAACCATAATAATTGATTTGGGAGGAAGGGAAATGGATGAACCTTTATTCTTCAAGGAAATCTATTCCATTGACCTAGCTTTCAGAGTCAGAAGAAAAGCGGAAGTATATAGATTATAGAACTGCAAATAGAAGGCTCAGTTTGAGCTGCATTGACTTTCTATTTGTGGATTAGCTATTAGCTTGTGATTTAAAAAAAGAACGAATTTAGTATGATTTTAATTTATTGTTTATTTTTTGCTCCCTTGTCTCAAAAAAAAAAAAAAAAGTGGTGTATATCTTAGCAACACAGGTAATGATTCCACTTTCACTTTTCATACCTACCGGAGGGGAACTACCATCTCCTTACTACCAGTCTTTCCCTGTCTTTTTCCAAGATTTCCATCTTTAGAATTTGTATTTCCTCCACAACCTTCTTCTCCATCTCCCTTTTCTACTCTCTAACCTCTTTTCTTGCTATGAATCCAAATCTGTGAAGTTTCGCAGGATAGCTGATTGTTAGAGAAAGCTAAGAGAAACATGAAACAAACTGTTTTTAGGTATAAACAAACTCAGCTAACTGTACCTGACATGGCAGGGCATGAGCTGATTCTCTATTTCCTTATCCTCCATCCAGCAATAATAGTGTCTGAAAACTGCAGCTTACTGCAGTTCTTCTCTCGAGACGTGAATAGAGACCGTCTTGTGCTCCAGAAGAACCTAAAGAAACAAAAGTGTGCATAGAAGATATTAGAGATCTAGTTCCTGTGAAAGATTTAATATGAAAATTTGTCTCTTCAATACCTCTTCAAGACATCCTTGATGTCATAAGAATTCACCAATGAACTTGTTCATCAATTAGGCTTATTGTTTCCTCCAAACTCTGTGTGGCAATTCCTTAAGATACCACAATAAACAGTTTTCACAATGAGAGAGAAGTGTAAAACTATAAATCTAGAAGCTTTAGAAGAGAGTGTCAAACACTGTTGTGTACTCTACAATTACCTCCAGACCTACCTGGTAAGGATCACTTTATGCCTGGAAACCTGAGGGCTAGAAGATCTTTCTCTGGTCAGATTCAGTACAATTGTATACGTGGTTCTTGCACAGGAATGTCAACACCTTCAAAAAAATTAGGCTATTTGCCCAGATACTCTGCAGCTGGGCATTTATAAACTGCACAGACTGGGGGGGTGGGGGGGGGGGGGTAGAGAAGAGGGAGAAGCATTTTCCCTTTTTTAAAAAAAACTCTCTTCTTTCTTGTCATTGTACTAGGAGAGGAGGAGAATAGGTGGACCATGGCACTTCTTTTAATGGTATTCTCATATAGCTTTTTATTACGAGACCAAAACCCCAGTCATCCTACACTTCTGTGGAGATGCTTCACACTCCTCCACCTACAATGAACTTTTTATTGCTCCTTGAAAGAACTTGCTTTGCTGTTTGTACAAGAGATTTAAAAAACCTGAGTGCCTAAAACCTAAAATGAGAACATCTGGTTGTGCAACAACCTTATTATATTTCTGTACTACCTCTCTTTCTCTCCCTCATGCAATCCAATGCCCTTTTTGCCTTTTTGACTGTCTTAATTGCTTGCTGTTCTTTTTGTTTGTTTGTTTTGTGGGCTTTTTGTTTTCTATTTTGGAAAGGCATAGATTGCTTTGGCTCAAACTGCTAGGCTACTGCTGTGCCTCTCACTCATTCCGTTCATCCCATCCACAATTCAGACAGGTGAAACTCAGACAAGATCCAGGATAAGAGGATGGAGGTCAGGCGGTGCTTGTGGCATGCAGGAACTGATAGGAGCTCTCACGTGCAGATATCCCTGGGCCTGGCTGCTGAACATTACCTGCTTCCCCTGAAACGAAGTAACTGGCAAGCGGGATTCCAGCAGGCAGTTATCTGGCATGCGGTATCCTTCCCCTCACGTGTCTTGGTCTTCCAGACTGACTAAGAATTATCCATGTGGCAAACATCTGGATTTACATAGCTGCCAGTAGAGCTAATCTGTTCTGGCATGGAGAAGGAACATGTGTAGAACAGAGCTAACAACCCAAAATCAGAACCTGGGGATGGGCAGGCCAGTGCCACTGTGTTGTCCATTCATCTGGAAAAGTAGAATTTTAGGGAAGGGATTACAAAGAATTACGAAGAATTTAGGCCTAGGATTAGATTGGCTGCTCAATAGCACATGGATAGTATTTAACAACTTCACTGATGCTTATGTCTAAAACCATAATAATCTGGGTTTTGTTGCTAGGACTGATTTAGCAGGCAGGCAACAAAATGAAGCAAAATAAACTCCAAAACAAAAGAGCAGCAACTGATAGGGCTTACAGGAAAGTAAACAAGAAGCGTACAACTATGCCAATGCACACTATTAGCATTTACAAATGGTCCAGGCTCTTGTGCCCTAGCAGAATGAGTCTGTCACCATCAAGAGGTGGGAATGACAAATTGTACTCAGACCTGCAGGATACCATGAAAGTTTTGATTCATCTAACACAAGTGATGGACGGACCAAAGAAACTTTTAATCAAGAACTAAAAGGTAATTAAAAGTAGTAAGAGAAAAGCTAAGAGATCTCAGATCCTTCTCAATTTTCATATGTTGTTGGATATTTATTTACTCATTTAGATGTAGATGAAATAGATTTAAAAAATCTTTTCCATAAAGGCATTGTGTAAGGAAGAGAGATCTCTTCTCAAGCAATTGCCACCATTCTTTTCCCCTTGACGCACACCAAACTTTGGAGAAGATTCTTACAAACGTCCCCAAACATATCTCACAGCCATGATTCCTTCAGGATATAAAACAAATATCTGGGTGTTTGAGTTGTTTTTGCTGAAGGAACCAGAGACTGGCAAAAATGTGTTGCACAAAGTATGTAATAACCAATAGTTGCCATTTAAGATCCAAAAGCTTATAAAAGCAAGTGGTCTTCCTGAGGCCACATGACTATTATTCACCTACAGGACCAACTCCATTTAGATTCTTAATGGATCTGGTATTTTCATGTACCTGTGAGATGTACACTGTGTGATATCCACATACATGAAATGGAAAAAGCATGTGAATAAGCACAATTACCGTGAATCATCTCTTTTGCTGTCTTCCAACCAACTTCCTCTCTCTGGTATTTCTAATAATCTAAGTTTTTCAGACTGCTGCTGTTTTCCAAATTCTCTTTGGGGAAAACTTTTTAACCTGTCAGCAAAATGGCTATTTCTCCCTGAATTATATTGATCTGAGTTGTGGGGTGGCTGGATAAGATACCAGACTCTCTTTTTTACTAGTGAAACAGATCTGAAGATCAGAACAGCTGGAAAACAAGGATTATAGACATGATGAAAAGTGCTGCAGTGGGAGTGAGAAATAAAACACATCTTTTCCTGTACCAGGTTTTGATTACACAAAGCAGTACCTGCTGAGGTTGAACAAATAACAGCCTTTGCTGGCTTCTATTACCGGAAGCTGGAAAAAATTGATAGCTAAAAGGTAACATCATGATACGAATTATGCTCCAAATTCTAGTAGTATCTTTGGTCAACTTAATCTCTGAAAATATTAATATAAAATGCTGAAAAGGATAATGAGACAGTGGTACTTCAGTGTTTCTCTCAGTGATGTCAGATTGGTTCATCGATTTAACTCCTAATTGGCTGACATTATTAAATTACCAGCATTCAGATTACAAATTACTTTAAATGATCAGTCAATGCAAAATAAGGTCAAGATTATTAGTGACAGACTGGATGGGAAGATAAATAAATCAATAGAAAGAAATAAAAATAGATCAATCAGAAGTTGAGACTTAACAGAAAAAGTAGGTCGACCTTTTTTTCTCGTTCTTAATTACATACCTACTGGCTCTTTCTACAGGGACTGGAAATCTTGAAGTCTATTTCTACATTGCATAATCATAATTCTCAGATCTGACTGATCATGTCAAATCTTAAAGCAGAACAAATAGTGAAAACTAGGCTCACTGAGATGTTGAGCCATCAAATTATATTAGTAAAGTCACAGTTTAATGGAATCCTCTACTAATTCCACCAAAATTCAAATATGGAGAACACTGAAAGACTTTAAAAAATAAATGCTCCACATTAATTAAACAAACTTACAATAAATTGATCTGGACTGGTGCATAACATTAAGGTTGAACTGCTTGATTAGGCTGATGGTAAATTGATGGCAATTCTTTCTAACATATCCCAACCATAAATTGTTGAAAACAGTGCACAGTCCTATTTAAACTAATATCTCTACATAAGAATTTTTTTCTTGCCTTTGTTTTGCCACACCACTGCATGGAGCATGGTGTAAAATTTCCACTTTCACAAAGTGTGTCTGAGCTTGTCTCAGGCACATTCAGAACATGTTATATTTTGGCCTCATTAGACAAGAATAGGCTGGATTCTTCCCAATGATCGCTAGGGATCATTCAGATTTCTGCACAAACTAGGACAGGCTATTTCACCTTTCTGTGCCTTAGCTTTCATGTCTGAAAATGAGGATATAGATTTTGCCCTCTTTTGAAAAAAAAGGAATTGAGGTGTTGGTGAAGAACACTGTGTAATGTTAATAATAGTTATTTTATTTTCAATTTTCTTATCAAAATGTCACCACTAAGAACTGGATATTAAAACCCTATTAACAATGTTAAAAGGTGTATACCAGTTACTTAATTTAGAAAGGATCTCAATTTTACCACTAATGTCTTAAATTCAAATCAACCTCTTGGTTTATGGCTGCATTGCTTCTTGAAGGGTGTCCTGAGGTTCCCCTTCACACTAAGAGCTGTCTGTGTGTAGAGAGGATCTTCAGGTGCCCATAGGCACAGCCAGAACCATGACCTTACAGATTTAAGCCTGTTTCCTTTCTTTCCAAATCTCTCTCCATGAGCAGCTTCTAGCCACCCTGCAAGCCTTTGTGTCATCAAAAGGAGGTGAGCAGTAGAAAGTTGTATTGACTACTGGTCTCACTCTCATCCTTAACTACTGTGTGGATAGATAAGTCCAGTCACACTGACCCGAAAGGATACTTTCTTGTATAGCTATCGCATCACGTTCACTACACAGAGAAGCTTGAGAAACATATAAGCAAGGCACAGTTTCTTGCAGTAACAGAGGATTAGACTTGGTAAGTCAGGAATTTCCATGTTTCTATGAAAACGAAGTCCTGTGACACAATCATCATGCACTCATCATTCATCAGATGTAAAATTTTTCCATATACTCAGCAGCAAGGTTTCTGAGTACACTGTCTACTCCATTTTTTAAATTCAGCTTTCTTTTCCTTTCTTCTAATGTACCTCAGACCCTTTAGTCACCCATTGCTATGCACCTGCCCACAGTAGCAGTTGCTCCACATTGCAGCTGTTGGAAAACATAGAGAAACATTATGAAGAAAGAAGTTATCAAAATCACTCCTTGGAAAGTTTGCA
The DNA here is from genome assembly GCF_036370855.1 of Dromaius novaehollandiae. Classification (NCBI taxonomy): domain Eukaryota; kingdom Metazoa; phylum Chordata; class Aves; order Casuariiformes; family Dromaiidae; genus Dromaius; species Dromaius novaehollandiae. The sequence goes on from NC_088108.1 coordinate 12,763,018, forward strand.
CAGCCATTTCATGTTTTCAGATAATTCCAAATAGTGGGGGAATTAAAAAGTGGAGAAAAAGAAGGAAGGATTTCAAATACTTCTCCTGACAGCTTGCGAAAACACACATTTCCAAATATTTCTGCACTACGTTTCCAGCTCCCATTTGCTCTACAGTTCTCAAATTTTGATCTCTCTGACCTTATCAGTTTCTCTCTGACTTTAATGACTGCTTGAGTTACTTCGTTCACTCTTCCAGACTGTGTCCCACTTTGCATCTTAAGTCTGCAGAATCCTACTGCCTACAAACAAAAATCAGTCCATATCTGCCTTACGGGAAGCACTGGATTCTTCAGCAATCTTCTGATGACATGTATTTTTTTAGGAGTCTAATCTAAGGGTCTGAACACAGCAGAAGAGACAAGATGTCTTTCAAAAGACAGACTCCTCATCAGCCTTTTCAAACTCCCACTGGAAAATCACTGTTTATTCTCTCCTCCTCACTACTCAGTCAGGCTTGCCGTGACTGAGCTGTTGCCATAAAATTCTCCCCTTGATGCTAATACATAACGCACATCTGCATTAATTGGCGTATTTATGTAGAAGCAGCAAGGAGGGAAATACAGCCTCTTGCGATCTTGGAAGCTCCAAGAGAATCTAAAAATCTGTGTTCTTCTTTCCTTGCATACACTATTAAAAATAAAATAAAGCACCTCAAACACACTGGATTCAGTTCAAGATATTCAGACACGTGAACTAAGGCAAGTTCATTTTTTCCCCTGTTTACCTGGTGATGCTCATGTCTATCTAAAAACAAACGAACAACAAACAACTACAATGCACTCCAGAGAACACCTTAGCCCTGGCATACTAAACTGAAATGTAAAATATCATGCACAAAACTGACATTGAGAGTTTTGTAAGAATGGCATAAATCAGACTGGTTAGATGCATTTACATTAGGGGATGAGTACTGAACTAACCCCCTACTTATATAAGGAAATTCCAAACCAAGGAAGGGGGAAAAAAAATCCCGAAAAAATATTTTCCTGCAATAAACTGCAATTATGCTTTATAGAGGTTACAAGAAAAAAAGGTAAAGAACTGATGGCACATCTTTTCTTAATTTTGAGACAAAGCTACCTAGAGGAGAAAGCAAAACAGACAAATAATTTTGTATTAAAAATAAAAATATGAAGCTGAGAAAATTAGAGCAATGGAGCCAATGCCACAGGGCAGCTAAGCTGAAGCAACAGTTATGTTTACTAGAAGCAGACTTCTAGGCACAATCATCTTTCTTACAGACATTTACTCAGTAGTTTGAGGTTTTACCTTGTTTCAAGTTTATCTTGTGCCAAGGTTAGCCTTATCCCATAGATACTGGGCGGAAGGCACTGTACCCCAGAGCCGTGTTTGCTGCCGAGTGCCTTGGCTGCCTGACAGGAGTTCTTGTTTGTGTGTCTGCTGCTGGCTTCCTACCAAGACTTGTAGGTGTTCCTTTCAAAGTCACATCTTCTCCTGGTATCACAACGACTGGAAGAAGGTGGCTACTGTCATCCGGGGGAAAATGCGTACACACTTATCAAATCATCTTTTGACATCTGCTGTAACCTCATAAAAGTAAGGAAGTAAAACTGAATTCAGTTGGGAGGGGGTTTTACCTGACTGGATCAGTGAAGAATAGGAACTAGATTAAGTCTCACGAATGAAGCCAGAATATGAGCTAGGAGACATGAGATTTTTGGGGGGTCTGCCACTAGTGAAAACAGCTCACACTCACTCCCCCTTTTCTCCTTTCCCTGCCCAACCTCTTCATGGATTAGTGGATAGGATCTACAGATTAGTAGAGTTGTGGTCTGACTTCAGATGTGGCTCATAGGCACTCAACTTACTGTGTATTAATTCTTCTGTGAAAGCAGGGGAACATCTGTATTACCAAAAAGAATGAAGATTCTCTTGTATTCGCTACAGTTTGAAGAGCATTATACTTTGATTAAAAGATGTTAGATACATTGGATTGAATAAGAAAACTGAGGACTAGAAATGTAAAAGATGGCATGGTCATCTTTAAATATAGGCATAGGATGGGAAACACCTAAAGTGTTCCAGAACATTGTTCTTAACATCCTACGCCTATAGCAATGCAATGACTTGATGTCAGTCATTGACACCCTAACATGAGCTAAGTAAATTAATTATTGAGAGAAAATATAATTACAGTTAAAATATTTTTCAAAAATCCAAGTGACGTGCTTAATTGAACTGTGTCCAAATCAAACCCCACAAAATCTTGCTTCTCTGTCTGTGTCTAGCTGACAAGCAGCACTCATTCACCTAACCCAGACAGAGAGGGATTTGGTCGTTGTATATATCCAATGTGTTCAGGGGATAAAATGACTTTACGAATAGCGCATAAGACAAATGGACATGTCATATCTTGGTAAAATAAAACCCATGAAATTATATCAATTAAGCACAGGTTCTTTCAGCAATGTAGAGCTTTCAGAAAAAGCAGCTGCCTACGGACAGTGGGGACCATGCTGGGACAGGCAGCCTCCGGTGTGGAAGCTTAGGCCAGTCTGAAGTGTGATAACTCTATGACTCTCAGAAGAATGCTGTTTAAGGGGAAAATGTAAGCTAGCTCGGATTAATATGGACATCAGGTGTGTCTGATGATCCGAGGTGTCCACGAATGGTCTGATCATTTTTCAGAAATTTTCACTCCTCTCTCATTCTTTGCTAAGTCTACTTTACTTTGGGAAAACTGTGGGTCATTACCTTGCTGGAGAGAAAGAAACCAATCAGCAGACAGATATTGATGGGTCATGTCCTTCTGTGCCCAGTTGAAACACGAGGAATTGCAAGACATTGTCTCAAATGTGGAAAATCAAGAGGTCCCAGACCCTCTGCAGACCTTGTTTTGCTATTTATAAAATAATATTTCAAGGAAAAGCTTTTTTTTTTTTTTTTTTTTTTTTTTTTTTTTTTTTTTCCTCCACAATGAATTTCATGACTGTAACCTTTTATTCCATTATTGGGAAGGAAGGAAATTTCATATTATTGGAAATCCCATGGAATAAAAATTCCAACATTGATCTCTATTCTTCAGGCAGCAGAAGAAGCAGTCCTGCTCCCACAAAATTTGAAGTCCAAGAGAGAGACAGAAACCCCCCCCCCCCATATTATTATTCCTAATTTATCGCTTTTGGAAAGATATTAAGTGATTTATGCCAAGGTATCCAGTGAGTGTGAACCCTTGCCTTCCCTCTCTGCACACTTCTTTTCTGTTTTACCATGCCTGCCAAATCCTAGACAATGCTATTATAAGTAGCAACACACAAGAAAGGCAAGTTCATAGCATTCAGTTATGTCAGTCATTCTAAAAGAAAAAAGAGAAGAGGGGAAAAAAAGACGAAGAAAGTTTAAACACAGATCTGAGAAAAACACTCTGGGAAGCAACTGATTGAGTTTTGTTTACTAAAGTTCAGAAAGGACAAAAAATGAGAATTGAAACCAAAAGTGAATTCAATTCATCACATAAGGCAAATGACCCAGTGTGATGAAGTTATATCTATCATCTTTTAGCTGGCTTCTTGCACGTAAATATAAGAGCCATGCACATGATGATCTGCATCACTGCTCTGAAGATGCTGATTGATTACAGAACTGACAAGGTGTTCCTAGGACTCTGACATGTTCAAAGCATTTCTCCTCTATCTGTGAATAAATCAGAGCAAAATTTTCAGTGGAAGGCAGGTATGTCCTTCCTGAGTCCCTTTTGCACTGCTCTCTGCATACAGGTGATTTGTAGTCTGCTCAGTGGCTTGATTGAAACATGAGAGAATTCCAAATACAGGCTAAAACAAGTGCTTGCTGTGTGGATATTTTGAATAATGAGCAATTTATTTGCAAGTAGCTTAAAGGGTATAAATTTTTAGAAGAAAAAGATTTTAAAATAGAATAACCCAAAGGTCACAATACTTAACAGGCAAATTATGTTTCTAACATGTTTGGAAGTTTTTATGTGTATAATTTACTACACAGTTTCACTTATTATCAGACGTACTCTCTGGGAACAGTTTATTGCTGGAAACACTCCTTGATCATAAAAAAGTTACAGGAGACACGAACATCATGTCTACACCCACCATTAAGAAGTGCAATATTAATGGAATGATTAATAACCAGAAATGAATGACAAATAAAACTTGTAGCAACCTGAAGCATGATATTCTAAGAGAGATGGACCAATTGCACAAGGGATGACTGTAATTTAAAAAGAAGAAGCAATGAATGTCTGGGTGGAAGGAGAGGAGGAAAGGAAAAGAAAAAACCTTACTACCTTCAGTCCTGAAGATGGTTAAGAGCAAGCATTTTATATGGCACAGGATAATGTAATAGACATGGCTTAACTGGGTATTTGAAAAATGTTGAAAAAGCAGTAAACAAGTGAATGAAACAAAGAAGCTAATGGATCTGAAAACTGACACACAAAAGGGTAGACTTGCTATTCTTTTCTAGAGTCCTAAATACACAATAACATTTTACATTTATAATACACCAAGGTTCTTTACCAGAATTAAGGAAAATATCGTTAAAGCTGCACACATGGAAAGAAGCTGAGACCCATGCTTGATGAAGAAAGAAGCCATTTGCCTAAAGTCAAGCTTGGAGCTAGTGAAAAAGGCAGAACAGGCTTGTGAATTCCCTTCTCTAACCACTAGACCCTTCCTACTTGGTAGAACAGCATATAGTGACTTGGAAATGTTCCCAAAGCCATTGACTTTTACCAACTTTAAACTAATACATTTTGGCAATGCCCACAGCTCTTTCTGCTCTACTTTCCACCCTCATAATCTTACCTGAAAAATTTCCCACCAGGCCCTTCATTTTTAAATAATCACAGTTCCTCATCATCTTCTCCCTTTCCCCAATTTAGGTTATACTTATACGGGTGTTCTGATTATAAGATCACTGTGCTCAGTTTCCATCCTGTCTATTAGATCAAAAACCCTTAGGCCTTTATATATGAGATATATTTTGTTCATATTCTACATTTCCTAACACTGATTATATCTATCATAAATCATATCTAAAATACTGATTTTTATCTATCTTCCTCTCAGAATTCTTTTCCTCAGAGCATCTTCATCTTCTGCCTTCTTCTTCTTGTGAAAATATGACTAATCATTTGAACAAAGTGAAAATGCCTCTTTCTTAATTGAATGTATGTGCTAGGAAGAATAAAAATGCATTTAGATTAAATTCCCTTCTCTGTGTTCTTCTGGAGGAATAACCCTTCTAGAGCTTTTAAAGGAAACCCCAGTTTGTTGGGTACTAATGCTTGCTGTACTGGAAATAGCAGCTAAGGCCTTAGGAACTCTTGGCATAACATTAACTGTATTTTCTTGCCTCTCAGCTTTGTGCTCTGCCTTTTTCTTGTTTCTCCATTGTCGATGGAGAGACAACAAAATATTTTTTGACAGTAGTACCTGAAGAGACTTGGATAGAAAATACAACATTCAAACACTCTGTGGAAATGAAGCAACTATTAGTGGATAGAGACAAAATGAGAACAATCCTTAGAGCAGCCAGTATACAGAAGACCTCATGCATGGTTTCCATCAATACTGCAATATGTTTTACATTGTTCTCAGCTGTTTAAGTATATGATTTTGTCACTTGTTTTAATTGGTTTCATCTCTGCAGGTATTTTGATCTTACAGGCATATAAGCAAACAAAATAAAAATCTAAACTTCCAATTGGCATACCTTTGCAAAGACTTCATAACTGTGTGTAAGGAAATTTCTCTTAAAAAGAAGAATTTTGTGTGTGCTGGCCTTAACTTCCTCCCATCCCCCCAGCACGAGATCCATCTGAATGTTAGCTTTAAGAAGTCTTTAGGGAACAAAGTCTCTGTGTTTACTGCCTTCAGTACCAACCACTGAAATGATTCTATTTTGTTCAGAAGCTTGTATCTGGATATAGAGCAGAAAAACAGGGAGGGATCCAAGCTGCAAAGTTAAAATCTTTCCGCTTTTTAAAAAAAAAAAAAAAAAAAAGAAAAAAAAGAAAAAAAGTAATTTCCTTAGATGTGAATTTATCTTTGTCATTGATAAAACAGTGTTTTATCAGACCTAACCTGTTGGGAAAACTTAAAGACTGAGACTGGGAATTGTCCAAAACTTCTTTCAAGCGTTGCAGACCTGGATCCAATGTTCGGCTCTTTGGCCTTGCAGAACATCATAATAATACACCTACTGTAAGTCATATTGCTATGTTAAGTGTCAAGTAGTTGTATAGTATCACAAATATCGTGTTCCCTGACAGGGACACACCATTAGTGTGGATACCTAAATTCCTGTGACCTTCCCTTGGAAGAAAAGTACTCAGTATGCAAAATTATAATTGCATGAACCTATTCAGCCATAAATAAAAAAAAGTATCTAAGAGCAGCATTCTTCACAAGAACTTTTCACAGATAGCTCATACTACAACCCATCAGAAACCCTTTTCTGAAATCAGGCTTTGAAAACTATTAAATAAGCAGTAAAACCACGGTAGTTCTCTTTTTTAAAAAAACGAATGTCAGACTCCTTGTTCCAATATGGGGAAGGAATTAATCAAAATCCATCAAAAACAAAGATGGCTCTATCCAAGTTAGTCACCAAGAAGCCCTCTAGAGAAAGGAAAGAAATCTGGACAGGTCCATATTACCCAAGAGCAGAGTTTATAAGGGCCTCTCTAATACAGAAAACCAGTGGAGTTTTGTTTGTAAAAGAAATGTCGAAAACGACATGCAGCTACCACTCACTGTGACCTAGAGGAAAACGTGAGATTCATCATCTGGCAGTGATGCACAGACTTCCTAAGGAAATTCATTTATTTATTTGCAAATGGAAAAAGGCTTTTAAGTTGACAGATTGGATTCCTTTGCACTTTCAGGACCCTGAGCTAATCCTCTCATGAGAAGGAAGAGAGGAATTAGCATCAAAGCAACTTTCCTGCAATAAGTAGGGCTTTTCCTTGACTGATTTTGATTTATTACAACACACTGTAATGCAGGGCTCTTTAGCAGGACTGAAAGATTTTTTCCAATTTGGCAAATAGAAGTTAAACCCTATTTCTTGGCATGCTTTGTTTACATTACTTCGTTATGCTAGATTTTGCACTGACAGGGCATGGAAAGCAGAAGACTGTGTGTGGAATAAAACTGCACATGTAGTGTACTATCAGTTCTGTAATAATAATGAGATCATAAAACCATAGGCCTTCCTCTTTGCATTTCTTCTTTAGAGAATCCCTTAACAAATACAGAGACCCAAGTGACTAGGAATAAGGGAGTAAGGGATAAATCAATACTCTGCTATTAGAATTTTCTTTGTCAATAACATGTAGAAGAAATGGCAATTTTGTGAAAGGTGATGAGGAGTACTGCAGAGAAAGTATGGACGAAAGGCAAACAAATTTTGGCACTCAGGTTTTAGCTGGAAGTCACAGAAGTCTTTGAAAAACATTTCCCTTGGTGACAATTAATATAATAGCATAGGTGGACCAGGAGGAGACAGAGCAGGCAGAGGTTCTGAAATCAAACTAGTACACAGATGAAGTCTGTCTTTGCACTATAAAGCTGTTTGGAATAGAAATGATATACTTCAAACCATCCCAGAAACCCTATGCAAAAGTTCCAGAAATAATAGGAAGTGGACATACATTACAAACCTATTTATGATATCAGGTTAGAGACTAAATCATGGTTTCCGTGGTGAGAACAATTAAATAAAGCTACAACATTGAGCCCAGCTGACAGGTGAATTCAGGAATGTCCCAACTACGAATCTCCAATTGCACCACTAGATTGAGGTAAATGTCCAAAGAGAAATCAAGTGTATTTCTTTCCACTTATAACTTCTGGATATGAAAACCTAAAATAGAAATTAAAAAGTGCCTTATCTGGTTACTTTCATAGTATGCAATACTTGCACAAAACTGATTGCCAACAGCAGACCTTTGAAATCACCTTACGTAGCATAGCAGAAGTTCTTAACCCTTTTTCCAGTGTAGAAGTTAAAATATGGGGATCACAGAAAAAACAAAACTCAGCAAAAGCGTAGATTGCACTGCAACAGCTCTCGGAAAAAAAAGGCTTTTTGAACTCTTAGCAACCCATTGACTGTACATGCAAAATTAGCAACTATGAAAATGGCAAAATCTATGAGTAGCTTTCAGGTGACTGGGTTCATTGCTTTTCTTTCCAGTAAGCCAAACTATCTTTAATTATACTCCATGGAAACTGTTTTACAAGGTCTTGTGTAACTCCTTAAAAACAGAATGAAGATTTTTAACCCTCACTCCTAGCCATTTGTGAAATACTATGAAATAGTCTGACAGGATCTTTTATTTTATTTATTTTTTTTATTTTGGTTTCTTTCCTGCCCTACTGTTTACATCTTTCACATTTTTCACAGATGTTAAACTGAAGTGTGGTTTTGTTTCCAAAGTAGACATTTCAATTTATTACTTTCCAATTTTTTTTCACCCTAACTTTCTAATTTATGTGAAAGCTTAAAACCTTATGCTGTGCTACCCGGGACGGCAACAGCCACTGTTGAATTAATGCCCCAAACACGCTGTCCCAACCTGCCAAAATGCCTGAGCTGGCTGTTTTGACAAATCCACCTCTCTCTCAAATTTGTGGTGTCTTTAATGCTGTCTGCCTCCTGATGAGAAAGGACTATGAAGCTTAAAAGTGGTAGTGTTCCTGTAGGTTTTGGAATCATTTTTTAAAATATAACACAGGGCCATACTGCCTGCAGACTTCTGGAGACTGGATCCATCAGCTGGTCAGCCCTAGCCATATTCCCTGGCTTGCCAGAGTGTCCTCCCTGGAGCCCTGATATTTTTCCTCCATTATTAGTTCTACAGGGATTTTGCCTAAACAGATTTCTCCCACTCTTTAATGGCTTTAATTTATTCTTCTGTTGATGCAAGACCTTCACCACAACTGGGGGATATCTGGAACAGAAATGCAGAGGGCTGCACTAGCTTGAATTGGATGTCATCAGTGCTCTCTTAGAGCACTCCATGGGACAGGACTTGCATCCAGCCGCCATTTCCACCAGTCTGTGTCCAGAAGGAATTAGGTAGGGTGCAGGATCAGACTTCCTAGTCCCACTATTGATGTATCTGCCATACACAAAGGATCTCACACAGCAATCAAGTTTCTGCCTTGTGGAGGGCATTTCAGTATGGCGACAACATCTAGGTGGTATGTGACCTCTTTTCACTGGTAATAGTGATCTAGAGAAATGTTAGGGAGAAACTGAGTGGCCTGACCAAAGTGGTCCCCTTCCTGAAATACTCAGCCAGGAGACCCTCAGCCAAACGTGGAACTGAATCTCTAATACAGTGGAATAATGGATATATACTCTTGTCTTCTAAGAGAAAGGAAGTGGGGAGGAAAGCATTAATGAACTGTGCTGAGGACAAAAAGAGGATGCACTGCTAATGGCCAAGCAGGACAAAAACCTAGCTGGACCCTTGGCAGCTGGTACTAAAACTTTTGACCTGTTCAGATCCAGTGGTTCAGCTAAGGTTAGTTGCTTTGAAATGGTCTGACAGGATTTTTGCGTTTTATTTATTTTTTAATTTTACTTTCTTTGCTGACCTATTTTTTTTTTACAGCTTTCACATTTTCCACTGATGTTAATTAAGCTTGTCATCAGCTCATATTCATGACACATCTTTCCAGACAAGTTATCCAAAGTTAATTTTTAGCATAATATTCATGCATTCATAATTCAATATTCACATATTCCAACATAGTTTTAAGGAAGGTATAAGCAGTAAGAGGATTAGTGCTGAATATTTAGATGTAGGTAAAAAAAAGGACATCATTGTGAAGATATGAACAGACTCCTCTCTAATTGTTTCCAGAAGAAGCTAGTGGTCAAGTTTCTGCTTGTGCTTGTGGGGTTTTATGTATAACACTCCGAAGTCCATGGAAAACATTTTGGCTCCCATGGGCCTTTGATCAGGTATGTAAAGCCGCAGCATAGCGTCTTTTGCTCACACACATCAAGTGTAGTCCCTCTGTGATGGAAGCATCTCAGTCAAATGGCATCTCTAGTAGTAATTTCAGATGACATACACTATGTTAACCTGGAGACTGCCAGAGAGGTTAGAAAGATTCGTATTCCTAAAACTAATTCTCTGCAGTGAGCAAATTAAAGGAGTTTACCTTGATTTCACTCCACAACTGGCATTGCAGTTTGCAGGTTTACATGTGTGAGCTTTTCAGGAAAGATGCAAACTTCACCTGCTTGAGTTGGATTAAACCAGGCAGGGGCTGTAGCTGCCAGAAAGGTTTGAAAGAAAGAACAGTTTCATTAGGAATACATGGAACCATTTGACAACAAATCTTAAGACATAGTCCAGAAGTTGCATAATATGTAGTTCAGAGGCATTGTAGGGAAAAGAAAAAAAAAGAAAGGAGGCTTCAGTGAACTTATTTTCTTGAGTTAGTTCAGGGTGGTAGGTCGACTATTACTTTTGGATAGGAATATTGTTATTGTTCTATTTTTGTACTGAGCTTTGAGACATTCAGGCGTAGGTATTCACAATTAAAATGAATTATTACTTTAATAATAAATCAAGGCACATAGTGATGAGAGCCAGATCCTGAGATGAAAGTGGCTTTTTGCTGATCTAAGAAATATGAATGAGGATTCTGGTTAGCTGTAAATGCAACATTTCTCCCCCCGAATTTTTCCCCAAAATGGTACTGAGTTTTATATCTGCCTAATTCAAGCCACACCTATGTGCCCCCAAATGATTCATCTTTGTACTGGTTCTTAAGACTCAATGATTTCAGCAAAAAAGATAAACTTCTAAAAAGAAACCAAAAAAGACGGATGCAATAGCATCAAATATGGCAGCAGCATTTATATTTGAAACTTCTCTGACAAGGTCAAAAAAGAGGAACTCCTGTAGCAGCTGAATTAAAGCTCTGAGGAGTTAAGAAAATTAGAGCAGAAAGAAGATGGCAGTATGGAAGCTGAACCAAAAGCTGAGGTAAAATCTCTAAGCTGTAACACAATCTGCTTTTTCGAATGTAGAAAAAATTTAATACTTTGACTGGATAAAGTGCACTAAAGACCCTATCTTTCTAGCCTTTCCTGTTGTGTTCTTGAATTGCTGTTAGTATCTTATTTTAAATAATAGCACCATTCATCCCCCATATGAACTTTATAGGAAAGAAAATGAACCAAGAAACAAGGACCATTTCAGGAACAAGAGTCTGTCTATATTTACTAGACATAATGTGGGAAAAAAAAATCATCATTTCAGGTCCAATATTTCTGAATAATTTACTGTGCACCTACAGCAAACCAAATAAGCAGGAAGGAAGGGAGAAAATGCATATGGTCAGAATATGTAAAAATGAAGTAAATCTAGGTACATATTCAACTTGGACTTTTATCTTCTGTTCAAATCAAGGAAAATATGTATGCACTGAACCATCCCCTTTGCCCCAAAACTTTTTTGAAGCTTTTAGGAAAAGACTGGCTTTGGGAAAGGTCACAACTATAGTCTATGAGTCTTTAAATATACTCCTCTTTTATATCTTTTTTTATTTTTTATGAATTCTTTCTAGCTTGTTGATCAATCAAATAATTGAGAGAAACATTACCTGGAGAACCCATTGCATCCATTTCTAAGGGAAGTTTTGTTCTCAGGGCTCATTAGCTCCACTCCTTCACCAGTTCTGATGGCTTTGTCCAGGTCATACAGATGTTGTGACCTCATAAGCATTGTAGTCAACAGCTGGTTATAGAAGTAATACTTGCTATTAAAAAAAGATCTGAAAAATCAAGGTCTGTCATGAAACCAAGGACAGAAGGGTCTAGGTATTGCAACCTGTCTAAAGGCCAAGTTTAAGTAAGCCAAACTAGATGGGTTGTTTTCAGGGACAGAATAAATGCCTCTAGCTGTAAATGCAAGAACAGGTATGATTTGAACAAATATAATGTGAAAAATAGCCTCTTCCCACTGGAAAAGTCCTGCAGGTCAGGCACAAAGTGTATACTGCAAAGTAAATGGGGAGGCAAGAGAAAGCATAGGAGAGAGAGGAAGGGGAAGACAAATGCATTAGAAAGAGGTTTGAATTTAAAGCTGACTGTCTGATATTATACAAGGACCTAGTAAACAAAGGAGTATGCTAGGTAAGGTTTAGTGCAGGCATTTATCACGTTACAAATGAGTGCGTACCACAGACAAACAGAAATACATTGACTATTTCTCTTCCACAGGCAGAATGCTCACACAACCACTCTCACGCAGCTCTCCCTGACTGAGGCACTCACCACAGTCCTCACTCTGCCCTCCTGACCGTGTGGGAGATTGCTTTGCCAATAATTTGGACAGACACATAACTGCTTGCATGCTTTTTCAGAATATATCTGCAAAAGATCTTTATCTGCTTACAGTTTATTTAGTGGGGTTGTTCCAGCAGCTGAGGCAGCCCAAGGACAGAAGTGAGGCAAAGCCTGCAATGAAGGGTAGTGTCCTTTCTCAGAACAAATGTCGTAGCTGGAGAAAATGGGCAAGTTTGGGGGGCACTTTTTCAATCAACAGTCTCAACAGATTTGTTTTTTCCAGTCCTCTTAAAACAAGCAAAATAAAACAAAATTCTAACCATAGCACTTTCTCATCTATGATACAGAATTTCAATTGGAAATGCCTCAGTACTGAGGTACTACAGGTAGATGCAGTACCGTATCAGATCATTGCTATTGGATAGGAGAAAAATAAATATCCATTAAAGATGTAGTATAAATCAGTGCAGGAAAAATATTACTGGAGAAAATTCACCATAATTAAGATAAGTTTGCCCTCTGAAATTATTTTTAAAGACAAGGGTTTTTTAAGGATTCTGTATGAGAAAAATTAATAAGCACCATACCAGCAGAGAATTCCTCAGCAGGAAGTACTGTCCAGCCACACAGGAACTGAGCACATCAATAAGAACAGCATTACCAGCAATGGAAAAGCTCCAACTGACTTCATTAGGCTTTGGATTAGGCAAAAGGGTCAGTAAAGTTCGGGTGGTGGTGGTGGTACATTGTGATTTTCTACAACAGATCTTGGAGAAACTTTTGGAAAATACTCACAAAATTCTTTACCCATATTTTTAAAGTGCTCTACCATGTTAAATCTTTCTGACAATTTCCGCAATATTTTGTTTTCATACAAAACTTCATTTCATGATGATAACATCCCTATGCTCCTCTCTTCTCCCCATGTCTGCTTTCCCATGGCAATAAAGATCAATTAAAATAGGTTATTCTAATTCTGCTAGACATTTGATTCCCCAACACGCACACTGCCATGTTTTAATTCATATCCAGTGCTCCCGATGTGATTAAAAAACAAAATCCACAATCTGTCATATCTGCAAGAGGCTTCCTTTGTAATGGTATTCATTATTGCTCAAGTCAGTGTAGGGAACAGATAATACATGTTTTGTTCTTTTGACAACTATTCATTTCATTGAGTGCATAGATGTGTGGGCCTGTGTAGACAGAAGATTTAAGCAAGCAGCATTTAAATGAGAACTCATTTTAAAAAGCTTGATTGATGCGGCAGTGTGCCATGTGACTATTATGCAAATTATAGCCTGTATCCACTACAAAAAAAAAAGCCAGTATAATAAGTTTGGATTTTCCTTTAGGCATACCAGATCAGGCAAAAAGTTTCCTACTTTTGAGAGATCTGTTGTAGGTGCCAGAAGTAGGACAAATTAATATTTTAAAAATAAATCAATAAAAATTAGCACCTAATGTATTGCTTCTGAAAGACAGAGCTCTCATTGCTCTCTTTGGAAAAGTCACTCCATCTGATCCCCCCTTTGCTCCCAGTGAAGAAGACAACAATACTTCAAGTCATTTTCTTTGGGGCAAGATCTGGTGAATTTTGGAGTTTAAATAGTGAAAATCACCAGCTACGTTCACAGAAACAAGCAGCTTATCTATGTGAGGTGACAACTAAGATGCCCTGTGGCTGCAGACTGGAACCCAGGAGAGAGAGGCTCTCAGAACCCAGCTTTATAGCTAGGCTTCTAAAACCAGCTAAATTAGTACTGAAAATAACCCTGCAATACAGTTTTGAGCTTTCAGCCTCTGAAAACAAACAAGCAAAAGGTCACATACGAAGATTCAAAAAGGAGTCAGGCATTCCAGATTTGAGTTTGGCCAAAAGAAACAGAATGGCAAAAGCTTTATTCCCCTGGTAATTGTATCATCCTCTCCCATTAAAAGAGTTTGATCTTTCAGGCCAGTCAAACCATACCTGTCTCTTACACAGGGGATGAAGTGTTCATGACTGCTCACCCAGCCTGCAGACTCTGACAATGTCTGAACTTAAGGTTGCAGCTCTGACCTTTCCATGCACTTTGAGTAAGGCACACACCTCTGTGCTGTCTTCTGAAATGTCTCTGCACATCACTACCACAGTGGGTTTTGTGTCTTCTGCCAAGCCATCCGTCTACCAAAGGAGATGAACCAGCAGTTCGTTCGAGGCTTCTGAATAAGCTTGTTTCTGCTTTCCCCTGGACTAAGGCATTCATGCCATTACACAGTCGTTTATTTGTTGTTTCTCATGAGCATCATCAACAACAGAAGCCTTTCACACTGACTCTCCAGTGACTTCAATATCACTTACCTACTGTCACTCTGTTACTTTCAAATTCTTAAAATAATGAGTTTTATACATGCGTGTGGGCTAAAGATTCTTGAGAGAGGTTCCTGTTTTGTTGATTTGTCTCTCCTCTGGTGTTACCTATATGTTTCTCCCCTGCCTTGACAGAGGTGTAATTTTTAGCTCATGCGCCATGCCCCTTCCTTACCCACTGTCACTTCCTCTTAAATGACTTCACCCTCCTGACATATTGTGACATTGCCTTGGCGTATATTCTTTAAGGGTAGATGGGAGCAGCTCTGCAGCTACAAGTGAGATGAAGAAAAAACAAAGTACTCTAAGAGTGGTGTAATTTGCATGCTTGCAGCTGGTAATTAATGGATGGTTGGTACCGCACATAACAGAACGAAAGTCACAAAGTCACAGACACCACAGGAAAGACTGATCTTCAGATTTATAAATGATACAAAGTGAAGGGACAGAATGCTGTTGAGCTGACAGATTTCTTTGTAATCATCAGCTTCTCTTCAAGTTTCAGACTTGTTCACTGGACTCATCATCACAGCAGCTGCTTTCTTAGACACAGGAGAGGCAAAGCAGTTTCAAGTCGCTTCTCAAACTCACTATTAGAGCGCGCATTGACTGTCAAGCTACCACAGCTTAAGAAGTGCCCACTTCTCATCTCTTGCATGATAACTAATATGTTCTTGGTCTGCAGAACACTCAGTGTACCAAGAACTCTTAAGGTATCACACTCAATGTAGACCTCTTAACCTTCTTTCACTGCAAAGCTAAGTTGAATTAGTTTCATTTGCCAAAGGCTAAGAACATATGCATAGAGGCTCAGCAGCTATGCAGTCAGCTGACTGGCAATCTGAGCTCCTAGAATAATTTTAGACTCAGAGTCCACCTATATCACTTGGGGAAATACATTTCTGATAAATGTAAACTGTCTATTACTTAATAATTAGTATTTAGTATTTAGCATTTAGTATTTAGCATTTAGTATTTAGCATTTAGTAATTCTCTAGCATGATGTGTTTTATTTTAAGTACCTCTAACAAACAAAAGGTGATAGATTGAGAAACCCCAATATTCTTTTAAAGCTAAAAAGTTTTAGAAAGTTCTGAAGTTCCTCAGTTCAGATCCAGACAAAAATTTTGGAAATACCAGTTCTCCCAAAGTTCAGATATGATGCCTGAGTTCAAATCTTCTTCCCACTCAAACTGAACAGCGACTAATTTCATGCTATCAGAGACTCCTTTTGGATACAGATAGACCAGCTAGAGCCATCTCTGAGATGGCTGTGGGGCTACCTCTCTTGCAGCACTTCCAGGAACTCATTTGGCTCCCAACAAAAGTGGGTGCAGAGCTAAGGTCTACCTGAAGTTTTCCACACTGCATAAAGTGGTGCTGCGGTAGAATCAGAGACAGGCCTCTTCCTGCTTCTGCTGTGCCTCCCGACAATTTTTCTCATCCTTGAGATTTCCCAAGCCCAGAAACTGTTAACATGCGTCTGTGATAGGAAATTCAGCTAATGCTGCGGAGAGCTCTTCTGTGCATTTTACTAGCTTATGCACTATATTTGGGGAAGAGATTTTTTTCCACATCACAGCGGATTTCAAAACAAGATTGAAAATCAACCCAATTATATCATAAACCTGCACTGAGTAAGTCACACAAAAACAAAGAAAGAGCCTAATTAAAGCCTTTACTTGCACTTTTTTCCCCCTATGTCAGGCTCAATCATTAATGCTTTAATAACCAGTCATTCTCTTCCAGCTGGCATTAAAGAAGTGATTGTACTTCTAGAAGAAAAGAGACTGAAACATAACTTAGAGATCCACAATCTACTCAGAGAAAGATTTCAAAGGAGGAAAAGGATAGAAGAATTATACCATCCTACTAAATGATGTAACGGGGCTTGTACTCCACAAATGCAATGGGAATATGCCCCTTTAATCAAAGAAATAGGGCTTATTTGAGTTCATATTATATATTCTTTTCTTCATTCGGTGTATATAAATTGCATAGTTATTAGTGGGAACTGCCAGATTACACAAGAAATGATCCATCATACATATAAATAAAAAACTTCGCTTGATTATGTAGTTAAGGTCTCCATCTGAGAAAACTCTGAATTGCATTATCGCGTTTCCACTTATTATTTCACTGGAATGCCTTCTTTGTATTGTGTGGATCTTGTCAGGACTATTTCTTTTATAGCAGAGAATACTATTGTGAAACACATTTGAAACCACCCGTGCTACCTTTGGAATTACTGAATCAGGATGACTATGTCTTATGAGCACAAAGGCTTGCCAGACTCAGCAAACTCACAGGTTTCTAAGTCGGCTTGTGAGAATGTTTGAACGTGATTATTGCTTTGCTTTTAAATAAATCAATATTTAAGAATACGTTAAGACTCAAACCTATTTAAAAATTACCTTTATTTTGATTAATGAAAATGATAGATCATAAAATATAAAATAATATATATTTTATCAGGATTTTAATAGAACTTTAAACCTTAAATTTCCAGGATGCATTCAGATTAAGCTAAGTCTACGATTTATTCAATGTATGTTTTACTCTAGAGTGCTTCAGCAAGAGCGATTGCTTGCCACTACTCAAGTTTCCAGTCAACTGCAGACATCTTTAAAATATAGCTCTTGAGTGCAGATAGGGCCCTGGCAAGCTAACTGTCCATGCTTGCAGCTGTCACACTGCTTTCACAATCGTTTCTTCACTTGCAAGCCTGGGCTGCTAAAACCTTTCTCAGAAATGCAGTCCACAACAGTATAAAATAATGGCTGGTTTAAATACTATTTTATCCACATCCAATCTGGATACAATTAAATAACTTTAGAACTGCCTGCAGATTTTTAATAGCAGGCCTTTCTCTGCACAGTTTTACTGTTATGTGGCTCCCTAGCCGTTAAACTACTCTCTGCCAACTGGGGGGCCATACTTATGAACCGATGCATTAGTGCAGTGCTAAACATAAAGAAGAAAAACTAACTTGCTTGGCACACTCAATCTTACCCAATTTAGTGATGGGTAAATTCTGTTTACCTGTATTTCCTTTCTACAACATAACCAGCCAATGTTGCAACAAGGAAGTGCTTTGTACATTGCCCTTACCTGCAATTCTTTTAAATCAAATTACCTGAAATTTTTATATATTCTGTGGCATATAAAAAAACTCCTTAATACTTCCATTTAAGGAGAGATAAAGGTAGATCTTTCCTACTGAAATCCAAGCAAGAATTAGTTCTAGCAGTTTATCTAAATCTCTATTTAACAGAAGAACTCTCTCCTTATCCACAAATCTTGAGAATATTAGAGTTGTTAATATTCTTCAGGATATTTTGATTGAAAATCTGGAGATTGTGGGGCTGGAGACTTAAAGGGAGCAGGTTCCATGCCACTAAATTTATCACATATACTGGAGGATGCTTTGCTTAAAGTTCCACTTTTTTAATTCCCATTCAGCAAAAAAAAGCAGCAGTGACTTTGACATGGAAGCAGATGATGTAATGGCTACAAATGGTAGTAGTCAAGAAATAAAACTCCATAAATGCTGAAACCAAGCTTTTCTAAGTACTCTGCACTAAAGCATGTTGACAACTGGCCATAAGTTAGATGTATCAAACTGTGAGATATCAGAGACAGTGTTTACTGACACTCAAAGCAAGGAATGAGACTCCTCAGAAAGGTGGAAAAGGGTTTTTCTATGCCACAGACATTTTTGAGAGTTTTCTCCAGTTCTTCACTATGGAAAACTTTTTTCTTTTTTGAGGGGAGCTGCTTGGTTTTTGTAATGGAAATTAGAGATGCCCACCTCTAACTAGTCACCAGTCCAGTGCTATGTGAACACAGATCAGGTAAGAGACTCAGTTTCAAGACTTGTGCAACCTGACTTGGGACTAGAAATGGGTCTCCAAAACCCAAATAATTGCTGTGACTACTCTTGGGCTGGCTGACCAGGGAGGTCCCTTTCATTTTGATCCCCATCTTCCCTAAGCACAGCTCCCCATCTGAGCCTGCTGCTCCCCTCTCCTCTGCTTTCGCAGCTCCCAGCCTGGCTCTCCCGCCACCTCCTCGCTTCCTGTGCCCAGTGCTCCCTTCCCTCCTGCGCTGCGGTCCACCCTCACCCAGCCCTCTTCTTATCCCACCATTCATCCTTTGCTCGACTAACCAGTGTATTTTTCAAACAAATAGTCCCAGAACTAACAAAACCTGATGTACAAGGGATTTGTATCTCAAGGTTGAATGAATTTTAAGTTAAATTCTAGTAAGACTGCAGCATGGGTTCATCCCTTCTTAGACACCAGAGACTCTGCTCAGAGAGAAATATCACCTATGTGGCAATCTGGAAAACTAATAAGGACATAGCTTTATTCTTCTGGGAATTAAAAACAGAAGCTAGCACATACAGAAATTCCTTAATTCACATACGTCATTTCAGATGCTTATGTATAGCCAAATTATCCCAATAGGGAAACTTTTCATACAACTTACCAAAACCTCAATCTATTTTTTTTTAACAGTGCGTGGTAAACAAGTCCAGAAAATTTCAACAGTGAGAACAATGGGGTGTTGAAAATTATTCCTCTGCTTCTAGTAATTAAATGACACCCTTGCAGGTTCGAGCTAAAGATGCATCTGGGCGAAGATACATGAAAGTGAAGCATACTAATCAATGATAACAAGAAATGTGTGGAAATAGTAGCAAGGAGATTTTTTATCTTTTTTAAGTGACAGGTCAATTACCTTGTTTGTTGCAAAAAAATGCTTGTATTTTTCTGTTACTCTAGAGATGATCAAGCTCAGTAAATGGCAAGAAAATGGTTTTTTAAAGTGTCAAATATATTTTGCCTCATTTGTCAGGGGCATGAATATGCAGCATGGAAATCATAGAATTATGAAGTCAGAGTTTTCAACAAGAAATAAATATACAGGCAATTTGTCAGGTCCCACAGGAAATTAGTCATAATATTGCTTGTAATTTTTCTTACATATGGTTAATAATCACACATATTAAAACATTTACTTTATAATTCATGAGATTTGGACACTAAAGAAATTCTGAAATTGGGCATACAATTTTAGATTCTCATAAATATACATGACTAAAAAGCCATAAATAGAAACATGTCTATCCAGCTAAGAAATGTGCTGCCTTTGTGTCTTTTATAATTATGTGTTGAAATGAGATGAGCCAACTACCAGTAGCGGCTGGAAATGGGCTATATACATACCCTTAAATACCAGAAATGATGGCCAGCCTGCAATGTTAACTAGTGGTCCAGTTCAAAGCCTCTTAAAAACCAATGGAATGAGCCAGACTTTAAAAAACAGATGTTTCTGCCATGAAACATGAAAATTTTTAGAAGAAAGAAACAACAACAAAAAGGAAAAAGCAGGTTTTAGAGTATTACTATGACAAGAAAGTTAAATTACAAGATATGACTGACTTTGAATTGTTGTTTCATAGAGGTCACATCACATATATGGCTGTGTAGAAAGAGATTCGTACATATTGAAGGCTTATTTATTATTTAAAGTAGTTCTGCCCCTTCACACTAACAGTGAAAAATAACAAAGATTTTAGAAATTTCCCAAGAAAACAACTTACTTCCTGCACCACCATCCCAAAATATTGCAATTATGGTGCTTTTTAATGAGGATTTTTAACATTTAAATGATACAAGGTATAACTTTAAAAAGTCATTTCACAATGAAGCAGGATCCACTTATTTTTTCTCCTAAAACAAAATGCTGTCCAGACATTTCCAAATCACTATTTCCCAGTGAAAAATACGTTGCCAGAAAATTTCTCAAAAGCTCAACTAAAATGCACCCTTCCAAAACACCATTTAACAAGCTTTTAGTTTTTTGGTCCCAAACAAGATATTTCAGTTATTTCAGAAACAAAAACAACTTGAAAATTACTTCTTCTCAACCTAGAAAGGAACAAGTCTATATTACCTGGGTGACCTGCTTCCCAACTGCGGCCTGAGGCACCTCAGCCACTTTAGCCACCATCATAGGAACAGGATGTGCAGGGTAAGCTCACTGGAGGTATCCACAATGAAATTTTCACATAAAAGCAAGTGCTTTAGATGCCAGCTGTTTTAAATTTTCTTGTAAAAATAATCAGACACAGAGCATTATTAATGTTTTTTAAACCAAACATGGAAAATACTGTGAGTATTTAATGGGCATACACTTACAATTTTATTACTTTCTTTTCCTGGTTGTTTAATACATGTATTCACACTTGCCACAAAAAAACTAATTTACAGTGCCAACAGTGGAAACTTTATGAGTAGTGAACTCTCAGATAGAATGAAGCTTTTTCTTGCTGTTGCAACAGTACCTGAAAAGTGACAACTGCAAATTCTCCTGTTGTGCTTCCCTGCTAGCATATAAATCCTGTTGTTTTTCTGTGCTTTTTACATAAGATATGCTCCTGTTCAGTGCAGGGCTCTGCTTAGGATACAGAATGAATGCTTATACAGAGCAAAAATCAGCAAGATTCATGTTCTATAAACCAAACCGAACAGGTAAACATTTCAAAAATAATAGGGGGTAGCAAGGCAACCTTAGCAGTTCCTGCTCATCCTACTCTCTAGTTCTTTCTCGTGTGATGGTTATTGCTCCTAAATTCTATCTTTGTTTTTTCAGACTGTGTTGGTACAGACTTACTGCCTTGAACTCCTTTGAGATCACACACAAGAAGAGCTGCACGCGGGCGGTAGTCTTTCCGCTGTGGATTGGAACCTCTTCAGAGCGATGCCTGTGAATCCTTGGCTCTACTGAAATTCACATCAAGAGTTCACCGAGCTCCTCGCTGGAGCTAGGACTTCAACCAGCCATCCTGCGTCACTGCAAAGCTCTGTAATTGAAAGACAAATGATTTAATCACTAAGAGATCCCCTTTAGAGCTTTCTGATGTTGTTTCATGCTCAGTTTAAGCTTGCGTGCACAATAATATCATTACTGAAAGGGGGGTCATGCTCTTCCTCCTATGCTATCTGAGCATTTCTGCCCTTGGAGAACTAGTAGAAGCATGCACGCAGGCGAATAATAAACCAGGCTGACAAAATGATCCAGCTGAAAAACAACCCAGCAAAAAGAAAGCCTATTTAGAGCAAGGGGGCTGCTTCTGTCGTTTGAGATTAATTAAGCTGGAGTGGGAAACAAGTGGCACCACATCAGTTAGCAGCAACACCAGCTTCAGCAGATGATTGTAAAATTGCAGTGCTGTTTCCTACCTCATAAACTACTACTTCTACATTTTACTCCTCTGTTTTCTTCATGATCCAATAGGTCCCTCCTCTAGTGCTTTTGTCTGTAAAAATGACAAACAAGAAAGAAAACATAGAAGAAAATAATCAGCCTCTGAGCTTGGTTATGTTTGTATTTCTCAGCAACTCACTGCTGTTACAGCTTTTCATTCCTTTGAATCTCTTTCTGACGAGATACAATGCTAGAGCATACAGCAAAATAAATAAGTGATTTTTCTGTCTTGCAAAGATGTTTAAGCTAAAACTAGGACCTAACAAAGTTCTTAGAAAAATCCTGCGAGGCACTGAGAAATGTCCTGTGCAGGCTGATGTTACGGTCACACACCTGGCATGCTGGCAGGCTTGGGTTCAAGTCTCTGCTCTAAATCAGCAAAGCATGAAGCTGAACACGAGCTTTCTGCAAGTCAGGGAAGTGCCCTAATCCCACACTCCCGGGTATTTGGGGGAAGGATGGGCTCTGCTGTTCCTTTCGGGGTTCTCCACTAGGTAACTGCTGGTGAAATTGCCACAAAAGCTTTTCAGCTTAAACAAATCTTTGCTTTCTGATGAAAAGCCACTCGCTCAGGAAAAAAGAAATACCGCCTTGTTCTGAAAAATGGGAGATGCTGTTTATTGTCCAGGTTTGACATGCAGGGTAGAAAAAAATGTATACCTCAAATGTTCTTATTTCACACGGAAAGAGGTGCTTATTCTCCACACAGTCTTCTCTGCTCCTTTTTGTCTGATAAAGGAAAACGAAAAGGAAAAAGAGAGGAAGACTAACAAGAATCCTCCTTATTCTGGTTTTGAAACAGGGATGGGAGACTTGTGAGGGACCGGCTCATCAGGTAGGAAGATTTCCACCCATGCTGCTTCACACACAGGTCAGTGAGCACAAAACATGGCATATCGCAGCCCCACGACAGCTGTGGTCTGTGCTGGAAGAGAGAGGAAGGGGCTGAAGAGGATCTGCAGATATGTGGAGAAGGTGAATGGTACTCAAGGTTGTTATCCTCCGGAGACAGAGGTGCTATCACAGCTACTCCCCCTGGCCCTAACGAGAGTCGTGGGGAATGAAGTTGCACGGAGAGAAATGACACTAATACACTGAAACCATGGAGGATTTCAGTGTTGCAGCTGTTGAACTTTGCCATGATTGTTGGTAACCATTTTGACCTTCTCCAGCTGTGTTTCAGAAGGCTCTGGGGAGGGTATCCTCTGCAGGCCCTGGGGTTGTGACGCGCCAATACAGGGGTGTCCGGGACTCTTTCAGATTCCGGGATTAGTTGTGCTGAACTTGAGAGATCATCATTTGTCAAGTACAAGAATTTATTAGAGCTAAGTGGTTCTACACATATGACAGAGGTGGACAACACTAAACAATTAATACCAAACAATCTACAAGCATAACAAAGCTAAAAAGTATAGTAAAGCTCGAAATAGAACAGAACTGAAAATAGAATACAAATATCAGACCTCCAGACAGCTATCAGACAGCCACAGATGCACAGTACAATGACCATTCTTGCCCTTTCCTTGTCCTTACAGACCACCCTTCCGGTTTAGTTTTCCCCAGATTATTCTCACCATGCTTGAGCTATGCCAAGATGATTCAGGTTCACCCTGGCAGTTGGCACCAGGGGTGTCCCTGCTGATGGTAGGTTGTCGGGTCCTCAAGCCAGCTGACAGTGAGTCTGAGTCCACACAGAGGTATGTAGCTTATTTTCTTTTATCCTTCCCGGGCTTAGATTGTTATCCATTCAAACAATGCCAGACCACGTCTACACAACAGAACTGATGGTCTCAGTCGATAACAGTACACATATCAGCAGAGAACAGTACAGATGTTCAACAGTACATATTATCAGCGGATATCAGTACGGATGTTCAACAGATAACAGTACACATGCTCAATAGATAACCCAGTGCAAAATTTCACACTACCTAGATGCTTATGATGTGAGTTTGAAGTGTCACTTCTCCTTTGCTGACTAGGTTTGCTCAGCACTCAGGGGTCGCTGGAGGGCTACAGCAACCCCACAGTGTGGTGGCTCCAGCTATGATGCACCTGGGTTTCCTTACCTCCTGGGGAGCACCCCAGAGCAAAGCTCTCTCCCATGGGCTGCACCAATCTGAGACCCATGCTTGCCTGTTCAGCACCTATCAGGGGTTCTTCAGGTCTGTAGTGCAAATTAGCTCATGGGTGGTTTTCCTGAACTGCCTGGTCATGGGAACTGTCACATCTGCCTTTTTAAGGAAGCGTTTCATGTTTTCCTGAGGCTCTCAGATTAAGTATCTTGACAGCTAAACAGTGTATGCAGCCTCTGACTGTTACTTCTAAAGGACTGCCAGATGCTGAGGGATCATGCAGCTGAATATCCGAAGACCAGATAGAAAAAAAGGAAAACACTGTGGAAATAGCGGAAATAACAGGGACTATGTTACTACATGGCATTTGGTAACGATCCTTCAAATCAACAATCTGATTAATGCATGAGTCATTATTCATATTAAAAATAACTGCTTGAAATTAAAACAAGTTCTATGGAATTCTAATAGTACACGTATACAAAATTTTCTGTACAAACCAGAAATCAACTATATCCTTGTGTCTTATAAATTATTGACTTTTGACCAAAAAGCAGACATAATGTATTGCCCAACTGTGTGCTTCAACCATCATTTCATAGCTTGTGCCCAAATTTAGATCTTGTGTATAGATTTATCCTTCCACTAATGCATTCTAATATTACAACCAATACTTTAGAAAACGCAGCTCAGAGACTTCTGCAAACACCCGGCTGAGTTAAATCTTAGCAGTGCTAACCTCCAAGCTTAATTGATTACAGTGAAGATTAAAGCAGACATATTTCAACTGCAAGATTTATTGGTTACTGTACCAAAGATAGGTTTCTATCACAGTAAGGTCAATAAAGATTTTCTACACTTGCAAAGAGCAAGGAAATACAATATAATAGCACTTCAGAGTTAGATGAATATCAGCAAAGAAAGAACTGTGAATCTGTGCAGCTAGCAGAAAATATTATAGGTTCAAAAACTAAACAATGCATTGAAAGCACTACAGAAAAATTATTCTAAATCTATAAATTGTTTTTGATTTAGAGCAAGCATGAAGCACAAAAGGTGAAAAACAGCATCTCACATAAGCATTTAAATTATCTTGTTGTTGAGTTACTTCTGAAAATAGCATTCCATTTAAATATTAAACAATATTATAGCTTGGCACATTGTAAATAATCAGGATGACTTTTGGAAAGCAGAGAAATGTTCATAGGCTTTATGCTATCTGAACCTTACTACAATGCTTTAGCAACCAAGACATAACCTTAATCAAGTGAGGAAATTCCTTCAGGAAAAACCTACCTGAAAGCAGTTTTGCAGAAGCAGATTATTAAATTAGTTCTTTGCCAGTTTCTCAGAGGTTCACAATGCCTTCATTTGCTTCTTGGGTCTTTGCAGCAAGTGACTGTTTGAGAAATATGTCTGTGGAAAATTTAAGAATTATTTGTGTTTTGAATACATGGGAAAAACACTGCCTTGTGTCACGGCCAAGTTGGCTTTTGCCCAGCACAGGAACAACAGAGGGTATATAAACCCTTAACTGTCCATCTGATTGAGAACACATTAGGATGACAGGATGGATGGAATTTAAGGATGTCAGATTGTCTGAAATTACAGAAAAAAAAAAAAAAAGAAGAAGAAGGCGGCAGCCATTAAAAACAGAGGCAGGGAGAAAGGCAGATACAGCCTCAGAGAAAAGGCACACTGGAAGAAGACACTGGCTCCAAAAAAGAGCAGTCATCACTAGATGTGTAGGTGGAAGTTTGTCATCCAGAAGAATAGTCAGGCTCTGTCCAAAGAACATTTGAATGATGGGGAAACTGGGTCAGAGATGGCATGCAAGTCTGTTTATAGTGTTTCATACATGTCCCTGTTTTTCTTGAGCTGATTAAGATAAAGAACAGTCATTTTTTGGAGCCTTGACAATATCTGTGTTGTTTCAAATACCGTCTGGGCCTTAAGAGGCAAATTCTAAGCACCCCCAAAAATATTGCAACCAACTCTGGAATGCAGGAAAGACACATTCGTACAGTGGGCAGTCTGTGGGAACAACAGTCATCCTAGAAGGTTGCACCAGGTCTCAAGTCTACCCCAGCAGCATTTTAGAGAAGCAAAGAGAGAAGAAAGAGTCTCACGCAGGGAAAAACCTGAAAAGAGGTCTAGTGTGTGTGTGTGTGTGTGGTGGGGGCCAAACACAGCAAATTACAAGTTCAGCTTACATCCAATGCTTGGTTGCAACACTAGACATGGTGACACAATTAAGTCAACTCCAAGAATGATCAGGTGTTTCCGGCGTGAGTCAGTGGAAGTCCACTACAGTTAAAGGAATGACATTGATTTACATCAGGTTGTCACCTGGCTTCAGATAGCTCTGACAACACAAGCGTCATTGTATAAAGGAACATGGAAACGTAGTTCCACTCAGAAAATCTGAAAGTTTATACTACAGAAATATGGACTTTACACTATGACTACATGTTTTTCCACTTCCTCAGTGCAACTATGCATGTAGGAGAGCAATTACCTGTTATCTGACACACTACTGCTCCCACAAGCCAAATATAATGCAACAAATCCTTCAAGCCTCACAAAAAATGAGGAGATTAGGTACAACTACCATTTAGGCTTTCTGTTTAGGTTTCCACTGGCAATTGATTTTACCTTTATGAGAGATGTAAATTCTAATGCATGACATATAATATTAAATACCTAAAATTCAGAAATCTTTTTCACCTGTGCTTTTTTTTTAAGAGACTTCCTTTGAGTGTGTGAAACCTCCTTTTATTATTTTGCCATTAAAGATTGTCCTTCCATAGTTATTACCTATTTATAGTGCAAAAACATGACATCAACTCTGCTTACAGCTTTTATAGTCACAGAATTCCCATAAAACAAAAGACAGTCACTGTCCAAAGGCATTATAATTTGAGTGAATGGTAACAACAAGCTAAATATAAACTAAGGCTTCCATGACAGTTGCTAATGTTTTCTAAATCAGATTAACATGAGCATATATTTCTTCATAGGTAGTTTTGAACTGAACTCTCCCACAGGAGTGTATCCACCAGGAAGCTGAACAGCTCAGAAGATGCCAGTGAGTCATGTGCATCACTGGGAACAACAGCAAGATCCCAATGCATTCAGTCATATTTCTCTGCCTCCCACGTAATTAATTTAATTTGTGTGCTATACTCTCAATCTACTTCCCCATTAGTACCAAAAGAACTAAGGCTTGAAAATCACTGCTGTATGCTCTCTAGTGGTAGATCTGCCTACCAATGGATTTAAGAGTACTTTGTGACAGGAAAATGTGCAAAGAGACATGGCGTGGCAAGATTTATTTCAGCTAGCTGTGAGAACCCCAAAGGTAGGGCTCTTTCTTATACTAGTTATCCTGTCTCCCTCCTAAGACAGGAAGAAATGCACTCAGGCATTGATTGTGTATTGTGTTCACATCCGTTAAGTCCCTCTAATTCCCGTTGGCTAAGCGTGCTGGATATAAGTCACAATAGGCACAGAGCCTGTGGTAAAATCTAGGACACTGAAGTTGAGGCCCCAAGGCTTTAACTTACTAGACACAATCTTAGGGACCAGAAACTTTGTGCAGTTCAGGTAAAAAAAAACCCTTTCCATTCCTCGTATTGAAGGCAAAGAAATTTCATCTTCTTTTAGAAAGTTTAGTTGCTATTAGTGCCATCAGTTCTGTTCATTGTGGAATGCTCCTGCAGGATGACCAAGGCTGGGCACACACTGATCAACGCAGCAAACTAATCTGGGAGCTCTCTACTCCCCATTGCTGGAGGCTACATGGCAATTGAAACTCTTTGAGAGGGCTGAGGGTCCTGAATAGAAAAAGATATCTTTGTTTAAAATAGGTGTTGTTGACCATATATCTAAGTATGTTATTGCCAGACTAATAATAACTTCCCCTGTCTGAATTTTTTTAGCAGTATATAATTGACTACATTGAATTCCTTGGACATGCACCTTGATTGTAAAAGACCTTACCAAACTGGATGATGGAATAGAAAGTATACTTATTAAAATCAAATATGACAATAAGAATGGAAGGCCTGCAAGCATGTTGGAGGACAGGTTTACAATTCAAAATGATTTTGACAAACTGAAAAATGCTCCAGAAAAAAATAAGATGCTATTCAATAAAGACAGATGTAAAGTTCTACACTTGGGCAGGAAGAATAAACTGCAAAAGTACAGGATAGGGACAACTTGCTAGGCAACAGTAATGCTGAAAGGAAGAAAAGAACTACAGTGGCTCACAAAGCAAAAAAACAGCTCCAAGCTATTGAAAAAAGGAAAACGCCAAAGGAGATGCATAAGTGGGCATATTGTCTATTGGACACGGGACAAAAACCTTCCAAATCACAGGCTGGAACCAGCTGAGTTTCATTTTGAGAACTGCATTTCAGGAAAGATAAGGATAATGGTGTCCAGTGTAATTGCCTTATTTCTCAGCGTGGATATTCTCTTTATTTTAAAAATGCCCAGAACATGTACATTTTTCCACATAAGATTGTTGACCAAAAGACCATTGCCCAAAGATCACAAAAGATTAGCTATATTTGTGAATATTAGAAACAATTTATCTTCTGATTTATTGGTTCACATTTAATATAGAGGTGACCAAAACTAACTTTCTATCCCATCAATCTGGAATTTGACATGCTTTTAGTAAGACATGAGATAACTGTTATTGCTGTATCCATTCTGTGTGTGAAATAACATTAAAAATGAATGTGAAAATAATGAAATATTTATTTCCAGTTGCTGACCTGAAAAGAAATGTTTAATTTCAGCTGGACACCAGCTGAGCTGGCCTGAGTCACTTTGCTGTCCAGCAGGAGTCAGAAACACATCCCTCTTTGGTCAGATTTCAGTTCCCGTTACATATTGTTGGCTCAGACAGACAAAGGTCGATTAGAAACAAAAGATTTCCTGACAGAGAATTTTACTGACATAGATTTTTTTTTCTGTTGAAACTCTGGAGTTAAAGGAAAACTCACTTAATGGGGAGAAAGCATTTGAAACACAGTCAAAGATCATCAGATTTTTTTCTGTTTGAGGAAAAAATTCTATCATGCCTCACGTTACCTATCACCTTCTATCAGAGCTAGAAGTCTATCCTGGTGCATGCATACTATCCCTTACGAAGCTCAGGTAACCCAGCTCCTTTAGTGATCCTTTTTTGGGAATGGATTCCATTCTGCAGCCTCTTTTCATGGTCCTGCTGACTCATTAAAACAGCAAAGGTCATGCTTTGAGTTTGACCAACTGTAACAACATGGGTTTCAGTGATTTCCAACCCTGTTCCAGTAAGATGCAGATTTTGTGGCTTGGATGTGAAAGAGAGCTCTACCATTGACTTTCAAAGGTACATTTGCAGATCAGCTTATTTTAATTTGCACTGAATTATTAATGCCGAACTGACTGATTAATTCAAAATGTGTGTGCTGGTTCTATCAGAGCATACTGTGCTCTGCAGAGCAAATGAAATTGGAGCAGATTGAGAGGGGCAGAATTTGCACAACTTCTTTGCTGACCCCTGCAGGCACAATCTGATTCTGTCGACTTTTACCTTTGACTACATCTATTTTGTACACTTCTTGCACAACATGGAGCTCAGGGGGAAATTAAATATGATCTAAATCTACATTCTAATGCAATTCTAATGCACTGCATTATTTCTAACAATAATCTCCCCCCACAAAAGGGACTGATGCATATTATCAAGCACGAATATATTATATACATCTTGATCTAAAAAATAAATGAGTTCATTAAAATATTTGTTCACCTCAAAATAGTACTAAGTCGTAGGAACAGATGAAGATACCATTTTGCCAAGTTTTTTTTAATAACACAAGTAGAAATTTATGCATTTGGTGTAAACTGTGATATTCACATTTGTGTTTTCAAAAAATTAGAAAGCTTTCTTTCTCTTTAGTCTTTGACCAATCTATCTTTTCATAGTGTATCTATACAATTCACACCTGGTTAGTGTTTTGCAGACTTTCTATTGCCTGGGCTTACTCCCCTGGCATCCTCTTCCTCCATGATCTGCTTCCTCCTCCAGACCCTGACAGCTGTCTCCTGGTCTCTCCAGCCCTGGGGATCTTGCTACTGCTTTCTGCCTCCCATTCCTGCACCACCTCACTCCTTCTCTTCCTTAGATACATACCCGTTTCTTACTTCCAGACCTCTGCTCCTGCCTCCAGGCTCAAAGGCATCTTCCAAGACTCCTGCTCTTCCCTTCTCCCCCAATTCCCTGTTACATTTCTTTCCTCCTCCTGGGTCTGCGGTGGCCCTGCTCTACCTCCTCACACCTGCTTCCCGCACCTTGCCTTGGACTGGCATGTCAGCAGAGTTCACAGCTGTGCTCCCCGCTCCATCCCAGCCTGCTTGCTCTGCACTGTTATTATTAGTGTCCATGCCCCAGCAAGCAGCACCTCATCGGCTGGTGGAAAGCTCAGCCAGCTCGGTAGTCCTGTGATTATATCACCGTGAGGTCATCATTCTTTGTTGCATCCACTCTATGCAAGTCGCTGTCTCTGAGCAGATGGATCAAAGCAGAAGATGAAACATTTGACAATTTCCTGAGCTGCAAAAGATCAAGAGATCTTATGCATGGAAACACCATACCGTATCTCAAGTGACAGTTAAAAACAACCAACCAACCAACAAACTAATGTACCGAGCTTGCTTTCAAAATCAGACACATAGTTTACCAGAGGGAAGAACTGATGTGAACTCCTAATGATATATAAATATTCCCTCTGGGAAAATAAATAAAACAATGTTCTTTTTACAACAGTAGGTATGAAATTTTAAAGTATGAAAAAGCCCTTTATTTTTCTAAGATTTCTATTTTTCTTGAAACTGTTTACATCATGAAGCCTACTGCCTTTCCAAAGCACCTGAGTAATAAAGGACGATTAACCATAATTCTCCTTTCCTTAAGTGATCACATGATCACTTTAAAGCACAGAGATTTAGAAGAAGTTGGATTTGAAGAGCATGAGGGCTATACAGACAAAAATACACTTACAAGAAAAGTATGCATTATATAAATGGTCAATTATATAAATGATGAAGAATACAAATACTAGATGCCAGCCACGAATATTCTAACTTCATTTAGGTGTATTTGCTAGAGTCAGGTTTTCTCCTAGTTACAAAAGAAGAGAAAGCCTTTAAAAAAAATCAGCCTATCACTACACCTAAGAAAAAATAATTCTCCATGCTTCCTTAGATGGGATTCTTGGGCAGAAGATGACCAGTCAGCTGTAGCATTTAGTTGGCATCTTCTGTCTACTTATTCTACTTACTTCCTCAGACATAACACTGAAATAAACATCACATGACAGGCACATATGAAATGATAGCAAATGAAAATTTCAATGATAATATTTAAAGCCATCCTGGTGTGAAGAAAAGCTGAGAGTTCACAGCTCTCACAAATCAGTGTCTAAGTCTCTTTACCTGTGGACAAGATTTCTTGATCTAAGTAGATGGAAAGAAAGGAAAGCAAATCAATAGCCAGCTGAAACACCAAAAGGTGGTCAGTGTTCAGTTAGCACTGAAGTTATGAAAAAGAAAATTAATTCTGAATATCAAGAAATATTTTTTAATAATATGTTCTGTTAAACCACAAGGACAGCTGCCCTCATGAAAGCAGAATCATGGAGCAACTTTTTATAACTGGTCTGGACAAACCAGTTGCAAGTATCCTTTAGGGCATGGCTTTGCACTGGATATAATACAACAACAGCATTTTGCTTTCAGTAGTTTCTATTCTAAGGTGAACTGAAAAATGACCGGTCTTTCACCACTGCCTTCTCTACTACCATGCAAACTGCTGATAATTCTTTAACATCAGACATTTCAACTGTGCATATATCACCTCATATTTGGGACCAGGAATTCCCCAGACAAATTTTAGCTGGATCAAACCCTAAGTAGTCCTCTCTCTAACTGTTTGGTGTGAGTTAAGGTTCTTTGTCAAATCACACCTTTTGTGAAGCATTTCTGGTAAGACACAACCTGCTCTGTGCTTCCAAATGTGCAATGGCTTTTTAGAAATGTAATAGACAGCAAGAAGATATTCAGACAGCTGAAAGTGCCTTTTAGAAGTATTAGATGCCTAACTGTATGCTCTTGGCCCTAAACCCAGAAAAATACAGCCCAAATTGTCTTCTTCAAACTATATAGTGACATCTACAAAACTGCAAATTTCCCTTCTTTGGAAGTGTCTTTCTTTTCCTAAACAGCATTGTTCTTCCCAGATCTATCAGCTGCAGGGCACAAAAATACAAATAAAATTACATTAAAATAAAATAAGGTGAGCACTGCAAACTTAGACTAGGTAATTACCACTTGTCCATGCCCCTCCTCTGCTGTCATTGTCATGACTCTTAATCTGGGTCCATGGCAATAGACTGAAAAAGTCCCATTACAGGACTATGACTTGGCCTACAAGGACACATCAACAGATAACAGCTTTCAGAAAATTTCTGTCTAAGATGATCTCTGGGAGCATTTCTATTGTCTTTTCTCTTATATGTGTGTTTCTCACTCACTCTAATTGTTCTATTTTAATTTGTCCTCTTAAAGCACGTCATTCATTGTTACATTGTTCTTTCTTCTTTAGGTGAAGAAAAAGCCTTTAGTATTACAAAGTCAAGTAGACTGCCATGAAAATAGACAATAGAAAGATGGAAAATTACAAGGCAATAAGACAACGCTAGAAAAAATAAATACAATTCTATGAGAAAAATAGCTATGTTCTTTATTCCTGTAAACAGCTGCAATATCCCTCAGGATATTTCCGCTTGTGCTTATTCACTCAACATATTCAGTTTCTCCATCAAAACAGAGATTTTCATCTAACCACCCAATTAAAGTAGCTGGAAAAGAGGTGGAGAGAATAACTTATCTAGCTTACTGTTTTTGCCCTGAGGGCAGGTAAGGAACAGCCTGCTTTCCTATAGATACATAAGTAATGTAAATCAGCAAAAGTAAATAGACTGAGGTTCCCTAAGTGCAGTTATGTCAAAACTTCCATAGTTTCCTATTTCAGATTAATTATTTTTCATTAATTTTGCTATTACTATTTCAGCCTGCTGTTCTTTGTTCTGTTTACTGTTAATTCAAATATTGTGAAACTTTGACTGGGGCTTACCGTTTGTTTTCTTTAAATATCAGTAAAATCTCCACTGGCTTTGATAGAAGCAGAGGTAAGTCTTCAGAGAGCTTCAGAAAACCCTCATCTCTGTCTCAAGAGCTATTCATTACTGGACAGAACTAGTACAACTTGATGTTGTTATGCTCTGTCTCAATTCAGAATGATTTATACAAGACAGCTGAGGAAAGGTAAAAAAATATTGCTTACAACATTGCAAGGCTAAAGAACACTGAAGAATCAAAGCCCCACAAAAAATAAGGATGATTTCTGTAAATCTCTGTTTCACAGAAGTTAAGGAGCTAATTTCTTTAATGGGAACAACTCAGGTGAGTGCACCCAAAATAAGAGTATGAGTGCATGCATGACTGAACCAATTCTTAAACTAAAGTATTTCTGTTATAAAATCACCTAGAAAGTGTTATTATGGACAATTCAGATCATAATTTAGCTCAGGAAGGCAGTAGTTCAATAATACTGTGCCAAACAAATGGTAAACCATGACAATTTCCTGCAAAAATTTATGAAGTTCAGAAACTGTCAAAATTATTCTACTATTGTTTGCTTATCTTTCTATTACATAGGAATCATTAAATATTTTAAAGAAAACATGTGTTAACTTCCCCAATAAGTTTTGATGGCTTAATTAAAATTATAGCTTAGATCAAGAACAATTAGATTCCTCAAGGCTTGTAGCCAGCAAGTCAGAGACAGTGGAGCAATGACACATTTTGCCTCTCAAGTGAAATGCTTCTCTAGGCTTTCACAATAACTTCAGGACGATGAATGAGTTAGATCAGGCAGGATGGAGGAGATGACTGAAGAGGTGCTATGAGCACTCATTCACTGACTTGAGCACATTTTCCAGCTATGGAATGACCTGATCCAATACACAGAAGATTTTCCTACTCTGACGCAACCAGAATGTTAAAGCTACCCTCAAGCATTCTGAATCAGAGGTAACATAAAAACTGCTTTTAGCATAACTGAGGAAAATAGCATGAAAACTTCAAACCTCTGCCAAAGAAAGCAAAACAACAAATGGAAATCCCAGAGCAGAATTATACTCCATGATATGTTATATTAATGCTTAATCTATTGAGCCACAGGGTACTTTTTAGGCAAGCTAATTATTTTTTTTCTGTACTGCAATTTCCCCACATATAAAATAGGATGGCAATGTTTACTTAGTTACAATGGTTGTTGGAATTTAAACCCTGCATACATCCGTGTTTTGCAGATAGCAACAAACATTATCCATTTACATAATATTGGGTTGGGGGCAGTATCATTGATCATAAAGAACATGAAACACATAGAAGAGATCGAGCAGTTCTCCCTGAGACAAAGCTTTCCGAACCATACTGACATAAGTTATTTATGATAAAATCCAATATGGAGGTCCAGTCTAGTCGCACTTCCTCCAGCTTTAGGCATCTAGCTGACCTGCCTACATCAGGCAGCTTGTCACCCCAGGCCCCTCTTTAAGCTTTCAGGAGAGAGCGTCACTCCAGATGGCACTGCAGATCCTGGCTGGCATGAACTACCCTCTGCAGGCAACTCCCCTCCCTTTCTCCTACCTGCATGCACAGCCTTAGGTGAGCCCGCTCTCTGGTCAGGTGCTTCAGCTGGAAACTAGAGTTAAGAAGGAAGAATCTATCCATAAAGATATATCCAAAATTTAGGGTAGGAATCCCAGTTTAGGACTAACTGCATAATCTCCAAAACTCTTGCTTCATTCCTAATACTACTGATACTTGTTTTGCTGTAGAAATGTTAAGCTGTTCTTGCATTGACAATGTATTACAAACACACATAGACTTGTGTGTAAGAATCCATGCACTGAAAACCCCAACTTAAGGACATTTTGTACTCCAATTTTATCCACTCTGAGTATGCATCTTAAAGTACAAACAATTACACAGATACATAGTTTATAAATAATTAAAATGCTTTTACTCTATTTCTCAGTCTTGTATAAAATGTGCTTTGAGGTCTTAGACAATGCACTTAACACTGTGTTAGGATACCTGTAACAAAGGTGAGAATATTCCCTAATAGCTAGAACACAATTTAATGACCCCCAGCATGGGCTGTTAGAGAAACTGTTATGCCAGGTTAATAGAGTTTTCCACTTCAGGCTACAATTATATCCTATTTTAATAGTCATAAGTCAGGATTGCACAGAGATTTCCCTCTTTTCATAATTGCAGTTTAGGAAATGGGTGAGGGGAAATATGAGAAGTGTCACTGATAATAGAAAAGGAAAAAAAAAAAGAAAACATAGCTGCAGCTGCTCTAATAGGCATATCATTGGTTGCTAGGAGGAGGATGCCTTTACTATGATAAACCCTCTTCTGAAGCCAGAGATGGAGGAAATACAGATATTTCAATGGGCACTTTAGCAAAACAACTAAAAATAGCTTTCAAGTGCTCTCCCCAGCTGCCAGGATGTTTATTTTCCTCCCTTACCTCTACATTTTGTTTCTTAATACCTGGTTATTCTGAAAAGACAGACTTTCTCTTTCTAAACCTCTTCTTTACAATTATGTTTTGTTTTATTAATGTGTTCCCTGCTTTCCAAAAAGGACAGCAGTACCGAGGAAATGGCATATATTTCTCATCCAGTGAAGGCCAGTTAAATCTACTGACCCATCGATTTTTCAGCTATTATGTAACTCTAAAACCTCTAGGTTCTTAGCAATACGTGGAAGAAGAAAAGACTTTTAATCATATTCTTCTCCAATGGTATGTACTACTTGGAAAGAGATTTTATTTAAAGGAATTCTGTAAAAAATAAATCACACTTCAATCTGTTCTCTTCCTACCTTCTGTAGGTAGTCACAGTGGTTCCCCAGGGCAGCTCAGCAGCTCTCCCAGCTTCTGAAACTCTCTGCAATAGCTCTAGAAGAGAGAAGCAACTTCTTGGAGAAACAGAACTTTAAAACTATAAGGCGGCAGGAGAACTTCTTTCACATTATTTTTACCTTTCTTAACTGGCCAGACTTCAGACTGGCCTTAGGCCTATTTTAAATTTTCTGAGCCAATTGCTATTTCCGTTGTATTAATGGGCTGAAAGGATAAAATGCAATACACACCTGAGTTCCTTTGACATAGCACAGTGCCCATTGAATAGTACCCTAATACAAAATGCCTTGGCCTCACTGGTCTCATTAGGAGATTTGCCATCAAGTTAAGGAGTCCAGGATCTCAGAATAATTTCTGCAATTGAATTAAATATAGAATATAAGATTCACAGTGTTGTAAAATCCCTGTAAGCCAGTGATTTCAGCAATGACAGTGTAAGCAGAGCTGTCAATATAGCATATATTTATATAGTTCACACAGCCTCTGACTCCATAAGCAGTTTTGCAGACAGAAAGAGTATTAGACAGAATTTGATTAGGTTATTATATAAGATTAATTACCCTGTTCTGAATTTATGAAGAATATTCATCATCTGTCTTATCATTCCTTTCACAGCTTGCTGGTATAATCTATATTCTGTTTTTATTTTTCTTCTCTTCTCTATCATCAGAGAAACAGGTTCTTTGTCTGGTCAGGAGACTCAATTTTACCTGTCCTTTGGTTCTTTTAGTAATGAATGGAGTTGGGCTCAGCCTTGGGAGTTATTTGTTACATCCCACCTGTGCCCATTTTCATCTGTTGTTTGCAAAAAAAAAGTTTTAAAGAAAAAGTAGAAGTGACTTGTTCAAGGCATAACAATAGCTGATTAGCTTAGTGGGAAGCAGAATTGAGATCATCTGACTTCTATCCAGTGACATACACGCTCAGTAACTGTCTGTAGAGTAGGATATACCCAATGAAGTTGAAGAGAAGTTGTAGCCATCAAGTTCAGATGTTAAGCAGGAGGATGTTCCACCACAGGGTCTCACTGCGGTCTCATTAAAAATTGACTGAACAGAGGTTTTGCTTGCAAGTTTGTTTATGTTGCCAAACAGGCAAATTTACCTTACTTATAACTGCCCTGGGCTTTTGAGTCTATGCTCAGATTTTATTTTATTTTATTTTGTGTTAGAGAGATGGCGGATAAGGGAACTGGCCATTCAAAAAATTGTCAACTCCTGGCCTTTCATTCTGACCAAGAACTTTAAAGCAAAAGAATAAGAACTGCCAACTTTTCCATTGAAAGTTCAGCTTCCACACAGCTCTGATCTTTGCAACATGCAGCTAGTGCATTGCTGCTCTCCAAGAAAGCTATGTTAAACTCAGGACATTATCTAAATAAATCGTCAAACAACAGGCTCCCTAAGTAAAGCAATTAACAAGTGTCTATCTAAATCCTCTCTCTTGCATTGGGAACAAAAGAAAAAAATGCAAGAAAATCCACCAACATTCTTTAATAAGTGGAGAAATACCTCATAAAGCAAGATGCCCAACTAATTTATTTTATTAAAAAGAGGTGTGACTTGATTAGATTGGGAGGAAATATTGACTTTACGTGCTCCTTAATCTCAGAGAAAAGCATAATTAGAACCAATGACTGGAAGCTGAAGCCAGACAAATTTCAGTTTGAATTCAAGCACAAATCTGTTTTGTTTTTACTTGAAACAGCGAGGGATAAAGGAAGCAGTGGATTCTTGCTTCTTGCTTGACTCTGAAATAGTCAGTAATGTATTAATTATTGGGTTAATTGGAGGAATTTAAATTGTTTACAACTTATCAGAACTCAGATGCAGATATCTCTGTGTTCCTTAAATGCCATACATCTCTAATCCAGATAGCACATGACAGCAACATCATAGCAAAGCAGGCTTCCTTGTGCTGTAGCTCAAACTACCTTGTATTAACATCAATATATCATAATACGCTTAAAAATAGTCAAATGAAACATGAATCCAGGAAGTTAATCACGAAGCAGCCATTTGAAGGTTTACATTTTTTCACCACTAGAGCACAAGTTACTATCTATGCAACAAGGGTAAGAATTACACTTTCCCTTATTTGTGATTAAGAAAAGTGTGGTTATTTGCTTCCTACACCACACCCTGTTCTGCTTTTTGAAGAATATTAGTGCTATTTGACATACGGACAAAATATATAAATTTCCCATTCATTCTTCCTTACATCTCCAATGTCACCTATGTAGGAAGACATAAGAAATTCAGATTACAGGTTCACCATTTTTTAATTTTTAAAACTTCTTAGCAAATTCAAAATCTGAAATGAAAGTCCATCCTGTCTCACAAAACCTTCTCTCCTTGGTAAAAGGGTTTGGGGTTAGAGAGATGAAAAAAGAACCTGCCTTCAACAAACATGTCTCCTGAGTGTCTATCTTTGATCTAAGTACCATTAATATGCTTCAGATGCACAGAATAAAATAATATTTTCAATTCTGTAGCACCAACAGGATTCTAACCTGAGGAACAGGATACTTCACAGCTGATCACAAATAAAAATGTTTGCTTCCTTCTACTGAAAATTTAAGCATCACATTAAATTTTATTTAACATTAGCAGGTGTTTGACTTCCAATGTACTTTGTTTTCTGTTAGTAATAAATATCCATAAATAAATAACTCTCAAGACACTGTTTTATCCATTCACATATCCAAATTAAAGCCCAATTGGAATTCATCATTCAAAGGAAGATTTTGAGGATATATAAATTCGATGCTGTCAGATCAGAATGAATAAGCACAACTTCTGTTCTCATTAAAAGAAAATAATAGCAAAATATATTTTTTATATATAACTGTAAAATATAAATTGGCAAAAATAACTGGTGACTCAACCACTCCAACAAGATACAGATGTATACAACAGTTATAAATAACTTATAAGATTGGAGCTATATGAACAGGCTACAAGTATCAAGAAATACTTACCTGAATAAGCAATTCTATTGAATTAACAAGGATTTGATTTGATTATTTTTTGGTCTTCCAGGATTAATATGGAGAGGAAGGTTTTGGGGACATTTCTTTTGTGACACCAGCTTTTTGGGGAAATGAGGACTTATCTGCAACAATTGCTTTTAAGACACTGTTTTAGAATGTAAAAATAAAGCTTACTTATTATTTTTTTCTCAGGCTTAATAAATCTTGTCAGCAGTGTTGTGGCTTTTCCAAATCCCACAAATTGTAAGGAAAGGCCCATTCGCCTGAGGTCATGAATAATAGAAAATGTGGTTGGGAAGGACTCTGATATGTCTATACTAACAAATTAAACATGCCTGGAAATGTTCCCAAGCACAGATGCCTAGTGCAGGGCCTTAAACCAGAAAACTCATAGATCCCAAACTAACTTCTAGGTCATGCCCTTTTATTACTTGGACAGTGTTGTTTGACATGGACCAAAACCCTTCCTGGGACCATCCTTTCCAAACGTTCTTTTACCTCGTACTATATACTATCCAGTTATGGAGACGTGTCTGTGACCTTAGATTGTCTGTGCCAGGGTTTAGCTCCTCTTACAATGAAGTTTTCCTTCATGAGTTACAGTCCAAAAGGACAGATAAACAATGATGGATTCAAAGGGTTTAAGGAAGTCCAAGTCCAGCAGAATACACTTTCAGGACTTCTTTTACAAGCATGGGTATAAATCAATCTCAATCTCTCTCCCTCTCTCCCTCTCTCCAGCATCTTTGTCTTTATTCATGGTGTGAACTGGAAAAGCTACTTTTAACTTCCAGCATGGTAAGACCTTCCTCCACCTTTGCATCTTCAGTTGCAACAAAAAGGAAATATGTTTATTATCTACTGGTTAGTGATCCAAAACCTCCCAAGTGCCCTCATTCTGTTTCATCTCTTGAGATATATTACTTGGTGTCATCAGTTCCTATTTATACACTGAAAAGTTTACAAGTTTCATACCTAAACTAATTTGCAAATTTGCAGATGTTCATGGTTTACTTTACTAGGTTTTGAAATGAGAATCCTGTACAGTAAATTCATTCCCTGCAAGCAAAAGCTCCTTCTCATACTTGAACTGTTCCTATCTCTGGCAAAAATAAAAGAATATGACTTTCTTGCCTCAAGAGCTAGAAGTTGGAACTTCTTCTTTTGTCCCTTCCACTGTACTGGGCATGTCTTCCTAGAATTGTCCCTAATGTAAACATCACAAATATGAATGCTGCAATGGCTCCCATCCAAATTGTTTCATTCAAATGCAGAACATGAATGAATTGTGCAGAAACTGCATTAAAAATCCATATTTTTCATAAAACACAACTCATTTTTTAAAAAGAAGCTTATTCTAAAAGAGCGAGAGGATGACTTTTTGTCCTACTGCTTACATTTTCCCCAAGCTGCATGTTCATTTATTTCTAAATCAGGGAATGCATTTCTCCTTACTCTACATTATTATCTTCTAACTTCAGCGCTTAGAGATCTCTGTATGCTGGATCACAGCACAGAGATCTTAATGTGGCTTCTCCCCATTCTCCAGCAATTTCAAAAGTAGACTGCTGTATGTTTCAGGTATGACCATTCAATTATGAATAACGACGACAGAGTTACCTGGGGATTATTGCTTTTTTCCTCACTGGAAATAGCTTAGCATAGAAACAGATTCTACAGAAATATGACTTGTTCCAAAAAAAAAAAAAAAAAAAAAAAAAAAGCAAATCTGCCTACATAGAAAATGCTTTTCGGACTAACATGTAAATATCAAGTGCATAGATGTGTCATTAAATCACAAGAAAAACACGACAGTGTCTAACTGGCATTGCTATCAATATTACCCTTTCAGATTTTAAATTCTGTTCCACAAATAGCATTACAATGACTTCAGGATGAAAATAAGTCCATATTTCATTGCCAGCTAGAAGGTGATGGCATTTAGAAACAATAATGCTATACATCCATCTGCATCCAGAATAGAAGGAACAGGGACCATTGCACATGGGTTATGTTCCAGATACTATTTATTACTACCAAATGCCCTGCTAGC
Organism: Dromaius novaehollandiae; assembly: GCF_036370855.1. Lineage (NCBI taxonomy): Eukaryota > Metazoa > Chordata > Aves > Casuariiformes > Dromaiidae > Dromaius > Dromaius novaehollandiae. The sequence continues at coordinate 12,804,184 of NC_088108.1, forward strand.
ATCAACTGTTGAGCACCTATATGTGAAGAAAGCACATTCCTTACATTTTCTCATTTTCAACTGTTTTGCCACAAGCATAAAATAAAACAAACTCAAGAGAAAGTGAAAACTGAATCTTTTCTCTAGCCCAAGAGGTTAAGTATCGGTTATATTTCTTGTCAGCAGTCTGTGTTCTGTGTTAGAAAGACAGAGCTAATAAATCTGGATGGTGTATATGCAGGCGAAGTTATTTTTCAGATTGGGAAAGCGGTACTGAGGCCTCTTCCCTTATGATTTTTTTTAAAAGTAATTTCCAGTAATATATTAAACTGAAATTCAATTACAAAACAAATATATCTCAGCTAATGTGAAGATTGTCTGGGCTGGCTAGGGGAAAGAAAGAGAAGAGAGATTTACCGACCACCAAGAAGATTATCTGTTGTGAAAAGGCTTGTTTCTAGGTTCTTTTTCTCATACTTGAAAATTTAGGTGGCACTTCAATGGACAAAGCAGCACTGAAAACTCTCTAAACTCTTCAGAATAAACTCAGAAAGAGCAACTTCAGGTGCATTTGTTATGGTACTTAATGAGAAATATGAGTAAATAAAAATTAAATACATCTTCACAACCTCGGTAAAGTTTATATAGTAATTTTTTACTGTACATGCAGAAAAGGGGTTTCATATATAATCTTTATTTCTGAAAAATGATGATATTAATCGCATATGAAATGTAACATTTAAAGAAGCATGCAAATAATTATATTTAGTCTAAAATTTAACACTAAAGTGTTTTATGGTATTGGGACAGACATTTTGTTTTGAACAAGAGGATTTTTTAAATAAAATATATTTTCCACAAAAATCAATGCATCCCTCTTGGTGAAAATGTATAAGCCCAAAACGGGAAGGTTCACCACAGGGGGAAAATAAAAAGATTTCTAATTCCTCTCAGAAGCTGCAGTTTGCTCTTCCCACTTGATTTCTGCAAGTGGGGAACATCAGCTGACCGACAGCTTCCGCAAAGCACCACCACCCTGGGTGTGCAGCTTCCCACCACTGTCGGTAAGGAGAGACCAACACGTACTGTCAGGGACTACGGAAGAAAATAAGAGTGACATTTTCTAGGACGTTCTCAAGTTTGAATCCCCCAGAGTAATTCTCAGATCACATATGTAACCACCTGTAGGTTTAACTCCCCTGTCTCATCTCAGCCTCACCCTCCACACATACCAAAACAGGCCATGGCAGGAAAAGCTAATCATCGCTACCCAAACAGGCAGAGCTTCCTGGTTCAGAGCTTTACCTCATATTTCCTTCTTGTCAGTCCCTGATTTGTATATTCTGTGTGATAGGTACACTCCATGACAACTGAGTCACAAAACTTACCTATTTGGACAGCAACCACTGTCAAAAATATGTGAAAAAATTAGGTAAGTTATGACAACACATAATAGCTTCCTAAAAAAATGTCCCCTTGTATTCTAAAGCATGTATTTCCTCTTCTGAATCAATTCATCTATCATTCTTCTGGGCATTCACCACATCTGCCTCCAGGTAGGGATTTATAAACTCCCTGATGATTTTTTTTCTATTGGCCCATCTAGTCTTGATTAGCATTTAGGAGGCCTGAATGTACACCAGGCAGACAGTTTCTGCGTAATTCACCCCATAATACTGAGAAATGATTAAAATACGTCATTTGGCTTATACAGGTGATGTTCAGCCAAATCTGCTTTGCGTACATTTAACTTGTGCTAAGCTATCCGAAATTAATTATTATTGCAGAATAACTGACAGATCAATAAAAGGTGAAAATAAATGTAAGGTTAATTAAATCTTTGACTGATAACATGAAGAAAAAACTCTTTACTGTGAGGGTGACTGAGCACTGGAACAGTTTGCCCAGAGAGGTTCTGGAGTCTCTGTCCTTGGAGATATTCAAAAGCCATCTGCACACAATCCTGGGCAACGTGCTCTAGGCGATCCTGCTTGAGCAGGGCAGTTGGACTGGATGATCTCTAGAGCTCCCTTCCAACCTCAACCATTTGGTGATTCTGTGATAAGAGAATGGTTAGAACATTTATTTGTTGGTTCTGCTGTGCTTACCAGAATAGGAAAAGCATTGAACTTACTCTGTTTCCATAGGAAGAACAGAGGCCATAAAATTTTAGGACAATTATGAAGCAATTCTAAGAACAACTGGCAGGTCATACCAGCTTCTTAGTTAAATGAGCTGGAAATATTCTATCACAATGATTTTCTGATATATAATTCTATTTCTGAAGAAACAAAATTTTTCCATGATGATGCTGATTGTCCACTGGAGATGAATACAAATGTGATATTTTATGCAGGGCCTAATTGACTAGGATATGTTGGTTACCTAACTGCCTCAAAATGTCTCATTTCCAGTCAGATTAACCAAGTATCAAACAGCATTTTGCTGTGGTATATCTCCTAATGTGAATTGTAATTCTGTCTCCTTTTTTAGCTTTTCAGAATCCTAATAAGACATTTTTCATGAAGCACTGCACTGCTTTTCTTGTGACCACGCTATATTATGCTTTATGGAATCATGTGTCTGCACATGCATTGAAAGAAATGGGATCCTGTTAGATCTGGAGGAAAAACAGTGGCTAGATCTACATTTTCATCAAGTAAAATTAGTTGTAATATGATAAAGATAAATCAGATTACATTACGCAGGAAGGCAGCTGACTATTGAGATTAATTTAAATGAAACATCTTGGGTCATTCAATATCACTAAACATTTAGATCTGGTGAATAACAAAACGTTTAATTTCATATAGAAATGTGATACTTCACTACTTCCAAACACAACTTTTTTTGCATTTTCTGTTCTTTTAGAAATTAACTTTTCCTTTCTATTTTTTGAGGTAAATGGTTCCTGAAATGTTGGTATTGTCTGTAGAACAGACAGTGCAAACTATACCAGGTCTGATAGCTGCCAGCACTGCTCCTTACTGATCTTGGATAGAGCTGTCAGAAGTACCTCAGAATCTGCAATGCACTCGTGCATCAGCGGCAACAAGATGTAGAATCCGAAGTCCCAATGACAGCCGTTGATTTTATCTAAATTTAACAGCATAAAATTATCTAGCCTATGGGAGTTATCTGGGTCCTCTCTATGGCCAATGAAGAGAAACACCGGGAGGCCTAGCCCCTCAGGTGATTCTTCTCTTTTCTTTCTCTCTCTTTCCATTGATACTAGAGAGTGCCTCCATGACCACTCTGACTAGATGCATAATTTTCAGCTGTGTAATTGCTGTCTAAGCAACTTCTGAAATGGGATATAGGCATTTCTGAAAATACTGCCTTTTACATCTTTTGATAAAATGATTGCCTTCCCCTCAAATCTAGAAAACAGATGAATATGCAAAGTACTCTTTTAGGTAGATAATCCAGCTAGCATTCTCATTTTAAGTCTATCTATAGTAACTTCTCTGAACTATCTCATTTTGTTGTTCTTCTCACTTTGAATTAAATGGCAGTTCCTCTTGAATGACAGCTGAGTGCTGTGTCCTACCAAGCTGGCTGTATCCACTTATGCAATTGCTAAGTCACCCACCAGTGAGGGAACCCGTCCCTTCTTCTTTCATGTTCCCTCCTCACTTCGAGTTGCAGCTGCACTTCTGCTAACATTTCTGTTGTTTCTTTCCCCCTTCCTTCCCCCTCCCCTGATATCTATATTTATCTCCTTCCCTACTGCTATTTTCTAGATTTTTCTTTTATTGTCGAATTTCAGTCCTCATTTTCTTTCTTTGTAAGATGGTCTTTGCTGAGCCACACCGTGCAACGGCAGCTTTCTTTTCTACCTCTCAGTTCAGCACTGCTCTTGCTTCTTTCCTAGGAGAACAGTCTGATTCTCCTTTTTAGGTTAACATTCTAATGCATGCTGGTGTAATAAGGGGTAAATACATGATTTGCTGTGAAACATATTTTCATGTGAAAAGAAGAGTCCAGTAAGGCACAGGCACCATTTCAATGCTAGAAAGGAAGTGTTCCTGGCACTTGTCTTAACCTCTGTCGTTCATTCTGCAAATTTGAGTGATATGCCCAAGATGCTGGGAGCTAGACATCTCATGCCTTTCCATCCTCTCTACAGAAGGAGCAAAATCAGTCAATCAAGACTATAAAGGGTTCTGGGATTTAGGTATGAGCTAAACTCAAACATCATTGAACTCGCTAAAACCCCAGGGAGAGCTGCATAATACAACCTGTCAAAACGTCCGTCATTTAACAACTGACCAAAAAATTACACCCGAAGTTAATTGATGGGAAAAGGCAAATTCCTATATTTTCAAACTCTCCTATTTGTTTCATTTTATAACCATGAAATGAATTTTTCAGGTTTTTTAAGGTTTAGATGGGTTTTGCCAGCATGAAATGCAACTAGCTACAGATGCTCTGGGAAAGCAAGCATTAGTCGCTTCCACACAATTTTTTGCAACAATTATGTGCTCAAAACAATGTAACTGCAGTCAAGACAGAATCTACTGATTGTCCTTCTAGTGTCTTTTGTTAAAGAATAACAGCAGCCTTTCTCTCTTCTCTCCTCCCCCTTTGCTTGCATGAATCAGATTTTTTGGCAAAGGGGCTGCACCCTCCTCCCATCTGAAATTTCTCCCCACATGCTGAACGGGATTTAACCTTTTGTACCCGTTTATTACATCAGCAGGCCCACATCCGCTGTTGTACATCAGGAAAACAAGCAGTGCAACACTGAACAGAATGGTAATTATAGCACTGGCTCCCACCCCAAGATTTCTTACAAATGCACACACACCACATGCACACACACATACATTCAGAAGGAGAGAGACTGATACTGAGACAGTATCCACAGTTCAACAGAAAAAATCTATGGAATATACTTTTTTCTTTCTTTTTTTTTTTTTTTTTGAACTGATTCCTGTAGAGGCAGTTATCTGCCTAGAACACACTTGGTGGAGATTCCCAACCTGCGGAGGCTTAGTCCCAGACACTATTTCATGAGGGCCACATGCCCCCATGTGGGCACGATTCACAGAAGGTGTGGCTCTATTACAATTCAAACTTACAAATTCTTGTGCATTAAGTCAAACCAGGGAACACTTGTTCCTTCCAAGAGAATATAACCCTGAGTGAGTGGCAGCACTGTGAATCAGATCACAAGTCAGCTAGAAATTCAGCCCAAGAAACTGGGTTGGCAACCCCAGACCCAGACCTGGATCTTGACTTCTGAAACAGGACTGGAAATCCCACAGGCAAGGTTTCCACAGGTTCAAGAAACTCTGCAGTAAAAAGTCATGTTCTTAGATATTCTCGTTCCCGTTCTTAGCATGACAGCCAAGAAGGTGGATGTCATATGTATCCACTGCCACTTGATCTGTGTGAGCATCCAAATTTTCAAATTCATATCTTTTATAAACTGGAAATGTGTAACTCACTGTCCCTCCAATATCTCAAGTTCCTCCTTAAAAAGATTTACGGAAGCTTACTGCATGCAAATACAAAGCTTAACTCTTTACATCTATTGAAAGTTCCTGATACAAAGACTTCTCTCCCAACCCATGACTCCAATCTTTCGAAATGCTGTCATCTGAATTCCTTCAGACTATTTTCATGAGAATGAGGGCTTACGGATGCTTGTAAAGTGTTCAGCATACTTTTTAGTACAACATAATATATGATTCAAGTGACAAGCCATCCACAAAACAATGCAGAATTCAAATATTCAAAACAGGCAGATCTCTTTGGGAAAGAGAGAACTGTCTTACACAGATATTTTTCTCATTAGAGAAATCAATTACAAAATAAATCATATTATTTTCATAATTTGCAACTTGCAGATACCTAATTTCTATGAGTAAATATTTTAATATGAAAGAGAAGCTCTGTTCTGAAAGCACTGTCAAAAAGTTAAAGTTTTATAATGGGAAATCAATTCTTCTAACACGTACCTTTGTCTTAGACACTAGTATCTCTAAAGAATCCTTTAAAAATACAGATATAAGCCCAAAACTTTCACACCTATCCCAAATGTTATCTGGAGTATGGTGCTGTGCAGCTTTCCAAAGCTTTATTTGACTAATCCTTTCCTATTAAGGCACACTGACAACTATAATTCGCTGTATTCTGATGTGCAAGGCAAATTAATAACCTGTGAACAAAAGACATTTGTGAATAACCCTGCTCACCGCTGTTTGTCATTGTTCTTCCAGTAAAAGGGGCAAAAAGGCATCAGAGAAATAATGCAGTAAAAAAAAAAAAAAAATTATTGACAAAACTGAAATTGCACCTTGTGATTCACAGAAAATCCCCAGTGACCACAAAGCAAAATAAATTAAAATCATCGTGCTGGCTAAGCAAAGCACTAAAAGCTTTATGTATGTACATGTATACACACAAACACACACGCACATATCAATAAATTAACACTCAAATTAACTTGGGGCCTTCTGTTGCTAGATATTACTGCTGCTTCTACACACGTGTAGATCATGTGATCTCACAGGTATCCTTTTATTATACCTACTGGATCAGGCCTCACCACAGACAGCAAGGACATGTATGTCTGTTCCCATGTGTGGTCACCGTGGAGGTAAAGATATGTTTCTAAATTACCATCCTGTCTGTCTGGAAGCAGTAACTAAAATACATTTCATGTAAAACACAGTAAGGGCCTGACTATGAAGCTATTAGGTATTTTGAATTGAGTCTCTCTCTGTATCTCCTGCTTATGTTATTATGGTGCTGCAAATAAACCATCTCTTTTCAGTGAAATGGGACTCGGACTTGACTATCCCGTGTCCCAGCTAAGTGCCATAACTACTAGCCTAAAAACTCTGTCTTTCATTCTCATCTGTGGTCCAATGAATGTTTAATCAAACACATGTTCACTAATAAATTGCACTGATAATCAGACTCAGTTTGAAGCCACTGGAAACTGTACAACATTGGGACTCAGCTCTGGATAACTTTGAAAAGACAAGTCCATTTGTTTTCTCTCACATGCTCTCATACCCTCTCTTTATCAGGAATCTCTCTAGAAAAAATATTCAAATCAGTCCTGCCATTGGCAATCAATAATGTTGATAACTATAAATTTATAAGTTTTGTCCATCATGAAAAAACACAGCAGCATGCTCATGTGCAAGATGTTGATACAGAGGAACATGTGTATAAACATGTGTATCCATATAAAGAAAAACGGAAAATTATTTTTAGCCTCTTTTTGATAATAAAGTCTGTAACAATCACTTCCATACAACAAATTATCTCTAATGTGCAGAATTTCAGGAGAATGCCTCATCATGCTCCACACCTCTATCCTTTCAAAAGGAAGAATTACATTTGAATTTCTCAAATTACATTTCACATGAAAGATATCTTGTGTAAGTGAGTTAGATCTTGACAAACGAAGCAAGGCATTAATTACTGCAGTGCTTTCCCTATTGTGGAAGAAATATTAAATCACAGTGTCAAAGACAATATTATCCAGCAATATATGAAAAAGCTTAAATAAGAGTATGTACAGGTTGATAAAAACTAATTCTCTTATCTCTTACTTTTTTAAGCCCAGAATTATTTAATGCACTATGGAAACACTTCCTAACTTGAGTATTGTATTAAACAAGCCATACATGCCAGTGGCAAAAATGTTATTTATTATTAACTTCCCTTGTGAGCTTGGATTTGTGACTACAAGGACTGCACATCTCATGGAAATTTGGAATGACGCTCTTGCTCAGAGTAGTCAACGGGAGACTTGGCAATGATAGAAACAAGGCCAGGATTTTACGTCCTGTACTTCATAGTGGAGACAATTTCAGATTCATTTTGCAGGGACTGATGAAACTTTCATCAAAATCAATAACATTTGAACCTCATTCTATCAGTCTGAGAACTTGCCACAAATTATTTATCTGCTTATCTTTGCTCAATATGTTTAATAGCTACCTGCATTTCTGGTAATATGTCTTGCAAATTTTTATGTCCTTTCTTCCCTTATCAGTGGCCCATTAGGTTATCCTCTCACCCCTACGAAGCAATGCTTTTTTAAACTGTGAGAGAGGAGCAAGGGAAGAGAACATCAAATAATTGATACAGAATTTTGAAAACATAGTGCTTTGCCATGGTTCTTGTCAACAACAGGATTCCCCTGTCTTAACCAGGCTCATTTCTACAGTTTAAGAATGTTTTTCAGAAACAGAGGTCACTAGAAATATGTTTAGTATTTGGTTCAATATGGTTCAATCTTACTAAAAAGACATGGTCCCCAGCACTCTGTCCAACACCAGAGTTTATCACCAAGCACAGACATCTGAGTAGACTTCAGCAGACTTGTTTGCTGTTCAGTAACTTCCTATACCCATAGATGGGTATGGGAAAGGCCATGCAATTCTGACCAGTATTCAGACCCTAAGCTCACTTCAGTAAGGTATGACATTTTGTAGAAATGTTATGGGGCAATTTTACAGATTTCAGGGAAGCTAATTGCATGTTCCAATTGAAAAAAAAGAAAACCCACCCGCTACTCATAGCAGCTGAAACCAGTAGGGATAATCAACCAGGTAATTTTTACTCTGCTAATGACAATGGTGATTAGCTGCAGGCCAGATGGGCTACTTATACTTAAAATAAGATCTCAGGAAACAAAGGGATTATACTTATCTCTAGTCTCCAAGATTAAAAGTTAAAACTGACCTTGGGATTTTTGGGCTCATTTTGTTCTTCATCTAGAATACCTGAGGCTTTTCATGTTCATTGACAAAACCATGTGGAAGTTCAGTTCTACTGAGAACAGTGTGGTAAATTAAAGAATATGGAAAACAGTGATTTTTTTTACTTTTACTAAATCTCCTGTGTTATTCTCTTCCATACGCATATTGAAATACAAAGATTTCAGCCAATCTCCCTGTAGTGGATACATTCCTTTGGCTGTCTTGTTCCAAATTCCATGTTAATTGACTTCATATCTTCATGACACTGCACTGAAGACTAGTTAAAAACACTGCAACTTTAAACTGTTAAAAAAAATATCTTTCAATTATGCAATCCTAGTTAGGGCTTCAAATTTGCAATAGGTTGAAAACCTTTATTCTGTATCTTACACAAACTTTTAAAATGTTCACTTCACTTTCCAATATTCACAAATTCTGTTTATACTACCTTATTATTTTGAAAGCTCATGGCATTAAAAAACTAAAATTTATACAGAAGCCCAATGAATTATTATATTTTTTGAAGGAAAGTAAACTGAGGAACAATGCCATATATCTTCAAATGGCACACACCAATCAAAGGAGACTTCATCTGGTTATTTTAGAGACAGCAACTAATAATGAAGCTTATTTTAATTAAAAGTGGCCTATCTCTTTCAGGAATAGGAAAAAAAAACAAGGAATTTCAGGAGATCTGTAAAGATCAAGGCCAAATGACACAACTGTGAAGGTGTGGGTTTATATGTTTTGAAGTCTCATTGGATTGAAAGTCATTTCCTTTTTTTCAGCATTTTTTACATCTTGCTGTAGAAATATCAGTGGTAGCTTCTTTGGACAAGTGACAACAGTGTCAGGGATTCAAAGTACATGACCTCGTTCAAGATCCTTCCTGCTGAAATGAAATACGAAACACATTTTCTCCAGTGTTCCATAGGCTAATAAACTGCAGAGGGTCAGGGTCTATCTCTCCCTTTCTCTCAATTAAATTAAAGCTATCTATAACTCACATTTTTCATTCTTCTAGTCAGGATAAGAAAGTTGTTAAATTCAAACTAGAGAACATCCTCTATGAAGAATGATAAGACACTACAATTAAAAAAGGTTTTTTGCATTTTTGAAGATGCAAGTTCTCATTTTTATTTTGTACCAATACTTTTTGCTGCTACAGTATATTCTTCCGCTAATGCACAGTCATCAGATGATGTGCAGAGGACACACAATGATGGCTTTTGCCTAAGACAAGTTATACTCTACTGCTTTAGCAGGTATACTAGAAGCGAAAGAGATCTTTGCTCTAACTGTAGCAGGAAGAATTATCTACCTAATTTTACATGTGCGAAGTTAGACAACCACATTTTTTGCTAAGGCATTTGCAGACCAGTTCTGCAAAGTACTTGATCATTTTCCAACCTATAAAAATGCAACCAGCCAAATGGCCTATTTAGATGTTTCAGGGCAGAAACAAGCTTAAGTTCTTTGCTGAGTTAGGACATTATATCCTTGTCTTTGCTTAGTCCTCAATCTTTACTGCGGTTATTTCATACCTCTGAAACTGGGCCACCTATTTCATAGCCTAAGAAAAGATTTTGGTTAGTAACAGAAATTCTGTTATACTAGACTGAAGTCAAGCCTACCTGCTGTATTATCTGCACCAGTATCCAGTACTAGAGAACTAAGGGAAGCAGCCAGACACAAAATGATTATCCCCCTCCCTTTCTCCATCAACAAAAGCCTCCAAAGATTGAAGCTGGAGGTTTAATATTACCTCTATATTTTTTTAACCATCAGATTTACTCTGAATACACCTATTATTCATCTACACGTTTGACTGCTTTTTGCATGTTGCTATTTTTTTGCCCTTAAAAACTTCCAGTATCATGGAGTTCTACACTCTAATTGCACATTGTGCTGTTTAAAAAAAAAAAGTTTTTTTTTCTTTGAGCATAACACATTTTTCCAGTGTGAACTGTCCTCTTTCTCTTGTGACTTCTAATATATGCCATTTATAATACTGAATCAGAATGACTTGTCTTATTCGCAGAGGTATATGATAATTTATTGTCAATACATGCAATCATAGACATGAGACATGGTATACTGAAAAATCCAGTCCCATTTCATTGAATTTACTGAACTTAAATACATGCTTCTATGAATGATTGAAGTCTAATATGCTAAAATCTAAATATTAATCATCATCAGCTAAAACTTTTTTAAAGGAAAAAAGAATTCCATAAATTAAATTGATTCCCATTATTAGATCCAGTAACAGTGGTAATAAATAAGTTAATGCTGAGTTTCTGGAAATAATTGATGTTACTGTCCTACTGTTAGAAAAGATGAGGTCTGGGACCTCAATAAAATACCCTATTCTTTTTTCTCCAAATAAAATCCCAGTAGTATACAGGTAGGCATACTCTTCCTAACACTGCTAAGGTTAAAGAATGCTAATTTCAGCCCCCTCCAAAAATTGAGACTCAAGAGTGATATAAGCACATAAAAAGAAAACAGCCTTTCATCTGTCTCTGTGGCTGAGTAAGAGGCCAAAAAACCTGGATCAATTAAGAAGAATAAAGAAAAGCATCTACCTACATTATTGAGGCACTGGCACTATTATCTAGAAGATAATCCAATATTATCTTCTGACCGTCTTCGAAGAAGATGCTCTTGTCTGCAGATATTTTAAAATAACTAAGTGCACTATCAACCACAAAACCATTTAAAAGAAAATGCTGAATAAGTCATTTGGGATTAGAATAAGCTACTCTGGGATTCTGTGGCAGTCACAGAGCACTCTAAATTATGCTCATAATGATTTTTTTCTCAGGAAAGTTGAGCAATGTACCCTAATGGAGTGGAAATTTGCATACCTAGTCCAGAAATCTGATGAACTGAACAGTACTCAAAACATTTTTTTCCTAGCAACAATAAACTAATCTAAAAAAGGAGCTATAATACACTACATTAAGGTTCATCTACCAAAGAACACGTATTCTCATGGAAATTTATCTTAAATATCTATTACAGGGGTTGGTACGGCAGCACATGCAGTGTCAAGAGTTTTATAGGTTACTTTTGAGGTTATGAAACTCCCCTTAGTTATCAGAATGTATTATAGTACTGTAACATCAAGAAGAATCTCTGATGAAACTCCTTACAAATTATTGTTACTGTAAATAAGACCCAATTCCATGGAGATTACATTTCCAAAAAGACCCAAGTGTGATTGAAGCTGTTATCCTGTGACTTCTGAGATAAAAAAGGACAGATAAAGACCTCTGAGACAGAAAAAAATACCCCAAGCCCTTAACATCGTTTCTGATGCTCAATAACTAATTAGTGTTCTTGCACTCTGTCACAAACAGGTTAAGTGAAGGGATCAGATGTTCAGGCTGACCTCAGCTCTTCAAAAGTTCATCTCACTGCTGCTCAGTCACACTTTAGAGCCCAAGAAAAAATACATCACAGTAATTAAAAGCTCCTAGAAAGAATAAGCTGAGTAAAACAATTGGGCAATGACTCTCTATTAGGAACCTATACATATTTTTCTCACAAAAATAATCAGGAATAGTCGCAGAATCATAGAATAATTCAGGTTAAAAGGTACCTCAGAAGGTCATCTAGCCAACTGCTTCTTGCTTAATGCAGAATTCAGACTAGGTAGTTTAGGACATTGTCCAGTCAGGTCTTGAGGAATACTTTGGAATATTTTAAGCCAGACTGAAACTGGGAAAGATATTCTGTGCCTGTGTCAGACAGTCAGCTAGGGACATTGTTACTGTGTTACAGAGACATCTAAGACTTAGTAAACATAAAAAATACAATTTTCATTAAAAATAAAGGTTCTGTTTACGCAGCCATGACTCTTCAAAATCTGTTCTTTGGTTGCACAGTTAGCATTCTTGATATATGAGAGATATATAAGAACATCATCCTAATGACAATTCTTTTTTATAATGAAAGACCAAGAAAATTTACTAGATAATCATACAGGACAATATGAAACTACAGAAGAATCACTGGTTATCAAAAATAAATCACCAAGCCAATGGGCTATTGTAGCATTTTTGCTTTTGAGTGAGCTTTTAGAACAAATCTCCCAAGCTTAGTGTGTTTTGATTCACACAAAAAAGAAGCCTTTGGGCCCATGAAATTTAGGATGAAGCTGAATTAAAAGATATACTCCAGAAGCATAGGTAAGGTGCTACAATCAGTAATTGCTGTTCAGGCCACAGGATCAATCTGGATTCAATGCTGGAAACTTTGAATCGTTGACGGCATATTAGATAGAGAGTATGACTAAAATTATAAGTCATCAAAGCCTATTTTAAAACCATTCCTCACTATTCCTGCTGGTAGCTTATCCAGATATTTTATTCCTCTGACAATTACAAAACTTCTGTTTTACAGTCCAAATTTATCTGTGGCCAATTAATGACTATTTGTTCTTGTGAGAACCTTTTTTGTTAGTTTATATAGCTTTATCCTATCTGGTATTTATTCCCAAGGTACTTGTGAAAAGCAGACATGTGCCCTCAGTATATTTATATGCTGAATATAAATCTTTGTAACATCCTTAAGAGTTATCTAATTAACATCAGTTAGTACTTATAAAACTTACTGAACATGTAAACACTAACTACTATTCCTTTGCATTAGTCATTATAAGTTCCTCACCATTTCTTCACCATGCTGAAGCAAATCACAGAGCAGAGCAATAAATCTTAAGAAATTATGTTCTCATTTACAGTTCTGACTAAGCTGTGAGGGTTTTTCACAGTGTCAAGAATCACTCAGGCTGAAAGAGACCTCAGGAGGTCTCTAGCTCAACGTCCTGTTCAAAGTAGGGTCAGCACTGAATTCAGACCATGTTGCTCAGGGCTGCATCCAGTTGGGTCTTGAAAAACCTCGAAAAACTGAGATTCCAGAACTTCTCTGGCCCCTGTTCCAGTGCTTAATTATCCTCATATAAAAAAGCTTTTCTTTCCTTACATCCAGTTAGAATCTTCCATTTCAGTTTATGACAATCGTCCCTTGTTCTCCTACCAAGCAGTTCTTGATAAAGATTAAAGTTGTTGGTAAAGATAAAAATTATCCTGGGAGAGGTGAAAGGACAGACCCCTGAGGAACTCAACTTGTAGGTAGTCTGCAGGTAGGGTACAGCCCATCAACCTTTGAGGTCCATGATCCAACCAGTTTTCCAACTGTCTAGGAGTCCATCCATCTAGACCATAATGTTTCTATTTGGATACATGGGAAACTGTATCAAAAGCCTTGCTAAAGTCAAGGTAGATGGTATCTATTCCCCACCCTCACAGAGTCATTTATTTGAAATACCTCAAGCTCCATTTCACAAGAGGGAGAATCTTTAATGAAAGCCTTCTGTTGGACTACTGGCCTCCAGGTAACCATATTTCTGAGAGAAAGCTTATACTGTAGTACAAGGAAGCACATAGCTTTTTGTGGTACAAACAGCTACCATTTCATATTAATTACGCAGCTTTGTCTGTTGCTCAAAACCCAGTTGGAGGTTATATTATCTGTAAATGTTGTGATTCATTGTAACCATTATGGAGTTGATATCAGTGCTTTGCACTGAGTGGTCAGCAAAGAGTGAATATCCCTTTTTATTTTTTTAAAAGGCAGAGGTATAAGGGAGGAAGTAAAAAAAGCACTTCTCAAGTATTTTTGTAAGAAATGCTGTAATTATGAGCAGACCTATTCTCATCTCCTCTTTGACTAGAATTTCTTTTCATTACTCTCGCATTGCTTTGTTCCAAACAACTGGATGTCAAAAGAAGGAGCCTAATACAAGTACTTTCGGATGCTCTTATTCATACATGTTCATATTTATTTATGGAGCATGTCTGCCACTGTCCTAATGAAATGCTGTGGAATGCATAATAATCTTAGGCAAGAATCATCATCTTAGCCCAGTGCTCATGTTATGGTTTTCAAGTGACATCTTCCATACTGGTTATTAACCTGTCAAAACTGTAAAGCTGTTTAATAAAGTGAGATAATTTCTCATTTCATGACAGTAATTTTGTGGAAAAAAATATTTATATTTAAAGTCTTCATTGATTTCTTATCTAAGAGAACCTCCTATTAATATACTTGATCTAGAAAATTATGCCCACCTCCCAACCCATGAAAATGACCTTGGGGGGAAAAAAAAGTAATGCTAAAGTACCTTTTCTCTTCTATATATAACATACATTATCACAACAGAAGTTAAATATAATTTCCTTAATGGAAAAAGGATGTCCTTAATTGCTTTATATAAAAATCAATTTAAATAGCAGAAAGATGGAAAATGTCAAACCCTTAAAAACTTACTAATTACATTTCCAAATATGATTTACCATTTACAGTTCTGTTATTGACAGATTTAGAAGACAGATAATTCCATGAGTCCAGGAGGAACACTAGTAACTGGTGTTACGTAACACACAAATAGTGTGTAATAGCATTATATTTTAAGGGATACCATAGCCCAGTCTGTCTAACTAAGGCATTTGTTAAAGTTCTGTAAAACTTGGCCCACTTAAAAGATAGTTTGTAGCTGAATGAAGTACCAGATTTGGGTAATGAGCTACCCACAAATTTTAAGACCAAATGAGCATATAAAGTTATCTAGTTCGATTATGTGCTGTTTGGGGTTATAATACATGCATGCATATCTAGAAAAATAAACATTCATCACTACTAGTGTTGACAGATTCACAGAAGATAACACATAGCCTTGAAATCCACTGGCATTTAACATATTACAGAGGTGCTAAGCAGCTCTGGTGGCATGGCCCTAATTCACTATGGACTTGTAGACTGAACATGGGAGTAATTTATACTTTCTGTTTAGCTATAAATACCACCTGTACGGTGACTTTACAGGCATTTATGTTGCCAGTAATTTCAAAATTCTCTTTAAACAAGGAAATATACACTCTTGATCATTTATATTACAATGACTTGTTGTTTTCCTATACTTTTTCTAATAGCTTATTATAAGAAACGCAGTCGCCTTAAAAGATACAGACATAAAACCACTTTATAACACAGAAGTCAGCAACATTAAACTCATTGACCATATATACTGTTTTGATCAGCAAGGCTAAATAAATGAAGCATGAGATCAGAGTTTTATTCAGCCATATTTAGATCATGCTACCTGTGATGCTAAGTCCAAACAGACCATCTTGAGCCTCTTGGAAGAACTGAAATGGATCTTCAAAATAGTCCTTTTGCTATGTAAAACATATATGTGGCCTTACAGGAGCTGAAACAATGCATATATTAGAGCTGGCATGGTCAAAAGAGAACTGAACGCTGAATGATATATCTTCCCTGTTGTATGACTTCTTCAGCTGCCAAGAGCTCCTTTCATAATTAAGAACAAACACACAAAAAACCAATCTCCCAAGCATGCTCTATGCTTCAGAAACTCGGGGTTTGGGCTGAAGTAGGAGTCGGTATTTGTTCTTTGCATTACATTCCTTTTCCATCTGATAGTAATTCTATTAGGAAATTCTCTGAAACTACAAATATAGTGATTCCGAGAGTAAAGCAGATGTACCTTTTATATGACGGACTACGAGCACCACTCTGCTCTTGGTCAGAGCTATGAGGGAGTCCGTTTACTTGAACTGGCTGTTGAAGTAATAAGTCATCATATTAAAACTCACATCGAGCATGTGTCCTGAGATTTTTTTCATACTCGGTCTGGTGGCTCGTATTGCCTTCTTCCTCCTGCTCCAACTGAGGATGTGACCCTACCTCTGCACATGACTTTACAGCGCTTTTGCTCCTTGAGCCTGGTGGATGCCGTCACACTGCTGCTTTCAGTGTCACCAGCCTGAAGCAAGAGAGAGCCCAGTGCTTTCTGTGCTCTTCTCTCAAATTTCTCTCAAATTTCACCCAAAGCAAGTGAGCAAAGATGATCATTCAGTAAAAGATGATGAAAGAAAACAAGTACCATCAAGTTCCAACTAGAAAATTCAGTGATGGTCAACTTTTCTCTCACCTGAAGTTTGCCATCTGAGCAGCTCTGCTGTCTAAGTTACTTCTAACTTACCCTGGGGGAGGTGAGGCTGACAACATGTGCCATTAGAATGACTAGGTGGAGAAGCTGAAATCTATCATAAATTTTTTCTGGACAAGAATAAGAGCATAACCAGAGTCCTAAGGTTGAAATATTATTCTTTTAACTTAATTGGTTTCGTGCTCTGAAAGGTTTTGGGTAAGGGTTGTTATACCCTTGGTTTACTAGGTGCTCTTCTATAATACAGACATGCCATTACAGTTTTTGTTCCTAGAGCAATTTTATACAGTGATTCAGCGCCAACACAAAAATACATCCCCTCCTCCCAATTGATTCTGTTCTTTACAGCTGTTCTTGGAAAAGCTTGCCCACCTACTGACACCCTGAAAGTTGCAAGGCACTTCATAACACTGCCAGTCATCCTGTCACACCCTGCTATTAGAAGGCCTCTTTTCACCTCTACCATAACTGGTTTCCACTTCACTTCATGCCATAATGAGTTTCCCTAAAGTAATTCCTGTCAAATTCAGTTCCACAGTTTTACCAAACCATTTCATGTCTATATGCTCTTTATTTTAATCTAAGTTCCTCTTTTGCCGTGGACCATGATTTCACCTTCATATAATATACCCTGTTTTTCCTTTCTGAATTCTCTACTGTTTCTTTCTTCTCACTGTGCAAATACCTTCTATATTTGGGATTTGTTTGTGTTAGAAAATTCTGTGACACAATAGGAAGAGCTCTGTAGCTGGCTGGTGTTGGGGACCTGATGCCCACGTTCTATATATATTTCAGGTGTGGGGAATATTTCAGCCTAGCTCTAGTCTGGCTTTGCAACTGAATACCCATTAGCAGTCAGAGAACATTTGCTGGCTTAGTTTCATCTAAAAATAAATCCTATTTGGACACCTTGAGACCTCCCTGCAACAAGATCTGAAGTTCTGTTGCTGTGAGGATCAGCAAGCGGTTCACTTCAACAGTGCCCTGATGATACAAACTAAAACACTTGTGTAGGCACACTGATTAACTAGCACCAGTTATAGGATTTCAAGGCAAATTCTTTACTTTATAATATTTGTGAGAAGTATATAGTTATTTGCCACATAAGCAGATTTGTATAATACTTCATTTATACCTCTTAGACCGCACCAAAACTTACTAAGGTGATTCAACGGTCTTTCCACCAGCATTTCACTGTTCACCTGTCCCAAGCAGTCTAGGCATCAGTGACTGCTGTTTTAGCAGCATACAGATCACATTAGTGATCTGTCTAATCTGATACAGTCTTTGATATGTATTGGAACAAAAAACCAGAAAACAGACCAGGCAAAAATGGGCAATCAGTCCACTCAGAAAGCTTTCTGGCCCCTACCACCTAGAGACTGACTTTAACACAGAAGCATGAGGTTTTAATGTTAACTCCAGGTATTATTTTTATCTATACAACATTAAACAGCTGGGAATTTCTCTGAGATGACACCCAGAGAAATCCAATTTATCTATGAGGCACAAACCAAGTTGAGTTCATGTCAGGCCTCCTTTTGAGAACTTTTAGAGCAAGGTGAAGACACCCAACACTGAGCTGGCTAAAAATGTACCGTCTCCAAATAATCTATCAGCCTAGTTTCTCCTCTTTATCATTATTCTGAGCCTTTTCCCATTAGTCATTTTTTGGTTGGAACTTCATCAAGAAATGGCCCCTTTGAAATTAATAAGGTTGAATGAAAAAGCAACAGAAGGGTAGCAAATCATGGCCTTTTACTTATGTATTTGTGTGAAAAATGTCATTCTATACCTTGAAACTTCAGACTCGTTCTTCAAAATAGCACATTTCTCTTGCAAAGAGTTTTAAGAACCACATCTGTTTTCCAGGCTATTCTTTTCTGGCTTGTTAAAACTGAAGATGACATTTTATGTGACTACTTAAAATAAATATCTAAAACCTGCAGTTTAAAAAGTTCATGTTGGTTTAGAATAGCAAAAAAGGAAAATTTAAATTCTCAGAAAATTGGAAGGTATAAGGCTTGCATAGACTTATGCTCTATAAGCATTACTGACAGACAATGGTATTTGAGAAAAAATGAAATTATAGGTATAAATATACAACAAGATAATGTTAAGAAAAAAATTCCACGAAGTCAAATTAAATTAAGATCAGATATATTAAATGAAATGAAAGCAGCTGAACTGAGATTTATGAAGACAAAATGCCAGCTTGGAAAACAAGAACTGATATAGCTATTGTTGTTTTGCAAGCAAAGCAGCAGCTCACATTGTCAAGAAATATCAGAAGTAGTTAAAAATCACAGCAATTCATACTAAAATAATATTTTTGATTACTTTGATGAAAATAGATTAGTGACTAGATTGTGAAATGAGCCTAAATAAGGCTTAACAGCTTAAAACAGGATGTATTCCTGTTTTTCCTGTCTAAATTTTTTTCACATAAGCAATAATAGAAATGAAAACAGAGCAAGTACATTGCATCTGCTGGGTAACAGGGAACAAAAATTTACTGTCATGTCTCATACGAGAACCAAACAGTATCCAGATGAAGTTAGTGCATGATAGAGCTCCCACTTACTGAGAACCTGTCTTTACAGAACATTACATTGCGAAACTCTTCAGGATTTTTTTAATGCTGATTATTTTTGTGGGTTCAAGAAACAGTTGAATCTGTTTGTAGAAATATCCATCCTGGATTATTAGTACAAAACCATTACCTCTGACTCAGGAAGTGCCTAAGCCACAAATCACTGAAGATATTCCATAGATAGAGGTTTCTGGAACAGTGTCACTAGGTTTTTGCCCTGTTCTTACACTTTTCCCTCAGCATTTGCTATTGGTGATTGCTGGAGATAAGACACTGGGCTAGCCAGACCTTTGATAGCCTTTGATATTATGTATTTATGTAAGGAAAAAAATTTACTACATTCTTGACACTTCTAGAGGTGATGCCTACTGTCAATATCAACTCATTACGTTCTGTTGTAAGATAATATTTTCATCATGGACAATTCCTTCATTAAAAAATATTTTTGGGGTAGAAAATTTCCAAACTAAATTTTTGTCTCAGGATGTTTTTGTTTTCTTTTAGCACAGTTGTTCTTAATGTATTGTGTTGCTGTTTAACTATAGAAAGTTCTGCTAAAGCAAGTTGTGCAATAAATCCACCTCTGTAACAAGCCTCTGTACAGCAGGAGTCTTCGCAGGCTCTGTTTATGTGGACAGCAGCATTTTTAGTTAATCTCATACCAGCTTTATCGATTTTCTATGAAGAAATCCAAAGCACAGGAAACTGAAAGCATATTGTTTGTGAAAACCTCCATATGCTGAGAGCAACTTGTTTCTTAGAGCAAGCGGTGAAACAGTTGGACCATTTTTCTTAAAGATGTGACAGCCAAATGCAGAGACAGAACAAAGACAGCAATTAAAAAAAATGACATACTGAGTGGGGATGAATATGGTCTATCATTATGAACTAGACTCACACTGTGACTGGCAGGTGACAGATCAAATTCTTTGTAGTTTAGATTATTTTGCAAATGTTCATGCTAATTTGTGTGCTTTTCATATTATTGATGTTATTACAGTTGCAGTATTGTAGTTGTGTTAAAATTAAATATGTTTATTTATCTTTATTCCAAATGAAGCATGCTTTCACTGTCAGACATGTGTATCATCAGGAAAAAAAATTCCTGTCCTTCCTCCTCCTCCTGCACCTATTCTTCCCCACAGTTTCAAACTCTAGATTTGTACTTTATAAAAGGAAAAAAAAAAGTCTATATCAATATGCGCAGGGAGACTCTCAGCTAGCTTTTCCTACAACGATTAGAACATGTAATTGCAGACTGTACATCCACTGACTTCCTTTGGTAAACAAAGGCTTAGTGACTCTAAAGGTAAATATTGACCGCAGCTCTGCCTCAGTTCATACTTTCTTTTCAAGTTAACTACAATTTTCTTGCTCATCAAAATAAAACTTTACATAAACTGTTACATATTAAAGCCATAAAGAAATTACAAAGCTATTATACTGAAATGATACAATTCAGAAAACCAGGTGAGGTTCTCAAAATTGAAAGACACACTTCATCCGATTAGTGATCAAGAATACTTCTTGATCTCTACTTCAAATATATTAGCATATGGCACAATAAATGTAATATGGGCATTAATTGACCATTTTTGATAGGAAATGGCACTTCTTGTCTTTATATAGCTTTGCAAATATTAACTAACTAACCACCACAACAGTTGGGAAAACAGGGAGCTACTGTATCTCTAAGGAATTGAGTCAAAGTGGTGAAACGACAGAAAAGGGAGCTGAAATTCTTAACAGGAGCCATAACCAATACAGAAATCACAACTACATAGCTCTGAACTTCACCAAAGTGAGCTCTATTATACCTCTGACATACTGGTCAAACATAACAAGCAGTATTACATCTTAAAATATGTACATCAACATTTGGAAAAAGTCCTAAGTATTGGAGTATAACTAACACTGACTGTTTCATATTTTGATTTCTGGTGTAATCAAGCTCTTAGAGTATTGCTTCACATTGATATCTGTAACACACGTTCAATTACTTGCCCTAGAATATTGTATTTTATTAGAATGCATTTTATAACTTCATCACAATATGATTTTGCTTTCCCAGTGTCACAAAAACATGCATAGTACAGGAACAGCACAGAAATACACTCACTTCAGAGCACAGGAATTGTGCTATAAGAGAAAAGATTTAGTTCAGTTTTATCTCTAACATGCACCCACAGTGGCCACTAGGGGAAATATGAGAGGCATATCCAAAGCTGTCCTTCCCTTCAGATGCTGTCTTAGCTCACAGAAATCAAAACTTCAGGGACATCTGCAACTGGATATTGTATCTGGACTATCTTATAGTCACTGAATAGGCTATCCTCCACTAATCTGTTTAATCTCTTGCTTTGAGTTTATTTATCTTTTTGGCTTCTAAGACCTCCCACAGCAATGTGTTCCACATGCAAGTACGTGTTATGTGAAGAAGTGTCTCCTGACTGATAATTTTGAAGGCATCCAATTAAATTGTGTGCGACAACTCTGCTCCCTATTCACTTTCTCTACAGAATTCATTGAAGTCTGCTGCATCTCCCTGTTGCATCTTTAATGCATCTCTGGTTTGAAGCATAGTCAGAGATAACACTTCACAGAAGCACAGAAGATACAATTGTAAGTCCTAGATCATTCGTAATATAATTCTAGTAATGTTTACCGTTGCCTTGGGAGTCTTTTTAGTCTTTCCCGGCAGAGCAGACTGCATTAGTTGCTCAAAGAAGAGGGATACAATTTGCATAATGCCATGCATTAATATGAAGGATTTTGCTGTTCACTGGCAAGTTACTATTACAAGAAAAGCTATTTTTTTAAGTAGCTACCAGGACTACTACCCAGATATCAGCTTTGGTGGTCAATATGTGATTCCTGTGCATGAGACTGAGACATACGTCTCCTTTCCCCATGCCATTGTGTTTTTGCTAACCAAATGCTTAGAACATTTTTATAGAACAGGATTTTATGAAACACCTATTTTCTAATGCAAAGAAAAAAAAGAGAAACAACTCTGGATCTTTTTGATTCATGAGTCTATCTTTAGGCAGAAGCAATGGGAATGACCAAACCAACCAAAAAAAACCCTTCACACTTCTCATAAACAGAAGAACTAGCTTTTTAATTCCCTTCTGATTTAATCTAGGCCTTTGGTTTTACATAACCATGTGACTACTTTAGCAACACTGAGTCAGACAAGGCAGGAGTTTTAGCTCCTTTTGGAAGAGAGGTCAGGAAAGCATAATATACAATGTGACCTTGTGAATTTATCTCTTGTGCCCAGAAAGTTACTTTTCTGTGGACAGGGGATTGGACTTTCTGGTTTCCATAATCACTATTTTGGAATGAAACTTAAATTCTGATGGTAGGGAGGAAAAAACATCAGAAATTTTGAGAAAATGCTAGACAAATGAGTGCTGAATTACAGGGAAATAAATTATTCAGTACAATTATATGAGGAAAACAAAATTTTATGAATAACTTCCTCTGTCTGTGAAATTCACAATGCTGTTGAAGTCCGGGAGAAGAGATACCTTTGCTTACCACCTCTATTCACCCTTTTCTATTTTACTCTTTTCTGCTTTCACAAAAAGCATTAAACTAATTTACTTTAAAACATTTATTTGATCTGATAGTGTTACCTAAAGAGGTATATTGGTAACTCTGAACGGAGATTCTTGATAAGAAGTTAATTTTTCCTTTCTTCTTAGATTTTTATGAACTAAGATGATGATCATAAAGTGAAAACACTTTCTGATTACTGACTCACTGATGTCAATTCTTTTCAGCTTTCTTCTCAGGTCAGGCATTATGATAATTATAAAAAGTTGCTTGAGAAATTAATTCCCATATCTACTAGAAAAAAAATTGAAAAACTGAACATACAAAGGCAAATATCTCAGGCAGACTTTACCTGTGAATCAATTCATTTACTTGTGGATGTGATTAGGCCCATAAAAATATATTTGCCAGAGATAGCATGTAAACAGCATGTAAAGCACTGCTTTGAGAAAGATATTTTTTCTGACAGCATGACTAACTAGTGACACTGGCTTCTGCTTTAGTTATCACCAGTTTGGTAATGAACATTTGATCTTTTTAATTAGATGTTTGGAGGCTAGTTACATTTACAACTGGCTTAATTAAATGTTACATTTGCATGTTGAGGTCAAATTTGGCTTTAAAGTGTTGTTCAGTTCCTAGGCACATGTGTACTGGACACCACAAGTAGTGCTTGTTAATAATATGCTCTGATATAGGTAGTCAAGCTGAAAAGCAGTAGGAGGAAAGTTAAAATAAATTAATTTTTGTCAGCTATAACAGCTATGACTGAACCCGATCTCCACGCTACTGAGAAATGAATGCACTACAGCTAACAGACTTCGGCAAGGAGCCAAGGCACTGAGAGCTGAGGCGACCCGCTGTTTCCTTCTCCTTCTACTGAAATAGACAGTTCTACCTCACGTTTTATTTCTAAAATCATACTATTATGCAAAATAGCAAAATCAAACACCCCATCCCTATGATTACCTATTAGACAAGTGCTTTCTCTAACAAAGCCTCTTAATAAGAACTGTGTATAAAAATTTCAATTACAACTCCTGAAAGCTTGTGAAGAATATAGTAAGGATACTCTTTGGAAAAAATGAAAATTTAAATAAGCTGAACTGCTAAAATTAGAGAATCTCCCACTAAAAAACCCAAACTCTGCTAAGTACCAGTATCCTGCAGCAGGGATTAACTGGACAACCTGCTCTACTGCTCCTAGCTTGTTCTCACTGATGTACAGAGGAAGCCATAGGCTGTTCCCAAGTTTTGTTAGACTTGCAAAACCTCAGCACAACTTCACTGAGCACCTGCCAATTTGCTAGCTAGGTAGACATACAGACAGACAAACACACATACTCATATATATATACACTCACACACTGATGGTCTGTACTGGGATGTGCAAGGGCAGCCTGTTTAACAGTTACTCATCAAAGCACACTGGTTATAACAGTTACAGTACATCCTCTCATATGTAGCTTTCAACAATTCATTCAATAATCACAGGTTTTTCCTTAGTGATTCAGAATCAGAAAAAACCCTGTAGGCAAGCTTTCATACCTGATAAAATAAGGAGATCAAATGATGTCAGCTCCAGTGCTGTTTCAAGTCATTGCTGGGTTAAAATCCTTTCAATAATTCAATCCAATTGATGGGCTTTTCCATTTAATGATTGAAAAAGACAAGTTTGCTTCTCTGATCTTCCTGTCTCCACTTGTCTGAGCAAACATTTCTGCAAACAGCAAAGACAGCTTTGTAACTCAACCAAAGATGGGAACAGATCTGTCAACCTCCCAAGCCTACAGCCCCCAAATACTCCAGGTCTTATTTGAAACACTCCACCAAAGAGTAGATGGCCAATGTTCTTGTTCCTCAGTATATGCCCTCCTAGTCCTCATGTATCTATGTTTTCCTATTCTAAATCATTGTTTCTAATAAATTTAAACCAGCTAAAGCCAAAAAAAAAGCTACCACTGCTGCCTTGCCATGTATGCATGTTTGTTGTCATGATGCAGAGCGACAGAATAAAGCTGTTTCTTTAAAAGCAAAATATCTGTTGCAAGTTCTGAAGCTGGCTGCTCTAGTTTAAATCTCTGCAGGATCCTGGGGTAGGAAGAAATTTGATACTCTGCCAACTTCTTTGGCATATGACAATAACAAAACACCATTATGTTTACTAGCACACTGGTATACATTTACCCACTAAACTGTAAATTTCTCCAGAGCAAATCAAATGTATTTCTTAGCTGGGAAATGCCCTCATAACAGAAATCACTGTTTCCTCATTTGGCTTCCCACGCAAGACTTAGTTTACTAGTTCGATGTTGCTTCCACTGGTCTGTGCTTTTTAAGAACTCCTACCAAAATCTCCCAACTCTGAGTTAATATCTTATGCTGAAGCTAGGTACCTATCTGTATGAGACAGGCAAACTGCATTCATTAATTTTCTATTACTTTACTTTCTTTTAGCTATTACAAAATTAAAAACTCATTGAACTGGGCTTTGTTATAAGAATCTGTAAGGGTCGTTATGTAGTGTTTTGCTTGGCTAGGGTACAAAAACTCATTGAATTACAATTGTGGTCCCTAATGGCTTGCCTCTTATCAGAGTCATGCCAGGAATTTCAGTGTGTTCAAAAGTGTCTTTGTATCTCTATTTATGCTGTCTCTCAAGGCCCTAATTTATACATTTTATTTAGCTTTTTTAAATAAATGTTGTGTTCAGAAATGCTGGGGTAGATGAATAACCAGATTTCATCCAGACTCTTGTTTTCAATCATGTAATTCAAAGTGCACCAGTTGAGAGTTCTAAATCCATGTCTCAGAAGCAAACCGTAGTGCAAGTGTTCCTCTAAAGCAGGCCTTTAAAATCAAAAACAGAAATTTACACTTGCCTCCGGGGGTAAGGGCTCCCTATCAACCACAACATCACCACAGTTTGCATTTTTAATTCCTCACATTATCTTTTCTTCAACTTTATATTTTACTGTTGACTGTCATATCCATGCTAAAAAAGTCAAAACAAAACTGCAGAATATTTGAACATGGTAAAATCCACGTATGGATCTTCATCGTCACAACAGGCTGGCCTACACTGTGTAAGGTCCTGATCACGAGAGCGGCTAAGCCTCTGTAGTCATGAAGAGTTTCAACTACATTGCTGGGACCAGAATCCCAGGATGGCAAGGACCAGACCTTGTCCCAGAGAGCACAGAGACCACAGCTAGGTAACAACAAATGAAGACAGCTCTGACATGCTCTCCTCTGGCTCAAGTTCTGTCACTTATGACCATCCTTGAATTCTCCCTCCTTAGGATGTGCTAGGAAATAGCCAGCTGATCTTCAGGATGGTTTTGCAAGCCATAAAAGAATAAATCCTAAGAACAGCTACTTTTGTACAGTTCATTCAGATGAGCATATGCCTGAAGTCCTTCAAGATAATACCTAAACAAATAATTCTTTATAAATTGCTTGCATGTCTTTATATCTTGACATCATGACTATCAAGCCTTTTCTCCCAGCGAGGGGTTTTATGAAAGAGAGGAAGGGAGGAAAGGCAGAGTGTGTAGAGCCTGCTGCTGTGCATATAAAGTCTGAAATGAGAAACAGAAACTAGGGACAGGGAACTAATTAAGCATGGACACTTTCAGGTAAGTTTAAAAAATACCATTATTTTAGAATATACTAGAAAATAAGATATACTTTCAGAGGTTTATACAAAAATTTATAAGAAAATGTTGCGGTTGGCCAAAATATAACAATGCACCTTGTACCTCTGATAGAAACAGTTTTGCCAAGTGTGTTGCACATACATGCCAGTCAGAGGACCTGAACCCCTTGTTATCCCATTTATAGCAGTAGTCATAACATCTAGAAGTATAAACATTCAGAGTGACAAAGTAGTAACGCAAAAACATGATTACATTTTTTTTAAAAACAAGTGTAAATTAAGGCAAACATTTTTTTGACTTCAGGATGGAATTTACTCCATTCCTAATACACAGACTGTATGGAAAGGGGCCTAAAACAATGAAAAAACATATCAAAGTTGATATGCTAGTTACATAGCAATGTGAGCAGGTATCAGAGGATTACTTTGCATGTTACCTTAAAATGTTAATCCTGAGTCTCAAAACTATTCTCAAATTTATAATCCATTTGCAAATATGCTGCACTTTTCAATTTAAAAAGCTTCTAATTGACTGAGGTGGAGCAGATCTCCTCAGCAAGGCTAAAAATTAATTCAGAATTGTTGCTGAGAGTGAGATTTGGAGCTTCATAAAAGCAAAGGTAACTTTAAAAGAATTTATTGGGTGTTGTCCTACAGAACAGAGCCTTGTCCCTAGGCTAAGCTGCATGGCTGAAAGATGGCACAATTTTACAGAGTAATACGACGTGCCAATCTTTGTTGTGAGCATTTGTTATCTTATACCCATGTTGAGATCCTGCAACAAGCTGGCACACTTGCCATTTGCCAGTATAAATAGATCTAATTGCAGAAGTAGGGTGGTAGTGTCCTGAAATTAGGAAGCAGAAAACACAGTGATAAAGCTGTATGCTCCTGCGAAGAGCTAGTAGAATCTTGAATGTTTTTGTCCTCTTACCCACTATCACACCAGTCCATGTCTTCCTCCCACAATGATTAGTCCCAGTTTTTTATTTGCAAACAGGTGCCTTTTGTTATGAAATCAGTCTTTTATCCAAAGTCTCGTAATATTTCTCTGTCCTTGTGCCTGATGCTATAAATATCTGGTAGAGTTCTACCCAGTGGAAGCCAGGATGCTGTCAATGCAGAAAGCTCTAGTTTAACACAATATATGCAACTTCAAGACAGTGACTTAAAGGAGCTAAATTAAGCAGGTGAATACATGTTCACAAGAATGAGTCCTATTCTTTTTTGCCCTAGAGGGCCAAAAATCCGTTAGAAATTTGGTAGTTTTGATGCAACATTCTGTATGTTTGTGCATTCAAATTTAATTTTTTCTTTGCATGAATAATTTTATCACACATTTATATCCCTGGAAATAGTGTTTACTTCTATAAGTAGTGTTCTACTTCTATAAACATCTTGAACCACAGCTGCACATTGCCATTAAGGAAAATTTCTAAAGAAAATTGTATACGTTAATCTTTTTATAAACTCTTTTAACCAGAAAGCATTTTGCATTAGGCCTCTAAAACTTCCCTTTAAATTGAATATGCTGTTAGGCTATTTCCTGTAGAATCTTCTTCCTTTCTCCTTATCAGGAACCATATAGCTTTCTGAGATCATTAATCTTAAGATGTCATCCCTAATTAACGGACCCTGTAACCCAGTGTATCCCAGCGTATCCCGTAGAGAGGTCCATGCATAGCTGCATACGAAAACAGGCCCAGACACAGTAACGGATGTAGCATGTAGCTTTGCCTTTGAAGCACAGTGATTTCTAATACAATATTTGCCATTCATGCTTCCTCTTCACCACTTTTATAAGTTACAACTAGTGTAGTTACACAGAATTTTCAAAATGGTTTTCTTTTTCCATCAGAACACTTACGTAGGTTCTCAACTTGGAGCACAGGAGTAATTCACTTGAATAGGACTAGATGCAATCTAAAAGTTAAGTGCAGTGTAAAAAAAAGTAAGTGTATGCAGAAACATGTTGTTGAATGAGGATATCTGAGTACTGCCACCGGGAAAGCAACACTGCTCCTGGAATAAAACCGCAAGGCTGGCAATGAAAGCGAGCTGGAAGGCTGCATTTGTGGTTTGTATCAGAGAGGCTTCTGCCTTCAGATACCCACACTGCTGAAAGCTTGTTCATACTAACACTCCCAGCAGTCTCAATGCCCCTGCACACACAACCTACTCCTCTTCGGTGATGCAGCCTGGGTAACAGCAACCTGGAGAAAGGAAAACAAAGGTGGTGGCGGTAAAATTCTGTCTCCTTTGAATGGCTGGTTGCACTCTCAGTGACTTCTCTGAGAGCCAGATGTCTCTCTTTCTGATGAACAGAACATAACTAACATTATTAACTTGCAATAAAAGACATAACTCAATACCACACTATTTTATATGTTTTAGAGGCACTCTCTATCCAGCTGCCTCTAGTGACTATAAAAAAAAGGAGTGCTTGAAGAAGCTCCTAACTGAGGACCCATTCATGAAGAGTGTTTAGGTAAGGTCTACAGTCCTAAATTGCTGGCCATTCACTTAGCTGTGTTTATCTACTGTTTGATTTCCCGGCCCTTAGGAATTATGCTTTTAAAGTCTTTTCCCCCATCAGCATGCAAGTTACTTTATTTTTCTTCAAAGAAAATCTGAGATGCTTATCCAATTGCTTACCCTCCAAAACTGGTGCCTTAAGAATACCAGCAAGTTTTAAGGAACTTGCAACAGTCATATGAGTGGTCACTACCTCATGTATTGTCAATTCCGGTGTAATTTGACGGGGACAGGAAAGGTGCTTGTTTTTGAAACAATATGGCTCTTGGAAGTATGGGCTTCTCCATGTAATAATAAGAACCTGGGAAAGAAATTAATACATGATTCATGCTAACACAAATATATTTAATATAATTATACTGAATTGTTATCTGAGCATAAAACAGTGATAGGGTGTGAAACACTAAGGCTGATAATCTATATTTGCTTGTTTACAAGAAGCTCTTTTGCTTATTAATAATTACTCATGCTAAAATAAAGACGCCAAAACCCAGTGTGCAGCTGTTATGTTTTCAAATTGTACAAACCAGTGAAACTTCTGAAAATGAGCTTAATGCATTTCAAATTTTTATTTTTGCTTCCCTTCCAAAAAGAAATATTTTGAATTCAGGCACCTTCCAGTAAGACTGAAAGTTTTGAAGTCACTTATGATTACGTACTGAGTTTACATATATTTGCAGCAACCCAGAGATGCAAGCATAAACACATTCTTTTTTTTTTTTTTTTTTTTTTTTTGACTCTTACGCAGAAACTGGACATGTCATGGTAATGAAAAATGAACGGTAAAAGATTGTGCTGGCAGTCCTTCTGATGGAAATAATCGACGTGATGGCATGGGCCACCTGATATCTAGTGTGAACTGATTGTGGAAGGGCATCAAGAGAAAGGAAAGGGGCAAAAAGTACGGACAAGAAACTAGCCAGTGGCATTAAGTGGAAGAGCTCAGCCATGCGTTATAAGCAAATAGTACCTTAAAAAGTGTCAGAAAGGCCTGTGCTCAGTAAAATCTCTTTGGAGCTAGAATAATATAACATTAATCTCACATAAACATATACATACATTTGAAACAACTGTGTTATATATACAGCTATTTAAAATGTGCAGTTTTAACTCAGTTTTAAAAACCTCACAAGCACTAAGATCCTCTAGAATACATTGCACTGGGTTGGAAAGAGCAATCGACCAATGTTTTTTCCTTGTTAGCATCATAGGACTCTGTGTATACAAGAGAGGATGTGTATAATTGCAGACTACTTAAATATTCCATACGGATCTATTTTAAGCACTCATATTTCAATCAATGGTACAGAAGGAAGCTGCAGTATAAACAAACTCCATTCAACTAGATTTGCATATTGGTGTCAGTAGTTTGATTCAAACCAATTAGACCACGTAGTTATCTATGGAAAACATATGGCAGACTGATAAAAACCCACTTCTATGTTTAAAATCTACAGTATTTCATTTGCATAGCAAAAAGCAGCTGAAGGAGGATATTATTTTTCAAGGACTAGACAAACTGATACAAGGAGAACTCCTTGGGCTGGATCCTCAGCTAGTATAAATCACGATGAATACACTGGTGAATTGAAATGGGATTACTCACTCTAAAAGCAGACGTGCTCACGTAGCCACTGAATCAAGCATTGATTTCTCTTTGTTCTCAGTTCCTTATCTGTTAAATGGGGCACCTCATTTTCTCACCGATTATTATTTCCATTAAGAATGAAAGCCCTTCAGAATGAGGATTGTCTGTTACTTGTGTTTGTACAGAGGTTTGCACAAGGGACATGCCCTAACATGAATAATGCCAATGGCACCTTTTTCTCTAACATTTCTCTCTCATGATGTCCTAAAAGCTTTTCATTGCTCATGTTTGTCTTGAGCAATAAAACGTATTTACTTTGAGTGTCTGCACCTTTTGGATACAAATAAAATAAAATTAAGAAAATGTAAAGAGCCACCAAGGAAAGCAATGAAGAAGGACAGACAGATAAATTTAAGTGGGAAAGAACATCCTGCTCCCAAGAATCACCTTCTACGGTTGCCACTTTCCATATTAAAAAGAAAAAAAATTCCACCCTTTTGAGCAGTTACTGATCTAGCTATAAAAATATCTGATCTGCACAGCATGACCAATCATCTCATCAAGGCCATGTTCAGATGACCAGACCTACATACTGTTCTGCCAATATCTGTATGCTAAGCATTTATTCCCTTCCTAATAATGTGTTCATGGCTCCTAAGCTGTTCTTTTATTCTAAATGAAGCAACCACATGATTTGTTGGGTCACATAATTTACAAACAATGACATTGCTGTCTTGAATGAATATCAATTAAAACAGAATGAATCCACCATCATCCATTTGAAATTTGAGCTAAACACTGTATAAAGTGACAATATATGCTAATTTCTCCCCCCTCCTACACATTCTTCAGTGTACAAGTCAGTTCACTGCAGATGAATTATTCCACAACTACTGAAACATGGAAAACCAGGAGACCCAACCATGAGTCAGGGACAAAACAGTGCTTGTGTGTGTGTGTGTGTGTGTGTGCGCGCATATATATACATATATATGAAAATCTGGTATCAAAATCATCTTCATCTGGCCAGTAGTTAGAGTTCAAAAAGAAATGTCATTTTCTCATTGGCATGCACATTAGCAAAATAGCTGGAGCAAGGGACTTGGCTAAATGTTGTCCTGTCTGTGAACCCTGAAATAGCTTCAGTTTCTCATGAAACCCCTATTCAGTTTGTATGAAGTAAATTTAACAGCAAGGTTAGTAATAAAAATAAGTTTTAGAAGTATTAAAACATTCCAGTTAGTTAAATAAAACCCCACGTTCTGGATGCTGAAGTTAACTGAGAATCACAAAAATCTCAGCCGATGCCGCTCCAAATATCTCCTTATGAATATCCAAATCAAATAGTTTCCTAGACCAGGTGGTTTCTTTAAACTACCTGTATAATCAACCTCCACATTTTGGTTTTAGTTTGATCTTGATACCATATTGCTCACTCTTCAGTGGGTATTTTCAAAGTGAAATTTGACATGAAAAGAAAAAGCCAACAATGTCAGTCGTTTTTCTACTGATGAATTAACATTGAAAGGAGCATTTCATAGTAAATGGCTCTACTCATAAAAGTTGCAGGACTGAGTTTTTGTTTTGAACTAGGTAAAGAGCTGGAAGTACTGAGCACAGAAGAATCCAAATAATACATGGAACTGTCCATGCGGTCAAGGTGTAGTTGTCTGCTTAGCAACTTGCTGAGTGACAGGGCTGGATGCTTATTCAGTTTTAACACCTCTTGGCTTCGAAGCATAGCATGCTCTGCAAAGAAGCGCTGTGTTCTCTGCCTCCGAGTAAATGCATGGGAAATTTTGTTCCAGATGCTTTATCCTGTTTATTGTTCCATCAGATGAAATAATTATTTATGCAATCAATCTATTTATGTGTATGTGCATAAATACATCTATTGAAAATTACAATGTATCAATGAACATTAAAACAATCTCTTCCTTTCTTATGCATTATCCATATAGACCCCAGGAAGACCATACTGCTCTAAACAGGTGATTTTTTTTCTGTCTTCTACACAGCCCTAATCAGCTTTTCAAAATTGGCTGGGGAGAACAAACAAAACTTGCTGCTCACCACACAGCTACAAAGTCCAAATTCAGCTGATCTAAAAGGATTTCTCTCTTTTCCTACCTTCAAAGATAGTGCCTAAAACAAAAACTACTTTAGCCTTTCCTGTAAGTATTTATTAGAAAACAAAGAAGAAATAAAACTTTAAACTGCTACCATTTAGTGCTTTAACCTATTTGTATGCAAACATCTTAATTTTTGGGGGACTAAATTACTCCTTATGAACAATTAATTTTCTTTTGAAATAGTGCATAAAAATTATATGGCTAGACAAAATATCAAACTCCTGCATGTAAGCAACTGAGCATGTAGTCAAGCAGAAAACTTTGTTTGATCTCACTCACTTTTACCAGTCACAGAATTTGATCTAACTCTGTAGGGAATCTTTGGCCTTTCTACACTCCTCCTCAGTTTGTTTTTACTCTTGTTAGTAGAGTCAGTATAAAAGAACATGTTTTAACAGCAGGTTTTATTACCTTTCTTCTGATTTCCTTCCTACATTGGGCACTTTTCCATTTTTCATTTGTTGAATAGAATAGCTGACAGTCAAGTCATTCTCTTACTCCATTAGGAAGAGCTACTTAATGTTGATAACTTGTTAGTAGTCCTCTTTGTTTCCCCAGAAATTATCTTCCTTTGTACAAAATGGATATCTGAAAGCACCCTGAGAGCTACATCATATTCACTACTCATAAACAACAACAAAAAAAGACTCAAGGCTGTTTATACAACTGTGCTCTACAATGGCCACAGCAGTGCTTTCTAATGTAGGTGTAGAACAAGACAGTGCAGAATAACCCTCCAAGCATTTTTTTGATTTCAGGGCCCTTTTAAGTTCACTTAACACTGATTGAACTCAAAGAGCAGAATAACAGCCATCTACAAAGAAATCAGTAATGAAAGAAAATGTTTCTATTAGGGTTCTGGGGTGACCCATATGTCTTTCATGCTACTCAATATTTTCATAAACTAAAAACTTTGCAGGTAACGCAGTGATAAAGAATGATAACAAAGACGCTACCCAGATTGGCTTGGATCAGTGGGTAGGCTGTGACCATTTTAGTTTGGTTACAAGAAAGGTTATGCAATTAGAAAAAGGAAAGCAAGCCATGTAAAGGGGATTGAACTTGGAAAGTAGTAAATTCGGAAGTGAGTCTTAGAAGCTGAATCAAGATACATTTAAGTTAGGATTAAGATAATTGTTTAAATGGTTTGAGCATTAAAATTTGAAACAACCTTTCAGGAAAAATGGTAAATTCTTCATCTTTGGGCATCTTCAGATCAGTACAGGATCCTTTTTGTATTTGTGTCAAAAACAAATTACTGAGCCTAATAAAGGAGGAGATAGATGGCTTAGTGGCCTGGGACAGACAGGAGGTCTGACTAAACATTGTAATGCTCCTTCCAGCTTGAATTTTCATGGCGTAAAACAGGCTCATACAAGAAGATGATGTTTACTGTTCTGGAAACCCAGGTTACTACCCGACTCAACTCAAAACATTCAAGCATTGAGATCACATTGCTCTACCATGGGCAAACTACTGCTTCCCTCATCTCTCTGAGTCTGCTGCCACTCTGCCTCTTCAGAAGCACATGGCTTAAAGACTTCTGGAGTCTCTGTCTGGACTTCATGCTTTCTGAGCCATCAGAAACTCTATGCTCAGTTGAAAACACAGATCCCACCTCAAGAGCTCTCCAATGTCTAATAGCAACTTTAGGTATTTACATAAAAAAAGTGAAGCAAGACTTTTACTAGTTCAGCTGAGAATGCATAGGGAAAACATAATTATGATTAAACATATATACAGGCAATATCATTTACAATACACAGACAATTATTTTAAATGTGTGCTTAACATCTTTGTGGTATGTAAGCACAAGTTTAGTAAATTGAGTGGAATATAGTAGACTTATTGTAAAGAAAAATGATATCCTTATTGAGCTTGAATTCTACTTTCATAAATTGTCAATAAGAAAACTACAGAGAAAGAGCAAGATGGGAAAAGAAATTCAAGAAACATCATTTCTTCACTGCACACTTTGTCAAACATCTAGCGTCTTACAATCCCCCCCAAAATAGCACTTGCTTACTGCAGGTGTTAATATATATATACTTACAGCAAAGATGAATTATTTGAGATTAACACTTACAAAGTCATGTACTGTCCTTGCTCTCTAGAAGAACTCTTAGATGTCAGTAGAAGTTAGACTGAAGGTCAGTTATAGCTCAAATTGTTGCTGATGCTATATTGGAAGGATTTGCTTCTACATTGTTAACCTTTGCTTTCAAAGCTATATTTCTTGACCATAAAAAAAAAAAAAAAATCATTCGAGGTTGCTACTTTGAAATTTAATGTAACAAGATCTTAGGCTATAAAAGAAATTCCTTAAAAAATTTTAGTAATGTAAGGGAAAAAAATAAAGCTGAAGCAAATCTCAAATGTGATTGACCAGTTCTATTAACACCCCCCCACACACACACACACACACAAACCAACAACAAAAAGTAATGGCTTTAACTTCGATTCCACACAAAGATTACAGGTAACAACATTTTGTAAGGGTCCACAACTGCTCATAGTTTGCCTCAGTTATGGCAGTGTACATCATAATAAGCAGCTCTTTACCTTTCATTTCATAGATGCTTGATGTGGTGCAATGCCATAATGTATGCTGAAAATGTAACAGAAGTGTTGTAAAAAAGGCATGTTTTCAAAGAAACTCAAGCAAGCAGCAGTTGACACAGGTCAAGAAGAATGACAGTGAGGCTAGGTGCTATCTGCCAGGGCAGAGGAAGAAATTGGGAAGGCAAGATTTTTAGAGATGCTGAGAACAGAGTTTGAGCGAAGCTAGCCTAAAGGCTCTGATTCATGAAAATACTTTCAAATACCTGTAGGAGTTGCTGCCTTGAAGCCTCTGTCCTGCTCTGCCCTTCTTGGAAGTTCCCTTTTTACCCTCTCTGTTGGAGCTCGGCTGTCTCTAGAGCAGCTGCTGAACTGCAGAATTTATAGCCAAGGACATTAAGTTAAATCAGAACTTCTTGCAGATAGCCTGTTATTCTATGCTGCAAATTGTGGCAGCTCAGACATATTTAGAAAAGAATATAAATAAACTCATAGAGGGCTGCCCTCAGTAGGATGGACCAAATCACTGGCTCCCACAGCTAGTTTCAGACCCGCAGCTGAGGGCAGCATTGGAAAGACAGGATATTTGTAGCAACACTCCACCTTCAAGTGCATCAGGAGCATTTTATTGTCAGCTGCGACAGGTGGGACACATTGTTATTCTAGGTTAGAGTATGTAGCAATAGTTAAGCATGATTTAGAACTACATTTATATTTATTTTTCTTGTAGCCCTTTGGTATTTTGTACCTAAAAGCCTTGAGTCCTACATCTTTTGTTTGATTTACCCATTAATCTTTTTTTTTTTTTGAAGAGCAAGTACATCTGAGTAAAACTGACAAACAAAGTTCTGTCTATCCTCATGGAGGCAATAGATCAACATAAATGGGAGAGCCAGCTGTCTCCAGGGAAATGATCTCTGGTGGGTGCCTTGGGGTTAAGCTATAGAAGCTGGATCAGCAAGCTATACATCCCAAATGGGACAGCATCAGCAAAGTGCCTCATCAAAGAGCATCAGCTGCTGGCTTTGGAGAAACTGTTCTCCCAGAAAGGAGCATTAGTTAGCAGTAAACTCACCTTTACATATTCAAACAAAACCATCGCATAGTTCAAAGATGAGAAAAACCCAAAAATATCTTCACGTTAGCTCTTGCCCTGCCTCAGAAAAGTTAGCAAATTGCGTATGCTGTTATTACAATTTACAGTAAGCAGAGCAATGGGTACTATGCTGTCCTATAAACCTGATGAAACAATAGCAATCAATGCATTACAATCAAATCTGGCAGGCAGTTAGGTTATTGTTTTAAAGTATGTCCCATAGTTCAATCCATGCACTGCATTATTAAATATGAATGCCAGAATTTCAAAAACAATCTTCACCAACTAATGTTTTTAGGACATTTTATATAAAATGTTCAATACCAATGATGTGACAAGATCAGACAGACCTGAGCAGAAAGTAGCAATTGCCTGGCTTAAGCCTGTGGAGCAAAAAGTCATGGGGACAAAGAAGCCTGACAAATCTCAGAAAATGCCTTATTTCTAACAACATAAACAGGCATGTGCATAAATTCCCAAGTTCTGGATGCATATGAGAAAAACACTGGATACAAACTGCAGTAAAGAGATGATTGAAAACCACTGAGTACTGATGTCCTAATGTGTTTTTTTTTAAGCCTTTGGAACTGGCAGAAATGTGTATTCTCCATCACAAAGTTTTCCTCTGGAATTGGTTGGGGCGGGGGGGGAGGGATGAAACAGCTGTGGCTCAGGCCAATGATTGGTATTTTTTCAACAGTCACTTATGAATCTTACTTCTATGCTCTATTATGCACTATTATAGGTTGTATTTGGATAAGACCATGACTAATACAGTATTTGGGAACAGAATGGGAAGTACCTTTTAAGTTCAGAACTGTGAGGTATAGAACTGAAAATAGCAAGGAATTTGAGAAAAACCGTAGGGAACTATTATCATGCAGGTAGATCAGCCTTATACTTAGCCTACTAATTATCCACCACAAATACAGGTACTAGTGTCATTTCAAGGGTAACAGGGCTGTTTCATCACTCATCAACTCCGTTGCTCACAGAGCTTGCTTTTCTGAGACAAGCTAATGTAGCATAACCAAATATGACAAATCACAACACTGTATTTTAGCAAAGGGCAGCATGAAATAGCATCTCCATCTGAAAGACACTGCTACTCCAAAGGATTTCCTGAGATTTCAAACAGTGAAATGTCACTTACTTTTTTTGGGAGAATGCATACATATACATATACATGCAGATGTGAAAACCAATTCCAGACCATGTGCTAGACTTTAAAAATTTGCAGTTAAATTGATCTTTACTACCTACTTACCACCTCATTATCCCTGATAAGCTTTGCTGTGGGAGATATAAACAATTCATAAAGTCATTAAATACTATTAGGATTTTTATTCACATTCATTCAGGGAGAGAAGGGCTGGACTATGTCTTTTCAGTGATAGTCACCTCCTAATTCTTAATTCCTCTGTAAGATGTCGGTTTGGTTTTTTACCATTAGGTGGCTTTAATTTTACTCATACCAGTGAACTAGACACAAAGCTCCAAGTCAGACAAGGTTTGCCCTTTTCCGGTCACCCTTTCATTCAGGGAACTTGGAGTCTGTGGAAGCCCATCTGTGATAAGATGACTGTTAGCAAGCAGGAGAGCTATCCACATCTCAGTCACTTCTGAACAAATACTACGTTTCTAATTGCCTTTCCAGAAACTTTTCTGCAGAACTATCAGAGAAGAGTGTTTACTAGAAGATGTTATTTAATATAAGGGCAAAGTGTATTGATTTTTAAGTCAGAAAATAATTCCATTCCTTCTTCTGTCAAAACACTGTCATACAAAAGCATTTTTTTATTTTACTTTTGAGGATTTTGAGTTGGAATTCCTTCTCTTACAGGAATGTGAGGATCATAGATCTGTCAGATCTAGTATAGCTGCATACATTTGAATCTTATTCTGACATATGCCTTGGGTCAACATGACACTTGTGCTGGGGAGGATCCGTACCAAAAGAGCAATCAGCACCTAGAGAATGTGCCATCCTGCTGGGCTCCCTGAGCACACAAGTCCTCCTGGAGCAGCATGGCAGTAGGTGCCATAGCTCATTGGAGACATCTGGCACGTGGTGCCCCAAAGCAGGAGAACAGCAGTTGCACAGTATTAGCCATGTGTGAGATCCAGTCTCCACAGCAAGACAACATCTATTTCTTTAGTAAGGCTAAATACTCTTGATGCTGTAACCAGCAACTTCAGTCACATATCAGCAATCCAAAATAGAAACACGCAAGATAGAGACCGAAATAACTACAGAGTAACCTTGTTCAGGTTGTCAGACAAGAATGTGCAAAGTTTAAACAGAAATGGGGAGCGGGGATCAAGCAATGTTATAACCATGTTATCATGACTATAATGTCCTAGCAGGCAACGAGGACAAAAATAAATATTTTGCCTCAGCCTTCAGTTCTCCAAACAATTAAGCATGATCTTAGTGCTATACACAAGTAGTCCCTTAGAAGCCGATAAAGTCACTTGCACAGATCAAGAAAAGCATAAAACTAAGCATCTGCAGAATCAGAACCACAACAATATGTTCCTTGTTATATAACAGAAGAGAAAAGCACTGGAAGGGGAAGTATCAGGTTTTTCCAAATACCGCATTTACATTTTCTTTTGTTACTGCTAGGGTTCTCTGTTGCAGAGGAACAAAGGATGCAAATCCCCAAAATCTGAATTCTAAGTAATTTTAGGGATCCCTTATCTTACTCAATCTCATGGTTCTCAGAGAAAATATATAACCTGGAGGAGAATTAGAAATGAGCCTATCCAGAATAGAAGGAACAATGCTGTTGTAAAAGCCAGAGACAAGGTAATCATTTACAGACAGAAACTTTAGGTAAGCATAAGGAACCTGGTTGCAAATGCTAACTTTGACTTAAAGGAAACAAAACAAGTATATGTAAAAAAATTGTTACCAGCTGATATACGTACATATCATTTCTTTTGCAACTAAAATACATTTTCAAAGTGAATGTTAATGTTTTACCTGGCTAAGAAAGATGAAACTTTTTTTCAGTGCATAGTTTAGTCAAGCATTTCCCACAGTCATTTTGAAACTGGCCAAATCTCTAAACATTCTGGTAATTTAGAAGCAATTCCTATATTTATTTTTAATTTAAATCTCTGTAACTATTCTGTCCTTCAACGAGAGAAGCATGCTATGCTGGTACCCAGAATTGGGTTTCTTCCAGTAGCTGGCTTACTCTAAAGGCATAATTCTTTCTTATGTAAGAAATATCACTAATCTAGCTATAAATTAATGTGGGATTTTTATGGGGATCCTGTTTTTTTTTTTTTTTTTTTTTTTTTTTTTTTAATGGAGTCTCTACAAGACTCCATGCTCTCTGGCTTTGCACCTGATGCACCGGTATGAGTAAAATTAGACACATCAAGTGGAAAGATACGTGAGTGAATACGTACAGCAAACAATTAGGTTTTTCCTGATAAAATTGCTCTATGAAGAGGGATCTTCTCCACTTGGGATGGCACTGATGGAGCCAAAATGCTTTGAAGTATTCATGGTACCTTGCTTATAGCATTAGGGCTCTGATGAATCAAAATAACTGATAAGGTGTTCGACCATGAAACAAACAAATATAACTAGCATAAATGTTGCTTGGGAAAACCGTTTCTACTTCCCTTGTCAGATCTCACATTGTTTCTTCTTATAGTTACCCACTGAAGGCAGGAGATACAAAAGACAGACCTTCAGCAGAGAACAAGGAAACAACGTGCATACATACAATATACATACATACAACATACAATGATTGTATGAAAGGAAAAAAAAAGTCAGATCTCTCCACCAATAGGCATTTGGAATACTTCTCTTCCTCCAGCTTCCAGTTTTCCCTGGAATTCTTTTTAAGCTCTTATCTTAACAAGTTGTCCCACATCCCAGAAATATTTATGATCACCTCAATAAATTCTTGAACTTCATTAATGTGCTGCTTCACCCCTCTTCCAGTTTATTGATGAAAATGTTAATTAATATTGATGTCATTTCCCAGTCATTTGGTACCTACTCTCCTGAATCTATATGGAGCATCTTTCACAGAATATCAGGAATACATCCTGGAAGAAATATTTCTGCCTTTGTAACAACCACAACAAAAGCTGGGAGTTCTACTCTAGCATGAGTGGACAGCAACAGCATATGTTCAATTTGATCATCACTGCTTTGACCCTATTATGCTCTATCTCATTACTGAATTTAAATGCAGTATCCTTTAGCATATGGTATATTATGGCTCACAGCAGGGAGAGTATTCAGGACTACTTCCCCTTTTTACAGCAGTACATTTGTAATTTCCTGCAGGGACAGCAATGAATCACATACTCTGCTGCAACAGCAGCCTAACATGGACGGACTTTTCACCAACACACACATTAGACTTGAATATGGACATAACTTTTTGTCTGAAAGCAAGAGTCATGGAAGGGCTGGAGATTTGTGTAGTGGTGCAATCGCTTGGGATGTAGGATGGACACTGGGCAGTGCTGATCTCTTCTGCCTAACCTACCATCTACTGGTGCTAATAGGAGTTAAAAGTATCTACCCAGATCTGAAAATAACATATGCAATGAATACGAGCATCTGTTAATTAACTGACTTTTCGTCTGGTGCAGCTCTCCCTCTTGGATACTGTAATTTGAATGTATTTATCATCACTATCATGGTTCTTAAAAACAGAAGAAAGAGTAAAAGATATTTTCTTGGTTACCCTGTTTCAAATATAGTGAATAATTGGTAAGGCATTACTGATGCCTTTCCACCATCTTATGTTTTGACAGAAGATGTTCTAGGTGCACAGACCTAATTCATTTCCAAGCTCTGTCAGTCCTCAGTCTCTTGCTGAGATTTCCATAGAGACAATACACTGTGGTGCTGGTTTTATGATATGAACCTCTTCCACTAGTAACTAGATTGAGAGCACACACTTATTTCACATAGGCAGTCAATCAGTCTTTGGAGAGA
This sequence comes from Dromaius novaehollandiae, assembly GCF_036370855.1. NCBI lineage: Eukaryota > Metazoa > Chordata > Aves > Casuariiformes > Dromaiidae > Dromaius > Dromaius novaehollandiae. The sequence continues at coordinate 12,845,636 of NC_088108.1, forward strand.
AAACCTTATGGTTACTGCTTCACTGGTCTGGTCTGTAAGCAGCGATTTGAGGAGAAAGTTTCTGAAAATCATTACCAGCTCTCTGAGCCAGTCAGACTTCCAATAAAAATGAGCACAAAATATTTCCCCTGAAAAGGCAATGACCAAAAATTCACATGAGCTAGATTTCTTGTTTTTGTCAGTTACATGGTAATTTTTATCTATCTTATCCATTACCCAGAGTAGTCATCCACGTATTTCTATCACAAACATCATTATGGGATTTGGATAAACCATCCCTGACCTTTACCAGAGGATACTGGTAACAGAAGATTGCTTTCTAGACAATATTAAACATATTAAGATTCATATCAATAAAGACATATCCCTGATATTCTTTTCTAGTCTTATGGGATGCACAACCATCTGCCAAAGCACAAGCTGGCATAAACTGATGTAGCACAACTGACTTCAGAAAAAAAGATTCCAATTTGCAGCAGCAGGAGATCCACCAAGTGCTTTGGATCAAAACATTTCCCTCTTGTTATAAATCTTCTGTTTCTATAATTTGGTCAGTCCTTCTGATGGCCTTCATATATAAAAGTCTATGGGACCAGATGTGATTCAGACAAAGGTCCTGAGGAAGCTAGCTAATGTCACTGTGAGGCCACCCTCTATCATCTTTGATAGGTCATGGTGATTGGGGAAGTTCCTGGTGACTGGAGAAAGGCACATGTCACACTCACCTTCAAGAAAGGCAAAAGAAGGTGGATCTGGGAAACTACAGGTCAGTGAGTCTTACATCAGTCCCAGGGAAAATAACGCAGCAAATCCTGCTCTAAGCCATTTCTAGCCATGTGATGAACGACTAGAAAAAGCCAAAGTGCAGCTAGTGGCCAGTTGCTAGTAGCATTCCTCAGAGACCTGTACTTCAAGACTGGGGCCAGTACTGCTTGAGGTCTTTATTAGTGAGCTGGAGAGTACTCTCTGCAAGTTTGTGGATGATACCAAACTGGGAGGAGTGGCTGATATACTGAGGGTTATTACTGTTTTTCCAGCACATGTGAAACCACATCTGGAGTACCATGTCCAGATTTTGGCTACCCAGTACAAGAAACACATTGATGTAATGGAGTGAGTGCAGCATGGGACAGCCAAGATGATCAGGGGGCTGGAGCACAGGACATATGAGGAGAGGCTGAGAGAGATTGATTTGTTCAGCCTGAAGAAGGGAAAGTTAAAGGGGAGATCTCATTGTCTGTAGCTACCTAATGGTTGGGTATAGAGAAGATGAAGCCAGATTCTTCCCAGAGGTTTATAAGGATGGGATAAGAGTCAATGGACACAAGATGGAACTTGGGAAATTCTGACTAGATTAAAGAAAAAAAAATATAAGAGTGGTCAAAACTGAGCCTGACTATGAGCTGTTTCCACAAAAGCATTCTGTCCTTCAAGAAAAATACCATACTTAAGAAGGATAGCAGCAATTGCAAATTGTGATTAGAACACACAGCAGTGGGAAATTGCAATCTTTGTACTAACTGCATCCAGAATATATATTTCCTATTGTAACTAATAATAAAGGCACTTCCTCTGAAATGTAAATGTAATGCATCTTAAACTCTAACAAACTTGGGGAAAAGCCAAGCAAGCATATTATAAATCAGTCTTCACAGTTTCCAGTAAAACTGGACATTATCAGGAATATACATTATTGCTTTTTTAACAGAAATGTCCTTAACATTGTTTAACAGACATACAATGATGATTATTATAGGTTGGCAGGCCAAGCTAAATCTTACATCTCACTGCTTCCACGCTGAATTATTTTTACAGCTATTTTTCTAAAAGCCTTAATAAGAGCAGTACCATGGAATCATCAAGTCTCATTACTGTTGTTATACCTAGATACATCAAGATGCTGGTGCCAAAGCACAAAGATGTAGCAAGTGCATATGTTTTATCCTTTTCAAAGGGCATAAACAAAATGAGCTCACTCAGAAGAAACCTATTGACCTCATCCATCTGAAATGGTCACTCACTACTTCGCAGGCTGTGGATATGGGTGTTGCAGACTTCACAGGGACTCCAGCATTCTCAGGAATTGGGCAGTCTTCTTCATTAACTGTTGTCATCCTACACAGCAAAGGCCGCTGGACAATTCAAGTTTCTTTCACATTATGAGTTTGTGATTTCTTCCTGAAAGTACTGCAGACAAACTTAAAGCTTAAGAGTACCAATGGAGAAGCCACCTACCTTTAAGAAGGCAGCTTGTCACTCACTGTAAGGTGAGGCTGAAACTACCTATAATTTAAAAGGCCTAATCCTGTAATGTATGAGATACCTGCCTGCTTGCTGTTATTGGGGACAGATGCCTGCCTAGACAACCAAGACAATATCTACACAAAATAAATAAATTGAAGATATTTTGTAGGCCTGAGCACATGTTTCTTTTTTAAAAAAATTATCTAAAAAGGATATTCCAAATCTTTGAAAATTCTCTAAGCTCTAATTTTAATTTTATTTAGTTACAATTATAGATTATCTCAAAGTTTCCTATTATTTGATTTGTGCTTGCTCTTCAGTTTCTACTGCCATATTTTGTTATAGATGAGGTGGAGAAATGAAAATCTGATATTTGCTTTATTTAGCAGACCTTTTTACTCAAAAATAGGTCTTTGCTTCTGAATAACCTCAGAAAAAATATTCATAAAACAAAGTACTTAATGTATTAATTCCACAAGAAACCTGTAACCATCCATATCTCATACGTACAGCTGATCTTAGTTGCTACAAATCAATCTTCATTAAAAAAGCAGGAAAAATTACATTTCAGCCTTACATGTGATTTCTTTCTGTATTAATCCCTGGCCTACTTCAGTTTTAAACTTGAGAAGTGAGAGAAAATTGGCACCACAAGAGCAGTTTGTCAAGGAGATAATACCATGACTGCTGTTAGCACTTACCAAGTATCTGTGGCTCTTAAATTGTTCTGTTGCGGTCTGCTTACAGGATCACACCTAGTCATTTTCATTTTGCAAGATAGTATTTTGGCTGTTTTTCCAATTTTTTTTCTGAAATGTTCAAATCCTGAACATCATGAACAAATGGAGAGCCTCATTTATCTTATCTTCTTTAGGACCTTCAGTGCAATCACAAATACCCACCCGAGGATAATGACAACTCTGTCCCAGTATTTCTGTCCCATCTTTTTCAGAAATGGATAGTTTTCAGTTACTATTCAGCCTGTCAGACATAATCAACATTAAAATGATTCTCACTTACATGGCCTTCCCTGGATTTGAAAGTCCATCTTTTTAAAGTGTATTTTTGATTCACATCTTAAATTCTGCAAACATGAAAAAAAAGAGTGGGCTAAATTTCTATTCGAATGGGATAATTCAGCTGCATTATCTTGGCTGATCAATAAACCAGTAGAAATCCAGCTATATGAAAATTCACTTCTGTTATGGTAAATACCTTATTGTGTAATTCTTATCTGATCCAGTAATAATAACCAAGGCAGCACAACTTGTAATTTTACACAGATCATCGTCTTTGGGTCAAAATCTTTACAACATTTTGAAGTCCTCTTATGATCAAAACCCAACCATTCAATCTGCAAAACCTGAAATATCTTGCATCTTGCGTCATCTTGCATCTCTGCTACATGAAAGCAGAGAGACAAAGGAAGGAGACCAGAATACCCCCAGGTCAAGGTCCACAAGTGAGGTACCCAAGCTAGAAAAGAAATGGGGAAGTGCAACCCATTCTGCAACAGCATCTGTCTGCCTTAGATGGTTTCTTTCTCCTCTGGACTGAGTTCATCCAGGCACAGCAGATCTGGATCATGGACTGTAACAGTTACACTTAATACTACATCCATTACTTCCTACTAGAACGTTTTGCTTTTCACCCCAAGGGTCATAACTCTCAGCTACTGCTGAGTAAAGACTTCTGTTGCATAGACAAGTGTCTAGAAATATCGCTTGCATATAACGGATCCTTGTACATTAGCACAGCTCCTCTGGGACTCCCAACAATTTAGTGTGCCCTCTGGTTATCTCCAACAACCTAGAAGAGCTACAAATGCTACAGTTTGCAGTGTTTTATTCTTACCTCGCCACTGTGTGGCCTAAAGTTTGAGCCCTTATGCAAATTCATTCATTGGCACAGAGAAACCTGGCAGCTCCAAGTATAGAGAGCTGTGCTGAAAGTGATGCAGAGGCAAAGGTAAGGACACCTTTACTCTGTGGCATGCGTCCTTCTCCAAGCTTGCCAAGGCAGCTGTCAAACAGAGCTGTACTCCTGCTGTGATGTAATTCCCTCCCTGATCTCTCCCTCCCTCTCTCTCCTACCCTTAGCTACCCAAAGCAGAAGACCAAGTCTAACATTTCTCTTGACTGAATATTTATCTGGAGACTCCTGGTTATTATCATTCAGCATTTCTTGAATGTAGTGGCAAATCCCATAATTACCTCCTCAATTAGAGGGTATTGAAAGGGAATCCTCCCCTTCATCTTCTAGAGACCATGTCAGAGCTAAACCAGCCACTGGAGAAGAAGACAGGAGAGGATACCCCCATAAATTTGATTTCTATCTTATCTCTGAGATATCAACCAGTGCTTTATCAGTTGCAGGAGAGCGCAGCAGGCAAGAGAGAAACTAAAACGTGAAATTCAATTGAAAGACATCAGCACAAAAACGATTATATTTTATTGCCATAGGAGTTGTTACTTTTCTGTTCCAATTTCATTTTTGTTTTACTTTGGGAAAGTGCTCTTGCATGTGGGAAGGTGCATGTGTGTGTGAACATTTTCTTTCTTGCCCTTCCACTATATCCAGGTTTTCAGCTTCTCTTCCTTTCTGGAAGATATTTTAAAACAATAAGTGTTACAGCACAGCAAGCTTCTTCCCAAGAGGCACACTTCTCCTTTATCAAAATATGTGCAGGGCATTTTTCCCAAGGTTAGCGAATGGAACGTAACCTACAACATCTGCTATTGGCTGGAAACCTACTGTGCCTCTGAATTAGATTTTTAAGACAGATGAGATGTGTCTGCCAGGAAAAAGGCTTTTAAAATGGACCACCTATTATTTTTGAATTTACAGAGGTAACATGGGTTGCTGTTCAGATATATCTCAGGAATTTGTTTCAGGAAAGGAAGAAAAAGATGTGCAATAGGCTCTGAGTGGGTGAAAGGCACAGGGAAAAACAAAAAAGTCCTCACAACTATTTCACTACCTACACTCACCTTTAAACTGTAAACCTAGACCTTGCAAGAAGATAGGTGCTGAAAGCACCAAATCTCTTGGTGCTTCATCATAGACATGTCTACTTCCTTTGGTGGATACAGAATGCTGCACTGATCCACTCAATTCTCATGGCTACTTCCAATTTGCAAAGCTATTCAGTGAGACAAGCGACAAAAATTAGAGCAATTTCATTCAACAGATGCCAGGGCTCCTAGGACCCCAGGCCTGCTGCAGTTCACAGGGCAGACAGCAGATGATTGTTTTGCTTTAAATACATATGTCCATGCTGCCAAAATTATATATTGTGAGATTTTTCCACAAGAAAATCCAACCCAAGCCTAAAGCCAAGAACCCCCTACACACATGCACCCCTCCAACCCCCACACAATGCATTTTTGATGGATGCTGACAGGGATTTGCAAAAAAGAAAAAAAAAAAAGCTCCTGAAGACTGACACTCAAATATCCAGTCAGCTTTACTCATAAAATAAAAATTGAGAGAGAGACACCCCATTAAAAAAAAAAAAAAGCCACCATTGCAAAAAATCATCTGGAGAGATCACAAGATGCCTTACACATGAAGGTTATGGATATAGGAATGAGAAATTCATTCAGGAAATCATAGGAAAAAAGATACAAGCAAACTTAATTGGCTAATTTTAACCAAACATGTATTGTTCGAAGGCTTCCTGTTTCTCCAGCCTCAGCTCCCAGTGTCCCAGACTCGATCCTCTCTTGTACAGGGACTCACTCACACCACAACGTGTAGCAATGCAATGTTGTACGAATGCAAAGGGCAGATGACTCCTTTGCTCATTTTTATTCACAGTGCTCAACACTTTGTACCAGCCTTTCTAAGTGTAAGTCTGTAATTTCTACTAGTTCAATTATGATATGGCACATATATGAAATATTTCAGACTAAGGTTCTAAAGTTTGATTTTCAGCTGAAGCAATCATTTCCATGCACAGCTGTCTGGCCTCCAAACATGTTAGTTAAAACCTTTTGGGAGGATAATAAAATTTGCCATTCAATTGAACGTTGTCCAATTTTACAGCTGACACCAAATGTTACATGATAAACTTATGGTTGAGTTTCAAAGCATTGCTGGCAGTAATGACAATTAAAGGCAGAGTTGATAAAAATTAAAGGTAATAAGTTTCTCCTGCACTTCTCACTGAAGTAGGAATGTTTTATTTTTTATAAACCAGTGTGGGATTTTTTTTTCTAATATCAGTATAAAAGCTAGCACATGTGCAGTCCAGCCGAATTTCAGTGAGAACTGGACATTAAACTCTGCATGAGCTAGTCCACACACCTGCTGTGGAAAAGAAGGTTTTTTTGTGCCATTCTGAACCCTGTCAAGCCCAGCTGCCTTAAACACAAACCACCAACATAAGGAGAGGTTAACACAGATAATAAGAGCTGTCAGTAATAGCTGGTTTAATACTAGTGTTAGGATGGAATTCTCCATTAACGTGCCTGTCTTCCAGTACACCCCAAAAGAAATTAAAGAAAGATCTTAATTATTCTACATTTTGTGTATCATGTACTACAGATAATGGAGCTTTCTAAAACCTAATCAGCATATAGCTTAAAAAGATACACCAGTGAAATAAAAGCTTTGCTTTTATAATGTGCCTCCTTAATTGACGCTTCAGTGTATTTGTTTGAAAGGGCTCCAAGCTGCTGCAGTCCATCACGTGGCTGTGGAGCGAGTGGCCACCTGCCAGAGCAGGTCCACCATCTCCCCTCAGCCCAGCCCTGGAGGACCAAGTGACAGGGGAGGTTAAGGCTCTAGCAGGGCAGATCCTGCTGCAAGCCTGATGCAGGTCACTTGTAAGAAGGGCCTTAGGGTCAAAACATCTTTCTGAACTCCACAGAAGGTGCATTTAATATCCTGAGAGGCTGTATGGTGTCTTTCCCTATTGATAGAAGGCTAAAAGGAACTTTACTTCACACAGGTTTATGGATTCTTTCAAACACCTCAGCACAAAACCAATGCTACAGAAGTTTAAAATCAGGGTGAGTGTCTGAATTGCAATTCTGACTGGCTGTCTTTCTGATATTTTTAATATTTTGCATTTTCCATGTTTAACAGACATTATGCTTAGTTGCTTGATACGCAAAGATTCTGTTTCTGATGGTAAGTATTTAGTCATCTATACAAAGGAGAAACTAGCTTTCAGTATTAAGAAAAAAGGCCTACTTTATTTTTGGTTGGTTGACTTCTTTTCCTTTGTTAACATTTACAGATGATTTAAAATCTAGATAAAATTACTATCTGGTGCAACAGCAAAACATAAAGCCACATCTGTTAATTATTTCTATGAATAAATGAATGACTCAATCCTTCAAAGTCATACAAGTAACTTTCCTCCAGCCCAGTTCTTACTGGCAAGAGGTAAGGAGAAATAAACTGCTGCCGCTTTAGAAAATGAGGTCACAAGGAAATTCATTAGATGGAGAGAAATCCTCAAGGCCTCGATTCTGCAATTAGACACATTATATTGGAGCCCTGTGTCTTTGGAGAATCCCACTGCTTTGAGATGGGGTTTCAGTTGATTGCCATGGGGCACCAAACTAGTGTGGAGGGTCTGTCACTATCAGAATAACTGATGAACAGAACATGCTTGAATGACTACAATTTGCTAAGTTTTATATTCAGTTTAACTCCAACCAACAGCCTTTCTTTAAACCTCTGTCTTAAAGACAGGAAACTGTTAATGAATGGGAAAAACAAGAGAGCATCCTAATGTGATGCTCTGGAAAGCTCAGTGCTAGGTCCAGCTGGTTTGCAATAGGAAGAATTGCTTCACTTTCTTGTACTTTTTTTTTTTAACCTTTTTAGATTAAATTGTGATTTGCTGAGAAAAACCCTTTAGACTTTTGCTGTCCTCTGTGTTTACATATAATGTATACTTGAATGTTGCCACTATGCAAAGCCCAGGGCAGTCTCTGTTCCTTCCAGCAGTGGACTTTGTCACTGTTGTACCCTGCTGTGTGCATGGACTCTGTGAGGCCAAGGACCACAAAAGAATCCATGTAGTGTGCAGTTATTCAAGCTCAGCCTTTGAACTGTAACAGGAATGGGGCAAGACCAAGTTAGAAGAAATACGTATCTAAAATTCTTTATCTCCTTGTTGCCCACAGTGTAGCCACAGAACTTGTTTCACTGTATGCTACAAAAAGAGCTTCTGGGTGTTCTCTAGGGTCTGTCTGGTATTAGCACACTTTGCCTTTTTTAATTTTTCAGTGTGTCCTGGAAAAATAAAGGGTAATGCTTCTCCTGTATTTTAAGGATGGGAGACTGAGGCAAGGAATGTTAAGCATTCATTAGCCTTGAAATAGTCAGTAGTTTGAACTGCTCAGGCTATAATTTCCAGAAAGCATAACTTTTCACAGTACCTTATGGGCAAATGCTGATAGAGTCAGGCTCATCTATTGACCAGTGGCTTAGGCCACTGTAAGAGGCCTAGATGTAAGAGACTGATGCAGAAGCAACCTATAGCATCCTGTTGAAGCAAGGTACTGCATCAGGCTCAACTCAGTGTTAATACTCTGTTTGCACCCAGGCCAGTACGTGTCTGGCCAGGTCTAAGCTCAGCTTTATCTGCAGACAACAGCTTGGTTGACTGCGGCAGAGCCTGAGTGATCTGAAAATGGGACTCCCAGGCAGCCTGCAGGCCCAGATAACGATGGCTGCTCACAGTAAGACCACACCAGTATTGCACAGAAGCACTGTGGCAGAGGAAGGGAAAGCACATCACCACATAATTTCATTACCTCTGCCATGAGACTGTCATTTTTTTTTTTCTTTCTACAATCTCCTGCGCCATATACTACTTACTTTCGAGAAGCTAATAGACCAAAAAAACCCTCAAACAACAAAAAACCCCCACAACCCTCCCCCCAAAACTATCCTCAACAGAAAGAGGCCAATCTTGAAGGCTTTTTTTTTTCTTTCCAGAAACAAAAAGCCTAATTAGTTTGAAGCCAAACACTGAACAACCACCTTTAACAAAAATTTGTTGTCTGAAAAATGTAATTAATCATTCCTCAGTTGTTTGTTTTTGACATGCTTGGGAGGCCTTTTTAACTGAATATAGCATATATACATGCCCAGCATGTATATGCCCTGTATGGAACAACAGGTTGTTCACAGCTATTTTCTTCTTAGAAAAATTATGCCACCTAGGAAGCTAATATAGAAAGGCAAGAACTTTGCACTTCTCCAGTTCTCACAGAACTGGAAGGAGACCACAAAACCATCAATTTCTGGCTAAGAGAATAAGGTATTATTTTTAATTTAAAAAGGAATTATTTTCGACTTTGATAAATCAGCTTCATAAGAAGGTTTAAATTAATATAAAGTGAAATGAAGCCCTCAAATGGCATTCTGTTGAGCGAGAGATTGACACTGAATTTGAAGAGATTAAATTCAGATTAATATAGGGCCATATGCTAATTATGAAGTTCAGATTAACTATAAAATCCCAAAGCATAATCAAGCTTCTTTATTTCAAAGTCATGTCCTCCAAGTTGCCTGGTTCAGATTTTATAAGTCAGTTCACCATGGTAATTCTAGCAGATGAAAAGAGCTGTGCCCACTGGACTGAAAGTAACTAAAGGATCAGCCAGTACTTATGAGTGGGCATATTAGAAATTAACCTTGAGGGGATCAGGAAAAAAAAAAAAAAAAACAGGCAAAATCTTAAATGAGATATTGATCCTTCAGTTTCTCATGCATAAGGAAGAAGGGACAACCTATACATACAACAATCTGGCAAGACATATAACTGAATAAAGAGGGCTTCTGAAATCTGGAATAGGTGACCTATGTGTAACTTCAGGTATATATGGTACAGGTGCTTAACAGCTACTTTCTGCAGAGGTGCTGATTTTCACACTAAAACAACATCATAGTGATACTATATATAAAATAAATACATGCATAAAATAAAACATACTAACTAGGGTAAAACAATTACAATTCCATACTAAACCTGTAATGAATGTTAAATGCTTCCTCACAGATTTGAGGGCATGCTTTATGCTAGTTAATACAGGGACACTTTCTAGGAGCTTCCTTTAAGAAAAAAGAGGAACTTTCAGAGCTAATAAGCATAGGAGTAAAAAAGATTTTCTCCTTCAAAAGATAAGGAGAAGCTGGGCAACATACTGGGTCACTACAGCACAGAAGATGAATATATAATGCTTGGAATACTCAAGAGAATCACTGAGGTAGGAGTCCTTGATAGCAGAATATTTCCACTTCATTTAGATTCCGGAGTAGAGCATTTAAGCTGCTAATCGGCCAACAGGTACATTTCTAGCTCTTCAAAGGAAAACCACCCTCTCCCCAACCTGTGCATAATTGCAGTTCATACACGGTCTCAGCTTCTCCCCAAGATCATGTTTTACTTAACCACAAACAAATTACACTCTTTCCTTTCTTCCATCCATCATAGAAATTTTAATTACCTCTTTAAGAAATATTATTTTTGGATGTTATATAGATATTACACAAATATTTGACAATAAAAGAATACAATGAAGAGCAACTTTTCTCTGTGACAGCACACCTCTAGCTGTTACTGAAAGCAAACAGGAAAACCCCATGTAGTTCTGCAACTTCAACTAGAAAAAGATTTATTTTTAATGTCTTTGATCTCTTGTCACTGGAGATATTTAAAAAGCTGTCCAGATTTTTCCACCAAACTTGTTGATGAAAATATTGGGTTTTTGAAAGGTTTGTCTCCATAGAAGACAGTTTTCAAAACCCTTTGAGTGCTTTGGAAGTGCTACCATGGGGCATTATGGAGCTTCTGGTTTCCTTGTGTCTTCCACAAACCGCTGTATTCCTCCTTTCAGCCAGGGATACCCATAACATACTGGTTTTGCCCTACAAAGCCAAAGTCCCGGTGCATGAGGGATAAGTCAGCTTCATAAGACAATCCAAGCTGCAAAGGAGGAGAGAAGGAGGAAATATTTGCATGACTCTTGCATAATAGAAAAGTGTCACTTCACAACTGAGATCTGGGGCATTGATATGTCCATTTTTAATGTTACATACGAAACAAGATTTACAAAGAAGATCCCCTCTTTCTGGTTTATCAAATAACTGTATTTTAAGATACTTCTAGTCTGATTATAAAATTCCTGCTTTAAGCAGCAGCATGATTTGGAGCCCCCAAGACGACGAGATTGCAAGAGGACCTTCCTCTGAAATTGCTGAGCTTCATTCTTGAGCTCAGCACAAAAGTCGAAAGTGATCTTGGCACTGCACAAGGGTGGGGAGGGAATGAAACATTCCATGCAATATTTGGAGGAAGTAGAATTAAAAAAAGGATTTAAACATGGAAATAAATTGGTATAATATTGGTATAATTCCATTAGACTGAAGAAATGAGCTTACTAAAGCTCATCTCTTCCTCGTCTCTTACAGAATTGCACTGAAGCAGGTCAACATATCTAACAGTGAGCACCACATGCTGTTTTGTAAAAACACCTCTGATCACCTTCTTCAGACATCCCGTGAACAGTTATGAAGCTGGGGCCATAATCACCCTTCTAATTTTATTTAACAGCTGGAATACTATTGCTTTTTCAGTCTATAAGTCTTGGGGTATCTTTATAAGATACCCCAAACAAGATGAAAATAAAAATATTATAAATATATGTAATATATATATTATTTATATTAGTTAATGCAAAATATATCATTATTTTTAGTATTTAGACTCTCTTATAGCCCACAGTTAGGAAACGTACATAGCACCCTTTGCTTCTAATCACATGCAAGGGTGGAAGAAACATGTAGCTACTTTCCCTCACTCTACACTTAAAGCCTTTAATGGACTGCAAACCTCACTTATACTAACGTGTAGTTTGAACAGGGACTAATGCTATTATTACGAGTAAGTAGTATAACAGACATGTAGATTCTTGCAAATCCTTATAATTTCCTATCAGTCATGAAAATGTTGATTAAACTTGGTTTACTGTTCGTACACCTGGCATAAAAAATAGCAATAAATGCGGGCAGAACATTTCATCAGCTGCAGTTCAGCTTCTGATGGTGTCGTGGTTCAAGCAGGCTCCTTGGCCGAATGGCTTGCACCTCCTGCTCTTCTTCAAGGCCACAGCTCTCCTTTGGAGTGCTTGTGAGGCAAAATGCTCTCCCAGACTGAGCCTACAAGTTATTTCCAAGCTGCCTATCTTCCCTCTGGAGTCACTTGCAGCAATTAATACATGCTCCGTTCGTCATCTTGTCCACTCTTCTCTCAAAAATCTATTTCCTTAGAGAGGCCACGTCCTGGCACAGTGTGGCAGACCCTGCCCCTCACCCACACCACTCTTTAGGAGAAGACAGACCACCCAGTTTTGGTCTCAATGACAGCCAAGTGTTGTAGAAACTGCAGGAAATTGGAATCTCCACACAGAACACATGCAGCTTAGTCTAAAAGGAACAACCAGCTGTTTTCTGGCAATGCTGCTACAAATTTCAGATTCATCAGCTTGCAGTTGACAACATGGAGTCAACAGAGAATACTACAGCATCTTTTGAATGGTTTAATTTAGAAGATAGCTGGATTATAAGTATTCCTTTACAAGTGTAAAAAAATAATTTTAAATTGACATGTTAACAGGATCTGTTTCTCTGATGTCATGGCAGGATTATCAAAGACTACTTAAATGCTGATGTTGCAGAAGGACTCTGAAAATATATAGGGGAAATCCTCACTGCTCACGGTATTACTTTGATGACATAATTTTAAATAGCATAAGTTGAGAGACTATGGAGATTATGCATTACTTGAGAAGAACTGAGGCAAGATTCATCCATGCTGGCAAAGCATAAAATGTATCCGGGCTTCATGAAAAAACACTGTGAATTCCAGTGCAGGATAAAAATTAGCTGAAGTCTTGGTCAAGACAGTAGTCACATTAGAATAGCACTGTGCTTTTAAACACATGAAAACAACACTTTTACTTAAAGAGGGAACGCTTACTGAACTTTGCAAAGTTCACCCACTAACGTTTGTGGTACATCTAGATGTTGAGGCAGAATTTTGGCAATTGCAAGTCTTCGGAAAGTTATTCAGCATTAACTGCAACAAACAGAACATCCCTCCCATGCCTGAGAGGATGAAAACAATGGTGCTGTCTAAACCTAAAGCAATTGCAAACCCTATATTGCTTGTGGATAAGTACCATTGATCTGAAATAGAGGATAGATTTACTTCATTAGACTGTAGCAAGCATTTCTAGCCTAAACTTCTATACAAGCAGATATTAAAGGAGAAAAGAAGTACTGCTGTCCATTACTACAGACAAACACCACCTACATCATCCTTCCTATCCTCCTCCTTTCTGTATCCTGCCTCCTCGTCAGCTGTGAACATGCAATAGTAAAAAGGTTAAGACAGCCCTTGAAAACAAAACAAAAAGCTTTTGTCTGGTCTACTGTGCTGTACTGCCCTTTGTTCCAAGTATTTGAGGGGATGCATGACTGAGAAAGCAGTATGGGAGAGGGATCAGAGCCAATGGGCACTGGAGCTATTTAAGAGCAGCACAGTTGCCAGGAATAAGAGCATGGCCTAACTTACTTTGGATACCCTCAGCAGCAAGCTAATATTTACTTGAGTGGGCCAGAGGAGACACAGTAGTGTGTACCACTGACACACTAAGGATACAAACTAATTGGGTGATCTGATCATTACACTCACTCATTGTGTTTGACTTTGAAACATTCCCGTAGTGAGTTTGGAAAATACTACATTGAAAGCTATGCCTCATTATGGGTTACTACAAACGCATCTCTGTGTACTGTATCGTACTGCTAGATTGTTCTAAGCACTTCCAGTTATTTCCAGGAAGCTTTTGCATTTTGATTAATCATTCTCTCAAGGATTTCTAGATCAAGTAGCTAAAATTTCTTCATGGTTTTAATTCTACATCTAAGCACAGGCTTTTCTGGTTAAATAGCTATTGGAGACCTAGGCAAAGCTTGCTGACTCAAACAGATGTCAGCTTGAGGCTATTAGCAGCAAGGGCAGCATTAAGATGAACATACTTTTGCATTTTGAAGATGCTACAGCACTCTTCTTTCTTGGCAGTAAGATTCACTTTTGCAAATACTATTGACCAACCCAATAAAAATTCTGTCAGTGATATTCCAAATAACAGGAGAATGACATCTAAATTGCAGAAAATTTCACATATTCCCATTAAGAAAAAATTAGCTACAATCAGAGGTTGATGAAATAATACAATCACTTCCTTTTACAGCTACTCCTAAGAGCTAATAAGATTTTATTTCAGGGGAAATAGAGAGAGAAATGTGTATGTTACTCTTTTTCCTTCCCACTGCACATTTGGGTTTGGAAAGACTGAACATTATGTACATTTAGGAGATTTTATTAGGCACTGTTAGAGGTAGAGCAAGCTTGAAACATATTAGTAATAAAGTTTATGCTCTTTCTAGCTTCCTGTTCTCTTCTTTCAGTAGAGCAACGGGAAGAAAATGTCAGTTGTGAACCTATTTCATTTAAGTTTGCCGAAACTGAACATTCGGCAATAATTTGATTAACTCCAGCACAGCACTTCATTATTTATGTGTTAGCAGCAGGCAGAAGCTGAATCAAGATCACACTCCTGTCATGGTGAGCCCTGTACCATCATACAGAAAGACAAGAATGTCTCTGTCCAAAGAGTCTAAATTTGGCCCATAATCTTGAAAATGTCTTTGGACATTTTAAACAAGGAAACTGTCTGACTGGTTTCAATAGCACTTTTTGGCTACGCTGCACCAAGAAGCCTGGTATCACAGCACACAGGTTAGCACTTGGAGAATAAGTGAGTGAGCCTTCCCTGCACAGCACCGAGCCCTGGCTGGCGAGCCGGCTCGGCTGTCCCACTCTGGGGCAGAGCTGGTGTTCACCAGACCAGCAATGTGCCAGCTTCCTCAGGGGTTTGAACATGCCCCTCATGCCAGTACATGTACATGCATCTATAAGCTCAGAGATAGTCAAGGGTCTCTAGGGTATTTCAGGTCATAGGCTTCATATCTTGCCTCCTCTTTTAACAGATGCACAAGATCTCGTTG
The DNA here is from genome assembly GCF_036370855.1 of Dromaius novaehollandiae. Lineage (NCBI taxonomy): Eukaryota > Metazoa > Chordata > Aves > Casuariiformes > Dromaiidae > Dromaius > Dromaius novaehollandiae. The sequence continues at coordinate 12,860,981 of NC_088108.1, forward strand.
TGGCAGCCAGTCAAAAATGCCTGAGTATGTATGGATAAATGCTGCCCCCTTGTTCCTAGGCAAGCCTGTATACAATTGCATTGCTATCCATAGATGAGAGCAGTTTGAATTTGAGAACAAATGTCATGGAGTTTAAGGGAAGAATGTGCCTGTACTTCTGACCTCTGGAAAGGACACAACAAATTCAATGGTAGATCCATCAAATTAGGGGCTGGAAGTTTGAAAAAAATCTTTTCTTGATAAGAACAGAACAGAAAAAAGTTAGAACATCTCTCAATAACAGCCAAGGCTCTCAGAAAGCTATTTTCTGATTATGTATCAGACGAAAATTGTGGTTCAGGGCTCATTAATGGCTGCCTATGACTGTAACAAAACTGAATATATCTAATTATTTTCTCACGTTCCTATTCCAGTTTTGGATGTTTGGATGGTTATCCAGCAAGAACCAAGATATCAGAGGAAATATATACAACATACAATCAGGATTCTCAGCAGATACAAGTAGTATTCACTACCATTGTGGCTGTCCATCAATTCACTTTGTACCAAAAGATCAATCCTGAAATATTTACAATAGAATCCTTTACTTCTTACAGCTTCTGCCATGCTAAGTAGCATTATTTTCTTTCTGCCAAGGATTTTTCCCCTCTTGTCAAAATTTTTAAAAAATTGTGAGACTCATTCACAAAGATAAAACAAAACTCTTCCTGGACATATTTCTCAGATCCTACTTTAAAATTAAGAGTTGAATAATAAATGGCACTACCTACCACAAAGACAAAGGCATAACTTTCCCATTAGGACTACTTAATTGCTATTTTTTTTTCAGCAAAAGATAAAACATATTGAGAAGTGATTATAGAGCTAAGCAAAGGCTCAAAGTCCAGCATGAAAAATCATCAGTGATTTTAAGAGAGATTAAAGTCAGTCCTATTTTGCATACAGTAAAAAATGCTATCCACTTCATCTGGACTGGAACTTTAAAAGGGTGGATGCTGTACCTCTTGAAAGAAATTGTTTTCCTTCATTGCTCGCAGAAGCCTGACATGTGGTCTATGAACAGCTACTCAGACTAATTAAAAGTTACTAATAATCAACTATTCATAGATGTCTCCTGAAAATCTGACATAACTGATTTGTATGCTGAGACGGAAATATTCTGGACAGGAAGCAGTGTTAGGTGCCTATGAATCATTTCTCTTGTCATCAGCTTGAAACTTTAGATAGAGTTATTAAATATAATTAAAACTCAGGAAAACAGCTATCTCAAAATGGAGGCTGAACACAGTTATTATCCAGTGACCATACGAACTGTAAATACAAAGATTTTCCCTCTGCTCAATCTACTGAGTTTAAATAGGGAAAAAAAAAAAAAAAGCTAAAGAAGAAAAAGGAAAGAAAAGTACTAGCATAGCAGTAAATCCCAAGAAGCTAATTTGAGAAAGGTCAAATAAGTTTTCTCTGTTCTGGTCGAAAGTGAAAAGTACTTCCATTTTTGGTATGTTATTGGACAAGGTTCTACTGCAAGAAAATTCAGATTCCAACAAAGACTGCTGTACACTGGGGATCTGACACCATTAAATGATTGCAGGACTTTTCAGTGAAAATGTATTTAACCCATGTCATTGTATTAGCCTGCACCAAGTAGTGTACACACATCTTAACTTCACCTTGAAATCTTTTTTTAACTGTCATTTCTAGACCTCAACTTTACAAACCATTTTTTAAAAAATTCCCTGATCAGAAAACTGGTGGGAACTTCAAATTCAAGCAACTAGAGCACAAAAAGGGTTTTTTTCTTCCCTCCAAATGCTGCTGAATAACTACAGTTATTTATGGCAGATACCTTTCTATTTTTAATTGTGCTCTAGTGCTCTGAAAAGGTGTTAAAATTGCAGCAAGGGGTTAGTGTATATTCGTTCACTGCCATGATTCTAACAGCTCAGCTGATTTAATAATTGCTATTTTATTGCTAAAGCAGACATGCCAAATAACACTGGCAAGGATCTGACCCATATTCCTTGTGTCAGGAGTGCACCATCTGTTGTCGAAGGCCTGCTCCAGTACAGCAGAGACAAGTGACCTCAGATCAGGTCACCGTGCGAAGATCCAAGTGGAGAAAGAGCTGTGAGAAGCCTCAGCTGGGGCCTCCATGCAGCCACCCTCTGCCCAAGGTCTCAGGAGCCACCTTTGTCCTCAGCCCTGGCCCCAGCTACATGGTAAGTGTGATGTGCCTGGCCACCTGCCTTGCCTATTCTGACTGCCTTGGCGACTTGAATTCGGACCTGCCTCATCAATAGGCTTCTCCAGGGTTCACTGGACTCTTGGCTGAACCTGGCTGCAGTCAGCAGAGCCATTCTCTCTTCCTGCTGGGGTGCTATGGGATTGCACCCCTTATCGCTGAGGATGCTGCCTGCCCCACTGTCGCCCTCAGCTCCTGGCTTGCCTCCCTTTGCAGAGCTCCCACTCTTGCTGCTCCCTGAGACCTCATCTATGAAGGAAGCACAAATGATTCCCAATTTCCTTTATCAATAAGTCTTAACTCTGTTCCTAGTGAAAAAACAATTAAAACCCAGAGGAAAACCTATTCTTTGTTTTCTTGCTAATAAGATCCTTTAACATCCTATTGACAACTCCAGAAATGAGGGCAGTTTTCTGAATAGTGGTTTTGGACTAGACTTGAAAAATGAAATTTTGTAGACTTCCATAATCACACAGAATACATACTGTATTCTCTGTATACTTTGTTCTGACTGTCAAACTGTGCTAGACTTCAGCTCAGAAGTTTGAGGCTGCTAATATCTATGCAGCCTCCAGAAGAAGGGACCTCTAACACCATGCCAAACGATGGCGGACAGCAGGCAGACAGCGTGCAGCAGCTGCACCCATTTGAAACCAAATGCTCTACCTGTTCTCAAACTTTTCTGAACAGAGATGTACAAACAAAACAGGAACAGTAAGATGACTGGAGTCTGCAGAACAAGTAAAAAACTTTTCAATTTCCAAGGAAAAGATATTTTTATAAAATTATCTATAAACTTACTTGAGGTAAAATTGTGACCCCAGACACTTCTATCATCTTCAGTAGAAACAGGATTTCAGCCACAGTGAAATCTATTACAGCTTCTTGAAAACTGTAGTGGAAGTCATTTTAAAAATTGTATTGTAAGATCTGCTCTTGATTATGCATATCATCCTGAGATTATTGCTCTGAACACAGCTGCTCAAAAGCAAAATGAGAATATTTAAAAAAATGTGATTATTTGTTAAGAAATGGTAAAGTTCTAAAGCAAATTATAAAAACTATCATAAAACCTAGTCAAAACCTAGCACATTTTGCAGAATATTTTCACTCATATTTCAGAAACATTCAAATCTCCTTTTGAGTACTCGTGAATGAAACGGGTCAAAACTTGTCTCAACTGGTCACAGTTGTTGGTGCCTAAGGTAGCTTAGTGTTGTGATATTTCCATCTGCTGAGCACAGCAGAGAGCATCTTATCAAGACACAGGTAATTTTCCTTGTGTACTGAACAGCTCCACTATATGTGCTGGTTTTAAAATAGGATATGTTCCCTGTAGGGTTTCTAGGGAGCTCTGAGTATTCTTCATATTTGCTGGCATAGTGCCTGCATCCATCCATCGTCACTGTCCTTGGGCTCCTGTTTCTTAGCAAGAGTTCAGACTCAAACTTCAGTTCAGCCCTTAACAGAAAGGGCATGGTAAAGCTTTTAAGCTGAAATCATCTTACACTCCAGAATGAACAAGTGATTGTTAACTGCTGTTTTTTCAGACCACAGAAGATTATGTGAAAGGTACAAATATGCCTGAAATACAGGTCCAGAAAAGGACAAGAGGCAACTGGCACAAACTAAAATGCAAAAATTCCATTTAAACATAAGAAAAAAACCTTTTTTTTTTTTTTTTTTTTTTTTTTTTTTATGGTGAGCTGTTAAGGACTGGAACAGGTTGTCCAGAGAGGTTCTGGAGTCTCCATCTTTGGAGACATGCAAAACCCAGCTGGACAATATCCTAAACAATCTGCTCCAGCTGATCTTGCTTTGAGCGGGGGAGTTGGACTAAATAATATCGACATGTCCCTTCCAACCTCAGCTATTCTCTGGTTCTGTGAGGATCGTTTCTCTGAATATGGTATGACAACAGAAATTTTCCTTGAATAAGGAATTTGGATTTAAACATTACTACCAAAGCACATGCATGAGGGTAGTAGGAAAAATCAGAAAAATCTCAAATGATGTTTTCTTCCCACTCTCCATTTTAGTTCATACAGGATGAGAGCCAGTAGATTGATGAAAGACCTATAGGTTTTTATAGTTGTGCAAGTGGCTCCTGCCCAGATGTCAAAAGGTGATTGCAGAGGGTATGGAATTGGCAAAGATCCTGCCTTGCCACAAGGGGACTAAGTTTAATTAGGAACATATCCAGGTCTCAAATGGTGAACAGAGGATCTTTCTCATCCACATGCTGACCTGAGATTACGTGAGTATACCAACTTCCTTTTAAAAGAAGAGAAAATAGCAGAACTACATATAGCCTTTCTGAAAGCTGCTGCAGTAGGAAATTAATTTGATCCACTCTATAGGTATGACACTAAAGAGCAATGAATATTAATCACAATATTGTCGACAAGATGACATTAGGGCTTTTTTCTTTTTTTATTCCACTGTGTTCAGAACTGTCTGAAGACCTAACAAACACAAAACATATTTTGGTAGTAATATTTCAAAAACAAATTACACAACAGCAGTCACTCAAAATCTGCTGAGCATCCAGATCTGTAAAAAATAATTATAACTGTAATTTAATAACTGTATGATATTTTTCAGCAGACAACTTACCTAGATAAAAATATCCAAAAATGTGCAATCAAAGACAAAGTATAAAATGTGTTTGGAAGTGACCCATGTGTCTTTTGAGCATAATTCAATTAGAATGAATGATAGGAAATGTTTGCCTCATTTATCACTGGGAACATTCTATTGCTGCAATAAATAGGAGACAAATTTAGAAGATAATGCAAGACAAAATCTTGTAAGACTTGGTTCAAGTTTCAAAGAATTAAAGGAAGAGTCATATATAAGAATACTTTTTCAAGTTAAAGCAGTCTCCCGAGACCTTATTAAGAGTGGAAAAACTAACCCAGATATTTGCATGAAGTTAGTAACCACTTCCTATCATATTTTTAAACAATCGTACCAAGACAACATACTGCTGAAGTTTATTTTGCACTGCAGCAACAAAAGGAGATACAGGTCTTTAAGGGACCAAAGGGTAAGTGGAAATCTAATTAGTTCTGAAGACTGTCACAGCTTTTTGTTCTTTTGCTTGATGGAAAGTGACCTACAGTAAAAGTGTTTCTACTAGTTCTCTTGAAATATGTATTAACATCTATGTTTCTGAATAATAAAATAAGTTAGGTTTATATGCACATTTATAAACTAAAACTTCAGCAGTTCAGTGGGAAATCAATTATTCTGTCAACTAGTATCTTTGTTTGCGTCATCATTTTCACTTTTACCATAAATAAAATAAAAAAAATCTGGAATATATAATGAAATAAATATTAGATTTAATAGCAATACATGCTTCAACTGGGAAAATGTTTGACTGATGACATGTCTTTGATGAACACAATACGTTTGTGCAGCAGTTTAAGTTTTCTTTTCCCCGTTGATACTCATCTGTAAGTTGGTAATCAAAAGTCTAAAGGCATTCAGGTTCTCATCACAGGAAGCTATGGAATCACACTACATTTTCTTTTCAGGATAGGAGCAGCTGGAGCTCAGCGTGGCAACAGATCATTCATGATGCAATTCATCTTCTCACTCAGGTCTGCTGCTTTCTTCTAGGGCATTCAGAGCTGTCTGGCTTGAGAAGTGGCAGTCAGACATGCTCAAACTTCAAAGAATTTTCACTGTCCCTCTTATGCAGCTTCTACATTAGGCTCTGGGACCCTTTTGCCTGCACAGGGCCTAATACAAGCCTTCCTGTATAAAGCAACTGGCCTTCGATACTGTAATTAGGTTTTGAAACCCATCTGCCCCTCACCTCTTCTTTTCCCCACAGAATAGTATTTAGGCACCAAATGGCACATAAATCCCTTCTGAAAAACTCACTCTGGTTGTGCTGATACAAGTGTATTTGCTAACATATGCAAATGGCTCTTACAGTTTCTGTTAGACATGTAACTGCATCTTTATTTGCCTAAACACTTTCGAAAATCTGCTCTTGCTGACTGAGCCAACCTATTCTCTTCTTGTTCTCCAAAGTTCTGCCTTCTCTGCTTTTCAGTGCCTCACATCAGATAAAAGCTTTTCAGGACAAGACATAATTTACCATAGTAAATGACAGAGAAACAAGTGACATCCTTCCAGCTCACAGATTTTTTATTATTAAAATAAAGAAAAGAGTTATCGCCCTAGCACTGCTCATCTCTTCCAGTTTTTTTGTGCAGCACCATCTGCACTCTTTAAGCATCATCTTCCCTGATCTGCTGCTCAGGGTGAAAGAAACCATATACACATTTCACAAGCTAAAGTAGCAGTTTCCCCTTTCCTCCCATAAAGGCTCAGGATGAGGTTGGTGGTGCTCAATGCTTTGTATTGCCTCTCTTTCTGGCTGTCTTTGTGGGCATGTACAAAAGTAGTGTCAGGGGTGTTCCTTTTTCACACAATTCTGATCATAAGGAATACATTTAGGGAAGACATTTCAATATATTTTAGTTACAAGCATTTCTGAACTATACAAATGACTTGACAGGCAAATTTAACAGATGGGAGAGATCACCAATTGTAATGCTATGATTGAAATAGATGGTTGCAAAATATGTTATGTAGCATGCCTCAAATATTATACTTGTAGTATTCAAATATACATATTTTCTTGGGAACTCAGTGCTTCCAGAAACTGATTTCATATCTAAAGGGTTTGTTGTTCTCAGAACCTTCTTGTCTTACAGGTACCATATTCTTGGAGATGTACTTTGAAAGGACAGTGGGCAACAGCTACAAGTAACAAAATAGAAAATTTTTACTGGAAATAAGGAAAATAATTCTTCACCATAGAAGTGGTTAAGCACTGGAAGAAGAGTTCAGAAAGGATCTGGAATCTCCATCCTTGGAGGTATTCAAATCTGCGACCTGATCTAACTTTGAAGCTGGCCCTGCAGAGGTCCCTCCCAGATTTGCTTACTCTGTGATTCTCTGATATTAATAAACAACACATACAAATCATGAATGTATGCCTCAGCAAGGAATACATGTCAAGTATTCCTGACACGTGCTGGACTAAACAACCATCTTTTGAAGACAGTGTATGTATCTGCTGTTCAGCAATCTCTCTCAGCCTAGGAATTTGGTGGATTTCTGCTTCATTTATGAATCACCTGGAATTGAGATGGTATTAGAAAATGAGCATCTGTTCATCATACAATACCAAGCAGTGCCAGATAACTAACTAAAAAAAAAAACAAAAAAACAAACAAACAAACAAATAAAACCCACATACACACCTTAAGAACAAATTCCCTTTCATTTCCTTCCGGAGTACCGGAATAAATTGGCTGGGCTTGTATTGCTGCAGGCAGATTCTCTCTGACATATATAGGTCAGCTCACTATGCTATATGGTCACCTGTGCTAGTTTAGAAGGATTATAATCCCTCCTGTTCCCCCTTCTGCTGGCTATTTTGTGTCAATTGCCATTACACATACATTTCCCCCTCTCCCTCTAGCTATAACTTCAAGTGGTACAACCCCTTTTGAATTGTTTTTTTTTCTTGTATTACAGTTAAAAAAAAATCCAAAATAGATGGTGCAAGAATACTGCATTCTTACCATACACTTCATTTTTTTTGTGTAGCTGTTTTATCATATTCTGGATTTTTTGGAATATATTCAAGTGCTTTGTTCCAGACCCCAATCATATTATGCTCTTCTCAGGAATTTCTCTCTTGAAACTTGAAGAGTGGCTGATGAGTCACAAACTTGGTTTGCACATTCTTGTTTTCCAACAGTTCCTTATTCCCAGTACATTTTTTATAAAGAAAATGAGAGTTAATAATCCTACAAAAGTCTCCTAATTTACCTTTTCTGTACTGCAATCTTTTAGCTGGCTTTCTCTAGTAGAATTAATGGTTTTAATTGTCTTAGATCATTGTTCTAGCAATATGTATTATCAAAAATAAAACTACATTTCTTATTTTTGCTGTCGCCCATTGATTTCAGACAAAAAGGAGAAATTCTGCTTTACAATTATCTGCTACAGTTCAGGAGTGATTCATTCACCTGACAGCTCTTTTCACTGCACCATTTTTCTGCACGGTATTTTTCTGAGTTTGTTTTACTCTTGGCACCCTGTGTTGTTCAAAAATTACTCAGAATCAAAGAGCTCAGAGGCCTGTTTTGTCAGTTTGTTCTCACTTAACATGAACACAACCCAACAACCCATTCCAAAACTCTTATGTGCAAATCTAAAATACAGTCAGTTTTCTTTTTTGCAGAACTGTGACGTATTTCAGAAGAAAGCATTTGCACATGTGGCTGCTGCTGGGTCAGTTGTCCTATCTACAGTCAGTAGGACAAGACATTGAGTATGAAGCGAGCCAAGCAGGACGGTGGGGGTACTTAAAATGTCATCCTCCTTCAGCTGCACGTTACCAAATTTCTTGAAGCAGTAGTAACAAAGAGCTGAAAGAAGACTTGACTGCCATAACTATTTTGCTCAGGAATGCTCGACTGTGCCCAAAGTTGGTTTTTTCCAAACAAAACCAAAATCCACGTGGGAGCAGAAACTCCAGCAGAATACACTGCACTGAATCTGTATTGAAATGAGACTTTAGTCTTTTCTGCTTGTTAAAGTAGCTGTTTGTGCTGGTCTTTATTAGCTCAATGAGTCTTATCTCAGAGTCACCTTCTGAATAGACACAAGTATTTTTAGTGCCAGTTTTCAGTCAGTGGCTGTCATTTTCTTGCTTTCATTGTGTTGAAAACACATTCAATTTCTTTTTCCATTCTTTTGTCTCACTTCTTGCTGAGCACTGACAAGTTGTGTGGGAAGCAGTAGGAAGAAAAAAAAAAAAAAAGGATAGGAAGTAGATAGCCTTTTTGTCCAGGCTTACCAAAAATCCTGGGGGCATTAGAAGAAGTCTCCCTTGTTGAAAATCCCTCAGCGAGGTCTTAGTCTAGCAAAGCAGTTAAATATAGTATGCTCCCATGATTTAATTTAAGCACAGTCCCTCCAAGTGTTTCACTGAAAGGGAAACAGTCCTTCCTACAAAGAGCAGCCAAATAAGAGCTGTGGTACATGCTGAAATACCATCTCAGATAGTGTGGATCTGCAAGAGCCTGAGACATCATCTTTGCTCAAAACTCATACATAGTAGGTAAGACAGATAATTTGGTTTCTGTTATCTTATCAGAGCCTCAGCCAATGAAACAAGTTTTTTCTAAGTGTACTTCTACTAGCTTCAAGGTAGCAATAAAAGAGAGGATAAATCTGACTCATCATCATCAATCATGATGCCAGTCTCTTCTGCAGCACTTTAAATACAATCTACAACTTGCACTTCACCTCCTGAAGAACCAGAAGATGACTCTCCTGACAAACAAAACAGTTTCTTTTCTCTCCGCTACCCATATCTCCTGAAATGATAGCAATCAGTCAGGGCGATAGGCTATAGCCAGAAAGTAGTTGTAAACACAGAAAACAGATTGACAGGTTAATAAATAAGGCAATTTTATATCCTAGGCCTCAACAGCAAGCATATAGAAATCCATCTATTTTTGTTTTCCTTGCCGTACCATCAAAAGATATGAAATTTCTAAATGTTTATCTCCAAAACAGAAACAAATGTTGGCATCAACATAACTAAAGCTGCAAACCTTTTACCTGGCAAACAGAGGTGAGGAGATCCTAGGCTTCCTGCAAGCTTCATTCTAGCTGCCAGCACTTTAATTGCTGTGGTTTTGAATTCCCACAAGCATTGCTGCAATTTTTTATTCCCATAAGCACAGTGATGAATATGTGGATATTGTGTTTGCATTTATACACCACTCCCTACAAAGCAGATGCTCAGTATCTGATCCCTCACTGCTTGTGTACCTGGTATATTCATTTCCATCTGTGCCTGATATGAAAACTGTATTTTCATTCTGGGTTCTTTTGCAATACACATACACTGGGATAAATATAGCCAGCAGAACTGATTCCAACATCATACCTTTATATCACTAAACCCCTTTTAAAACAGATATTCACAGAGTGTTAGAGGGATGAGCTGGAAAGAGCCTTATCGCTACTGCTCCACAGATACCATCCCATCTAGTGTGACTATGACTAGCCCTCCTGTTGCTCACAAACATCACCAAGATTGCAAAATCAAGGAATTGTGATCCACAATCTGCTGCTGAAAGTCTTGGTGTAGAACAGAATCTGATACAGTACAAAGCTGAACTCTCCATTCCCATTTAGTAGCAGTGTTTTATACTCAGCTTTTGTATCCATAAATAACAATATATTATGAAGACCAGTGGAAACTCAGGCCCCAAAAGATGATACATCATAAAACAAACAAAAATATGTAGTGAAAAAGGTACTACACTTAAAATTCATTCTCAAAAAAGTCCATGTGGGGAAAAAGGAGGTAATACATATAAACTCAATATCAAGCAAACTTCTGAAAACATTTTAAGATAGTAATATTACCCCCCCAAAAAAAAACCCAAAAACAAAACCCAGCATTTACCAACAGTTGCCACACTGTGGCATCCTATGATAATACAGTATTTCACTCTATATATTCACAAGAAATTAACATTCAGAAACACAGAAACACTCCTGACAGTCTACTGCAAGGTATGTGAACAAATGTTGACTTTCTAACAGCAAAAAATCTAAAATGTTAGATTTTTGCTCACTCAGCAGGCTGGGTAAGTTATTGTCTTTTAATTAAGGAAGGGCATTCGATCTGTTAAATTTGTTGTTAACTATGAAGTATTTCAGAGTTCTGAACAAAAAAAGTTTGGGCGTTTGACAATGAAAAAGATTTTGTTAGTACTGAAGGAAGTGGAAAATATGACTGTCCATGTAAAGTCCATTTTGGTTGTGGTCAGCTATTCCAAATTTTTAGTGGTATAACTGTTTATGGTGTTGCCTACAGCTTTACTCTGAAAGAATAAGTAGTCCATTGTTTTATCTTTGGGAAAGGAGATTTCATTTTATAATCAAAGCACAAATATTGGTGCATATTCTGCATACATAAGCCACTAGCATTGGAATGAATACTTCATGGTGGACGTTGAATGACGCTAGAGTAAATTGAAGATCTTCTGAAATTATCAGGCACAGCCACATTAATACCAGAAGAGTTCATCATGATTAATGATATTATAATGCATACTCAAGGAATGAAAAATAATTTGTCTCACATACTGGGTTACCACCTTGTCAGTCCAGGACACTCAGTTTTAGGGGGACTTTCCCATACATGCAATTCAGCCACAGGTTCATTAGGCACATGCTTTTTGTATGACCTAGAAAAATAAAATGGAAATTGAATTCTGAAGTCCATCACAAGTCTGGTACAAAACTTTTTTCAAATTCTTGGCTGACAGCAATAATGGAATGAGTAAATATTGGAATAGATTACTAGTTATTAAAAACCACCCTGTTCACTCCTATGGCTTTTCATTCAGATGCACCAGTTTCATCAGCTGTTCCTGGTATCTGTCTGATTACTCATTTTGTAGCACATTCTGGCCCAGAAGAGGCATAGATGTATGTACACTTCCATTTTTAATGTAGTATTCTTACATCCTTGGAAGCCATCTACCGGAGTGTTCTTTCCTGGGATGCTTTCAGAAGAGTGTGACTGTGTAGCATTCACATAGCCAGTCTAGAAAAGTCACAAACTGTCCTGTTACAGGTAAGGGTTTGCACGTTGCGTAATGATATTCCCAACTTGAACAAATTATCCCAAGTGCTATAGATCTTTATCACAGGCCTATGAATTTGTTATCTCAGCTGGAAGAAAATTATCCTCTGTAAAAGTGCACATCTCAGCTATCATACCTAGTGTGATGTGGGTCAAGATGAGGAGAGCTGACTAGAGTGTAGGGGGAACACAGCTAGAGCTGCCACAAAGTGCTCAGAAATGCAACATGATGCATTTTACATAGCCTGGGAAGTCACAGCATGGCAAGTTCATTACTCAGCCTGAAAAATACAAGCCTCTTCCCTGAGGTCTGCTTGACATCACATCCTGAAGAGCTATTAAATTGCTTTTAGGTTTATACAGTGCTCTCAGCAGGTAAAAAAGAGAAAGGAAAAGCATTCTCAGCCTTATAAAAGATTACATGCCAAATTAGACATGATGTTTTTCCTCTCAATGTGCAAATGACTCTCTGGATCTTACTACTTGATAAAGTACAAAGTCATACAGAACTATCCCAGCCAGCTGTGACCCTAAGCTTGGGTTCAAAGAAGCATGGCCATAACGATGGCCACACTAATTAAGCATACATTCCTGGCGTTACTTCACTATCTTCCATGCAACTGTGCTGATTTATTCCTTAGTCTCTAAGGTTTAAGTAGTCCTTCAGCTCTCCTCATTTCAACATATTGCTTTTATAAGCCAGAGGGAGGAAAAAAAAATTATCACTGAATTTGGTGTGTGTGAGATAGAGCTTTCTCAATGGCACAGAAAAGTGACCAAAAAAGCCACACCCTAAAATAAAACAAGCAAACACCAAACAAGTCAACACAGAGTATATGCCTACAGCATACGCTATTATATTCATTTTAATTTTATGTTGTTAACATGGGTAACCACAGCCATGAAGATGAAGCAGTATGAAAGCTGATCTCATACTAATCAGAGGAAGTACTCCAGTATCTCTGGATACTTCAGTTGCTAAAAATCGTGTATACTACTGCATTCTGTAGTTTCTCCATATAGACAATAATATATCCTGAGGCAGCATATACTATGTTGGCATCTTTTGCCCATACAGGGAGAAGTTTGCACTTTGACAATTTTTTCCCCCATTTGACTGCTCTATTTCAGCATACCCTAGTTGATAAACCTTGGACTTCTAAATGGAGCTGAAAGGATCTATAAAGCTCATGGAAGATTTTTAAGAAGTACTTATGCATTGCTGGAGAGATCTACAGATGTTCCAGAAGTCAGGGGACTCTCGCTAACTCACAGGCAGCCTGTCTGAGAGTTCTTCCAGTTTCACCTTCCTGTCTTCCCTATTGCTTCACTTTCTTTCCTTCTGTTTCAAATGCTTGTTGTATTCGCTTGAAAGTTGCATACCCTTTAAAATCATCTTAGGGTCTTTAAATTCAAAAGAAAAAAATAACTCACTCCAAAACTTTAGCTAGAAAAAAAATGTTTCCTCAAAGGTCTAAATAAATTAAAGAAACTCCCTTCAATCATCAGTTCACCGGGCCACGTTCTAATCCTCTTACTCATGCTCAGTGATAGCTTTCCTCAGATGATCTCACTTATTTAAAAGAAGTCTAAAATACCATTAAGAATAAATAGATCTAGATGGCAGCAGATAAATCTCTGAATTCTGACCTTTTGCCCTGACCACTCCAGGCCATTCCTTCTACTAACTCAGTTGCCCTTTTCTAGCCATCAGCTAGTTATCACTCCAGTTGTTAAACTGCCAAGTCTGAGATTACTGGAACACAGTTCTAAAAGTTGTGAGTATGTTAGCTGCAATGCAGACCTGTACAAATAATGCAAATGTTGCAATGATATAAAAAAGTGCTGGGCAACCATGAATGTTTGTGTTAACAAAGCAGCCTTAAGCCAAATTGCCTTCTTGATCACATTTACAATTAGTTTGTGTTACATCTTCTAGGCTTTCAGCTGAAGGATGTTTTTAAATTGCTATTAACTTAATTCATAAATATTAATTCTAGCACATGCATGAAATATATGTAGTCAGAGAAACAGAAAATTTACTGCTCAGCACTACTCCTTTAGCCCAGTACATTTTTAATACAATAACATAACCACTGAAAATAAGGATACACTAGCTCTATCAATGTTGAGATATTCAGAAAAAACAGATTCAAAACATGATTTCTCTATCAGAAAGAGGAATCTGAAAACAAAAATACATTAGGAGGGTTGACATGTTCAGTAAATCGAAGGCAAGACAATTCTTGTAAATCATCATGATGTGGTAGATTAAATTTAAAGCTTCTTTGGATATGGACAACAGACTCTGTTCTAGCTGGGTTCTTATAGATCGACATCAATTAAGGCTGTATATTTATTTTTATGTCTGGCTCCTAGAATATGTCATGTCTTTCTGATACACTGCTTTTTCCAGTTGTGGGAGGGAAATTATCAGATTGATGATACCAAGAAGAAATATTCAACTTGGTCAGAACTATACTTCTAAGCACATCTTCAAGCAGCTAAGAAAAATTCTATTTCATTGACGTCATCTCACAGGAGGCAAATAAAGTTTACTAAATCAGTGAAATTCTAAAGTGAGTTTTTAAATAAAGAAGCATGAAGTTTTAAATAAAAAAGCATTGTGGAGAAAGAAGCACATTTTCACTGTATAACAAAGTTACCTTCCAGTATTTACCGTCAGAGAAATTTAAATATTCATAGAGGACCTAAGGCTTTACTTTGTGGCCTAGGTGAAACAAACTCATGGGATGGGTTCTAAAGTAGTCCAAGAAGTGGACATCCTCTTTGGATTAAGGTAGGCTATGTCACTGGCAACAGGTGGGAAGCACGGATGCAATAGCCAACATCTAATTTCATTTTAGGGAGTGGAAGTTTGGTGCAGCCCAGAGTCACAGCCTAAATGCTAATGTTGTTTTACTTCAAACTTATTCACTGAGTAAAATATTCATTCTTTTTTCAGGATCTGATCATCTTTAAGAAATGAAATAAAATGCTATTTGATAGAATTTTCTTATCACAGTCAAAATGGCATTCATGACAGCAATAGTACCTTGCTTATAGAGGTCTCTGTTCAGGCATATCACTGTTATTAACAGAGAGTGAAAGAAAGATAAGCCAATGACATCCGTTCTGCCTTTGTAAACCATTTATGAACAGGCATATTTTTACTGGAATGAAACAGAATTTCATAGCTTTATCTGCCAATTGCCAGAACAGAGAGGGCTGACTAAATGTGTTATTTTGCTAGGTTCTAACCTATGATCTGAAATTAGAGGTTTATTTCAGCAGAAAGTACGCTAATATTCTTTGATTTTATTAAAAATGCATATAAAAGAAACTGTCCTCCATCAACATACAAAACGGAGACCTTCAGCATAAGACCAGCAACAGCCTGTTATTTACGTTGCCTCTTTCTCCTTACAACCTGTGCCTAAGCAACAACACAGAAGTGTACTAGCACTGTCTCTGGAAAGGGTGCTGCAAGCAGCCATAAAGATGCCTTTATCCATTAATATCTTCCCTCCACCAAACCTTAATTTAGTATAGAAGAGACTTCTTTTGAAATAGACACCTATAAGCATTAGCTATCACGACCACTCATGAAGTGTACTTAAATGTAATAGGAGAGTTCATGATAAAGAATTCAAGTGTCTGCTGCACAGTTAAATACATTTCAATCAAACAGCCTAACCATCCTTCATTAGATTCCTCTTCATATTTGTGCATTTCCCCTTCTCCCCATCCAATGCACAAACCAAAATAAGCACTGCTGAGCACTAGAACACCTTCTAAGCTCACCCAGGGCTTTTCAGGTCCAAGTTTCCTTGCTTGCATTTATTGTGCTGAAGCTTGTGCGCAAGTAACCAATTCCATCATTAGAAATAGTGCAGTTTGTGTTTGCTGTTACCTGCCGAGAGAACCTGGTCAGCATAGCATTTCTTCTTACTCCACTCCACCACCCACCCAAACACTGCCAAAAAGGGCAAAACCTTGAAACTAGTTGGATAAAAAGCAAAAACTGCTCTACATCCATATTTTTTCTTCTATAAATTCCCCTATCCAGGCAATGCAAAATAGTCAAGAACAGCAGCACAGTAGAAGAAAAAAGGTAATTTTAAAATAAAAGTATTAAATATTAAGAACCAAGAAACTAAAATTGCTGAATAAGTGGTACATCATATAATAGAAGATGAGAAAATTTATTCTCCCACCCCAGAATAACTTGTCATTTTTTTGGTCCCTATACCCTTAGCTTCTTAGAGATCTTCATTTCTCCATTCCACTGCTTTTATTTTTATCCTGCAAATATTTCCATTACCTTTCCTATCTATATTTTTTCCTCAGCCTTCAGCCTTTTATTCTCACTGACCCTTTCAAAGCTGCTCCACAGCGCACCATGTCCAACCTGTTCCTTAAAGATCAGTCTGTTCCACTCACCATTAAATTCCACTCCAGTGACTGAATGTGTGACTAATTAGCACAAATAACTTTTAAAAAATATTGCTTATCAGCTTGGAAGCTTTTGAGACCAAGAAAATAGAAAAAGCAAGAGAAGAAAATCTGAGACATAAAGCACTCCAGAAGTCTTTAGCTTTTATGACCCCCCTCTGTAGTGGTGCAGAAGTTTGTCACACTATAGAAGCCTTTTCATGAAAAGAAAAAAAAAGAATTCCTTCTCCCATGATTCAGCTTCTTTGTGCTTATGAATTGAAGTAATGCCCTAAACAATCTCACCTTATGTGCAGATTATCAGAGAAGGTCACTTCACAGCAATCACTGTGGCTGCCCTTTAGGACCTAAAGTATCTAGGGTAACAGAGGGAGATGTTCACAGACACAGACAGGTTCTACAGAGGCCGCAACCCTCTGTGGCTCTCCCATATCAACGATCTCTCCTTGCTAACCCTGAATCTTATTGTGGACATAGCCAAGCATCACCATCCTCATCCTAAATTATAACGTATGGCAGATAGTTTAATAAGAGGTGCCAGAGATTGCAGAAGTACCGCAGACCACACAAGACCAGGTAGAGAATGTCCTATTTGAAAACCTCAGGGAAAAAAAAGGAAAGCTTTCTGGTGTCCAACACCATGGTTTCTCATTAGCTTCATACTTATCATAGAGGTTATGACTTCATCTGTATTAATACTAGACCTTGTTTCCAAGCCTGGTCTATATGTTCCTGTTGTCCTGGTTGTGCAATAGTTAGGAACAGCATGACTGAAGAGCCCTATTTAATCAATGAGTCAGCTTCATGAATTTGGTAGACCAAACTACATTTGGATCGGAGTTACAGTTACAAGCGGAAGGGGGCATAAGCTGGCACTAGGACTATCGGCCCACGGAGCATGCGTACCAGTTACTAGTAGTAACAACACCAATAGCCTTAGAAAGCCATCAAAATAAGATCTGTGCTTACAACGAGGGGAGCATGAACCTGGATGTCTTTTTAAAGTCATATCCTCCTGCAAAGGCAGTGCCTATGGAGGTGGAGAACACTGAATTCCCCCACTTCCTAAAGCCCTAAGGAAAACCTGAATAAGTAATTCAAATAATTTTAAAATTTTCCTAAAATGATTATGTTCAGGTTTGCCATTTCCAGCAGAAGAATGTGGAATTGTAAGCTTTTCCTCTACCTTGTTTAGAATCTCTCAATAGATTACAGCAAAGCTCAGAGAGGGAAGATTTAAGCATTTGCATGGAAAGCTGAGCACCTGAAGTCAGGCCGAAACACACATGGGCACCTACCTCGCCTTTCCAGTCATTACCACAGTTTTTATCTTCGTGCATCTGTGATTTCCTTTCCAAGCCTCCTGACGAAAACTTGGAAAAAACTCAGACTTGAACATACAAGGAAAGACGACTTTTCTCATGCCTTTCTTCATCCACCACTTCCAGAGATAGAGGTTTTGCTGGCTGGGTAGCAATATCAATGACAACTCATTTTGTTCTTAGTTCCTTTGCTGCTATGCCAATGTCACTTTTCTGCTCAAGGTAAACAAACAAAAGCAGAGGTGACAGGCTTCCTGGAGAGCCGCGGAGATAGCATTTTCAGTCCATTCTGTGGAACCGAGCAGAACATTTCTGACCAATGTTATCATGAACAAAAGGACTGGGCTTCTTTACTGAGGGTGTACTCTGAAAACAAAAGCAACGCGTGCTGCTGCCTCCAGCTGTCTAATTTTCCACTCCACAGCTCCCAGGTACCAAAGCAAAGAACTCTAAGGCTTGATAATTACAAACAAAGCAAGAGATATTGTCTACAACACATACAGTAAAATAATCCAGTTGCACTAATCCAGTATACAAAGATAGAAGAATCAACAGGTATTCCCGTAGAATCAGGTAATAAATTATTCCACACCATCTCTTGCCTAATTTGCAAGAAGTACCAAAAATTATATACAGAGAGGATCTGTTTTCATTCAGCACAGTACAAGTCTCATAGCTTGTCTATTTTCTTTAGTCAGTGCTATGTTAATAAGGCCTTCTGGTAGTTATAATTCCATTTGCTGCAGTCATAAAGTATCCCACCTATTAGTTTTAATTTATTGCCTGGTTTTATACATGACTACTCATAAATTAATGGAGAATAATTGGATTTTTGGAGGTGATCTGGAAAAGTTTTATATTAAAAATATCTCTATGTAAAAAGTTATATAATAGACTAATAAACCTATGTAAAGGTTAATTTCTAAACTCTTAAAAATAGGCCTTGCAGAACACCATTATGTTTCTATACACCATTTGAGGCTTGACCTTATTACATTTTGTAGGGTTACTGTATAAAGGTACAGGAATAAGTATACTCTTTCTCCTTATGCTGACGTGGCGTGATAGCAGGACATTGGTGTTCAGACAGCCTTCTTGTACAGAAGATAACAAGCAGTTCTATGAAGGTGTCCTGCTTAGCTTAATCAAATCAGGCTTCACCCTGGCAGGGGGCCCAGTCCAGCAATTGACATGAGACCTGAGGAGCAAACACTGACTCTGCCTGTGCTTCTGTAAGGGCTACCAGTAGGGATGCTCCCACACTATCACCTCAACTCTTCTCCGCTTTGCAGAAATAAGTTCACAGTGCCTTGGTCTCACTTGCTCTGGGATCACACAGAAGGGAAAGACTAGGGAGCAAGACACACAACAAACCCCTCTATGTTCTAGCATCAAAAATGGAGGGGAAGTGGTACAGCTATGTTTTTATGACATTATAAGAAGGAGGAGACTTGTGTTAGACTTTTCTCTTCCAGATTTTGGAGGGATGGTGTTTTACTGATAGATAGATAACAGGCAGAACCAAGCACAACGTTAGTAGTATAAATCAGTTTTGGTTCACAATGCAACACTTCTTCCTACAAGTGATCTTTAGCTTAGAAGGAAGGAGGGGGGGGGGAATGTTATAGTACAGAGTATACCAAAATAGACTCTGATGTGACCAGCTCAGATTTTGATTACTGTATGGCTGAATTAGGCAAACCTATTTATGTAAGTTGCAGAAAGTGTTAATCAGTTTTTCTTTCCTCCACCATGAGATAATTTTATTTTTACATCAGAATTTTTCATAGCTCAAAATAACTAATGTTTATGTCATTACTAATGTAATGAAATTAAAGGAACGCAAAGTAGGGTTTTTTTTTTAAAGAACAGATTGTTTTGAATTAATGCCATTAGAAGAGCTATTTTAGAAAAAAAATAGGCAATACAAGCCATCAGAAAATTATTCAGTTGTGCTATAAGTAACCAAGACAATTTATTGAGAAAATATAAGTAGATATTTAATCAAAGAAAACTTTTAGAGAAATTTTTCCCTAAGTGTTAATTCTGTTCAAACACTGGAAAAAAATTCAGACATCTTTGATCAAAGGAGTCCTTGGACTAAAGGCACATTCACGGTGTTATCTGAGGTTGCCCACTTGTTTGAGCTGGCTTCTCAGACCTACTGGCTTATTTTATAGACTCGTATCTCAGTGATTAAGTTAAATGGAGAAATCTTTTTCTGATTTCCACCACGAGGTTTCTTCAGAAGGGTTTTATAAGTTGAAGAGATTCTTGCAAGTATATTTTGTGTTCCTGAATATCAGAACACAAACACACACAAAAGAAAGTACTCAAGAAGGTTATTGGGATCAAATGGAGGGAAAGGAAGAAGCACAGCTGTGGCAAGCTTGCTCCCTGCTGATCAAATTAAAACATCTGATAATGTAAGGGGAAATGAAACTTTCAAATTAAAACATCTGATAATGTAAGGGGAAATGAAACTCAAAAAAAAAAAAAAAAAAACCCTCCTCTTCAGCTGGCCAGTTGCCAGAAATGTAATAGTACTTATAAAAGTGCTAAAGATGAAAAAGGCAATGCAGAACTGATATTTATTATCTCCTCTTTACAGAAAGGTAAAGGGAGGTACAGAGAGAATTGGTTTGAGATGATCTGGCAGGCCTGGAAGTGTCTTCCCCATGCCAAGTTTATACTCTAACAGAGCTCTAGTTTCAATCCAGTCACACTGTGACTACCTGATCCACTCTTTCTAACCCTGAAACATTTAGATCAAGGAAGGTGATCTGTTTCAGTTGGAAAACAGTGCATCATTCCCAGCTCTGTTCATCAATATGCTACCCGATGGACACTGACAAGTATCACCAAGAATACACAGAAACTAAGAATCTTGCTGTTGCAATGAAGCTTGGGATGGAGAGAAGAATTCCCCAGCCAAATCACTTCTGCAATGTATTTTTTGTTTCCTCTCCTGTGAAAAGAATGCATATGCTTTTCTATAGGCCTATGCCAGCATGCTACATTAATAGCATATTTCATTCTAAGGAGAAGCTACTGCAAAAAAAAAAAAAAAAAAAAAAAAAAAAATGTTTTGCCAGTGGAAGGAAGATCAGCATATTCTCTTGAGTTTTAAGGTTCAACAATCTGAAAAGTTAAGTTGAAAGGAGCAACACTAGGACCAAGTTTTTAAAAGACACAGAACAGAGACATAATACTCCTATTAGGCACCCGGAAAGATGTGGCTGAAATGGTCTCTTCCTTCTGGTATTCTGTATCTTTCCAGCTGGAAAACTGTTCCTTCAGGTGTCTCCTAGTAGGAGAAAGGTTAGGTGGAATAAATGCCACAGTAGTTTGAAGTTAGCAGTTCTTGGGGGGGAAAAAAAAGGGTACTCAGCTGAAAAAAGAAGCAGCAAGCTGCACATTCAAGACAGTCTCTGGAACTGGCTGGTTCTGATGCAGCAGGATGATTTAATTTGAGCTAGAGGTCTCTTCAGCACCTAGCTAGCTGTAGAGTCAGGGAAACAAAAAGTTGATATAAAAGTAATTTTATGTCCTGCCTCCAATTTGGTCATGCATTGAGGCCAGGTCAAGAAGCGGTTTGAGAAAAACATCTCTTGCGATTTTTCTTCTTTCTGCATAGGCATTAGACTGTAATCAGGAAGATACATGGATAGGATGTGAACATGAGATGAGAGCAAGAAATAAACTGGACAGGAGAAAAATTAAATATAGAGAGTACCAAGTTCTCAGTTGGTGTAGACCAGCATCGACTTGTCAATTAAAGCAAGATAAGCCAAGAGTGTTTCACTGAAGATCTGGCCTGCTGATTGCATAAGTGATAAAAAGTGACCTCTGCAAAATACTCCACTCTATGAAGTTCTGAAGAGTGGAAGTGTCCTGGGTTGGGCTAAAACTGCGCCAAAGATCCCTGATAAACAGAACACACACTTACCTATGCGGATGAGAGTGTAGCTTTCACATAGGTTTTCAGTGAAAGAGATTCAGTCTAGAAAATTTTGTGCTTTAAAACAGCTGGAGTTAACCATGGAATGTCTGGCTTCAGCCACAAGCTGAAGACTGCCAGAAGTATATGCATTTAATGGGTCTTTTGACAAAGCCTCAGCATGCTTTGGCACCAGTCATCCAGCCCAGTAAAACAACTGGACAGAACCTCTAGTAGTTTCTGTAAGAATTAAGAAGGAATTATAGTACAGCACAGGCAGTGCTCACAGAAGACCACTTTCTAGGTGGCAGTTATAGTCAACATCACAGGAGCTGAAGCATTTTGTCAAATCCAACAGGCTTCTCTATTTATGTGACATAAGTGTTTTCTTTCTGTGGCACATATCCTGCTGTAAATTTTGGCTTTTACTTGTATTCTAGCCTTTGCTCATCATAACCAATGAGAGGCTGATTCTTCACAATTTGCTTTTCTGCAGGAAGATACCCCTGTTTCAGCTGAACACCACATTACTTGGCTCGATGAATAAGAAGATAGGCCAAACTGTACAGCCTGAATCATGCCAGACAAACAAACTTGATACTGAAAATACCCTAAATTCAATGCATCTTCATAGCATTGAAGATGCTTTCACCTATTGAGAAGCTAAATCTGTTCAATCTTTTGATTACTGACAATAATATATCTTTGCAGATTCACATTATGATGATTATATAACATGTGAGGACTATTCCTGCTATAGAAGCATCTCTCCCAAGATGTCCCTATGACATAGTTCCTTTCCCATGCCTCACATCAGTACAAGTCCTCCTAAGTCTAACTTCAGAGCAGCAAATTCCAGAGCCTTAGTCTTCAACTATGAGTGAGACAAGTCTCGCTAACTCCGATCCCTTCAGAAAGGGTTTTTCTTTTTATATTCCTAACCTCTACCTCTGACCTTGAGCCCATTTTCTATTCTTCCTTGATTGCTTTCTGTATTAATGCCTTTCTTGCCATGTAGAACTTAGAAATTTATGAAGCAGTACAGTAGTACAGTAATGCTTACATTTTCAAGGATTTAAAAGTGATTTAGAATAGTAATTCCTGTTAATACCAAATCTGGATTCTATTGAATCATCTTAAGAAAGTTACAGCAGATATGTTATTTAAAAATCATTGCTTGTATGGAATACAAGCTTTTTATATAGTCCATACACTATATGATTTAATAATGTTACCTATTTGGGCTAGTATTTTAACTACTTCTAATATAAAATACGAAAAACCAAAAGGAAAAGTAAGAGACATTTCTGCAGGAAACACACTGATCTGCCCTTTGAAAACAAGAAGTCTTTCTGCAGCACTCCTAAATAAGAATATGATACCAAAAATCTTCACCCAAAACATTAATAGACAGATTTCAACAAATTAGAGCTAAGCAGCCAGCACAGAATTTTGTTTTAGCCTAGCTGCTCATGTGGGATCTAACCATGTAAATCACTCAAACTGGATACAAAAATTGGTTTAAGATATTTCATCAGAAATTAATGGGCCAAATGTTTATGAAATCAGCCCTTCAGACTGAAGGGTAAAATTCTGGACAATACCTTTGCAATTTTACTAGAAGTCTAAATCACCTTGTGATTGAGTATTCTCTTCTGTGCAATATAAAGCAAGATAAAGCTTTGTGGTCCAAGTACACCACTCTGAAGATATCATTTACTAATAATACATCCTTAACCGCATTAGTGTTAGCGCGTGCAGCTATGGATGCCCATTGTTACTTGATTTTAAAGGGTTTCTAATCTTGTAATGAAACTGTATTTTTGACCAGCCACAAAACAGATTCCGATTTGAACGTTATAATGTAATTAATCATGGATTTTAGTATCTCATTTGAAATAATTTATTCAGGTCTGAGAAATATATTGCATATCTATGATTGCATTATGTATAAAGCAAATAAACTGCATAATTGAAAATGAACTACATCTATTATTCATCATAAAGTGGAGTTTAGAGCTGGGGGTGGATTGCTTGTACTTTGATTCTTTAGTCACTTATGACTATGTAAAGAAAGGCTGAAACTCTGCCACTTGTCTTGGTTGCTGTGCTTAGCCACTTTAACACTGTTGTGCAAGATGCTATGGATCTAACTTTCCCAGCCACCTACATTCCAGATGCAAAAAAGCAAACTACAGAATGCTTGGGCTTCACATTTGGCTGCCAGATAGCAACATTATGGTGTAACCTGCACCTTTATCAGACTTTATAAACTGCTAAAGAAATGAAAAAGATAGAAACTGTATGGCTTTTGGAGATGCACAGTACAGAATATACTTTTATTCTGATTTTCATCTGCAGATTTTGCACCTTCAGACATCACCCTAAACTGAAAGAATATCTAATGTAGTAATGACTCTGCTTTGGCATGTTGTTTCTGAAAGAATTACCTGTTGTTAGGTTATCCTATAAGCTCTGTGGACAAAGTCATCATCCATGATTTCAACAGTACATAAGAATTAGGAGATATTACAGGCCTATTTTCAAAGCATGACCTATAGTATGCACACTTGGAAAATGGTGTGTGTTAGTGCACTGCTTTGCTGTCCTAGCCAGTTACCACAGTGCAGAGTACATTTTTTTGGTATTCACTATGACCTGTTGGTACATGTAAAGAAAGAGGAACAAGCAGATGTGGTGGGTGCTCGAAACACAGCATCTTAATCAACATATTAGTGAACACAGCTGAATAGGTATGGTGGAAAAGCAAGACACTGGGCTACCGACTAACAAAGCTTATGGTCCACTCACAGCAAGGGGGAATCAAAGACCAGACTGAGACTAGGAACACAAAGGGACCAGACAGCTCTCGCACATCCTCTGCTGGAAACAGGCCCAGTGGAGCTTTAACTAGAACAGAGACAGCTCTTCTGCCTCCTTTGCTTTCTGTTTTACACTGAAGTAGACCAAACAGTCAACATTTGAGGCAACTGGCAATCTATAGTTGATGTTAGGGAATTCAAGGTAATAAAACCCTGAAGTAAAGCCGTAGATGTGCTTGAGCAAATATAATTATGTTCTAGGTTGTGCTCAGGAGCAAGCAACAACCAGGACCCCTCCAGCGCTGAAAGTTACATATACATTTTAGTCTGCTTTGATTTCAGCCTAATTTGCATAACACTCAGTAACACAGTGTTTATCTTCTGCAGGAGTAATGTGTCAGCATTTGAGCCATGTTATAATCCCCTTTGATTCAACACGTTGACATCTAAACTGTATCACTGATAGCACCACATAACCATACATTTAGCAGTGCTAGTATTTTTCTGCACCCCTGCTCCTCTGACCTGTACTGATTTATTTATTTATACATTCATATACTTTCTTTGTTCTGGTTGTATATGAACATCAGAATTTTCCATTGTCCCATTGTATCTGTTCCCAAATGGATGGTAATTTAGGTCATCAATATAGAAGTAGTGCTCCTGGAGAGCAGAGAAGAAAAAAAATAAAAAAGACAGATCATTCTAGCTATTTAAATATTTATTTATTTAAAACAATGCATTCTAATAAGATATTACTTCTTGAAAAAAAAGTCTGAATTCTTTTGGTTCTAGTTCTTTGTTCTTGTCTCTCATGCAGTTTTCCTGAGACTTGCCTCAATTTCCGTGTTTTGGTTCACCCTTTTGTGGAACATTGCCATTCTGGGGTTATTGTTCCTCCAGTTTCATTTTTGAACTTATAAAGACATCACAGCAAATAGGCTATAAACCTACTTCTATTTTAAATGAAAACTACGATTTCTGTATGATTACAGGACTCAACATGACCAGTGGTGCATTAGGAGAAAACAGCCAATACTATGAGATGCATGAAACCTAACACCCAAACCAGCCAGTATTATTTGATGCATGAAACCTAACACCAGAAACCCAGAGCAGGTAGGAAGCAAGTCAAATGCTGACTGCTCCCTGGTGACCTCCTGGGGCAGCTATGTGCTGTTTCTCAGACTGCAGCATTATAGTCCAGAAGAGCATCATCTTGCAAGCATTTCTGACAAACAGTAAAATAAGAATCTGTGGGGAGATTTTGTCCAGAGCCTACATTAATTTTGTTTCAATATTTGCTTAAATATCTCTCCCTGTAAATCTATTTTTAAACAGCATACTAACTCTTTCCATAAGTAAAAGAAATGCAAATTGATGATATTTCTTGCCTTTTTTGTTCTGTTTTCCTTTTAGAAACGGTGGTTAACTGAGGTCTTTTTACTTCTCATACCCATTCTAGTAACTGTAATGTTGAAATGACTATTAACTTTAAAAGTCTAATTAGAAAGGAACATTAGAGAGTCAAAAGGAGAATGTTTCAAATTTTCTATTATCATGACTAAATTCCTTCTAGTGAGAGGGTGGAATATGAAAACAGTGCAACACCAGACTCTTGTACATGTCCAACTTGGCAGAAGCACATTTGGGCACAAAAGATACATACGCACACATCTGACTGCCTCCCAAGTATTATATTTTCTTTTCTACTATTCCTAAAAATAGATTTTGTCTAAAACTATTCTTTCTCCAGACTACCTTTAAGGTAATCTTTTTTCCAATTTAAAAGTTTAAAGTCAAAGGGTTTGGGGGGCGGGGGGGGGGGGGGGGGGGAGTGGGGTTGTGAAAACCATACCTTTTTGAAGTTCTGAGGGTGGTATGATGTGTTTTGTTAAGTATCAAGAGAAAGCAGTATTGAAGCTGGACAAGTGAATACTTGCTGCATAATTTTGAAGTCACTGCTGTAAGGGAAGAAGCGTTCTGAAGACTCATTTTTTTTCCCCCTCCCTCAAGAACACACATTTAAAAAAACATGTTTTGAGCTTTCAGAACAATGATGAGCATTTGGGATTTGTGAGAAGGTAGGAAATTAAGTTTGTGTCTTTAGAGCTGAAATCTTGGTTACTTTTCCATGGTTCCTCCTCCTTAGTGACTGCTCTCTTGTTTTGGGTAAGCCACTTGAGTACATCTCTTCAAACAGTATTTATGGTGAATTTTAAACACACCTTGCTCCATTTGAATACTGTAGCAGAACAACACAGCAAGGATTAGATAAAAGAAGCTTTATATTGTTAATTGGTTTTGCTCTTTTAGTTCTAGTAAATAAACTGGGCTGTGTCAAATCAGTGCTTGTTAAGCAAACAATACAACCAATTACACAAAAGTGCGTGTCTGATAGAAGTGACTGGACAAATGGCAAATCATATCACATACATGATGCATGTGTGTACAAGGCAAAATAGTCGTTACTTCCCTGAATTTGTCTGCTAGGTAACATTTGCAAACTAGTATCCAGATTCAGGAAAGTGCTCAAGGTAGTGTTAAAAAAAACACATGAGAAAGACATGCTAGGAATCTGTAAACATGAGAAAGTTAAGTGTTCCAGGATATAATTACTATATCTGGGCAAGAACTTCAATGATTTCTGCAATACTGCCCAGAAACAAACAGTGAAATTGGTAAATCTGCTTTAGAAGCCACAATCAACATAAATGGCAATATCTGAATCGACCTAAGAAAAGGTATTTTAACACCTTCTTATAAAAAGCCCTAGAATTTATTCATTGATGTGGAATTTCAGAGCAAACAAATCAAGCAAAACTAGAGGAAATAAAGATCCTTCATGGAGATTTACTTTTACCTCCGGACTAAACTATACTAGTCAAATGCTCACTTTACCCAACTAGATGTTAAATAACCCACAAGCACATAGGCACATTGGAAGTTTAATGCTATAACAAGGAAGAGGAAAGAGACATTTATACAAAAGATTTAGATTAAATAAACACTTTGCTCTGCCTCATCAGCTCAGGAAGGTGAGCTGCATTGTTTTGTAGCAACGGCAGGCCACGGCCATACCAGAGCCTCCCGCCTAGGGGAGTGTTCCCACATACACTGCAAATGCTACCCAAAGGGGTAGGGGTCACACACAAGCCACATCCAATTCAATTGTTATTGATGATAACAGAGGAGAGAAATTTGCAGAATGCACAGGGAAAGCAAACATATAGTCATATTTTTATTTCAGGTCATTAAACATTTCCTTTAATCACTTCTCTTTCATACTGAAAATTATTAAATTGTTATTTGAAAGTGTGAAATTTATATATAGACAAAAGAGTTTATATATTTTTGAGTGTAACTTACAATATGAAAAGACATTGAAATATTCATATATAAGATTCTGACCTCCAAAATACATATGAATATTTCAATGTCTTTTGTTAATACTAATTTTTCAAAAATTCACATATTAAGACCCATAAAAGCTAGCACTATATGTATTTAAGAGGAAGATATGTACAAGAGGACCTGCTCCATATGTTGTAGTAGATTGCAGCAGAACTTTCTTTCAGACAAGAAATACAGAAGTGTGTCATACTTAGCAGCTCTTTGGGACAGCATTTCAGTATATTTGTCACTGGAATTGTCCTTCCTCCTCTGGGCCATAAGGAACAAGACCATTCTAATACTGTTCTTAGGCAGTAGTAAAATACAAGCCAGGGACCAGAGCAACTTCTCTCTCTTGGACTGCAGAAGGACTGGCTGAATAGGGATCATCAACAAATGTAAAGAAAAAGAATATGAAAGAGTACATCGCATTCCAGCATTTACTCTCAACACAGTGATAGGCTTGGTTATTGAGTACACCGCTGTTTTAAGAAGGAACAATAAAAAAAAATCCATCTATTTGGTCTGTCTCACATCTACTATGAAAGAAATTGTAATGTCTCCCTTTTTCAGAAGATCTAGGAAATTTAGCAGGAAGAAAGCCTCCATGCCAAGGAAATGTCATTACTCTTTCAGAAACTTTCTTCAGATTTGGTTGAGACAAACTTTTCAAATGTCTATTTACCTTTAGTCTCTTGCACTGATAGAAAAAGCGTATTACAGCCACCAGTTATAAAGGCAATCCATTTAAGCAATTTCAGTTAAAGACAACACTGCTACCAAAGGAGGGGCATATATTGCATTAAGAGCTTTTAAAATTTGTAGTTTCTTTATGAAGAAAGGAGAGTCCAATCTAGCAAACTCACCTATAAATCAATACATATCTTATGCTACTCATGCACACTCAATATGATAACACCCATCTCCTTATGACACTGGATTTAATCCCTAATGTATTTATAATGAGAAATTACTTTGGTTGTAAAGTCAAATATTCAACAGCTAGAAAATGCCAGAATGCTTCTCAATTTTTTCTCTTAACAGCTAAAACCTACTTCACAGTCACATGCTATTTTCTTCGAGCTCCTTTGTTTCATTTGCTGCTTTGGTAAAGAACCATGGCTGTATAGTGAATGAGGCTTTCACTAAGCTGACAGCACAAGATTTGTAGTCAGTGGGTTAGATCCTGTGTCTCTGCCATATATAACAAATTACTTGTTCTAGTCTCTGTAGGGCTTTAAGGGAGATGTGTGTATAACAGCTAACATGAGAGTGTTTTCATGAACTTGTAATGTCAAGTTTAAATTCAGCTGGAAGGATTAATCAGCTTCAGCAGGCACTCCTTACTTCTCCTGGATGCTAGAAAAGGTGGTCCCCAGCATTCTGAAAATCTGACACGGTCTAATCCCCTTTCATTTCCTATCCCAGCTGTGAAGTTTTCCTGGGATTTCAGAAAGGAACATTACTGCTATCCCAGTGAGCACTATTTTGAATAGCAGTAGACTGGGAATACCATTATAGCTCTACACAATATCATTTTGTGCCAAGAATGCAACTTCACAAAAATGAAGAAAGTCTAATCAGTAATAGCCTAATCTTGTTTTTTTTAAAAAAAAAAATCTACCAGCTTTCCCCCCCCTCTCCCTCAAGCAAGAAAGAACCAAAGAAATCCATTGTATTACTTCCAAATGCTTAATTACTATTGAACATGTGTAGCTACTGATCACACTAAGGAGGCTGGAGAGGGAAGTCAAGTTAAATTAAAAACTTTGGATTACAAAGGACCTCTTGAATCAGAGTGTTGAGGACAGTCACTAAGGGGATGCAATTCCTGTAAACAACAGGAATCATTTGGGAAGAGAAAAGTGCTATGGAGAGATTGGAGAAAATCTGGTAGTTACTTTCTCAAAGCTGAGATCTCCATAGGGATCCCCAAGGATGCTGCTCCTGTGTAAAGACACCCTCAGGTTCAGTCTCCTGTTACTGCAGATAAACACATAGATAATCTCAGCCATAAACTGACCAAGATCCATATCAGACTTTCAGGCTTTTTACTCTCGCTACTGTTGCTGGAGTGGTACAGGTACAAAATGCAAAATGGCCTTTTATTAAAACACCAAACCAATAGAGCCCAACAACAACAACAAAAACCATGCGAGACAGAGAGAACTTACACCATCACTGGTAATTTTTTTTTTTTTTTTTTTTTTTTTTTTTTTTAATCTTAAGGCTACCTAAGTATACTATTAACACAGTCTAGCTCCTCTGGCCCTGAGGAAAACAGACAATTTCAGCAAATACTCCAAGACATAACCGTGAAAAGTTATTAAACTTCTATGCTATATCTGCCATCTAAAAGCAAGATCTGCTCGAAGTTTGGAGCTGGCAGAATCCCTGGTCCTTTTCACACTTTGCAGCCAAAGCTAATTGGCAAGCTGGGTGGGGAAGGAGGGTATATCCAGTTTATTATGGGAGAGCTGAAGAATGACAAAAGCAATTTTCAGTTCACTATCAGCCTTCTGTGCCCTTCAGTGGGAACTAAGCAACTCAAGGATCACAGAGTAATAAAAATTACCTTTGGGCTTCTAATTAGCGTAAGGTCAAAGAGAATGTAAATACACTACATCTTGATTCTCTAGTCAGCTCTACATGGACAATAGTGCTGTTAATGACTTAAGGATAGGGGTAGCTGACCCAAAATGTCTATTGGCAAACATCCAGCAGCAGTTTCAAGAGGAAGACTAATCTGTTGCAAGGCTGAAAGAGCCATCAAAGGGAGAAGACTTAGTTATTCTAAATGCCAGCTTTGATTCCTACATATTATACCTACAGCAACTTCAAAGTCCCATGTTAAATGATACCAGGTGTCCCTGGAGTAAACAAGGACACTCACCCACATGTACATTTTGTCCCCTCATTTCCTAGCTCATAGTTATCCATATCTTTCATGTCTTTTACTTGCATCCTTAATAATATCTATAAGGAGTTTACAGGACAGGGTCCTGGGCAGCCTGCTGTAGGTGACCCTATTTGAGCAGGGGGTTGGACTAGATGATCTCTAAAGGTCTCTTCTAATCTCAACCAGTCCATGACTCTGTGATGCCCACAGGGGCAGGAAAATAGCTTCCAAATAAAAATAGGCTAATATTATTGCTGTGGTAACATTTCTTCTAGAAAGCAGTGGGTATTTTGTCCAAAACTGAATCCTTAGCTCCAACACATACAGGACATTATTTTCCTAACACGTTTTTTCAGAATGAAGTATATTGAGGTGACACTTAGAATCCTGCTAATTAAAATAACAGTTATAATCAGGTGCAAAAACCCTTCAGCCAGTTTGAATTATTCAGGTATGTGCCTTTCTTTACAAACATATCCTAAGCTCTTGTTTTAGATATGGGCAGCAGCAACAATTAGCATTTATGCTAAGAAAGGCATATGCTACTGTAAAAGTAATGATGAATAAATGCCAGCAGCACTACAGATTAGCTGAGCTTTGCAAAAGAAGTTTGAATAATCTTCACAGGGTATTCTAATGCAGAAAAGCAGCAGATGGTGCACTGTTTATGCTTTGTGAATTAGTGGTTATACAAGTCAAAAAGGTATCAACTATGCACTAGAAAAATCTCTTCTTCTATTACTTACTGCCAAGTAGGCTTATAAAAGAATTCAGAAGGTTGAGGCCAAGACAACTGTCAGCCGCTTGTCATAGCTATTTCCTTTATCCTATCTTTTGCCGAAAAAAAGGGATGTGAAATTCTGCCTCTTCCTGCCCGACAGTCACTCTTTGCCTCCAGTAAGACAAAGCTGCTGTTGCTCACCTACTGTTCCTGTAGTGATAAAGCTGATCATCTCCCCATCTTTCCAAAAGACTCCAGGTACTTTTTATTTAACCTACCACATTTAAGCAGGTTTTATGGGGAGAAGAGTATAAAAATTTCTTCCAGTCAAGGTGGATCAATTTTTTTTGTGTTGTTTGCTAAATCTCATTTTGGATACTACTACAGATGCGTTTCTCTAGACTTCCAATTGCAGAGCTGACAAAAGCATGTGTGTAGGGCAGCCTCTGAATGAGCCCTAGCTCAAAAAAGAGAAGTTTTTTTTCAGCTGTACAGGCAAGAACTAGGGATGAGGAAGGCCGATAGAGGCTGGAGGGAGAGGAAAGGGAGAAGTTAATCCTTAGTTATTTAGTTTGCCAGAAACATTCAACCCTTTGAGGTCTGGAAGTTAGGATGAACTTACGTGAGGGGATTCAAGGTGACAGTACAGACATTTAAGCTCCCAGCAGAAACAGAACTGTGTAGGAAATAAACTAAGGAGCCAGATTCTGTCACACAAACTAAAGAGGTTTGGGCAAGCATGCCAGTTTTTACTGACCCTGAATGATCCCCATATGTTATTCCATTTTTGAAGACTCAGATTAGAAAAGCTTTTTTTTCTCCAGTCTTATTTCATGGAAATTAGCACAGAAATAGAGGGGCAAAAATCAGCCCTACCACAATTCTTCCCCAGTATTTAAAAACCAAAATAAAGAGGAAGAGACCAAATTTATAACTTCCAACATAAAAATTACAACATGAAAATACCTTAAAGTCGCACTCCAAAACAGGGAATAAGAAGTCAGCCAGAAAAAGGTACCTTACAACCCACTCTATCCACACACACAGCAGTTACCTCTTCTATGAGGTAACTTATGCTGTGTGTGGGTTGACATTGTCACACAGCCCAGAGCAAAGCTTTCAAAGTAGTACTACAACAGGAGAACTCTGCATCTGAGGAAGTATTTTGGCAGCTTGCATATTGTTTCATATATCATTAAAGATACTAAAGTAGTTCCTGAGAGGAACCGCACCTAATAACTTCTGTAGTTACATCTTTCTTTTAATGTCCCAACAAACCAATAATCTAATTAGAGCTGAATAAGTTAAAATAATTCCCATCCAAACTATCACTGGTAATAAGCTAAACACCAATAACATTCTTTGCCTAGGGAGACACTTTCTTTGCTTTTAAACAAATGTACATCACTTCATTAGCACAAAGCCTTGTTCCTATTCTAAAGCACTCTTGCTAAAAGCTTTAATAGACCCCTCAATATCCTCAATGGCACTAGAAGAGAAACTGTATTTGGAAAGGAAGCAATGTGGATGGAAGGATGTTGCTTTTAGGGCACAGAGCGGGAGATACGCAATGGGCAGTTACTGCAAATTTTGCCAATATAACCACTGTGATCTGGAGGCCAAATTCATCTCAGGACAGGTACACTGAGGTCTCAAACTTAAACACTCCTGTCCCTACTCCAGATTTGATTTTCAATGTCTAACTTACAAATTCATCACATTACATTTAAAACCAAGTTAAATTTATGGCCCATCTAATAGCAGAGTTATGTCCATACTTGATCAAAATTGTGTTTCTTGCTTTCTTGGTTCTTGTTCCAAAGGGGTTGCTTGTAGATCCTAGAGATAATGCTGTGCTGTTCTGATATGTCTCTTGGAACTATGAGCTATACAACAATATATTGAAATAATCATAATTCAAATTCTACCAGATGAACCTCATTATTCCATAAACAGTCACTGGATATAAACATATGACTCCAGTGAGATTAACTTAACGAAATGAATTTGGTTTACTAGCTCTGAAGTTATCTGACCTCAATTAGGAAAAGGCCAGTTTCAGCTAATTTTAGCTAAATTGGACATAAAACCCCCCAACAATTTTGCATACACTGTTTCAGAGTTATATACAAATTCTGTCAACTTTGCAGACAAGGGTATATTCACAGAGCTTCCTAGCCCTTTCAGTTGTATTTATTCTAAGTGTACTATATTTTCTAATTTCTTTTCCCATTTGAACCCATAAAATGCTGATTTAAAAGCCTCTCATCGTTTGCTCTGGAGCAGACTCAATCACTCAGATTATAAAAGATACAGTACATTGAAAGGATATAGGGAAAGACATTATGTTTGCATTTAAAAGGCTACTTTGACAGCAACTCAACTTTGATGCTTTCCCCCCCCAAAAAGCACAAGAATTAACATCATTTGACTCCAAAAACAGAAAAAAAATATGGCAGTTAGAGACATGGGTATTTCGCCAGATACTTCAATAGAAATAATGAAGTTCCACACGCGATTTCACATATTTACCATATATGTCTTCTTTCCAAGTTTCAGTTTTTCTAACATTGCTATCCAAAAGCAAGAGAATGCATTTGCATTGTTAGCAGCTGGGTGTCTATACTGTTGAAGAGTCCAGTTAACAATGAAGTGATTAAATGGAAAGGTCTGCACTTACTGTTCTGTATAGTTATATAAATTGTACCACACTGCCACAGAAACTGTTCTGCTTACCCTTTTAATGAAAAGCTAGATATCAAAACATGACGCCATCACATACCCTGAAGCTAGGGAATGTCTTGGGAGATGCCATGGTAATTCCAAGTTCATAATGAATTCACCACAAAGTGCATTTAGGCTGACACCAAGTATTTGGTTACTTATTTGTTCCAAGAAGGAAAAAAGTTGGCAAATACATCTTGTTAGAGTGTTTGATAATAATGACATTATTTCCAAAAAGCTATATGGTGCTTTGAAAGTAATCCTGAAATATTTTCCTTAAGTAGAAAACAGGGAGTCATTTTTTGTATATGTATACACATTTTGCATATATGATCTATTACAAACTAGAAATAAGGTGCTGTAAGACCACTGCACACTGTTGTTCTGCTTTGTCCAATGAGGTAATAATCCATGTGGAATAGGATGGAAGCAGAAAGAACATCTGTACTATACAAAAAAGTGCAAGTGAGTAAAAATAAGTAGAAATAATATGAGAAAGATAGCTTGGAGATTGTGTGTGTACTGGGCCTCAGCCTCAGTCTTGTTCTCTGAATCTTACAGCTTTGTCTCCCTCAAGCTTGTAGGATCACAGCAGAAAAAGGCTGTTTTCTGAAGACAGCTAGGTCCCAAATCTTTAAGACTGTGTGTTAGTAACAAGAGTAGATAATTCAGCAGTTAGCTTTGAGTTTGTTTGAGATGGATAGTGAATGCAGACTTCAAAAAGTACTTGTGTTGCACATTCACAGGAGCTGCACATCCATCCTGTGGAAGAGAAAACCTAGATGATACAGGAAGGAGGAAAAAAAGTCTTCACCAGTTGTTTGTCCATGGGCCACAGAGATGAACACATCTTGATTTACCATGCCCATGACTTGTTACCTGATAAACTGATCTATAACACAAGAACTGGGTCCCCTCTGGTAGGAGACGATTGACATGTTTGCTAAACGTCAATGCTCCAGTAGAAACTCCAGTAGATTCCAACTAAATTCTGACTAAATTGAGGAAAATAATCCCTATAAATCCAGCAATAGCTTCTATAAGGAAGGGAATTCTTTCTTTTTTCTTTCGCCCACTGAAAAAGAAACCACACATGGAACATAATACCACCTTTTGTTTTCAAAGACTGAAGAGGACTGGCCTCCTATTAAAGCAGTTGGGCTACAAAAATTCAGTCTACAAGTGCAAGCAACGTCCAGTTTTCAGAGCACTTATAGAGGTTTTACAAGTATCTGTTGTAGATAAGTGACACAATTGTATTATTTCTGGAATTTCTGGTTTTTAATTATTTTCTACCACAGTATCCTAGAATATCATCATAAACATAAAAACTTTTTTTTGTTATTTTGAGAATTCTGATTTTAAGTGAATAAAACATCCTTTTTTTGGTCTTAATAGAGTTTAAATTGTCAAAGCTCATGATTTGGACCTAGACAACTATCTCCTAGATTTAATTATTTCTACCTCCATTACCAAGTTCATGTTCTAGTCTAAGAATTATTTTAAGACCAATTCACTGTAATTTGTAAATAGGAATTAAGTTAACACAATCTGAAAAAATTGATTATATCCAAACAGTCATCATGAGTCTGGAAAATGGAAACAATGGACGCTCAATAATCATGTTTGAAACTCTGTTTGGACAATTAAGTTATAAATTAAAGACTCAGAGTGACCTGCTGTTTCATTAATGCAAGAAAATAAATCATTAAGTAAACTAAATGACTTGAATAATAAAATGTGTGAGCATGAATGATCTATGAGTCATGGGCCTGACAGAATTGCCCAGTAAAATACTTCAGCCTCTAAATCATTGGCATACATGTGTCTTGCCTTCAGATTTTTCTCTCTGAATCCACCTACTGACATCTACTAAGGCACTGAGTAACAGGCACAATATGGGAACTACCATTAGGCCAAAATATTCTCTCTTAACATATGCTACGCATATCTAGACTTCAGAAGAACTGCAAACCATAGCACACCTGGCTGTCCTGATTTCTCATTATTGAAACTGGGGGATCTGCTTTATCCTATAGCAGTCCTTTCTGAGCTACATGCCCAGATTTCTTTTGGTGGAACCCAAGTGCAATGACTTGCATAGTCTATATATAGCTGTAGAGACTCATACAGGTGTCAAAGTAGACTGGCATGGGAAACCATTTTCCATTCCTGCACAACAAATACTGTTCAATATCAGGATGACTCAGAACTCCTGAAGCTCTCATTAAAAATTTAGAATGGCATAGAAATGGAATGGGAAAAGATATGCAGAGAGAATCTTAATACTTAATAGAACATTTACATTTTTCACATTATATACAGGAAGTGCCTCATGAGGAGATCCTGATACAGTGGGAAGAGATACCTTTGAAAAAGACTTCAGGAGGTCTCCTAAAGCATCCCTAGTAGCATTTCTAACAGATTTTTAACACTACAGTCTATTGACATGACTAAATTACAGCCTCTCTAGGCAAACATACCTTCTGATGCCCATGTTACTGTTGCAAAGGTTTGCCAAAGTCTAAACTAAGTTAGAATTTAAGCTCAGACTATTTTATTCTACCCACTGTCAACAGAAAGAAATGCTTATTCCTTTCTTTGAAAGCTACAGATATATCTCCCCTCCATCCCCTTTTTCCCAACTAAAATTCTTTATTTTTCCTTTTTCTTCAATCTTTCGTCATAGATCATGTTTTCCAGCCTTATTCTTATTTTCTCCTCTAGATTTCTCCAGTCTATTTTCTAGAAGTACTGTGACAGAAAAAACCCAAAGCCCAGTGCTGGCACTTGAGCCAAGCTGAGTAGAAAGATTACAATTCTGTTGAAGTATTCCAGTTGCTACCTGTTTCTCAAAAGCATGAGAGTGCATTACATTCAGCATGTGATTTACCACAACATCCAGCAGGTTTTCTGCACAACTCATCCCAGTAGCTTTCTCTACCATCCTCAAAAAAATGTAGTGTCTCTAGCATATATTATAAAACTTAATAGACATTTTCAGTGACTCATCTTCACTACCATTAGATGTCTACTTCTGAGTTCATTACCTAAACTTCTTACAGTGACAATGGAAGGAAACAAGCAACTTTATGATTTATCTGAACTTAAGATGTGCATTTAAAATAGACTGGGTGATTATGTCTATTTCTCTCCTTTGACCATACAGAAAACCTAGACAATTAGATTAGATGTAAGCATCTACAGTGTTGATATTTCAAGTTCCATAAAAGGACTCTTGCTTAAAGTATTTTTGAATAGTTGATATCTCATTTCCATTACATTTTATTCCTAGATACACCAACTTTCTCCCTTCCCTGCTTTTCATTTCCAGTTAGGAAATCAAGAACACTTTTCTTGACACAAAACTTCATTTTTCAGGTAAAATAACATTTTCTGATTCAAAATATTTGCACCATAGAGCTCTTGCCTGCCGTATTCCCAAAGAAAGATCTATCCACATCATTTTGTGCAATGAATTCTGCCAAAACTAGTCATACAGAGTATCATGACACTACAGAGAAAGAGACATACTAGTCTAGACATGCTACAGAATTATTTATCAGGCATGATGGTATGATGAACAATTCAGCATAATTTGTTTCACTATGAGCAAGTGTGGAGAAGTTTTATCTGTTCATTTCTGTGGAATTCCTTCTTGGGCAAAGATGACAATTTGATCCCAAGAGAGTAGTGCATTTGGGCAAACGTGTCAAAGTCATCTTTTCAGATTATCATTCAAGACTAGAGCTAAGCAGATTTTATGCATTACTGGTTTGCTGTCCACTCCTTAAATGCCATCAGCTTTTTCACCAACACATCATTCAGCACCAAATCCCATCACTCATTTGATACATGGGATGCTTATACAAAGCTCTCCTGCACTACTGTTCTTGTCCCATGCCATCTGCTTTCCCCTTTCACTCA
Source organism: Dromaius novaehollandiae (assembly GCF_036370855.1). Lineage (NCBI taxonomy): Eukaryota > Metazoa > Chordata > Aves > Casuariiformes > Dromaiidae > Dromaius > Dromaius novaehollandiae. The sequence continues at coordinate 12,899,135 of NC_088108.1, forward strand.
TATTCTGCTCATGATCTTGTAAATTTGTGTTTCTTGCAAGTCAACAGATTACTTAGTTTAAGTTTACACCTCTAATAAGCTACAGTTTGCTAAATTAAGAAAAAAATGATGATAGGAAGATCTACAAGCTGCAGCTGTCTTGAATGTCTAGACAACATAGATTATTTTGTGATCTGGCGTTCTCTTTCAAACTTCTCTCTTACTATTTTTGGGTTTTTTTTTTTAAAGCACTATTAAGGATTTGATTATATACTATATGACGTCAATATCTGCCACTTAATCATTCATCTAAGGTAACACTTCCAAAAACAACTCAATGCAATTGCCACTATGACCCATTCAATTGTACTGCTCAACTGTTATGCTTATTTATAATTTCCTTGTAGACCATACTTTTTTTCTAGAGCCCAATGAAACCTGGATGTATGGTAGGACACAGCACTATTTCCATAGAGAAATGCTTATGAAAGATACCTGTAAACTGTACAAGTCTGGAAAAGTCACAAATTTACACCCTTCAAAGAAAATAGGGTCAGTGAAAAACCCGAAAGGGGAATGTCTCCTGAAAGGTAAATGAAACATTAATTTCAGCTATTTTTTTTGTTTTCATTCTGTAAGAAGTAATAATTCAGTCAGGAGGAAAATGTTACTCTAAGAACATATCTACTAAAATAAGAAAAATAGCACTAAAGTCCAATGAATTTTGCATGCTCAGGAGCTTAAGTAATTGTTTTCCTTCTGTTTTGGTCCCAGAATAAAGTTCCACCTGATGCTGAATGATCTAAGGGAATCTGAGTATAACAAGCATTTCTCAGAAGACACTGAGCATCTTGCAGCTCTGTATACTCAGTGATTTTCTATGTCACTTCTGACTTTGGAAATATAGATCCAGATTCTGGCAGGAGATCAGAACAAATATGCAAATGATTAAAAGAAGCTGGGCACTCCTATTTCAAGCTTGGAAAGCTTGAGTGATAAATACTCAGTGCTGTAGTGCCTATGTAAAATTCAGAGTCAGAAAGTGAAGTAGCAGGAAGAGTTATAGAACTTCTTCAAAATTTAAGGCCTTAGTGTTTTACTACATTTTTTCCAAATATACATCACAAAAATAAGAGGGAACACTAGCAAAAATAACTATAGGAGAAGCAGTACTTGCAAGGTCGAGAGCACTGTTACTGAGATTCACAGAAATTTGTAGAAACTCTAAGACTATTTAGAGTGTTCCTACAGGCTGATTTTATGACACCATTGAAGTTGCTCCATTACAAATCACCACAGAAAGATTCAGACTTCAGCTGTTTTCCAGATTCTGTCTGAGAAAAGGGGCACAAAAGCCCTCCCTGCCAGACAACTGCTAGGGGGTAGTTCTATTATTTGATAGGAAGCTAGCAGTTTTTCAACACCAGCTGCTACATTTCTTTTCAACACATGGTTTAAAAAAAGCCATATTGTGAAGACCAACACAGAGGCAATGTTTGAAGGAAAAAAAAAAATTATAGCTACTAGCATTCCCTAGAGGATGATACATTATGATTAATCACCTTGCACCTCTCTCTCACCATACCCCTTCTGACACAAAGGAGGGATTTCTTTTTCCCCTGGTCTAGTCCAGATGTTCTGCCTCAGTGGTGATCACCTTTGTTTTACTCCCTCCTCCCCAAGTTCTTCAGGTCATGACTGTGGAACATGCATCTCTTCCTATGGAGGCTTACCATGACTAATTTCAAATACATCAACATGAACTCCAAAGGACAGAAATACAAAATCCTTTGACAGTTTCCAAATACTGAAACTGTCGATCACGTTAGCCCTTCCTAACTAATGTACTCTACAAATAATTGCATTACAGCCAACTTTTGAAGTAATGTACTACTTAGAAAAAGTAAGACTATGACAAGCTCCTTTCCACATGAGAGAACACTAAGTAAAATGGGCAATTTAGCAAAACCATTGCTATAGAGTGCCTTGACTTCGGGGAAAGAAAAAAAAATTAAGAGTTTGTATTTAGACCAGCATTCATAAGTCAGCTTTCTGTAGCTGAGGATACTTCAGCAGCTGCTATTTCCTCTGTTAAGAGTGGTGTGCTGCAGAGATCAGAAGTGCTTTTACTCATGGCTACTGCATACAGGTTTCTACTTTTCACAGGTTGTTAAGCTCTGTATCCCCTTCAGGAACTGAACCACTGAATATATTCCAGCATCCCTCCAGAAACAGCCAGTAAAAAGTCCATGTAAGCATTATAAAGCATATATAGTTATTTTAGTTAAAGGAAAATGTGAAAGCAACATTCCTAACAAATGTGACAACACTAATGCCCTGCCTGCTTAAAATTTCTACAAGACCGAATCCTGCTAACCCTATTAATGCCAGTCTTACTGAAGTCAGTGGAGATACTTCCTTTAAGCTCACTGAATTCTGTTAGAAGTTATTTCAATACTAATTTTGCCTACATTGAGATAAAAAGCTTGTAAGAGGGCATAATCCTGCTAAGAACTAAGCATCTCCTCTGTGGTATTCACTAGCTTCTGTTGACCAGTTGAGTAGTCAGGGTCATATGCGAGGGGTCAAATGTGCTCCTGGAATAGCTGAATTGGAACAGTTCCTTTATAATGTTGTCTATGTGGAAAAAATAAAATGTGTACTTCTGTCACTGCTTTAGCTCCCGCATTAGAAAAAAAGAGAACACTTATTTTATAGAGAGAACAGTGTTTTTCACCTGCTTGAGCAAAAACCTCAAAATGTCCTTTTTTAATTGCCTGCAGTTATAGCTAAACCCAGTAACAAATATGTAGTATTTCAGTGCACAGTGAATCATACAAGAGACTTTGAAGATGTAAATAAGAAAAAGAAAAAACATTGCTTTTCAGGTCTTCCTGCCATGGATCTTTCTCTATATACAGCCTCATCTTTTAAATGAGGGAAGCTTGGAAAATCTATACAGTTTTAAGTATGTGTTTCACAATATTTATTGTAGAATATTTGCAGGCACAGTGTGCCTTATTTATGATCCAGCCACACAGCAAATGCATTAATGTAGCTGTGAATGCTCAGGTTGGGGGGAGACCAACCCCTCCCCCAAAAATACTTTTAAGATTTAAATGGCCATAAGGCTGTTCCACACTAAACCTAATTAAAGATAATCTCATTCTAAAAAGTAAAACAAGTAGATTCCTATTCATGAGTTTAGACACTACACACCCTACTACATTATACCAGTCAATCTACCAGCAAACCCACAGGAACAGATTTCTTGTTTCACCCTAGCATATTTTGCTTACGTACTTTTTATTGCTGGTACAAACCTAAAGTATTTTAAACTAAAGTTAGGTGTATATATAAGTCAGTGTAGTCAGTGTTGTCTTCCACACGCCTGCCCTATTTTTTGACCCATAATCATCCTTTATATCAGCCATATAGTGAAGAAGGCAGCAACCTAACACAAGCCCAAGTGGCCAGAGACTGGAGGATAAAAAGAAAAGAAAAAAAGAAAAAGAAAAGTCAGATTGCCTGTGGTACACTGCTTCCCTAGATTTATAACCTATGTAAATGCAAACTGTCTGCTGAAGTTACTTGTACATTGAAATGTAGTTGGGAAGGGATCCAAGAATGATAATCCCCAGCACAGCTAAGCAGCGTTTTGTTTCATCTCATTGCTGCTTTTGTATTCCCTCAGCTTTTATTTGAGTTTATTGTAGCTGAAGGTGGACGAATGTGTGTCAGTGGCTGAAGATGGTTCTTTCATGCCACTATGTTGACTATTAATGAGAAAATACTCTAGTTCATCCACAGGCAGTGACTTTTTAAGCTAACACATTTTGGTACCAAACACTTGACCTGAATTTAAGATATCAAGTTTCCCTAGTTACCAAGTTTTTTTGTTTTTGTTTTTACATAATGCTTGCCAGCACCCAAGTGGGTCAGATGTTTTAATCTCCATTCATTTCTGATAAGTAAAACAATCAGGCACATGATATACTTGATTAAGTAAGAGTCCTTACAAATCCAGAAAGGTTCCTTTTCCTTCTTTGTGTTTGAAAAGGAAATTAAATTGATAGATGTAGGAACAGACAGTACTGTGCTAAAGCTTTACTAAAAGATATAAGGACTTAGAATTGATATTGCTAAATTCCAGGTGTGGTATTCTCTCACTCTCCCTCCATACTGATTGCAGAGGAAAAATTCTCAAATTAAGATCCCCTTTTTACTATTTTCATGCCAAAAAATTATGTTTTATTTAAAAAAAATCTGCTTTCCCTCCCCCCCCCCCAACATGAGTCTAATAAAACTGCCATGTTATACAGACATTCCCCACCACACCCATCTAAACATGCACATTGACCAGACTTGGCTTAATTATGGTTCAAACCCTACTGCAGGACATCCAGAAGAGCTGTTATTTCTTAAGATCATACAAGACTGGAAAAGGAAGAGCATATTTGCTGCAACTGTATTTCAGCTTGGGAATGGCAGCTAGGGAACTTTGAGTTACGAAACTTAGCTGTGGGAAAAAAAAAAAACCCACCACCTGTGGAACATAGTTCATGTGTCTTACAAACAAACTTCAACAGTTTTTGCTAGGTTTTCTCCTGCCCTTCTTTATTTCTCTAGCTACTAGAATAAGTCTTTGAAGACTGGGGAACACATCACTGTCTTTCAGAAAAAGAGTTAGGAAAATTAAAGTGGACATAAAATAGGCAGATGATAGATAAGAATCACTAATATTGGTTAGAACTGGCCAGTCATTTCAGCATTTCAGGCAAGGAGTTTGCTATTTACTGATTGTTTTAAGCACAGCAATTTTTTTCCAAATTTAATCAAGAACTACCCTAAAATACAAGGTACAAACGCTTTGAAATAACTTTATATAGGCTAAAATGATATACAGACACTACAGTTTGTTTCAACAAATCTGTTGGACCTTAAAGTAAGTCATCCAGTTAGGCCCAGGTTGGTTTTAAGACAAATATATATATTTAAAAAATATGCTAAATACTTCAACTGGGGAAAAATGGTAAGACTTCCTGTAATACTGATACTATATTTTAATCAGTTTCACTTCAAACCAGATCATGCTTAGAGTTTTTGGTAGCACTTCTGCTCAAGTCTTACAGTAATCTTTACAAATCTATTTACTGTACCATCATAGTTCTAACTAGGAAATGAAGAGAAGTTCTAGAAGAAGGGGAGGAGAAAGAAAAAAAAAAAAACGCACTACTGTAATACGGCAATACTCCTATCAACAAATTGAGGGTATTTTGACCCGATTTCATCCGTACATTTGGCAATCCAGAAGTGAAGGGAAAGCTGAGGATAATTTTGCAGAGCAAGGATGATTTTGCTTTCGCTAGTAAATCAGTGGTAATCAGTATCTTGAGGTGAACATCGGTGAGGTGCCATGGATTCCAGGAGCTGGTGTGTCAGTTTCGAGTTTAGACAGAAAGTGGTGAAAAGAAGTAATGAAGGTTTAAAAAGCACTAAACCTGTAACAATGGAATAAGGTATCAGCATTAATGTTAGGCAGGTGTTTTGATCTAAGATTCATAGTGAACATGCTAGATCCAAAAGAATGAAACCAATTCTCTTGCAGCCAATGGAGTTTCACCATTAACTCCAAAAGGAAAAGGCTTAAGCACTGAAACTTCAAGTGAATCAGAGTGCTAAGGAGGCCAGTGGGCATTTGAGGCATAGCAAGTTCTAAGCAGATCTGACAAGGCACTGTCAAAGCCAGGGCCAAGGAAAATTTCCTCAGTTCCTATATTTAATAACATACAGAGTTCAGACAATGCACCAGATTTTTCTGCAATACACAGTATATAACATGCCTTTCTGCACCTGCAGAAGCACCAATGCTTACAGCAGATAACTAAGTTTGAGACAGGAAGCTTTATTTTCCACCACTTAGTTCACCTGTGGAAGCTGCCCAGGTAAGCACTGAGTGCTACTTCTACACAGATGAAGTCCATTGCTTTTCTCAGCAGGTTCAGTGCTACCCAGCTCTGTAGTTACCAACAGGGCAGGAGATGTACAAGAAATACAGCTTGTTTATTCTTCAACAGCTGAATGGTGAGTTCAGTAACCAACGTGTTTGCCTACACAGGTATTGAAAAGACAGTATGTGATCTTCCTAGTTATCATAATCTATATTGTGCCAGAAGTAATTTGCTGGAGGTGAATAAATTACATGAAAGTTTGATGGAAGTGAAAGCAGAGGTGAGGGAGAGACCCCAGAACTGGCACACTGAGTTTGCAGCCAACATGCCAAGTTCTCAGGGCATTTGTCTTTATTTTGGCTGTAAATCAAGACACATCAGATTCAGAATGCCACAGATCAGAACTGCTGCACTTGGCTCAAGTTTTTGCTTTCACAGTTGGAGACCACATCAAGAATACCTTGGCATTTGGAATCATGACCACTCTTCACACTTCAAAGGTATGAATTTTGGCCCCCCAGACCCAATGGTTTGTAACCTAATCTGGCAGGTACTAAAGAAGAGTCAGAACTAATTTATTGGTAAACATACCATTTGCTAATATGATTACTAAACAACAGTAATAGGAAATATTGTATGATCACCAACTTCCCAAAGCAAAGTTTAAGATAGTCAGCAATACACAAGAAAGGGCATAGGGGGCTGAAGTGTTACTGAAGTGTCCAAGGGAGGATTAGTTACACTGCTACCCTGTAACAACTTCAACGGACTGAGGCTTATTTAGTCCTCAGTGCCAATCAAGACAATACAGAGGATTCTCTTCATCTAAAAATCAGCAAGCCTGCAAGACCAGAGTTCCTTGATGTGAATCTAGTAAAACCACAAGCCCTCCCATCCTAGAACACATCTTATTCCTTCTTCAGAGAGGCTCCAAGATATATCATTTGCTGCTGAAACCTTTTGGACAAGACTGGTTCTGCCCCTGAGAATAAAAGCACCCTGTAGAGATGGTGCTACTTACATTAGAGGGCTGGCTAACTTCTTGTTCCTGCCCGATGGCAGGAAGAGACTGCAACATAACCACACGCTCTAACTGCGGAACCCCCAAGTATATGCAAAAATGGCCCAGTAACAGATCCTTTCCCATTATAAGGGGCAAGTTAACTTAAAGATTTTGCAGAAGGTTGAACAAGTCCTTCTGAAACAGCTTTATTTCTTCCAAAAATGAGCTTCTACTTTTCATTCATGACATTCTTAACTAAAATAAAGGTTAGGATTTATCACTACTTTCCATTTTATTGCTATATGAGCCAGATGATTTTCTGTCCTAAAAAATAAGTTTGACTAGAATTTTATGCCAATACATCCTGAAGTTATTCATGCTCATCTCTACAATAGCCACAGACAGCTGCTTAAATACTGCAAAAAAGTACTATAACATGTATATGCATTTTTTCAAAAAATTAATATCCCAGAATGCTGAGATCTGATTTTCTGATTAGACCTGTGTACATATAACACTACATGCAGTTATTTCTCCTAGAACTTCTTACTTTTTCAGCTGTCTTTCTTCTGTTCTGCTGCATTTAGATAGCAGGTAAGTTAGATAAATGTGCCTTACTGTAATGTACAGCTTAGAGGTGGTGAATATCTTTATTTGCTATTGATACTATTTTTGCTGCTCCTGTGTTGCTCCTGTGTTACTCAAAATTTTGTATGGGATTGCATCTGTTGAGTACAGGACACGACTCATTTTGTTCCATTTCTCATTAAAACCATGTTTGTGAATTGTATGTTAAACAAACTCCTAGACTCCTATTTTGTCAGTAAAATTGTGAAAGGCATAGAATGTACGCAAGGGAGAAAAGTGTAAGCAGGAGAAAACAGAAGACAAGGTAAAGGTGGGGAAAAAATAAAACAAAGACTAAGAGTAGGAGTACTGAGCCATCTGCGCCATTATGCAGATAGCTGCTCTGCTGATTCTAGCTTAGCTTACTGAGGTGTTCATGGACTAGTAGAAGTAGCAGAGCAGAGAAAAAATTCAGAACATCATTAATTTGAACAATTCTAAGTAGAAGCCTGTATATACTTTAGCAAAGAAAGCTTAAGATACCACTTTAGTCTACCTATATATGTATTTTTTTTTTTAATTAAAAAGTTTACACCCTCCTTTTGAAGAATATAATCTTTATCAGGTCAATACAGGATACATATTGACCCCAACCCTCCCACTCAGTTCTTCAGAATAACTTATCACAGCTTTTCCACAGAATGAGTTCTCCAGTATCTGAAGTGCATATTGAGGCTATTTTAGCCCCCATTCAATTATCTAATTCTGGCCACCATTACTGTTTTTCAAGGACTCAAATTAGAATAGTTCCCAGTAACCACACAAAACATCCCATGACACACTTGAATTGTCTAAGAGACATCACTTTTTGCTAGTTCTGAAGAACTAGCAAAAAGAACCTACCCCTTTTCATTAATATCAAAGTATTAAAGCCTAATAAAATCTTTTCTGCCTACATTTTGTGCAGAGACAAACAATATTGAGTATTCCAGTACCAGCTATGTGCATTGGAGGGTTTCTTGCTTAGTAATCCCTGGAAGACCAGGTTCAGAATGCTTTTCACAGCATCTCTGATGTACAAAGACCTCACTTCTACTACTCTAAACTTCAGAGGAAGAAGCAGTTACTACAGCACCATTCACTTCTATTGACTTCCATCCAGAAAATGCTATTTTACAAGCACTCTTGGGATTTGGAGAACACAGACCAGAAGACAACTAGTCAGGCAGCATTGTCTCCCATCAAGCCTGTCTGAAACTTTCCACAACTCTTGGAGATGATCCAGTTTCTGAAGCCATTCTCTGCACTCATGCCTTCTAAGAAAAATTATGCCAGTACAATTCTAGACCAGACTCCATGAAGTATCATCCTAAAGGACTTACTCACCATAGATGCAGGAACTTACAGCTCTCTCCATGAACTCTGTTGGGAGAAACATATCCTTTATTCAAGCTTGCTCTATAAATCTCATCTTTCTGTGAAAGCAGATATGTCAAAACCTACAAAGTAACATACTCTCTTCCCCTTTAGAAAGCTGTACATTTTTGCCACTTCCAGCCACCCTGGGAAGATAGTATACAGCTAGAAAATAAGAAGAAAAAAAAAGTTGAAAACTCTGCTCACAGCTGTTAATTTTCTCAGAGAGCAGGTGAAGTAATCAACTTGGCCTGAAAGCTAATGCTAGCATCCAAGCAGGATTCTCCTTACCACAAAAATCCCTCCGTAAATACTATGTTTTCTGCAGGGCTATAAGCCAGGTGCAGCCAACATGGAGGACAAACAGTTTTAACAGAAGGTCAGGGGAGAGCTTGATCTAAGGACAATTAGATAAAATACTGTCACATCCAGAGCTGGCATAAGTCAGCATTGCTCCATTCACCTCAATCAAGCTACAAATATTGCACTATCTGAATATCTGGTGTCCTCCCCCCCCCCCCCTTAATTTTATAAGCAAACCTTTTATATGGCATACTGTGATACCAAGTTTCAAGATGTGACTCACCAAAAATTGGATACAAATTTGTTCAATGACTGTCTTATTATTTGGATAAGGAGTGTTTTGAAATCCACTCTGAGTCATTCTTGCAAGCTGAACCCTTGGAAAACTCCTTGACATTTGTAAAACAAAGTTTAATTTTATTATTGTTGCTCATGCAAGTCATTAATATTTTAATATATTAAATGTGACCATCAAGATAAACACACAAAATATTTTACTCAAATAGATTTATTATATTTAATAATGGAAGTGAGTTTTTTTGTTCCCAGCAAGTCACAAGCATACTTTTACTCACAAAATAAGTTAGAAGAATTAGAACATTAAATGTTCCTGAGAACAATTCATTTATAATTTTAGTCAGGAATATTTGTAGCTATCATTTGGAGAATAAGATCAACAGGAAAAAAAAATTCTTATTCAATTCCAAATCATTAATTTCCTACAATTAAGGTTTTACATTGACATAAGACTTGCCTTCTGGCTCTTTTCTGAGTCAGTTATATTATCTGCTTTTGACAGAAATGAGACGACTTAGATATTGAAATTTCAAAAGAAAGAACTCAGTGAAAACAAGAGGGGACCAGTGCTAGTTTAGAGAGCATGAGAAGTTTTGCACCGATTTCCATGTCTCAGTGCTTATTTCCCTTCCTGATATAAAGGCTTTAGATTTCTCCAATATGCTGCTGTAGTTACGGCCATTTCCCTTCAGTCCAAAATCTCATGGAATATATTCCTTACAACCACTTTCTGAAGTTTCTCCTAACCAGTTTACCATCATCTCCTTAGCCCTCATTCTGTGAGAGGTCAATAAGATCAGTTGTTCTTCCACTCATCTGGAGGAAAGGACAATGCTTCTTTTAGTCATTGTTCCAGTGTCTTACCAACACAAAGAAAACCCAACACCCATTTTTTTTTTGTTGTTCTCAATATTGTTGCTAACAGTAATTCCATAGATGAAAAATGTCAAGTCATAGACTTAAAGTGAAGAACTGACAACCACAAAACAGGACCAAGGTACAAAATTGTGCCACATCACAATGAAGAGAAAGGGATCTTTAAGAGAAATGCTGAGGGAGTTTAAACTGCAAGAATTACTTTCTCTTATGCATCAAGAAAATTCTCTAACAGATTACATGCCACTTTCAGAGATACAGGCACATTTAAGTCACAAGCATTAGTAACAGAACAAATGACTAAAACTGTAATCAGAAAGATTTTTAGGAATATTCACACAGAAGCTTTCTGAGTAGTGGACCAGATAGCTCTCAAACAGCTAAATAATGGTTTGAAAGCACCAAAGCAGGTTCTCAAAGAGCCTAAAGATAGTATACATTCTGAAAACAGTCTCCAGCTGTGATGCTGTGTAATTAATAATCCCCCTCCAAAAAACATTAGGAACACCATTTAACAGAATCTATTCTTTATAGAGCAGAAGTTACATTAGCTTTGATTGAAAAAAATGTATTAGGAAAAATAACTCTTTTGTGGTACTATCTGGTCCTCAATTTTAAGTAATTGTCTCCTATCAGAATTTTTTTGGCTATTATATGCTTCAGTAATTCAATCTGCTTCATAGCACACTCCAAATCTTTGTACTTAGCTATGAAATTCTACCTTCCAGAGGTCCTCATTCACTTCTCTAAAATACTAAGTGTGCAGATCCTGCCTTGATGCATATCTATTACATGGCTAAGGGATATACTTAGCCTAAGAGATTTCTGCTTTTTCAGATGCAAGTTACAGTCACAAATAAATTCCATTCTCTTTTCTGTTATTGAATTGAATGAGATAGAACTGATTTTAAATGAGTGTAGTTTGGACCCCAGCGACTCATAAAAGCCTTACCTTGGAGATATCTTTTATAATAGTTTCAGAAGAAATCACAGTAGCACTAAAATATTTCTGTACATTTCTTTTGTCTTCCACTGTCTTTTAGAGGGTTTACGTTACTGAAACTGAAGATCAAATTTGGTTCAATGAGCTGGAGGAAGCAGACACAATCACAAGTTGGCAGCAGATGAAGAACTGAAAGTTTTAACTAGTTACTTATTTGCAACAATGACTTTACAATACTCGCTAAAGCTTTATCAAATTAAATGATAAAAAAATTTCAAGGATGATAATGCACATGTATGCTGTATATTTACATCAAGCATGAAGGGGTAGCTCTATACCAAAAGCCATATTTTTAAAGATTATGGTCCTTTCCATACAAGCTGGACTATAAGAGAGAGCTTAGGTTTCTGCTGTAATTACAGCTTTCTGAACCAAAGATGGAATGCTAAGGAGAAGTGTAAATAACTCCAGGTTATGTCAGTCAGGTGAGTTTTAATGCAGGTGAGACAGTCACAGAATTGTGATTACATCTAACTGTTCAGCCTCTTCATCAGCTAATTCATTTCAGCATTGAAGCGAGAAATAACCTAAGTCCAAGTAAATTCACCTTTCTGACAGTTTTTTGTATTAGGCATTTAAGACTTAACAAACCACCCATTCACAAGGGGTTATATTTTTGAATGTGTTTCCTCTTCTATACAAGCTAAACTTAAGAAATAGCTCCTGTGCTTTGTGCTAAAGACTGCTAAAGAAAGATTAGAAAACATCTGTAATCTAACATAATTTAAATATGTAAAGTAAAAGATTTCTTAAAAAAAATCATTTGCAACTCTTTCCAGCTTTTAGACTATATGGCTTTTTAGTATACCCTAAAACATACATTTTCACCAACAATTGAGTATTTCAGCTTTTGACATGTACCACTCAAGTTATCAAACCATTGCATAATGCCTCAAACAGGCAGTGTCAAAACATATCAGATAATATCTTCAATTCACTTATTTTTTACTCACCAAGAATTCTAGAGAGGAAGACCCTGAGGATACACACACTGCTCTCCTCTTCAACATGCAAGAAACCAGCTTTGAGCTGGGTTCTCTCTTCCACTTCTCCTACCTCCAGGAAAGGGCTTTAGAGTCTAGGAAAGCTCCTATCATTACAGGCGGGCTACGTTTTCAGAGACAAAAGCACCATGCAAAGATACCAAGACTGCCTCTACATACACAACATGTATCCTTTTTCCTCAAGGATTCCTTCCAGACCTGTAAGGCCTAGAGGCTGTTCATGCAACATGGCCTCACTAACAACAAATTAGGAATCTAGCATTACACATCTTTGAAGAAATGTAAAAGAGAGTTTTATTTACATCTCTCTACTCCATCCACCTTCTCTAACAAAATTACTGCAAGGAGGTGGAATCCTTTCCTTTATTGTATATGGCCGACCCGCCCTGCTGGCAGAGGCAGATTGGGTAACCTGCTGCACCTGGCTTGCACTGCCACGTGTCCCTCTGCCATCCGGAGCGGGCTCCAGCCTCTGGCGAGAGGCTTTCCCAAACAGGCCAAGGTGCACCACTCCTCTCTGAATATTTCAACAACCTAAGGTTAATTAGTAGTACCTGACCTTACACCTTCACCTCGGAGATATTCTTCTGAGACATTCTTAGCTGAGATGCAGTTATTAAAGCTAAAAGTTCACAGTGAAAGCATTATTTCCAGCAGATCACTTTCAATTATTTATCAGTCTTCTTTTTAAAGTAAGGTTATCAAATGAGTTTTTCCTCCACTTTACCTCTGAAAGCTAGCTACTAGCTACCTAAAATCAAGTAGCTTTTTTACAGTAATTTTACAGAAACATAAATCTAGGTACTGTGACCAGTTAAAGCAGAAGCAGAAGCGATATAAGACTCTGCAAACTATAATTTTACAATTTAGTTCTTCTCCTAGTACCAAGGGAGAAGGCTTTATGTAGCAGTCTTATAATTTTAGCATAATTATGTAAAGCAATATTTCATATATTTAATAATGCATACCATTATGCAATGTTTGAACACTATTCAAATGATATTATTCAAAATTGGCAAATGGGAATGATTTGAAATATTGAATATTCAATTATTCCATTCTTTCAGACTGATTTTTTCCCATTTCATGGAAATTTAAAAATCTTAATTTTGTACTGATTCAAAGACAAAATATATATCAAAGTTCCTCTGTGGGTACACTATATTAAAACTGAAGTAAATATTGAGGAGAATAAAATTGAAATTGAGGCCTCCTAAATATTTTAGACAGTAAACTATAAACCAGTCAAGCACCATAAAAATATAATAATGCAAGTAAACACTTTTGAATAACACCTTCTTGGTCTATGCTCTGCAATTATGTTCTCAAGAACACTTAAAATGCTGTTCGTCCTCTGTCATCTTCCCCTGCCAGTCTTTAGCAATGGCAACACTGTTAAAATTGCATTTCCTTAGGATATCAATATGTCAATAAGGATAAAAATTATATATCTCTATTTTTAATTAACATAGGAAGTACACTACAATAACTCTGGGCATGATAATATTTAGGTATCTTATACATTTTGTATGAATAATAATTAGGAAGAAATATTGATTTCAAGCAAATATACTTCTATCACAGTGTGCTTTACCAACAAAGGAAGACTATCATGTAGGAAGGCTACATTTCAATTAGATCTAGGCACTGAGAACACTGAAACTTACATTTTATAGTAAAAATTTAATTGCATTTGCTGCTGCAACGGCATGAAACATATCCACATTCTTTCTTATTGAATTTACTCTGATCACGCTTATAGTTCCCTTCATCAGTAAATGCAAAGTTTCTCTTGGCCAGCAGAGGATATCCTTCTTTATTATATCACTTTGATCATCACTATCTCCTAATAAGAATTTTGCAAGGCTACTGATTCAAAACTGATCTCAGTTACCTCTCTGGCTGCTCTCCTCACATCAGGAGCAGAATTTTTCTGGTGAAAAATAACAGGACTCTTGAACTTAACTGAATCTTGGAACATTTCCATTCATTTTGCCCCTGACTGTATTATCCATCTTCAACCAGGCTGCTAAGGTCATTAAACGTATTTAATAAACTGTGCTTTTCTTACCAGCTAAATATGCAAAATAGGGGTCGCAAAGTTTGCATATCATATTTGAAAAAGTGAAAAGATCCTGGCTAAAATTAATGTTTATTCCATATGGACTAAAAGGGCATTCTTAAAATTTGCCTTGCAGCCATAAAAGCATATTCAAGTTCTTACATGTTTGTCCTGGTCCCTGTATTGAGATACCAAGACTCAGAACTTCAGAGAACCCAGTGGGTCAAGGAAGCAGTCAATTCAACGAGTATCTGTGGAACAGTGGAAAATAACTGCAGTTATCATGGGACAGGATTGCTGAGTGGCAGCAAAAGAGATTATAGGAAGTTGCCCTGTCCACTTGGGCAGAGAAAAGAGATTATATGAAGTTGCTTTGTCCATCTGGGCAGAGATCATTTATGATCCAAATACCTCCTCTGCTTGTTTAGATGAATCAGTTCAGGCATAATAATTGTAGGACTGAGGTACAACTCAAAAGAAAAGAGCTTAGGTCCTGGGTGGCTACCTCCATATGGTTTTGTTGATACCATATTGTAAGTAACCCTAGCGTTGCCCTTCTTGGTGGCCTAGAACCATAGTATGATTTGTTGTAGAAGTACTTTGTATAAGATTGATGTGGCCATTACAAGAAGTCTTGAGTCTTACTGCACTTAAGACTGAGAGTGTGATGGAGCCAGACTTTCATCAAGTACGGTTGCAACTTCTTTGCTGTGAAATTTACAGTAAGAAAGGAGTAAGGAGCCTTGGTTTTGTCATCTATGCAGTATGTCCTATATCCATATTGCATATGTCAAATGCAAAAATTTAGGACTCTTTGTAAAGTGTGCTTCTATTAAAATTAGTGGGATTAAATTGTTGTATGAATTACAGTTATTGAACTGTGTGATTCTCGTAGATATTACTTTAAGGCAAAATGTTACTATGTGTATTATGAGAAAAACAAAAGAGTGGCTTACATTTTAACATCTTCTATTAACTGACTTCTCAAAAATGTGCCCATAAATAGTGACAGGATTAAAGATCTGCAACATCTCCGCACTAAGGAGATAATGAACAGCCTGTTTTTTGACATTTATCAGCAGGACAGGCAAAGTCCTTAGCTGCTGTGTTTACATGGACAGTTTCAACTAGGCTGAAACTCTGAAAAGAACATGAAATGAATTCTAGCTCACTTAACACTTGAGTATAGTGTTTGAGATCTGGAGCTTCATGAATTGCCAGCACTCAAGAAAAAATCCCTGATACTCTAAATGATGGACATGCAGAGCAGCCAAGGCTCAAGTTCTGGGAAGGAGTATCACAAATCACATTTTGTTTATGTAAATCAGTCAAGAAAATGGATTATAGTACTCCTTTTCTCAGAGGCTGTAAATTAAATTTCTTCTGAATACCACTCCCACTTGTCCCCTTTCATCAGCCCTCAATCTCAGGAATCTAGGAGCAGGAGACTGAGAGTATAGTCATTTGAAAACAACACTCCACGTTCAACCCAGCACCGAAGCATGCAATGAATGGAAGTGCTTGCAAATACAGTTTCACATCAAAAAAAGCCATGTTCTGCAGCAATTTTGCAGACTCAGACTTTTTTCTCAAAGGCTTAATATTTTAAAATATTTGACTGTAGTTACATTTGCAAGGTCATCTTCTTTTAAGTTGTCTTCTGTGAGTAAGATATGGCAGCAACTGACTGTAGAGATAAAGAGGGAGATGGAATGGGGACTGTTAACACTTTACTACCAATTCCTGAACTGCTGGATTTAACATAAAATAGAATGTCGGAGTTTACAAAATTTCTATCACTTGATCTGAGTTGTTAAAGGCACATCCAGGTAATGGATGTAGATGAGAAATAAGATGCCCCCCAACTTAAGACGCTTTAAGAAGGCACACAGTTGTCAATGAGGAAGTTTAAGAGTTCAAATCACAAAGCCAAATGCTACTCCTGAATGCACACAGAGTAGAATCCTGACCATAACAAGAGTTTTGTCAATTCTCAATGTATTGCCGGTATTTGGAGCTGGAGTATTTTTCAGCTATGTAAATACCTGTGCATAATTTCCTTGCCTATACTTCATTATAAATTAATCCTGAAAATCTCCACTTCAGGCTTCAATATCTATAAATAGATTTGCTATAAGGATGATAAACAGTGATGAGGCTTCATCTTAAAGACATTACATTGAGTAGTATTAATGGTTATTCCTTAGATTATGCGTTATTGACCTTCACAGGGCCGTTGACAGAAGTCTGCATGCTCTGCATATGCAGATTGTCCTCCTTGTGGTTTTAAAACAAAGACTTGCTCAGGCTCATGTGTAAGCTGACATGACATTTAAAAAAGCTCAACAATTTAATATGAATGTCATAGTAGTGTAAACCCATTTGAAACAGCAATGGTCCTTACTGGTTGGATGGACCTCTGCAGGACCAAACGTCTTATACACAAGTAAGCATAAAGTGTATTTATGGTCTGAGGAAAGAGTAATTTTATTCCATTAGAAGAAATAGTTTTGGCCCATAAGTGAAAGAAGAAGGAACATAAGGCTTAGCAAGACAACGTCATTTAACTTTTCATTAAACTCACTGAACCTCTAAGGCTCTAAAGCCTGGGAAACTAAAGCAAGTTATATGCTGTCTTCTGCCAGTGAACTGCTGCAACCACTATAACAAAATTGCAAGGCCTCTTTCCAGTATTTACATGAGCACATACAGTTGCATTATCAGAGCTCCAGTGAAAGGAAGCATTTAATACATTTAGCCACAGAGCAACCCTGAGCAGAGACTAATACAGAGACAGGGAACGGAAGCATACAGGGATTATATGATCAGGGACAGACCATGCATGAAACCTCTGCTGGAAGAAGGAAGCAAAGCTGGGTCTAGCTGGTTGACACTGGGCTAACCTCTAACCACTGAATATCCTTTTCCTCTACAGTGAAAAGCCATCTCTCTCCCACAGTTAACAGAGTCCCTAACAAGACCTGTTGTTTCAATTCCTGGTGCTAACACAGACAACAAAGTGAAGGGTATGGAAGGGATGGGACTGCAAGCCAAGGCAAGGCAATGCAAGCAAGGCAAAGCCATGCAAGGTAAGGGAAATGCCATGTATAGCCCCCTCCCAGAACTGCTGCTGATGTAGAATGGAGGAAAGAGAATCCCAATGACTCTGTGACGTTTGGGAGCCACATTGCCAAATCTACTGTGTGGTTCCAATTCTATTGGTTTTTGGGCTGTGAGATCATGGACTTCTTGAGTTGCATTTTGGTGCAATATAAATAGATATCCACTTTATGAAACAAAACAGTTATGTCATTGAAGTATACAACCACACCACAGATATAGACACCTTCAAATATTCCTGAAATAAGAAAGAGCCCTCAGTATCCAAAACATTAGTTTAGAAAATTTCAGGTTTGACTATCAAACTGATTTAATAGCTCTGGATTGTATTGCTAAGCTCTTATGATCAGTATCAAAGCTTTCATGCTTGCCTAGAGTATGCAGAATGAGAGCTGATCTAGACACAATAATTTTGAAAGACATTCTTTTTCATGTATATAAATAACATTTTAAGAAAAAGCTTAAAAAAAACTACATCAAAATCCACAGTTTTATTTATTTATTTTTTTTTTTAATCAACCTAAACAAAAGATTCTGGGCTCCTTCCCAAGCTGAGACTGTGATCCATTTTTTAGGCTAGTGGGTTTTTTTTTGCAGCCAAGTCACAAACCCCTGAAAATAAAGTATTATAAAGAAAACTCTGTGAGACCCTGAAGTGTAGCAGCAGGAACAGTGCTTGTTTAATATTAAGAAAACATTCAAACAGCTACTTTAAAAGCAGAGAAATAGCCAAATGCATAAAATCACATAAAACACAATACACAGCAGCATTTTACTAGAAGAGAGCAAATTCATCATCCTGGCAGTCAGTAATTTTATAAAAGCTCCTGTTCTCATTATACCTTTTAGTGTTTTAACTACAGATGAAAAATAGAAACAATTTTAGGCTATTCCCGGCAGACTCCAATAGGTTTAAGGGTGGCTGACCAGATGGAAGTTGCTTACTTATAAAGCACTATGTTTTACCTTCCGTTCCCTCTGGCACTGAAAAGAGAGGAAAAGCACTTCTGAAAATTTCGGGCTCTCCTTGTGGAAGCAGTAATATACGTTTAGCTAAAATTATTTTAAACAGGCTGCTCTCGCTTCTGGATTTACTATAATAAAGACAATTGGAACATGTTTCATGTAGCACAAGAACTGGCTGAGAAAACAACAATCTTTGAAGAATTTCAGGTTAGTGTAGGTAAAGCAGTCTGCATGTGGTAAAGACAATGTGTTCTGTAGTGAACTTCAGAAGCCATAGGTCAGAAAAGGTTTATATGGAACATGCATAATTGATATTTAAAGTTGTAGTCTTGAAAAACCCTAGTTCTGGAGCAGTGAAGAAATAAAATGGTTGTTCTCTTGACTTATGGTTTGAATCATACCTCATCTACATAGTTACTGCCTCCACAAATTTTGTCTTCTCAGTGTCCGGTGCAGAGAGGTTGTTCTTAGTCTCAGCATGTTCAGAATCATTAACAATGTGTGGTGTAGGGCATGAAATAGATTCATACATCAAAAATTGCTGTCCATTTTAACAGCTTATAGTCAACAGGACTGAGCTGATTCCTCCCAAGCCTTCCCTGTGATAAAATATCTCTGATAAGATTAATAGGGATCCAGTTCTGATCTCACTGACACTAGTATAAATCCAGTGACAACAGTGGGACAAACATGATACTCTATCCAAACCAAGTTCATCAGGCAATGTGCAGGTTTTTCAATCATTCCAACTCAGAATGGTCATTAAATCCCCCCATTAGGCTTTTAACAATGAAATGACAAGAAACAGAATGGAAATCTTTTATTGTAGTACTAAAGAAAAAACAGAGTTTTTACTCTTTCTTGTGGGTATTAGCATGAGAGAAGCCATGCCCACAGGGAATATGTTTGTGACCTTTCTAGCAACCTTCACTGAGAGTCAGTATTGCTGGATGTTCTGTGTTTGGCTATTATATAAAATTAATGCTTTTTGGACATTTCCTAAACAGGTGTCCACTTCTCACTAAGATGCATGTGTTAGCTTCAATTGCCTGCCTGGAGATCAAAAACCAGTAATTCGATTCTCAGTGTGATTTCTGTTGAAAATACCTTTAACAGTCTACCCAGAGCTGTGGTGCTTCTCAGGTGGGTCATACTCATAATGTTTTCAAAGTGATGAGTGACTCTTGAAGTAGGCAGTAGAAGGAAGTAGAAGGAAGTGGAAGGGATTCCTGTCTAAGCAACAGACTTACGTCTAAGTATAAGCACAAAATCAATAATTTGATAGCACAAATAAAAGAAATTCAAAAACTATTGATGGGTAGGTGACCCAATGGTGACATATCATTTCCATAGAGAGTGGCACATAAGGACCAAGATGTCTGGTCGCCTTTGATTTTCTAGACAAAACAAGCTCAATTTTGTCAATTTCACTGCAAATCTAGAACAAGTTTTATCTCCAAATACAGTAAGACCAAGTGACACTTTGTCATTCTGCTCCACCAGTAGAAGTCAGATTCTGCAATTCCATTGATTTCGTCACTGCAGTTCCTCCTGGGATGCTCCTGGGACATGTTCGTCCAGTTCATTCCTGACCTGATTGTCACTGAAAGTTTAAAAGCAGTTAAAACCTATAGATGAACATGAGATATAGGCTAAGAGCAAATGCTTGAAGCTGCATTCTGATGCTGACTGTTAGAGACCTAATACATTTCCGATTTTTCCACTGACCTCTACGTAGAGCGCTAGGTGCTTAAAATTAAAATAAATTGCAATAAACAGTAAGAAATGAACAAGGAAATCCAGGAGAGAAGACCTGAGGATTCAATAAATACTATGTTTATTGCCCAGTTTCTTAAAGGATTAATGGTGTTACTACAATAGAAACTTGAAGACATTACAACCTGTTTAAGGCCATGGCTTGCTCTCTTGTTGTGCTCATATTGCCTTAGTTTACAGAAGGTGAATTAGTGAAACACTTGAAGGAAGATTTTCTTTCAACAGTACTGCCTGTCATCAAGAGCTGGCCTCTGATAGCTTTCTGATACAACCACTTTCCTGGCAGGCTTCTTGGTCTTTTTCTTATGTATCAAACTGAATAGAGGTTCCTTTGATTTACAAGCCTTTAAGAGATAAAGATGAAACTCACACCTTTACAGTAAAAAAAGTAAAGCTGGATGAGTGTTTTAGGAAGAAACAAAACTGAACAAGAAACAGAAATTGAGAACAAAGATTTTTCCAGACTTGAGCACAAATCTAAAGATATATTTGACTGAGCCAAAATAAGTGTGCAGATAAGGGGAAGGAAACAAGTTAGAAACTAGCTTTAAATTCTCTATTGTTTACAAGTTCATTTTAGGCTGATACTTATGGTAGTTACCTTATAGCCAGAACCAGTGGCTTTGCACAGTTCACTGTCTGTGATGTTCTGGATTACTCTGCCCTTATGCACATTTAGAGTTTTTATTGATGTAAGTTGTCATTTTATCTTTAGCTAGCTGTTCTGTTCTATGATGACCAGCAGAAAACTTTCTTACTCCTATTCCTATAGCTGTGGCAGTGTATTTGCATTTTACTACTTTCATGTGCAGCAGGAACAAACACTGAAGTTCAGCAGGCTTTCTGATTTTCTCTGCATTGCACAGTGTCTTATCAATAATGCTCCTGGGACATGTTCATCCATTGCATGGACTGTACCACACATTTATGCTTATGTTGAACAGCCACCTCTTAAATATCTGTGTATTGCTATTTCTGCCTGCATGGTTCATTCTGCATGGCACACAAGAATGAGGAGTGGATATCAGGACAGAATTAATAGTTGAGACTAGAGAGTTGTAAAAAATCAAGTTACATCCTTGTATACCTTCCCACATGTCTTGCCTTGACAAAAATGCATAAAACCCAACAACCTCAATACGCGGTTGATGATGATTTCTATTGATGATAGATGAATTCTATTTACTTGACTTTCATGAGTGCCAGTTGTATTGAGCCTTCTCATAGAAGTTAAGTTAGCACTATTTCATCCTTACCACGTGAACTACATACAGCTAATTAGAATGCAGTCCAGATTATGCTGAGCTCCACAGTGAATTGTGCTGTTGAATATAGGATTTCAGCCCTGGTTATAATTTAAAAATATTTATACGAATTGATAGCACTTCTGCTTATAGTACTGTCACTCATCTCGGGCATTTTACATTTAGGACTCACAACATTCAGGTGATAGCTGTCAGGTCATATTCACCTCAAGGCAAGTCAGATATGTGGCCAAGATAAAGTTTTGTTTCCCCAAAGATGAAAGGAGATGGACTAAGAAATTAGTCTTGCAGCCATGAGAGGAAGCCAGGGGAACTATAATGGAGCCAGGGGAAGATCCTTGAAGATGTGAGTGGTAATTTCTGCTGACACTATACAGTCCCGGTAATTACAGCTGCTGTGGCCCCACACAGCATTATTGGTCCATTATTGGTCATAATATCCATTATTGATATTATGGCAGAAGCCCAATGGCTTTCCAGAGCTCTGAGGTATGTAAAATAGTCAGCAACTTGGCCATTTGGCTCCCCACTCTTGGCAGTGCAATGCCTACATTGCCAATGCCGGAAGCTCGTATCACATAATTTGGAGCTGGGATACCTAAAGTGGCAAGCTCAAGTGACTTGCCCAAGGTAGACAGACAGACAATGGGAATTCTTGTTGTGGACCTGTGGGAATTATGACCCCTTGGTTTATACTCCCAAGAAAACAGATTTCATTCTTGAGCTCTCAGTTCAGCAAAGGCTTTAAATACGTGCTTCATAAAAAGGAATGAGGCAGATGCTCGAAAATCAGGGCGCTGACAGACCTTCTTGAAACAGGCCCATACAAACACCCAGTTATTGTCCCGAATACTGCTTGAAAAATGTGTCTTTTCATTTATGCTCAGTTACTCTAGTTTTGCAGCTACGGCTGCAGTTTCAGTGATATCTTTCAACCTGAGCAGCAATTAGATGCATGACTCAAAAGGCAGAATATGACTATAACTATCGTTTCTTCATAATCTTGTATCTTTTATGACAAGCAGATTTCTAAGAGTCAAGGTCATCTTCACCCAGTTGCTGAAGGCCAAGCAGTGGATGCTTTTATGATAGCAACAGGAGCACAGCCACAGCAAATTGAACTATGCCTGTAAAGGCTACATTGATTCTTCTTGCATTGGCTACTTGAGAGCATTAGCCCTGAGGATTTGTCATGACTGAGTTCCAAGTTTATTGAAGACAGTCATTAGAGAACAGCAAATCACCATCCATATAACTGAAATCTACAGTTACTCAGCTGTGCAAGTCATACAGTCAAGCTCTCTGTTTGCATATTGATTGTAGCTTGGTCTTAACAGTTTATCATGTAACTTCCCATATTGCACAATCCCCATTTTTGATGAATTAAGTCATTAAAGGACTGTTCATGATTTCATTATAAAGTCTATTCCTCCCTAGTGAACTCCTAATAATTGAGGATGGGTTAGAAATTGGCTAATCCTTTTGGGAAACATGTAAAAATTTCAGCATGAATTAGAATTATTGTGCCATATTTTTAACGGAATTCGGCTAACCTATGTTGTTAGTACTATATAAAGAGTATTAGATCTTTTTTAATGTTTGACTGGAAAATGCCCTTAGATCATCAGTTATTCTCATGCATTTATACAAAAATATTCAGAGATTTCATAGGGATAGCCAACCTTATTTCCCATGAATATTAGCAAGAATTGTAAATATCTGCTTAAAGCTACAAAATTGTAGAACTAATTGATAATTTAAAGTAGAATGCTGTGCAGAAAATGCTGCTCAGCATCATTCCTGCATGTACTTTATAAAGATTCTGTACCCTTCCCTAAACAAAATACCAACAACATTTTTTATGCAGGCTTTGAGATAAACAGAGATCAAGATAAAAGCAGACTCAGTGGATCTGAGCACTTTACATAGCTTTATAATGCTGAAGAACTACAAGGAAAGATATACTGACTTCAAAGTTGACTGTTGTGCAGTTCAGTCACAATACTTGCTACAATACAAATACAATACTTGGGGTTTTTTTTAGCAAATAATCGCTGTCTTGCAAATTATGCCTGATTTATGCCCAGTGAATGACTAGTTAATGTTCAGATCTCCCACCAATATTAAGAACTTCTGCTCTGCATAAGTTTATATTTATACTTGTCTCCCATTTATAGCAAGCAAGAGAAAATCTTCAGCAGATAGTACTTAAGCCTGGAACTTCTCAAAATAATGTAGACTTTACAATTCAGGTCTCATAGTACTTCAACAGGATTGGGCTCCTCAGGCCCAATGTGGAGATATATTGTTTGTATACCTTATGTATTACAGGATCTAACTTAATGCTCTGTAATATAGGGACATTAACAGTCTAAGTTGACTTTCTTCATTTAATGCCCCATAAAATATAGAAATAGTGACAGCTACGATTGACTTTTCTTGTTTTATGTTTATTGATTGTGCTTTTTATTATTTAATGGATGTCTTTATTGTGGAAGTGTATTATAGAAGATCAGTTTTAAACTTTAACGTTGTCTGATAATTATTTTAACTACAAAACAAGCCAAAATGTTATTACAATACTTTTGTGGGTTAAATGAATTGAAGAATATATTTGCAATAGTTTTCTTGAAGAAAAATCCAGTGGAAATGAGTACATATTATACCAAAATGAATAGGCATTTCTAAAAACATATGACATTTAATAAAAGCATTGATAATAGTCCTATTGATTTTAAATTGATCTTATAATTATTCTGACATTAAATGTTCAAGTCTCTTTCAAAATATTAAAAGTCACCATGTTATATTAAATTCTATGGCGCTTTTCTTACAACATTAAAAAAAAGCTTAGGTTGAACTTATCAGCAAATGGCTTTCTTGTGTCATTAATCTTTTTGAATTTTGGGAAGAAAAAAAATATGTACAATTACAATAGAAATGTAAACACCAAAGCATTCATAGATGGAAAAATAACATCTCCTGAAACCACAAATGCTGCACTAGAAATACCCATATATTTTGATTCTGAAATGTTCATTATAAAAGGAACAAATTAATCTTTTCTATACTCATTTCTCATTTGAAATGAAAAATCATTTCAAATCCAAAAGCATAGATTTTTTATTTTCAAAAATATCATTATAAAATATTTTGATGCCTTCAAATATTTTTCATCTAAATACACTGAATATAATACATTTCCAAGCTTTTAATCAGCCAACATTTTCTCAGCGCAAAATTCCCAAGTATCATTTCTGTTGATCCAACTTATGAGATCACACTTAAATGTTATTTATTCTCTTGAGGTTTCATTAAAAAATCTCCTAAGAGTTTAGTGCAGTAATGTCACTTTTAAAACCTATTTGTTTGGTATCTAGAAGAAAATGCTTCTCTCGTTAAGATAAATGACCTGCAAATATCCGTAAATTAGACCAAGATATATAGCAACGTGAGGTTTATCAGTAGGGCTTTATCCTGCAAATGACTGAGCATGCTGGCCTCAGGCCAGTTAAACAAGCAACACACTATTCACCATACAAAGTATATTAGAGAGCAGTATTCTGCATCTAGCAGGTAGACTTTATAAAAGGCATGTTTAGAAAATGTACAATGGACTTAAAATTATGTCCTGAAGTGTAAATGCAGCAACGGGACCCACCCACTTATAATCATTCATATAGGCGATAATGTCAGAAAAAATGTCAGTATGATCCAATGAAGTATCACAGAGATGCTCAAATTGTATCATTAGCACGCACTTACACTATATTACTGGAATTAGCTCATTCAGTGTGCTCTCAGGCATCTTCAGGGGGTACTCTCCTGGGCAGTTTAGATATACTGAGTCGGAGTTGGTGAAGTCCAAACTAGACAATCTCCAAGAATGAGAGTGCTAAAAAAATTCAAGGAACCATTATCAACTATATGGGCTTCATTAATCAAGATTGTATTTCTTTTAAAAGGCTGTTGTCCAGTTCAGCTCATTGGCCTAGAAGAATGGATCTCTAAACAAAATCTACATCTTGCAGTAGACCCTGCTCATCTATGAATAGTGGTTGCTTTATGAAGAGTAAGTTTGAAGGCTATAGTCAACTATATTTGCTATTAGGAGTAAATAAAAAAAAATACATTGAGTTCTTCAGACTTTTCTCACTGAAAAGCTGAAGAGAAAGAGGAATTTGGTTCAAGATGTTTTGGGTGAATGGATGTCTGAGTGCTTGAGCTAAAAAAGAACATGCATGGGACAAACTGATGGACAGTAACTAATGTTCAGGTCTCAGTGCTGAAGGTCTAGCCAAATGATACATTCATGTCTCAGAGCCATAAACATGCCATAAACACTTCTACAGCTTGCAAGAACAACGTCTCTTTTTTCCTCTGGAGAAAACAAAAAGAGGACATAAGGAGAGAACCAGCCTCTCTAAATTTGCATGGGTTTACACCCACTGCTGTCCAAATCTAAGTAGGTGGACCCCAGATACACAACAAGGGCTGGACACTCTCCAGTACTCTCTCCTTCTGATCAGTCAAGTCTCCTTAGCTGTTTCCTTGCTGTCACTTCCTGCTAACTGAAAAGCAGAATGAACATTGACTGGACATGGGGCCCCACTTCCTTCCTTACATTTTTGCCTATACCAATGACAACCACCTACCACTGCTCTACAGGCAAGACGTGAGGCTCCAACCTAGATTAACCAAAAGCCTTGCAAAAGAGAAACTTCATAATTCCCAGACAAGCCTGTGAAGTCGTCCAGACCATTGTATTATATGACTCTGATAACCTTCTGCTTTAGACAGAACAAGCAATGTTGCTGATATACTACAGTTTTAGACACAACATGAAGAAAGAACAAACCCTTAAACCAGAGACTTTACCTTTTAGTAATTTATTTTCTTCATTTCCCCCCCCCCACACAGTCCTCAGTTCGCAACAGCACTAAAACTAAACAAGATTCCTCAAAAGACCAGTTACACCCTAGCAAAGTAACATGAGGCACATCAGACCAATGTTTCTTCTTGAGAACCACGACTTAGCTATTCAGAAAACAACTAGTAAACCAAAACCATCTGGAGATCCAGTGCTAAAATATGGTGGGATCGCTTGCACCCCAGGCACTTAGAATTGACTCAGAAGTGTAAAAATAAATTTGATGTTTGCATCCTTTACAAAACAGCTTTAACAAAAGGTGGCAAGACTGTATAGGAACAGGTTGCGATGGCTGCACACTCTTTTCCCATATCACTACTCTGCCCTCTCCTGGGACTGCCAGCATACTGCTTGGTCAGTCCACAGCAGGCGGTGGCATGGACCAAGCAAGCAGTACAGTGGAAATGTACTGCTTCACACTAGTGACTGAAAGACTCACTGTGAACAATTGTATTTTCTTGAATAGTAGGAAAACATGCACCCTGCAAAGCAAGACAATTCGAGGGCACTTCTACTATTTATTGTTTTATTCTTATGAACATATTAAGAAGAAAGGAGTAATATTTTTCCCCCAAAAAAATGCTTTGGTAAAACTTACTTAGATTTTTATTTTATTTTACCTTTATATTTTCTTTCAAATTTTGAGCTGTAATAAAATAGCAACTAGTAGGTGTATATTTATATGGATTTATAGATAGAGTTTTATTTTTATACCAAATGGTATGTTTATTATATCATTTATGGGTTGGTTTTCACTGAAGGTCAAACCAGGAAGAGGTATTTCTTCTTAAAGAAGTCAGACTAGTCATTGGTTGCTGGCCATCACCACATATAAATAATTCAATGTAAGTAAAGATTGGCACTTTAGAATGAGGACGCTTAAGGGTAGGGTTTGAAATGCATTTTAGAAACCTAAAACAATCTGCTTTTTCCACACCTTCGAATGCTCCCATGCCATTTTTGGGAAAAATAACGCAAAAAACAGAAACAATTCCGACTTGCTTAAAGGCATAAAAACAAACACCGTACCCTAATTTGAAGTTGCCAGCTTTACCAGCATTGATGAAAACTTTTAACCAAGTGAGAAATAAGGTCAGAAGTTCACATAAGTATAATTCATTTTTTAAAAAGCAAATACTCTTTTTGTGATAACCACTTTCTGACTGCCATTCAGTCTTTAGATCTGCTCTTTGTACAAGTTAAAAAGCATTCTATTATCAATGCTTGACTGAGCACCTGTCACTTTACAACACCGATATCCATCAGGCCAAATGTATACATCTCCTTCAATTACAGGCATGCAAGAGTAAAAGTTACAAAAATAAGACATTTAGGAGACAACATGCTATCACATTGACAAGATCTCTGTAATAGACTGTGTGGTCT
Organism: Dromaius novaehollandiae; assembly: GCF_036370855.1. Classification (NCBI taxonomy): domain Eukaryota; kingdom Metazoa; phylum Chordata; class Aves; order Casuariiformes; family Dromaiidae; genus Dromaius; species Dromaius novaehollandiae. The sequence goes on from NC_088108.1 coordinate 12,927,039, forward strand.
CAAGGTGAGGTAGATCTCTTGTCTTTGTGAATTTTGATCTACACTTTTTATAAAGTACAGGCCAAGAATTTAGATATAAACTCATCAGCAATTCATCAAGGTGCAGCATAAGTACACTTCATGAATTGTTCATTTGCCGTTTAGGTAATGTGATGACCTGTTGTCCTGAGGACAAGTTATTAAGTAATGAAATAGGATGATTGGATTAAGCTAATTACTTGCTTCGAACTGACATTTGTACATACATTCTTTGGCCTTGCTAGAATGCATTATGTAATCTAAATGGTGTTTTTGTATTCCATTTCACAACTTGCAAAGCCGTATTTTACCTGATAGATAGGGTCACTAAAACTGCGATTCAAAAAAAGAGCTCACATAATACATTGCTGCTGTGAAACAGACTCTGTACCAGAAGGCACATACTAATCAATCCAGCCTGAGGTGCATAGGCTCAGGATATATCAACATGCATAAAGATAACTACAGAACTAATCAGATTATTTAGCACAAACAGTATTCTATGCAGAGGGATACAGGATCTAAGACCATACTGACAAGAAGGCTGTGGTATGAAGAATGGTTTTTTATTTCTTTTGAAGTTTGTTAGTAAAACCAAAGCTTAGAAAGTAAGGAAGTCTTTGCCGCAGTATAGCTGTTGGGGACTCTTTGCGAACAGGCTAGAAATTCCCACTGGTCCTGCTCCCCATCTGCTCTTTTTACTTTGTGTGCATATGTATGCAGGGAGCAGTTAATGGTTCATTCTCTGGGTAGGAGATTACAAGGCTGGTAGCTGTTTCAGATTTAATCCCATAGCAGACACAAGCCAAATGAGAAAGTGTCTGTGTGGTACATCTCTACCTGCATAGCATGTCTCATTAGCTTAATCCACCCTGACAATTCTGCCACTGTTCCTGACAGGCTTTCTAACAGGAACCAGTGAATGGAAAAGACAGGATCCATAATACTTCAATCTACCATCAGCTTAATCAGTACAGCCTGCATTTGGTTCAAGAGGCGGAGTGGAGTTAGAGTCAAGAATGGGAGAAAGAGACAAAGGGATGGAAAGAAGGGCAGGAGAAGTGGTAACACACAGTAAAGGAAGAAAAAGGAACAAAAGCAGGGGAAGGAGCTGCAAAGAGACAAAGGTGTGTCAAATGCAACAGAAGCTAACCATTGCTGTGCTGCCCAAAACCCATGCCCAGTCCCATGGGACTGAAAGACCTCTACTCTCAGGGATAACTGCACTGGCAAGGCCAACACCTTTCTATGTTACTTTTTGGTTACTTTTGATTCTCCTTTCAGTTTGGGGATAATTTTAAGACTGAGAGAAGTGAAAGGAGTGAATAAGCTCTCCCTGCAACAGTTAAGCATGGCTCAACAGCCCAGGATTTCCAGGAGTTGAAATGCTACTGCTACCCTGTTTCACAGGGTGGGGTATAGGAGAAGCGAGGCGTTGCACCACTGCTTTGCCCACTGCTCATGCGCAGTCCCATGCCCTTGCCTCAGGAGCGTTTGGTCTCTTCTGGGAGTTGCTTACTGCTGTACATGTGACACATACACATGGCTCATGGCTTCATTTGTCCTGCAGCCTCACAACATAGAAGTCCTCCCTTCTGTAGTTTACCAGCCCCTCTCCCACAGCAAATGAGATACCAAGTCGTGACATGATTGGTTATAGCCCAGATTGGAAGGCTGGCGTTTGTGGGAGAAAAGCCATGGAGCTGAGTTACAGAGCCAGGCTTCTTAGAGCCACTCTGTCTTTTGTCTGGGCCACCTGCAGTTTAAGGCTAAATTAATAATTTTTGATACTTTAAATGCTCATGTTAGGCATAAAAAACAGAAGTTCTATCCAGTATTCATTCTCAAGCACCTGTATACATATTTCTGTGGCAGCAGAAAATATAGTGACATTTTGGGAGTTTAACCAAAGTCAAGTTCAGTGCTACATTGACCAAAGTTATTTGAAATTACTCTCACAAGCAGAATCTGGCCTTATATTTGAAGGGACTTTTCACAAAGTTTGCATTGTCCTAGGATAGAATCTGAGCCTGTGTACACTCACAAAGCTGCCAAGTGAAACAGTTTCCTGCCTACAAGTCTTGGGCCATTTTCCTCTAAAAAAAATAATAGTGTTAATTTTGTCTGCCTTACCTTCTAATGCTTTCCTAAGAGGGAACTCAGGTCTTGTAAAATTATTTGTTCTTCCCTTTGGTATTAACTAGAAATTGTGTTTCACCTCAGACATTTATATACAATATATTTGCCCCATCCCTTGCACACATTTCAGCTCTAATTTATTTGCTCCAAATAAAATCCTACATTAAAGCTACTGTTCTGCTCCTAAATTGTTTGCTTATATTCTAAGTAATGTAAAATAAATTTATCAAACTTGTCAGAGGGGTTTTCTGCTATATCTAAACAAGAATCAATCTGCAATGAAATTATGAGCTAGTAGGGTTAAATATATAAACTCAATGCTATTGAAAATGATTACAGAATAGGATCCTGCAGAGCTAGATTAGAAAGATGGGAAATACGAAGCAGAGAAGCTCAACAGCACTAAAATGCTGAAGATGTTTTGCATGTTGGCTTGTTAGAGTGAATTTCATCTGAAAGGAAAAGAGGTCTTTAAATATTATTTTTACAGTCTAAGTGAAATCTTGATCCGTGGATATGTGAGTGGCATGATTTTTCTTGCTGTTTCTAATTATTTTTAATAGTGCAGTACCACCTAGAGGTTCTCTTGTTTTCTGCATTTTTCATTCAAGAAATGGGAAGCAAAATTTTTGGAGCTTTTGACCTTCACCCGTAAGACAGACACATGGTGAGAAAGGAAATGGAGGCAATGGGTGTCAGTAATGAGGTTCCTTAAGGAAAAAAAGCCAATGCCAAAGAAAAGAATAGAAGCCAAGTTTCCTGCCAGTGCTGTTTCAACCACCCCAGTTCTTCAGTGAGCTCTAGCTCACCTTATGTTAATGAATTCATTCTGTTATGGCAAAACTAATAGCCACTCAAACAAGTGTGAAGATGGTTTTAGCTCTAAGACATGTGAACTCCAGTCCTTTCAATATTATCCCACATCATGCCATGCCGTATCATATGGAAGAGGTTGTGCAACTGTTCTATACTCCATCTGCATCAAGAAGTAGATACAGATTTTGCCTTTGGCCAAGATACATGCTCCCTCATCATCATCCTTGCAAGCAATTGCACCCCAGAAATAAAAGACATGATCTGATCAATGCTTCTAGGACACAGTTTTACTGTAACTATGCCAGATGAAGTTTTCCTATTTGAACCATCAAAAGCAATCATTATCATCAGGCATACAAAATATACATTATAAGCATGCCATCTTGTTGTCTGAGACTCTAACTCTTTACAACTATCCAAAGTCACCAGATGAAAAAAAAAAAAAAAAGAGAGAGAGAGATTTTAATCCTTGTCAGCCTAATGTTGTGTCTATCATACTTAGAATATGTAATCCTGCTTGATCATTCTGGCTATAGGCACAGTTTCTCCTGTGTAATTTTACACTTCAGCTAATCAGAACTTCTCATTGTTCCAACCAGATAATAATTAATTATTAAAAAAAGGAATAAATATGTAAGGTTTCACAATGGCATTGTTTAAACAATGATTTTAATTGTGTGTTGTAGGCCACATTTCCATATTGCAGTGCTCATCTGTACTTTTCATATCACTGTAAGAGTTCAGAAAGGGTAAAATACAGGAAACTTTCTAAAAGTTAATAGGGTCTTTTTGTGCACCTCTTTTTATGACCTGCAACCATTCTTGGATCCAGAATCTTTTTTTTTTGTTTTACTACCAGACCTTCAATGTACATGCTCCAAGATGACAAGTCTTTCTATTTCCTCTCAGGTTTCTTTGTCACAAGATTCCCAGTGCTAGAGTCAAAATATGCTTTTACTTTTTTTCCCAACTTTATTTCACCTCATTGATTTTCTTTTTATGTTGGATTTTACTTTGTTTTGATTTATTTTTAATATAGCCAACATTTACCCTACATGTACTCAGGTATTATAACGTTCACTGCTGAAGAGTAATGCTTTAGGCAGCTCTTACGCTTGTGTCAATATGAGCACAAGTGACCAATGTGATGGTGAAGACTGATCTTCAGAAACTGAAATGTGTTATTTTCTATTATTGTTTTGGAGAAGAATCTTTCAGATCTACATAAGGGATTAAGAAGAAGTAGGAAAGAGAGTGTAAAAAGGGGGGAAATAAGTTAAGCAGTGACAAAAAAGAAAAACAAACATATTTTTCTTGAACATCCATCATTTTCTATTAGCGCTAGAGAATAATATGTTCAGGTATGCAAGGTAACACTACAGCATGACCTTAGCAGATCTGCCTTAGCAAATGATCAAAAATACTAAATTTATATTTGCAGAGACACAATCAGAACACTCTGCTTCTAGATTTAATAATGCAATTACCACACTGGAAAAAAGTATGTATTATGGAGAAGAAATATGCTTTTGGGGAAAGAAACTCTTCATTTAGCTCAGGACATCTCAGGGCAACTACACCTTTGAAGGACTTTGGCATGAAGCTCCCATACGTGACGTAACACTGACCAGCTAGAGCTCGAAACACTGAAAAAAGGAGTCTCCTTGACTTTGACTGGACAGCACAATGTCCCCAGGTTATTTCAGCAACGATTCCTTGAGATGCTGGGGTATCCTGACATAAAACACTCAGTTTTTCATAGGGATTCATAGCGATCCATGTTATCCATTGGGAAGCCTTGATCCTTTTGTTCATTTAGAAGCCCTGATGCCCCACTGACATAAAGTCCCCTTACTTGCTGCATCACAGCTCAAATCAATGCTTCTGAAATCCCCTGGGACTTTCAGGAAAAGGAAAATAGGAGCTGAGTGATTTTATTTAGTATTCACTGCTTCTCAGGGCAGGGCCTCAGAAGACTGTTATTGCCATTAAGGAGAAGTGTGAGTACAGAGTAACAGTGTTTCTTGCCTCCTCACTTGCAAGGTTTCACTCCATACCCTTTATCCTTTCTCTGTGTATAATAGGAGAGAACATTATTCATGTTAACAGAAGTAGTGATGTGCATTCTTCCAGAGAGAAACAGATCCCAAAGGATTAAGCATAATCCTCTTACCTCCTTAACAGAGTACAGACTAAGTGAAACACTGAGTAATCTTTTCTGTGATTATGTATTTTATTGATGGGCATATGATGAATATATTAGAGATAATTTTTCTATTTCTAAAGTGATTCAAAATTTCTTCCATGATTTTCAAATAACACATATGTCTTTTAAATAATCTTTTAATAAATCAGTTACCAGTTTTGTACATATTGATTAGTAGTCTGATATGGGATTGTCAGGAACAAAAAATAGAAGAATTAGTTCACTTGCTACATTTTTCCAATTTTTTCTTAACTCATGTTTATTTCATTTCAGCAATCTGTACTTGTGATTTGCTAACAGCAGACTCTTTTCACCACTTTCCAGGCAGAAAATCATGTGCATACAGTAAGTTCCATAAACTGGAGGCTGCTTAATTGGATTGGTTGTGTATGTAGGTAAAGAAGGCTCTAACGTAGGCAAATAGGGTTGTCCTGATTTCCAATTGCTTCAAGGGTGGGATTTTCAAAAACATGTATTAATTTGCTTCTTATATAAGCCAGCAGTACATTTTTGAAGTGATCCTTTACAGTCTAACCTGTGATTTGACACTGATTTTTTTGCCTCTGAGTAGACCTTACACTACAGCAGTGACACTTAAAATTTGCAGATCATTTCAGATGGTTCTTCTAGATCTTCATCCTCCAAAATGCGAGGAAATGCCAGGAGCTGATTTTTGCTCTTAACTCTGGTAGCTTGTAGAGCAGTTTCTGTGATTCAATAGTAGCTGTTTGAAACAATCTGACATTGGCAAGAGCACTCAAATTCACAATATTTTTTTCCAGTTTAGTTAGGATTAAATTGCACATGACAAAATTAGTGATGAGTATTCAAATTTTCAGGTAGCTGTCTGGTAGCTGTTATTATCTACTATACTCCACTGTGAGCTGAAAGCCTCATGAATAGATGGTTTCATCTGGTAATATATATATAAAAAAGAATGAAGCGAACAATTCTTTGATTTTATTTCATCATACTTTTAGCTCATAGAAAAGAATATACTTCCTTTGGGTCTTCACAGAACACTGCATATAGACAGTGGCTGCTTAAAATTGGAATGTCCGATTAATAAATTCTAAAGTAGCTTAGTAAGCATCCAGAGCAACATTTCTGTAAGCTATGCAGGAACATAAACTGTGCCAAAATCTGTGGTGCAGTCATGGCCAGTGCTAGAATGAGTAGCTTACTTCGGATGATTTAAAAGACTAATCTGGTTGTCAGACATTCTGGAGCTCTTACCTGCTTCCAGCTGTGATTTTCTCTGGAGAACTGGACAAATCATATAAACAGCTGAAAAAAAGTTACAGGTGAGCCTTGGAGAATCTCAGTACATTCAATGAGATGGAAGTATGCTCATGTGAGCTATTTTGCCCATTCTGTCTCCACAGCCACATAACTTACTGCATGTGCTCTCTTAAACTAAGGGAGAGGAGATTTTTTTTCTATCTTTAGCTGAGAGTTTAACTTAGGCACATATACACCATCCCCAGTTCTGCCTGCCATACACAGTAGATGTTAGGGCCACAACAAAGAGGCCTCCATAACTCCACAGAGTGCCATATTTTTGGAAACTAGTTTATGATGATGATTAAACAATCATCATGACAATATCAGCATGACTTATGAAGCTAACTATAAAATATCAATGTCCTTTGTGAAGAAAAGTGTACACTTTCTAAAGAAAAACTAGCTAACTAATTCAAATTGTTTCTCCTTTCTTAATGAATTTTTATAAATTTTTACGCGGCAAATAAAAGTCATTACTAAAAGACAGTGTTTTCTCGCTAAAAAATACTAAACTCTAGATTATGCAAATCATGTGAGACAGAGGATTTGTAATTTCATTTTATTATTTATTCACATAGATGTGATTTAAACAAAATACTATGTCTGTTAGATACCATGCTATTTTTTGAGAATAAATAATTTGATATATGAAAGGACATACAGGAAATAATCTGACAGCAGATACAAAACCTATTCTACTTGGTACTGATTCAAAATACTGAATCAGTTCATGGGAAATCACAATAAACTGCCATAAATATGCTAGATAATATTATCTCATGATAATTATGTCATGAACATCAGGTAACTGTAAAATTAATTTAAATGAAACTTGAACAAAAATAAAAAATCCCTCCAAACAAGAACAACAAAAAATGCATTTTAGGTGGAACTCCCCTCCCCCGCCCCCAGTCAACTAAAACTGATGGCCTTTTAGGCACAGTTTATAAACTCCTTATTTCACACATCTCAACATTTTTTTTTTAAATCATAACTCCATTTGGGTTTACTGTTATTCTTCTGAATCCAAGTAAATCATGCAAAAAAGTTTAGGCACAATGGAAACCTCTCCCATTTCAGGATTTTAGCTAAATCCTGAGCAACATCAAGTTCGTGAATTTTAATATTCTGAATTTTGAACAAAAGCCATTCTTTTATAGGGAACTAAAATGCAAAAATGCCATTTGTTGAGAAATGAACTGAAAGTGGCCACAGGTTTTAACATGTGAAGCAGTGAGATGATATATATATATATAGTATGTAAATATGTATGCACATAGATGCACACATTTTTAAGCACTTGATAAAAAATGATACTATAATCAGAGTAAGAAAATAAGTATCTTGGGGAAAAGCTAGCTTTGAAGGCAACATATTTAATTGCACAGTATCCTAACCAGATGTCCAAACAAGAAATTGAAAAACAAAAGAATTTCCCCCAAGAGGTGGTTTTTAATCAAGTCTGAAGCATTCAGAAAAGTTGGACCAAAGCTTGTGCAGTGCTGCCTGGATGTTAATACTGCCTAGACCAGAAAAGATTTTCTTTGCACAGCAGGTGTCCTTTTTCAAATGCCTTTGTAAACAGCTTTTTGAAGATATAAGTGGAACTGTCTGGTATATTCCTCTTGATATATCTGGTTCCCAGGTTCTCTCCAACCAGAAAATATCATTTTTGTGGTATAGAACTGAAATGTAGGGAAGCTCTAGTGAGTAAATTTATCATAGACACAGAAAGACCTGAGCAATCCATTTTCTGCTGCCTTCATTTCTGCTTCCCCAGACAAGTAGTTTGATCAGTTCGAAGGTGGTTGACTAAAGGTGGACAAATCAGACCAGAGATCTGAATCTGTACCTCTCATGGCTTATGCAGGTGCTTCAATAACAAAACTCCTGGGCAATGTAAGTGCTTCCTCTTTGATAAGAACATTACATCCAGGACCTAAGAAGCATGCTCAGTGAAAATATTATTTAAATCAGTACATTTTTGCAAAAATTTACCATTTTGACAAGCTGATGTTGCTTATTAAAAAAATCAAAATAATGGTGAAGAAATCCTAACCATCTATACCAACTTATCTGATGTGAAAATATTTTTTAATTTCTGATCCACTAGAAATACAGGAAAAATAGTATCCATCTTGCAAAATATCACTAGTAAACCTTTTTCAATAATGGGGCCTTTGTGACTGTACCAAAGGTAAGGAGGATCACGCTACGACTAAACAGTCCGTAATCAGTAAGTAGGTGGCTTCTGAGCTTTCCTGGTGGCGGTCTGCCTGTGAGACTGTTATGCGATATTCTGGATTGCACTTGTCAAATAACAGCACAGAAAATCTTTCCTTGCTTGTCACACAATTTTGCTATCCCGGATTCTTGGTTCTTTTGCTATCCTGGATTCTTGGTTCAGGAGGACATATATGCATAGCTGCAGCTGGCTACTGAGAAAGGCAGGCTGACATAGGTGAAGTTGTCAGATCTCCCATGGCACTGAAGTTCCCTCTCATTTCTGTCACACCCTGGCGTGCAGCGCCAAGGGCACAGCCACGGCACAGTTCCCTGAAGGGCAGGCAAAACTTGCAGTTTCAGGAGATGTTTCCTAACATCTTATCATATGAGTGACCCAAAAGTAATGATCCATGGAGGGTATTTGCAGGACCAGTTACCTAATTGCATAACCATTAAGGCAAATTGAAATAGAATGAGCACTCGTATTTTAATGAACATTGTGATCATCCGGTGGAACCAAGTTTATCACATTATGTGTTTAGGAAAACAGGTCACAATTAATCTTTGCTTGACAATGTTTTCTCCTAAATATGGTATTTCGTACTGAACAATTAATTTAAAATTACTGATATGGTGTATGTTTATTTTATTATAACATCATTATTTTCTCCACTAATTGTGCTAGTTTCATCTGTAGTTACAGGGTGAAAATTGTGCTTTTCTGTGCATGTAAGAGTGTGTGTGTGTGTGTGTGTGTGTGTGTGCGCGCGCACCTGCACATACATGTTTAATTTACTCTTCTATACTCATACAGTATGAATACAGAAGATCAATTTTTAAAGGTGCCCTACTGATAAATAAGTTTCCCTCTGCACGATACGCTTTCCTGTCAGGCAAGTTATTCATTTGTTTTTATCTCTCTCTCCTTTATGTTAGAATAAAATGCTGATGGATATTGGTTTACATAGATCTCATGAGAAGTTGGAAAGATGATTTAATATTTTCTATTTGCAGCAGAGGAAAAGGTCTGAAGAAAAATGACAGCATTCAAGATTTCTTGCCCACTGCTAGACTGAAAATCAGTGGAGTCCATGTGTATTATTTTGCTTGCTTTTTCTTGTTTTTTTTTTTTTATTTTTGCCTTTTGTAGAACCACCACTGAATTTAAAAATAAACAATTCAAACTAAAACCTCACCAACATAGACAATATGACTTTTAACCTCAGAAAATAACTTTGATATCAGTAAAAATGGGATTGTCTGCAGTACAATCACATTTTCTCTCCTTGTATATTCAATTTATTGTCTTCTTCATCTTTATCTGTAGGGGGCAATACAAAATAAGAAATGCCTAGTGTCTCATTCTCTTCTCACGCAATTAGAAAAGCTGCAAGCAAAAGATTGATTTTACCAAGTCAACTAGAAGCCCAGTACGTGAATTATAGCCCTTTATTGCAGATCTTTATGTATGTAAGCTGAGAGGTTATCTGCCAGTAATCTAAAAAACTGACTAAACAGTTGTCCTGATTTTCCAGGATCTTCAGATTTCCCTCTCTGAAAGTTCTCCTTTTATACTTTTAGAGAGTCGCATTCTTTTCTGCATTGCCTAACATGACAATGTGCAGCATGCACACACACGGACGCGCAGAGCACAACATAAAGGAGGGCTCGGGCACACTACAGGGAACAGATAATAAGGAATGGAGAAGTAGTCACTTCTTCTCACTGTCAGAAAATTCTACATAAATTGAGCACACATCCATTAAAACAAAACAGGCCCTAAGCTTAGACAGCTTGTGTATAACTGTTGGTTAGACTAAGTATTATACACAGACTGGCTCACAAGAGTGCGCATCTCTCAGAAAAGGAAACTGTGCAAATAAGACAAAAAGAATTATGAAGAAGAAACTGCTTAAAATAGGATGTCAAGAAAATGCTAGCACTTCACCTTGGCCTTGTTAGGGCTGCTAAACTAACAGAATTTGGAGGAGACAGTTTAACTGAAGTGATAGTAGCAGGCATCGTGCTGAGTAAGAGCAGGGACAGAACATTCAGGAAGGGCAGAGCAGGTAAACTAATATTCAATCCCCCCACAAAGATTTTGTTCCAGATCTCCATATTCCAATCAAACATATCAGAGACTTTAAGAAACTTAACCCCTGTGTGTGATACAGATTGTCTGTCGGACAACTGTCATCTTAATCATTAACATACAGACCAGAAACAAAGATGAAACCTGCATGGTAATATTCTTGAGAGAACACATTGCTTCTGCACCGCACACCAAATCTGTAAAATCTCTTTCACTGGGCCTTGAATCAGGCAGAGCTTCATGGCAGATTGGCCTAGATCTTCTGTAAGCCTAGACAGATGAACTTCCCAAAGGCCAAAGGGCTCTTACATCAAAAAACCAACAGTTTTTATTCAACTATAACCCCAAATAATTAACTTTTTAAACAGAAAACAGATGATTACTGGGGGAGACAGGATAGAAATAAAGAAGAGTTATATGTAACACTTCCCCTGCCCACACATCTGTGCATTGCAAATGCTTCAGCCAGCCCTGTGACTGAGCTGCAGCAGCCTGGCTAGTCCCTTGGGCAGCCCTTTGCGCTCCCTGCTCCTCCCTCCAGCCTTTACTAAGGCGGTTGGCTCCTACCTGCAGACACCCACGTACTACCTAAGTGCCAGCATTGTTTTCCTAACCATGGGACTCCCTAAACAGCTCCTTCACTCCCTTCACTCCAGTTTGTTTTTCTCTTTGGTCAGTAAGAGTCTCAGTAACCAACCTTTCTTTAATTAGCAACAGCAACATAGAGGCACTTTGTATTGGAATAGCATTTGAAACATTTCAGAACAGACTTGCTGGCAAAAAGCTATGCTACTACGTCCTTAACTTTGCTCTTCTGTATGACCCAAGCAGAACTCCATGAAGTAAATCTTCCTCATTCTTTCTCTGAGCCTCACTGCATATAGCCAAGAGGATTTTCTCTTTAATGTTTGTACATGGCATGATATATGAATATTAATAGGTGAGAAGAGGAAATAAAATTTAGATGCAAGATTTTTCTTATTGATTTTGATTCTTCCAAGTGAAAATAGAAAATGTGAATATGAAGCTACTATAAACAATAACAGATAAAAGTCTATTAGGGGATCATAGTAGCAAAAAAGATATCAACTGCATACATGAATTGAAACATCAAAAGTGACTTCAATTCCCACTCAAGCACAATGATATCCTCTAGCACAGGAAAAAAGATGTAACTAAATTTACAGATTGAAATAGTTGTGCATTGGTGTCAAGAATATATTTAGAATGCAGTATTCCTCAGAGGCTACTTCTTGTGCCATATGATATCAGATTCCAGTGAATAATATGGGAAGCAGTATTTCTCTGTAGGGTTTTTGTTGCCGGAATGCTCCTCAGCAGTTTATTAACATAATTTGTTGGCCTTCCCTAAATTTAGTATCTGCCTGTTGGGAAGGTGTTCAGCCAAGGATTCTTTCTCACCATCTACGTATATGCATGCATATATGCATATATGCACATATATGCACATATATGTTGACTCCATATCCTTCTTACCTCATATTTATATTCTAGTTTGAATGAGATGGATCACAAAATTCTGCATATGCAAACAAGGTCACTCAAAATAATCAAAAGGCAAATATATTCAATGCTTTGTATTTGTAATGTGTTGAAATAAAAGATGTTTTGAGTTAATACTATCCAAACACCATGTGGTTGTTCTTTTGAGATTCTCATAACTCTTTAGAAGAAATAATTGTTCCTTGCAACAAGGGAAAGCACGTGATTATTTAAAGCAGGACTACCTAGTATTTAAAGGATGAGATTGGACCCTGGCACATTTTGATTCATTTCTTGATCTGCTGCAGACTTTCTGTGTAGCTTTGGATAAACAATTCTGTTGACCTTACCTTTCCACTGTATGATAAATCTATAATTGGTATAGATGTTTTGAGAAAATAACTCACTGATGGCTCTACGTGGATACTTCAGCAGTAAGGTCTACACAAGTATCTAGACAGGTGAATACTTGAACAACAGGTTGGCTGTACAACCCCCACCACACACACTTTTTATAACATCCTATAAGGTAACATCTTTTGGAAAATGTTTAGGATTGCAAGGCAAGTTGAACTGCTTTCTTAAGTGTGAATTAGAAATCATTGAAAACAATTGATTTTTAGCACTGTCAAAACAGCAAAAATGGAAGGGGAATGTTCTATATTCATAATTTGTAGAATAAGCCATGTAAATTGTAAAAGGATTCAGGGATTCCTCAAAGATCTCATTTTTTTCAAGTTATTATAAACCTGCTATTGAAGAACATGCTCCAGAAAGGAGCACTGCAGCTAATTTGCCATAAATATAAAAAAAATCAGAAGAGTTCAACATAAAAACTCAACTAATACCCTGTGAAGTTTAAATAAGGAAGAGCAAGTTATTTTAGAAGACAGAATGCCGTTACCTAGAACCATACATTCAGCTGTCCCTTTTTCACAAAAAGTGACACGAATCCCTTAAGTAGTCCAGAATTTGTATCTCAGCTGAGAGCTGTCACCCAGAGCAGTAAAGTGGCTGCTAGCATCCTGTTGGATTATTGATTCATTACAGATAGAGAGGCGAACAGGCATGTACTGCTTTCCAGTGAAAAGAACACAGCACAGCATGCAGGGCATATCAGAACAGATCGGCTCTTCCTGTGAATGTGTAGGCGGATGTGACTGAAGACATCTGTAATCAACACCTTTGGGGAAGAGTCACACCACTGTTCTCTCACAGATTAAAGCTCCCAGGAATCATGCTAGGACTGTTATCTTGCTGCAGAAGTAACAACAACAACAATTTCAATAGCATGACTTCAGTAGGATGTCTTCTAGGTTTAACATTAAGCACTCGCGTACTTCAGCACAGAGTCAGAGACTGGAATATTTTAGAGCAACTATAAAGAAGCCACTACTCAGCCAGGTGACTTTAAGCTGACAATAATCTGTCACCATGTTCCCAGTGCCTTATTCTCCATTTCTTGCCAGTCCATGAATATACTTTTGTTCCAGTAACTGAAATATCAGAATATGGAAATGGCCACCAACATCTTAAGAGTTATTCACTTGAATCTTTTCTTCACTTGAATCTTTTCTTATTCACTTGAATAAGAAAAACAATAATAAGTAATTCAGAGGGAAAAATTTTTGTTCTTTCTACTAACAAGCATTTTCATTACTAAACAATCAAATCTGGTCATACTTATGCTTTTCATAAACCAAGAAAATTTGCTCATTCTGCTGTGGGCCTATCACAACAATGACTGTGGGATCAGCTCAGTGACAGATACTGATTACATTTCTTTTTATGTTTTTGGCAGAAGAAAACAGATGCTGTTCCAGGGCATCCTTTGGAAAGGTCTAAGATAATCTTTCATGTATTGACCTGTTTCCCTCTGATCTCCAGGAGACAGCCAATCCATACCCAGAACCCTTAAAATTAATCAGCTTCCAATCTTTCTTAGGCTAATCAGAACCTATTTTTCTACACTATTTTTTCCCTGCCAGTCTTCTCATGGTCATTGGCAAGCTTTTTCCTCTGTGTTGCTCTCTCAGATGGGCCTTGAAGAATCTTATTGATTCACCTCTGTCTCTTCAGATGAGTCCGACGTCTGAAGGCCCAAGTACCTTTCTGTGTCTGCGAGTAAGGAACCCTAAGCACTCCTTGCTAAGAGAGGCAGGACTGAATTATGGAGAACAGTCCTTCCCCTTCAGAAACTACACAGACTCTAACCCTGCACAATATTAGCAAAAATCACTATGACCACAGCCACACTAATGAAGTTGGTATAGGAAGGAAAAAAAGCAAAAAAGGAGAGAAATGAGATATTAGATAGAATCAACTGAAGAAAGACTGAGAGACCTGTACTCCCTTCAATTTTTAAACCCAAAGTTCAGAGGTAATTCGATCTAGAGGTCACTGATTACTTACGTGGAAAGCGTGAACTATGGAATTCAAACCAAGAGTCAAGCACCATCGTATTTCAGCTATCACCAAATCCACTGCGTGGTTCAAGTACAAAAATAAACCAAAATCATGTTTCCCTCTAAGGGACAGGTGCTGTGGTCATTGATCTTATTTTTGTATTTTACTTGTCAGAAAGTCTGTTCTTATGTCAGCTAAGGGGCACAGAGTACAGGTTAGAGACTGAAAACACAATAACCAACAGATCAAGAAGCCCGACTGGTTTCCTATTGAGATTACTCTGATTGTACATAAGCTGTTTTAGTGTTCCTGTGTTGGAAGAGTTTCTCCAGCATATTTACAAATGTATCAGAGTGCTGTTACTACTTTTTAGATATTAACTAATTCCTTGTTCTTGTTGTACAGTCTGTAATGGCACTAGGCCTTCTAATACTGCAGAATGTACTTTGCACAAGGCATGCAGTAAATGAAGAAGAAGGGACAACACTCTATTAGCCTGACACATGCTCCCATATCATGCAGCATCCCATTTCACACATAACTGCTCCTAAACTCCCATTTAGGTTCAGATTCAGCTTGCTCCAGGTAGCATTATGGCATACCTGGGAATGGGCAATTTTCCGGCCTTGGTGGAAGAGCAGGAGTGCTGTGAGGTTAAGGCAAACAGCATACTTTACATGATCTGTCAAGCTCCATCAAAGGCCCGAGCTACGCAAAATTGTTTTTCTCAATTTCCCCTCTTGACTGCAATTCCATAAGGCATCATGTTGGTACGTCCTTCTAATAATGTTCAAGCTTTATGAAATCAAAGGAGTACATTGTGTCTAGATTAACCGTGTCAGCTTCTGCTTCTCAGTGCAAAAAGAGTATGTTGTCAGAGGCATAGAGAAATAAAATCCATTTAACCTAGAGGTGATGTGATCTTTAAAAGTAATGGGTAGCTCTGGGAGAACCAACATAACGCCATCCTGAAATGTGATTGCAATAGAAAATGAACAGGTGCAAAGCATCGGCATATCTTAAAACTAGGCATCTTAAGCTGATCAACGTACCCAGGAAACATTTAAATCACTGAGAGTAAAATATGGACAGGAAAAGTTTAGTATTTAATCATAAAATGATTCTTTACAGTTGCAAAGTATCTTATGGTGATTATCTCCTGCATTTTGATGGCCCTTCATGAAATGTATGCATTCTTATTGCTAGCAGGTCTATTTAACACACCAGAGTCAATGTTTTCATCAACGGTACAGGATACAAAATGAGATTTATTACAGAAAGTCTGGACTGTGGAGAATCATGAAACTGGTTTGCATTTTTCCATCTATGTTTGATCTTAAAATGCATTCTCTGGTGGTTTCCAGAAGTTTTTCGATTCAGATGATCTTATTGCTCAGGCTTCTTAAAACTGTTTCTGACAACAAGAATTCATTAGTCTAACAGTGATATTTATTAACTGGTGGTTCAGGATTCCCAATGAGGGCTCAAAAGGCAATTGTGTGAAAATGTTATTACCACCTAAAGAAAAGAGAATCTCCTGTCAAAACTCCTTTCACAATATTTAAGGATAGGAATTTGATCTCTAGATGAATACATGCATTAATTACATAGACAACTGTTATCAGGGAAAATCCAAAAAAAAAAAAAAAAAAAAAAAACCATTGCTAGAGGTAAACATAAGCAGAGAAGGAGAGACATGGGTCATAGATCTGTATTTTTTTTTGGTTTTTTTTCCTACAATGGATTACCAAGCCAGAAGTGCTGGAAATATACCACTGCCAAGATGGGGACAAATCCCTGAGGAAGACAAATATGCAGAGCTGTTCCACACCTCTAATCTTTTTATTATTTGAACACTAACATAAGGCAAATTTCAGTGGGAAATGGGTGCATCTGCAAAACTGAAAGCCTTGCATGGAGAGCTGCTACAGGTGAATAACTGCTTACTGCAAGCACTGTCCTGCAGGAGGAACGCGAATGCCACAACTACAATGTCCATTCCCAAGATACCATAAATCAGAAGGGTCAGGGTTACCTTACCTTTATGTGAGACTGTGGCTTCTGGCTCTCAGTGCCTGTAAGTTGCAGACTCTCCAAAAAGTAGAGACTAGAGACCTCACCATTTCACCATAGAAGTGAAATGCTACCTTTGATTTCCTACTCTTTCATACAACTATCTTTAACAGATGTAAATCCATATCTTCTCTTCCTCACCAGCACTTCCACTCCTCTCACTTCAATCCTCTCACTTCAAAAATTGATTTGAAATTCCTAGTTTGGGAGAACTCCATGGAAATGTTATGGTGAAATTTGCTCAGGAGGTTCTAGTCCCTGACCCACTATTACTTGACTTTCCTATTAAGATTCCAGTGTGTGTCTCTTGTAACCACTTTCTTCCATTCCTCATAAATTGATATCAGAAAGATGGTCAACAGCCTCCCCAAATCTAGCCTATTCAGCTGCCTTTCCTTGCATTACAATGACAGCATTTTTCTTTTGCGTCTTTTCCCATCTATGTTGAGTTAACATGTAGCATTCTATTTTGATTGAAGATGAACGTTATTTCCAAGTTAATTCATGTACCTTCACTGCCACCCCCACCAATGCAGCACAAACACTGTAACTTGCGTACCCGTTGGGGAATGCTGAGATGTCACTGTCTGCTGCATAGGGAGCAAAGCCCTCCTGTGTCCAGCAACTGTAATGTGTGATGCCAATTACAGTTCTCCCACACATCTGTCAAAAGACTATTCTTTTAATTGGGTTTCTTAATAGATTCTGTTATGTCAAGTTAGACAAACATGAAAAGTTTAGTTGAGTGACTTTAGAGCAACTGTCTAGACAGTATTTATAGTTATGTATTATTTTAAAAAATCAACAATTTTGTTAAATGGAAAAAAATACGGGAAAAAAAACTTATGTCACCCTAAAGGTACAAGAAAGAAAATGTACTGTTTAACTGAATAAATGTTTTTCCACAAAATATCTTCCCTATGAAAGCTTTCTTTCTTCATGAACCATTTTTCAGAGTTCTTGGCATTTATCAGTCAATAATATCAAAATTACAAAAGGTTTATTCTTGGTTCTAAAATGGAGAAAATATATCAATAAATAATGACATGGAGATTATGTTTCCTATTACTGAATTTTAGAGAAAACCTTATCTCACAATTCTGAAGTGATAATGCTTGAATGAAATACATTCTAAATTCCCTGTTGGGATTCAGATTGTATTAGTAAAGTGCAAGTTCAAATTAGATAGACAGTAACTTTCACCTATACCTATATTAGACAAGTTTTCAAAAATACCATGTGAAAGGCCTGACAGGAGGCCCAACTTTTTGAGGAACAATGATCAATAAACCTAAAAATCTTTCTTCTTTCACATCTGCCACATTTCAATTAGAAATGTTAGGGCAACCATATAGCTGACCTTCTAACATGCTTTACTTTTCTATCCAGAAATGTTGCCAGATGGAATAGAGGCCTTTGGTCATTTGCCCAGGATTCCTGAATGATCAGCAATGTACTTAGAGCAGTAGCTAGTTCTGAGAAGGCTGCAGATGTCCAGAAATCAGAGACAAATGGCCAATAGTCATGTGTATATCAAAATTCATGTATGTTGCATGAATCAAAAATGTTCCCATTTGAGTCCACTATAGTATTACACTGTACACAAATTTTAATATTCTGTTATTATAAAAAAATCAAACATATAGGCTGATAAATAGAAAAAAACCTGTATATTTCAAGAATCAATTTCTTCTTTAAAAAGCTTTTTGCTAGTGCTGTACACTCATATCTGCCAGTAAAAACATTTACATATAACAAAATACAATAGTATGTTTTTTATTCCAAGAACCATTATTCTTTAAATTCAGTGCAATGACATGGCTTCCTGTTATCACTTCCTTAACTAGGTTTAAAAAGAAGCAGGTTCTACACCCAAGAAGGAAAACCACAGCAGAAGGTTCTCGTCCTCATTTCATGACAGGTTTGGTGTCTCTGACTTGGTGTGCTTGGCCTCGCCACGCCCACAGACTTCTACAGACGAGAGAACAGTATGCTAGAATTTACCACCTCACAACAGGAGTATCACGCTGAGAGTTTGCTGCCACACCTAAGCAGGAGCAGAAGGTTGCAGCACCCAGAATTCTTCTATTTGCCTCATTCTAAGGCAATGGTTGGGCGCTCCCTAGTAAGCACAAGCACTGCTTCCTTTGACTTCTGAATCAGGGAGTGAAGGAAGAAAAAACAACAGGGAGATACGCTGGACCAGATTTCATGCCAAACTATCCCATAGGATCATTATACAATTCCCTGAATTTCCGTAATGCAATATTATTTGTGCATACTCTGTGTTTAGGGAGTACAGGGACTATCTCAGGTAAGCAAATCAGTCTTCTAAGTGTCTACTACTAGGAGCGTATGTTCTTCACTAGTCTCTGCAGTGGGATTCTGGCTAAGTTCTTCAGCTTTCTTTAATAAGTCTTCAGAGTTTCTCATATAAGTTCCCTATAATAACGCTTTGAAATAATGAGTATTTGCAGAACATCCCATGGTTCCCCATAGCATTTGGCAATAAATATAAGTATGATCAAATAAACTTTGCTGTTACCTATTGTGAATGCACAGAGATAATTCAGAGGTGACTAACTTGGACATTCATCCATTAAACAACTTGTATCAAGTTTAGCAGTTCCTTTGTGTACTCAGAAGTGAATTAGCTTAAAAGGGAACAAGCCAATATGGGACCTTCCTTTTGTTTTCTCTTTCAACAAATGATCTTTGACTATCCTATAACCATCTAAATTCTCTTGGCCAGATCTTCAGCTCATACTGAATGTGTGAAAGCAATTATAAGGTCGCTTCTCTAAGCAGGTTGTCTGACTATCAAACTGTCGAAGTTAGAGGTAATTTCCAAGGACATACCAATTTTCCCATACCTTAATTTGTCCTTTTATAGAGGTAGTAATATGATGGGCAGGTGCATAGCAGATTAATTGCCTAATGACAATCAAAGTGGCTATATATCAGTAATGGCTGAAGTGATCCTGATATAAAACCTGCACCAGCAGAATAGTAGACTTATTTGACCGAACAGGTCATTCCCATTTCTGATCTCCAGAACTATGTTATAGAGTCAGTAAATCAATGTAATATCCTTCTAAAAGGGAAATGTTATAGATATAAATGTATTAATTATATATAATAAGTCTACAATATATTTGGTAGAACTTGCATAGTACTACTGCCTGTTACCAGGTATGCCTGCATGTCAGTAGTTTTCATTCAGTGCAATGGATAATCCAAACAGCTAATCCAATAGCTTTTAAATCAAGTGATTATTTATTTAACTGGAGATGTAAAAGACTGTGGTTGAAGTTAAAGGTCATAATTTCCTCACCCTTTATTATGTGGTTTAGATAATGGTCTGTTACGTGATTGAGTATGTGTGTAGCTAAAGTATATCATCATATTTCTATTTTTGGGGGCTCTGGCATAGTGCATTTCTGTGTATGCTAATGACTAATGAGTCATTTTACCATCTGTTACCCACAGGACCATCACAAAATATTGATGCCCTGCCCTTTGTAATATGAGAAGACCAGGCCCTTGTTGCTCAAATGACAGGGGCAAAGGAAATTTAACAAAATGCTTCCACTTTCTTCTGCATATAACAGTGTGCAAGTACAAGAGACATTAACATACCTTTTCTCTCTTTGCAATATTCACATAAGGAAAGAACCACTACACAGGTATCATTGTTTTATGCTTTGAAGCTTAGGAAGCGCAGAAGATGATGTGGTTGACATACATTTATGGCAAAATAGCAATGATGGGATCCCATAAAAAGACCTACTCCTGCTGCTGAAGATATGAGTAGGACACATATCAAGTTGCAGCACTGTGCATTGGATATCCCATAAAAACTATCTGCATGTGCAGCTGCAGTAAGTGGCAAATGCAAAGTAATCTTCACCCTGAAATGAAAGAGGATAAATAAACCAGGAAACAGGCATGACTTTTCAGCTTTAGCCAAAGCATGCCGATGTGATTTTCGGGAGCCTCTTCATAATACGTCACTACAGCAACTCAGACAAAGTGCCTCCAGGGTGTAGATGGTCACAGTGAGGGCCATGTCTAGGTAATTTATTAATATAATTCAGCCAGAGGGGGAACAGTGATCTCTCTTCACACTGAAGAGCCAAGTCATGGAAAGATGATAATGTCACTTTCTGTCATGCCAACAGAGGAATTTGATGAAGTGAGCAAAGGGCATTCTAGCTCACGGAGGACACTCCAAGATAGAAATTCATTCCAGGATAAGAGTAACCACTAAATTGCTCTCAAGTGCAAGACCCCAGCTAAAGCTATTCATGCATCAATGCCATCATCTATGACCTCTACTTGCTGAAAAACAGAGTGTACCGGTTGACTTCATTAAAGAGAAGCACTGCCACCTGTGGAAGTGGTGGGAGAAATGGGTCTCTGTTTCTTATGAATTAGGATCAAGATACCATCCAAAGGCTTCCTGAGATCTGTGAAGATAGTACACAATAAAATATTGTGTGAATTTGCAGGTTATTATTTTACTGTGCACTAATTCCCCTTCATACCCCAAACCCTATACTCTGGCCAACAGAGTTTAACAGTTGTTCCCTGATCCCGCAAGTCAGGTAGGTACGTCACCAATTGTACATCTCCATAGTGCATTACTGAAAGAGCAGGTGGGTAATCCTTTGCAGCAAGACACATTTCCCCATGCACTGCTATGAAAACAGACTATTTTAGGTGAACTCATTAAATTTTTACTACTCAAAACTAGACTGAACCTCTAATATTGCAGCAACAAGTCTACAAATTGTGCTTATTCAGGAATAGCTTGGGAGCAGATGATACTTTTGGAAGGATGCTGAGAGGGGATGCATACCAAACTCCAACTGCCATTCAGTGCTACTATATGGCTGGTTACCTGCTCTTAGGGAGTGAAGAAGGGATAAGGAAGCGACTCTCTCTGAGATGGCCTCTTAAGACTACTGTTGGATTTGTGAAATGTCTGTAGTATCCATTAAGGGTATTGAGAAAATATACAGAAATACATAAGAGTATTACTTAACTATCAAAAGGGGAAAAAAGACACAGTCAAGGCATGATTATTTTGCCATTGTTCTTACTTCATATTAGCTAAATTAAGTAGTAAAGAAATTATAATTTAAGTTTTGACTTTGGACAGGCACTGAAGGTAAAATCCCTGTGCCAGTCTGTTGTGGATGTGAGCTGCAAATCACCATACTGACTTAGAGTCATGCACTTCCACTTCCATTCATCCCTTCACTCCAGTGATCCTTCCTAGGTGATTTAGGAATGTAATTACCATTTTGAAGAACAGTCTGATTTTTCAAGATCAGGTAGCTACCCATAAATACAACTACATATCTACTGTGACACTTAAGGTGGTATAAACTTGAGAATTTAGGCACCTAGAGTCACAGTATATGCTCTCAGAGACAGCACAAACCACTTACATTATTCCACAAAGGCCTATGTTATTATGTCAAAGGTAAAAATGACAACTTTCCAGATCTACTGGCACAACTATGGCAAGAATGGTGTACTTAATTCTATCCTGTAGAATGCAAAGAAGCTGTTTATTTTTTTTTCTATCATTCATCAGGGGTTCCCAAAATTATATGTCTCTTTGGAACTCTTTGGGCATCCCTGAAATGAGAATAATTTTTTTATGTAGAGGGTATTGTGGTTTTCTATGTTATATAACAGTTTACTACCTCATTACTACTCTTGATAGAGAGTATCGTGGGGAAATATTTTTGGCTTCCTCAGTAGAAGTATTCATCTTCTGGGCATGTATTTCCAACAGTTATTTCTATGAACTTTGGTGATACTTTTGTATTTTGCCTATAGAGTGTGTGTGTGTGTGTGTGTGTGTGTGTGTATGTGTAAGTGTATATGCATAGATGCATACATACATACACACACAACTCACTATGGAAAAAAATTATAAAAGCATGCTTTGAAACACAGGATTCCTATTGAGTCTACCAGATTTTCATTGTATCTTATATCATCTCATTTCTGTGAATGATTAGTTTCTTTCTCCTTGGACCTCATGAGACAATTTCCATTCACTCTGCCATCTGATCTTGGTATATATTTTATTTTGAGGAGAACTCTTGTATCCTCCCATTTGTAGAAATCAATATTACTGGAGGTACAGAATTGTTTTTATGCAGGAACGGCATCAACTCAGAAAATTCATAGTGAATATAGTTAATTTCCATTCACCACACTTTTAATTAATGTTACATTATTGGTCTTGTGGTCATTGCTATTTTTCATTTCTTTCTTTGCCTATAACTTCTCTCTCATACTGCATGGAATTTCATTTTCAAATCCAGCTTTGCTAATCCCATCATGCACCATACATTTTGATTCATACATTGAAGACTGATTTAAAATTAAATAGGCTTATCATACTTAAGCAACTACATCAAAGTTTCTATAAGACTTTACTATCTGACTCTGGAAGAATATGACATTCTGAAAGTCATTTTTATTTCTCACAGGATATTTAGCTGTATTTCCTACCCACCCCAATTCAAATTCTCTGTCATCCAGAGTCTCACAGGGAATCTATAGCAGAATCAGGAATTAAATTATTTCTTCCACCACTTTGGTTCAGAAATATCCTTTTTCACAGTATGTTGCTATGTTATGATTACAATTTTAGTAAAAACAGTAACTTTACCGAGATCCCATATAGGCACACGTTCTTACTGCTTCCTAATTTCTAACCCTTCCAATCTCTATTTACCCTTCTTTTCATTTATTTTATTGCCTCATACTGTAAGCTCTTTCAAATGAAGATTAGCTCCATGCAGACATGTACAGCCACTAGCCTAAAGGACTCCAATCCAAATTAGAGCTTCTAGGTGCTCCTGTAATACAATAATAAACAACATTACCATATTCTTCCATCCCTTTGACTTGCTGCCATACCCAGACAATGACCGGTTACAATTTGAACAGAATTGCAGCATCAGTTGCATCCCTGCAGTTTATAAGTCTATCAACCCTTCAAATTCTTTAGCAGACATAGAAAAATCTACCAAATGAGTCATTTCAAACCAAATGGACATCTCATCTCAGATGTCACAGCGGGAAGGTTATGCTCCTTAGTGTTCAGTGCACAGAACTCGGGGTTACATTTTTCTATGGATTAAGAACAACCGGAACTGTACAGCATGGATCACTTACACATCTGACACACAGACAAGAAAACAGTCTCATCTCTGCATAATTATAGGCATATGGAAGCTGAATTCTACCATTCTGTGTGACTTTGTGAATCACCTATTAATCATCTCTGTACCTCAGCCCACCTCAATCCTTTTAAAATTGGAATAGTAGTAGTTTGCTAATCTCACAGGAGGTGCTGAAAAGTGTTTTTCCACAACATATATTAAAGAGAGTTAGAAAGACTGAAAGATAGTGAAACTCTATTCTCATTGTGGTGCTTTCCTGATCGTGTTAACAACAATAGTCATTTTGATGTTAGATTAAATGGGATGTGACCACATTAAAAAAAATCAGAAGTCTTGCCATAAATTTAATCTCAAAGCCATGTCTGGATTACAGCTGTTAAAGTAACAGGGTAGTGATTCCATCTTGTAATTGTAAAATGACTGTATCTAGACATGAAGAAACTCAAAAAACAACCATGATTTAAGGGATGAATCCTGCACAGTACTGAACAACCTAGTAAAAATATCAAAGCACTAAGATGTTTTTGAGTGTGATCTCCTTTCAGAGGCTGGTCTGATCGGCACTGTAGTCTGAGTGCTCAGCATCTCACATGCTGGCTGCTATCCCAAGGGATCTAATCCCTCAGATTCTATGCTTTTTAACCGGACTTTAATTAGGCCTATTACATGTGAATTTGTGTGTGTATACATACATAAACAAAAAGCTATTTCTAAAAAAAACTATTTTTCATTAACTAAGTGAAGAGTATCCACTTAGTTTTAATTCTAGTTTTGTTCTAGTAGCTCTGTACTACATATACCCACTACTCTATACAACTTCAAGCGGTACCATGTGGATCAAACATACAGCCACCCTTTAATTCAGCAGAAAGGCTATACGATGTACAGATGACAAAAAGTGCATAAAGCAACCTTTTTGTTATCAAGCACAGACAACGAAAAAGTGGAGAATAACATTAATAAATGCTAACTTCAGATTTTGTTGCATAAATAATTATATATGTATATTTTACTAAAATATTTTCAAAAGCAGTATGGTTCTGTGGAACCACAGGTAAAAGTACAATGTCAGAGGTACAAGTGGAGTCACATTTTAAAGCTATTCTTTGCCCCTTTCAGAGTAGAATTTTCGTAAGTGGTCAGATTTTGTTCGTAAAAAAGCAATGTTGGGATCCCCTTAGAGTCTGGGCAAAGTAGGAAGTTCCAATTTTAAAAAGTACTCCTGTCTTTTAAAATTATTTTTGAAGTTGTGTAAGAAAAAGCAATTTTTTTTGAAGGACAACTTGTGATACTTCCTTTTGATTATGTGGCAATATGGATTTTCTGTTTCTTTTCTGAAATCTAAAATGAAATCCTAAAACAAAAGGGATTTGGCCAGCCATTATTTCATTCCTGGTGCTTAACAATCAGCTTCACAGTACCACTTGTGAGTGTGTGGTGTCACAGGAGAGTAAGAAAGATGCTGCCATACTACTCAAATTATTCCGCTGGTGCTCGATAATAGCAAGCAATGAGATGTACACTGCTATAAGTACTCCAAGAGAGTATTGCTATGAAACTAAGCACCCACAGTGTCAGTGGCAGGCATGCTATATGATGCAAATGCGATGCCAAGGAATTGAACACAATTCGTTCATTAATATGAATGCAAATCATATATTTGTACCAATGTGGGATACTGAATGTGTAATAATATACAGTAAAATAAATTGTTCAAGAGAATTCAGACGATCAATTACAATGCTTAGTTGGTTTATCCCATAGAAGAGCTAGTTGCTGCTAGATCATCTCATTTCATCGCCAATGCTATTTGTATTTAAAGTGAGAACAAGAGATAAGGAAACTTTCTCAGCAACAAAAGCAAACTAATAATTAGTACCATGTTACTAGGTATCAGTATTATAAATGGCCATTTTTTATCATAAATTTTCAGGGTGCCACAATTCAGTGAGTATGGCACCATGCTGCTTCAAGAATTAAGTCCCTCTGATAGTGTATAACTGAACAGCCTTCCTGAAATGAATTTATACATCACCTGAAAAACAGGCCTTACAGACTTTGCAAGAATAGAGATAAGTTTTTAAACACGTAGAGCCTTAGGACATCAGCTAAGTACCTGTTCACTCTGCAGCAGTTGCAAAGAGAAAAAAAAGGTTAGGAATAGAAAAGGGTTAGGAAATAGATTCAAGCTTCATAGTGACCCGAAAAAGACAAGCAAGAATACCAGTGCAGAAATGTTTGCTGAGATAAAAGGAACAAAATGCTTCAGCAAATTAGATTAATCAGCAAGGTTTTGGCAAGTTCTCATGGACACAAGGTGCTTTAAGATTTGTAGTCTCAACACACCATTTGGCAAATACTCTTCTTGTGATTGCTTTTCAGAACATGCTCAGCATCAAACACATCTCATCATTCCAGGCTGCAAATGTTAGAAAGCTCTTGCAGGAGCAAAATCATACTTTGATGACTTAACAGTCTACAACAGTAACACCACCAAGTAGCAGAAATGGCTATTAAAAAAAAGGAGTAAAGGGAGTAGTAAGGAAAAAAAAAAGAGCCCAAGGTGAACAAAGCCAAGTAAGAGTTCTGAAGTGCTCAGCTGAAAAGATACTATGAACTGCACATTGATCTAAGCTCCTAAATAGATGCCATCCCTGTATTATCTAGGAATCTATGAAAACAATGATTAGGATGGGAGCAATACTAAAAAAAAAGGTATGTAAAGTTTTATAAAGTCTTTCAGAGTTAATAAGGCATATTGCAATAAATCAATAAACACATATATTACAACAAATTCTTTTTCAGAATGTTACCTGCTGAATATATAAAATAAACATGAATGCCAACTGAAGAAAAAGGAATTCACTGTGAACTAGCAGCTTAGTTAAATTCAAAACGAAGAGTTTCCTCTTCTGATTTATACCTTGAGAAGGTAGGGATGCAAATTCATACGACATGCAAAGTGCTTGGGTACTTACAAACTGATGGAAATAAACAGCATCCAAGAAAAAAAGTCATAAACAAGCCTCAGCCAATAGGAATAGCCAGGATTATTACTGTTTCATAATGTAACAAAGTAAAAAATAATTCAAAAAATGTAGTTCAAGATACTACAAGGCTATTTGTCTGAGGCCATGATTCTGTTAACTTTTAGCCTTTGCTTAAAAATTCAAGGGTGTCATGACACTCAAAACACAAAACCTGATTCTTTCAATACTATGATGGAGCCAGACTTAGAACAACAAAAATGTATTGTGACTTCTTGGTTCTCTGTGTTTCAGAGTTTTTTTTGTTTTTTTGTTTTTTTTTTTTTTTTGATGACAAATTACATCACCTAAGATGAAATGTGATGAGTACAGAAAAGGGAAGAATCAGCAGTTTAAACATATTGAGCTTTTATGGTAGACAAAACTAATTATTCATTCTGCCACTGTTCTACCTGAAGCAGATGAGGTGTGTGCAAATCTATTAATTATTTTGACATAGCTGTAACATTGATTTTCCATATAGTCAACAAAGAAACTTGGCACCATTAACTGCTCTTGACATCATTTTGTATTGTAAACTACTGCAAGAGAACATTTTGTTGATGACAGTAATGAGTGTGGAACATGTTACTCACTACTCAGATCAGTGAACCCAGAAAAAAAGTCTTGGTTGGAACTCAAACTTAACTTTTCAGATTCCATTACTGATCGCAAAGTTCAAAACATAAAATTCAGCAAGAAACTCTGTTGTTGTATTTTATGATGAAGCCTTATAACACTGCTTTAAAACATCACTTCGAATGTCTGATTTGTCAAAAAAGTAAAATTTTGAAATTGGGTTTAAAAATCTCAACAGTGAAACTGCAACAAGAGATGTAAAGGTCTGGATACCTCTGAACACTTGTATCTAAAAGTACTGTGTCTTGTGCTGTGCAAACCAACACCAAGTTAACACACAACATTAATGCCAATCCTGGAATTTCTTCTTTCAGCCTGTTTGAGATAAAAGGTTCTGCACATACATCTACCTGAACAGACAAGACTGAAGAACTGGCATCCAAGAACTTCTTAGCTTCCTAGTATCATGAAAGAAGCTCTCAGATCTAACACAAAGCTACTATAAAAACAAAGTTGTAGCAGAATATGGTAACTGTCTCCATTACAAAATGTAATTTTCCTTGTTAATGCTTTAATTGATCAGTTCTGTTCACTGTTTAGAGTGGGGTGGAGGGAGGGACGTTGCTAATTTCATCTTGCTAACATTGTGCATTTATGTTATCGAAAGATGGAAAAAATAGAGAATCGAGGCAAAAGAGTTTTCTGCTTGTCTCTACAACCTCCTACTTAAAGTCTGGTCTACTTGAGAGCTCAACTGTACTTTTTTTCCTGTGAGTTCAACACGTTTTTGTACTGAAAATAACTGCATTGATTAACACTGAAACAATGTATCAGTTAGCCACTGATACAATAGAGTACCATACAAATATTTTTTCTTACAATAAGTTGGACCACAGTTTTTAAAACATGATCATTTTATTGTTCCACATACAGTTACATCTTAACAAATTCCAGATTAATTTGTCCATCTGTTCTGTAGGCAAAGGCAACACAACCTGAAATTCAAAGGTTCTGATTTTTCTCCATCTTATTATTCTCTTTCCAGTGAGCCAGAAGCTAAACAGAAACTTCCACCCATTGAATCTTATGCTATACCTTAGATCATTCAAGAAGAATAGAAAGTATAGGAGTTAGATCTATGTTCACTCCAAAGAAGCAAAATAATAAGGCCCATATCAGGAATATATGCAGCAGAATCACTGAGTTCTGAAACAACTGCCTGTGGGAGATGCAGCCTGTCCCAGGATGCAGCTACAAATACTCTTCAGGAACAGGGCAGGCAGGCAGATGAAGCCATGGAGAAGCTAGCCTTACTGACAAGTAACCAGTCTGTTCCAAATAAATCTGATACAGTAAATATGCTTCATTAAATGCTTCACTCACAGCATTATAACAAACAGCCCTCTCAAGTGAATCAGTAGCAGTCGTTTATGTTCTGTAACACAGCTCTGCAACTCCAGTGTGGAGATGTTGCAGGCTAGGCTTGGTCACTCCCACTTCTGTCCTAATTGTGGTTAAAGCAAAAAGATTTACAGCTTTCCAACATGCACAAAATCCAGGTTTCCTTTCTCTTTAGAATCCCAGGTAACAAACTAGAGATAACTTAGCTGTCTCCACTAGAGTTATATCAAAGTGGACTTTGCAAAAGATTTGTTTTAAAATTCACTTAAAAAGTTACTTCTTATTCACCTTCTGCCTCAAAAATGAATCTGATAAATTTGTGTCTTGATTGCTTTAAAAAAAATCTTTAAAAAATACTGGCTGCTTTATTCAGAAAAAAATAGTATTACCTTCTCTTCACACACTGCAGAAAGCCATCCAGAGTGAGACCTCTGGGAGGGTAATGGAGACTCTCTGACCTCAGTATAACTCTGCCACTAACATGATATATTTGCTCATGCTTATGACCTTTCACCCAAGCACTTGTATTTCAGCTAATCATATAAGACCATATCTAAATCATTGAGATAGTCATAAGATAAAGTGAGTTTAACTATGCACAGATAAAGTAATGCCATTTACATTGCATTGCTCTCAGACATGCAATCTTAAATCAGGATGTTTGAAAACAATTACAGTAAGTCATGGTCAGAGGTGAGCCTACTTTGCATTCAATTCATTTAACTTCTTCATCAGCAGAGAGAGATCATGGTTCTTGGCATGAAAAGATCACCAAGAAGACTGGTTTGAAATTTCATCAGTCCTGGTCATGAAAATGGTTCCTGAAATTGGTAGTGAATGTAAGAAAGGGAATTAAAACTTCTTAATATAGTTGTAGCAAGCTGCTGAATCAGCTTTTTGAAGACTGGGACTTAAATGGAAATAGAATACAGATAAATGTTTTGATGAAGCTGGTTGGAGAAAGAGAATGGGATTTTTAAAAATAGGTCTGTAGCTAAAATGATTTGTGACTGACTGTACTGATATTTGAGAACTGTATTTATCCCCCAAGTTACAGAAAACAAATAAAAGGGGTAACACTAGTAGTGACAGTAATAGTAATAATAGATATTTATGTAGCATGTACATACTGTGAAGCTCCAAGAATTAACTTAGCCACCTGTAAATTTGGACTTTTTCACTGTTAATTTAGATGCGACATTGGACTTAAGAGGCATTTAAAATAGTAAAGATTGCACATTAAAGGCACTGCAATTCAGTTCATATAACTCCAAAGCAGAAGATGTTCATCCACTTGTCTATGCAAAAATGGCAGACACTTGTCTGAGTAGCACATTAAAGGTCATGCAAGCTGGCCACAATAACAAGGAAAAATATGCTTCTATTTAAAGATGATTTCTATTATTGTGGGGCCTATAGATTCTGAATTTGAACCACCATCCAGCCACCCAGTTAAGCATTCCCAGCTTAGAGGAGGAGGCTACTTCTGGTAAGCTTCTGGATGGTCAGCAGCCCTGAAAAATTGCCACTGCACATAATATTCCTCAGATCTCCAGATGAACTCAACATGCCCCACCTGAAGTTGATCTTCCCAGAACACATACAGTAGGTGTGAGCAGGACTTGCAACTTATATATTTGTCAGCACCAGTGTCCTCCTGACTTCCTGTATTGTGGAAATTTCAGGTAAACATGAATCTTTGCTCGAAAATTATTTTCTTAAGGGAGACTATTTTATATGAGAGGCTGTAAAAATTGTAGAACTCCTAAGAACCACAACTCTCAGACAGACACAATGGCTAATTGGTATCCAGCTGTTACTTATATTAAGAGATTATCTCCCTTTATTCTGTGAAGATGTCACTCTCAGATTCAACTGACTGTTCTTTCCTAGTTTGGCACAAAATACAGAGTGGAGCACTCCATTGCTCTGGTGTCATAATATTTGTTCTGTTAGACTGGTTTTCACCATTTTGTGTGCCTTGCTGTTTGTATATTTATCTTTATCTCTTCATGTTATAAAACCCACTATATGCACTGTGTATGTTACCACATACCTAAGCATTTGTTACATGCATAGGACTTTTAGAAGTATATTAAAAACAAACTGAATTTCCCCAGATGGCAGTATAGCTGTAATTAAGTAAAAACTGCTATTCCCAAGATAAGCTCTTTTCTGCTAATATCATCAGTGCTGCTGCTGCATACTGAAGCAGTTTAACAAACAGAATCAGATTGACTTTTGCTCCTCCGTAACAGAAAGGCTAAATCTTCATGGGATGTAAAGCAAGGAATGCACATGGAAGGAGAGAGAAATGATATAGGTTTATATAAGTTGAACACATGATCTATATAGTTATTTGACAAAATAAAAGGAGAATTAAAAGAAGACTAGTTGAGAAATTTAAAGTTAATCTATTTTCTAGGTTTCCAGACAGTCATGTATGAAAGCCAGTAGTCTGACATCAAAAGATTTGATGTTGATATTTTTAAAAATAAAAGCAGATTTAATTCTGTGTTTGCAAACCAAGGGCATTTCCTGAGATGAGAGAAGAAATAAAAGGAACAGGTTTCATTCCACATCTTAAATGTAAGGAAATTAATTGGGAAATTTCAGGAAAGAGAAATTTTAAGTGTATAGAGGGGGTAAGGGGACAGAAGGACCACCAGCTAGTCTTCAGTAGAAATGTTTACTGGTATAGTTATATTTATTGGGTCAATAATTTTTTATTTATAAAGCAATATTAGATCAAGGTTTATTCCTGACATCATTAAACCATTAAATGGCCATTCAAAACCAGCATAATAATTTCCTTTTCCATACACAAACAAGCATATCAACGTAGGGCACATTTATAGCAATATAACTATAAATGCAGAAGATGGTAAATAACAGAATGTTCTAATTAACTCAGGGCCTAATTCTTAAAGGAGCAGGGTCTTACCAAACATGGTTCTGCTACAGTGGTTTCTTTTGACACATTCACTAAAGTAATCAAACCACATTACCCTGTAATCAAGCCCACTTTCCTATCTATTACTTATAAAGTTAGCTTCTTTCAGCAAGTGTCTGTGTAGTGACATATTCCCGAAGAGATTCTGGAAAGAGTACTAATTCCTGTATTGAAACATCTAAGTTTTAAAAAAGAGTATTTTCCCCTAAGCTTTGGCTATCCACCTGTGAAAACACCACCCAGTGCATTTTGGCAAGCTTTATAATATTTGGCTAGAAATGCCCTCCTGAAACATCCCATAGGGGCCTCCTCAGTAATTTGGCCTGCACCTGAATATGTGTATCAGCATAGGGCCATAAGTCATTTGGGTGGCTTTGCTCAGACTCATGCTTATTAAGAGGTATTTGATCTGTGTTTATTAACATATATTGGATGCTATTTTGCTCCCGTCGCTGCTTTTCTTTTTCACTCTCTCTAAGCACTTGCCCAAGATCGGTCTGCAGCATTTTTTCAATCACCTTCTGTTCAGTAAGGCCTTGACAGACTGACTTGCTGGCCTCAAGAGAGACATTTTTCCCAGTGTTGTCAGCACTGCTGGTGCTTTCTGGGAACAGTCACTGGGGGAGGTGTTGAACACATTACAGTGAAGCAACTTGATAAACAGCCCTTGTGCTACTGCAATTACTGTATTACTCAATTGCCAGGAAATAGGCACTTGATAAACACATGGCCTCATTGTTTACCCATGCTCATTTTCAATTTAGAACAGAAACCTACAATGTGGATTAGAACACTGCTCAGTCTGGTTTGAAACTAGGCAGGTAATTAATGACTGGACATTGCATCCATTTATTTAAGAAAGTCTCCAGATACTTCAGTGAGTGATCATTGCCAAGATAATAAGGGTGTTGGAGGGCCAGAAGAATAACAATTTTTTGTTATCCCTGTCTTCTTCTTGAACTTTAAATCTTCTTTTTTTCTCTCTTTTTTATTATTTAAAGTCTTTTCACTAGGCATCATTCAGGTGTTCAAAACAAGCATAAGACTTCCTCATGTTCGGTATCATATAGTAGCTTGCATGCTGTAATTTCTAGGTTTCCAGCTGTCCAAAGCATTTTTTGGAGCTGTGGAGCAAATCATGTTCTCCAGACTGTTTCATTCTCATCATTTTTGCTGAGCTGCTAATCTGATTAATCTGTTGCACTTTGTCAGACTATCATCTGGCAGGGCCTTGGGAGTGACTCCTTTTATCAGTAGTTGACCCGCAAATTTACTCAGTACCAAAGTACTTCTGGATACAAGTATTATGGTATCTCTTGACAGATTTTGGAGATAAACCACTTTTATCTGCAGTTATCCAAAAGACTTTGATTACCATCATCTCTGGTTCCAGTCAAGAGGTACTAATGAGCTACATGCATTTATTCCTTTGAGGAGCCTGTATCAGAGAAGTCTGTGAAAACATAGACAATACTGATACAAAATGTATATCACTGAAATGTGCATATTGAGTCATCGGAAAGGGGAGAGAGCCTGAGATGGGTGCCGTGCAGGAAGACAGCATTCCTGATAAGCAGTGTCAGCAAGTCAGCTTCATATCCAGGCAGAGACTTTTTGGTAACAGCAGATCAGTCGTGGGTTTCCTTCATGTGTTCACCATGGCTTTAATAACTGTGCATTTTAAGCTAGGTTTTTTATGTTAGCTACTCAAAAGGAAAACTTTTTACTTTGCCTTTTACCTTAACCTGGTTGGAATTAAGAATGATTTGTGAGAACATACCACTTACATACCACTTGCGAGAAGCATACAGGCCATTTATCAGCTGCCCAGTTCTTGAGCATAAGATAACAGTCTCTGTCCTAGAAGCTACTTGGCCAAATTTGAGATCTGGTACCACAGGGTAGGAAGGAATGGGAGGAAGACATGTCCTCCAGTGAGCAGTGTTAAGCAGGTGGACCTCCTGGCATGGAGTGAGGTAGCAGGGACCATACCTAAACCTTCAAGGGTCAAATTGGGATAATCTCAACAGCAATTACAGAATCTGGTATAATGCAAGCATTAAATAACATTTCTTTGTGTAATAAACTACTTTGCAAGAGAAAATGTGTGTATGTACCTTTACATATACTCTAAGCCAGAAGAAGTTATTTTAGGAATCCATTAATTTATACAAATCCATACTCAACTTTTCAAAGCACACTAGATGCTTAAATCTTCATCATTTTCAATGAGAGTTAGTCATCTAGTTTAGGCAAAAATCAGTATCTATGTGCTTAATGAGTATAAGAAACTGGGACTGAGGCTATCAGTTCAAGATATAATTTCTTCATCGCATATTTTATTTAGAAAAAAGTTATGCATACTTGAATAGGACACACATGCATATTCACACAATATGTAACACATGTATGAATGCCTGTGTGTATATACATATGAATGAAAATACACTGTGACTTTATATTAGTACATGGCTAAACATTCATGCTTCCTATATGCAAAACAAGGCAGATCAGCTTCTTATACTGCTTAAAGATCAGGGTCACATTTCCATCATATGTTTTGTCTATATGCATTATACATATCCAGAGTCCCAATTTTAGACCTACGTGAATCATTTTGTTTTGAAGTTGCTTATTCATTTGCATAGCTGGAAGTTGTGCTGATGCGCCTGAGGAACAGAAGTTCTTTACATAAAGAGTATCTCTTGTTTTCTTAGCATAAATAATATGGTCATTACTGCTAAGTGACACAAATTGCTTATTAATGAGGCCAAAAAATAGCCTTTAAAACACACTAAATGCAGTTTAGATTGGTTCCTTTATAGAAATAATGAAGAAATAATCACAATATGACCATTCATGTAATTTAATAGGGTGATTCACTGATCTGCTAGAATCTTATGGCTATAAGACAACTTAATGTTTTTCAGCTACATCTGTTGTCATTTATCTAACTCCCACTGAAGTGTGTAGAAGAAGTCCTCCTCAGTTCCACTGGAAATCTGAGCTGATTTCTGTTGATTTCTGTAGGAATCGGATTATGCCCCTAGCAACATGCACAGTGGAAAGCAAGAACGCAGTGCTCATGTTACCCAATATTTGTTTCAGGAGTTTGATAATGAGCACCTGTCTTCCATTTGGTCATAATTACAAATGAAGAGATGAAATTCTGCTCAAATCATGCATTCCTGCAAAAGAACATGAAATTCAAGTAGTTGATCTTGGGATGTGGAATAACTCTTTGGTATAATCTCTATGTTGTTGCATGTAAAGACACATTTATAAATTCCTTGATGAAGTAGACCTTGATGAGAGAATCTGGCCTCCCTCAAACCAGGTCAATATTGAAAATGTAGATCTGAAATATTCCTGATGCGCAAGAAGCTGGGAAGCATTTCCTAGGGAAATGTGCATCCACAGACATTTTTTGTCTGTTATACATTCAGCATTTAAGGGGTTGAGAAATCATTCTGGCACACAACATTTTAAAAGCTAAGAGTACAGTGGGGCCTGCAATAGCATCTGCAGCTTAGTGGGAATTCTTCTTTGAAACTTTTATGACAGTGAAGACAATAAATATGTTAAAAAAAAACACAGGAAAAGATGTGTTTGGTTTAGGGACCTACACAGATAAATATAGATTCAAAATTCCTCTGCGGAACATGGCCAAAGCTGAAAGCTTTGCCTCTGGAGGTATACTGGCTTTTAATGCAACTTCATGGAGACATGTTCTACTAGGAGTTCATCATTTTTCAGATAAGCACACAATTACATTTTATTCATTATTGCAGTTACACATGCATATAGGGATCATCAAACGATAACAGACACGCTAAGTTGCTGTTTAAACATGAAGATATAGAACTGTGACTCACTTCCTAAGATGCTGCAGTTAAGACAAAGTTCATAATTTCACTTTCAATGGCAAATTACTGTGTCCAATGGACAGAAGACCTTTCCACTTGAAAGGTAGTGTCCAGTTCTGTACATTTCTGATGCAAAACTTTTTCACTGTAATTTTGCAACATTTTCATTAGTAGAACAGCGAATTATTCTAATCATGTTTAGGTATCTCATGTATTTGTTACTGGAGAACTAAGCAATTATGAACTACTGGGAAACATCTGCACTATCAGAAATTGCATATGGAGTTTTCTTGGGTTTGTTTTTTATTGCATACAGTGCTCTCCACAGAACACACTCTCTCTCACTCAAGTACAACCTGCGTTTTTTCTAGTCATTATATGAATTTCTTTTTTTTAAAGGTATTTCAGAGGAAGCTACACTTTTGGTATTCCAGAATTGAAGCACTGTCCTCTTTCATTAGGATAGCATTATCCTGGACAAAAATACTGTCAGAAATACTGGGCAGTTGTATATCTGCAATATTTTTCAGATTCATCCTCCTGTTTCCAGTGCTAGGCCTGAAAAGACCTTCTAACAGCAGAGGAGGACCAATAGGCAATAGTGGAAGGCCGGTATATACTCATAAAAAGAGAGAAATCAAGAGAGTATATTTAAAGGAGGAAGCAGAGGAATAAAGCAAGAAGATATGCAGTGGCAAATAATAAAAGGAGGAAAAGAAACATAAGCACGTACAACTGTGCTAGTGAAGCCAGAGCTAGCAAGTGAAACATCCCAACTTCAGCCAAGTTATGCGAGGAGAACTACAGATGACCTTTTCATATCAAAGCTATGTGAAAGAGAGGCAAATTTTTCCCTCTGCTTTCTTGAGGGGTGAAGAAATCCTAACCCCTGCCTCTAACTCCACCTCCTCAGTCTAGCTCTTGCAGTGGGATGCCAGAATCTAGAGAGGTTCTGAGAGTCTGAGGAAGAGTTTTAGTTCATGAGCAAGAGAAAGGATGGCATCATATGAAAAAAATGCACTGCTTAACATGTCTGCCTGGGCAACAGCAGAGTATCAGCTAGAGAAATGACCCACTTAGCTTTTCCCCTTCTCAGCCAATTCTCTTTTATTCCTGCTATCCTATTCCACCTACTGTCAAAACCTGCAGCATGGTTACAGTGCATAGCCAAGGCTAGCAAAAGTAGGAATTTTAAGCAGAGCTTAGAGAATAGTCACAGAAACAGTATATGAAAATGTATAGCAGACTATTTGTGCCAGAAAGCTAAATATTCTAAGAGTTACATGTATCAAATCAGGCAACAGAATACCAGTGTTTAATCTGACTAAACTCCCCCTATCATATATATATTCCCCTCATAGTGAATGCCTAGCAAGCAAAAATATGCCAGGAATTATTTCAGTTTCAAATTAACGTGAGTGTATTACTTTACTATCCATTCATTTAAAATATACAATTAAGGGAGAAAATGTATCTATTATATTTGCTAGGAATTATTTACATTCCCTTACGTACACTATTTTGAAGGCTATATCCAGTAAGTTTGGAGAGGAGAGATGCTATTAAGGAAAAACAGGTTATTGTTAATGAAGAAAGCTACAGTCTTCTGATCCAACCCACCTACTCCTAAATGTCCTGCACGTCTGTACTTTAAAATTATTGAGAACTGAATATCCATTCCCTTGCTCCGCTAATTCAAGACCTTCATGACTTAACCACTAAAGCACTAACTAAATAACAAACAACAAAACTTCTACCACTATACATCACTCTATGTCTCAGCATAGCGCAGTATGTTCCAGTACCATTACCTGAGTCTGGATAATTAACACAAATGTTTTAGCTTCTCCAAGCACTCAACTAAACCAAGAAATATCCAAAGGCCATCTTAGGAATGACCATTTATTAAAGACGGTTTTGTTTATTTGTTTGTTTGTTTGTTTTCCCCTGCCACCTCACTGATTTAGGTTCTTTCAGAAAAGGGAGAGTTGTGCAAAGTGAACAAATCAAGTACGTCTCCTGGTGAGAATCAGGTTTTCAAGGTATTATGAATTTTGGTACTCCTAACCAATGCTGCACAGCCCTGATACTACAAGCATTTTAACATCCAGTGTTCTAGAAACTGGAATAGGGATTTTGTCATCAACATTATCACAGAGATCACTCCTCCCTATTTTGCAAGCATTAAGTAAAAAGGAACACTGTTTAGCCAGGAGAAAAATGTGATTTATTTTCTTTTAATAAGTAGTGGGTTGGTAAGTACCCTGCTCCTGCAGTACTTGCCTTACTACATGGACTTGCTCTTTATTGCTACCTTTCTTCCTTCTTTGTCTCACTGAAAAAAAAAAAAATCAAAACAAAACCTAAAGCAAAACACCTGACAGCTTAATTTCAGTGCTTCTCAGTTCTGGGAGGCAATAAACCTACACAAATATATAGCCAAATATGTATAATCTAGAGTTTAAACACTAGAAAATAGTTAGGCACATGAATAAGTTTAGGTAAACAGGTAATTTCATATACTGGACTTTAATATGTCTGCTTGAGTAAGCAAATATACCTGCTTGAAGGCTTGCAGGATTAGGGCATGCATCTTTAATGGAATAGACTAAAATCCTCAATATAAAATGTCCTCAAAG
Source organism: Dromaius novaehollandiae (assembly GCF_036370855.1). NCBI lineage: Eukaryota > Metazoa > Chordata > Aves > Casuariiformes > Dromaiidae > Dromaius > Dromaius novaehollandiae. The sequence continues at coordinate 12,965,480 of NC_088108.1, forward strand.
TTTAGAAACTTGAACACGGTCTGAAGTTCTCATCTCAGATCTGTGTAATGCCAGTTCATCACACCAAGAAAGTATCTCTTCAAGCAGAGGTGAAACATATTTTCAATAAACAGAATAATCCCACTGATCTTTAGCATATGTAACAGCTGCAATGTGAGAGAGCATCATACTCTTCTATGGTGAATGAAGAAAATTTGTCTAGAATACCAAAATAAAAGAGGGATTTTTAAAACTAAATAATCTAGCAATTGTTTGGTGCAGCCTTCCATTTGAAAGGGAGGGTGAGGAACCAGATCTTATTTTTCCTATCTAACAGTACCTATTTCATCACTTTGTTCCATCTGTGAAAACAGACGCATATGAAGATCTTGCACTGCGCAGCACATAAAAGTCTCCTGTCCAGCAGAGCCTACACTTCCTGTATATGGCTTCTGTGGCTTTCAGCTCTGGGTTGCCTAGCCTTTAGTGAACTGCTGAGCTTCATGCAAGCGAGAACGTTTTCATTCACACAAGATAGCCATGCTTCCATTCATACTAACATTCATATGAATTTTTAGGTTGCCATTTTCTAAAAGGAAGCAAGAAGATAGCTCTTCTTGCTCTCATGCCCATCCAGAAGTCATCAACTTTGTAAATGCTTTTATTTAGAACAGCCACTCTGGAGCCCTATTATCCCTATTAATCCAGGATCATTTCGGTCTCTGAAGAATCCCTCTGTTGAGAGATGAACCCTAATGAACCCTAGCTCATTTACCCAGGCATTATGTAGGATTATTCACTCTAATTGTAATTTTTATCCCTGCCTCTTGTAATGGATAGGCCTATAAAACCTTTCAGGACTTAGAGGTGTTCAGCCTGAGAACTTTGTAAACTCTTTTTTTTCAGTAGGAAGGAATTTAACTAGAGTCCTAAATTCAAGAAAAGTTGAAGTGTGTTGAAGATCTCTGTATTCTTTTGAACTGGTTATTTGCTCCCAGATCATGGGTCACATTTTAAATTTAAGTTTGAATGGCTGTGGGCAGCATTTGTACCAAATTACACTCATCTGGCATGTAGCTCATGGACATTTCAACAAATATACATGTAAAATAACATGCTCTTTTATCATTATTTAAATAAAATCTGTCATCTTTGATACAAAGCCATATAGTCACTGTCTTGAAAATATTTTCAATAGTTTTTAATATTTGTTCCAACATTTTCCCTTAACTTGTCTTTCCTGTTTTCCATAAAATGAGACCTCAATTTAGCAACTTGCATTGTATTGCCTCAAAACTAAATTTTAGATCTAATTCCAGGTTTTTCCTCAAAATTCTGAGAGATTTTGTTATCATTAAGAACACACTCCCAGACTTTTCCTAACTATACCAAAGACAGTAGGAGTCGTTGTACGAGAAGGTACAGTTCAGCATTAAAATCTGACATCTTTGACCTATTCCTCATTTCAGTGGAGAGCTGAGCCATAAGCATAGCTTTGTGAATCATATTCTGATGCTAACATTCTGAGTATATCTTAGTGAATAATTGCAAGGAATCATTTACATAATTAAAAAGCTTTTCCTGTAAGCAGACCATATTTTCTCAAACATATTCATAATTACTTGAATTTGTCCTACAATTTGTTACGTGAATCAAATAATGAATTCCCCCTAAGTGGATGTCACCTGATATATAAAACTTACACGCTCCTCCTTTCTTTTGATTTGCTGGGTAAGCAACATGGTGCTGTCAGCTTCTTCACTGGTAGATATAGATGTTCTTAGCCATACTCGAAGCTTGTAACTTTGAAATTAATTTTTCACAAACATTAATGCCACTATGGATATATTGCTCAGCACCTCATGTGAAATGAAAGGCTCATTATTTTGTCAGAAGGAAAATCCTCATGGAAAATATTCTCAGAAATACATTCGTGAGGCTTACTTGGGACCAGCTTGACATAATGAATTTATCCTATGGTTCTCTCTCTGTACCTGAAATCTTACCCCAATCAATAAAGCAAACATAGGCTTTAGGTTTTCAAGAGGGAAAGGTTATAGCCATTTTTGCTTAATATTTTTTGCAGAAGGATAACAAGAATAGATTCACCAAACTGACAGGAGGAGCAGAAAAATTATCCTCACCTGTTTCCCAGTCTGTCCTTCTCCCACCACATGCTAGAAAATGCATATTAAACCAATGGGCTTCAAAAGGCTCCTACTGTATTTAGAATGAGCATACATTACTACAAAAAACAGGTCATATTTTTACTGTATAATAGTGAATATAATACACTGTGAACTTTTTGGTGGGACTGCAATCCTTGAGGGAAAACTTTAATTTTTGGTGATTTTGGCCCTCCCATGCTGTTAATGTATTCTCAAGGACTAGCGAAAAGAAACAGAATTCTTCAGAGTCAGTTCAAACACAAAAGCATTGGTGGTTCAGCATCACACAATCTCTTCTCCCCATCAAATTTAGCTTCATGGCTATTATGAGAAGCCTGTGAAGTCTCACAAGTACAGTCTCATTGTAGGCTCGAGAAAACACAATACAAACTACACATTCTCCTAATTTTTCACTGTATCTTTTTCTTTCATCAGTATCTGGAATGCAAAAGCATCTTCCCTTTTTGTTTGCTGAAAGCACATTGCTCTGTCATTTCAAAGACTTATCTGTTTGTTTTTTTTAGCTTACCATGCATATCACACATAAGAAATTTGATTTATATTTTCTTTGCCAATCACAATTTTTTCTGAGTGCTTTGATATGCATTCATACTGTGTGACTAAACACTGAACTGAGAACCAATGACTTCCAACATTGTTCATTTACAGAAATCATTCAATTTTCAAATTCAGATTCAGTGACTAAATTATTGAGAACACTCTCTGCTCACTTGTCACTCCCCACAAAGAGATAAAATAACCTTGTTTTTTCTCTCTTCCCCAATGCCAGTTCACATAATGGGTTTAGATTTTTAATTGCAAAAAAATTTCGGTAGCATTCAGTTTGATTTTCAGAGGTCCTGAGCTCCAATATTTTGAGGATTAACACCTTTAACTCTGTTTTGCCTTGTTCATGTATAAAGAGTATACAGTGTTCTCCTCTCTTGTGGAGCTGAGAGCTGGTTAATATATATCAACTACTTGTAAACAATAAAGTAGTACAGTGCTCAAGTAATAAACACTTTATTTCATCGAAGCTATTTTCAACTTGTCTTGCAGCAGTCAGTCATAGGTTGTCATTTAAGCACTTTCTTTCTTTTTAAGGGCTTGCTACAGAGGCCAAAACAAACAAACAAACAAAAAACAAATAAAGAGCATATTCCATCCCATATCATGCTTGACCTAACCATAACAGTTACATGCCCAGTCTTGAGAAACAATTAATGAAAAACACAGCAGAGTCTAACACCATTGTGTATGACTTTGATAGTTTTCTCTTTGGCTGTGCAATCTCTGGAAGGAAATACAAATAGCAGATGTAATGGGAAGGTAGATACAGCTGACCTAATATTTTAGCTTTCAGATTTCAGAAATCTATTCAAAAGCATGGAATTTTCCCCAAATCTATTTTCTGCACCTCTGTTCAGCAGAATCTCAGCTGTGCTTCCCAATGTAGAAACAGCATTCTGTTTTCCTTGCTTCTAATGCTGCTGTCTTCTTTCATCAGAAGGGGACTGCTTAATTCAAAGGTATGTTAACACTCTACTTCTGTTTTGTACCTTTTTCATATATGGCAGTATTATGAAAGGAGATTCAGCCATGGCTACAGCTGATTTATTGAACTGGTGATCATGAAAAGAACTTTTAACACCTTTGGACACAGCTATTAAAATAAAGTTGTGTTTCTTTTGCCAAGCAATTTCAATATTGGTTGCTCTGGTCTATATCAACCAACTTATAAAGGAGGTCCCTCTCCAAACTCTTCTGGGGTGATTTGGTAACATTTCATAGAAGGCAAAGAGAAAAATTCATATTCTGAATCCCCAGCATGAGCTCTGAGGACTCCTCCACCCCCAAGTCGCTTAACAGATTGAATAGCAGCAAGTCACAAAAAAACTTGTTTCAATTGCTTTCACCATTCAGACTGTTCTTTAAGGGGTGAAGTCCCAAACACAGAGGAGAGAGTGAAAGCATTAATATGGAATTAATTACCAAATGATATTTCTTCAAGGTTTAAGCCTGAATGAAAGATCTCTGCTAATACTTCCATCTACTTCTTGTACACTATCCTTCCTAGTCATTGGTTTCCGGCTGAATCTCTTTAGCACACAGGCAGAAGCAAAATGGTGCCATGGAAGAAAGCAACACCAAAGCAGGGATTGCAGTCCTGTGGCTATCTGGACTTGTCTGGAATTTCCAGGCTGAGGTTTCAGGTTCCAGCTTCTTCTAGAGACTCGTGTGATACTAGAGAGTTAGACAGCCCTTTGAGATCGTGACGAGAGTTTAAAACTCTCTGAAATGTCCGAGTCTCCAAATCTCAGTTCCTGTAACTCAGTTCCTACTCAAAATGTAAATGGAGACATAGATGTGTGAAGAGAATGCAGTAAGACTGACAGGAATTCAAGACACCACAGTGGTGAAGTAAGTAAAAATAGCTTCAGTTGCAGAAGGCACTTGGCCTTCCCATTGGCCAAGCAGCATATTTTAGTTTCCTCTTTATGCTACAATACTTCTTTAATGATACTGCAGTGAAGAAAATTACTGTGGTGAGTTAATTATACCGTATGGTGTTTTGTTTCTAAATGAAGATGTTTGGATTGCCAGCTCAAAGGACTGCAGTGCTGCTAAAATTCCACAGCCAACTACAGCTGAGCATTTGGAGAGGTCTTTTTCCAGACTGAACAAACTATTGATTATTTATACTACAATAGTGCCTTGGAACACAACTGATAGGTCCATACCTTGCTTTAGGAGCTACTGCACAAATGGAGTACGTGTCACAGAAGACTTTCTAGTAAGTGATGGTCACAAGGATGGAAAGCAAGCTTGATTATAATGAAGACCATGGTTCTAAAATATAAACACCATACTGTATTGAATAGTTTTGTACTCTGCCCTCATTACCAGAATATCTAAGCACTTCCAAGTTGTGCATTAATCAATTAACATCCACCATAAATGAACTCTAAGAAGAGTGTTGAGAATGTTGCATAATGTCCACTTAGTTTAATTTCTAGTGTGATTTATATTTAAAAACCAGAAAGCAACTGTGGATCCAACCATGAACTATTCAAATTCCTGCACTGGTTTCCAGAGGGATCTTTCCAAGTTGGAGCACTAGAATTTGTTCTAGATTTCTGCAGGAGGATACAAAATACATGCATTCATAGATCTGATTTTCTGAAGCACTGCTATGACCATACAGCAAGCCAATTTCTTTGTTATTACATGCACATAACTTAGTTACAAGAGAGTTTCCATTGTTTTCCAGTTAATTCTCATGATTGTGGTGTCATGTTTATTAGTGAATACCCGGTCCTAATAAGATTAGTCTTGAAAGCTTCACTAAAACAAAAGCTAACATTGGTCTGCAAATGCAGCTTTAATTTATTCATCTAAATATATTAATAGTACCAAGACATAAATAACTTCTGTATTTAATTCCAATACGGTAACATCATTATCTTGGTTTCCTCATGGTTCAATATAAATCAAGAAAGAGACTAAAAAGAAGAGACAGCAAGTTTGTGGGAAATGTCATCATTCCACAATATAACTGAATTCGGATGTCCTCTTCCAAAGCAATTTTAATATCCTATTTAAATAGAAGTAGCCTGTCTGCACTAAGGTCAACAGAAAGGAGCTAAAGAGCCCTATTGACTCCACAGGGTCAAGATTATGTCCAAATGGGAGAAATGTCACCCTTTCAAGGGTAGAAATCATACTCACCCAGGACTGTCCATGGGAAGATTAAATTGATCGGTTCTGGTAAATACATTTATTTAAGCTTTGTAAACCATTTTGGTTTATTGTCTACAATTTCTTAGATTTAGTTACAGTTTGATTTCTCCAGTTTAGACATTCATAAAAGTTTTATTTTTTTTTTTTATTGAAACAGTAGTTTGAGGGGGAACTGGAATACAGGTCTTCCATCCTGTATGCCAGTACCAAGGTATTAAGCAAGATGCTATTTCCTCTCTCTCTCTCTCACCTTCATATACAGTAGAACAGGTTCTACAGGAATGACTGTACATCCACATCACCCTCTGGATAGGTCAAAGGAGAAAGGTAGGAGTTCTCTTTTGGAGGGTAGGATATATGATCTGAATCACCAAGAACTGAACTCGGAGTTCCCACAGTGTGGGATGAAACACTTGAGCTACTGGATACAAAAAGGGAGACCTAGCATCTCATGATCATCACTCCCTGCGTTTTGCACAGGCTTGTCAGTTACCCACACCAGTATGTCCACCTCTTTAAATTCCTTGCATGAAATGGAAAGACCTAGACTATAGATCCTACCAAGACTAGTGAGAGATACCAAGTTGGTCTTTAGTGTAACAAGATATCCAGGCCACCAGGAACAGAACTTCAGATGACTGGAATAAAACTGTACATGCCAATGAACTCTAGGCATTCTGGGTGGGAACTGAGTTGGAGTTTGGAGGACTGAACTTTTCAATTTAGGTGATGTAAAAGACATAGGCACCTATTTAGATACTTGGAAATGTCATGTGATGTAAAGTCAAAGGGCAAAGATGATGGGACTTAAGAAACTAAGTTCATTAATCTAATTAATAAAACCTTTCATGTCCAGAGTCCCTAAATAGATGTCTGTATGCCTAAAAGTGAGATTTTAATTTTGAGAGAAATGCCAAAATATGTTTTAATCTACATGACTCAGATGTAGCTTCCCAAGTAGCTATAGTCACCAAGTATTTAAAACATACTACAGCATTCCAGTAGCTGATGTGAAATTACACTGAGCTCTATGTAGGTCTGACTACATTATTATTGGCATATGAATCAGTGATTCTGAAACACCCATATCATGAACTATAGCACAGGCATATCAGTCATTTTTGAAAAACAGACCTTCGTCCTTCAAAGATCTTATCTCAGAATTTGCTGCAAGAAGTCTGTAATAGTAGCAACTAAGTCTATTTCTATGGTAGCACATTCATAGTAAACAACCTGCTTTCATGGTAACTATTCCCAGTTCTTTCCCTTAACTGCAGAATGATCTGGAACGTCATTAACTATGTTTGCCCTTTCCTTTCTTCAGCAATAAAACTGGACCGGAATATTATTCCCAATGTCCCAGAAGTATTCTAAGGCCTATAAAAACCTTGCAAGTATACACAAATGCATATATAAAAAAGAGGTACTGGTAGTTCCTTTAGCATCCCTATTAGTCCTTGGCCTGTCCAGAAACTATTCTAAGACATTAGTACAAGTAGTAGTAGTGACAAATTAGATGAGGATACATCTACCTTAGGATTTAGCTGATGAACTCCAAATATAAGCCACTAAAATAGACAGAAATAAAATATTTTTTAATTCAGGTGCAGATGGGAGTGAGTGGAAAGGAGAGAACAGTTGGGATGGAAGCTATATATATAAAGTCATGTACATAAAAGGAACCTCTTGCTGGTTGTTCACTAGAGAAAGCCACTGCTGAAATCTTCTCCCTTACCATGTGGTACAGAGCATATTGGATGTGATATTAGATACTGAAGCTCTTTCAGCTTTTCAGCTGAATTCATGCCTTTAATTTCATGGCAGGGATGAAAGATGAATGACAGAAATGAATTGTGTGTACTGTAGCTACTCTGTAATTCAGCATATGGTAACGTTTGTTATTTCAGGATTCCTATACACATATAGAAGGATCCCCCAGTTACTTTTAAGAAAAGTCTTTCAAGAGCTGCAGAATCATGCTAAACATATTCCATCATCCAATCAAGTGTTCCTTTCAATCTCTAGTAATAAATATGTAATATTTAACCCTGTGTAGTGCATTTCATTAAGAGATACCAAGACACGTCATAACAAATGGCAAAATCATTGTCCTCACTTTACAGTTAAGCAAATTTAGACACAGAAGCAACATTAAGCAATCACATTCACCACGCTACGAACAAGCTTCTTGAGCCCAGTTTCATCTTCTGTCAACAAAGCCAGTAGTGAGGCTTAAAAGTGTGTTAAAGGCACAACCAAGAAGCAGAATGGAGTAAGAACCACCTAAAATGAGCTCAGAAAAATGATCACCCAAAATGAGTGGTTTAGGGTGTGTTAAAAGTCAGGCTGAGAAAATAGTGGGGAAGAGCAGTGTTAGGAGGCAGAAACAGGTATTTAGAGGTGGTAGGAGATAAAAGAGGTTAAAGAGTGAAAGTTAGCAATGAGCCCTGTCTATTATAAAGCTAGGAACTATTACACGTATCATGTGACCTTTCCGTGCTGTTATTCCACGCTGATTATGATACTACTTAAGAGCCAAACTATACTAAACACCTTTGTGTTTCTCTCTGTGTCTCTCTTTGAGAGAGTCCCTGACACAAAGATCTGGTAGTTGAAACAAATGAGACAAAGGCTATCCCTAAAATTTGATATAAATGAGGTAAAAGGATTAGTGTTAACATGACAATGTGCTAGTGGGAAATACCACATTAATTAATTAGTGGTCTTATGTGGAATAACACAAGGTGTACTTTGATGACATAGTGGGCTGATCTAAAGGCTTGCTATCAAGTGCACATTACAGTCATTCTAATAGAATGACTCGCATACTCTCTCGCTGCAGATCTGGCTTCTTTTTCTTTTTTTGGCTATCACAAGAGGGAAAAATACAAAACAAGTTTTTATAATAGGGATGGCTTGGCTTCAACATTCACTTATCTAGCACACTGTGAGAAAGTGATATAGGGAGCAGATTGTTTTTAATGTAATTCTGGGTCAGCTCTAGTTAACTTCTTTGATTAGGAAATCTAAAATGTTCCAAAATTACAACAGAAAGCTAAATAAATCTGTCACTGCCACCATCTTTTTGGAGTTCATGCTGGAAGTTATATTTATGCATATGAAGTCTTTTCTAATTGGTGACAGTATGGGTGCCCCAGGAGCATATGTCAGAGAGATTCTCTTGCGTAGTTGTAGTTCTCCCTAGTAAATTTTAGTTGCATTTTTGACAGCTGGCAAACTATACCTATATCTTTCACTTCAAGTATTGATGATTATCAGACTTTTCTTTCTTGACTACTCCAGCAACCTATTTTGTGGATGTCTTGCATCATGCACTTTTGTAATGCTTCTTCCTTACCGTTACGTACCCTTGATCAGGATCGATCACAACTGCAAGCTCTCTTTCCACGGTAACTTTGTGACCCAACATAGATGGCAGAGTCCAGGGAAGCATGACAAGATACATAAATTCGAAACACTGGAAAGTACTTGGACAAAAAAAGAAAAATAAAAGTCCAGGTGCTCAGCAAGAATGGCTTCTTACAGCCATTGCTTGTCCTTCAACACCCCAGTGGATATGTCTTCTGAGACCTCACAAAAAGATAAATGGAGCATTTACTAATATCTCTATTCAGGAGGTGCTGTTAATGTGCTTACTGAAGGACTGTAAGAAAGATGCACAGGGGCATTGCCCCTATGTACAGACCAAAGCCTCATGCCCAGAACAGCCCAGAACTTCAGAGAGGGCTACAGAAGGAATAGTGAGTGGAGGTTCTCATTCCCCTTGTGCCCATGTGCCTGAGTACTATGGTCATTTTTAAGGGCAGGTACTCATCTCAGTATAGATATAATAGGATTATTTCAGGCAGGGGACCAAAAATGGCCAAAGAAGGGTTGTAGTTGTGGCATGAAGTTTTTTAAACACAGTTCCACAGTTGTCAGCTGACCATTGCAAAGATCTTGCTCTGACACTCGGTTTTCATGTTAAAATAATCTTTTTTATTCATACCACTTCCATATTTAAAATATGCATCAGACCATGTCCAGGAAATCATACTTACACACTAACCCCTCCAGCTTCTCCTAGCTGGAAGATGCTATTTTGCATTAGGTAACACACTTAGTAACAAAAATTGGTAATAAAAATAACTAGCCTTGGGGAATAAACAAGATATTTCTTTTAATTTAAAAACCATTATAAATAATTAATTTTTTCATAAACACTGTGTGTGTTGTCCAGCCTGAGATGTTTATTTAATTCCAAGTTATTTTGCAAAATAAACTTATGTCCATTATTCACTTTCTCCCCAGTGATCATCTATAAATTAAAATCCCCACTTGATGCATCAGTTCATTCTCTGGGATTTGACTGGCAGAGAGTGATCCTTGGGCATAGCAAAAAAATCAGATAAGAAAGACTTTGGGGTAGCTCCAGATGCTGGAGGTAAATTTCTGGCCCTGGCAGAATCAGGGCTCTTAAATTCACAGACTCTTTGGTTCTCCAGGACCAAACCCAAAGTAAGTCTTTCAGTTAATATGTAGCAAGTAAATTGTACTTGTGGGAGGAAGGAGGAGGAGGAGGAATAGAGAGGCAAGAAGAAAGGAGGACAGGTGTGCTGTGTTTGAAAATAAGAGAGCACAAAGTAGCTAGCCATCTGTCTATTATTTAGACAGGAATATAAAACATACGTTTTCTATAGAAAGTATATCAGTCCGCAGGAAAGCAAGCCACATCCTGAAATCAGAATATAGCAAAGTTCTGTGGAAGTTTTACTGCCAGAATATTTCTGGGGAGAAGAATAGGGAAGGCAGAGGAAAAGACAGTTTTGGAGCAGTAACCAAGAAATTACCTGCCCTTAGGATGTGAGGAGGAAGCCAGGAAGCCAGGCAGCAGTGCAGACTATCTCATGCGCAAATGGAGGAGACATAAGTTGTGTCTTAGCTTCAGCCAGGGACTTCCGAGATCCTAAGGCTAGAGGCTGTATCTTAAGTCACCTTGGCAAGGCCAAAAAAAGTTGCTGTTGTTCCTAGACGAAAGAGAATAAGAGAAAGCAGTCAATTACTTTAAGCAGCAGTACAGCAGTGTAACTTTTTTAATCAAGGGTGAAAAAATGAGGTCCTTGGAGTTTTAATTCTGTACTGTGCTACTACTGCAGAGAAATCAAAATGTACACTCTTAATTGAATCCAGAACATTTTGTTATTTTGCCTTTTCTTCTAACAGCCTGCTAGCAAGTCAACCAGTTAAACATTGGTCTAAATTCCAGTCCTATCACACATATCTGAGAGCATCTTTTGGTTTATTTGGGTCATTGCTTTAGAAATAACGGGAAAGTTTCAAAAAACTGTGACAGCAATGAAACCAAATCTCTTGTGAATTTTTGTCCCATAAAGTTCTACCACAAGATGCTAAACTCCCTTTCTCACACCCACTATACCACCACCTCCCTGAGGGACCTCCAAGTGTGCATGTCCTGATCAATACCTGCACCAAAACCTCTTCTTTGGTGGGGATACCAATTTCTCTATCATCTCATTAGTTATTTTTTACAAATTCTTTTGGAAATTAATTATCTTTGAGATCTTAATTTCTCCATTGAATGTGGCAAATGAAGACTTCAGACTGATTAGTGATGACAGGGAAACAGTCACATGGGCTTCATTCTCTTAGGAAAAGAAGCTAAAAAAGAAAAAGGCCTATTCATTTCAGTTACAGAAACAGAGTAGAAAAATCAGTGTTTTCCCAAATGTAAAAGCATGAAATTGGAATGAAAATGGATTTTATTTTCATACTTCTGAGAAATACTGCAAATAAGAGTACAATCTGAGAAAAACTACTGGTCAAAAACAAACATCTGCATTTAAAAAAAAGACTCATAACTGGGAAAATTTACACAAAGGTAAGAAGCTCCCATTGGTTGAATTATTTAAAATTAGAAACCAAACTAAGTTCGTATATCAGTTGAAGTTTATACCTGATTACCAGTTTTCTAGCAAGTAACCTATAATTTACAGGTTCATCTATAATTTACAGATACAGCAATCTTCTCATTAATATTGTTAACACTAAAATATTTTGCTGTTGTCTCAGAAGCATTTCAAATAGAGCTGGGTGTCCCCACATTTCACAACAGGAAAGAAGACTATCATGGAAATATGTGCTATGATTTGTTAACTATGATCTCCTTCATAAAGGTGCATCTTAACCATAAAGTAGCACTTAAGTTACAAAACCATCAAAAATCCTGACCTCAGACTTTTCCATGGCAAATTTCAAAGCTCAAGAGAGCACAACCGTATGTCTAATTAATAAATCTTCTAGGTGTAAAATCTAAAATTGTTTATTAGAACATATTCATTCTATTTCCCAATTCTGCTTCCTCTAATTGCAAAGATTTTTTTTTTATATGCCATTTACCAGTGAGCAATTTTTAAATGTTTTTGTAGTCACAATGTCATTTCCACAGTGGACAAAACTTAATTTGCCAAGAACATAATTTCATCATATCCGCAGCTTTAAAATAAGAAGCAGAATTATTCATGTGTCATCTATTGTTTTTAGAAACAGACAAATCTGTAGCTGTTTCAAAATTTTGCTAAGAAGACTGAATATCCGTAATACATGAAAAATCTCTAACTTTTCTTCAGAGTTTGCCTGCACTAAGAATTACTCTCTCATTCTTGATTTGATTCTTGACATACTAAAAATCCTTGGAAGGTACCTGCATGATGGTTGTAGTATCTCAGAACCTTTTTATACAACATACAGAATTATATTCCACTTTTAGATTAAGGTTCATTTTAATTATTTTATATTTTACCCATCATTAACATGCTTTTCACATTAACTTCATCTTAAGTTCACAAACCACTTTATATATTCAAAAAACACTCAGCAAGCTGACCTCTTAGTACACTTGTTGTCAAAGTGTAACCTACTGTTGCCCGAACTGATGACATTAGTTACTATGGAAACGGTGTATTTCAAAGGGGAACAACATGAAATGAGACTGAAAGAGACAAACAATAAACATAGGACAGATATATGCATTAGAAAAATATGTCTGTGTATGGGCTACATTGTTACTTGTTAGAAATACAGAATATTAGATTATCTGTTGCTAAGAGTTGGTATGATTTAATTCTCCAACCTCCATTCCCTCCCTAAGACATATAACACATCATCCCAACTCATAAAAATCTCAGATAATGCAAGTCCCTTACGTCATCTAGAGAGGCATCCAGTTTTTTGTCCATGCCTCAATTCTGTTCTCCTTTCTGGTCTCGACACTTTTAAAGTCTTTTTCAGGTGTATTGAAAAAGGGTTCAGACAAGATAATCTGCTTAGCTTGTCCCTTGTACAATACCGTCTCCTCTTGTAGGCTGTCCATTATTGCCTTCTCTTTGACACCTTCAAACACAAAATTCCCTCCTAATTTTCTAATTCCTTCATTGAAGGACCCCACTTTACATTCTCTCATGTCCTTTAGCACATGACAAAACAGAAATCTAGAAAATCATTAGTATTTGTAAAAGTTTCTTCTAAAGACTACTATGTGCCCAGTACAGACATAAAACTGACTTAGAAATGAAACACAAGTGACCAGGCTGAATTACATCATGGGCTCCCCAGTAATCCTATGCACAGTTCAACTCCAGTAAAATATGTTCCTGCTTTTGTTATTTATTTATCCCCCTGATCTTTACCCACTATTGTGTTGCCCCCTCACGTTTGTTTCACCCATGTTTCTTTCTTTTTTCATGGCAGCATTAATTATATGTTCAAACATGTCGATGGGGCTTGAGCAGCTTGAAGGCTTGAAGAACTCCCATAGTAACAGTTCAAGACAACAGGGGTTTGTACAGATGTTTGAGAAGAACAGTATTTGCCACAAAGTTCATCATACTAGTTTCACATCACTCATCTAGAAAGATGTCCTCTGACTCTCTAAAGAGAGCAAGAATAAAATAAGTAGATACAGAACAGAAGAGCCTGCGCAGCCCGGATCAGCTCTTCACTCCACTCTGATAGTGTAGTAATGTCACATGGAGGCCTGCTGGCTCTGCATCCAAATTTTTCATCAGTTTCTGTTGCAGAAACTTTAAGTGATGGATTAATATCCCAACAACAGCAAGTGTAATTGATGAGGGGGAGGAGTAAGGGTGTAGCAGAGCTCTTTCATTATTAGCTCAAAGAAAGCAACAGAGCTCCAAATCTCTTTTTATACAAAAAGCAGTGAGAGTGAGACCAGCTTGCAGCGATACTTTGCCAGTGGAAATAGAACTGGTCTAGATTTTAGACTAAGTAAAGATGGTTGACTATCAAATTACTCTCTGTAGAAAATACTGACATTTTAATATAAGCTTTGTCCCCAAATGAAGACAAAGGGGTCAGTTTATTCTGTGCAACAGAAATTTCCCAGCCTCAGGGCTTCTACAGTGTCTTGAACAGCATAAGGGGTTTCAAGCTCAATACATTTACATTGATATAGTTAATTTCTGTATCATGTCGAAAAAACCACATTCCTACACATGCTTCAACTGCAACAGAGCAGCATTTCTTGACACAAAACTATTCCACTAAAAATATAAACTATCCCAAATGCAACCAGCCAATGTGCAACCAGCCATTTTTCAGTGCAGGAACAGTTGTTCTGTGTTAGGCAGACAAGGCCCCTGTTGAACTTACCAAATGTTTTGCTAGACTAGAACAAGTTCTTGTTTTGGTATTTGATTACTCCTTTTCCTGCTGCCCATACATTTGCTAAATACAGGTAAGTCATAGTCTTTTTAAAACATACATTAGAAATACAGGTATATGTTAAAAATCAGCTATCATACTAGGGACTAAAATGTTAAGTCTTACAACAAAGGCATGCCAAAAAAAGTGCTTAGTCATGTAAATCTTTAAGCTTGCCTTGAAATCTTGTATTAAATATGAAGAGAAACAGAAGATCTAAGACCCTGATCCTCCAAATTACACTGTACAGCATAGTTCAAATGTCTGCACAGTGCTCTATGGGACTGCTCATACTGGTTAGCTTACAGCAGGACTGGACTTGTTACTTTACCAGTTTGTCCTCATCTGAAATATCCCCAAGTAAACAAATGTTTATGTAGATCCCTTTTTTGATATAAGAAATAGAAAAAATCTCAAATTTTCTAATTGCCTCTTACTTTTTTAAAAAAACATTTAGAATCATAACGCCTCATCTTCCATTGCTTTTTCAGCTAATGGTTTAGCAGCTGTAACAAAGAGAACAACAATATATCCTTCATCTCACCTTAAACTTAACAAACATACATCAGAAAAGATGTATTGTTCTTTCCTCTCATCTCTAGACATCATTGCTTGATTTTTTTCATATATATCACAAAACTTTGTGCTTGCAACAAACAAAGTTAGATCAACTGCTGATGCAGGAGTGACCAAATTCAGCCACATGAGTTTGACACTGAAACAGTCATTTTTCCAGAGCCAATGTTAAGATAAAAGAAGCTGGTGCTTGGTGTTACTTGACTTTCAAAACCACCCCCATAGCAGCATAATCAATGTCTGCTTTGGAGTTTGTCACTGATTCAGATGGTGCTGCCAGGCTGCTAGCAGCATGTGAGAAATATTGAAATCAATTCCTTCCATGGGCAGATTTGAATAAGACAAATGAGAACTCTTTTTCCAGTATTAATTGTTAATTAATATTAGATTTTAAATAGAAAGTTCATGCAAACTATGAAAAGCATCAGAGAGTCTTCTTGTGCTGCCTTCCCTGTAAGCGATGAACTAATCAGAGACATCTGGAGTGTTTGGTTCTTGGCAATAGCTGGCCAGCACTTTTACAGCTTGCCATTTCTTTAAACTCCAGTAATCATTTCACAGGCAAGATAAGCATCTGGCAGGATAAAGTCCATTTCTTCATGAAGAATGTATAACCAGCATAACCTTTACAAATATAAACAGGAATCCCTCACCAGTACGAGGCAAGACGACACTGCTTAGTCTTTTCTTTGCAATGAGACACACTTGCAGACATTTGGCACTGCCACTGTGTTTTTATACTGTATTGAAGGGAGAGTCTTAAGTGAGAAAAATGGCAGCCAGCTGCACTTGCATGCAACCTGATGATGTTCCTATTAATGCATTTTGGTTTAGTAAAAAAGACTGCAGTAACATTACTAACAATAATAATTTTGTCAAAATTTGGCAATATTTGTCTCCTTTTTACTCATGGCCTCTGGTGGCATTTGCAGACAAATGATTAGATAACTCAGCTTTTGTCATTTTAAAAATAAAATTAAGTTGAAGACCAAATAAAACAAAAGCTCTGGACTCTGGTGGAGGAGACTGAAAATAGGCTAGCTTTGATCTAGAACTCTTTAACTGAGTTCAAGGTTTTATAATTTAAGAAGCAACTTACAGAAGGTGAAAGAGCCAAATATATTTGCTCTCCTAGTTAATCAAATATAGATCCTGTCAATTTAATATTGCCATAAAAGAGTTCATATGTACATATTCACTTTCTGCATCAGCCTAGAATTTAATAAGCAAGTAACTGGAGGCCAAACCGAGTAATCTTTCATCTCCTGCTATTAGTACTGTTTGCTTCCTGTCAGCAATGCTGTTCATTATCTTCTTCTGAGTATCAAGTGTTTTTTATTTTTATTTTTCAGTTCTCTCAGATAAATTACATGCATCTCACCCACTTAGACAGTTCAGAGCTAAGATGTTTTTTAATGTTAGCCTTTGCAAAGGTCTCTGTTTGCCATCTGTTTTTATATTTAATTAGCATTTTTTTCCTTCTTGCAGCAATCTCTCAAAAAATGAAATAAATGACTATAATTATCACTATCAGTTTGCCCTTACTTGATCTCCTGACCATAGTATCAAATGCTGGTGATTACACAGTATTTCCATTGCAGACCAGTCATTAGACATCATACTTGTTGTAACTATTTTGCTTAACAAGAAAGTAGAAGATACTTATTTTTTTTTCTTGTAAGTCAACTCTTAAACCACAGAATTAGAGCCACTTTTGTTTTTACTCCTTCTCTTTTTTTTTTTGTTCTCATGGTTCTTCTCTCACATGTCCTTTGGACAATTTTGTATTTGTTACTCAAAATGGTTTGGGAGCCTTTAAATATTGATATAAGCAGCTCCACTGCTGGTGACACACTACTTCTGACAGCTACATATGACTTAAAGTAATACAAAGACAGACTGTATCAGAGATTAGACTAGGCGTTTGAATTTTCAGAAGCTGAAAAATAAAATAGGAATCTGCTCTTGGGAGCTATTTCCCACTTTAAGGCAATTCTCTGCACAGCAGTCTAAGCATAAATACATTATTTCTAAACAAAGCACTCTGGGCCTGAAAGAATATTTATTCCAGTAGTTAATACCATTGTTTCATGTATGCATTTTTTTTTCCGGTTAAATTTGGCTCGTTTTAGGGCAAAATCAACCATGCATGAACTCCTAGGTCATCACTTAAGCAGGCAGCATCACTTAAATCAAGGCAGCATATAGTTGGAGCAGAGCTGTCTGCTACGATTGAAAGTGTTGCTCTGTAATAGGTGCAAACTGATCAGAACGGAGGAAGGACTGGAAGAAGGAGCTTATAGATCCACACACATCCGGCAGGTAGGGCTTACCAGTGGGGAGCTGCCATTATTCACTCTTCAGCTGGAGTCTGTGCAGCTACAGGTTGCTTCTTCTGTCCCATATTGGCTCAGCTGCTTGGCAAGTCTGGATTTCATCTCCTCCAGTTCCTTACAGGAGTCTCTGCATTAAGTCTGATTATTAGCTCGTTGTTCAGTAACGGGGTGAGTTTTATCTTTCTAGCACATGGCTTTAAAAAATGTTTTATTCTTTTTAAAAAATTATTTTATCTACTTCCTGAACTCTTCAGAAGGTCACACATACAGAACGAATATTGCCATTATTAACCAAGCAGATGAATTCCTACCTCCTGAAACAAGATTTCAAAACCTTGTATCTAATATTCCCAACCCATAAATTGAGATTCTCTGTATTTTAATTTTCAGTGGATGCCTTTGGTCTCCATGGAAACTGTTCAAAGGAGTTTTGAAATGTTACATATTATTTAATATATCTTATATTCACATAAATGTTGCCAGAAGATCTGTCCTATCTGTTCGAGTGTAAAGTACCAAGGGAGTTAAGCAAAGGAATACATTAAATTGAAACTCAGTGTAGCCCATCACTGTTGACACCGCTGGCCTTGAAAGATTTTCAGTGAGATTCCTGAGAACAATCCTGAAGAATCAATAATCTCAGCAGAAAATACACCAATTATTATAGTCAACAGGCTCATAATAAAGCATCATAATAAAGCATGGTAAACTTCAAATACTGAATACTTCACTTGTCAGTCAGACTTGAAAATTAATGAAGTTTACTGGGATTAATGTGGCTATTCTTTGATATCTAACATAACTTATATACCTAAAATCTATAAAGATACTTTGACAATCAAGGAAATAAAAAGACATGGCAGTTAACTAATTATTACTTAAAGTTTCACAGAAGAGCTCATTGCATAACCAGATTCCTTTTTGCAAATGACTTTAATGTTAAAGAAAAAAGAACATTAGGCAACTGCATTTACAGTTATTCTAAGTGGCTCCTTGAAACTGTTTGAAACAGTATATCAAGGTTTCCCTTGGATCTGAACTTTCTTCCCAAAGCTACCTCTATGGAAATATTTTTGCAGGATGGTACAAACTGCTATACAAGCCTCAACTACTTCTGAAAGACAAGCATTTCATGGCAAGAACTAGATACCTGAATACATGCAGCTGAATTGCTGTGGAGGGTGTTACCTTTTGAATGGTTTCCTAGTTCTAGCCTTCGTGGGAAGCCACCCGTGGGCAGCAGCTAAATGACAAGCTATGATAGCTTCAGAGACCCCTAGTGAGCTGCCAACTCACCACGTGAACTTTTCACTAAACCTCCCTAAGCATCTGTCAGTGCTGATGTTAGAAAATGTGTAAAAAAAGGGGACTTTCATTGAAAATCAGATGCCTCTTCTCAGCTGAACTATATTTGGGTCAAGCAAATTGCCATGAAAGAAAAAAAAGCCTGCTGTCAATGAAGGAGGCTTTAAAACAGGTCCTGTCAAAGCCTTTATTAAAGGGCTGAACAAATACAACAGATCTTGCTGTCACTGTAACACACAGAATGGCTGCAAATTGATCTTTTCATGAAAGTGAGAATTAGCAAGTAAAGAGTTCTGCCTGCCTCATTTTTAAATATTGACAAAAAAATTAGGGTATTGCATTAACTTGCTTCAATATCTCCTCTGAGAACATTTCTTCCCAAAGAACTAGGGATAACATAAATAAACTTTCACTGAAATGTAACAGTAAGAAAAAAAACATGGAAATAACTCTAAACAAAGGAGGAGCAATTAAAAGAAAGGCAGAGTCAGGGAAATGCCTACACAGCAACAGTGTGACTGCAGCATGCACAAGCTCAACTGCAGCTAGCACAGAAAGCAGTGGAGATAGAGACATGGCAGTCTGGGCTCTAGATGTCCACTGAAGACCCTTGGCAGGTAATTGTGCTGCAGCTGCCTGCCCTTTCCTTTCTTCCTGCTATGTATGCATATTCTAGAACAATAAAAACTCTGCCTACAACCTTATCCAAAATGAGAGGTTGCCTACTATACCTTGCTCTCTATTATTTTATAATCCTGACTCTCAAACGGAGAGATGGCTCTATTTTATCATCAAGAAACCCAACATACTGCATGTAACACTTTGGGCCACCCTTCCTCAAGGTTGGCCTGCCGCTGAAGAGACTGTGGCCCAGAGCATCTTGTTACAGATACTGCCTGCGTGCATTTCTGACGCTTGTAGAGAGAGGGCTGTGAAGTAAGAGAGAAAGGATGGTGTTACTAACAGGGAATAGCAATTCAGGTGAAGTACCTCTTTGGGGGGAGAGATTCATTTCAAGTAATTTGGTTCAGAGCATAGGGAATGACTACAAATATTTGTCCTATGTTTGGATTTAACACTTTGGAAGCATCTCTACCTCTCTCCCTCCTTTACTGGCTACTCCTGGTGTTACAATCAGAACAGACTAGCTAATGTGCACAGTAATTATAGCATGCAATATAACAATGGCAGTATCACCCACTAAAGAGTCAGTATACCTGTGGGATTTATCCTTTGCTTCTTATTGTGCTTATAATAATAATAAAAAGTTCAGCACAGATAATTTATCCAGGATTAATGACTGACTCGGTTAATGGCCTGCAACTCAGTTGTTATTGCTTAATAATGATGTTTTACATTTATATAGTTCCTTTCTTTGAAGGATCTTAAATTTTAAGTATCAGGTTTCATTCAATGCATTCATATTCCAGGTGTCCCAAAGTGGTAGTGGAGAGATGGTAGTGGAGAGACGTGGGCAAGGGCAATAGCTATTATGTGCTTAGCAACAGTGCAGAGGTTTGCAAATTAGTTTAGGAGCACTGATGAGAGAGCTACTCTCTGTAGAGGAACTACTGCAATGGATTAATGAAAACACATATTTATTTTAACAGCCCACTCAGAAGGGAGGACAAAGTAAACAACAGTTCAAATTAGCAGGCTCCTGGAAGATTCTTCTGCAGTATTTCACTACCATTGTCGGTGCCCTCTCACAAGTTTTCGTATAAAATCACAATTGTTTTAAGCAAATTATAATAGCGGTGAGCAGATCCTCAGGTACTGAAGACTGCTGTCATTTTCTTTGGCTCTGAGCTGTAGATGTCCTCAGCCTCAGATTCCAAACAAAGGGTTGGCAAGGACAGTGAGAGGTCATCTAGTTCCTACCTCTGTACATCTATTGCTCATATTAATAAACGATTTATTATTACCAACAAGGATTAAATATTATTTGCCCCATATTTTACACCATCTATGCAACTAAAGATATGTCAAAGATGACATATCCCAGAAGGGTGTGTTTAAAGTTCACAGTATAAGCTTTATTTCATTATGCAGTGTATTCCAACTACCTTCTAGCTGAACTGTGAAATGCAGGAAGTCAGTATTATTATAAGGAAACAACCATTTAGCAATTGTGGTAACACTCAGCAGGGAGAAAGTTCATATACAGAGTGGTGTAAAGACATGGTGTTGCATTCCTGACAGACATGCAAGATTTTCTCAGTTCTTGAAGGTCTAGGCACGACTCCCTGCCATTTGGTATCACATATGTCGAATTATAATGCTGATTTCACAATGTAATCTCCCATTCGGAAACTAAATAAAACAGAAGGCTGAAGTGAAGAGGGGTGGAGGTTGCAAAAGACATCCAAAGCTGCTTCTGAATTATGAGCCGTTAGACCATAATAAGGGGCGGAATGAAGGTCAAATTAATTAGAATGTAATCCATCAGCTTGTAATTTTGTGTTGAATAAAAGAGTACATAGCTGCTGGCAACCCCAGTTCTCATGAACGTGTTTGTGAAACCTCACTGTGTTTAAACCTAAGTATTCTAACCAGTTATTTTAAAAAAAACAAAAACCAAAAAAAACCCAAAAAGCCATTCAATCCTTTGGGACAATATTAACAACCATGTGGTTCATAAATCAGTCAACTTCTATAGACACTTTCTGGATTTCTGCTGTTTGAACTAATGCAGAAATTGATAGCAACAGTAGGTTGTAATTCTCTATATGAGCAAACACAAAGAGGTCAATACTGTCACTGGTTTCATAACTTGATGGACAGCAAAGGAGTTGTCTGAGGAAGCCTGAGTTCTGTCTCTAGCTTCTAAAAGAACTGGGCTCTGAGGCATAGATTACTTTTCTTCTTTCCCTCCTTAAATCCTGAATCTCAAGCATGATCCTCTCTTCTCTTGTCATATTCAACCTAGCAGTTTTCTTCATGCCTCTTGTCTGAATTCCTCTCAGTCTTAGTCTCCATTCCTAATCTTTTTTTCCCAACTCTCTCTTACACAGCTACATCCAGTTAGTTGCAGTTCCTCAGCTGAACCTTAGGCCAGTGAGTCCCAATCTGATCTTACATCTAGGTCCCTGGCCAAGTCAGATTGTCTTCTCAGCACTCTTTCTAGTTCAGCTCTTTCACAATGTCTGTCAGAAACAGGGGGGACAGTCACCGGAAACATGAGAAGATGCTTTCATTTCATTTCATGAGTTTGGCTGCAGTGTGCTCCACAGGATCCCAAAATTGCAGCTTCAGGCTCCTGAGCTGTGTGGCTGCTGATCTTTAAGAAGTCTCTGATCATCTAAACCCATCTTGGGCAAATACAGGTGACCACAGTATTCAAGGCCCAGGGCCAAAACACAGTTGGCAGTTGAAGCTGCTAAAGATAAGACTACCACAGTTTTTGTTTTATTTTAAATAGGCAAAACAATGTGTTTTCCTTTGGCCTGACCCCAGACTGGCTACACAAGACTAAAAAATCTGCTTGAAGCAGCCACAGCCTCAGATAGTCACGTTTTGGTAGTTATATGCAACTAAAAAGGCATAATTAAAATAAGTTTCAGAAATACTTAGTAGAAGGCACTGCCAAAACAGACACACAGACTTCTCTCACATCTCCAGTGGTATCAGTGCAACTCATATTAAATTCAATAGTTTCCTAGAAACCTAATCTTTCTTTCTATGACGCTATCAGTTATAAAGACTTTGAATATAGATCAAGATTTATCAAAAAAGCAAAACCACTTGTTTTCAAAGCTGAATTTTCAGTGAGAGTGGTAGAAACAGAATGACAGAATTCCATCAAATGAACAAAAGATTGAGGTGTGTATCATCAATTCCTGATACTTGCTTCTCAATTTTGCAATTCATTTACATTTTATACCTGTAGAACCTATAACTACCTATAAATTACAAAGTGTGAATGATGTTGTGACTAGAATGTATTCATTTTTCTGAATTTTTGTGATATATGATTTGTAGTTTTACCATTATAACTTGGGAACTTGTAACAGAAAAACACAGCTGAACCTTGAAGACAAGAATATAATCTAATCTAAGGGATACATTCTTAATCAAGAACCTTTAGACTGGAAGGCAGTTGGGGCAGAATAGTTATAATAGGGCACAGTCCTCAAGACTACCCTCATGTATATGAATGCTCAAATAGTTCAGTAAGTTCTCCATCAACAGTGGTGTTTTTCTTGTTTTGCTTAAATCCAGCACCTTGTTTATCTCATATTCAATGACATTACAACTAAGCCAGAAATATTAGATAAAATACTTCATAAAATGCTTCTTGGAAATTTAAGTGCATCATATTCACTGAATTTACCTCAACTATAATGGCAGTAATATCTCTGAAGAATTTCAGCAGTTTCATTAGGCACAACCTGTCCTACCCCAGCGTTGTTACCTAGTCTTACTGCAGGGGTACAAAATAACATCAAACTAGAAGGCAGCAGCTCTCTCCTCTTTGCAATACACAGCATGCCAACAGACGGAGAGAAAAAGCATTTAAGTGCAGTCGTATTTAAGCAGTCTTTTACTTTTTACCTACAGTTTCAACCTCACTTTTCCTAGAACAAGGAAGAGCCTTTAAAGATATTTTGCCCTGTCATTCATAAACTACTGTGGTATTAGAACAAATCTATAATCTTGTATTAAATTCCTTGCCATTGTTAATGTACATAATTTTATGGACTGGCAGGGATAATTTTTTTGTTGTTTTCCAAGTAAAGTAGCAAAGCCAACATTGCCAGATAGTAGCCAGTGTAAATAATAGCAGATCATAATCCGTACTGTTTTCAAATAACAGTATATGACAATTAGTTAAAAGAGAAAAATGGTGGAGCAAGCTAAATCTAAAACAAACAGTGTTTTGAGACAGCATTCTGTCAAATATCTGCTTTCAGAGTTTATTTAGACGATAACAATTTTGTACATCTCCATCACCATATGAAGTAGTAATTGCCATAATCTTACTTAGGGTCCAATTCTGTAAAGAAGTGACAACTCCCTAAGAATTATTTATATGAACTGTATCTACAAGAAGAAACACTTTGAATCCCTATCTTAATTTTGTCTATGTGGTGAAATCACAGTTGTCCAATGGTCTATGTAAAACAAATAGTAGATTTGTTTTGCTCTATCTAAAGAAATCAGGGAAATATCAGTCTTGGCTTAACAGTGTCTGATATGCAATTAAGTTTGTTAATTAAATAGTTATCACAATGTATGCCCTTAAATCACACTGCAAGTGATGTTGAAGAGTTTCTGCCGGCTTTTCTAGAAGAATAGAAAGGTCTTTAGGAGATATGGATTACAGACATGAATATATTGGGACAGAATCTTATCAATAACAAGAAGATTTGTTTTGCCTGGTATTGTGCTAAAAACCAGCAACAAAACAGATTCATTTCCTCTTGAAAGAAGTGGCATTATTTCCAATGAATGCTTATCAACTGCCCAGTAAAAATGTGAGTGTAGAGCATCTGGAGAAAGAGAGTTTAAGTGCAGATGTCCATTTTGTATGTCTAATTATACACACAAATTGTAGTGTCAAAAAGGAAATAATTAGTCTTTCTTTTGCGTGTTCATTGTGCTCCACTGTTTTCTAACACCTTTTTCCCACACACTTTCTTCAAACAAACAATTGCATTTAGAACTGCATAATTATTCAGAAAGAAAAATATTCTTTTTGATTTATCAAGAGAAAAATGTAGTTTCCTTTATGACAAGTGAGTCCAAACTGGCTTATAGGATTTGATTTTAAAAACATTTATAGATCAAATCTCTTTCTTTTTTTAGTTCTAGCCACCCCCAAAATTGTTGAAGTTCTTCTTCTTTTTTAAACCATATACATACCTCTACATTTCTTTTGTCCCCACTGGTTATCCATTTCACCAAATTCACACCATCCCTAGCACACGACTACTTCATGATTAACATGTATTGAGAGGAAATCTTGGTACAAGCTCAGAGAAAGTACTGTAGCTGATTAAAAACCTGGGGTTTTGATCATTGTCCAGATCATGTTTTCACTTTCTCTTTGTACTCCATTTTGAAATATATTTCTTCTGCATTGTTTTTACATGGTGTGCATAGAGCATATCTGTAATACAGGTATATCGTCAACCCCCCCACTCAATTTTTCTGGAAGCATTAAACATTCCACTTGCAGTCAGTTTGGCACACAAACTTTGAATCTGAATTGCCAGAAAACTTCCTACCAACCTCACTGGGCTTTGGAGTAGCAAGCCCAAAGCTCCCCATTCTCTCTCACACACTTCAGTGTGAGAATACATATGGAGACATAGTATTGGTCGTCCAAAAGATCTGAATGTTCAAATCTTCTCAGTACCAGATTAGGAGAGAAATCAAGAGAAAGAACAGGCAAGCTAATTTTGCATAA
Source organism: Dromaius novaehollandiae (assembly GCF_036370855.1). Classification (NCBI taxonomy): domain Eukaryota; kingdom Metazoa; phylum Chordata; class Aves; order Casuariiformes; family Dromaiidae; genus Dromaius; species Dromaius novaehollandiae. Next base: position 12,990,736 of record NC_088108.1, read on the forward strand.
ATACAATGTCAATAAAAATGGATATTCTTAAAAGAACATTGTATTTACTTCTAAAAACTTAATTTTAAGGAACGTGCTTCAGAACACATTGTGTTCTTTTCAGTGAGAAGTTTCTAAATCTCTATGGATAAAAAGAACATCACAGGTTTTGATATGCAGAAGGCAGAAGATAGAAGTTCCATGACTACTTTGTATTTGAAGTACCTGTTGTATCTGCTATATTCAATAAAAGAGACCTTTGCAACTCAGGGTACAAAAGCTATGGCAGATGAATACAAAGAGGTCACTTTGGTCTGTACAAATAAAGCACAGAAGCACTGGCAAATTGAAATTCACTTGTCAGGTGTGAACTTGCCACGCGGAGAGGCAGAACAGCAGCTCGGACTCCCTGCGCCTGCAGCATCAGACTCTGCAGCAAACAGGTGAGCACTGATGCGCTGTGTCACCCCTAGCTCAGTTTCCACTTGCAAACTGGTCAGTACACATCAGGTATCTCTCCTTTTCCCATGCACAAGCTGTATCACTTTTAGCAACACTGTACAGATTACACTAATGTGAAGGACCGGGAAATTCTATTCACGGAATCCCATCAGAAAAAAAATTTGAATTTCTTCAATGCTGAATGTTTCAAAAACATTCAAAAACAGGGAAAACCTTTCCGCTTCCAAAGAATGGTCAAACTGCCTTTAAAAGTAAGGTAATATTAACTCCTGAGTGTATCTGGTAAGGTACATTTTTTATATATAGGAATATAACAAAGTTAAACAATAATCAATTATAGAAATCTTCTGGCAAGATCTGATTTCAAAATGTATTTCTCCTAGCCTAGGCTCTGTAACTCACTATATATCATCATAGATCCCATCCTTACTGACTGAGCTGGGAAGCCTGCAGGGCTTGTTAAAGCCTATAAAATCTATTTAAAGGCTTTCAGATTTAGCATTTGGTAGAAGCAGCCTGACATCAGCAAAGCAGAATTATTTATCTATGCAAATACAAAATTCACTGTAGTTCTAGGATTTAAGATGGGAACTTTCTACCTTTTTAAAAGTCTTTTTGGCCACATGATAAAATGCAACATACCAACACATTTTCAACATCTGTTTTTCCCCTTGAAGTTTACTCCATAATGCAGCACAATGCACTGCAGTGGCATAACTTTGTGAGTGGATAATATTTGGCCTTGCCAAACATTTCTGCTACATAGTCTCCCAAAAGTTTCACGCTGAGAGGAACAGCTGCACTACCTTTCTAGGAGCAGTGAGTAACAGATGCATCACAGCTTCCACATAATTACCAATACCACATAAAGTAAAAACAGTTTTATATTTTTGGGCCCCAGTCCAACACTTAAATATAACATGGAAGAAGTCTAACACAGGGTTGATAATTTAAACACATGCCTAAATTTTGCTGAATAAGCTGTCTCTCTAGTCCTGTCTAACATGTTCAAAGTTTTCTTTCTTTTAGATATTTATTGGCAGCAATTATTGACACAGGGTTTACTCTGGCTTCATGTGTCTTTCATTTTATTGACCCCAGTACATGTAAGCAGGAATAACTATGATCTAAGGAATCCAGTCTTGAGTTTCAAAGCAAAAAGACCCTTCTGTAAACATTAAAAATAAGCAGATTTCAAAAGTCTACAAAAGGCTCCCTGGTAAATGAATTTCGTATTCAGGAAAGCTCCTGTTTGTGCTCAGCCTGTTATATCCAGGGATTCTAGTGACTCCAAAGGAGAGAATGAGCATCAGAATAAAGCACTAAAACACATCTGCAAGAAGGCACCTTCTTTCCTCTGTTATAAACCACTGTCATCAATGATACACATCATAAGCCAGATCATCTGCTGTTAAATTCCACTAACCAGGACCCTGCCCTATATTTATTTGTTAGAGGGCTGTTAGATTTCTTTTTTTTTTCTTTTCTTTTTTCTTTTCTTTTTTTTTTTTTTTTTTGAACTTAAGGTCAGAGAAGCCAAGCCTTTATTAGGACTGAGGATTCGGAACAGAAGACCTGTCATTCTGATTTTGCTTCTGGAAAACACTTGTTTGAAAGGGTAATCTGCAGATGGGGTGATGTGCAGTTCATTGTATTTTCTGCTGTGTTTAGAGGATACCTTTAGTTATTGCTGATCGACAAATAAGATGTTATATATTAGGAGGCAAAGGCTATATCACAAGCTACCATTAATGTCAGAGCAGTGATAGACTATTTTAATTAAATGTATAAAGAGGCGTCTGATAAGAGGGGGAAGGTATTTTAACACTGTAAGTACGTATAAAGCTATCTAGACATTTTAGTCTTGTTTTCTCAGGCATACCCTTTTATTGTGCAATGTTAACAACAAAAAGGTTGCAGGGCTACAGGGCTATGAATTAACTTTTTGATCTGACAGCACTGCATTACTGAGAGATTCAAGAGGCTGAAAGAAATGCTTTTTCTCTCCTGTGAAGCTATCAGTGGACAAACTCACATTTGTTTCTTTTAGCATGGTCAACAGAGCACTGCAAAATGTCACATAGTTCTTCCCTTCTTGGACTTCTTGGTCTCACTGAGGGTGCAAGCACTTATTTCCTTCTCATAAGGACAATGCCAAAAAGAGAGCATGGTCTCAGGGGAATGTCACACCACACACACATTTATAAGCAAACACTGAAGCACAAGCAGTATTCAGTAATCATGCTCCCAGATATGATTTGTGGACATAAATTCAGTTGTACATCAACTGAACTCCAAGGGAAAGGTAGATTAACCTCTGTTAGAGAGTTCCCTTCAGACTTCATTCCTTTATGCTGCAATTGGCCTCTTCCGCATCTGTGGACAAGAAGCTTCAGATCCTAAAAGTCTTGAGGATTTTGGCCTAGCATCCTTCATGTAGGGGCTGACATCCTTCATGTCCTTTGGGAGATATGAGCTTCCATTAAATTTTGTGTCATAATGGTTTCCCTTCTGGCCCTGATGTACCTGAGTGTCATTTTCTAAATTTGTAAGTATATCAGAAAAAAATAAATACTTCAAAACATAACAGTTAATTACAGAAACCTTTTCCAACAGTTAAATGCTAGGAACTCTTGATGGCCAAAGCCTGACTCCCATAAAAAGATACAAACTGAAACATGGTTTTGTTGTTAACAAAAAATAGCTCTAATAAAAATGACATTTTTCATTAACAGCAACTAGCAATCACTTTTCTTCTGTTTAATTTTATTTCTTTGAGCACTCAAAAAGTGTTTTGCAAACAATTTTCACATTCTGCTCTTCCAAAGCTACCATACTCTTCCAGACTTGCAAAAAGAAACAAATGTAAGATGTGATCCCAAATACAGCAGTACAAAATCCCCTACTGAGGACTGAATTGTAATGGCTACTTGTGTAATGCAACCAATAAGGACCATGCTGGAAAACCAAAGTCAGTTAAAGAGGCTGACACAGTTTCTGCATAGTTTGTCAACAGTTCTTAAAGAAGCAGAGACGATTTTTATCGTTTGGGGACAAACAAGCCCTCTAACAAGGAAGACATTCCCGCTGGGATTCTTCTGATTAGTTCAGCCAACCCTTGGAAACCAGGAACCAAAAGGATCAGATTCCCAGGCAGGGGAAACACTGCAGCACTGTGAACCAGTCAGGGAATGTGTGCCTGCTGGTGGGGTTCAGCATTCAAAGCCGTGTCACAGCGTATTTCCCCACACAGCCTCATTTTGCATGCCTTCTTCATCCTGCATGCCCAGATTGGGGAAGATGGAGGGAAGGAACGCAGGAACACATTCCCCTCTACCACTGCCCAAACCCATGCTGGAAGCACCAGGCGGTAGCAAGAAAAAGGATGCCGGTCTTATTTCCTGCCATCAAAAGACACAGAAGATTTAAAAAAAAGAGCACCACTGAAGGACCTGAGAAGTCGTTGTCCACTCTAGTCTGTCTGAAATATGACTAAAACTAAACATAAAAGGCCCAGAGAACTGCAAAGAGAGCCAATGATGAAGTTGTCACCCTCGCATCATTTTTCTATAATTTCTCTCTGCTGCTGTTCCACTACACCACCTCTTATCTCCCTTCCACCTCATACGTATGAGATGAAAGAAAGAGGACAGTAGTTTATAACCAACAGGTGATGTACAACCATAAAATTGAATTGATCATAGCTTATGGAGAGCAATTTTTCTTGAAGCAGTGAACTCCCACAGAGGTATACAACCACCAACAGCATCCAAAGCACATGCCAACTGAATGAACTACCTTGGACAACAGGGAATGGAGCTGCAACAGCAACAGATTTTGGCTTCTCTCACTGACCGGGAACAGCTGGAGTAAAATCACTGTTAGGGAAGAGAAATGAGAAATGAATCACAGGGCTAAAATTAATGGAATTCAAGCATCTGGGAGGCTGATTAATGTTACTGATCCAGCCCCCTTCATGGCACCAGAATAAAGACTGGCAAATGCAAGAATATTTTTAGGCAGTGAGAATAGATGCAGACTCTGATGTTTATAGCAAATAGCAGCCTGAGTATGCATATAGAGTTCTAGAGGTGCAAAATAGCTATTGGCATCACATATGCTTTATTTTTCAAATTGATTTTCAAGAGAGACACTAAAGCTTTTTTTCTTCCTCATCTCATCCCTCCAGAAATACAGCTTGAGTAAAATGTAATTTAGCATGCAGGAGTTCTGGACTCTTGTAAATGTAATTATTTGGGGAGAAGGTGTTGAATGGTTGGGGATTTGGCATCTGAACAGAATCCAGCAGAGGAAATAAGAAATGCCAGAAGAAGCAGCATGGCAAATAGACAGAAATCCTATTAAATACTCAAACCTGAACAGAAAATAAGCATGAGAAAAACACAGCTGGAACAGAGTAGAAAATAGAGTCTTGCATATATTTTTCACAACTAAACTCCAGTAGATTTCATGGGTTTTGTATCAATCAGGCTTCCAAGAACTGAAAGTCTGGATGATAAATCAAATACGAAAGTATAGGAGAAAATTTATTTAATAAGGAAAAAATAAACTCTGAATTGAATAAATGTTAATATTTAGGGGCAGACTATACTATTAAAAAGGAATAGTTCACTCAGTTTAAACTGAATAAATAGTGTAGGTTAATTTTTTGCAAAGAAAAACACATTGAAGTTTGACTATTCTGTGAGCAAACACGTAAAGTATCTAAGTAATTTTTTAGTTAGATGGTAGCTTAATACAAAAATAACTTGAATTGTCGATGAATATTAATTTTTAAGATTATAAATGAAATAAAAACAATCTTGAAAACTCCTGTCCATGTAGTGTTGGCATGAATTCATGTCAGAGAAAATAGACTTGGTCTGTTATTCACCATTCAAACATGTTTCTGCCATAAGAATACACCCCAACAGGGAAGCATGAATTGGTATATAGCTGTACATACCCCTATCTGAGACTGTTTCTTTATTTGGGAATATCCACCTCTCTGACCTGTCTCCAAAATCCATTATCCTACTTCTTGGCCCTACTAAGATTATTTTATCCAAGGAAGACTTTTCTCTTCTTTTTTTGATATTTTTGCCCATTTTCAGCTGCTCCTTGACTGTCCCTGACATAACCTGTGCCTTCCACTTTGAGACTTTTAACTCAAAAGAAACTCACACAAAAGAAACTATTTTGTTTTTCTTTTCTCCATTTGTTCTCTGACTCACATCATATAATCTTTTAGCCCAGTGTAAAATAGTGGCAACACTGAAAAAAGGACCTTTGATATTTTAGCATACTGAGGCATTATGAGATTATTAATGATAGCTGTCACATAAGCAAAGGCTTAAAAATCTCTAGTTACTTTGAGAGGATGAAAAATAAGCCAAATATAATAAAAATTAATAAAATTGGTCCAAAATAATTGTTACTTTTTCCAAAAAGTGTCATGCTAAAAGTTTCCCAAAGGCAGGTTTATTGGTGAGGAGGAAGAAAATATCCTCATTTTCTTACTGCCGCTGAAATCACTGAAAGGTAAGAAACTGGGTTTCCCCACCAAGGTACATTTTAATAAATATATTTGACCAAAATCTATGTTTGTTAAAAAGTAATTTCTCCATTAAAAGGACATATTTCTGACCAGCTCTCATTCTATTTGCTGTCCATTGTATCTTAGGAACTCAGTTCCAGGTATTTGTAGAGATGGAGAAGGGGCAGTTTCCACTCCTGCTAATGGATTCACTCATGGATGTCAGGATGGACTTGCATCAACATTTCACATCTCTCTGTTTGCATAAAGATTGGAAACTGCGAGGAAAACAAAACATGAACACCATCACCAAAACAAGAGAGCTATCTTTCTTGATGAAACTGAAATTGGTACAGGTTCTATGTTTTTACCAATAATATGTCATGTTATTACACGACATTTAAAAAAAAAGTTATAATTCTGTTGCATGCGAAGTATACAGTAGTATTTGGCCACTCTTTACTGGCCACTTTGCAGTACTTCAGAATCAGTCAGAGCAAGGGAATGACTCAAAAGAAGTCTAGGAGGGCAAGCCAGACACTGATTTCTCCCCCAATCCCCTGTAGTCTGCTTGCTGCTGCACACAGACCATTGTGAAACCAGAATTTCGGAGTGCTGCTCATTTTCTACGGCCACTTCCCATGGCTACAGCAAATGAGTTCTGAAATCAGTGGTGGTGACAGGAGGTTTATCCATCCTTAACACCAACACTTGCGTATAACACCCCACTCTCAAGATCACTGCAAATCTGGACTTTTTAAAAATACTTTAAAATTTATAGCACTTTACTAAAAGCAACAAATGCAGGCAAGTAAACAAAACTAATTTTACCGTAATAAGAGTGCATAATTTTCCCAGGGACAGTTTCTATTCAGACTGAAAGATCTACACATTCTCTTAAGTAACTGGACAACAACAGGGTGAGAATAGGAAATACTTCAGGAGTGAAGCCCTTGTCTATAGCAAGAGACAGACTTAGTTTAACGATTAACTCAAGAGAAAAACATACAAACCAAAAAATTACTTCTAATAATATAGCTTATATTTATTTCTAGCAAAAGTATTTTCTTACTTCCATAATTATCTCTTTTCTAGGGCATTTTATTGCCTGACCACATTGCAAAGAATCATATCTCTAAGACTAGTGACCGATCAGTAGGCGTTCATAAATAGTTTAATGCAAATAGCGGGGAATGTAATTCTGCTGACTTGTAAGAGTGAGGATGTTACAGGACTGCAGTTCTCAGACAGAAAAGTGGGGAACTCACTGGAAAGCAGAAGAGTAGTTGCAGCCATAAAAGCACAGTATGGCTAATTGGATCTTACAGCACAGATTTTGATGACATAGTGCACAAACAAAATCACAGTTGCTTTTGGGAACAGTAATTACACTTTTTCCTTTTTTCAGGGAGTCTCATAATAGTTTGAGTGTAACCCTCACACTGACTCAGGCAAAAGACATAGCAGGTCTCTTCCATTTGCCTTTCCCATGAGCAGAGGGTAGCACACACACCCAGGACAATTGCTTTAACGTTGAACAGCCCATGACTCTCAGAATAGCTAGATTAGCTGATTTAATCAGTGACCACTCATCAGGCAAACAAACTCCTTGTTGCGTGGAGGATGTCCTCTGCTGCATTTATACAGCATTCTTTTCTATCTTTACATGTACATAATCTTAAAAAGGTCAAGGTATATAATCTCCTTCCCCATATGCTTTGGACCAATATCTTGCATTGCTTCATTACCAATATAAGCAATCACAACCTTTAGCGGAAATTGGTTAATTGGTTAATTGGTTAATTTACAGGGTTCTTCCTAAAACAAAGTACAGCTGACATTGCTTTCCATACTCTGAACATGTCACAAATCCTAATACTGAGTTCTCCAGAACACATCCAAAGCCAGCATCTGGGTTTGAAACCAATTCTATTCCACCTGGCCATTTAGAGTTTGACTAATCAAATTAATTATTAGCTCTTTCCTTCTATTCCTTTGAGAGTGAACTTATTGTAGATGCTGGTGTTATGACAAAGCTGCTACATTTTTATTCTGAGCTGCTTTCCTACAGAAACTTTACAAAAGGGGAGGTTTTTTTAAGTTGCAGTATATCACAAGTGTTAGAGTTATTGGCTTTAAATTCCAAATAGCAAATTTAATCTTTGCAAAGGTGCTGAGTTTTGTGAAACTCTGTGCCATTGTTTAAATTTTTGCTGAGGGGTAATAAAAAAAGTCAGGTTTTACTATGACGTGCAGTGGGTTACAGCATAAGAAGATTTCTTGTTAATAGGCATTAAAAGTAGTATTAGCTCCTGGTTTGTAAATCCTCTAAGCTAGTTTCATTCCTGTATAAGCTTCCATTCTGACTATTTAAAACATAGTAACATAGTTCTACATTTGTTTGCTAGCTTAATAATAAAGGACTAAATTCTATTAAATTCTATTAACTATTGTATTTAAAAAGAGACACTCCAGCCCATGAGCCTCTAAGGAGAAACATATTTATCATGAATTAATGGGGGTCACTCACATATGAAATCTAGCTAGTATGTTTAACTTCCTTGTGTGTACCATTTTTTGTATCTGATACTACTGTCTACAAGTCTACTACAAATCTGAGTTATGCAGCCTGGTCACTTAGTTCAGAAGCTCCAATTTCATTAAAAGCTTGTCAGCCGATATAGCAGCTAACATGAATAATTTACATCCTCAGAGTAACACTCAACTTTCTCCTTCATAAGCATACTGAATCCTGTTTCTGCACTTGGGTAGATACTAAATCGCCTGAATAGGCTCAGTTCTGATTAGCATAATTCTTGCACTGGTGAGTTCTTGCCATTCATAAGAAAATCCAACACAGAGAACAGACGTACAATTACCAAACTGTACAGGGATCAGTACTTTACTAGAACAATTTAAAAAAAGGCAGGATATAAAACCCACATTCTGAAGCTGACATTGTTTTTCCACATATCATAAAATCACAGAAAAAAATAGGCTGGTAGGGACTCCTGGAAGTTGAGTAGTCCAACCTCTGCTCTGAGCAGGGCTAACTTCAAAGTCAGATCAGCTTTATGCTCAACTGCAGTAGAGCTCAAAAGGTGATCTTCATATAAGAAAACAGTGTCTAAAGATGCTTCTTGCAAGACTACCCTTTTCACCTACAGCTAGAAGCAGCCAGTCCATTTTTCATGATGACATGATTTCCTGTCATTCTTTTGGCTCCATACAGGAAACTCTGAGACTCACTGGGAAATTCATGTTCTCTGATGACGTTTTAAGTGGTCAAAAGAAAATCAGAGTTCATGCATAGCTTGTGGGGTTGATATTTCAGATAATTAACAAATCCGATTATTTATGGAGTGCTCTTTATGGTGCAACATCTTCAGGATAAAGATCCCTCACAGTAGAAATTTACCGGTAACAATTACAAGTGATATTTTAAAAAACATTAAGGCATCTAAAGACATGAATAATTGGTACTAGATGGATCAACAGTATACCATGTATACTCCAATCCTTTCTTCTACCTTCTTACTAAAATTTTTCTTGTCTTTTATTACTAATAATTAATACACGCAATCCCAACACAGGAGCTATTAACTTCATTATATATTATCAGATTTTAGAATTACTTCTACTGATATTATGATGCTTATTACTCTGCTACCAAATATATTTATTAAAAACAAAACACAAAGTAGCACAGAGGTATTTCAAGGAAATCCAGTTTTAAATAAAGAAACAGATACTCTTTTTTTATATATAGTAAATAAAATTGTAATGGCAACTTGAAAATTGTTCCTAGTTACCTGAAAGGCTACCCTAGTGCAACAACAGAGAAAGTATCCAAACACCGCTATTATTAAATTAAAAAAAAAACAAAAAAACAGAACACTGTTAAGCGTTTGAAGCCACCGGCATGCTCAAATAAAAGTACTTTTGGGGTGAATTTTTAAAACTATATTGCCCCTAAAGTACAACTCACCTATTTGTATCTAATTAGCTTTCACTTTTTTTTTTTTTTTAATAAACCTTATAATAGTATTTTCTGGAAAACCTGGCAGGGGTCCATCACACTGTAAGGCAGCAATTTTAATCCAGTTTCCATTATTAATGTGGATTCAAAAATTCTATTAAAGTAGTTGGCACTTCATTTGGGAGAAAAAAGCAGAGAGGTGGCCTTTGGGTACACGCATAGGCATTCGGTCATGTGAAAGGTAGTAAAACAAATTTGGTGGCAGTAATGACAGGGTCTTCCACAATACTGCTCACCCAGCTAACAATTAACTTGGTCCTGAAACAGCATTTCTGATCCTCTGAATACCTGCTGCTATGCTTTTTCCGTGCCTCAAGTTGTTTTGGATTTAACACCAGACACGCACTTGGAATTTGCTGACCCAAACATGAGCCGTAAGCCAAGAGAAATTGAAGAATCCTGCCCTACAATACCAAGTACTTAAAGGTACTGTTTTTTAAAGAACTTTACAGAAAATATTAGGCAGAAAATACAGCAATTGAAGAAAATACAGTGTAATTGTAGTTTCATAAAATTACCACACTGAAAGGAATCTTCATCAAATGTGCATGTGTTAAGAGATCAGAACACACCAAGAGGTGGCCTGTTACGTGGAGAAAAGTCTTTCCCAAGCTTGGTATGTTTAAGCTGAGAGGAGTCTCACTGAACCTGCGGGAAGGAACATCACTGTGAACTAAGCTCAACACCAGCGAAACACCTATTGTCATCTAATCCCTCATATTTAGTTGCATAACCATAATTTTGGCAAGCATCTGAAGCTAATTTTATCACCTTGTTTCTGACAGACAAAACATCGCTCTAATTACATTAGCCTGCAGTTGGACCCTATGCCCTCTCAGTCTGACTGCCAAGGGTGCCAACTCCATAATTCTCTAGCTATGACCTTTTCCTGTCATTCTTCCTTTGGCATCTCCTTTTGGCCGAACTTAGGCCAATAGCCTTAACTTACAATGCATCGAACTGACAAAGCCTACCAAGAAGGCCTACAAAAGTCTGTTATCATCACCTCCTCTCTGACCATATACATTTTCTGCTTGTGCTTTGAGGAAGGAGCAATCTTTCTGCTTTTTTGTGTGCAAAAGAGCACAATGGAGTTTTCATCCCTGAATGGGGTATGTACCATTAAGGCAGTCTTCACATCCTTGCTGTCTGTGAATTATAATTTCCAATTGTATGACATTCACATTTCTCATTTGTCTCCTCAAAATGCAAACCACATTTTTGTTTGAACTGCTATCAAGTATTTAACGATTCGCAGTGCAGAATGGTTCCATTTCCTTTCATCAACTGACTTAAACAGAAGACTCACAGTCAAAGTTTAAAGTAATAACATTTGCAGTAATAATATTTTACTTTTACTTTCAAGCCCCAAAGGCTTTTTTAATTCTTTAATAAATCTTCCACTAATTCCTGCTTTTTCAGTACTTTACCCCAGCCTGTTCATTAGTCACCTTTTATCAAATCACTCTGTATACAGAAAAAAAAAAATCACATTTGAAACTATTTGATGGTACATGTTAGTAAACCTAACATTTTCTTTTAGCAAATGCTAGCTGTGTACATGCCATTTAGACTGAAAAGATACCCTGTTTTGGATCAATTCAATTCAGGAACCGTGTCAACCTAAATTCCCTACTGATGAGCTATATAGAAACCTGACACTTTCAAATAATACTCCAGAATGTGAGTTGCCATTTTAAAATGGGTACCAATGATGGTATTGAAAGGAACCTTGAAGGTATGCTGCAAATAGAAGACTATGCAGATAAGTTTACTAAGGCTGTAGGCAGTAAACACGTTGAACTCGAAGTTAAATCATTGGAATAGAGCACTGTTTTAGTGGGTTGATACGAAAAATACACAAGGATCCATAAAAACCTATGTTAGGCACAGGGCTCTAGCAGTATTTTACCTTTTTTCGGTTTGTTTGAAGTCAGCCTAATAGGCTTAATTTTTAGTATGCTTCAGTACCCAACTCACTGGAATGAACAGAAGAGAGACATTATACTCTTCCCTTCTGCTTAAAGAGATAATTCATCCCCTTACCTTTCCCAAACTTTGTGCAAAGTAGTTATAATAAAGGACTGTCAAGGCAAAGTTTTTTGTACAGCATGGTGTGTCTACTCAGCTATACACAGTCCCCTTAGTTTCCCATAAGAATGAGATGAGATAGAGGGAAATTCCTAAGAATATTAGAAGGTAGTCTGTAATTAGTTTATGCCAATCACACTCATCATGTTTCCAAAGTCAATTAAGTCTTAAAATGAAATATTGTTATTTCATAAAATTTGAATGACTTTTTAACAACCTTACAGTCATTTGCTGTATTCCATTCCTATGTTAAACACAGGGATGAAAAACATTTGCTTTCAGACAGAAGCTGGAGTCGTAGTCCAAGAATCCAGTGAATCACTCTAAGTGTAATTCTCTACCTGTTCACAGCCACATGCTTTTGAACGTATTTGAAGTTACGATATCCACTTCTGAAACCTTCTGTATGTGCTACCACTCCCTGGGTTCACTCACTCTGATGAAAACAATTGCATTATTCTCTTTGTTTTCAGAGCACAGCCTCTGAACAACCCAAGACAGGCTTTTTTCTGTGTTAGTCAAACGAACACACTGGTAAAATGGCATTAGAAAAAAATGGATTATTTTTCTGAAACGTATATCTCCATCACTTTCCAAATACCATTCCATATTTCACTTTTAAAGTTCTTTATTTCTGACAAGTTTATTGTAGTGTATTCAGACAAACATTGAAGAGGATCCTCCAAATTTTCCTATATATTCATTTTAACTAGAAAGAACAGGAACTGCAGTAGGTTAAATCTCTAGCTGGATTATTTCTATCCTAGCCACTAGAGACCTTGTTTATCTTCTGTTTGTACAGCGAGTGACAGGAAGATCTTCTCTTCAGAAAATTCATTTGTAACACTGAGGCCGTTCTGTAGCTGATGTGGATGGCTGCTGCAAGAGCGACAAACTGTGCAAATGGGTGCACTTGCCTTAGAGCTAACTTGTGTGCTTGAATGCATTATATATAACAGAAGACATTGCCAGCATCTAATAAAGCAAAAGTAAAAAGATTTGTTCAACAGAAAGGATTGTCAAATATGTTATACTGACCTGCAGTACAAAACTGTCTCTCATCAAAGTGCTTATGGAAGCCATAAGAACTTTTGCTGGAGTAGAAGCAAAGTTAGAACAAAGTATCAATTCTGAGGAAAGAGAAAATTCTAGAATTTAATGATATTCATAACCAGAAAGACACACAAAGAGATTTTGTTTATGTCTAGCAATATTTGCCTTTAACTTCATATATATTAAACATATATTTAGATTTGCCCTAAATGGCTGTGTCTTTGCAAAGCATCTTGGGCTTGTGTACTTGCCACGACCAGCAAGCAAAGGCCCAATAGAAACCTCGTTCCCATTTGTACATATCTCTATGCTACAACAGATAAATATTCCGTACTTCATTTCTACATTCACTACAAAGCTTGTTCCTGTGATCTAAGTTTGGGATAGCACAGCAGATCAGTCAGGTTCCAGTACGGAAACTCCTTAAGGATGTTTTAGTTTGCAATTTCTTTGCAATTTCTCCATTTTAACAAATATTTCATTATTTGTCACTTGCATTCTGGCAGTACTTATCCAGTCTGTATCCTAATAGCATCTGATCTCTGAAGCTATGCAGTCCCAAGCTTGTTCAATACTTAGAAACAAGAGCACCACCACTCTGTGTGTTATTTGGGGAAGATCAGAGATCGCAGTGACAAGTACAAGTGTCATATCACTGAGCACCAGGCAGCAATAACAGAACAAAATGGAAGGTTACTTTTGGTCCACCATAATCACCAAGGAGTAACCACTGTCTATGCATGCAAGATGAAGTCCCACTATTTTCCAACCGAACACCTTTCTGAAAATAATGCCACGCTTACTACCCTGTCTATAGAAAATTTCAGGGCTGGACAATCTGGGCAAATCAGAGGCAAGATTTAAAAGGTAGCAATGGGTTTATAATGATGGCTTATCACTGACCTGTGCTGCAGCAGCTCCTAACTTCTTTAATTAGAGAACAGAGTCTTATTGTGAAAGTAAGGTAATTCACAAACAAACAAGTCCCAAAAGTCCCAAGACAGTATTCAGTGAGTATATGATCAATGTCAAAATCTATACATACATTACTAGTGTAGTAACAGACAAAAGGTGATAGGTGCAACAATCCAAGCACACTCACTGTATCAAGGGTTTTGTAGGTATTACAACATATATCTTTAGGTGACTTCTGGATTTTGATGGGGAGACCCTTCCTATGCATGGGAGGAAAAGCACCAATACTCCAAATAAAACTGAAATAGCAGGAAATAAAAGTTGGTACCACTGTCAGAACAATGGTTAGACAGGAAGCTTTGATGAGTAGAATAGGGTAAATTTTTGTACAGCCTTAAAAATGAAATATGTAATCTATTTTTAATGCATTGGAGAACTGGGAGCCAGCATCAGTTGTTTGACCTATAATGTCTTCTAGACACTGCCAAGACTTGGAACAGGATAAGTACTTTTTTTCTCGTGAGGTTGAACAGTAGGAATCTTTATGAGTGCAATAAAGAACATTTCAGGAGTAGGATCAAAGCAAGAACTAGTAGCGAATACCCAGTCCAAGAGGTTCCTTGCAACCGTGAGTTGAGAGAAATAAGATCTCCTTTGGGAAGAAAATAGAGAAGTCTTCAGAATCATCAGTTGTCAGGTTCTTTATCCCTAGCCCATCACTCATGCCTTCCACATAGCCCAGGAAAATTGACAAGAACCAGGTGTCAGGGATTGATTGGTAGTGGTGGAGGTGTTCCTCTTGCAGAAATACCTGACTATAGTATCTATGAGTAGATCAGTCATTCGATGGAGGATATTGAAGGTAAGAAACAAGACTTTAAGACTTAGTTACAAATAACTCTGAAAATAAGTAATTGCTTTTAATCAATGACTAGCAAAAATCTTCAACGGAGTGTGGATAATTATTTTTTTTCATAAAGCCATCTATAAAATATTTGATTTGAGTGGATGACTTTGTTCTTGGCCTGAGTTATCATTTCTTTAATGGAACGATCTATGATTTTCTGCCTTGTACCTTCTGTTTGGCATTTTCCTATTGTGCAAGGAATGAGAGCAATTTTGCATATATGCCTGATCTTTCTGGCAAAGAATCTGTATGCATCCTAATCAACTTACCACCTATTTACTTATTTATTGGCACTAAAGATCTGACATCTCTTTTTCAAATTGGAGAAAAAAAAGCCCTGTTGGGAAACACAGAACAGTTTCGTCATTCCTAAGCGCTTGATGTTTGTGCTAATAGCTTGATATTTCTGTGCCCTTCAATTAGCTGATGACCTTAATATATTTATACATGGAAGAGAAAGAAACAGAAAGTGATAAGCAGTGTGTGAATCTCCAGGTTTCTTTCTGAAATCACACATTTGCAAGCATGTCTGTTCTATTTCCAGCATAATACATTCTTAAGTAGAAGTGAGAGGTGCCCACTTGCAAACTGAGGGGGAAAAAAAAGAAAAAAACAGTAGTTAAGCATAATTTATGCCACAAAGTCCAGGAGAACACTGCAATGCAGTACCTACCTTGAAGTCTTTGGGGAAAAAAATTAGCTTTTATTTTTTATGACTTGGGCTTTATGTCAGTGTTGCTGAAGATGTTAATAGTGTGCTATGCCAACTAAAGTACTGCTAAAGTATGACTGAGGAATCAATGCAAGATTCTGAAAAGAGCTTTCTAGTTTTTCCATAGGGAATACTAAAGCTCTTTTCTTGAAAATGTTCCCGAAGAAAAGCTATAAATTTATGTCATCAATTTCCATTTAAAAAAAAAAGCCATTTTGGAAGCATTTTTAATATGCCCAGAGCTAGCTAAGCAATATAACAACTTTTAGCATCCTTGGCCCTAGGATGAATCATGTCAGGAATAAAAGAAGCCTTGGAAACCTGTCTAAGTCAGTGAAAATTAGAACCTGAAGGAAGTGTTTTGAGCCAAATGATCTTGAACTGTATGGAACAACTTAGTTTCGTTTTGTCAGAAAGCTTCTGATCAGTCTTATTTATAGGTAATAACTTGGCCTGATAATTGTCAGCAGACAGGATTTTGTCCAAATCTCTGCTTCTTTGACTTTGCAATAAGAATCTGAACTGCTAAAAATATCTACCCCCTGCTTCTCACAAAAAAGCCTGCTTTTTACATGCTTTGAAAATATGGTCCAATACTGACTTCAGTTACAAACTCTCTGAAAAAGGTCAGTCTAAATGAGTAAAGAGAGCTTTTCATTATTCACTGATGAGGGAAGAGATGACAGTACTTACAGTTTTAACAAGATTGCAACAAATATCTGCACTGCTGAAGATTCAGCAGTTGGATTTCCACAAGAGGTGCTTCCTTAGACTTAACAGGGTATTTTTTATCGACCCATCTTAACACTGTGTGAATAGGCATGTGAATGAGGGCCGTTTACTGAAAGAAGTACTGTGGATGAAGATATGGGCTATGAGAGTTTAATCTGAGATTTCTAGCATGCCTTGAAGTTATGCCTCAGACCTAGCACTTACAAAAATGTTAAGGCAATCCTGGACGATCAAATATAGTCAAATCTGATGAATGCCTCCAAGAATAGGTGGCATAGCTTCACAATTCCAAATTGCCTTTGTCAAAAACAGTTCCCCACTATATACTCACTCTCATTATAGTATTCCCAATTAATCTTGTTTCCTTGTACTATCAGTTCACTAGCTGGTTGTACATTACCTTCAGTGGGGCTGGACTAATCTGGGTCTTGACTGAAAAGAGCAACACCCTAACACTGATGATATAGTTGCATGCAAATTACAGAAGTTGAATTCATAATGGTATTTTTCAAAATTTCCCTGCCTCTGAATTCTGGGATTTTTTAGATACATTAAGGACAAATTCACAGACTACTTAAGTAGGGAAGTTTTAACAAATAACTTTTAAGAAACATTTTCTGTAATAGCTTTACTAAATGTATTAAAGTTTAACACAAGAGGTCTGAACACAGTACTGACTAGAACTCAAATTAAGGACAGTATCTCATTTGAAAGCTTTACAAGAAAAGCACCATCTGTAGATCACCATGTTTTACAAAACAAACTAGAGTATCTCCTGTCCATAAGATGGAGCTAACCTAGGCCCAGAGAAGTTTTTCATAGCAGTCTTTGCTTAGAGACCTATACTTTGTAATGAGCGAGAGGTTTTTCTAGAAATCATAAGAAACAGAACTGAAAAGCATTCCAGTGCTGGGACCTATGTAACCCCTTAGAGATTATAGAAGGTATTTTGTAAAAGCTACTTGAAAACTATTGGTAAAACTTGCATGGTTTGTTAATATACGCTGCAACAGAACACAGTAAGGGGAATTAAGCAGAAGCCTTGTAATATTGATGATGTGAGTCTCACAGAAACAGTCCTGGTGAATTGGAGAAATACAAACCCCACCTAATTCTCTCTGCCTGGAGGAAGAATTGAAGGCAGACTTATCCTCAGCCCTTATTTCCATCCTGTACTGTGGAATGTAGCAATGAAAAAGACTTTTATACAGTAAAGACTAGGTTTTGGTCAGATAATGAAAGTTATTTTCTGAAGTACAATGCACGGTATCATAATTCTGATATGATTGATATCTTTCAATAACTATGGTGTTTGAACAACTAGTGTCATGTTCTCAGATTTCTGATTGCAACTTGTTTAATTTCTTTTAATACTCCATGCCAAGTTCTTCCATGATTACTGCCACATTGGCTTCAGCATCAAATTCAACATTGTAGAAATTACTATGACTTTTGGTCAACTTTCCCTTTCAAGAAACTATGAAGTTTTAAAAGCAAGCTAATATACTGCAAACCTTTCTTCCCAAGGAACAATGTCAGTGCATTTTTTTTTAAGATTGCGTATTTTTTGTCAAGCAACTGCACGCACAAGAAAATATCAGGAACAACAAGGACTAAATATAGTTGAAAGATCTCATCCATGACCACATAAGACTGACTTATTTAGATTCAAGGGGATAAAATATCATATGCTATGGATGGCAGGTAACCTTGGAACAAGACATGACACCAAACTGATTGATTTCAGTTTTAAGAGGAAAGTTTTTGAGAGTTTGGACTTGCACGTCAGAAGATAACCAAACAGTTATTTCATATGCTGCATACAGTTGCGTATCAACAGGAAAGAGTTGTCTTTTTAGAATCTTACATGATTGTAAATTAATGCTTTCATGCAGGTCAGCTTGCTGTTCTTCAGCTGCACTTAGGACTATAAATCAGCTTTGTCTCCTATGGCCAGGACATACTTTTTGTAGTCTAAGGCACACAGCTCTTTGTCTGAATCACTGCTATGCATTTAACAATGTCTCAAATGGACTATTTAGAAAGCTTAACTGCACAACCTCTGTGCTCAAGTACCTTATTTAGATATAAAGGACAAAACAGTTTATTTTTCTTAAGTGTTTACAATGAAATTTCAGTTAGAATAAGCTTACTCTTCTCTCAGGGGTTCATATGGGAGACTGCCAATCTTCCCTATGTGTATGTAAAAGTGCAGTCCTTTCTTTAGCCTACATTAACATTAATGGGGAGATGGCAAAAAGAGTAGCAATATACAAGATATTCTCCCATGCATTTACTGAAGAGTGTTGAGAATGTACCAAAGTTCAAACTTCCCCAGGTACACACATTTGATAGTAGAGAGAACATTTACTGAACCAGGAAACCAGGATTACAGCCATGCATCAGTTGCTTTCCTGGTCATGTATTTAGTAACATCAATTTGAACGTTCATCAAACAAGCGCGTCTTCTTGCCAGCCTAGCAAAAAATGTTTCTTTTAGAAACAGCCGTATACTTCATCCCCAGCCTCCAAATAAAGGCACCGTTTGTCTTTTGGAACCGGCAAATATTTTTTTGCTCAGTCTAATATAACTAAAGCTCTTCTTGGGATTATTAAGAATGTTAAGATACCATTCCAAGTTTCAAAATCATACTGACATTTTGCTACCTCTAGGCTTTTTCTTACTTTTGGGTACATCTACTGGTAGACAGAATCTCAGAATCACAGAATGGTTGAGGCTGGAAGGAGATGGTCTAGCCCAATGCCTCTGCTCAAAGCAGGGTCAGCTAAACCAGGTTGCTAAGGGCTGTGTCCAGTTTGGTTTTGAATATCCCCAAGGATGAAGAGTCCACAACCTCTTTTGGCAACCTGTTCCAGTGTTTGATCATCCTCACAGAGAAAAAGTCCTTTCTTATATTTAAACAGAATTTCCTGTATTTCCTGTATTTCAATTTATTGGGCATCTATTGGGCTCAGTTTATATAAGAGCATGTGTATTTGATGGGCTCTTTGAAGATGCATTTCAGCAGCCATCTGGAACAGGAGTGGTACAGGTTTTAAAAGGATGAAAATCAACCTTGCTTTCTTTTTGAGTTAAAGATACCTCTGACAATTTGGGACTGTCCTCTCACACAGGGAAATTTATGGTTTCCAAGCTCATAGATGTAAAAGACCATCTCAAATGCAAATATGAACCCTTTGGTTTATATTTGCTGCTTTCCCATACTGAATACCTCCTATCAGCTGCTAATGATCTTCAAATTCTGATTGTTGAATAATCTTGGAGGCTGCTCAGCATTCTGCAGGATTAGGCTTTTTTTTTTTTTTTTTTTTTTAAAGCCAGTTATAGTCACACATATATCTGTTGTCCCATCTTACTCTTTTTTCTGAGTTAAAGGCCATCTGTCTGTACTTTTCGTACTCCTGGTTCATGTTTGTAGCTCTGTCTCAGTAAGAGGCAGGGCAAACATAGTTCTGTCTTTTAAAAATGGCTCTGTACAAGATGATCACTAAAATGTTTTAAACCTTTTAGGTTTTAATATTAAGCGAATTTACAGTGAATAGTTCTGTCTCATGGATCAGCTTATTGTATTCACTGACAAAGTCATCCCCAAGAAGAAAATGCTATTAGCTGTACAGCATTCTGACTCCTCTCTGAAAAGAGGTCTTCCTAACAGTCTTTTATTCTCTTGATGTTGATTATAAATCATGAGTATTTTGACCTCTGCAACACATTAGCACTAAGAACGTTTTAATGGTTGGCTCATAATTATGCTTCCTCTTTGTTTTGTTTTTATTCTTAGTTAAAAGATAACATAATTTCTGATCTGCTACTTCCCCAGGTAATCGCTAAACATTTTCAAATGGGAAAACTAATTTATGGGGAAAAAAAGAAATTACATATTTCTAGTGTGTGTCTTTCTCCTTCTAAACTCTCTCATCTCTATTAAAATCACTTTCAATATGTATTACCAAATGGATTTTACAGTATCTCATTTCCCTCTCATTTTCACAGACTCAAAAAGTAAAAATAAAAGATAGTGCAATAGTTTGATATTGTCTGGCTTGTACTGTCTGATTTCTTGAAGTTAGTGAGCTGCAACTGAGATCAGGTTCCACTATTGGCAGGCCTGTCCCAAAGCCAAAAAGTCAATGAAAGCTTTGTCCTCAACATAGGTGAGACCAGGATTTCAACAGGTCATAGGTTTCAAGAGTTTGGGATGCTCCCACACCTACTCACAATGGCCTGTACTTAGCTCCGCATTCCACATCCTATGTGGTTGCAACCCTGTGTTCAAGCAGAATGCTACTTAATTTGTGCTTTCTTCTTGTGTTGTATCTTGCTCTGAAACATCAACCACTGTTCCTCTGCTCAGTAATATGTCAGGTTGCCCTGAGTAAGGACAGTACCAAAACAGGAAAAATACTGCATATAGAGAACTGGATGTGCTTCAGACTGAATAATTAAAGTGTATCTTTACTAGAGCACTTAACACTGCAGCCCACCTGCTCTCTTTGAAAATGAAACCAGAACCATGGCTCACTTGTACTGGCTCAGAATTGTTTTTGCATTGTAAACTGGGCTGCTGAAAGTATTTGGACTAAAGAGCAAAAAGAACAACTTCAGTTAAGTTTGGTTACAAAGCTGAGGAACACAGCAATATACTTTCAGGAATGGTACCAGTGTAAAAGCAGAACGGGCCTTTCTCTGCCCACTGTCTGCCAGATGGAGTTGGGATGAACCTACAGCATCCTGCCTCTCCTTCTAGGTCTTAAGCCTTGCACAAATAACTTAAAGCCAAATCCTGAAAATGACCAGATATAACAGGAAAATCCATAACCCTGAATGAGAGGCCCAGGTACCTCCATCAGATTTGTATCCCGTTCTGAGAGATATTCATAATCAGCCAACCTGTAAAGCTGGAAGTCAGCTAAAATCAGCATATACAGCAAGCAGCTGCACAAAGGTAGCCAGCAACTGTTTAATGTAAAATGCAAAAATAATCTGCAGGAGCATGCTTTCACGTAAAATGTGAAGGCTCCAGTCCCATTCTTTCTTCCACAATATATAAATCTCTCTAAAAAAATTTTGACAGGTTTTTTTAAAGAGTTAAGCAGCTTCAACAGTTGATACAAAGAGTCTTTTACTCCACCCCAAACCAGTTCATAGTATAGTAGTCTTGGCCAGGAAATACGGTCTTTGACTCCACATAGGTAGAGTCAGATACTGATTCTTGTCTTGGATGAGGTATTTCTCATGTCTTGTATGAGTGTGCTAAACAAATCCACAGAAGAAAAGAAGCATCAGTGTCACATTGCATTGTCTTAGTGGATCAAATCATAAAAAGTTCCTGATCTGTAATTCAGGCCCTGTGCATACATATACACATATAGAGAGAGAGAGAGGGAAAGAAAGAGAGAGAGGTGGGTGGTGACTAGGAATGTGCTACAATGAAATGCTACTACTATTGTAAGACATGTTTTCTTTGGCCTTTTTTACTCCAAAATTTCAAGAAAATTTGTGAGACAGCAAAAACATCTCCCATCCAAGTTTACAACCAGGCCTTAAAAAGACTGTTAAAATCCTTGTCACCTCTGCAAGATTTATCTTTATTGGGAGGAACCCGGATCCTTGAAGTATTTTAATGAAGACTTCAGAGAGAAAATAGCCCATGACAAAATATCCCGAAGCCTGATGGTGATTGCAGTACTCCCAGCACAGAAGAAAATATGGGAGAGATTCCACACCTATCACAAATCAAGTAGAGAAAGATATTCAGCCCCAAAGCTTTCACACTGCAGTGAGTTACTTTACCTCAAAATGCTTCTTGATCCTATCTGCAATATGAGCAGGAATCAATCCCTATTTGAGATTACAAAACACTTTTTCCATCAAACTTTCATTGAATAAGACATACTGTCAGAAACTTTCACTTTTGACGGATCAGCTTTTACTGACCCTCTGACCTTCTCTGTTCTCTTAAAAAAATATCAGCTCTGTTGATTGCAATTGCCAAGTAGCTTCACATGAACTCTTATGGTAATGAACAATAATTAACACATTCTCTTACTCGTCTTAGAATTTAATGTTGAACTCAGGCAAGCAGCAAGGACTATTAACTTTTATGACTCTATAATGACAGAACAAAACCTCCAAATGTAAGTGACCTCTAAGATTTGTTTTGATTCTCTGCCATTAAGAAATAAATAACTAGTTCATTATATCATACAGGGGATTTATTTTGGCAAATAAATCAGGCTATGTTAATTAAAAGTAACACCCCAGCTTCTATAAAATTTGGCCTCAACTGTTATCCAATTTGTTTGCTATCAAACTGATAGCAAAACTGAAAAATTTTGACCTTCTAACAGGGAAATATCCTATGTATTCAGAAAGCTCCCACTTCTGCTTCTCCTTCCTTTAATTTTCTGTTACTTCTCTTGGAATATTACCTTTGTGCTTTGAAATGTACTACTTGCGTTTTAACTGTTCTAACATTGAAAGGAAATAGACTATCCAAACTTTTGCCCTCTAACAGTCAAAACTCTAGAACAGCAATTCTAAATTCCTGCTTAAGCCCCCCCCCCCCCAAAAAAGAGTGAATTAACATCAGTCCACATGTTAATTCATCTTAAAACAGGGAGAAAATTATTTATGCTTTTCACTGAGGATTAGTTTAGTGCAGGCTTTGCTCCCTGAGTCAGCTTATCATGCTGTCAGACAAGCACTGCAGAGAAGAGAGGAGGTGGCAGAAGTGTGTGCCCTGATGGAAGCAGAATGAAAGGCGATGCTCCCTTTAGCTGCGACTCATTAAATTAGCACAGGAGTAGTGCAAAATGTGGCTCTTAAGATAAATGCAATAAATAATGTGCTAAATAAATAATATTTAAGTCTCTTAGTTGGTTGTAAAAAAGGGGATAGATAGCTTTGGCTGAATATCTACCTTTTAGATGCCTGAAGGTGGACTTAGGTAAGAAGAATCCTTCCCAGGTCTATTGGACTGTATCTTGTCAGATGTGCTAATCAGAATAACCTAGTCCTTGCCTTATTCTGTGCATACTAAAATTCCTTATCTATATAACTCACCTTTTTCACTGAAACTGAATAATTAAAACCACAATTTGTAGGCTACCTGAAATCACAGGACAAAATTCTGTAGTATTTTATGAATTTTCTTTATTTGATTACGGTTTCTAGTCATCAAGGCAAGTTGAAAATGCACTATATTTCAGTCACTTGTACATGACTGCTACATATCACGGAATGACACAGAATCACAGAATGGTTGAGATTGGAAGGGACCTCTGGAGATCATCTAGTCCCCCCACCAGCTCAAGCAGGGTCATCTAGAGCAGGATGCCCAGGATTGTGTCCAGACAGCTTTTGAATATCTCCAAGGAAGAAGAATCCGCAACCTGTCCGGCAACCTGTTTCAGTGCTTAGTCACCCTCACAGTAAAGAAGTTTTTCCTCATGTTCAGAAGGAACTTGCTGTGTTTCAGTTTGTGCCCGTTGTGCCCGTCCTGTCGCTGGGCACCACTGAGAAGAGTCTGGCCCCATCCTTTTGACACCCTCCCTCAAGATACTTACTCACATTGACAAGATCCCCCCTCAGTCTTCTGCTCTCCAGGCTGAGCAGGCCCAGCTCTCTCAGCCTTTCCTCATGTGAGAGATGCTGCAGTCCCTTAATTGTCTTAGCAGCCTTTTGCTGGACTTGCTCCAGTAGCTCCATGTCTCTCTTCTATTGGGGAGCCCAGAATATATATTGAATATATATATTATATTATATAATATACATAAATATAATATAATATAATATTAATATAAAATAGTAAAATTATATAATATATAATATAGAACTTCACATATAATATGAAATATATAATATATAATATAAAATATATAATATATTTTACATATATATTCTGGTCTCCCCAATACATACATACATATATATATATACGCACACACACACATATATATGTATAAAAGGAGAGAGAGAGAGAATGAATCTTCATTTAAAATAATTAACAGAATTGGTTATTTGGTGTATGATTGCATAGTGTTGTTCTAGAAATAATTCCTTCAAAATAAAACACATTAATTTCTCGTTAAATTTCTTGGTTTGCTCGAGAGAGCTCTAGTTTGATACATATTCCCACGTGGACTTTTCTCCCTCCCACCCCCAAACCATGAATTCCCACTTTCTCCCAAAACTTATTTTTGCTAAAAAACTAAAAGACACAGAAGGAAACACTGCGACCCCCGAAGCGGCTGTACGCACCACCGGTTCCCCGCTGCTGTTGGTGCTGCCGGTGCTGCGTGCCATGGAGGTGATGCCGGTGGTCGGTGCGTGCGAGGCCTCCGCGCCTCAGCAGGGCGGCGGCGGAGGGGCGATGGCAGCCTCGCGCCTGCTGTGGGCGGCTGCAGCGCTGCGTGCCTGCTGCTGGGAGGTGGTTTCCGAGGATACACAGGCCTCGGGGCTCACATGAGTGCTGCCGTGTCGCCGAGAGGCCTTCATGGGGCGCAGGCAGGTGTTGCCGCAGG
Organism: Dromaius novaehollandiae; assembly: GCF_036370855.1. NCBI lineage: Eukaryota > Metazoa > Chordata > Aves > Casuariiformes > Dromaiidae > Dromaius > Dromaius novaehollandiae. The sequence goes on from NC_088108.1 coordinate 13,015,709, forward strand.
CTTTTGGCGAGGCGATGGGGACCACGCTTCTGAGGTGAGGGGACGCACAGGTCCCCATGTCCGTGAGGAGGTGGAAGATGGGGCCGGCAACACGCATCATCTGTCCGGCCGGGTTGTTCTTGGCGCTCTGGGGGGGCCGCGTGGTGCTGCAGAGCTCAGCAGCGGCCCGTTGGAGCCCCGGCCTGGGCGGCAGAAAGCCCTTCCCTGCGGGCAGGCTGCGGTGGCCGCAGCGCGTCCGGTGCGGAGCCCTGAGCGTGCCGGGTCTCCTTCTCGAGCCCAGGGGCTGGCAAGGGCTGCCTCTCGCTCCGCTCGTGAGCTGACTTCACCCTGGTGCTGAGGAAACACACACAAGCAGGACTTTTTTTTATTATTCCCTAGCTGTTAAGTTCATTCTCCTGAAGATGTGCTTCTTAATGGGACTTTTCCATCTCGCGTTAAGTGTCTCTGATGACAGGACATTCGCTGCTTCCCTTCTGAGAACAATTCAGTTCAGGAAGATTATTTTGCCATTATAGGTACTCTGCTAATGACAATAAATAAAGTGTGGGTTTCCTAGGCCTTTTACGCCTCTAGCAGTACTCTCTGCTTGAGGTCTGTTGCAGGAGGGAGGCTGCCGCCCCCCCGGCCTCAGCCGCCAGCCCTGATTTGGAGCGGGATGGGGTCGAAGCGTCTGTCGCACACTGTTACATGTTTTAGTATAAACTGCTCAGTTCTGTGGGTTGTTCCCACATGGCAACACACATTTTTTGCCAGACTGGGTGAGAAATGTTGGTTCAGAAATTGTTCCTGTTTTTGCTTCGGTTTGGATAAAACTTCCTGAAGTTAGTGGGAGATTTACATGAGTAAGGACTGACTAAAACTGAGTGGGCACTGGAGAGATTGCCCCTTGCTAAGACTGAAATAACTGGTTTTCAGGTTTTTCACTACTTCCATATAGCTCATCATTTTTTGGCTTACTCCTTCCCAGACTATTGTCTTACTGCTAGATACTCACACATAACCTATTGAGTTTCAAAGCAATTTCATACCAAACCCACATGAATCTGGTCTTGTATCTTCTCCTTAATGAATTCCCCTGTAGCTCTGAGTAATCAAAATCTCACGCTCCTATTTACCAGGGCCTCTCCTAAACTTTATATTTTACTTGGTTACCTATTTCACAGTGTAGCTATATTTTCTTGGACAGATCGGTGTTTGTTAATTAGTTTATTGCTTGTAACCTTCCAAGTGCTGTCACTAACAATTGCATAATATCAGTTTCTCTAAGGTCCACTTTTTCAGTGACAAGCATTCTGCAAAGAACAGATCCTCCATTGCCAGCCCACATGCAAATGTGCTTGGCTATAACTACCACAGCAACATAAAATGGCTAATAAAAAGAAATGAGTGAATTAAGCATAATTATACTTAACAAACTAACTTGAAGATTAAGTCTGCTCATTAATGAATGCATTCAAATTCATTTACACTACATGTTCTTAGGGTTTTGCTGGAAAATATCAAGTATCATTGAAATATCAAGTATCATTCACATAAGAAATTATGTGAGAAATAATAGTGTTTGTTTCCTGCACAGAACTGCCATTTGGCTCCCAAACCACTTCATGGTCTTTGACCTCAGATGACAGGTTTTTTTTAAAAAACACTATTAACTCTTTTACTGCAAATGGAAAAATAATTTCCTTGCTGTCAGGTTGTTAGTGCCAAGGGCTGTATTCTGGCTAGGGCTGCACGCAGGCAGCTCCTGGTAAGGGGAAATTTGCAAGTAATTTTTGTTTTGTCACCACTCAGATCCACTGGAAACAATCCTAAACAAACAAAAACTTTTGGGGAGCAGGAACAGAGAAGAGGGGGAAAACCTCTAACGCATACATGTGAGCTGAACAACATTCAAATATAGGATCTAAACTTAATGAATTGCATAGGGCCTCTTTTTAGGTCATTTTTTGGCAGAAAATATGTTTAATGCAAAAATAAGAGAAAAAAAAGTGAATTTGAGATGGTGGTGGAAAACCTTGCCCTTCACTGGATTTTGTCAGTGGTATGATTTATGACCCAGTTCCGCAGCCCCAAGACCAATAGTGATAATCCCATACTTTTATATGACTTTTCTTTTTTTATTCTGCAGAGCTCAAGAACAGTTTATAAAAGATCTGAAATGCAGACCCTTCAGAGATCTTTAAGGAGCTGTCTTCAAGGACTGTCTACCAGGATGGTTATCCCTGTTTTACATGATGAGTAGACAAAGATACTACTGGGCAGTTTGCTTCCTTTCTTGTAAAAAAGCTGGGAATAGAGCACAGTCCTCAGGGCAGGGCTCTGCCTCCTAAGCCATGCCGCTGCACTGGCTAAATATAGGTGTTCAGCTCCAGTGTTCAGGCACAGGCCTCTTTTAGAGATGGTTCATGTCTTCTAGGCTCTATAGTCTCTCTGTAGGTGCAGGGATTTATTCACATAGTAGAAGGACTGCGGCATTGCATTAGTATAGGGCATGTTATTCAAGGTTTCAGATCTAAACAGGCGGATATGTACTGGATATTGGTTAATTGTGGTAATGTAGCCTCAAAATATTTAATGAATTCCTTCCTGCTGGTAGGAGCTGCAATGCTGGCAATTCCTTTGAACCCGCCTGCTGTCCTGTGGCATCTTTTAGTTGTGTGTTTTGGACTGTTGCTGTTTTGTTTTCTTCTAAGGTGTTGAAAACGCTTTTTGCCTGGCAGTGTGCACAACCATGTAGATGTTCTGTTGATCCTGCTAGATTATTGCTTGCTTTTAGGGATCTCAAAGGACAGGGCTTGATGGACCAAGTGACTGCTTCCTTGTCTCCATTCCTAATGATGTAGATAGAACAGGGATGAGTGCTGAATGTGTAATTAGGGATATGAATCCTGAAATACAAGCTTTGCTCTTTGATCTTGCACTCTCAAAAAAACTGTTTCACTTCTGTCAGCAAAATGATTATAGAAAAACTGGGAAAAAGCAAATCCTTGAAACAGTGTATTTTTTGTTTAAGAAAATAATATTCCACCTCCTTGGAGTGGTTTTGATAGAATTCTCTAAGGAATTTGAGAGTGACTTGAATATTTTAAGGGCTGACTTTTTATAGGCTCCAGGCCAGGAGACAGGCTACATTTTAGAGTAAATAAGAATTTACCTCAAACTGCCTTATCCCAGATGTTGGCATCCACAATATGGCAACGGTGGCTTCAGGAACTGGAAGTAGCAGGCATGGATGCCTTTCCCACATACTGCTGGAGGGCAGAGGGACTTGTCCTCATCTGCTTGTACTCTTGTTCCTCTTCCTGGCTTGGTCTGTCACCTATGCAGAATGGAAATCCTTTGGGGTGGAGACTACTTTTATTCATGTTAAGTTTCCAATGCAGTGGAGGCCCCAAGTGCAGCTGATAACTTTACCTGTTGCTGTCATGCAAATATTGGTGTTAAGAACTGTCAGGAAACAAAATTACCTAAGAGACATTTCTTGCTTTTAAGAAAAAAAAATCCCTCTTTACATAATTCTAGAGTTTTGATTCTCTGTCTCCTTCTGAAATAATAGTTTTCAGCAGTATGCAGTAACTTTATGACAATTTAGGTAAGCTTGGAACTAAAAGGAGAGAAGGTCTGTTTATGCCTTCCTTGTCTTAACACAGATCATTAGGTGCTAACGTCTTAAGAGCAACTGTGGTTCACAAGTAAGAGACTGAGACTCTTGGAGATCCTTAAAGAGATTCTTATTGTATTTTCAGCCATGGCCCTCATACAGTAGTAAAATGTTTGTGGTGTTAGGAATAATTGAATCCTTGCCTTATTACATATGGACTCGTTTGAAAGCTCATTATTTATTTGGCAAGTACTTAGCATAACAAATTAATCTAAAGTGACACATGAGAATAAAGTAGGTAACTCAAAATGAAAGCTGAAATCAAGATTAAACAGGCAAGATCAAGCCTATTTATTTCAAACACCGGTAAAATGTTTTGATAAAAGGAAGGGTCTCAAATGGCTGAAGAAAAGTAAAGAAAAGAGAAAAGATCACAGATAAAGACAACATTAATTGCAGATTGAGAATTTACTCTTGTCAGAAAGTGCACAATGTCCAAGGATTTTATACAATACTGTTATGTATGGCTATTTGTTTAAAAAAGCTACCTAGGAACTTCACTTTGACTGGACAGAGTGGGGTTACGGTAACCTTTTCCTGCATTACGTCTAACTCCATTGAAGCATTGTGCCACAGCTTTGCCTTTGGTTCTGCACCACATTCTCTCAGGAGCTTCACAGGAGAACAGGTGAAGAGAGCACAGGTGTTTCAAGATAGATGGCTTTGCATAGTGAAAGGCAGATATGGATGTCCTCATGGAAGGGGAAGAGGGGGAAGAGAGGGAAGAAGAGGAAAGGGATTTGAGGGACTTCAGTTTCCCTATTAGCTTGAGCAAATGCGAGCACACTTGCAGCTTGTGACAGTGCAGCTGCATAGCTGCAGATGAGGCAGCCTCTTGAAATATACCTGAGTATTTACTGCATAAGTAAATTTTATTGCTTCTTTTTTCATTGCTTGGTCACTTTATTTGGCTCACAAGTCAACAAAGCATTTAAGCATTTTAAAAAGGTGAATGTTTCTGTTGAATTAAATGTTAAGCACATACTTAAGAATCTTGCTAGTTCAAGGCCTCAACCATAAAATGACATAACTAGGGCACTGCAGCTATTAGTGTGAATCCGCCAGATTTACCTCTGTGAAGCCTTTGAACATTGGAACATAGTTTTCGTACAAGGACTTGGCCTTTATTATGAGTTATAGTTCATTTCAGAAAAGTGCAAAGTGATAACCTGCTGCTCTGTGGGTCATGTGGTATACCTCCAAATGGAAATGAAGTACATAAATGGAGCTACCGATAAAGTCTAAGACTGAGTAGCTGTATGAATGTATAGTAACTTAGGAGCATGATGTACTTCTTGATTACTGTCAGGATTTTTGGATATTCAGATAAAAGTAATAACCATTTTTAGATGGAGTGTCAGATTTTGAGAGGAAAAAAAAAAGAAACCATTGCAATTTAAAGTAAATAAAATAGAATGTGAGACCATATAAACACAGAATGAAAGCGCCAAGGAACCATTTTAAACAGCCTAGCTCAAGCAATGATTTCTGATCGGTTCCAGGTTATAGTATTCATACAGCATTGCATTAATAGATAAAATTAATAGACAAAGTTATGCAACTTGAGATGATGACTCACAATGAACCCTCTCAGCACAGCGGCTTTAAAAAGCCAGTTCCCTGAAAGATGACATTAATAATTTGCTGTAGACTTTTATTTTTAAAATAAAAATATTCAGCCACATGTAGTTTTAGAATAATTTATTCTTTAGAAAGAAGGAAAAAGCATATACCACTCAGTTGGATAGCTTCAAATAGGCTTTGGTTTCACGGTAGCTGCAATGATAAATTTGTGATGTTGGCACTCTAAAATGCAGAGAATTTCAGTTTCATTTTTCAAAGTTTAAGTTGGACACTGCCAGAATCAAGATGATGCCTAAGAATTTCCTTGTTCCCATAAGAATGCAGAATGATGTAACTGGTAAGAGCACTGCATAGGTAAAGCAACAGATTTTTTTCTGCTTCATCAGGGCAGTAGATTGACTAATTCATTTTCCAGTATGTGTGGTATTAGGTAAATCCATACAAATCTGTAAAAGTTAATTAATTTTCTTAAAGTCAAGTTCAAGTCAAAATGACAATTTTACAAAATTTTCAGTGACTCATGAGCTAAATTAAAAAATTGAAAATTTGGTGTAAAATAAAAAAGTTAAGCAGTAAAATAAAATGGTAACATAAAATGTTACGAGAAATCAGAACACGGGATTTTGAAGAAGCAGTGGCACAGCTGATTCACAGCATCCGGAGGTCTGTGAGTGCTCAGGGAGCTTTTGTGCAGTTTTTGCTGCTGACCACCCCAGGACAAAACCTGCGGGAGATTCTGGGGCTGACGATGGAGTGAAAGTGGCATTCCTATCACACAGGCTAACGTGGGAGGGTGGCCTGGGAGGGCATTTTGCTCAGTTCCTCCGTGACTAGGGATTTGAATTGTTTAGAAGAGCTTCCTCTGCATGTAAAGGAGCATCTGTGAAATCAGTGAGTGTCTGCATTACATCAGAGCCTGTTGCAGGACTAAAGTGATAAATTTATGTTTTATGACTGTAGCAAATAAGATATATCTGGTAAGTGACAAATAATGCTTTCACATCAAAGCTTTTTGTTGGGGTAGACTAGCAAACATTGGAACTAAGGACATTCAAACTCTCCTTTTAAGCAGTGATACAAGTGCTTTTCTTGAATGAGGAGTGTGAAATCTTTTGAGCTTATCCATGCATTTAGACATCTGTGCATAAGATTTTTTCAGTCCTTGTCAGTCTTATGAAAACATTTTTTCTAAACAGTACCACAGACTTTGTCAAAATGCTTCCTTAAAGTTTTAATTCACTGAAAGGTCAAATTTTCTTAGCTAAGGAAGGTGGTACTTAGAAACCTTGGTTTTGGTGACTTAAAATATGCATTAATATATTAATGTTCTAATATACTAATTAGTAAGGTGGACCACATGCATTAATTATTATTTTAGTGCTTTCTAAAAAAATACCCTAAAAATACCCTTGATTAAAAAAATCAAGGAAAAAAGGTTAAATTTTTGAACAATTTTAGAAAAAAAAAGTTTTGAAAAAGACAACAAAAACTTACATTTAGCGCTGACAATCTGCAGTAAGAATAAGAAATAACAGTTCTTTCCTCTGATAACCTTTCCTTCTCCTTGGCAAGTTGATGGAATTCTGTTGGGTGATAGGCACACATACAATTCTTCCACTGATATATCCAGCCAAAACAAGCAGGAAAAAGTGTTCCTTTACACAGTCTCCAAATACTATATAAAACCACTTTTCATGTGTATCAGACAGGTTAGTGAACCCACTCTTCTTTTTTAGTCGACACTATATGACTGAACCTCCATGAGGAGTATCTTTGATAGAACATAGTTAATATGTTACACAGTTATTAGTTGGTGGGAAGCAGAGAGAAAGCTGATGTATGTATGGACCTTATTTCTGGCTAATATGGGGCTACAGTAAATGCATATATCATACTATAGGTTTTAAAATACATTTTGTTTAGTTTGCAGTTCCTTTTCTTCATGTCAGAGCCAGATAATAAACTACCTCAGTTGGAGAGCTGTGAATCTAGTTTCCCGGCCTTGTTATTTTTCAAGACACCAACATCCATCACCAGTTCCAACTGTAAAAGTAAATGGACCTGCTCAGTAGCCAGCATGGTTTTCTGCAACTTGCTGTGGCCTGCATTATGCAGGCTGAAAAGTTAATCATGCTTGCTGCTTGTTTATTGCATGCAATCGCTATATATCAGAATAGGGGGATACTTGATTCTGCTGGAGTTGGAATAATCTCTGCTTCTTGGTCTTCTTTCTATGACTACTATTTGCATAAGTTGTATTGCTGATGTTTTACTTGGCGGAGAAATTAAATGCTATAGAAATATTTTCAGTGATATCACAGGGTGACACTAGAGAAATAATCATACTGACCAGTTTTGAAATCCATAGCAATAAAAACTAAATTTCTGTTTTAATATACTTTTTATAAAATCTTATTTATAAGAGGAGTGTCAAATGCAGAACCATTACAAGTATGTGTGATCTGTATACTTAGTTAAAAAGGCATAACTTAAAGTTTCCTTTGATGTTATGAACCTATGAAAGATATGGATAGATAATCCTATAAAATGATGTCATTACATCTTCCTTAGCATGCAATCAGATAGAGGAATAACCCCTGAATGGGAATTGTCCTGTCCTACACTGATATGAGAGCAAGTGAAATCCAAGCAATGGTGCATCTGTCTCCATTTTATCTATTTACATTCTGATGTTTTTAAGGAGATTGATGAGATGAACCGATTGCAAGGAATTGCGCTGATAAGTGAATGCCAGTGGAAAAAAGAAGATGGAAATATGAGGAAAAGGTGACAGGGTGATGCGAAAGGAAGGAAAAAAGGAGGAATAAATGTGGCTTAATGACAGTCAATTTTCTAACTGAAAGTTGCCTATAATGATAGACTGCATTTCTCCCTTGGTCTTCACGCAGTCCCTTTCCTGGCATCTGTGAGGACTTCTCTGTGGAAAGTGTGTAATGTTAGTTCATGCCCTACTGTAAGTGACACGTGTGACCCCAAGGGTGGCAGTCTGTTGTTGTTCTTCAGTTCTGGCTTTCTTACTTGCCCACCCTCCTTACTGTAAAGCTCGTTTGGGCTCCATCAGAGCTGCACCATCATGGTAGCCCATTTGGATTCTTCTAGAGATGCCAGTCCTCTGAAATTCCTTGGCAGGCAGAGCTGTCTGGCATTTGGCTTGATTTAATTTTACTTTAAATTAAAGATGATGAATGCTAGCTATTTAACTGATTTTAGGAAGTGTTTCCAGCAAACTGCAGTTAGGTTCAAGGCCAGGTTCTAGAGAGAATCAGTACAGTACAGTTTCTGAAAGATGCCACATTGGCTGAAATCCTCTCCGTCTCTAAGGAACAAGTAGGTCAGCAGTAAAAACATTTCTAAACTGTCTCAACAACATGCCTCTATTGTGAACTGGCAGGAGAGCTGGAGGCAGCCTAGCCAGTGGGTAGGAACAGTGCTTTCCTAAGCCAGGAGGATACAAGGCCCAAGTTTAGTTTGATCCAACAGTCATTGCCAATGTATCCAGACATCCTGTTTATAATATGAAATTTCCCATATTAAAGCATTAAATCCTGTCTCACATAAAAAGAAACAAACCACCGCCACCACCAAACATGTTGTTTATGCCATATTTTTATAGCATTTGGTGGCTATTCTTTGTACTTGGAAACTTAGACTCTCAGGTGCCTAAAAAAATGTCCAGTACTCACTTGAAATAAATCATACATGTGCAGCAGTTTTGGTGGTGGGGTGCATCAGGCAGACCGCGCAAAAAGACTACCTTACTCAAAATAACTCTGCTTATGCTGCATGATTTTATCTTACTGGAACTGCAGAGGCCTCAATAAGCATCTGATCTCCTATGTCCTTAGTCCATACAGAGTGGAAGAGTACTTCTTTCATGATTTTGAAACAGGTTTTGTGCACTGTTTTGTAACTCTTAGTAGGTGCCCAGTGGGTTCAACAGTCAGGCCACCGGACAATTCAGTTCGGTTCTGAGTTCAGTTCAGTTTTGAAATGTTTAATTTTAACAAGAAAAAGCTGCTGAAGTGTATGTGGTCTGTCGACAGATGTCTTCCCTGTCAAGTGAAGGCAATCACTGACTGTCGTACATCAGAGGAAAGAAATACCTGAAAAATTAGGCATGCCTCCATTTTTTCCAAATCTATGTTTAAGAATGTGCGACGAAAGGTTTTTGAGGGGAAAGGCAGGAAAACATGGCATCCTGAGCCGTGAATAGCATCTCCTAGCTTCTGCTGTAGGTGGAGAATTCATTTCCTTCAGGACTGACAATCTGAAGCATGGACACCGCTAATAAGACACGTGAGACCTCTCTATCAGGCTTTACTAAAGATAACGTTGTTCAGTCTAGAATGTATCACTTTGTTTTTCTTCCTCCATAGATTCTCTTCCATGAAGATATAAACTGATTTGGAACATAATGTTACTTCACATGTGACATTTCCTTGCATGATCCAAAAATTCCTTTTGTTTGCTTTAACATAATTATTTCCTGCTGAAAATCGTAGCAGCATTTTTAAAATGTCTTCCTTGAGACTATTGTGGATTCTGGATTATATTTCTTTGTAACTACCAGAATTGTGCATGAAGAAAAATGGAGCATAGGATGCTTTACCAGTTATCTTCCTTTATTTTGGCCACATACACAAATATTCTGCTATTACCAGCCACAGCTACCTCCTTGAACTTTGAATTTTCAAGGAGAGCTTGGAGCAATAGCACCAAAGGGGAAAAGTCCATAGCTTTATACGTGCCAACTAAGCAGTGCTCTGCTATGTCTTGAACAGGATCCAGAGTCCAAGTGCCAGCTATGCAATTTCAGATGCTTCAAAACAAAAATATATTACCTGTTCAGGTGGTGTGAACTCACAGAGGTGCTGTGAGTTCTCACTATGAGGGTGACAGGTAAAGGGGAATGTCCGTAAAGATAAACCTCTATTTTTAGGGAGTTTAGTTAAAGCTTCTCAGAGAACTTTTTTTCTATTATTGATTTCCCTCTCTTCTCATGACAAGTAACTGAAGTGATGATAATTAGAAATGGAGAGGATAAATGCAGCAGAAAGCATAAATGAATTACATAATCCAGAGAAAATAAAATTATATAAAATATCTCAAGAAGACAGTTTGCACTGCCCACTCCCTGTTTAGGAGATGCAAGCTGTCCTCATGTACTGTTCACATCAGCAGCAGTAGATATTCTTCAGGACTGATCTTGGGTATTTAAATTAGGGAAGACAGGGGCTAATTTCACAGCATTCAGTAAATAGCGATGTTAGTTCACTTCCTGCTGCTGGACACGATGCACATTGAATTGAATTGCACAGATAGAGCGGTACTGCTAAACGAGGGCAGTAGTGAGCCTAGCTACATAGTGTTGCTTGGCAATAGAGAATTGCCCTTTTGTTCACTGCTGTGTCTAACTTACTGTATTTTTAAACTAGTTGTAGTTTTCAATCATTTCTCACAGACCATGGTATTTAATATTGACCACTGTTTGAAAGGCTTTTTGTTTAAAACAAACAACACCCTTAAAATGGTGGAAACAAAAAAAAAATCAGAAAAATGTGATTTGAAACTAATTTTATCCTTTTTTTGTTTTGGCAAATGTATTTTGAAGTCTTAAAAATTAATATTGAAAACAGTATATTTAAAAAAAGAAAAAGAAATAAGTTTCAGTTACCTTATTTGATGAATTCTTAATTCTAAATGTTTTTGACATCAGAATTGCCTGTTGTCATAAAAATATCAATAAATTTATAAATTCAGGTTTTGTTACTTAGATATGCTAAAAGATATGGAAGAATTGAAATTTCTCAGATTCATCAATTTTACTGTATTCCCTTTCTTCCTAAATGAATAAACATACAAATTTTATAAAATATATATAGCATAGAGCAAAGCACAGCCATTACCAGATAAGATGAGCTCAAATTTAATGAACATCACTTAATTAACTATTCTACAATCAATCAAATGATATTTTCTAGCAGAAAATTCTCACGCCCCATCTGCTCATTATCTCCCAGACAGCTTTCTTGCATGTCTGGCATTTGTAAAAGTAGCATCTACTTGGCTCCCTCCCCCCAACCCATTTCATGAACCGATAAAACACTGATAAGATTTTCTTGTCTTTACTTAACTTAGTAGTTAGTTTTCAAACTTTTAGTCTTGACTTCTTGTCTCTTGCTTCTGTTTAGGAATGCTCATTCACATTTACAAGGCTCTTTTTTCATTCTCCCCCTTGCCCAGAATCTAATGTATTTCTATCATTGTGCAGGTGATGCATCCTGTCATTATTACAGTATCTTAGCTAGTTTTTGGTTACTTGTTATCATATCACAAAATTGAATGATTAGATATCAAATCAGGGTGATATTATTAAAGTGGAAAATTTATAGAGAATGGAAATGCTTTATTTTGTGCATTTGTTCAGCTGTGTTACTGCCTTTGTGTCCAGGCTATCCTTTCTAACCTTTCTGGTAGCTACTCTCCTGACTGTTTGGATTTATTCTGATTTTGTAAAGGGTAAAATAGTGCTTGAGAAGCCATAATTAATACTTTTTAGTCATTTAACCTAAATTCCACTCAGGAGGAGGAGGAGTTTCCCAAACTAATTGCTTAACGATTGAATCTGAGGTACATCTGCACCACCAGTTTGGTACAGACTAGTGTTATTCTAGGGCTCTATGTGAGATAATTTATTAGTAAATTCCTTCTTTGGCGCTCTCAATTTTTGAATGAGCTCAGGTTGTGCACTTCCTTAACAAATGAAGACATGGTCTTTATCCCATGGAACATTTAACTTGTGGTTGATGTTACAACAGAGTATTATAGTAAGAAAGACATATAAAGCATTTCTTCAGTACAGCAAGGACATATGTATATATTGAGGATGTTCTTTTATTTTGAACTGGTTATCATTTTCTTTTTTACATCCCTGTGGCTTTATGGTAGATGTGAGTCATCAGGAGGAGCAGTGAAGATGAAAGCTTGATTACTGCTTTTGCAAAGGTGGTATATGAAGGAGGTGACTGTAAGAAGGAATCTACACTGATGTTTTGAGCTTGGGAAGGCAGTGGTCTAAGAAGAAATACAGGTAAAGACTTTGTGTTGTAGGATCAGATTGACAGGACAAAAAGATTTAAGGCACGAGTGAGGTCTGTGCTACTGCATATTCCCTGTGTCTCTTCATTATATTTTGGCTGTGTGCTTACAGTGAACAGGTCAGTGGACAGTGACAGTGCAATCCTCTGTGACTCTGTGGGGAGACTCGGTGACATGGCTAATGCAACAGAGTTATTATTATGCAAATGTTCTGTAGTATAGAATAGAAAAGTCAGTAATGATATCCCTGATAATTCTTTCCATACTAAGTCTTAGTAGTGAGAAACTTCTTCCTGATAACTAAATAGAATTGGCCTTTTCTTAATGTCAGCTTGTGCTTCATTAGCATGTGCAATTTGACCACTAATCTAATTGATTTGCCATGGTCAGCAACTTTATTCCTGGCTCAAGGATATACATCTGGGGCAAAATTTATGCTAGCAATTTTTTCCACCAAATAAACTGAAAGTTCCATAAAGGTTACCTGATCTCACAGGTGCCGTGTGTTTGTGAATCTCAGCTGTCCTGGAAGGTGTCACTGATAGCCGGTTTTCAAAGAAATAAACAGGCTTCTGAATTAGTTAGCAGCTGTAGGCAAGGTAAATGAAAATGAAGGAATGAAGACTGCAAAGGTACTTTTTTTTTTTTTTTTTTTTTTTTTTTTTTTTTACAGTTAAAACTTCTGGCTTTTTTCACAAATCACTTCATCTGCCTAGAATCAAACAGCCCTATCATAGACAGCTGTGATGTCAAGTATTAGCCTCATTTTTATTATAACTGTCCCTGGTAATAACCATTACAGTCAAGGTTGTAAAACTTTCTGTTATATCTGCTCTCTTCCACATGCTCATAACTTCCATTCTGAACTGACATTTTCCACACCTGGTCTCTGTCCTTTTTAATAAAGGGTTTGAACACAATGCCAATAGTAGTCACTGAGAAGTACATGATATATTTTTCCTTAAAGATAAAATAAAAGCATACCAGTAACTTAAGCTTTGACATGCCAAACTTTGTATGCAGATGAAGGCTAGTGGGCAGGGGTCAGGACTCAGGGGCATGATGGATTTCTGTGGTTGGACTGTGACAACTTGGCAGAAGTCCATATAGGAGATGAGGAGTTGCCCCTTGTCATCTTTGTGAATTGTTCAGCTAAAATAAAGCCTTACCCTCTTCTCTTTTCTCCTTGTCTATGGTGCACCACATGGAACACTTAATTTCTCAAGCTTTGGGGCTTGAGGTTTTGTTTGCTTAATTGCAGAATTGCTAATCCTAGGATTGTGGTGGAGAAGACTAAAAACAAAATAATAATAATAAGAAATACTCAAGACAGAGTAAATCTTGTCAAGTAGTATGATTTGTTTCTCAACAGCACAGATCTATAACCGTGAAGGTGCCTTGTGAATCCCTTGATCTACTAAAAACATGATTTGAACTGCTGGATGGAGTTTGCTTTTCAGATGCTTGGCATTACTGCACACAAAAAGGAAAAAAGATGTTCATTTCTATAAAGGGAAGTTCTGTTCTCTGATCGGTATGTCTGACGTGATGGACTAGTCTTCTGGGGAGCTGGAAACTGTGATGTTTACTGTGGAAACTTCACCTGCAAAGGGGTTACTCACTGTCTCCATTTACTGTATATCTTTTCAGGCATACTGTTATAATTAGGTGGTACCCTACAGTTTTAGGAGGGATGTTCCCAGGGTCCCCCACTGACACTGAGGGAGACATGCCAGCTTCCTCCTGACTGGGGAAGCAAGACAGACATAAGTGTAGTGGAAAGGGTAGATTTATTGTCCTGCTGCAAACTGCAGCAACCAGGCACAGGGCTGAAAATGGGGAACCTCAGAACAGCCTTGATTACATCATTTGCTTACCTTATACGCATCCCCATCCCCCCCCCCGCCCCCCCCCAAAAAAAAAAGTTTTTCCCCTTTATAACCCTCATTCCCTCCCAAATGAACAACCCCCACCCCCCCCCCAATCTATCCTTACCTCTTGTCCTCAGTTTCACTATCCTCATACCCCTTTTCTGATATTTATGAAATGATTGCTCTGGTAATTGCCTGTAGTCATGGATCAGCTAAGCATCTGCTCCCTTTTTGTTATCTACATGGTGCAGTTGTTCTTTACACCATTATCTTGTAGTCTAACTATATGGCCAGGGTAGGCCAGTTGTCCAGGTACCTCAACAGCCGTTAAGAAGAATGACTAAATGAGATGGATATCCTCAGAGGGAGGAGAGGTCACTTCTCTGGAAGCACCTGAGTTTGGGTGAGGGAGCAGCAGGCTGGATGTGGAGGGGCTGGGAGAGCTTCTAGGAACCAGCAAGAACTGAGCCATTTCCTGCCTCTCACAAGGCCTCTGAACTAGTTAAAATCAGGTCTGGAAGCAAGGACCTATCTGAGAGTTTATGCTGCAATGGAAGAGGATTGTGTGTAAACCCCTTAAAGTCTATTTTCTGTTATCCCTAGTCACTTTGAATTTTCATTATTTAAAAACTGTTTATCCTTTTTATATTATCCTTTTCTATTTTTATATATATTATATAAAAGGGATATATATACTTATATATTTTAAAATACCTTTTAAAATATATATTCTAATAATAAAACCAGGCTTCTATTTTCAAATCTTTTTAAGTCTTTCCAGAGTTTATTATAGGAGAAGGTTTCAGCATGTCTTTTTTAAGGCCCTGGCCAAAAAGGTTGTGACTTCAAGTTTCTCTTGGCTCCCATCTCCTAAGTCAGAAGTTTGTTCCCTGTTGGGCTCCAGTTTGACCCAGCTGAACTGTGTTACTCAGGTACTTTCATCAGTTTCAAAACACCTGAGTGCAATAAGCTTTTTCTGTTGGTTTCTAGTGAGGTTTACCCCTAAAACATGCCCTTAGGCTCCAGGAACTATCTGTATGCTGGAGGAGCTCCCTGATACTGCACCACAAATGGAAGGGGGCTGAGGCCGTGTATCTGACTGCTGGTGCCTGTTTTTGAATGATCATCACATTCAGTAAAGGAAAAATAATTATTTTTTTTAAAAAAAAAAAAAAGCTGAATTGAAGTATTTTCACTATGGCTTCTTTTAAAAGTGGATTTAATCTGACCCATGTTCCAGTATATCACCATGTAAGTATAAATGGGAGGCAGGACAACAACTCTGATAGCTCTATAAGGTAGAAATATTATTTTCTTGTTTTGTACCCTGTACTGTTTTTGCATGTTAAAATGCCTAGAGGGAAGCTTTCACTGTTGTTTGCTTTTTCTAAGACTGTATTCTCATTTTTGTTGTTACTAGGCTCAGCTACAATTAGGGGTGAGATTCTTACTTGTTATGTTTTTCCATGTTACAACTCTCTTAAATATGCTAGAGCATTGTTTTTAGTAACAACTAAATTCTCACAATGAAAATAAGCATAGGAATGTGTTGATGTGGGCACCCACACATGCCCATATGCACTGACTTGTGCATACAGGTTTTCTCTATAAATTTCTTCTAAAGCTGGATATTTAACCTTAATATTTTAGAGGCAAATTCAGACACATAAAGCAGGTTTATAAGTAGTATAGTTATCTGAAAACAGAAAACACTTTGGTATATGTTTAGCTCTGTTGTATGTAGCTATTTGGTGGAACAGAAATATTCATGGTTTTACAACACACTACTATGCTGCTGCTGCTGCAAATTAATGTGCCGTGTTTTTTGAACTTTAGTATTTGGATTGTGTTTCCTTGATGCTTGCAGAGACATTCCCCTGACTATGATTTCTAATGAGTGGTTTTAATAGAGTCTGATCTTTAATCTCAGTGGCTTTTCATGGAATCTTGATTAAACTGGTGTAATCCAGTAGCAATTTCAGGGAAGCAGTTTTGATTAATGTGTTACAGTTTTACCTTTTTATTTTTAGGAAAAAAAATGGTGAAGAAATTACTGCATTCTCTACTGCTTAAAATTTTTTTAATATAAGAAAATGATACCCAAGTTTCGCACACACTGTAGCTGGAATATCTCTTTATAAAAGAGGTATCACCCCCACTTTATAGCCGTGGAATCTTACAAGCCTTGCCTAGGTGTCCTCCTCAAGTCTCTAAATAAATTAGCATTAGAGGTTTGCACTCTAACCATGTTTAAGATGTTACTCCAGGAAGAAGTTGCTGTAAAGCACCTATTGGGGCTATTTAAATCAGATAATATTTCAATTTGTAAGTAAGGGTAGTAAGGTTCCCTGAAACAGATAAAATTATGTCATGGTAGAGGCTCATTAAAATAAGAAGGGGAGGTAGAGGCCAGGAAAATAGTGGACAGTAGCTGAAAGAAACAGTTTAGAGGACTGAAAAAATAGAAAGATTATTTAGGCCAGATTACAGAAATAACCCTATTAGGTTGTCAAACTTTATATAGGCAAGTGGCTGTCCTGAGCTCATATAAAACAAGAAGCACAAAATAAAGTCAAACATAGACAGTGCCAAAAAGAATAGAATAAAGCTAGAAAATAAAGATGATGGAAGGAGGGGTAGAAATAAGGTTAAACAATAACCAGGTAGGAAATTCCTAATCGGTTCAGTTAGAATGCAGGCAGGAAATGAGACTGATGGATAGTTTGATGGTTTAAGCACTCACCTGGATTGTAGGAGTGAATGGACTGCTCTTGGGAGAATGGTTGGTTTTGGTTTTTTGTTATCTTTGTCTCTTCATCTGGACCAGAGAAATGTTTAGGGATGAAAGTTTTGCCAGAAGCACTAGATCTCTGCAGGAAGTTTTGTTTTAAAACAAAAAGTGACTCAATTCCCCACGAAAGGGCTAGAGTGAAAACAGCTCCTTCCTATGTAACGGAAGGCCGTTTTTCAGTGTTTGCCTGGATGTTTCCAGCATGATAAAGTTCCGCCTCTTCTGCTGGTTTCTGGAGTTCCAAGTCATACTGCAGCTACATAGTAAGCTTCAAAGAGAAGAAAAAGGGATGGAAAACTGAATGCTTACAGCTTATTTTTTCCATAAATGCCCTGACACCAATAATTATCCACTTTTTGAATTCCTTCTGAACTGTTTAAAATACTTCTTAGTAACCTTTAAAAACTGGAAAAGTTGCTTCAGATTTTTCTGCGATCTATTCCAATTTGCAGTCCTTGTTTGCTTCTTCTTGGAGGGATCTAGGTTAACTGGGCTTGGAATTAAGTGGACATACAGCAAAAATTAGAATTCAATGCCAGCTGCATTCCTCCAAACCGGACAATGCCGGCTGGGGTACGCAGACAAGGGTTTAGAGGGGGAGGAGGGAAGGTAAGAATTTTGGGGTAGAGCAAACATAAGTAGGTGGATGGTTGTGGTTGTGCTGACCTTGAGGCTGGAACTGTGTGAAGCCTAAGACTACTTTCTGATGGTGTAAATTCATTTGAATTTCATGGCTCTTAATTGTGGACTGTCAGACTTTCCCAGTTGTACTGTGGTGGAGAAGTGGAAGTAACTTTCACAGGTGTGAGTTACCGCATCTGACTTTGTTTCCTACTCAGTTCTCCACATTATTTGCATTGCGTTTAGTAAATTAGAGTCCTTTTAAAAACTTTTGAGCAGCATTTGCTAAAAATAGCTTACTTGCAAAAGACTGCTTTCATAGGATGTGCACCTGCTCATGTATAGTGGTGCTAGAAGTGCTATAGGGCTCTTTAACAAAGAAGTTTGTTAAATCACTTCACTGAGCGAATGCGATTTTTTATTTATTTTTTTTTTTCCCCAAGCTGTATTGGACTAGTCCTCTCTCTCTAGCTTGCTCTGAATGAACTGCAAACCAGCTACTGTTAACTGGATGTCCTAGCCTTTACAAGGCCTCGCTGAGGAAAGGCAGCTTATGCCACGAAGCTGCCAGCTTTGTGAAAAGGGAAATACTGGAACGCCTTCTTGATGACTGCGCGATGAATCTGAGGTCCCCTTGCATTTTCCTTTTGCTTTGTATTAGTTATTCAGACAGTCAGACTCAACACTTCTGTAGGTGAAATTATTGCTCCATGCATGTATATTTTGGAAATGGGTTTTTGCATTGTAATTATACTTTAAAATGATGCCATTTGCAGTTGGAATTTATATTCCTTTTTAAGGTAAATCAGAAGAATCTGAAGAACCATCTGCTCATAAAAAACAGCCAACGAAACTATTACATCTCGCCTTTGTATTCCATCAATCAGCTAGTCAAATATGCAAGCAGATAAAGAGGAAAAATGATCCATTTGGAAAAGTTCTTGTATACTTATGTGAGAGAAGTGTTAATATCATAAAATTCATTAAAGAAATTAGTCTTAGATGTATTTGGTGTATATATGGTATTTTAGTAAGATTTCCCCCAAATGGGGGACAAATGAAGTTGGAGAAAACTAGTTTTATGTTCCTGCTTTTTAATAGAAGTGGGGAAAAAATATTGATTATATTATTTAAAGAAAAAATATTTTGGATAGTTTCAAAACAGAGTTTGGGGGGGTATGGGGTTTTTTTTTTTTTTTTTGGTGTTTTTTTTGCTTTGTTTTGGTTTTTTTTGCTTCCCCCTCACACCACCCAAGCAGGTTTTTTTCCCAAAATCTTTGCAGGCTAAATTTTCACTGAACAGCTGCATACCCCACAACCAGACAGCTCATCTCATAATGCCAATGTGTTTCTGGGAAGAGACATTTCAGTTGCTTTCATTCACTGGGTGGCAGTATGGATTCAGAGCTATGGCTAGACAAAGTCGACATGCCTTCTGTAACTGATCTCTGGAGGTGATGCTTCTGGAGTTACAGAGCGATCCCAGCTACTGGTGACCTTCAGCAACTCGCAGCGTTGGTTTAAGGAGAAAAGCACTGTTTCAAGAAGGCTGCCTGCTGGACCCCATGGGTGTTACAGCACAGGAGTGGGGGAAGCCAACATGCCAGAGCAATGCAAGTTTGTTCTCAGCATATAGAAAGTCTGTTGTCACACTGAGTCTGAATGTAGGATCCTAAGGATATGCTTGAGCTTCTGAAGTCCAAGGTGTACTTCATGGCTGCTGTCATTTATTTTGTCTGAATGTAGCTTTGCCCAAATCTTATTTAATCTGCCTTTCTGTTTTCAGCAGACCCTAGTTTTATCTCATTTGGAACATTTGTATGCTTGCAAAAAAGTATAAATTAACCTCTACCCCGGCCCACCTCCCACTCCAAATCCCCATGCAGACCTTACAGTTAGTTTTTGAGTAAGCATTGCCCTGCATTTGACACTCATGTCTTTGGGATGCAAAATACTAGCAAGGAGTGATAAAGATTGTGTAATGTCTAAGTGTTTAAAGGTTATTGCATAAACAGGTATTCAGTATTAGAGTGGGATCCAGATTCATGTCCTCACTAAAATGCTCCCTTAAAAGGGAACTGAAAAATTAAAAGATTTGTACGTTGCATGTTTGTTATCTCTTATCAATAGCAGCTTAAATGACTGCTACTGCAAGATCTCAAAAGATGCTTTTCACTGTGCGTACTCTTCCTCCCCCTTCTTCTCTCTTGCACACCCCACTAGTCTAACAAATCAATGCCATCCAAATTGGTCTCAATTTTTCCTACTTTTTGGCACTCGCCTTCAGGATATTCACACTTGGGTTGAAAACACTGCTTAGGAGTGTGTGTGTTTGCTTTTAACAATCTTTTTTTCTTCATATATGATTTCTGTTAGCCTTTACTACATTATCCTGTTAAATCCAAACTGTTTGGAGCAGAATCTAAGCTGTATTTTCAATCTTGTAGCTGTTATAATGCACTATTGTTGATGGCTGGATGATAGGTATAATGGATTATTCATTGTATGTGTACCAAAAAAAAAAAAAAAGAAAAAAAAAGAAAATGAGATAAGGGAATGGACTAGGTTGCTTGTAACTATCTTTTATGCTGATGTGTCAAAATGATGGAGTGCCAGTTGTGCACAGACTAACGTTTCACCAGCTGAGTTGATCTTTATTAGAAATACGTTGTGATCCTTTCTAGGTGTCTTATCAGAAAGGATTTGCTTTAGAACCAAAAATAAAGAAATGCAACTCAGGGGACCTGACCTTCACTTACTGAAGTGTCTAATGGAATTTTCTGATGCCACAAGGTAGCTGATACAGCTAGTGGACAGCTGAGCCACTGAGGCGATGCGGTGTTGGAAAGGTTAACACGAGTTTGGGGTATGCCATGCAAGGTATTTTAAAGGAAACAGAAGTACTGATAACCACCCAAGAATACCCATGAGAAGGAAGGAGGCACAAACCTTAATGATAAAAAGAACTATTTAACTTGAAGGATAATCCAAGAGCAAATTTAGATGGATGTGAACAGCTACTTTGTACATGAAGACTAGAAATTGAGAGGTTCCTTTAAGAATTTTACAAATGATATAGCTAGAGATGAGTAGTCACAGTTTTCAATGATGGAGCCTGATAAAGCCTATAGAAGGGACTAGATGGCAATTACTGAAATGAGAAGAGAATGACAGGGAATTATTGAAAACAGGAAATTAATTTTGTGATGTGAATCGTTGGGTATTGGATGTGTTGGTAGATCAGGGTGTCAGGTGCAGAGTGTGAAGGCTGATTAGGTTGTTATTTGTACTGTATTTATATTGTATTAACTCACACTTAAGGGATTCTGCTTATTTTTTGCTGGTAACTAGAAAAGAATTTCTCCCTCCCCCTTTGATATGTAACTTGGCTTCTAAGCTTTATTTTAGGATTACTGCTTGTTTGCTTCCCCCCCCCCCCTTTTTTTTTCTTTCTTTTTTCTTTCTGGCATATTGGAGCTTAAGCACAAATAGAGTGAATGAAAGTGGGATGAATCAGTGTGTTCTGAGGCAGATTTCTTGGCTTTTTTTTGTCTGCCTTCCACCTGGAGAAAGACAGGATTTGCTTCCTAGCATTGTTCAGGAGTTCTAGCAAGCAAGTTTCCAGTGGCTGAAAGAATACTACTCCCTTCTCATACTATAAAGTGCTTGACAATAGCTAGCAAAAGGGGCTACAACTAGTTCAATACCCTGCCATGTTTTGCTATGATCTCTGTAGTCCTCCACACTTGGTTCACACCCTTGTTTCCTTAACACCTGTGCTCAGGAGTCTAATCCTACTTCCCTTCTAACCCATACACCTGTATCTTCTTTCCAGGGCACTGAAAAAAAAATACAATGACAGCAAGACAAGTACTAAGATCAGGCATAGGGGGTACAACCAGCCAAAAGAAGCAGGGAAGTACCGGTGTTTAGACCTTGTCAAAAGAGATTGCCTGAACTAGACCAGCAGACATTTGTTTCCTCTGCCTTTTTTTGGTCATCTTCATTCGTGTGGATGACTTCTGTAGCTGTCAGCAGGATAATTCCCTGCTCATGCAAAAGGCTGACCATTAGAGCTAATTGTGTCAAGGTGTAGAAAGTATTTTTGTCACAGGTTTTTTCCTTATTCTACAGCATATCCTACAGTCCTTTAATACCATAAATATGACACAGTTTCCAGATGGCTATGATGACTGGGCAGGACAGATATTTCTTAGTGGACTTTGAACATGGTTAGCATAGCTTTACTTGCTGCATACTGAGGCTTATGAAGAGGTGCTACTTGGGTGGTGTGATTCAAGTGTTACTGTGAATGCTGAATATACCCCTCCTAGGCGGTCTTCTGTCCCTATGCTTCCTCATTCCCCGTCTAGCCATCTTCTTGTGCTTGCTGATTAGTTCAGTATAACCTTGTGGACACAGTTCGGGTGTTTAGTAGTAGCCTAAGATATCTCAGTCTAGAATTCCTCAGTCACAGAACTGTTCTTGCTGATGGTGAAGTATCATAAATTGCAAATGTAGTTTAAAAAGCACTAAGAATATGTATATAATGTATCAGACAAGCTATTTATAGTAGAATGGGAAGCATTAAATATTATTTTATGGAATACCCAGAGTACTCATCTGTGTTTGCTTCCAGTTACACTTGTGCAAAGAAGATGAAATCACAATGGAAGAGGGTCAGGGAAGGGCCAGCAGGGTGTCCACAGGACTGGAAAGGCTGTCTTATAAGAGAACGCTAAAATGGCTTGGCTTATTGAACTTCACCAAATATACATTTGGGACAGTATGGCTGTTCTGTACAGATATCATGGAGGTGAAAGAGTCCTTTAGGCTTATGAGTGGTGATTGTATGAAATAATGGGTATCATTAGTCCACAAATATATTTAGTCTGGATATGAAAAGGTATTTAAGTATTGGAACAATATCATTCTTAAACAAAACCCTGCCATATCCTCTGCTGAAGAGACCTAGTTTGTTTGTAGGTCACCATAGGGAAGATTTCCCACACGTGTGCACCACTTTAAGGAAAGGAACTTTCTTCGCAGTTTCTAAATAACCAATGACAGTACTTACAACAGGCGATGCTGAATTTTATTTCAGACATTTCCTATTGCGGTCCATAGGAGGGAGTTGTGTGTGTGAGAGTAAAATTTGTCACTAATAAAGTTGTGTTTAGTACATATAGTCTGTGTGCAGGGGAAGGAGGATTTTAAAGGAAGAGAAAGATCTGCCTAGTCTTGTGGGCTGAGCTACTAAGTCTAACTCGGTTGAATCCTGTCTTTCTCGTTTGATAGATGCTACATCTGCATTGAATGTATGTAAAGTGTGATGATCTCTCCTTCTTCATGACTGACTACGTGTGCCAGATGTATTCAACCAAATCCATGGTCCGTTGCATATAGCAAGTAAAAAAAGGGGTGCGTGTGTGGAAAGGCTATAGCACAGATAGATTATCTTGCTAAAGGGACTGCATGGTCATTCTGTTAGAAAATGTGCTCTCCAGGTAGAGTCTGGTTCCCTGTGCCTCTCCTCCCTAGGAGAATGCCTTGATTCACCTGTGTGTGTGACAATTCCATGTCTCCACCACACGACACCAGTCACTTGGTGACTATTCCATCAGATACCAAGTTTCAGCAAAGCTGAGCAGTTCACCAATAACAGCTCTGAGGTAGTGTTCGTTTTCTTCAGAAAAGGTTGACAATAGAGGGAAATGTCTTCATTTAAGATTCCTTATTTAAGTAAGAGTATGCTAACTCCAGTGACAAGTCTAGGAGGTTACTTCTCATCAAAGCAGTAGAGTAAAAGATAGAAATTACAGGCACTATGATGTACACCCAAGGATAATTTAGGACCCATCAGCAATCTCATTGAAGTTAATGAAAATCTGCTGTTGACTTCAGTGGGAGTAAGATAAGGAGACCTGTGTAAATTATAGTGTGATTCTTAATGCATTCAGTTTCCTTTCATCTCTCTCAGTGCAATTACATTGATCCAGACATTAGATTTTTGGCATGCTCTACTTTATTAATGAGTAGCTGACCTCAGCAAAGATTTTTGGCTGATTTTGACTTCAAAATACCATTTTATATTGTCTGTAATGTATCTGTGCTCTCTTGTTCTCTTATGAATGCTCTGGTGTGTTGGAGAAAAACAGTAATGACCTTTTTTGCCATGCGTTTCTCATCTGTTTAATACTGTTGAATTTGGAAGGAGACAGGACTGTTACACATTTAGAACTTAAAACTGTACCCTGTGTCTCTTTCAAAATTTTTTTTGGTGATAAGATGGGCTCTTATTACCGCATCTCTGATATAATTCATAAATAGTTATGATAGTCTTAAATTAATGCATTTATTTTATTTAGGTAGACATGTACCATAGTAATAATGCCCCAAACATACCTTTTGATTCTGACTTGCTAATTGTTAGTGTTGTGCTATTACTCTTACTGGGTTTCTAAGCTGACCCAGTAATAACACTGGGAAATTGCATAGTGACTAGCTAATATGTAATTTTCTCCAAGCACCCAGGTGTTTTGAAGTAGACTTTATTTAAGGAAGTAGCTTCAGATAGTTCTTCAGATTTAAGCGCGACGCAAAGGGTTTGTTTTGGTTTACTGTTCTCTTTTTCAAGGTATTGATTTAAGGCTTTATCATGCTTCATTGAGTTAGGACATATCACTAGTATCTGCATGAGACTTGAGTGCTGGTCTTGATAATAGAATTTATATTTCATTTCTGAAGCCTTAATTTAAAGCATTAAATAATATATCACTGGCATGTAATTTTAACAGACCAGTGCAAATGGTCCTTAAGTCCAAGTATTAACTTTACTTATTATGTTAAAGCATAAGATTATTTATAACATTAAAGTGACCTATTGGCATTAGCAAGCGTTAAGTGAAGAAGAAGGAGTACTTAATGTTCATCTGTGCCTAACACTCATCTGAGTTAATCATGGTAGATAATTCTGTAGCAGAAAATATTCTGTCAAAGTCACTTTGAAATGTCAAATCTTGCAGAAAATCATTGTGTGGAAATCAGGTTCTCCAACACACCAAGGTATTTTTTAAGGTATTTTTTAAGGTATTTTTTAAGGTATTTTTTAAGGTATTTTTTAAGGTATTTTTTAAGGTATTTTTTAAGGTATTTTTTAAGGTATTTTTTAAGGTATTTTTTAAGGTATTTTTTAAGGTATTTTTTAAGGTATTTTTTAAGGTATTTTTTAAGGTAAACTGAACAGCACTACATGTGGTGATGCAGTTAATTTAGTGGCTATATGCACTATGATCTATTTTAGGGTTTTATACTGTTGCCCATCAGCTTACTATCTGAATATTCTCTCTATAAAATTGGTTACAAATGCAGTATACATTTTTGGTTTGCCATAAAAATGAAGAACCATTTTATCTTGGCATTTGTTTTAATTAACACAGAAATATTCTGGGCAGCTGCATAAATCATGGCTAAATTCTATCTGTTGGAAATGGGACGTTGCTTGGTTTCAGCCGGGTTTCTCAAGGACTCCTCCCGCCCTGCAGCAAGGCGAGGCCTGAGCAGCCTGGCTGGCCAGCCTGTAGCTCTGCAGCAGGGACCCTGTCTGTGACTGTAGGTGTGAGAAAACTTGTTTCAAGAGCTGCCTCAAAGAGAAGGCCCACATAGAGCCAGATGAAAAACAGTGATGCAGTTCTGTGGAAAAGGTGGCAAGGTGAAAAAAGGGAACAGAAGAGAAGTGTGAGGAAGATAGTTTTGTAAACAAATGCATCTGTTACAACAGCTTCTAACTTTGCATAAGTCTGTGCTGTGTTCACAGAGGTTAGTCAAGCGCAGTTCAGAGAAACTGAGAGGTCTGGGTTACTGCTAGCAATCTTGTTGCAACCTGAGCTCAGTGAAGGCTTATTTACTTTGCTCAAAAAGAGGTTAATATTGTGTGACTTGATTGCTGCCAGTATCTGACACCCGAACCAGGTAACCATATGTCTGTGCTGTATTGGTTCTGTGTTTGGGTGAATGACATCACCCACTGCTTGCTGTCCACATGCACTTTTCAGAGAAGCCATTCCTTGTATCAGGTGCTACCTACAAAGAGCATATCTGTGTAGTCTTCTGCAGCTGCCTGAGGCCATCAGTAGGGCTTGTTTCTTTAGATGCCTTCTGGTGCTGCACCTGATATGGTACTGACTCCTGCCCAACCTGCCTGGAACAAGAGCAGAGCTTGCTCCAGCCTCCTCCAGTAGCCCCAGCTTTCTCCCACATATTAGCACAATTGTTTCCTGCATGTGTCTGCTGCCATTCAAAGTTCTGTGGCTGTGATTTAGATCTACACCTGTTCTAGCGAATGTGGCTGGGGCTGGGATGTGCACCTTGCTATTTCTAAATGTACACATCCACCAAATGAAAACTATCCATAAAAACACCTGAATAACATCCAAGAGCTTAAGTTAGAGGAGCTACAACACGAGGAAAGACTGGACTATTTGTAGCCTGGTTGTCTAAGATGAAGGCCTTGGCAGCCTCACCAGAGCCTCTAGTAGTAGCACTTTGACTGATAAAATGTCCTCATTAAAATCCCTAGTAACTAGAATCATGTAGTCATAACTCTAGTGGAACAGGCTGAAGTCCATTGTGGTTACTTGCCCCTAATAGGGAGTATCCTTTGAATGGTCAATAAATCTTTTGAGCCTCTTATGTTCATTGAGCATTCTCTTGTTTTGTGTAAAAATCTAGGAGTTATGGTGCATGTAATCAAATGGTTTAGTGTTTACCTCTTCAAATGGATCGCAGTAGAATGTTTGCAATTTTGACTGGAGAAAGAATGGATTCAGAGATTAGATTTACAAATGTAGGTGTGACATGATTCTTTTGGACAGAAAAGAAGCAATCTGCCTTGTGCAAGGTATTCACAAAATAATTTTATAATATCAGTTGTTCTTCCACTTATTAATCTTAAGTTAAGCATAATAGTTGAAAGTTTTGGATAATATTCTAATTTTAATCTTCTGGCTGACCTTTCACACTTACTGAGATGGGACAGCCACTCGGTTATCAATAAGCACTTTGCCAGAATGGCACCTCTGAGATTTAACAACTTGAAGAACATGTAAAGAGTGGTTCAGGATAAGACAGGGCTGTGTCTGTGCCCAAAGCAATGCCTAATGGTACAACCAGAAACCAAATTCAAATTTCAGTTAAATGTGACTAATTGACCTTGTTTACTTGTGTGCCAGATGTCGCAGTGAGCATTCTAAACCTTTGATAGAGATGAATCATTATGAACCAAATAATAAATACAGTTAATGTAAGTGTGATATATGTCTGCCAGCTGACATATTTTTCTTACTTGGGGAGCTCTGTGCTGTGGAATTTCTTTTTCAAGTCTCATTTTGTTATCTTGGGAAAAGCTCCGAGTCTGAGGGATGCATTTGGAAGACGCGCTTAGTTTGAAGGTGTTGGCTCCCCTTCAAGTTTTATGGTTTTTTAAAGTCTATAGTTTCACTTATACATTCAAAGGTAGTACAAGGCCAAGATTATCAACATCTGGTCCAGATGCCAAAACCAGATGGAGATATATTTCTAAGCAGCACAGCTCATCCAACACATTTCTCCCTTACTGTCTGTACTATGAATGAAAATAGTATCATGCCTCTGAACACTCTCATTCTTTGGGCCATGAGAAACAGCAGCGAGCATGTGCTGGTTCCTGCCAAGTTCCAGACTTGGGGGATTTGGGTGTCCCTGTCTTGAACAGGGGCATGGCAATGCTAACCGGCAATATCCTCTCTGAGAGAGAGCCTCTCCCAAGCCCTGCTGAGTTTTTACCAATGAAGTTAATCTCTAAACTGAAAAAGAGGAATATTATCTGGCACAGCACCCTGATTTACTGCTGATCCCTGATTCATAAAAGTGGATTATTACTTGACTTAGTGGTATTTTCTCTCCATTTGGCCACCACTTTAAGCACTTTTATGACAACCCTGGAATGACTTAATTCTACCTTCTATGCTGTCATGATGGTTTTCATTAATAATGGTAAGGCCTTGAATCTATTGTATACTGATTAAAATATCTGCTGGAGAGCAGTTTAATTATATTCATATAAAATGTAGTTAAACAGCTGTGGTGAAGCTCATTATTACTGCTGTATATTAGTGTTTCTAGGCCTGCCTTTGCATGTGGAAAAGCAGCCAACTTTTGGTTGGAGTCTTTCCATTCCAAATGCTTATTTTGCATAGAATTCACTTGTGTGAAGGATTGCTTGGGTGTGACAGATGGCATATTCTGCAGGACGTACAGCAGTTTGGGGCAGAGTGCTTTTTTTATCCTTCTTTACCTTTTAAGTAACTAGCAGTTTTTCTGTCCACCACGTTTTCTTCAAAACTTTGATGGTTTTAACACAATTCTTGGTATTCATTTTCATTCTTCTCTGCTGATTAATGCTCAGTCTCACTGATTTTTTTTTTTTTCCTCTTACTGTTGAGTGCAGTTCCGATTTAATCTAGTTTATGGACAGTCATGATAACTTTGCAGGCTCTATCTAGCTTCTGCCCCTAACTAAGCACATGCACAAAAGTATCAGAGAAACTCAGGTAAAATGGATCTCAAGTTGTAATAAATGCTATTACAGAAAGGAATGGCAGTAATTCCAACGGATCTGATGAGGCTGAGCAGCCCATCCACCTGTGTGGCGCAGGACACGCGATGCCTCTTCGTGTCAAATTATTGTCTAGAATATTTGTAAATACGCTATCGATGGAGATTTTTACACATCATGAAGGCATCTATTCCACTGCTTCACTGATATTCCATTAGAAAATTTTCCTACTATCAAATGTAAATCTCTGTTCCTGAAAATCTTAAGTCTGTTGCTTCATTCTTATCCATTATAGGAAGGAAGAGGAGATTATTTCCTTCTTCTTTGAAATGGTCTTTTATTTACTTAGAAAAAAAAATTCAGATTGCAGTAGCAAAAGATTCAGTGGTTAAGGGAGACTAGGTCTGAATTCTTTAGAGCAAGTCCCTCTTTGCTACCTTGATTCACACGGCATTCATACATGAAGTTATAGTAGCATTAGGTTAAAATTGATCAATTCAGACTTATAAACAGGTTTTTGTTCAAGGCCTTCACAGAGTCTAGGTATTTACTGAGCATATATCTGTAGGGTAGCAATGACACCGTTTGTTAAACCAACCAAAATGACTGAGAGAAAATAGTCGAGTTTTTTGGGTCCACAAGCTCCCTTTGGGTCTGAAATAAAAGCTGCGGACTTTAGAGCTAACCACAAAATGGGAAAACTGCTTTGTGTCTGATGGGTTAATGTATCTATTTGAACTATCTGAGAGCAGAAGCTGTTCCTACCTGTGGAGTAGGAGGAGGACCTTGGTGTGAAAAGATATTTCAAAGTGGTCCGCTTCTCTTATGGGAAACAAAAGGAAAGGTAATTTATCACTTGTGGAACATAAATTACTGGGAAAAAGAGATGATCTGATTAAAACATGGTTGAACTCAGAAATTATTCTGAGCTTTCATTTAATTTTGAAATGTGTATTTTTTTTTAATTTCGTATCTGTAGGAGGAGCCAGGTGTGACCGAATGCTTAATTACATTTTTCAAAAAAAAAAAATTAATGAAAGATGCTACTTCTACTGTCTAGCCTTGTCTTGTTTCTATTCTTATACCTTCACAGCTACGGTAACACTCACCCTTAAAATATCCAAACTTTTGTCTATTTGAAGATGTTGTCTTGACTCACTTCACAAATTAGTGCTTGCTTTCAAGAAAGTGAGGCCTTATCTAATGCGTTTTTATTGATAGCACAGGAATCCTTTACAATCTCACCTAATCCTAGCTCAATTGTTTATTTTTACTGCATTTATGTCCTCCTGGAAAACTTGATATGCCATAGTGTATATTCTCATCATTTCAAACCTGGTGTTTGTATGTCCGCCACATACTTCCATTAGTGTTGGCATGTTTGAATAAAAATAGTGATTTGTCCTTTTACTTCAAGGCAGGTGACTGCACTCATATGATCATATGAAGCAGTAAGTATATTTCAGCTTATTGTTTATAGCTGCTCTGTTAAATAGTGTGTGACAAATTAAGTCTCAATAAATTATCAAGAGTATTCAATAATATTACAGCTCCACCATTAGACTTTCCAACAGGCATATATATCTGTCATACTTTATAATGAGGTGCTTTTTTTAAATGGTTAATTCATGATTAGTAGATATGTTAATAATAAATAATATTTCTCCAATGGGGTGCACAGGTCATTAGTTATAAAAGCCATGGCTGTAGCTCATTCTCATAACTCACTGTTAACTCCTGCAGCCATCCTTGTAAATGTATATATAGCATCCTGGTTTTGGTAATAACAAGATGGCTTTTAACACTTGTTAATCATCTATTAACTGCTTATAAATGAACTCTTAATCTAAAGAATGACTGATGCATCGTCTTCAATAGTTTGTTCTTTATACCATTACCATTTCTTATTTTCTGTAACATACCTTTCTCTGAATGACTGTAGGAAAGTTGAAGGATTGACTCAGCCTTGTGCGCCTGTTACAGACTTAGGAATATAATGATTTACATCAGTCTCTGGAGAGTGTTTCACTGTTGCTTCCGTTGTTCTTTTCTGTAACAGAGCTAGTTTGGGTTGGCTGTGGAATTTATTTCTTGACTTCAAATGCCTTTAAATCATTTTCTCTGTAAGTCAAAAAATATTTTGACTTTACAAAGTATAGATAAAATCCAAGCATTTATTGCTGATATTCAAAACAGACTGCATAGCTTCATGTTTTTATGGGAGAAGAAATAAAAAGTAAAAACAATCCCCCCATCTATGCTTGGCTGCTTATGTTAAGGTTACATGAGAGAGATCTCTCACTCTGCAGATACCCCGTTCCCTTCCTGGCAGGATGGTGGTTGGGGTTTCACCTTCCCTGGGTGCCTTCCCGCAGAAGTGCAGTCAGTTGGTTCTCCATGCTGGGGCCAGCCTCTCCTTTTGCATCTCCTCACATTGGAGGCCTCTCTGGCCTTTACTCTGGAAGCCCTGCTGCTCTTTGCTTGAGCAGGAGACAGCCTGGACACCCTCTCAATTACAGCTAAGGTTGTTTCTCTTCCATAGTTAAGTAAATACTACTGTATCACAAAGTTATTCTCTCTTGTACTTAAATCCTTCTTTGGCCCCTGGCATTCATCAGTGCGGATATCATCTTTCACCGAATCTCATGCACTGTACCAGTTTGTAAGCTTAAAATCATGTTACAGATATCTAAACAATTTGGTTGTATTTTGCTTGGTTTTGCCTCTTGAGTGAGACTAGACAGTATGTAAACACACTATTTTGAAGCAATACACAGCTGCTTCATCTTAGGCAAAATATAGCAGTTATTTTTTCTGAATAAATTATCACTGAAAAATAAAAATATAACCACTCTGAATATTGCCTGAAATGTTCTTAGTAGATATGCTAGTGACAAAGCGCTATGCCCAGGAGATGTACGATTAGAAGATGTAGTTTTAATGCTTGTGGTTTTGGAGAGCTACTGATATTTACTGTTTTCTTCTTATAGCTGCCAAGCTGTTTCTGAAGCTTACCCATCCACTTGTTAAGGCTTTCCATTTTGGTTACCAGCAGTACATTTCCTCAGTTAAAGTATCAGTTTGTTGTTTCCCTTGCAGACATCAGATCACTTGGTCCAGCTCCATCCTTCTCCCATAAAGTGCTGTCTATAGACTTTATTTAATGTACCTGCCAAAGACACTTTTCTCCTTTTTATTGATATGGAGGCACCAGGTCAGCCTTCAGAAAGAAGAGGAAGAAATGAAAAAGCTACTTTTGTAAACTGGAAAAGAATGGTGTACTAGTTCACTTAAAAGAAGAATGAGATTTGCTTGTGGTATATATCATCATCTAAATGTGATGACTGCCTGGGTGCAATTATACAGTTATTTTCTCCTTTGTGATATTGTATGATTGTGTAGACTAGCCTAGCAACACACTTGGGGATCCTATTCATGGTGCAAGTCTAGTGATTTTTATGCAATTAAACAGGAAATAATTTGGTCTATTGTTTGCAAAATAACTTTGTTTTTATTGAGGCTGTTGATGTTGTCCTCAGGATGGATATTAGTGGGGAAAGGGGAGGTTTAGTGCTAGTAATGACTGGGAGGGGAGAGGCAGAAAGAATCAAGTTCAGCTTGGAAATTTCTGGGATCTTGCCTTTCAGGCAAATATTTCTGCTGCTGGGAAAAGAAAGACAAATGTGCACAGTCTCTTTTCAGTCTAAAATGACTCTTGGGAAGAAACACCACTGTAGAGCCAAGGAGTTATGGCACAGATGACAGACACTGACTGTGTGTGGCTTCCATACCACACAGCAAAGTAGTTGGTTTTTAATGTGGGGGAAAAAAAAACACTGGTGAGAGAACTCCAGGGAAAAATGAAGTGTGATTGTGTGGGAGTGTCTTAGTGTTAAGTGGGTGCTGTTAATAGGGCAAGATTTTAGAGTTTAGGAAGGAAGCAATGGTGCTGAGGTATGCCTGTATCTCTGGTGGTGATAATACTGGGCTGACAAATGGGCTGCAGAAGTAGATTGATTTCGAGGAGGAGATTTAAAACCAGAATTTGTTGAAGACATCACAGTAAGGGCCAAAAATTTGAGGGCTCCTGAGATTTAGCTTAAACTATTTGCATGATCCCTGAGGCAATCTGAACTTGGCTTGAATTTGGGATGATGCAAATTTGATCTGCACTTGTGGCAGGGAGAAGACGACCCTCGTTCGAAGGATCACAGGCTAGTTTGTCTCCCTAGAGCTCTTTATGTGGCAGTGCTGCAAGGGCAGATGGCATATATGGGAGGTGAATGAGTGCACAGCAAGAAGGAGATGCTGTGCTATCAC
This sequence comes from Dromaius novaehollandiae, assembly GCF_036370855.1. NCBI lineage: Eukaryota > Metazoa > Chordata > Aves > Casuariiformes > Dromaiidae > Dromaius > Dromaius novaehollandiae. The sequence continues at coordinate 13,048,270 of NC_088108.1, forward strand.
TGAATCTGTCTCAAAGTTGTTCTAGCAGGGAAGTAATACACAAAGCTTATCCTTAAGCCCAACCTTGAGCTTGGTCCTACAGTGGAGCTCAGTCACAGTGCTCCATCTTCGTCCTGGCTGGCGAGCGCTTGGGGCTGTTCAGTCACCAGGCTTCTCCACACTGTGCTGCCAGCTGGGGATGCAGGTGCGCCTGGCTTTAGGACTGGGCAGAGCTGGCTTTGTACACGCCAAGATCTGACCAGGAAAGTCAGTAGTGCAGAAGAATGGCCTGCTGTGTTGCAGCTTAGTAATGAAGTAAACTAGTACTGGGAATGAACTAAATTAGTAATGAACTAAATTAACCTCTGTGAAGAAACTGTTCTTTCTCCTTTCCTGAAACAGAAGGCATAATGTTAGGCCCTCTGAGTAATGGAAAACAATAGTCAGCCCTTCAAGGGAATTCAATGTTACTTATTTTTTCTTTATTTAAAAAATATTTTCTCTATTTAGTATTATTTTTAGATAAAACATTTCACATTTTGCTAATCATGAAACAGAATATACAGAGAATGACACAAATACATAAACCATTTTGTTGTAGCTTGTAAAACTGCATTACAATTCTGGGCCTGGTTTTTACTCAAATGGGCAAAAAATCCTGTATCTTTATTGTTGCTGAGAACTATTCTGCATGTGGATACTGATCCAAAAATCTGATGATGTCCATAAAATCCTGTGAATAAGGATTTCATGTCATTGTGAGGCAATATAGTACTTTGTTAACTGGGTTCAAGATAGTTCGCAGTTGTACTCAGCACAGTGCAGAGCTGAGCTAATGGAGCAGTGTTGTTTCTGCCCCTGGAGTGTGCTTCTCTAGCACTAGTTCAGAGATGCCTATGTGGCACAGCGTAGGGATGCTCCTCTTTTAGCAAGCTGAAGTCTGCTTACTTTTTAGCACTTGAGATTAAAGCACTTGTTTCAGTGCTCAATTATTTCAAGACTGAACTGAAAAAAGCATTCTGCTTAAGGACCCTGAGCTGAGGCCTTACTCTGCATTCATAGGTACTGCTTACAAATTACCTTAAGTGTAATGGATTAACTCCAGGAGTATGGTTCTTGAATATTCAAGAAATCCATCAGCTGGTTTATAGGTGTGATTTGCATCATCAGATAATGTCTTTAGTACATAATGTATCTGCTTTTCTTTGTGCATGATGTATGTTTCTATATTCTGTTTTTTCTTTGAACATGGAGTATGTGCATCACTGGTTTTGCGTATGCTCCGCTATGTGAGAGGTTCATTTCTGAACTGCGGTATTTGAAATATGTTCCCAGCAGACCCTGCATAAACAGTGAGCTGAAAGGTGGCCCTAGGGCAAAGAACTGAGATATAATATCAATGTGTTCAGACGTTTAGCCGATGAGTGATGAGAGATTTAAAGGCTTTCTGTTTCTCTACTAAAAGATATGAGGAAAAAAACAAGTATGTAGAGAGTGGGGGGGAAAAAATGGATGAGGTGCATGGAAGCCCAAGGGTGTGTTGTCCTCATCTCTGGAGAGCGGGAAAACCCGCTAGTAGCGAAGCCTGACAAGGAAGGATCCGGGTTCATTTGCCAGACTAGCTGCATTTCTGACGTGTTCATGAACAAGTCACTCTGCCATTTTGTGCTCACTTCCATTTCTGAAAAGCAAGGATGCCACCAGCTCCGAGGCTGCTGAGTGAACAAGTGATGCAATGATGAGCCACTTCACAAAGCAGGGAGAAAAGATCATGTGGTTAGTTTGGTGTTGCAAAGACAGCCTCCTCAAAGGTCCCCTCTCCACAAAACACATCAGAGAACATACCTTTATTTCTGTCTGGCAATCCTCAACTGCCTTTTTCCACCTGGCTAATGTTTAACAGAACCACTTGTCCTAGGTTGACTCACCTTTATTTATGCAGCCCCCAAGGTGATGGCACTTTGGAATAAAAAGCTATGCACTCCCCCGGCAGCCTTTGCTAGCAGTACTGCAGTAAAATGAACAGATTCAGCTGCCTGTTCCAGAAAGGGCACATGAACTAATAGTTTTTCTTTACTGATCTGATCTGTGTTGTCCCCACTCTTTTGAGGAAGCTTGGTCACCCTGAACAATATGACAAGGTAGCAAGTGCTTTCTGCATTTCAACCTCCATCTCTTCATTGAAATCAAAAAACATTTTGTCATGATGATAATGTAGCTCAGCCTATTTTCACTGTTATTTCCAACCTTCATTCTTTTTGTGCCTCTTGACTATAAATCATTTTCGGTGCTCACCATACAAAGCACACATGAGCATATATAAACTGCTGATTATTAAACTGTTTTCTCCAGTCCCATTCTGCATGAAAGGCCACTGTCTGCTGCTTCAGATTTAGTAAAATATTTTCCAGTCAACAGGAAATTATTCCATCTTTTGTATAGAGAGAAGATGAGATTACTTTGTTGCATTCATGTAATACTGTATTCATCTGGGATGTTCTATAGCTCATTGAACTTTGTGTAGCACAATAATATTTGATGCCATGAAAGTAAATCAGCTTCAAACTATTTGTGTAAGATAGTGATATGAATGGAAAGGGGAATTCCCTGTATCATGTAAGCTGTTGCTGTGTGGTTTTCTTTCATGTCCTCGCTACAAATTTTGGAGCATTAGTCCTGGCTTGCTCCTATTCCATATCCTTCCAGTGACAGCTTTTCAGCTTTGGGGTGATGAAATGTAGATACTGAGTAGCAATTGGGTTATAAACCATACAAACTATTCACTATGTTTTTCTCACACACTTTTTTGTTTTCCTGTCCTCCCTCCCTTATTTCTATTTTCCCTACTTGTATTCCTCATGTACATTACAAACTACTGCTTGTCCTCCTTCTTTGCTCCATCAGGAGTTTTCACCTGCATAAAGCCACTGTGTCATTTGTACTCCACACAGAATCTCACTTCTCTCTTTTGAGAGGAGATTGGCAGAATTTAGCATGATTCACCATTTAAAGTGGCTTCTACAGTTTCCTCCTTTTCCTCTATTTGCCGTTATGCTCTCTCTGGATGGAGTTGCATAGGATTTTCTTTCCAGGTTTTGGGAATTGGTCCATGAGCTTTGTCTTCAGTCTTCTGCTCTCCTTCCTCTACAGCTACTCTCAAGGTTGTCTCCTGTGCTTAACCAAATTAAACTCTTGCAAACTTCTAAACTTGTTACAGATCATCATTCTGTCCTTACAGCTAAAATTCATAGCAGCTTTGCACTCTTTTATTTTGTGCAATGTCCTTTCTAGACTTGAAGAATTCGGTCTTTCTCTTCTCATCTCCATTCACATGGCAACACCAAAGAGCATATTCTGAGGCTGTCATTTTCACTATATTGCTATTTTCTCTGCTGATCCACAGGCTTTACTTTCTTGTTCCACTAAGCATGTGGGGCTTGCCTTTACTTTCAATCCCCAGGAATTAGGTCAGTCCCTACCTATCATATGTCAGTATTCAGATGTCAGCTTCCATCTTCAGTCTGTTGTTGACTATCTTCATAGTCTGTGTTAGATTTTTTTCAATAAACTATCTTTTATTTTCTCTCATGTTGAGTGTACTTGTTATGAAAATTTTATTTGTATGCATAGGAAGAATTTGACTTGAGTATCTTCAGAGGCCTGTGGTGTATGAAAGGCATGTTCTTCTTGGATGGCGTTAGGTATCTGGTTTGGATAATTTGGAGGCTATGCTATCCTCATGCTTACACATAATTTCTTATGCAAAGACACCAGAGAATGAATGAGTAAGAATGAACACTAATTAGACAATTTATTGTATTTTCTACCCAGTTAATGGTTGCATTAACTTAGCAGCAAAAATTGAAGTCTGTTTACAAACTGATAGAAGGAGGAAATTTTTCCCATTCATATAAATACCTTTACTAAAATGATACAGGGCTTGTGGTACATATAGGAATAGAACCAAAGATGCCCAGCTTCTGGTGTAATTTTTCAGTGGCGTATTATTAACATGGGAGATTATCCTGGGTGTGTGATGTAACCCAGATGGATTTGATGGGTTCTTGCAGTGTGCATATGCAACTCTTTTTCCAAGGTAGTCTGGGTACTTTCTGCTCATTTAAAACTGAATTTCCTGCTTGTCTTTGATTACAGTTCTAGTGTCTTCCTTGAAAATGTAGAGATTTTTCCTTCACTGTCCAACTTCTCAATTCTTTTGAGAACCGGACATAAAGTGAGACTTGTGCCCAGTATATTTGTGTCATTGTAATGGATTCCTGTGACTGGATTTGCCTAAGAATGACAAGATGCCTCTTTGGAAGATCTACCTCATGAAGGCTGTTGTAGTCGTATTGAGCATTATGTAACAAATTATTCTTCAGTTAGCTTTAATGATGATTAATTTGAACAGATAAAAAGCAATCTCATGTTAAAAACTGAATAGTCCCCAGAGAATACTCCCATCAGGTATTTATACACATTGGTAAAATCCCTCCTGAGCCCTTCTCCTCTCCATGCTGAAGAGCTCCAGCACTCTCAGCTTCTCCTGGTACGCTGAATGTTCCTGTCTCTTAATCGCCACCATGCATTCTTTGCTTGCCAGTCTGGTCCACCACTTGGTGTGGGTCATCTCTTTCCCCTCCTTCCCTGTTGTTCCCAGTTTAAAGCTCTGCTCACCAGCCTGGCCAACCTGTTGGCAAAGATACTCATGCCCCACTTGGTCAGAACTACTGACACTAGAGTTTTACTTTATCTAGGTAGTCAGTAACAGTGGTAGGAGTACTTGTGCATATGAAAATTTTATGTATGACTTCAGTACTTTGAATGGGGTACCAGATGCAGTCTGGTATATATTTGAAAGGAAATACAGAAAAGGATTTTTCTCCTCCCTCAAGCAAAAGCATTTAAAGGCAATTCTGCTACGTTGAATTATCATGTCCTTGCAGTACATTGATTTTCATTGCACTGTACCATGTCACTTGTACTAATTCCAGGTGGTAGTTGTCTGCATAGAAATGTTTTCAAAGGGGAAAAAAAGAAAAAAGATGGCTTTCCTGTGCTCTTCCTGATGTTTGACCTCGGTAAAGCTCTCACTGTTATTGATGACTCTTTGTCTTATCAGAATCTTAACTAAGAAGCCGGGACAGTTCTAATCCTCTTTTTCACAGGTTTTATTCTTACCTTTTCCTGCCTGTTTTCACTCTGTTCATTTCAATTGTTTCTCCTCTGTTACAGCGTTCTTTGCTTTTTTCCTGTTCTACTTTTCCTGATTTAACTCGAAGCTGTTTCCATGCAGGTAGTCGAACTTTTTTTTTTTTTTTTTTTTTTTTTTTTTTTTTTTTTTTGCCTTAGCTTTCTCCTTTGGGCAGTAATACAACTCCCTACTACTGGTTTAAGCATTAAAGCTCTCTGACCCGTCTTTTTATCTCCAAAATTGTTGTTTGGATACTTAGACAGAAGTAGTGAGTTGTTTGTGGGTTTTTTTTTTTTCTGCTGTTTCTCTGCCTTGTAAATCTGTTGGCTGCTTTTTTGGAGGGGAGCCAAAACTTGTTCCTGGGTGACAGGGTTGAGACCAAAAGCCATTCTGACACTGAAGTACCTCGATCAGAGGGATTAGAAAATAAAATCAGAGCACAGTAAATCTCCTTCATGGTGATATCTGTACCACTCCTTGGGGTTAATTTAACAAAAGACTACTTCTAGTGAAAAGATTAATGCCGCAGCAGTCTCTCCTGTGCCTCAGACTTTATAGTGTACGTGTAGGGACACCAAAGCAGCGGTAATGGGACTTAACCGAATCAACTCGGCAGGCAGGACAGAAAAACGGTTGACGCTTTAAAGAATGCCTGCAATTAGTTTGAATTATGATGCCCCCATCTCTAACGTTATCTTGCAGCCTGATTCAAAATTGTCAATGGAAAGACCATGACTGGGATTGGAAATACATTAACGTTACAAAGTGAAATCATTTATATTTTGTGATGAAAACTTGGGTATGTGATACAAGATTTTTCTGTTTTTTAAAGTAGCCAATTTTTTAGCTTTCTTCTTCCTTTTTCTTTCCTAAATTCTTTCTTTTTTGTGGCTGAGATGGTGATGGGACAATACTAAATTAGAACAGTGCAGCAGATGCTATTTCCTAATGCAGACTAAAAGGAGAACATTTTGCAAAAGTTTCTGTCTTTTTTTCCCCCCCTCTCTCTGTAATATATTACAATGTATTTAACATGAAATTCTTATCTTCTGTGGCACCAAAAGACTTGTGGGGGTTTTTTTTTTGTTTGTTTTTTTGTTTGTTTGTTTCCACCTAATAGATTTCAAGTCTTTCAGCCACTGGAAGGGTCTTAATCTTATATCTCGCTTGAATGTCGTCAGCTATGGAATGGGAAGGCATCTTCCATCAGCTCTATTGGGGTGGCATGTGTCTGGCTGTGTGCACATTGAGGAGGGGCATAATTTCTTAAACACTTAAAATTGATAGACGTTGACATTTCCCTTCTCTCTCTCAGCTGCTCGCTACATCTTCCTCTGTTGTGCCAGCACAAGTGTTTGTGAGATTGCATGGAGAGCTGGATCGGAGACTTCATGCCAGTTAAAACCACCCTGAAAAATGGGAGTTACTTTTAACCTGGATCAGTTTGTCCCATGACTGCACATACGCTTGTGCTGGTGCAGGGTGGGAGTAGCAGCAAGGGAGCAATGCATCGTGTTGGGGCAAGGCTTGTTTACACCAGCTAGAGCTGTTCGTAGAGCTACGCAATAATGTGGTGGTGTTTTATCCCAGCTCAGAAGTTTTCTAATTTGCCATGAGTAGCAAGTAATACTGTTGTATTAACTGCTGTTAAATACTTGTATTTGCAGAAGAACAGATTGTGATGAAATTTAAGCTTCTTTGAAGAGCTCGGACAGTGATGGCTGTTTAAAAGGCAAATACTTGATAGTTTTCATGCTAGTTCAGTAAAAAAAAAAAAAACTTCTTGCCATCTCAGGTTGTTTTTTGGACTGTCCTGTGTAAATTATATGCAGAGTAAATATGTAAAGTAAACCTGATTTAACTCCTCCGCTTCCCTTTCCCCTCCCCAGCCCTCCTGTCCCCCAATTAAAACAAACAAACAAACAAAAAACAGCACCCTCTGCCACTGAATCTTTCTACTTTTGGACACTGGATCAGTTACTGATCACATTTGTTTACCACTGATGAAACTCCACTGACCCAAGCAGCCTGCTCTTTGCTTTCTTGGGTGTAAAAGGAGTGTCGGGATGAGCAGGTATACCTTTGTCTTCTGTCTGTCATGCACGCACACGCAGCCCACCTCTGTCATCCACCAATCTGAAGAGCTCATCTGAGCACGAGCTCACTCAACACTCTGTACGCGTAAAGGAGAAACTTGCAGCGTTGAGACCTCTTTCTCAGTATTGATGTTGTGAACATCTGCAGTGTTCTTCTCTTGAAGCACCTGAGAAGAGTTCAGTCTAGAGCTCTGAAGGCATAAGAGACTTATTCTTGAAGGTCCTTATATACCGTGGTCTTGCTTCATCTCATTTGTACCATCGTAACTAGGACTAATACTGAAAAAGTGAGGAAAGAATCAGGCCACAGGATGCTAATTTGCATTTTCAGTTTCAGAGAGAAGCACAAATGTACTCTTCCAGGCAAATGTTTAATAAGCTTTTGGTCTTTAAAAATGTGAATAATTTATTGAGGTTCTACTCACTTGCCATGTTTCAGAAGAGTATAAAAACTCTGCAATATAAAATAACTCAAAAGCAATGCAAGTTGATGCAACAGTGAATAAAATGTACTTTTTTGACCATAAAAAGTTGATTAAAATTAATAAATATAATTATTAAACAAATATCTGTCATGTTTTGATTTATTCCATTGCTATTTAATAAAAAAAGACAGCTCCAAGATTGACTTTGCTTACCTGACTTTCTACTAAATCATACTTTCAGTTGCCAATAATATTGAGAGGTATAATGGATGGTAGAATTTGGTCTGTTGTTTTCAGCAAAATTCCTTGAATGAAACACCTCTAAAACTTCCACCTGCAATGAAATGAGTCTGCCTGGCATTTTAATGTTTAAGTTGTTGTAATGTGATTTATTCTCTAGGTGTAATCCTTTTCTCATTTAGAAAAAAGGGGGAGGCAGAGGAGAAGAGAGAACAAATCTCTTATTGGACTAAAGTAAAGTAAAATCGCACTTTTCAGCACTCTCACATCCGATCTGTGCCTGCTGTATGTGCCAGAGGAGTCAGGATAATGGGCAGTTCAGGGCTATCTTTTCCAATTGTCTCCAAAATTAAGTTGTGGGGACCAGAAGTTACAGCATTGAGCTGTTTCATTATGAAGATTTTGGGCGCACATAAACAGATCTCTTTCTAGCTTCAGGTTTATGCAATATTCATTTGGTGTTGGAGAGAGCAGTTGCTAATTTTTCATCTCTTCTCAGCTGAATCCTTTGGCCTTTCAACTGCCCTGGGCTCATCAAATGGACCCATACTTGTGAGTGCTTATGAAGTTAGTACTGCATGTCACCCTGAGTTTTGTGATAAAGGCTTATTATTTTTCTGTTTATTTCAATGAAAGTCTGCTTGTTTGCTTGCTTTTGAATACTTACAAGTATTATGGAGTCCAGCAAGGCACTCATAAATCTTACCAGAGTTTGGTAAAATAGGGGAGAGATGCAGGAAAACAAATATATGCAGTAAAAGTGAAATATGTCTTGGGACAAGTTATATAACAGTTGCATACAGTTAATTATGAATGAACACACATTTTGATGATTGATTAAAAAATATCAGAATGTTCCCTGTAACACAGAATGATGCAATTCTTTTTTTTCCCGCAGATATTTAAAGTACCAACCGTAGATAAATCTGACACTTTTTCTTCTTTCGCTCAGAAATGTAAACTCAGACAAGTCATTAAAGAAAGTGGCACAAAGAACGCTGGGTGTAAGATTTTCTGTAGATTTTTCTATTTAATATTGAATAATGAGATAAGGCCAAGAAGCAGATTTGTGGAGGAAACATTTCTTTTGGGGGAATTTCTTATAAGATTTTCTGTATGGCTTGTTTTTTTTAATGCTGAACTTTTAGATGCAAAAGTCTCCATCAGTGCAGAGAAACAGCATCTTTGATTTAGTCAAATGAAAGCTGCAGTTCTAATTAGGCTTTAGCTGGCTCTTCAGTAACGTGCTCTGGCAGAACGTCAGTCTGGCAAATACCTATCCAAGGAACCAGCATTTACCTGAGGAAGAATGATTTAGTGTTAAATTGTATACCCAGGACTTACTGGACTTAAACCTAATTCTGTTTTTACTTTCAACATTTGAAGCTTCATTCTTATTTGAAATAGTTTTTCTCTAAAATCTCCTGTTTAAACTTATTTAAAATGTCTTTAGAAAAGGGTATTTTCTGAAGAGTTTTCTAAAAGAGGCTGGAATTTGGATTTATTTTTTGAAATCAGATATTGTTAAATTACTTGGAGCATTAGCTCCTAATAGAAATAGACTCTTTCATTCATGACTCCTAGGAAACAAGTCTGTTTTGAGGCCTGCTGTCTAGCTGTTTTTTTCCTAGGTTTAGTTTATTCCATTAAAAGCAATGTGTTTAATCTAAATGTTACGTGGTACTGATCGTACCTGTAAATATGTCCAAGAAAGAAAACAGGCCCATTTAGCAAGATCTACATTGCAAACAAACTATGCTGAATGGGTTTGTTTATTTTTACCTTTAATTCTTTGCTGAGAAATTATTTTTACAAGCATACGCTTTTTCTGCTTCTTTAAGGAATAAGTTGATTTTTTTTTTAGGGAAATATCTAGATTTCCAGACATAAACAAAATTGTTGTGAATGAATATATTTTACAAGGCTGGTTTTTGTTTTCAACACTAATTCTGTATTTTTAATAACTTACCTTTGATAAAAATCTATAACAGAAAAAAATGCAGCATTATTTTACAAATGGAATATCTAGAGATGATATTTTAAGTCTGAGCTCTTTAATTTAGCTTTGATCTTGATATGTCAGTGTAAGAGTAATTTTATTCCTAAACATCACTATGAGTTTAATTATGTGATTCATTAAAGTTATGATTTTTTCTGCTCTAGTGTGCAGAATGTAATGCAGTAAATTGTTTAGTTTTAAATGACAACTTAATAACAGACTTCTTTGATGCACTGAACATGTAGTCCCTGTGTAGAGTATGATTACAAATGTGTATATATTTCTATTTTGCCAGTAAAAGATGAATACTATTTATGTATTTTATTTATATGAGCTAGGAACCTTATTTAACATGCATATTATCTCAGAGAAGCTCTACAGGCCTGGTGCAAAAGCTCACTGTGACAGTATTTCTCCTTTATGCTGGCAGAGTAAAACCGTGCCATGTGGTATATGCTCACGTTGTGAATGTGTGTATTATTTTAATTCTGTGGTGCAGCAGTATGTCACACGCTTCTCTAGTGGCTGGTTCCCTTTCGGGTTAACAGTTTGCTGCTTCTGGGGAGATACCAGCCAATGCCCAGAACAGGGCCTTGAAATCTGGATAAACCCTGGTTTCATATTTTGCGCATAAATTACTCATATTCTCAAGTAGCATTGCAGTCAGCCTGTGAATTCATGTCATGTACATTCTGTGTCATGTCACTTACTGAAGTCAAAAGAAAAATAAAACATATCTGTGAGTAGGCATGTGACTAGCATTGGGGCAATCTGGAGGTAGGGAGAGAAGTGCGGGTGCTGGTGGCATTAAGAAACAGCCATCCCCAGCTTCTGAGGGCCAGTGTGTGTTTTGGCATGGGTCTGGAGCTGGATGGGGCATGGACTGCCACAGTGGCTGGGTGGCAATCTGTATTAGAGAGGAAAGCAACCTATGGCTATGTCTCAGGGCTTGCTATCTGCCTCCTGAATAGTTTGGCAACCTACTTGACAAAGGAAGTCTTTGTATGATCTGTGGAGTGAGCAGCAACCTGCACAAATATATATGTATATACACACATATATATGTATATATATAATATTTTTAAAAAAGGCTCTGGTGATCTAGTGCCTTTTCAAAATATTTTAGAAAAGGTGGCAGCCTTTTTGCATTTTGTTCTGTAATGTGCATCTCAAAAGTCAGACTCATATATTATTCCTTTCTTTCTTTCTTTTGTCTAGCACTTTTATTATTTTCCCATCTGTAAATATTTACTGGCACAGGCATAACTGATCAAAGATATCAGGGATTCAGTTGCTTCTGAGTATTAGGACCTTTCTAACTTCTTGACAATGCAGAATTAATGGCATTCTTATCTTACAGCAATGGGCAAATTGTAGTCCCTGCTGATAATTAGTTCAAAGATTTGCAGAAAACTATTAACTGTTTCTATTTTCTTTCCTTTCTTCTGTGAATTCTTGGCATGATTAAGAGTTTGGATCAGTATCTTTGAAAATCAAGGTCTCCTCTTATCCACAGAGCAAACACAATGTGCTGTTAGCATGCAAGTCTCTTGGTGGTACCTTACCAAGACATGATAGTCCAGCAGAGGGGTCCTGGCCCCAGCTTTGGTCTCGGACTCAGGCTGGGCGCAGGCTTTCCTCACTGCCTGCTCTGCTGATTGAGCCTGGGCACCGCCCAGCGCTTACAGGCTCACACTTACCTGTAAGCAAGGTCTAGCTGCTTTATGGCTTCACCCATAATGTTAACTATGATCTTCAATATTTTATGGGTTGGAGCTGTCATTTGCTTAGTGGTGGTTTTGTGATAAGAGCATATCTTAAGAGGGATGAAATAGTTTGAATTGTTTCTTATTGTTTCATTACTCTGGGTAATTAGATTTCACAACGTATTAAACACGTTCATCGCTTCATGTTCACTTGGAGGTAAATACTATTTAGGTATCAAGTGTCCGGCTGAATCTTTTCTATTATTATTATTTATTTTTTATTCTATTTTTTGTTTTTTTATTTCCTGGGGTTTTGTTGAACCATGCAAGATCAGAGGAAATACTTTCTCTCGTGGAAATAAAGGAAATGGTACAATTAGTTTCTTTGAAAAGTCAGATTTATCAGTCAGAATTCTATCTGTATTTGTGTACATACAGATATGAGATGATTACAGTGTGGGGGAGTGGACATTAATCAAGCCCATGTTAAGGAATCCAGTTTTGGACACAAACGTTGGAGGACATGAAGCTGTTCGAGCGTGCTGCCCCCGCCCCGAGCGTTGCTCGGAGAGCAGCAGAAGGGCGGCCAGACAAAACAGAGTTCCGTGTGGGTTTGGAAGAATCTGGCGTTAAAGAAAGTTTCCAGTGTTTGTTAAACACAGTTTGATTTATTTGGGTCTATTTATATCTATGCAACTAAACAATTATGCAGGGAAAGATAAGTGACTGTTTCGGACACTTTTAAGTCCACACTAAAAGTGGGATTTTTTTTTTTTTGTGGTTGTTTTTAAGTAAAATGTCTAAAACAAAATTTGAGGGGCTTCTTTATTCTCAATTTAGTGTAAGTTGGGAGAGCATTAACTCTGCAAATCTATTACTGTGTCTTATCTCTCAGAAATCAGAGCTCAGTTACCTTCACCTTTGTTCCCACCATGAAGTCTGATGAACAGGGATATCAAGTTACCAAACGTTTTCAGACGGAGAAGCAACATGCTGTCTTTTGTTTTGACACTTTAGTTGAAGTTTACACAGGCTTCATTTGGTGAATTTCCAGACCATCGTCCTGCCAAGGATTCAGTATGTTTATCATAGCGTGCAGTCAAACTTAGCTTCCAGACCAGTTTCGCTTTAACAAATGGTAGCTGTGAGGTTGAAAAATGAGTGGTGCAATGTTTGCTTCAGTCATGGGGCAGTTATGCTTAGCTGCACCAAAGCCTGAGTTGTATCGCTTCCCAAAAGATGGTATCTGTTTCATTTAGCTTTTCAAATATTAGTCTACTTCCTACTTTCAAAAAAAGTCTGTTGAACTTAGCTGGAAATGTTTTACAAAAGACTTGTTGGCTCTTCAGGTTTTTAGACTTCAGAAAAAAAAAAAGATACTGGAGTGATTAGCAGCACAGTATTTCTTAAGACTTCCTGAATACAGGAATGCTTCTTTTATACCATACTTGAGTTGTTGTGAGGGCAGGATTGCCCAGAAGTAATAGATTTTAGGTGATAAATTTGATCTCAGCACCTCTGCACTTTTCTTGTACAAAGTATGTCTGTGTTTGATTTATGCTTCTTCCTCCTTTTAGTAAAGCCTCTTTGCAGGCTTTTTGGAACATTTAAGCTCACACCTTTTGGTTTCATTCCGAATAACAGGTTTAAGAGAGTTGGAGAAAAAAGCAATAGCATACGTGTGCAGGTATGAAGTGACAGAGGCTGTGCTGTTCCCACGGTACTGAATTCCAGGTTACTGCTTTCCACCACCATGGGGAATGATGCAAGGAGTCTTTCACTCTTCTGGCCTCAAAGGCTTGAGGGTATGTAGAGATCAAGCCACCTTTCTCTTTCTCCTATTTGTTGTTACTGGAACATGTTGGTGCCCCTGGCAAAAAAAAAATTATATATATATATAAATATATATATATATTTATTATATATATATTTATTATATATTAAATTATTATAATTATATATAAAATATAATTTTTATATATATATATATATATATATATATATATATATATATCCACCTCTTGTAAGCCAGTAGAGAATCTTGCACAGCCTCTTCAAAGTGAGTTCACAGTTTTCCAGGTAGCAGTGAATGTGCCAGTCTCAGCTTACTTATCTCTGTACAAATCCAATACCCAACACTATTGAAGAGTGTGAATTCAATCTCTAAGTAAGTCTGCTGGCAGGGGGGAAACATTATGGTTGTGACCCAGTCAGTTCGACGTGGGTCTCAAAAGAGCAAAAGGAGGAGGTTCCTGTTGTTCAGCAGCTTTGTGAGACCACTGAGGTGCTGGTGAGGAAGGATAAACTAGTTTTCCACTGAAAAGTGATTTCAAGTGACAGTTTTTGTTCTAGCCACGTACAGTGCCAAACAGTAGCATCCATGCTGAGCAGCAGCTGTTTGTCCCATGACTTATTGAGGTTACTTGGGTTGCCTGGAAAGAGCAAATCTTTTGGCACAGTGTAGGATTTTTATGGCATAGACTGACTGACTGCAAATACATATAACCTGAGGACTGTGTTAAAAATAATAAACAAGGCAACCAAAAGTAAATATCACAGACCTTCCTCTGCCTATATTCAGCCCGCACGCTCATAGCCTCTTTGGCCTCTTCCATTGGCTTCCAACGTCTCTGATTGTCTGAGGATATATATTAAAGGAACACTGATTACTTCTTCTGTTTTCAGTGCCTCACTCTATTAGAGTATTTTGACATGTATGTTTCTGGCAATGCCAAATAAAAGCACCTTTCTCAACTTAGATTACTTAGATTACTCTCTCAGTAATTGTTTAAAAATTGTATATCAGTGTCCAAACAGAAGATGAATAAATCATTTGACTGCTTCCACATGCAGTGCAATTAAAGTGAGCCATTTACTTCCACCTATGAACAAAAGTATATTTTTGTTATGGTTAAAAAATATACATAGGCTGTTAGGGTCCATATAGTTTATGGTTTTCTGTAAATTAAGATACTGCAGATATTTCTGAGTTTATTTTAATCAGGGCCTTATTTTGAAGTGTAGTGGAAAGAGACTTCTCTCAATGTTTGAGCTCTTTTCTCCTTCTCAGTGCTTCCATAGTCTCTCCCAGTAAGCATGTTCACAGTGTGAGCTGGTGTCTACGCTGCAAAATCATAAAACAATAATAAGAGAGAACAGCAGGGAGTTATTTAACTAATCAATAAAATAAAGAATGACCATATGCTTTGTGCAGGCCCAGGGATGATGCTCGGCAAGTAACTTTCTTACAGTCAGTCCCCCAAGAGATTGCCTAGGATGCCTTCTTCCCTTGGGATAAACTGCAGACTCGGCTTTCTGTTCCTCCGACTGGCTGCTGCCGGTTCATGGATCTGTACAGTTTGCGCTCCATAACCGAAGCTTGCCTCCATCCATCAGCGGTGACGACCCCACTGGGAAGTGAATGTGCTTTTTAAGAAACCCAGGTCTGATGTGCAAAAAGGAGGGTAGTTGTATCAACACCGGGCTGCTTCCATATTTATTTTAAGAGCAGAATAGCAGTCCTGTCTAACTCTGCTTTCTTCCTGTCAATGGCTTTGGTTATCCTCTGCAACACCTGAGCTTGTCACCTCTAAGAGTGAGTTGTCTGCTGTCTTTCCACACTGTCCGTTTCCTTTTGCCACAACTCGTTGTGGACAGATAGGTATCAAGACTACACCAGGTACAAAGTTAATCAGCCAAATTCGAGGTTTGTCATTGAAAGCGTCATTTTTGGCAAAAAAACAAAAAAAAAACAAAAAACAAAAAAAACAAACAAAAAAAAAAACCCCTCATTTTTGCCATGTCTTGGTTGTTTTCCAAACAAAAATGCCTAATCATTTCTTCATGTTAGCTTAGTAGCTTCATTGAAAAACAAGAAAAAAGTGGTACAAAAATAAGATAAATTAAACATTTATAGGACTTGTAAATTTTTTTGTGTCATCTGAAAATAAATATTCTTTATGAAAAATACATGTGATCTTCCCAATGGAAGAACAGCAACAAAGAAGGAGGAAACAGCACAGCTGTACAAAAATGAAATAGAAGGAAAAAATAGTGTTTCTTCAGGGAGGAAAAAAAAATCTATTAAATTCACCCACCTTCTCCCGCCATCCCCCAAAATCCCTTGTAGGTACACAGGCAGGTTTGGAGCAGCCCTCCTGCAGCATTGCTCTGTGCGCCAGCCCCTGCGTGTGCCCCCGGTAGGCGTCCTGCTCTGTGCGCAGCAGGCGGTGGGGCCGGGGCTGGCGCCTGGCTTTCCTCGCGTGGAAGGCAGCAAAGGAAGATTCCATGTCTTCATCCTGCACGTGCCGCTTTGAGCAGGGTTCTTAGTGCTTTGTGTTGATCCAAGCAAAATAAAAACTATGGGTTATTTTTAACTGCTGGTAGCGAACATGCATTGCCCCAAATAAGCTCTGGTTATTTCTATTTACACATGTGGCCTTTTGCTCAGATGCAGATTCTCATGTGGGTGAACTCGTACCATGTTTTCTCAGATGGAGCTGACACCAGTGATACGAGGAACACGCTCTTGCTTTCTAGGGTTGCCTTCCTCTCTGCAGTCTCCTGTCTCCTCAGCCATTTAATGGTCGTAAAGAGTTTGTTTCTGTAACACTGCCAAAGGCTGTGCTCGCACGCATCGTCTGCTCTGTAATTGCTAGTCAAAGAAAGTTAAAGCTGTTTGGGCTAGTGTTTTCTGGCACTTCATGTTTTAATTTCATTTTTTTAACTGCTTTGTTGTATGCGTGAATAGTAATGAGGCAAATGTATTTCTGAGCACTGGAGTGGTTTTGTGGCCCGTCGCCATTTAACGTGACGGGTGGGATTCCACTTAGCGTCCGCCGTGTCGGGGCGCAGCAACATGCCCATTCGGTGATAATGTAATGAGACAGAAATTTTACAGCTCAGAGGGGCAGAAAAACAATGAGCACACTTGCAAATCTTATGGTTTTGGTCTCGGTTCTACAGTTCTAAAAATCTTATTTCGTGAGACCACGCAAAATATGCAAGCTAGGTGGGTTCCCAATTTTGGCATCTTTGCAAATACACTGCCCAGAAGCCTTGAGGATTCCATTTATTTGCTGCTGCAAACACATGAGCCCGCTGGAAATGGTTGGATTTGTAAGCCTTCTGGAAAGATCTGTTTCCTCACCCCTCTTTAAAAATTTATTGGCCACTTCCCTGCTAATTAAGTTGCACTATTTTTGGAAATATGGTATTTATATAGCCTATGTATTAGTATAGGAGTTGGTGAGAAATGCTTAAAGCATTTTAGTGGCTGCAGAATTTTATGTTTTGCACCATTAAAGATTTCTGCTGAAGGTTGAACCTCCTTATAAATCAATGCTTGTACATTTAGGCTGAGAAGTAAGGGGTAGCTGCATGTGGTTACTAGGCATATTGTTTCCTTATTTGTTGTTGGGTACAGAAGCCAAACAGCTTAAGCTATGTGAGTCCAGTGGACTTTGCAGCGGAGCTGGACAGTTCTTTCACTCTTGATTCGTGCCTTCTTCCATTGCGCGAACAAGCGTACACAACTGTAAATTTGGTCCCAGCTTTTGGGGTCATGTCTGGGCACTTAGCAGTGATGCACCTGTGCAGACAGGTGCTGCTTGAGCTCAAGATACATCTGGTTCAGAGACTAACATTAAACTCCCATTAAACAAATGCATTGCTTTAAATTTGTTGTTGAGTTTTCTGCATTGACGTCGGTAGTTACGTGAGAGCATTAGTATGAGATTGGCATTCCTCTCTGTGAATGAAGAATTCTTGTGCCTTGCAAATCCCTCTTTAGTTTAGGTCAGGTCTAACCAGCAAAGCGGAAATTTCTCTTAAAAGCAGAAATAGCAGCCTGCCACAACTTTGTATTTGCCTGTAAGAATAGGTCAACAAACTGCATGGACTCCTCCAAGGTTAAATGTGGATTTTATTTTCATATGAATAGTGTACGGTCAGCACATATTCTGTCATGTGGCAGCCAGCATGAAGAAATAAAAATGTTTTGGTACATGCGTTTATTCACTTATGATTAGTATTATGGATCAAGCTGTATTTTTAAAGAGCTAGAGCAGCTGTACAAGGTTAACTGAATTATTTTAATGATTGAGTGATTTCTGCCCCCACAGTCTTGTCTCAGCTAAAAATATTTATCTAAAATGTTCCTTCTATTGTCAACATTTGGTTATGCAAAGCTTGATTAAAAAAACGGGGTGATTCAATGTAATAGATGTCTATCAAAAATAGACTTCAGGAAAAATGCATGCATCAGTAACATTGAATTTTACCAGGAGCACAAGATCTATTTTTCATGCAGCATATCTAAATGAAGAAACCTCTGCCATAAGAAAGACAGCATAAACGAGTGTATCATTCTGTACACACTGCTTTGCAACTGAATGCTACATAATTCTCAGCTTAAGGCTTGGTCCTTTTTAATTCTATCATGAAAAATTTATCAGATAAAAAAAATCCCAGCACCACAAACGTAAATACATTATGTGTCAGTGCAAGGAAGAGAAAAGTAATACTTGTTTCTGAAAGCTATTTTCCAATCACATGTATCAAATTCATCTCAGTGAAATTAAACCACAGAAGCTGGTTTTGAGAGTAGATTATTCTCTTAGTTTGTTAGCTGTCTGTTTGTTGTAGGAGCTGAAGGCCCAATTTGGATATAGTTTAGCAGGAGGAGAGGGAATGGCAGCTTCTAAATACTGAGTATCTTGCCGTTTGGTACACCCTCATCTTTTACCTCTGTTTGAACTGGCTCCAGTAAGACCCCAATTCCAGGGGCATTTTATTTTATATTAATTTTGTTTTGTTTTATTTATTTATTTTTATTGTCTTTTCACCATCACTGGATTAAGAGTAAGTTTACTTTTACTCCAGCCCTGCACAAGTGGCCCTAATCCAAGTCATCCCCAAAATGGGGTGACTTGAAGGTCCTTTCCTGTCTTCCTTCTGACATGCTGCTCCTGATAGGGAAGGGTGTGATAAGGTGACCAGTTTAGCTGTTACATCGGAAGATGCGTTCAGCTTCTCTAAGATAGCAAGCTGCAGATTTCCGTCATCTTTAGGTGCTCATTGGTATCAGTTGTATCCTGTGGGAGATTATGATGATGATGATACCAAAGCTGTTTTCTAGAGTTCACAGTAAAACAAGCAGACTTAGACTAGCTACCAGGTAAAAGCTTCATGTGCTTTGGGAGCAGGGAGGAAATGAGCAGTATTACTCTGTATGTAGTATCAAGTATAGCAATCTATATTCCATGTTTTTTCCCTTTTAAATTGTGGTCAACATACAAACTGCTATTTATTCACTGGAGTAATAAGGATCTTTAATGATGTATCTGGGCCTTAAATGCTGTGCTATTCTGCAGCAGAACCGAGCAGAGATCTTTCGTGGAGGGGAAGAAAACGGAGGGCACCAGTGGGACTGCACAGTCCATTGCAGTGACCTAACTATTAGGATACTGAAATGGTTCCTATTTTGTGTCTCAATGTCTTTCATCAGAACTTTCTCACCGTTTAAGTAGTTAAAAATTCACTGTGCCAGAGAGCAGAAGAGAAGCACTGATTTTATAGCTCAGTGATTATGGTACTCCTGCGGGCTGTGGAAAACCTCTGTTTGTCTCTGCTGCAATTAATATTTGTTCATATAAAGTCAGACCAGCCCAGTAGAAGAGACTGGAAGGAACCATTCCCAGAGCAGCTGATGGCTCATGGGGTGAAACTTGCCTGGCATATGTGAGGCTGAGCAGGGCTGGGATCTGAACGTGGCCCTCCTACTGTTTAAGTGAGCCCTTTGATTAATAGATTATTGGTTAAATTAACGCTGCTGCTTCTCCAATTTTTATGACCATTTGTGGACATCAGAAGTCTTTCTCAGTTGAGTTGCTTTCAAACTATTTTCTTCAGGAGAAGAAAATCACTTTTGCCAAATTAGTGCTTTCCAGTAAGTAACATTTCATCAAAAAAAAAAAAAAAAAAAAAAAAACTGTTTTTTCTTGGCAGCCATGAAATTTTATAGTATTTACTGGGAAGATGCTGAGCTGATGTGTGATGAATATTTGAACAACAGAGAGCAAAGATGTGTGTGCTTATTGGATATATTCGGGAAGACATGGAAAATCTGCAGTCTGGGATTGTTCTGTTAAGGATGATATACTTGGGAACGGTGTCACAAAATGAGAAAATCAGTGGTACTCAGTCCTACGGGGTCAGCTGTAAAACTACAGACTCACAACCCAGCTCTGCAAATATCCGTTTTCTGAAGATAAGCGGTAGAAATGTTTCCTTTGGATGAGAGAGAAGATTATATTTAGCCTCAGTGATTATTGCGCCCCAAACAATCGTTATTGCTGACAATGCTGTCAATCTGGTGCATGAATCATCAGAGCATTAAACACATTTAAAACCTTACCAAACACAAACCTACTAAGATTGGTCAGTGATGGATTAATTGTCATTCTGTAACCATAATAAAGCTGTAAAATTATCTCCCTATTTATTGAAGTAACAATCCTAGCTTTTCTTTCTTTTCATTTGTTTTATATTTCCTGCCACACTGTTAGAGATATTCATAAATGATAAAACTATAAAAAGAAACTTGTAAATTAAATATATAAATGTGCCAAGAATCGCAATCTGACATGGTAATCATTCATTTAATAATTTGTGCTTTGGCAATAATGAAATTCATAAATAGTCAGGAATAGCAGTACTCAAACATGCCAGGAAAATGGTGCTGAAGTTAATCAGGTGTTCAAAGTCCTGACTGTCAGCTCCAGTGGAGAAACAGTTCTTGTAGCTGAGGAAGAAGACTAGGTGGATGGTAAACCAATGTATTTTGGACATGATCTTTGTAACCTTTAAATGAAGTAATAAAATGTGCTTTCAGAGAGTCAAGAGTGTCAGATCAAGTAGCTTGGCAGCTGAGTGCAGCTGAGAATTAATATACTTTTATATAAAGATTAGTTTACTTTTCATAGTTGAAATTTTTCAAACCCTAGCTTCCAGTGAAAATAGATATACAAGTAGGAAATATACAGATGTTAAGGTTCCTCAATTTGAAAGATATGTCTTGATGCTGTAAACCCTCAAAATGTTGAGGTTCCTCTGTACTTCAGCTCTCCACTCTTAAATTATGCATGTGACACTGTTTAAAATTACATGTATATTCTTGGTTACAGACAAGCTCTTTGTTATTTATTTCAGAATTTTGTACGGGAATGTGGATGAAAATCTTCAGAAGACATTACATAAAACAGCCAATGGGGGAGTCCAGAATTGGATCTGTAAGTTGCAATTTTTTTCCTAAATGGCCAAATTAAAAACATGTATTAAATGTTTTACAGACATAATCCAAAATCTTGATGCAGAGATTTTTGTATTGATATGATATCAGAAAATGCATGATGTCCCGCAATAGTGCCAGAGGCATGCCTCTGCTGGAGTTATAACTTATGTTGAACAAGGTGTTAAGACTATCACACATTAATCCTAACAGAAGCACAGGTGTCAAAGATGACAATTTTATTTCAGCTTTGGAAAATGGCTTCTTCATTGTTTCAGTGCCCCTGCCACCCTCAGATCCTATTTTGGCTCTGTGTTGCTTTAGGAAGAGTGGTATCATCTAAAATATGCCCAGTTTTACCCTCACAAGGTGCATGATTTTTCAAGGTCTCTGATGGATGCAGATTCTGTGTTTTGAGATTAATAAATCATTAATTGTGAGATTACCTCTGGGACTAATGTGGTTCTGGTGAAGGCTACACTCACTCATCCTTTCTGCTCTGCAGATGGTAGACTTCATGTTACAAACCTAATAATGCCTCTTCTGGTGCATGACAAATATAGGTGATGCATTATGCACATTCAGATGTTTATTTGCAAAATTGTTCGCAAGACCGGAGTCTCAGAAAGGGAAAAACATTGTTTAACCTAGAGCATGAATCTTTCCTTTTCTGTTCGTGAAATACGTAGTCAGGTCCACTTATTATTTTCACTTCAAGGACTTTTATCGTGAAGATACTCGTCTCGGAGACTTACCTCTGATAAGGGTACACATACATGCAGTAAAACATGAACGGGATTGCTCAGCATTAAATTCCAGAAAGATAAAATAGGTATAGGGGAGGGTGGGAAGAGAGAGAGAGCGAGAGAGAGAGGAAAGATTAAACTATTCTCACTTTATCCAAGTTTGATAATTACCTTTTTGGATTAATTTTATCTAATCCAGGTAACTATTGATTTGGCAATAATTTGTGTAACATCACGTAATTAGCCATACTTTACCATCTCTTTCTTCACCTTTGAATTATATTTCCAAAGGCTTTCTGGACTAAAACATTGCTGAGTGCATACAAATTAGAATAATTCGTACCTCAAGATTTTAGCAGTAGATGGCACTGTAAGGTGTTATCTTAATTTATATGATTTTCACCTAAGATCTGAATCCCATTTAGCATTAAGAATGGAAAATATGTTGTTACTTAAATCTGCTTATAGGCACGTGTTAATAGAAGTACTTTTCATAGGGTTTTTTTTTTGGGGGGGGGGAGGCACTTATGCTTTCAGAAAAATAGGGCTGTGTGCCTATTTCATTTGCAGGTACAAGAGTTTGGTTGGTTTTGGGTGGGATTTTTGTTTTAGGGAGTAGTTCCCTGTTTTTAGACTATGGAATTTGCCTCTGGAATTAATTGCCTCTGGTATTGATTTCAAGCATTTATCCAAACAAACAGAGCAACTGCATGAAGGATCTAGAAGCTGAATAGTCGTGTTTGCCAGTAGAATAAATTGCTCAAGGGCAATATTCTAAAATTTGTATTTTCTGTCTTCAGTGATTAGCAAAATAGTAGTTACCAGTTTAAAAGTTAACATTTTGCAATAGTTGTCATTGCCCATATTTCACAATCCATCATTTGTCGTCATGGTGCAAAAAACAATTGTTGAATAACAAATGTTGTGAGGAAAAGCTAACTCATTGTGGTGTTGAGAGTATCTTTTGCAAACTTATTTTGGTGAGAACTGGGTAACTGTGCCTGAGTGTGAACTTGACCACATGTAGTAATCAGTGATTTATACAATTAAATCTGTGAAACTGATACACACATGCATTTTAGCTGGGAAGAGGAGAAAATTGGGCCCTTCTGATTTTAGCAGCAATAACCTTGCAAGTAATGGCAGGCTTTCCTTTATTTCAAGGGACTTTGAAACAACCCTTATGAATTAAGAAATGAATCAGAACCTGTTAATTTTTTTTTTTTACTTTATTGTCAATTATAACTGAAAACAGGAAATGAAAATGGCTCTTATTTCTGTGGTATCCATATTTCATTTGATTAACTGACATGGGAAGTTTGCTTTGGTAGAGGCTTTCAGGAACCATTACTGCCTATGATCACTTACAGTAAATGATGCCAATGATGTCTCCTTCTGCAGAAGGAAACAATCCTGATAGGACGATTAAAAATTTAAATGATTCACTGAGAAGCTCCTGTATTTTTGGTTTGCTCTAAGTTTGGATCTGTTTATTATTCCACTTTCAAGCTGTGTTCCATGCTTCTCCTCCTCACACCTTAGTGCAAGCCGTTGTGTTGTGACCATAGCAAGACGCGTTTGTCCCCAAGCCTGAAAAGATTTGGGAAAATATTTGATTTTATGCTTAAGAGTGGATCTGTTCTTTTCAGTAGGGCAGTTCTAGTGAGTGAAGTTCAGCATAGATGTGTTTGCAAGAATAGGACCTTCAGATGTTTGGGTCTGCCCCGTCTTACTTTTCTTCAGGTTTTACATTCTCTGGTGAAGGATTGTTCTAGCACAGACCCAAATAAGGACTTCTGGGAGCTATTGCTCCCAGGATGTAAATAATGACAGCTCTCTGTTAAAGGGATGATAATTTTAGGTAAATATGGAAATGTAGTTTTCACAAATTCTCATTAGGGGTTTGGAGGATGATGAATATTAGTTTTAAATGTCATTTATCTGGCAAAGTTAAGGGATGTGAAATTGACTTCTTAATAAAGCTAGCTTTATTTCCTTTCAGCTTTCTACTCACGGACCTACACTTTAATTCCAAATGTTGCAGTTTATGTGCAAAATAAGTATCAGAGCAGGTGGATTTTTAACCTGTTTTCAAGTTCAGAGTTTCTTTGTTTCAGGATTTTTACTTATGTGGTCTGTGGAGCAATGCATACTTTACCTAGTCAAATGTGAGTGCAGAAATCATCAAAATATTTCCACTTTTCCAAAACATAATTGGGCAAATATCATTGTTTTTACTGTTTTTCCCCTGCACAAATCAGAAATCAATAGTTCACTGTATCCATCATTTGGAAAAAGTGACTGTTTATGTACTGCGACATTGAACTCTGAGTACATTGATGTGCAACGGTAATTTAGATTGCCATGTTTACCTCAGAATAGGAATAATGTTACCAATATATAGTTTTCCCTTGCAGAATTTTCAGTCTTGGAAGATAATGTCTTTTGTTTCTGTTACCATAGTAGAGCTTCATTTTTTTGTACAATGGGTTTTCTGAAATAAGAGATGCAGCTATCTGACACAAAAGTGCAAGGTTTGTTCTCATATTCTGATTTTTTTTTCATTTATAGGACTGATTTTTTTTTTTTTAAGGGGATAAACAAAGTACTGATTTTGCGCAAAAACCTTTTGTGTTCTTTGTTTACTTTGAATGGCTACTCTGCAGCCATCATGCTATTTCTGCTATTAGATAAAAGCGGTGGCAGTTAATACCCAGGCAGTAGAGGTGAATCAACTATAGGTAATCCTTTCACTGTTTTGTGGTTTTGCTTCCTATCAGTTTCAGTGTTCAGCCAGAATAACCTCTTTTGTTTTTGTCCTTTATTAAACATGACCCTAAGGGTCCCTCTTTTTTCCCTTGAGTAATGATTTCTGTCGGGAAGTTGAAAACTCAGTCTGTACTATAGGTAACTGCTGTAACAGGTGGCTGGATAGGGAGATAATGAAGTATCTTCAGTGGAACGTACTGAAGTACTGATTTGATACCCGTTGGTTTCAGTTGAGTCTTCTGTGCTGATGACTTGTTCTGGCCTCATTGTTTCTGTATGTTAAACATTTTTGCATATGTATGTACAAGTCTTGTTCAGTCTTTCTTCTATATCTCACCCAGAACTTGTCCAGAGCAAGAGTAGTGTCAATTCTGTTTCTTCTTCCTGGTAGCTCTTTCTGTGTCCGTCTTTGTATTCTTGTAACTTGGTTCATCTCTTGATGCATCACAAATAAACAAGGAATTGTTCTGCCTTTAGGTCTCACGGGCTATGCTCCCCATGATCAGGGCTATTGATCCCATCAAATCCAATATCAAATCATTAAATTAGTTCGTACAAATGTTTTTAGTACTTTCATAGGCGATCCTTGTTTGACTACTAACATATAACTGTGGAAGTGGTGTCAAAGCAGAGATACCTTTCTTAGGCATCACGAGAAAGAATGTTGCTTTCTGCAACGTATGTTACATAAAGAAAATGCAAACAGTATTCCATGAATGGAAGACCTACACAAAATAAATCAGTTATTTTTGCAAACAAAGTTTTGAAAACTTAAAACTTGGTTTTAACTTGCTTCTGCCTGGAATTTGCTACCAAATTCAATTTGGAGAATTTCAATTCCTTTATTCTCCTATTTTAAATTTCTTCAGTCTGGAAAATATCATGTGGAGAGCCTGGCTCCTGTTGGTTCTTAAAATATCCAAACAGAATGCCCAACTCTGTAAAGGGTGGATACACTTCTATTTAACGGGTTGGCACTTTTCCCGGAACAGCTCACTGATTTGGTTGTACTCACCCACATTCAGTAAGAGACAGTGTAGATAGTGTGTTCTCTGGAGGAGATGAAGCTGGCCTTGACTGTTCAGTGCATGGTCAGACAAACACCTCTGAAACCCACACTGTATTTGCTTGCCTTCCATTTGCACAAGTTGGCTAATTGTTTATTGCAAATACCCTTTCCCTGCTGGTATTCCACACACTAACGTGTCTTCTGTATCTTATTTGTAGTTTTTGCAGCATAGCAGTTTCTTTTTCTAAATAAATACTCAAAACTAAAAAAATCAGTTATGGTGAAGGCAACACTAAAACTGTATTATTTAGTCTTCTGTGTAAAGAAAATAAAGCGAAGTCATTACAGTTGAATTTCAGTTGCAAATAAAATACATCCCCTTTCTTCAGTTCTTCTTCTGGACAAAAGCCTGTCATACAAATACAAATGCACTGGGACAAGATTGCCTCATTCAGTTTCTAATGTCTACTTCAAGACATCGTACATATGTATGTCCTTGTACATATTTATGCACATGTTCATGTGTTTGCTTCAGAATTCAGTAAGATTGAACATGCTGTGTGTTACGTTTGGCTGCTTCTCTGAAGCACAAAAACATTGCTTGTTCCAGTAATGATTACCTTTTTAAAAAAAATCTATGATGGAAAAGTGCTTCCCTTAATAGGAGAAGTGAAAGTTCGGCTGCCGTCCCTTAACTGTCCTTAATTGAACAGTCAAGTTTCAGAACTAAATCTGTATCAGTGGGTGGCAAGAAGACAGTAGCTGTAATAAAAAGCTAATGAAAGGGAGGAAATTACCCTGCATTTCAGTGTTTGCTCAGGTAAGTGCAACAATAAAAAGCTTAGATGCTCTTCAAATCTGGCATGCATATGAACATGCCCCCACACAAACAAAAGCTGGGGATGAAGTCAGTTGTACAGGTCACTTACAGATGAAACAGTCTGCATCAATTTCGCTTCCTGTTTTCACCAGAGAAGATTTCAGAAATTCAGTGTGAAATAATGAGGAGGTTATATTTAAACTTCAGAGGACTCATACTGACTGTTCACATGCTTCATACTTTAATGATGGTATCTTCAAAGAAGCCCATTGGCACTGGAGACGGAGTGGCTTTATGAAGTTCCTTTTTAAGCAGCACTCACTGATTTTGATATGCCGGTCAAGCAGGGCTTCTAAATGCATTCATCTGAGACTACAAGCATCATATCAGACCATTTTGAAAGTATTCTCCTTGTTGCCAATGAGTTTTGGATCAAACCATTTATCAGGCATTCTTCATTCATCCTTAAATCATATTCCTGACTTTTGCCTTCTAGACTTTGTACTGTTGTGTTCTGCTTCTTTATCTTTTGCTCCATGTCTGCCTTTTCCTCGCATGTGCACGTGCTTGCTTTCTCTCTCTCTGTCTCTCCTGCAACCTCTTGCTGCTCCAGGAACCTCTGCTTATTTAAGGTTGTCCCTGGAAGACTTCTCTTCCGTGTTGCCATTATTCTTCTTTCAGATAGCTAAAGCAACAAGCTTTGAGCCTGATATTTCAGTAGTACCTAAGCCATTGTGTTGCTTATTGCTGCATGTCATTGTACTGTGAACTGATGACTTGACTTTGATCATACAACAAGGACCACACAAATACAAGGTCTGCGGTGTATCTTTAGGCTGGAACTTTAGGTGTCAAACTCTCCTTTGTAATCAGTTTTGCCTTCCCTGTATTTTTCTGAAACACATAGATGCTCCCTGCTCTCAACAGATAATGCAGAGTGCTCGCTGTTTTCCTAGCGTAGAGTGCTTTACAAGGAATCGGTGTCATTAGCGGTTCTGTTAGGTAGATGTAGAGATGCTTTTCAGACTCCTGCTTGTGTGTAGTTATGAATATGGGTGCGTATGTACGCACTGTGTCTCACAAGTACTTTAGCACACGGAGAGGCTTACAGCACCATATGGAGTGTGTAAAGTATCCCTAAAAATAGTGAGAACTAAACAACTATTACTGTTTTATAGCAGTCCATTTCCTCCTGACTTACTGTAGCCCAAAAAGAACTCATTCAAGACACTTTTTACCTTGGCAAAAAAGATTTTTATTTTTTTTCTTTCTTTTCTTTTCTTTTCTTTTCTTCAAGACAGCTCACACTGTCTTTCTCAAACAGAGACATTGGGTAGAAATAAAACTATTATTTCTGATTCCATTTAATCTTTGTTGTTAGTAAAACTGGACTTTTTTTTTCCTCCCACAAGCCTGTCCTTTACTTTTTGGTTTTTTAGGCAAACAGTTTGAAACACTCTGATGATGCAACTTAAAAGTATGTTTGAAAGGGGGCCTATTAGATATGATACAAAACAACAAAAACATGCTCATTCATAAGGTGATTTACCTGTGAAACAAGCAAATATATTTAAGAGTGATAGAATTTTAGTGTTCAGCCCTGGAGCATTAATACAGGTTAATATCACAAATAATTGCACTAATTTGGTTACCAAGGAGGTGTAGCAGTATCAAGTTGCTATGGAAATGTTTGGTCTGTGCTTAGCGATTCCAGCACAGCTAATTCAATCTTTTCTAGTTGCACCGCTTTAGCCAGATACAAATCAAAACAGAGAAAACATACTAATGATATTTGTGGGATACAAATTGGGATTTTTGGAAAAGGACATGTAGAAACCATGAAACTGAAATGCATTTGCATTCTGGAGCACGTTTGTGTTCTATGAAGTCTCCATCTGCATATCTACAGTATTTCATGGAATGAAATAGTGTTCTTCACCCTGACAGAAAGAAAGATGAGGCTCATTAATGCATTCATAGATTAAGATGATCAAATTGCCATGAATCAACTGTTGCCTCACCAGTCCTCAGTGAATCTCCTTGTACAACAACTTTCATGTATATTGTTGTTAAAGAATATAAACTTTTCTCCATAATGCAGTTCTGTCATTTCTTTGGGTTACTTTCTGAAGGATACTGTAATATCATAGTAATATATATATATTAAATGTACATATAGTGACCACATATTGAATGATGACATCATGTGCTGTAACAACTGTATATATATATAGAATATGATGTATGTGACAGTCTAGTGTCATAGTAAATTTTCTTTGTCATAAATTTTGAAAATGTGGAGGATATTGACTTGACTCAATAATATGGCCTTAGCTCCTGAAGGTAGCATGAAGTTTGAATTCTCTATGATTTAATGAAGAACATTACTGTAATGTTTACCTTGGAGCAGAATAGCCCATTCTCACTGTGCATTCAACCATCCCATCTAAACGAATTGTTAAAAGTTCCTGCATTGTTGTGCAAACTAATGAAACTGTAGCAGATGATGTGTGTCGAGGCAAGGAATACTATATTTTGTTCTTGTATAACTAAGACAAAACAAAGGACTTGAAGCAGATATTAGGTGTGGAAATAATGAATATTACATAGCCAGCTTCAGAGAGTGTGAGTAGATTCTTAGTTGGGATGAAATTCTGGGTTAGTTCAAGTTTGTTGAAGCTCAACAACAGACTACTACTAGAAAATATTTCATTCTTTCTGATTAGTGTCTATGCTTGGGTGATTTTCTTGTCTAAAACTGAGAGAGGTTTTCTGTTCCCTTCCTCCAAATATGAAATTAGTATGTGTTATGCTGTTTATATTTGTTACAAGTGGTATGTTGATAACATTGGTGCCCAGGCAAACCTGTTTGCAATGACCAAGCGTTCTTGAAAAGGGGATTATGACAGCAAGATCACAATCAATGGGTTTGAGTAATAAATTGACTGGAGAAAAATGAAATTGTTATTCCATAATATTTTTAATAATTTAATTGTTGCCTTTATTTTTAATTCTTGCCTTTCTTTGGAATTGGAAGAGGAGGAGAGAGTTCTGTGGCTCTGGAGTTCACACACAGGACTTAGGGGAGGCCAAGTCTGTTGTGCTTGGAGTAAGTGGCGAGTGTCTGTGAAGTGCTTCCTGGGGCTGCAAGATCAGCTCCAGATTAGAAAACAGGACTGAGCATCAATTCTGAGTTCAGCACTTTTCTTCATCACTGTGTTGCTTCCACAACAGCACTCCATCCTTTCCTAGCTGCATTATGTCTTCCTTGGTACCTTAGATGACTATCTCCTATTATCATTATCTTTTTCACTGAACCGTTTTTATTCCTGATTCTCTTTTGGTGCTTCTCCGAAGGTCCTTGGCTATCTACTGCTGTTTTCTTAAAGAAGCAAAATAAACATGAGAGGTTTGTTTGAAAATTATACGAAGAAGAAATTTCACAGCCTGAGATTTACATAATAATGAAACAGGCTGGAGGAAATAGGTAAACGACAAGGATAGGATGTACACCGTAGGTAATGTAAGCATGGTACAACTCTGCTGAGGATTGGGATCAGTGTTGGTCAAAGTGAATAGGTAAGGTGACAGTGGTATGTGTCATTAAATAAATATATCCTTAGCCTGCTACTAGAGTTTCCTGTTTTATTCTAGTACCTATTCCTGAGACTCTTGACTGCAATTCAGGATTCTGCAGCTGAGGAAGAAATAAACATCCGAACTGAGGGTGTGGGTTCACTCTCGATGTGTTTTGGGGCTCCACCGAAGGTTCAAACACTCGCACAGGTTTGGCAAAGCTTGTGAGCTTAATGAGGGCTAGTACTTTATTTCTGTTAGAAGCTGTGGGAAGTACAGTTGCATCACAGACCGTCTGTGGCTTATTTTGAAGGCGGTAGTAGCTGACTTTATGTAAAAAAACATAGTGGAAAGGGGAATGAGTCACCCAATGTCCCCAAACTGTTGAGATCTACAAAACTCAAATCCCCAGGCCAAGTGTCAGGATCCTAGCTGTCTCTGCAACCAGATCTTCCTGAATCAATTTGTCATTTGCTACAAAAAAAAGTGGATTTTGAAGCTAGAGAAACTGATGAATATATAAAAGCTTTATAGCTGTGGGGAATATTTTTCTTTTCTGAGAACAGAAACCCTAGTAATGTGCTCCTGAGCAGATAATAGAAATATAAACAAAACCTTAAAATAAAATTTATCCATTGAGATATTTGGTGAGAAAGGAAAATAGTGCATGTAAGGTTTTATGAAAAAGTTAGCAGTACTCAAATACTCATTTGTAATCTGATATTTGAAAAGTATTTGAGGAAGATGATGGACAGGTTTAGATTGTTCACTGAAAATATTTTCCTCTAATTAATCATGGAGTTGATTAGAACCTGGGGAAGTTGTCAGTTAGGAAGTGTTAAACCTGAAGCATTTATGGTCAAAATTAAACCAAAAAAAACAACGCACACTCTCCTTGATGCAAAGATGCATCTCAGTGCTGTGCTTGGTGCTTATAAATTGAGGTCATGGTTTGGGGAGGGGGGGGAGACAGGGAGGGGAAAGAGGAAGGGAGTGGGAAGCTATTTTTATGTTTCTTAAAACACTGAGAAGATGTGAAAAGAATTGCATTTCAGTGGATTGATGAGACTTGGCCAGAGAGATCAACAACAGCTGAAAGTGCTCATTCTGGTCTCAGTCAAAGTGACTGGATGCCAGCATTCAAAAGCAATTTCTTTCTCTTGGCCTAGAGAAGTAGGTATGTGGCAATCTGGCGATAGTATGTATTATCACAAAAGAGCATATTTCATAAAAAGTGCATGAAGTTGCAAAACAGAAATTAGCACTTTATCGTGTTGTTTTTAGTAGATCATGTAAAATGCTCTGTGGAGTATCTGAGGGTATAGCAATAGCAGAAGAGTGTGATTTTAATGCCATTATTCAGTAGTAGATAGTGATTAAAGTTGAGCAATAATAGCAGTTTTTGCTGACTACTCTGCGTCAAACCTGAAGAGGAAAGCACCAGAAGGCGGCTAGAGTCTTAACCTGACTAAGAAAATGTTTGCTTTCCAGCAAGGCATTTTAAAGGAAAGAAATGCTACAGAAAAAGATGAAAATCTGTCAGATTCCTGAAAAGCTGGGTGTGAGCTGACATTGGTGAAAGGATAGAGGATTGTCTGTATCAGGAGGATGCAACACTGAAATTGGGAAAGGCCTAAGCTCATTTCTATATCAAATACCTTTGCATAGCATGTTCTCTATATTTTACTAGTTTCATCTGTTTTTCTTATCTGTTATAATGCCACATATAATCTTTGTAATCTAAATAAAAAGAGCTCTTTGCAGCTTATATGAGAGAGTATCTTATGTAGAGTGGGAAAATCATGAGGACTATTTTACTGGCGAAGGGAATATTCTCTGCCATGTGCTAAGCAGCAGTGGTGGATGTAGCAGTGAGAGGGGAGACGTAAGGATAGGAAAAAATTGCATGCTGCACTATCCAGTTGTATTTTGAACTTTCTGTAAGAAATAGTGGCTACGGGAAGGATTAGACCTTCTGAAAGAACAAAGATGAGGTTCTGTTTTCTCTGGGGAATGCTAAAAGTAACATGCGAAACAAAGTACTATGTATGTTGCAATAAATGCTGATATACTGTAATAAAGAAGACGTATCGCTAACATTTATATCAGCCTCGGGAATTTTAAACCTCACAATCAGCATCATAGCTGAATTGATATTGGTTCATTAACGTGTTCCAGTGCCACCTAGTTTACCTCAATGGAAAGCTGCACCTTCTCATTGACAGTAGTAACCAGTAAATCATATGAGAAATAACATGAAAGACAGATTATTTTATTTTCTTATGCTAAAGGGCTCTTTCACCTTCTTCTGAAGCATCTGGACATACACAGAATGCGACACTAGATGGCCTGATCCAGCCGGAGGGTGGTTCTGTTAGATAGACCTCACATAGCAGCACAGACATGGCAGGGGGAGGGAACAATCCTGAAGCTCCCCACAGGTACCCTATGATGGGGTCATACCTAATTTCTTAGTTCATAGACAAACTAGCATGACTTTTGTATTGGCCAGAAGAGCAGGGAACAGCCAAGGAGAAATAAGAGTTTGTCTGCAATCAGGAAAAATATAAATGATCTTTGGGATTTTTTTTTTTTTTTTTTTATTAAAGACTTAAGCTCTAACAAAAAGGAGGGGGAAATGGTTAATTGGGGAGTGTAAGCAAGAGTGGCAGCCTGTTCTAATCCATGAGCTGATATCCTCAATAGTATCTCTCAAATCTAATCCTCTGCGACTCTTTCTGAAGCAGCTACAGCAGTTAGTATAGGTGCTAACCACAATGTTCCAGCCAGCTGATTTTTTTATTTGTAGAAACTTGAAGATGTACTTAAAAATGGGTGCCCAAAAGACTGTTTTTAGGCTGTTTGAGGAGAATTTTTTAAGATGGTGGTAGAAATTTGAAAATACGGAGGGAGAGAGAGAGAGAGAGAGAGAATGAAAGACAGCTTGACCCTGAACAAGTTGTCAAACTATTATAGTAGAATTGAGAAAAAATCTGATCTAGGAAGGAAGTTGTAAGTAACATCTGTTGTGCATTTCAAAATGAAGAGTAGAAGATAAGTTGTTCTGAAAGCTACTTTATAACTTACTGATTCCAACTACTGTTGGTAGTACTAATGACTACTATTGCTGATAGCTCATGAAATGAGGTCAAATTAAAGAAAATATAAAGACTTTTAAAAATCCTCTGAGTAGAAGTAGAATTCTAAAACAGTGTTTTAAAAGAAAACTGAATAAATTCTTTCAAACTGCCCCCACCATCTGTTGTCTTTGGATGCAGAATGAAAGCAAATTTCAAAAAATCCCCAATATTTTTTGAAAAACAGAATCTTTGACTTCTGATGAAAAGTTAGCAAGTCTTTCATTTTTTGTAAGACAATTAATTCCTTAATACCTGGAATTAATACAATCCTTTTCAAAGTATGTTCTTGTAAGAACAGATGGGGTGATTAAATGGTGGCTTATTGTTCAGTCCCCTTACACCAAATACC
Organism: Dromaius novaehollandiae; assembly: GCF_036370855.1. Lineage (NCBI taxonomy): Eukaryota > Metazoa > Chordata > Aves > Casuariiformes > Dromaiidae > Dromaius > Dromaius novaehollandiae. The sequence continues at coordinate 13,081,607 of NC_088108.1, forward strand.
ATCATTTGATTTCCATTTAGTAATATTGGAGCTGTTGTGTTTGTATGTGTTCAAATTTTAATTACAATCATTTCCCATGTCTGATATTTTCTTTCATTTTTAATACATCTGATTAGTGCTTCAGGGCCTCCCACATCACTTTCACCATACAAATGAAGCTAAAATTCTTCAAGGGTTGCAGTATTCATTTTTTGATTGTTTAGGGAGTCGGTTCTTTTTCAGTGCATTCATTAGCGTTTATTACTTTAAATCTTTATTGAACATTTTTCTTCTGTATGATAGCAAAGGGTACATAGGTTCAAACCCTGTGTGGGGCTATGTACTGTCTGTTTCCGAGCTCTGCTTTAGAAAAGACATGCTTTTCAGTATCTGAGTTGCTTACTCATGAGCTAATAGGCGACTAATATCCAGGATTTCTAAAGGTTATTGTTCTGGATGTCTCTTTCTAGATGCCAGTCTTGTGTTACATTGGAAGGCATGTAGATTTTCAAAAAAATCTAGACCCTTTGACAATCAGCTGTGAAGGTATAATCTGGAAGGTGTGAGTTAGTTTCATGTTCATAGCCTCATGTTTTAAGTGATATGGCCATATATATTTTAGCAGCATCAGTAAGTGGACCTATCACTGCCATGGCTTGGGGAAGACACATTACATGTTCTGCAGCTTCCAAGGAAAACCTTTAGAAGAGGGACAAGTGAACAACTACCCAGGGCCTAATCCCTTGGCAATCTCTAAACTCAACTAAGTGACTCAAAGTAATTGGGCTCTCCAAACAAATGTATTGCTTATCATTTCAGAAAATCTTGGGTGTGCTTCTTCTGTATAGTTGGTGTTTATATGCCTTTTCATGTGTCTCTGTGCTGTAGCTCTCAGGAGAGGTCAGTGCTTTGGGGCTATGTTTAGAGCCAAATACTACCTGTCTAAAAATGTCTGTCTCAGGCATTGGTCCTTGTGGTTAACATGGGAAGGAAAGACTCAGGTGTTGGTGAATTAGCCTACTCAGTATATCTCCATATTCTGCTTTCCCGAGACGTAGCTGCATGAGCCTGACTCATTAGTGGTCCTGATATTTTAGGCCTTTGAATCCTGAACAGTTCATCTCTACTCTAATCTTTCTAGAAAAGAGATTTTGCAATGTTTTCCTGTCTCATACAACCACAACCTGTGAGTACAAGAAAGATTCTTCAGGTGATGCTTGTAATTTGATATGCTGATCTGATTAGGTAGATTCTGGCCAAGGAGCAAACAAGCAAATTTTTTCTATTAAAAGGCATTAAAAAGAACCAAGAAAACTCACATTATTATCAACTTTGAAAGAGTTAATTAACCCATTTTAAGGCCATTTTTAATTTTTTTTTTTAAAGTATTTTCGCCTATTTGGGGCTTTTATTGTTTTTGCTCTCTGTGTATATGGAATGAGGGTCACTTTCAAATCAGGGTCACTTTCAAATCAGATCTTTTGTGCTACATCACAGTGCTGGAGAATCACAAAAGACACTTTCAGGCAGGCAGAAGATTTTGGCCTGATACACACATAGTAATATAGCTGGCCATAAAACAACATCCAGAGATTCCTGCCTAAGTCCTAGTCTGGAAGCTGAGCTGAAAACAAATCTTGGAGTGGGAAAAGTACGCTTAAGGCAAGACCATAGCATACAGGCCTAAGAAAGCCACTCCAGTGTAATCAGGTGAGTAAAAAGTTAGCTTAGAGCGATCTCAGTCCTCTTTACTGTTAAGTGTGGGATTGCTACTAGATCACGCCCCACACTTGTTGATATTCTGTTTCTTAAGGATGAGATTTTTAATACCCTAAGGCCAGATGATATAAATACACAGCACCTGAAATTAGAGTCAGATTTTCCAGAAATCTTTAAAGGGAGAAAATGAAAGGGTCAAGCTTTGAAAAAGTGCTCAAGACATCTACTTTTAGGATGCTTAATGACAACATAGTGATTTTGCTTGATAATCTGCCGATTTATTTAGGTGCTAAAATAAGAGCTAAACTTCTTTGAAAATCTGGCCCTAATACCAGCACTGTGACAGCTACTTATGTATTTAAAAAGGCTTAAAAGTCTAAGAATAGAGAATTGGAGATTCTTTTGAAGGAAGGTGGTAGAAACCATGTTATTTGCCTCTCTGAGTGATGTGCTGTGCTTAGCTCTGAAGGGGAGGAAAAGTGGCTGGAGCCTCAGGAGCTGCAGTGCCCGCGCAGCGTCGCGGCCACGGCGGGCTGTCTCCCTGGGCTCCTCTTCAGGTCCGTGTTAGGAATTTCCTCTCTGCAGGCTTAGTCCTGTGCTACTGCACCTGATTAGATATTGGTACTTATTCTTTCGGCGGAACATTTAGCACTGGAGAATATGCATTTTTCGCTGGTTTGCTTCAGTGAGGTTGTTCAGATTGCTGTAAAGCTGCTGCAATGTCTTCTGGTTGGTCGCACCTGCATATCTCCTGGGGTAATTACATTGCAATTAAACTTCATGAAGAATGAAAGAAGAATTATATGGAATTTGTTATGGAGACCTATTTTAAGTGAGAAGTCATCCAAGGCCTTTAGCTATCAAATATCTGCCCACAGACTTTTTTTGTTTGTTTAAACAATTCCTTGTGAATATTGTCAGCCAGATTCTTTCTTTTTAAAATTTTTTTCTGTTGTTTAACAATGTTCATTTAGCATAGTTATTTCCAATTTACATTGTACTGAGAGGTAGATCTAGCCTAGTAATTGTCATAGTGGACTCAGCTGCACCTGCAAGAATGGTGACGCCACCTTCTGAATTTGGTATATATTTATGTCTGGCAAGGCCTCTCTAGAGAAACCTGCCCTGCAGTCTGTATTTTATTTATTTTTTCCTGTTTACTAAAACCCATGCTACAGTAGGACAAAGTAAGTACTGGTTGGTAATCTAAGGCAAAACTGTTGTCCTCTGCAAGGACGGCACTTCAAATGTGAGACTGTACCCATGCCTTCCTGACCACAAAGTGCATTGAAGGTGGGGCTGGGAGGGAGGGAAGCCATGCTAATTTTAAACTTTAACTACTTTACAAAAGAAGGAAAAATGGATATTAGGCAGAGTGTCCTGGAAAAAAATAGTTCTGATCTGTGGAAGATTTTGAAATTTTCAAATGTATTTGCTTTGAGTCACCCAAGTATTTTGAAACTCTGGGCAAGGAAATGCTGTTCTAATTTGCAGCTGTGTAGCTGGCAGCCTGCCTGGGAGCTGTGGGTGGCTGGCATGCCGTGTGTAGTCTTCCAGGTCATCGAGGCTTCCAGCCCACCAGGTGAGCTGCCAGGAGCTAAACAAGCAAGCTAGTGAGAAGGCAGGAAGGTTTCTCATAGAAACATGGTTTGGCAGACAAATCTGGAAACCTTGCCTCGGTGCCATTGAACACTGTCAAAATTGAACTGTCTCATGTGACATTTCACTTTAAATGAGTCAGCAAATGCCATGGAATCATGTATTTATTTTGCAGCCCTCGATTTTATTTTCATTTTGGACTGAGGAAGGGTGTATTGAGACAGTAGTTATAGTAGTAATGCAGCCACTAGGTCTGGACAGAGTCACTTCAGATTTATGGATTAGCTTATTTGTTATAGAAGTGGCTCAGGTAAAGTACCTGCTATTTACATGTTGTGCTTTGTATAGCGTATAGGTAGAGGCATGGTAGCAAAATAATTCTTCATGTGTATGTGGTTTGCATCCTAATTTTCACAGCAAAACTGTATCTTTGGTAGTACTGAGTTCAAAGTAATTGGTACAGACACATGGAAGAAAAGACCATGATTCTCTTTGCAAAGTCTTGAACATCACCTAACAAACTCATTGATTACTGAAAGGAAAGCTGAAACTTGGAACTGAATGTTAGGAGCCTGAAGACCTTTTACCTCTTATGCAACCTCTTCTTCTCAATGAACTTTTGAATTCTTCTACCCAGCTGATGATCAGATGCTTTAAAAGCTGATGGGATAATAGAAGGGGAAAAAAAATAGAAGACAGGAAAGCAGGCCAAAGGAAAAAACTATGCTGGTAATGTTACTGGAGATGAATGGAAGTATAAAGATAGAAGTGGAAATTTACTTTTTCAGAAATATTTGCTTTAAAACTTCAGGGTTTTAAGAAGGTAGTGCCAGAGGGAATAAAAATGACTGATTCAGTGTGATATGGTCAAACGCAAGTGAACAGAGAAGTAAATGATCAAGTTATACATGTTAGCTCCATACCCTTTGTTATTAATCACTGTACAAATCTGAATGTGTATTTTTATTAGAATAGCTCATTAATGAGTGGCTAGATGGCACACGTGGATTTGGAGAAGACAGTGAGACATTCACCATTTGCAATAAGACTGTAAATCCAGCCTGCATTCCTAGGCATTATAACCAAGTATTTCTACAGACTGCTGAGCAAACATTCAAAATGCAGATCATGGGAAGAATATGTGGGTAGGTATCTTTCAGTAAGCTAAGCCTGAAAAACAGATGAGCAGTAGAGACTTTTTTTTTTTTTTTTTTTTTTTTTTTTTTTTTTTTTTTGTCATCACATACACAGACTTGGGAGTTTTTTAAAGCATTGACGGGGCTGTGCTAATGATGATTGCATTCAGCAAATAAAGGAAAAATTAATTCACTCAGCTGTTTCAAGACCTTTTGCTAATACTAGAATATATTTACACATTTTAGAAAGATTAAAGCTATAAAAAGAAAGTTAATCAGTTTGTATTAATCATAGTCAGGGAGAAATTCCATTGACAATTATAAGAATGAAAATCCGGCATTGCAATCCATAATTGGTATGGTTTAGCTTACTTTACAGAGTCTGCCTTTGATTTAATATATCAGTTAATTAGGTAAAATAATTACAGTTTTGTGTTAAATAGATATTCTAGACATATGGTAGATATGAAGATGAGTAACCATGCTGCAGGCAATACTGCTGCTCAGTGCTGCTACAAGATATCATGTTAGTCAGTTATTTCACTGTACTGCCCTCCCCGCGTATGGTCATTATTCAATCAATTTTTCCCTTCAAGCCTGTAGAAATCTCATCTCATCAACTACAACAGGCCTATACATTGCACTTTATTTTCCACAATATCAAAGTAAATATGCAAGAACTAGGCTACAGACAAGAGTATAAAAAGAGTAATTTTTTTTGTTTTGGTCTTAAAAACATTAGTTGATTAAACAGGAGCAGACCTTTGGGAAAAAATGCAGATTTATTAACATCACCACATGGTACACATGATAGTACATTGCTGAGAAGGAGCAGCATTAGGGAAATATCTATTTCCCTTGGGCTGCCTAGGTTTGAATGCAGCGAATTAGGGGAGCACATACCTGCAAGATTTAGGGCAGCTCAACATTTTAAAAGCATGCATCATCTCCTGATGCCATGTTTCCACGCTGTGTCAAAAAGGAAAGCTCTGGTTTCTTTTAAAGCTTTCTTTGCTGCCTAAGCCTTGTTGAATAGTGAGCTATCAGGATCTAATCTTCCCAGAAAAAAATCTTAGCCCTGTTGGTGTTAATTGCAGAACAACCGCTCCTCAGAAGGGCCATTGCTGCTTCTCCCCAAATTTTCAGCAGCATTAAGATTAAAATATCATTTCTACAGCATCTCCTAAGCTATTTCAACATCAGAAACATTTGCTTCTGTTTTGTACATGGTACAGTATGAAGGGGCCGTACAGCCTTCAGCTGAAGTGTGCTGGTGTGGGGTAGCCGCTCTGGGAGGAGCGCCAGCCCCACTTACCCACCAGTTTTCCTGTTGGGACATGTTTCCCTTTTTGCTCCTCTTTGTTTTTGGCTGAGTTGCTTGCCTCCTACCTCAGTGCCCTGAGCAGAGTTGTCATATGCCTCTTTCTTGGTGTTTCCTTCAAAGATCATATTCCCAGATCAATTGGGAGTGGATTTGTGTCTGGACAAAAGACCCTCCTACCCCATTTTTTAAAAAATATTTTCCTTTACAGGACAATAGAGTCCTAAAGTGTTAATTCATAACTCTTTAGCGCTGAAGAAATGAGTACAGCCTGTGTGAATGTGACAAGAGTTGGTGGTTTGTGGTAAATGTGTAAAATATTCTTTGTGATAAGTAAACAAGTACTTGGCTTATGGGACTGATCAGAACATATTTAGTACAGTCATGCTTCTCACACTTTTTTTAATCTGTGTGCTGGGGATTATATATTTAACAAGCCTGCATTACTCTGTGTCTAGTTCTAGTCCCCTTTCTTCTGATCAAGAGCAATATCTGCATAGAGCATTATTTTTATTAAAATGAATTGTCCCCCAAGACATTGTATGCAACTTCTGTATATCCTACGACTTCTCAACCTGTCAAGTTCTTTGCAAACGCTTTGAATTTAAATCTGATAAGCACACCAGGATAGCTCAAACTTTTATAGAGAGCCCAGAAGTGTTTATTTCTACAGGAAAATGTACATCTTTGGTGGCTTTATGCTAATAGTACAAGGCAACTGGGCACACTATATAGATTTACTAACCCAGAGGTCTTGAGAACTGAGTCCTCTGGTGTATTCGGATGTCTACTGTAATAATCTTTATCTACATTACTGCACAGATGTGTTTCGCGTAGAACAGTAGGTGACTTCTTTTTACTATATGAAAAGAAGTAAAGGAAAGTGTATTCTAGTCCAGCTAAGAAAGGAAACAAAGTCTTTTGTTTGGAATCTCTTCCAAGGCAGCAGGAGTCGTTAGTTATTTTGAGAGAGGTGATTCATGGAATAGCTCAATAGATTAACAATTTTATTAGTATTAAAAATTGTTTGTAGTGATATCAGGAAAGCATGTTTTATTTCAGATACATATGATAAATGCAAATTAACATCTTATGCTTTCTTAATTTCACATTTTTAGTAAAAGAATCTCAAAAAATTGAAGAAAAAATCAATGTAATTGTCATGGTATAAAGGAGGCTGGAAATTTACTTGATTATAAATAAGAGGAGGACTTTTTGTACTGTCAGTACTTCACAGGATCTATTTGGCTGAGGTTCTTTTTGCTTTCTTCCCCGGTTGAAGCGGAAATGATATTACATTAAACATAATATCTTAAAAAAAAAAAAAAAAAAGTCTTTTTATTCATTGTGTAGTAATTACTTCTGGTGATAACTGCCTAAAATAAAATGATAACTGATCAAAAATACAGATCAAAGTGTCTAAATTATTATATTTTAAACATAAGGGTTCGCATTTTCCGTATTTTTTTCCATGATTGTGAGGACGAGGCTCTTTAATAATAAAAGTGGAATATGGGTATTCTGTCACAATTACATGCTTTCAAGATCTGGGACTTGTAGAAAAGCATATCAGTTAGTGCAAGACTCCTGATAAAATTGGGAGAGTTTAGAAATGTGAATTGGGTTCTTACTGTATTATCTAGCACAATCTGGATTTGTCTGTTCAAATTTGGTACCTTGCAAAAGGCCAGGATGCCTGGTAAACTACGAAGAATTATTTTACGTGAAGCTTTTATCTTCATGATTCATTGCAAGAAATTGATATTCCTGAATGCGCTCTTAACCTTAAATTGTTCTGCATTATAATACAATGAAATTCTAAGAACGGGCATTAGAATTTTCCTAGTTTCCTCCTCCCCTACAGAAAATGTGGCTTCTGCATTTGGGGGGAGGGGCAAGCTGAAAATCTTTGCTTTTCCTCTTGATGAGATGTAAACAATATATTTTATTTTGGACCAAATTATTTCAAATGAAACAATTGAGCTCAATCAAGACGTATTTCATTATGGATCTGCTTGATGCTAATTAGGGCCTGTGTAATGAGGAGGCACCAAAGTACCTCCTGGGAGGTGTTTAGGTGTGTCCTGCCCTCCTTTCTCCTGCTTTTCCTGGCTGGCCTACATTTCTTACGCGTGCTGCAGCCTCTCCGTTGGCTAAGCGCGGTAGGAGACGAGGAAAGCTGCCGTTCTGGTGTGCGCCCCGAGCGAGCAGGTCTTGACAGGAGGAACTCAGCAAAGCGCTGACCGTGGAGGGCAGTACGCTTTCAAAGCCAGGATCCATGCTCAAGAAAGCAGGATTTTAAATCCGATTTTCTTTTAGATTCTAAGCTCTAGTTTATGATTCAGACAACTTACAGTGTGAACACACTCCCGTTACATGCAAGAGCAGTTGTGAGGCTGTTGCTGTTATATGCTTAATTAAAACAGTGACTGGCTGAGTGAATTAACATCTGCCTCATTATAGCACTGGTCTTACTTGCCATGTTTTAACTTGCAAGAAGTTCTGTGGATTTTGATGGATTTACTTCTTGACCTCACAGGATCAAAAGTTGGACCCGTGACCCTCAGTCTTTGCATCCTCATTTTGAACAGTTAGGCCTTGACTAAATACCTCAGGGTGAGGGAAATATTTAGATCTTTTCATGATTTTTTTTATAGATTTTGCAGTTTTAGATTTGCAATTAAACTGATTACTTCAGAGACTTTGAAAACTCGCCCCCCCCCCCCAAAAAAAAGCTTTATTTCCCCCCCCCCCCCTTTGTGAAGGCTTTCTTCACCCCCATAAAATAATGCCACCTGAGGTGGCAGCTGAAAGGTCAATGCAGTTTTATAGGCCTTGACGTGTGCTGGCTGGAAGGCTCTATGTGGGAAACGGGAACTGTTCAGCTACGTTTGATTTAGTTGTAGTTGTGCTTCTTCCAAAAATAGATAAACACTGGTTCGCTCTGCGGGAAAGAAGGAATTGTCGAGCTGAAATCTGACCATAGCTGCAGTATTTGTTTTCATATTGACAGTGGGATCAAGATTGTCTTGAAACCTAACATCATAAAGTGTTGTGGTGATTTGGATGCTCGGGCCTAGGAGGAATGCCAGTCTTTCAAGTTTTAAATCTGTCTTTTTATCCCCCCCCCCCTTCTAATTTGTCTCCATAAATTAGAAAGCTGCAGTGAAGATAATTGCTATATATCTTATCAAGCAAAGGAGGGGAAAGTGTGAAGACAAGCATGTGCCAGACGATCTGATGTGCAGGGAGATCCAGGGCCCAGGTGGGAACATTTAAATAAAGAATGGAGCAGAAGAGAAGAAGATACACTGTTTAGATATTTATCGGTTGTGAATAGATTGTAGTGTTGCAGGACAAAATTACTTGCTTCAGTCATTTTATTGAGTAGCTGGGGGTGGTATCCCAAAAATGATGATATACATATTATACATGTGGAATTTCTTCAGACAATTATGGTATTGCAAAACTGCCAGGAAAATTTATCAGCTAAATCAGAAAATATGCCCAGCTGTTCTTTGCCAAGGTGACTAATAGGAAAAAAACGCAGGTGTGTTAGTCACATACCAGAAGTAAATATTAAATGCCTGCTCCCTATATTGGTGGGCAAAACAAAATGTCCACAAATCTTGTGTGTGACTGTATTGGTGACAGTGGTGGGTTTTTTCTGTGCAGTAACTTCTGATTCTCTATGTAGTTTATAGTTTGAGTACTGGGAAAATAAAGTGCAGCAAATAACAATAGCCTTTGTTGTGAGTAAATATTAGAGTTGGGAAAATATTTTGGAAAGAAAGTCTCTGTCAACATTTGTTAGAATTTTTAAGTCGCTTTGCCTTGATCATGCATGTATTCTTTTGGCTCACTTGCAGAAGAGTCAAGTTTTCATAGAAAAGGTATGTTCAGAGGAGAATTTCAAGGTTGTTTGAACAAGTGTGTCTGAGTTTGACACAGGAGCACTATCTTCAGTGTGAAGATGGGGTGGCACCATCTCTGTACTCATTCAAGCATGAGCGACAGTGAGCGCATTTATTTGGGAACCAGCTGTAGCTGAATTGGACTTAAAGTTAGAACACATTTAATGTTTAGATTTTCTCAATGGAGTGAATATGAGTTTGTTGAATTTCTTAATTTGGGTAAATTTCTTTATAATCCTATATTTCTGAGTTTTGATTTTTCATGAACCAGAACTGAAATTCACCCAAAGTTTTAAAATTAGAAAGCAAAAATAAATCTTTAAGATTGCTGTTAAGCAAAATGTGGCAGTTTACAATTGTTCCCTCATCAGTGAGCTTCAATGTATCCAGCAGCCACAAAATCTAAGGTACTAGTTCATAATAATCAGCAAGATGCAACTTTTCTAAATAGCAAAATTTCAGTGCTCTTTTTAGTTCATCCTAGAGATTTTAAAAGGTGGAGACAAATCTGAAGGACTCCATGATGTAAATGAAACAACATCAAAAAAAAAAAAAAAAAAAAAAGAAAGAAAGAAAGAAAGAAAAACAGGGAGCCTTGTGTAAAAATATTTTTCTTTCTTTTCATTGCTCTAAACAATAAATATCTTAATAGCATTGTTCTCTGAACATGACTAATTAAATAATGTAAGAACATATAACAGCCACATGTGAGGTCAAAGAACAATATATTCAAATGCATCTTTATCTGAGTTTGCTTCTTTACGTTCCAGGTTTCCCTTTCCTTTCCTTCCTTCCCAGAACGTCGCAGGGAATTCCAGCAATTAGTGCTGTTTCAGAAGACATCTGCAACACTACTTCTCTGCTGTCCAGATCAGATTGCTCAAGTGAGATTAAGGAAGATGATTTGGGAAAATATCTATATCATTCAGGCTAATCGTCAGCAGAAACTGCCCACGCTGCTTAGTAGTTTCAATTCTTTCAGCCATTGAGCTGACAAAATAAATACTGCTCCTGGCTTAGATCAAGTTTCACTAATCCTGAATAGATAAAATGCTGGTGTTTTAGAGAAAATATCAAGGAGCCTGATATATTATTCAGATTTGTTCTGTGTTGACTGTCGTTAGCTTTTTTTCTTCTCGTGATGGCCACAATGCCAGTTGTTGCTAATACTGCAGCGCTTACAAGTCTGACTTAGTGAATCAGCTTTTCCCGATACTTGAAATCCTTAATGTTATTAGAAGGATTTCTCTGATTTACAATCCCTATTTTTCCTAACATTAATAGATTTTTTCTTCTGTGTTCCGATGGTTTGTTGCTATGTTTCAGGTTTTCCATGTGCTTATATATCTTAGTAAACTCATGCAATAGGTATATTTAAAGAAAACAAACAGATTCAGCAAAGCTACTTATCTTTAGGTGTATATTTTAATGTGTCATCTGCATCAACTTCCTAGGAATATAAAAGCTTGTCCTTCCCAAAGTGAAAAAAGATTCAGAGACTAAATCTTTAATATTTTAGAAGTCTAAGTGGCTTTCTGTAGCTTAAATTTCACAGAGAACTTTGCTCACTCAGGTATTAGAGGGCCAAAATTGGAAATTCCAAGTATATAAAGACAATGACAGGGATAACAATGTGGTTAATTTAAATGAAGACATATGAGAACAAGAAAGCAAAAAGAAATCACTGAAATACTGGCAAAATATCTCTTAGCATATTAAAAATAGGAAAAAATTGTGTATATTATAGATAAGCAGCACACCTTTTGGAAAGACAAAAGTTTGAGTTTTGGACACTATGAAATGAGATTTGAAAAGATCTGAGACCAGTAAGCTCAGGCCATAAGACAAATTAATGAGATAAGAGATTAAGGGGTGATCATACAAAGAGTCTAATAAAGAGCAGAGTTTGTAACTAGGCTAAATATTCACATTGGGACATTTAAACTTTGGACCAGTTTTGAAGCTCAGAGTAGCTGCAAGGAGTGGAGGAAACGTATTCTAATAGTATAGGGACTCATCTCTCACCTGGGATGTTTCTGTTTCCAAACTAGTTTGGTTAAAATTTATAGGAGACCATCTTGGGACATGTAAGGCATTATAGATCTCCACTTGATGTGGATGGAGAACAGCATTGTTAATCGTTTCAGAAGTAATCTTTGCAGGATATCAAATACAATATTTTCCAAACTAGTTGGAAACATCCTTTATTGAAGGATTTTCAATCTAGATCTTGATTTTTCGTATAATTAAATTAAATATGTTTCCTATTCTTTGGAACAGATATTCCTTATTTTAGTATAAACTTGAGAAACTGAAAGATATGAACTAAGGTGAAAGAAATCTTCTCTTTAGGGATAGAAAACGTGTCTCAATCAGAGTAAAATAACTAGGAAAAGTCTATTGTTTCTCTATAGTCGCTAAAATTTCTTTAATTTCATCGGCACCTCTCTCATGGCAAGTGCTAACCATATGTCTAAATGGAAATAAACTTCATGGGAATTGAAAGAATATGTTAACTGAGACCAGCAAGAGAACTAAGAGTGGAAATGCCTGATTAAAAGGGAAGTTTTGTGACCCATCACTTTGAAGTGAAAGCAAGGTAGGTTTTTTTATCACCAGGTTGCTGTTCTGGTATTGACATCATTTTAATAATGAACTTACACCAACAATTTTCTGTTCCACTATCTTCAGGATTTTTCTTCTTTCTGCTGATGCACAAAATGCCATGATGAAATGGGTACACCTCTAAATACCTTCCATTCCAGATTTTTGTAATTATTATTTTTGCCTTGTCTCACTGGGAGTCCTTTTGTCACATGCAAATTAGGTCAGAACAAGAAATATGAAACAGAATTAAAATAAGTGGCTAGAGGAAAATGTATTCTAAGAGAATGAATGGTGAAAAGATATATTAAAAAAAAAAAAAAAACATAGCTACCATAAGAATCCAAGCAAAACCTACTGAGGCAGTTCTCTTCAAGGAAAGCAAAAGGAGACATTTATATGAAGATTAAAATTGCCCATGAGTAAAAGTGTTTTCTGCCTTCGAATTAGTGATGAAAGGAGGGCAAGGAACACTGTTTGGTATGCAACAACAGTTCAAACAGTCTTCTACATTAATCATCTGTGTCAGCTAGTTTCCTGATACAACATCTCCAGAGCACTCCTCTGCAGTGTGAAGATATATATGCAGAAGGAAAACTACAACAGAGAAAGGAACAGATCAGAAGGAGGAGAAGCACTAAAATTCCAAAAACCCACAATGCCCATGTGATAAAAGTAAATAAGGCAGAAAGTAATGAAAGGGAAAATCAGACCTTGCTTTGATTTTGAACAATACTTTCTCTTACTATCTGAGTAAAGTGTTCCCACAAAGTCTGAAGGAAAAAAATAATAGATACAAGATCAATATTTAATTTCATGGGAGCATATATATAGGCACAGGAAGTTTCTTTTAAGACATTAATGTAAATGCTCTATCTACTAGCACAGAGAAAAGATTGAGACAGCTAGAGATATCCTTATAAGTCGTATCCTTGCTCCAAATCAATCTGCGATAAGGAGCATATCTGAACAATCATCTGACATGTCTCATAAGAGTGTCCCCTAGCCACTGGCCAAATTCCATTTTTGTTTCCATCAATGAATATTTAATAAGCACTTACTGTGCTGCAAAATATGATAACAAGAATATAATAAAATGATAATCTGGGGGAAAAGAGGTTATCTTTTGAATTTTGAGATGATCCCACTTTTTTAATTCTTCTTGTTTCAGGGGCATGTTGAAAAATCAATTATTAGTATGCTAAGTCCTAACCAAAAGAGTATAATTAGTTGTAGTACTGACTGAGATCGTACTACAAGTACAAAAAAACAAAATTAGTATTCTCTTTGTAGACTATCGTCTGTCATAGCTCCACTGGAAAAAAGAGGAAGTTTGCGCTTGTCTGCACCTCAGGAAATTTGCTCAAATTCAAAGAATATGTCAGGAGCCTACTGGAGGTCACAGTTATTGATTGAAAGGTGCTGAGCTGCTATGTGATTCTTGAGCTAGGTTGAGCCTTGTTCAGCTACGTGGCAGGATACGTGTGCTAAAACTGCGCATCCAACATTCACCGTCTGGCATTTGGCTGTTAATGTTCTCTTACTTAAGTCTTATAGAATGTGAGCTTGATAAATATGCTAAACTGGTTAACTGTATGTCTACTGAAGCATATCCTGAATACTCCTCCACAAAATGTCATTTATAAATAGAATTGCTTTAAAATATTACAGGTATCTGGTTCTGTAGATGATCATTGTGCCCCTCTGGTTTCTTGCATGTTAAAAAGTCAATTATTGCAATGTATCTCTGTAGTTTCTGGATCATTACCCATTTTTCCTTAAGCAAAAATATCCTTGTTCAGAGATCACTTAACATATAATCCAGTTACTTTACATTTGTAATGCTTTCATGAGGTTTGGAGTATCTGTTACCATACCATTAATTATTATTACTCTGTCATAAATTGCCTACTTTATTGCCTTTGATATCTGATAATGATGATAATGAGTCTATATCAGGACTTTACTGAAGAGGGCACCGAACTTGTGTACAGACCTTAACAGTCAAAGGTAGTCAGAAAACATGATGATTAGTGTGATATCAGACTTCATATAGGATAGAAGCGTTCTCTAAGATCATGGCATTTGTGGAGGCTTGACTGAAAAGTTGAGTGCTACAGCCTGATTTTCCCACGGGGTGCTGAGCATTTTCTCCTCGGTTGTTGCAGGATGGGCTTTTTGCAGGTGAAGTATAATAGCATGCTTAAGAAATATAGCTGTTATCTTGGAAAGGATGTTTGTTTTCTCTGTATTTTGAAGAATGAGGTAATTTCTAAAATATGTTTTTGTATTTCAATTAGAAAAATAGTTTATTCTCCTGACACGTAACCTTCAATTACAGCTATTGTCAAATGAAATAAACCTACTGAGAAGCAGAGTTAGTAAACCAAATAGGTTTCAGCTGCAGGTGGCATTCTTTTTGGAGCTCATTTTCAAAATAGTTGGCAGTGTTTGTAATTGTGTAAATATAAATAGTGATTACTGTATTTAATAAGTACAATGTACACATAATAAGCAAATGCAATGAATAGTTGTTGACTGCATAACTATCAGATAATTAGAAGTAAAGCTCATATCTACCTGCCTACTTCTTGCAGAACGTATTTTACTCAGACGTGTTGATTTGAGCTGATGTTCCACAACAGCTCCTCAAAATTTTGTAGTACACTGACATTTCAAATCTCCTCCTTTAACATCTGCCTAATTTATGTGTACTGAGTAATATGATAAAGTTTGACCTTTTCTCCCTGTTTATGTGAGTGTTTTTTTAAGTAATTCATGGGTTGCTTTTCTTTCGTTTTCTTAGCACACATTAGTATGACAAGCTCTGTGATTACCTGTTTGTGATTCCTTGTGTCAGTCATATGTTTTTGCTGTTGCATGACTGGGTAAATTTGTGAGGCCGAGGCATTGCCAGACCCCTCAGAGGAAGGAATTTACCCTCCTTCGCTGCTGTTTGCACACAGGACTTAAGCAAGTCTTAGACCTGGTTTGGAGCGAAGATACGAGAGAGGGTTATTTTGCTTTCTTTTTTCTTTGTTCTGGCTTACAAGATGTTCCCCTAAATAAATAAGGTTGGTTTTAGCAGAATTACTTGCATGATAAGAGGTACGTATTTGTGTGTTTGGCTGAATGCAGGCCATGATTTGATTTTCAGTGGAAATGTTCATGAAAGTTATTTCATTTTTCTCAGTCCAGTGAAAAGTGAGCCCCAAGCGTCAGAATTCGTGACAAACCTTGACAGTAGGGGTGTTCACAGAAAGCAGCACAAAGGGAAAGCAAAGGCAGGTGAAGGTAATTCTCTCAGAGTAAGAGTGGTATTCAAAGTAGTATTTTGGATTACCAGTAGGACACTAATGTTAATAATGCATTTTCCTATTGACACAATAAAGATACAGAAATAATGGAGGGGGGAAGTAGATAGGAACTGTAATAAAGGAGAGACTATCCAAACCTTTAACTGTAGTGTATCAGAAGAGGTCACATTAACCTCAGATAGTTCCTCCAGTACCTTTTGAATAATATTTCATACTTGCGCTTAGAGTTTTGATTTTAAACTTTTAAAAAACTAGCATTAATGAAGTATATACATGCTTCCTATGAGTGGTTTGCTGCTCCAATTTGTCATTTGCTAGTGAATACAAAGAGAAAATACCTGGTGGAGTGCAAACACCAGATGTGCTTTTAATTCGTGTTTGTCTTCATCTCTCTGTACCTCAGTTTCCCTTTTGTCAGAATAGAAACAAATTAATTATGTTGTTTGTAAAGTGCTTTATGAAATGCGGATGACAAGTATTATTGAAGTGATTAGAATTAGTATTACTAACATTATTATTGATATATTTTTTCCTTGCTTTTGCTAGCAAAGAGAACATTTTATTTTGTGTCCATGTTTAGCACTGAAGGCTGAATTATGATGTTTTCTAAAATGGACAGTCAGCTCCAAGTTATCTACAAGCTACGGCTCCTCTCCTAAAAGTTATTTGGTATACAGCGTGCTTTTGCTTTTTCCATTTCTGCTCCCCGCAGCACTTTATAGTAGACATTAATTCTCAATTTCTGAGCTCCCTTCAGTCACCTACATACTTCTGATATCTGCCCACTGCTAATGAATATGAATGAAATGAAGAGCAATCGTTCATAACTTAAAATAATTATTGTAGCGTCTGATAGAAATGGGCAGGTTTATATAAAACACTGTAAAGTATATTTTTAAGAATCCTGCCTGTAATTCTTTGAAGAACAGATGTCAAAATGAGCTGCAGTAATTTCTCTGAGAAAGGAAAATGTATTAAATCAGAGGCATAAAATTCACACAAGAGGCAAATACTTAAATTCTTAAATTAAATTTTATACAGTACTGTGCATATGAATAGAGCTGCTTGAGTTATTCATTGTGTATAACTCATTGGCCAAATTTAAGCCTTTTATGTTGAGGCACATCATGATTTTGATAGCTTTATTTGTTGATTATTTATAGAGGTTCAAAAAGGACTTTGTAAGAACAAATGTACAGTGCATCTTTGCTCAGCAATATTACTTGGCCAAAATGGTGATATGGAAATCTGTGCTGTGTTTTAAAAGTGAGTTGTTAATCTCCTTTTCTCTTAGGAATAAGAAATTCTTTTATTTTTCCTTTCATAAGCATCATAATCAGTAATGGAAAAATTTGCATGCTGAACAACAGCACACTTGCATCTACTCTGGGGTAAAAACATTGACAAACAGGTGTGAGAAGAGGGAACGGTTTTCAGAAGGAGGCGAAATGCAGAGCAAAAATGGCCGGTGTAATTAACTGGTTTTGAAAAGAGCGAAATGATAGTGGATTCCCAATGATAATGGACAGCTACTTTTTGCATTTTGCTATTCCATGTGAGAAAATTACTGTAGAAAAATGAAAAGGTGTGTTGTTGCAAGTGGGAATGTATAAAGCCAATGTGAATTTACTCTAAACAGTAAATCTCTATTAAAATACTGTCAGCACTGTAAACCTATGTGAGAACCCAACATAGGATCCGTTTGCTCTAAAACTTTAGCTTGTCCTTGTGAAGGCAGATGGAAAACACAAATATATCGCTTTTAATGATGAGGCTTATGCTACTTGTCTGCTTTAGTGATAATGTCTTATTCTTTTCTAAGCAGAGTATGTAATAGATATGCACATATAAGTATAAATAATAATTTAGTAAAATATAATGAAAAGAATCCTCGTTATTGCAAGTGTCTCCAATTTACCATACTTAAACAAAACTCTTAAATTATTTTCTTAGTCTGGTTACTTCATTTAGGTTAATGACCTTCTGTACTGAGATTTAGCAGTAATTAGGTTAGTTCCCCAAATTGCTGTCTCTAACGTTCCAAGTCTACTTCTAGACCAAAGGAAAAACAAAAGACCCAAACTGTAAAGAAATGAAATACTGAGAAACTAAACCATGCCAGCTCCGTGAAAATTCTGGCGCCTGTATTCGCTATTACTGAGCAAAGCGTATGGAGATTACACTAATAAAGTCTGTGAAAGTGTCCCATTGAACCATAGTGTATTACAACAAAGCACAGATAGAAATTTTCTAAGAAGTGTTTTTCCTTTTTTATTATGATAGCATTAAGACAGTGCCAGTGCTTTACAGGGCTGACACTTAGATGTCCATGTCTGCCACTTGTTCAGTATTTCAATACATTTTTAGATGCTAGAAGTGAGTATCTGATGGTGACCAAGGTTTGAAACATTCCTCCGAGGCAGCGCTGGACAGAGACTAAGCCCAGTTTTTAGGGCACATGTGGAAACCCAGCGTTTGCCTTGTCACATTCAACCCAAACGTCGAGTAATTGGAACAATTGTCGTGATACCGACCCATCATCAGGACAGAGGAGAGAAACACAACTCAGCAGCAGTGCAGCTAATTGTGGTTCAGTGTGGTTGGGGTCAGGATTTTAATCATAGCTGGCTCGCGTGGTAACCCTGTGAGTACCTTGGTCTCTGCTGGAGTTTCACTGTTACGGCAGCTCTGCTGATGGCTTGTGGTCTAGGAACATGCTGATTTTCCGGCAAATAGAGAAATGCTTTAATAGGAACAGGAATTGCAGGTGCTCAGTTACTGCCATGTTCTTAGGTAGTAGCTCTGGACAACTCGAGATCAGAGCTATAACTCCAGGGAGCCTGTAATGTAGCGACAAGCAAATTTACAAGTACTTGGAAGAAAGGAAGCATGTTTGTGTGTCCTCCTTCCTAAGTGAATAACATCGGCTTACCCTAAGCAAAATATTGCTGATGCTCAGACATTTTAAAAGGCCAGTTACCCTTGTAAGTGCTACTGAATTTCAGCCCGTTTCCTCTTGGGCATGAGGGAAAGGCATACATTTTTGTATGGGCCCATTAAATAAACACCCTCTTTACCTTCAGTGAGGTCCTGTGTCCACCAGCAGCAGTGGATGGGCAATCAGATGCAAGGCTGCTTTCTTCCTATTGCTACAGTGGTCAGTGATCTTTCTGTGAGAGACCAAATAAAATGATAATTACAGAAAAGAAAGTTGAGCTGTCATTGAGGGAGGATGTTAACTTTCTGCAGTGGCTGGTATCCCCAATGTCTCTGGAGTCAATTTGCTTTTTGCAGATGGGAATCAGTTACTGCCTGAGGCATTTACGGCATGCGGCATTAAGAGGTACTTTAACTGTTTATTATAATTGGACATCTTTGCCAGTTTCACAAGCTCTTTCTCCATCCCCATCTCCCAGCGGATTTGCAGCAGGCATCTTTTCCTTGCTATTGCAGGGTCTCTTAGGTTTGCCCCATTGCCAGAAAGTTGCTGCTTATCGGTTCTGTTTTGTCTCTAATTTTTGTCACTTTTCTATATCCTTATTGAGATCTCGGTGAATGCTGTCTTTCTCACTCTCTTTTTCTCTTGAGATCTCTTTCGTGCTTGCTCACTCTTGTGGTCTTCTGATGGTAAAAGCCTAAATCATAAAGCTACTTCAGTACTTAACTATTATTTAAGAAAGTAAGCCGTTCTGAAGTCGGAGGACTCTTGTGCTGTTGATCAGACTAGACCATGCAAATAACAGGAGCTTGTGTCTCAGGTAAACACAAGCTGAAGCTGGGCAAAAGGCCCTTCCTCATGCTTTTGAAACATGATGATAGTACTTCATTTGCAAAGTGCATTTGGAAGTCTTGCTATGGCTTTTGCTGTCTCTCTGTGCTTTTTCAATGCAAACGCTGCTTAAAGATGAGTAATACACTGACTCTGAGTTAGCAGATAATTTGGAACTTTATCTGATTTGTTTTCCCCATTAGGAAGGCCCACATGCAATAATGTTTTCTTGTTCTTTTAACTACAGCTTAAGGAAAGCCTTTTGCTCTGTATTGCTCTTGTAGAAGAGGGTTTGCAAGCTGACTGCAAAAAGAGTAAGATTAGAATGATGGGCGTGTGATTTGCTCTTTATCAGTAATGTTTTAACAAAATACTGTTAGCTAGGTCACTTTAAAGTAATTAAAACCTCCTCCATGATGCAACAATACATGGCAGTAAATAAGAAGAGAAAAAATATGTAAGAATGCCTGAGAAAAGGTGAGGTTTACTACAATACATAAGAGGGGATATTTATTGAGAAGAGTTGTTGTATTAAGCCTATAGTATTCCTGAAGTATTTATATATTCGTAGTCCATGTTCTTCAAGGCATTTCTTGACTCTTATGATACTCCTTCTCTCTTTGTCATACTTTCTGTGAACAATAGATGTAACTGTTCCTTTTAAAACACTTTTAGATTCAATTAACTTTAATTTTAGCCTGAATGTAGCCAGTGTGTTATTACGACCTTTTTTTTTTTCTTTTCTAAGAATAAAAGGAGACTAAAAAGAAAAAAGAAAACCTAGTTGCTTTAAGCTTTATATAGTTTGATTAAAGTAAAAACTTTCATTCTCT
Organism: Dromaius novaehollandiae; assembly: GCF_036370855.1. Taxonomy (NCBI): domain Eukaryota; kingdom Metazoa; phylum Chordata; class Aves; order Casuariiformes; family Dromaiidae; genus Dromaius; species Dromaius novaehollandiae. The sequence goes on from NC_088108.1 coordinate 13,101,798, forward strand.
CGGTATTTACAGTGTTTAATTCTGGAACAAAGACAAAAATAAAAAATAGAAGGAGACACTAAAAGCAAGAAACAAATAGCTCCAGACAGTTAGGGGTGAGCTTCATCTGGTTGGCCAAAAGTTAGTTTCCTTCTTCCTTCTTTAGGATCCAGCTGGTCTGTTGCTCTTATGGGTATTGACAGATCAGTAGAAGATTTTTAACTTATGTTCATTAATAGCCATCTTTACCATCAGTTTATTATCAGTTTCGATTTAAAGCTCCTCTAAGTCATGAAAATATTCGGGGTTATCATTTTTTAACGATAGCATTTCAGTTCAAATTTATTTCTCTTTCAGCATGTTTCAGAATACATACACAAAAGAAATTTGTAATGTCTCTCTTCACAAGGCATTTTTATTATTTTGCTTTGGTTTGGCTATTTTTGTTACAGAGCAGAGTAAAGCTATGGCTGGTTTTGGAGGTTGGGCGAAATACTCAGTGTGCAGGAAAGCAGAGGCAAGAGCATTCCACAATTACTGTGATATATGGGGAAATACGAACAGCTAAAAGCAGTCAGATTCAGAACAGTGTTGTTTTAGGTACCGCATGAGCACAGACCATGAATCTCTGTCCCAAGGAGCTTAAAGGATGACAAAAAAAGGTGTAGAAAGAGATAATAGATTTTGGATTTCTACCATAATCATATATTTGTTTTGTGTGCCTGTATTGCTGATTTTGTTCAAAAGGAAAAAAAAGTGTCAGGTAGAATAGGCTGTAGAAGCAAGTGTAAGTGTTGTTTACTGTTTGATAGGGCCATTGCTACTTGTTAGCTGCCGCCATTGGGTGGAGGGATTTGGCTGGTGACACTAAGTGACCCTGGTGAGCAATGTCCAGGCTTTTTGCTTTGTTGCAAGAAGCCCACAGCCCTGAAAAATGCTGGGCTGCTGTGCCAGGAACGGAGAAAATTTTAATGTAATTTTGTTCAATAAAAGAAAAAAAATCCCATTGACTGACAGTCTTTCAGTTTAGTGCTGTACCACACGTGATCAGAGAAATCCTCCAGGAAATATTTTATTTCGTAGGCTATATGACAATTCACCTTGGAGACTAGTGTGTCTCTCTGATGGACTTAAAAAAAAAAAAAAAAAAAAAAACCACACACACAAACCCCCCCCCCCCCCCCCAGTGTTCTAGGAGACAAATTACATTTTGGATATCAGCAGTGACATGAGCAATACCCTTCAAAATGGAATGCACAATAATTTTGTAAATTTAGTTTTCATTTGAGATAGTTTAGGAGATACTAGAGCATTCAAGATGGTAGACTTGGAAATGGGCCCTGATGTGTGGGACCATTTTGTGGAAATACTTAGAAATTTTGATTCAGCAAAGTCTTATGATTAATCTAATTTAAGGTCCATGACACTCCCTTTGAAACCAACAGTACTACTTTAACCACTTAGCAAAAAAATCATACTAAATCTTGGGCTAAACTTTATTACTTTATTCCAACAGCAGCAACTGTAGCTAAATGTAATACTGAACTGAACAGAAAAGGAAGGGTTTCAGAAGGAGGATCTTTTTGGGAGTCTTCATAGATTTAACACGCTGGTTCCTTTTTATCTTCCTGTCATTAATTCTATGTTGAAGTGTTTTTAGTGGTTCATTTCATTATAGATACATTTCGTTTTGTGAGTCACGTTCTGATTTTAATTGGCATTTAAAATGATAGTTAAATAAACTATCAGTTTAAAGTTACTGTATATTTTATTTTATTAACATAGAATTACTGTACCGTTGTATCCAGAATAAATAGTGACCATATTTAAGGTAGTTAGTGTTATTAAATGTTAATTATTTTAGGCTTGAGTTTGTTACTTTGCATTTACTAATAAATTAATTTGGATCAGCTGATACATATTAAATCCAGAACCTTGTGAAAGCTATTTGCTTAAAACCTTGTTTCAGTATTTTGGAGTGTATCGCTGGCAGTTTAATTAGTTTATGTAACTGAATTAGCTCCTACTCAAGTAATATACACAGTTATTCTTTCTCATCTGTTGAAAGAGTCTGCAGTACAAATGGCAATTGCATTTTTCTCCACAAAGGAACATTTTAAAAATGAGAAAACGCTACTGTACTTAACTAGATATCTCTTCTGGGAAGAGTATGCTATATGATGAAAAATGTGTGCGCTTACCTCCACAAGCCTTCTCCATGCAGTGCTGTTGGATTGAGAGAAACATCTCTGAAAGCTTTTTTGTTTCCACACGGGAGAACGCAGGTGCTCTTCTGGGCAGGGGGAACACTCCTATTATTGTTGCTCAAAGCTGGGCAATTTTGCTTGCATACATTGCAAGAAGTTACCCAATTCCACTCAGGGAGCAACCTCAGGCTGCTGAGCGTGTGCGGGTTTAGCGTTGCCTTGCTGCTTCAGCACCGGGTTCCCAAGAAATCTCCTTTCTGCATTTTGTTGTTGCTTGCTCTGACAAATTAGTGGAATTTGGAGCTATTGAGTTGTATGGTTGTGCATTTATCTTTTAGAGTAGCAGATTGCTGCTCATTTTTTTATTCTGGATCAAAGTGTTTTTGACAATACAGATAAGTTAGATTTTGTGTATTACGTTTAATAGACTTTTCAGCCTTTCTACAACGGAAATAGAAATGTATGTGATCAGATAGTCCTGTTGACGAAAGTGCAGTAAATGGTGTAGTCTACTTCTTTTGCATTATGAGCACATTTTGTTTGTCAACTCATACATTTAGGGTGTTTTTTGTTGTTGTTGTTGGTTTTTTTTTTTTTTAACTTTTCCAAAGATGTACTAAGATATATGGAAATTTTTCAGAGAGTAGTGCTTAACACAAATGCTTTAAAAGAAATAATGAGCTAAGATATAAAACTGGTAACATGCTATCTTCTAGAGATAATCAGGAATTACTTGACAACAAAACACGCTCTTTTCATCAGATAGCGCCACTGTATCAAAACCAATTTATTTTTTACTTCCTTTTTTTGTGTTTTTAGAGCTTTTTTCCACTTTCAGAAGAAAAAGGTGTAGAATAACCTCATAAGTCACTGACTGATTTTTCCTGATTGCTTGCCCTCAGTAAAACCCAGTGAGAGTTGAAAATCCATTTTTTTAATCTATGAAGAACATATTATTTAGAGGTAAGAAAAAACTGACTTCTACTTACTCAAGCCAAAATAATTTCTCCGATTTCCCCAGAATCCTCCTTCGGATCCTTACAGGTTTTATCTGTAAGGAATAAGCTGTTGCTCTATTCAGATGCCATGTACTTTAACACATGCTGCACGCGTAGCTCTTAGGTGGGAACCGAATAGCAACCTGGGAGCGCAGGTCCAGACTGCCAGTCCTGCTGCGTCTGTTCTCGTGTGTGAATTTGGGTGGGGAAGGCCAGTCAGGAGGTGGAAGAGTTGGAGGGAAAAGAGGACTTTCAAAGGGGTAGGAGCAAGCAATGGCAAGTGCATGACTGGAAGGGAACACAGCAGGGAGGAGGGGGCGCAGAAAGAGCAGTGTATTTCAGCCATAACGTTTCTGACATTTGGATTGACCAAATCACAGCATTGAGTTTATCCACAGTTCAGGGACTTCCAACTCGCAATGATGAGAAATGGTAGCAAAGGGGACAGAGGAGATGAAAGAAGTCACAAACAGTATTATTGGTTCCCGAGAAGCAACAGAAGAAATGTAAACCACGGCACAGGGTTAAAATTTGTCGGGAAGGTGCTGGACCCATCTAGACACAAAGTGAATCAAGGGATCTTACACATGTATGTAATCACTTGGGAAAATCCACAGCTGAAGTAAAACTGAGAGGAGAAAAACTGTGATTAGTAAAGAAATGGGTCATTAGAAAACTTGCTTTTACGGTACATCTGCGAGGCAGAGCCTCAGCCCGGGGAAGTGAGGCCTGGCAGTAGCCCTGGGCACGTGGGCTCATCCCGGGCCCATCTCCCGCGCTGCTGGAACGAGCTTCGAGACCGTTGCGACTGCGCTGCCGCCTGCACACAGCAGCGATGCTGCACAGCCCTCCTGGCCTCTACCCAGCCTGCTTGGGACTGATCAGGTCACAGCCAGGCTCCTGATGCCTGACTGTTGCGGCTTTTCATTAATTAACGATGATAACACTGGAGCATGGGGAATGAAAATGCTGGGGGCATGCCCGGGACAACTCAAATGGTCCAAGTTTGATGTCAGAGAGCCAGGTTTCTCTAGGCAACTCGCTGGTGGGCAGTTTCCTAATGGTGGTTGTATTTTCGTTGACTTTGGTGACATCATCTGTGTGCTTAACTGAAGGTACATGTTAAAACCCTTACCAGGTTTCAAATGGTTTTGGATACTCTAGAAGTGAATCTGTAATGGATTTTTTCTTGAGTAAGCATGGCAGGATAGCTTTAGATAATTATACACTATATATATTATTTCTTTATATATTTATTTTTATCCTGTTGGGCTATGAATTGGCAGAGCTACACAGCCCTACCTGAACCTACTGGCAGCAGTGAGAGTGACATTTTCCTTTAGAGAACTTAAGAATTGCTTTCTATGATTTCTTCTTAGGCTGGAATAAGTATCTCTCTCCCTCTTTCCTCAAGCAGTGGATCACACTTTTTTAAACAATGATGTTTTTGAAGGATTATTGGTTTTTTTCTTTCTAAGTTGCATTAAAATAACATTGCAGCAAAGCCAAAACAAAATAATGATATGACAGTTCTCTCTGTAAACATTACAGTTATTTTTCACTGAGCTCCTGCAACATGAGCGGCTTTTCTTGCATTCCGGTGGCTCTGGTCATTCCAGAATGACTGGGAAATTTGCTTTCTCTCTCACATAACAGCTGTAACAGTCAGCTGGTGTGTTTCTCAAAGAATTGCAATGTATTTGGGTAACAGAAAGGATGTTGTCACAGATGGATGCACACACGGAGAAAAATAGGTCAAGATGGTCTTCTGCAACCAACTGGGCTGCCAGAGTTGCACCGTCCCCATAACCGGCTCGGCACCATGTCCAGGCTGACCGAGCGCTCTGGGGCCCCTCTACCTGTGCTCCCTTCTCCTGGGACTTGTGCGTTGGGAATGAAAGGAGCTTCCCGCATCCCCGTTACTGTGGGGCATTGTTTCTGCTGGTTTGCGTAGCTTCCTTGCTATATGTTTCTTGGGGGGCAGCAGGAAGCATTTTCCTTCTTTTCGTGTGTGTTGTGTGTGGGTGTGGTTTTTTTTTTCTTTTTCTTTTTTTAGAAATGCTTCAGTTTAACTATATGATTGTCCTTTGTTCATTTGTGTGTGTGGCCGGGGAAGGGGAGCAGTTTTGCCATTATTCTGCCAGCCATACTCCTCCTCAACAAATAAGGTGCATTTATTTATATAACTATCACGTTTCTCTTTAATAGTGATCTATCTCTAGTCACTATCTTCATTAGTTGCTGTTTATGGCAGTGAAAGCATGAATCTTTTCAGTGTTTCCTACATAAGTTCCTATCTTATGAATTTGTAAACTAGATGAAAAAAAATCAACCAAAAACTCTGCCAGCCTAAAAACAGGCACAGAGGTTCGGGGAAGAGGGAGCTTGGAAATAAAGTAGGTGTTCTGTTTTTACATGACAGAAAATCACAAAACATGAGCTAAGAAGCCTAAATCTTAATTGCCTCTCAGAACTGTTGTGGGAATAATAGTCTTTATTTTAAAATAATTACTGCTTATATTTAATACTAATACAGACTCTTTCTTGAGAAAGAGAGTGCTACCGTGCCAGAAGGAGCTCTTCAAGGAAAATATTGTGAGCAAGACTTTACAATAGCATCAAGACCTTATAGCTTATGGATACCCTATGCCAAGGTATACAGAAAGGCATACAGAAATTTTGCATTTTGTGTTTTGATATTGGTTTAGTGTTATTTGGTATCTCTTTCTGTAGTAGTTTCACAAATGTATCTCAGAATGACTCGTGGAGCCCGTGTTTTTCTCACGAAGAAACTGTGGTTCAGAGAGGTGAAGGTCACGTAACATTTGGTCAAAACCAGGCGTAGGGCTTGCTGTCAGCACAGCCGTTAGCACAGAGCCACATCTTGAGAGGGAAACATGTAAAAAAGTGGGTGATTAAACAAGCAGAGAGAGAGAGACTGAGGGAGTGCAATGCTGTATTTTAGGATGCTTCGAAGTGAACTGTTTCAAGGCAGTCGGTAATGTAGCACCTCCGTCCCAGTGTGTGGCATGCAGCCCTCTCTCCAGCTAGTCCAACGGTTGCGAGGTTATTACAGCCCCTGCTACGGACAGAGACTTTACAGTTTAATCCGCAGGGACCCAGTCCTTCAGCTCCGGAGGCCTGTGAAGGAATCCCGCTGTGCTGACCAGGATAGCATCATCAGAGTAATAGTAATCACAACTTGCCATCAGTTGTGAGAATCAATAATGATGTTAGCAGAGTCTTTTTTTAAGAAAGTACACACCAGATGTGAGGGTTGTGGCGTGGGGCAGGCACAGGTCTTTCCTTTCATCCCTCTGCAGCTGCAGGTGATCCAGCAAGGATCTTGTTACATTTGTTAATCAATACAAGCGTAGTACACTGTAAGTTCATCTAGCCAGAATTTAAATGATATAGCAGATTTGCTTAATGGAGATGAACTAGAGAAAACAATGGTAGGCAGAATAATTGAGCCTTGAAGGAATATCTTATTGTTAAGCCCTGTGGCATATAGTAGTTTATGATAACTTTACTATTGCACCTTGTATTGGCCCACAGGTTTTTAGTAATGAGGATATGATGACCAATTACAGATTCTGGTGCTCAGGGAAGCTTGTCTGTTTGCCGCAAGCACTGCTAGTTGTGAGCTCTTTATTTGCCACAGCAAGCTGTGATGTTGCAAAATCACAAAAGCTGGGAAAGTCTTTGTACAAGTGCTCTTCGGTGCAGCTGAAGCATTCCTCTCTGGCCTCCTAAGACTAAGCAAGCATAGCAGAGTATTTTATGCATTCATTGAATATGATTTTTTACCACTCTATTAAACACCCCCGGAGGGGGGATAATAGTGACAGTTACTTATTGCAACATTCCTTTATTTTTTTCCCAAACCTAGATGAAATCTCTGCTATTTCAGAACTGAAGAAATGCCAAAGCCAATTACTTCATATCATGAGGTCGAAGATAATAGATAGAATTTGAGAATTTGACTTGTAAATAGTGATGAAACTCTATACTAAATGACAAATCAGAGAATTTCTCTGTGAATTTTTCATTCACATGTAATTAATTCGTAAGATGGACTAATTTTCTTAAGGAACATTTATTTTTGTTGTATTTCATGAATTCAGTACAAAACAACTGGAATCAGCCATAAAATTTTTCAGGGATAAGGTACATAAACGATCAAGATAAGCTTTACATAGATTTCCTAAAGCACTACTCATGCTAGTGTAAGAGTATGGTTTCCCTCCCCCCATTTCTGGATCCGATCCAAAGCTTACAGAAGGAAATGAAAAGATCCCACTGACTTACAAAGGCCTTTCCATCAGGCATCCTTTTCACTGATTCATATCTCTCCAACTCTGAATATACAACTTCCAACAATTTTTTGTTGTTGCTTACTTTTTAAGAAGGCAAAGATATGGGACCTGAGTTCTCACCAGCACCAGCTTATCTGGACGGCATCAAGCCATCGACAGTGCACATCAGAGTTGGAAGGGAGCATGGGGCTTTGCGATACTTTTTAGTGTTGAGGAATACGACCTCAGACGTGCCCTGCTAGAGCAGTAGACGTTACGTTTATCCAAGGGGATGCTTTCCCCTGCTGTCACCAGCAACATCGCATGGCAGCTGCTGACTGCAGAATCCAGCCCTGAGTGTGCAAGGTGCTAATGATGATGGAGCCAGTTTCATAAGTGTTATTAGTAGAATATTGTGAACTTAATCTGTCACTCCTAAAGGCTCTAAATGAGCTTTAATAGGTATTTTAAAAATGTCTCTCTAGCAGAAATGCAATTTCAGTGACTGACCAGATTTTAACTTAATGCTCATGTTAATTTGGCAGTTAACAATCAAGTACCTAAATACTGATGTCTTTCAGTAAAAAAGTGTTTTTCATTAATAATTGCAAGCAGATTTATTGCCAGGAGGCTGTCACTCCCCTTCCATATCCAAACACACATAATTACTGGAGGATAGAAATACTGGTAAAATCATACCTTGAGTTAGCTGATGCAGCAGAGCAAGTTTCCTAAGGCTTTATAAGAAGCAAAAGGTTAAATTCCTGTCCCACAGTACCATCTTATTAATTCCCTGGACAGTCTTTTGAGTGAATGAAAACTGCACAGAACAACAGCTTAAAGAAAAAACATTGAAAATGGATTCTCTGTCAACACCAATAATTATCTCTTTTGCCAGATAAGTTAGGTGGAAATAGACTTTGTATAATGTTGCACTTTCTAATGTTTCTTTAACATTACATGTTTCAGTTCTGTAACTGCCACCCTTTTTCCATCCCTCACTTTGTCAGTTACTTGTCCCTGTATGTCTCTAGAAGCCTTTTTGCAGAGCAAGGTTAAAAGGTGCCAAAATGGTTCAACTTTGCTTTCAGAGACATTCATTTTAAAATGCCTTTCCTGGTAGGGACTAAAAGAGTAGTAAAATTCTAATGGCTTCAGTGGATTCATTCATCCTTCACAAATATTTCATCTTTTTTATTAGACTATTCATAACTTTACATAATTACTGCTATTACTACTGTATTTGTGTGTATATTTGTTTGTCATACTTTACATAGATTTATTCTTTTTTTTATCATTTGAGAAATGTTATGAACATGCAATTCCTATTTAAATAAGGAGGATTTTTGTTGCTTAGGAAGAAAAGCCTTAAAGTCAGTTTATTTACAGACTTAATAGCAAGAATTCATCTCACTTCATACTATTTCTTCCCAACGTGATTTCAAGCACTATTTTCATGCAAGAATTCCTCTAGTCATCAACAAATCTCTTGCTTAACCTACTAGTAAAATGTTGAATGTTCACATGTTTACAGATTGCAATCAGGAATGTACTTACTGTTTAAATATAATCCACTCTGCATATGATAGGTAATGCACCTTGATGATGAATTAACCCAGGGAAATTAGCCTATACTACACTTTTGCAAATAACTCTGCTTGTGCTTAACTGAAGACACACAGGACTTCACTCATCATCATGACTGCATTCATGGTTAGTATGATCATCATGAATAGAGTGGCCTTATGTATCATTATAATACATAATAATGTATCATTATAATACATAATAATGTATCATTATAATACATAATAATGCATTATAATCATTTGCAGAATATTTTTCTTGTATCAAAAGAATGATTTATTCCAATTGTTACTCTGTTCCATATGAGCAATTGAAAGGAATTCCTGGAGGTAGAAAATTAAGCTTATATTCAACCTTGTGGTTTGCTGGTATCTCCCAGGAGGGGAGCTGAGAAGAATCTGGATCACTTCTTGTTTGCATCACTGTTACAGAATAGTAATCAAATGCTTGCAGGCCAGGAAGGAATTATTTTTCACTGTAATACATAATTTGCCTTCTCAGTTTTTGCTTTTCTAAAAAAAGCAAAGCTGCCTCACTGGCAGTTTTTAATATGGACTGTAAAAAGGGAAAGAGGGGGCTAACATTATTAAAATCTCTGTTACCCCACTGGTGTGTTTTTCTTATGACCTGAAGGTTAAATTGGATTTAGAATCAGGACAATATTTGCCCCAGGACAACAGTTTTTGACCTTTTTTTTTTTTTTCTTTTCTTTTTTTTCCTTTTTTGGTTTATTGTGTGATTGCCTTTTGAAGATCAGATGGAAATGCTGCTTGACAAATTGCAGACTATCAGAGTGACCTAGGACTTGGATGTTTTCGATCCTTCCTGTTTTCTTTCAGGTGGCAGGTTACTTCTGGCTTCTGTGGTTCCACTGGCTCTGAAGTGTCTGAAAAGGCAGTGGAGCTGCTGGGGGCTTTGCTGGTGGGTGAAGCAGATGCTTTGCCAACCACCTGGACTGTTGCAGTTGTGTAAAGTTGAGGAGGATTAGCCAGTATTCATTTCCAGTGTATGAAATGAGGGAATGTATTTATACCTGAGACAAAACTAAGGTGTCCCAGCTGTTGCTCATCCGTGCACCTGCGCACAGCCCAGCATTCAGAAACACGCAAGCCGAGCTGCTGGACTGGAAGATAGCATATGCCATTCCTGTAACTTTCATTTAAGTATCCTTTGCAGGAATAAATCTTTTAAAATAAAACCAAATTAACCATCATATTCATTTCATAAAGACTTCAATCACAATAGATCTGGGGTCAAGTAGAGTTCACTTTGAAACAAATTAAGAAAAAAAGAAAGATTAAATCAGCCTTCAAGAAGGGTCAGAGACTAAGCATGGAATTATTTGAAAAACAACACAGCTAATTCATTTACTAAAGAGGAAAAAAAGAGAGGGGAAGAAAAAATGTCTTTACAATTGATATATACTTTATGGGCAGAGTCGGACTGGTGCAGTTGTTTCATTAAATGTTGGTAGTTTTCTAGTTTAAGCTATTGAAAACTATGTCACTAATCTCATAAGTGAAACAGCATTTGGCTTTGTGAGGGAATTAATGCAACATGAAAGAAACTGGCTATAGATTTTAATAAAGGGATATATTTGCAGTATATATCTAAAATGATCTAACAAACTATTCTAAAAATAATAAAGTTCCACGCTGGAACAAGGAAAACTGGATTAACATTAATGGGCCTTATTTAAACTTGCTGAAATCCGCAAGAGACATTATTATTATTATTTTTTTTTTTTTTAAACCATTCTTCATTTTACTTGGAGGATTGTCAAATATAACAGGAATCGGTATAGAGATCTAAGATTTTTTTGAGATAAAAAGCCTTTAAGAAAAGGAAAGACATCCTAAAGGGAAGCATAATAATTTAGTACTCACCAAATTTTTTAGCCATAGGGAATAAATGTTGATACAGTTTTGCAAATCAGATTGCATTCCATACACTGGATAAAAACAGTAAAGACATTTGACCCTCCATTTCCCTCTTTGGAAGACTTTGTTTTCTTAGTTAGTGGAAGTTATCCATGTTTTAGCCATCCTGTTCCAAAAATCTGGTGTATAGGATGAGTCCTGACTAAGCAAATCTAATCAAGGAGGTTGGACATCAGTCACTGGCCAGAACACCTCAGGGCAAGAAAGAAAAAAGTAGCATAAGCTGTTCTGAAGGGTGTTGTCATCAGCGGGCACCTTCTGCAGGGTCATAAAAAGACCCACACAGTCACTGAGATTGAAACATATTCTTACTTGAGTCAATAATAAGTACCACTACCATACTCCTGGAAAATCAGATTTTTCATAGGTTCTTGGCCCAGGCAACTCTTTTGATCATGGTTTCTTTGTTTTGTTTCGGGGTTTTTTTTGTTTTTTTTTTTTTTTGTTTTTTTTTGTTTTGACCTTGGACTAAAGGAAAAGGATGGCAGATTACTTGAGATCACAATAGAAATGGATTAAGCAGAGGTTTCAGACTCTTACCCCAAACTGGCTGCTAGTCATCTATGAAGGAACCACCTCTGTATCACTTTCTTCGAAGCCACGTGCCTTTAATCATGCTAGTGCTGTGGGCTCGCTGGACTGAGCAGGGCCTTTCAGTCACCAAAGTCTAAAAGGCAGCCCAAAATACTGAGCTCTGAATAGAAAATCTCAGTATTCTTTTGTGACTCTGTTGGATACATACAAGCCTTCGACAAATCATATAAACTTTACCTCTACTTTTATGCTTTTCAAAACAAGAATAGTTACACGGAACTCGGAGAACAACAATTCCTCCATAATTGTACAGCTGTTATAATGAGTGAAAGAAGGTGTTATTCATATGCATTGTTGTAAACAAAAATGTCTTAAGATGCTATTTTTATTGAAATTAATTTTGCAATAATATTATGGATTTAATGTCTCATTCATGAGACTGCCTGTATGGAACCTTTTTCTAGATGAAGGCATATCAGATAAAAGAAAAAAAAATCTTTTAGAGAAGCACAGACGTAAAAGACAGCACTTCTGCTGCTGAAGCAGAAGCGTTACTGTGAAAGGCTATTGTATGAATGAGTTTGTTGTTCTGTATTTACATTACAAGTTTTCTGAAGGAGAATCTTTAGAGTCCCCTGCTGTGCATTGTAAAACCTGATGCTCTGTTCTTTGGGAACAAGCGCAATTAAGATGTAGAACAAGCAAAACATTCCTGGTTTCACAGCCATTAAAAATGATCTCTGTGGCCCTGTCATGGCACTGCTGGGAAGGTTTGCAGCACCAGAAAGTAATCATTATGCTCTCGCTCAACAGCTGCTGCAGAGTTGTAAGGTACTGCTGGTCTATCCAGATTTTCTCCTCCTTACTGAGAAGATAGAAATATAGGAAGTACAGTGTTTATTATTGTAGATAGTCTCCTCTCTATTTATTTGAATTTTATCCTATTCCTTCTCTTTTTAATCCAGCTTATTTAAAATTTTCAGAATCTGAAAACTGTCTTCTGTGGCCTATTTATGTTAATGCATGTCTTGAGCAAAGCACTGAAATGATGTGTTTTCAACATATCCTGGCACCTGTATGTTTCACAGGCTTTATCTTTTATCAGAAGTCTTATCTATAATAGGGGCTTAGGTAAAAAGTTCTCATCATTGTAAATACACTTCAAAGTGTATCTGAAAGTTAATTTGGTGCTTTTACTTCATATTTTTGGATGAAAGTGAGGGGGGTTTATTATTATTTTTTATTGTTTGCTCACAAAATTGGGGCACTAAGTGAAGTCTGTCTCTTTTTACTAGAAGAGGTCCCTAAGAAAAATAGAGAGTCAAACTGGGGTTTAAATTGTGTTGCTGGTTACACTTGTGAGACCACAGAGCAGATGATGGTAATTCCAGCTGGCATTTTCTAAGGAGCTTTATCGACTGCAAAAGACCCTGTGCCATTTTACTACCTTGAGCATGTCCATCTGATGGAGGATCTTGGTACAGTAGAGTGGATATTCACACCACCATGTGTATGGCATCTAACATGTTCCTCAAGCAGGTGCCTGGGGCTGTAGATATAGTAAAGAGTCATCTGATTTTACTAGGAACTATGCTCCTAGTTAAGGTACCTAGCTTAGAAATTAGCGTGTGTAGTATGCTGTATTGTTTTCCTAATAAATGTAGGTAGCCATAGCACAGTACTCTCATTGAATTTCATGCTGCTTATGTGACATGCTCAATGTTCAGCCCTTTTGCATAGAAAGTGTTTCTCCAAAATGGAAGGTTAAATAAGAGAAGAAAATACCCAGTGTAAAAATGGAGGAAAACACAGCATCTGTTTTTCAAAATTGAAATGGTATATATACTGAATCACTGATATCCGACACTCTTTCCCATCTGGCTGAAGCAGTCCTTTCTATATCATCAGACTGGCACAGCAGCTAAATGGAAGGTTACTGCTCCCTGGTAACTAGCAATTGCATTAGGTAACCTAGTCCGTTAGTTTACTATTTTCTATTGGCACATACTTAAAGAAAAAAATACAACCAAACACAAAACTGAGAGTTGAAAATCTGATATAAAATTTGGGACATAATGAAAGAACCAGGAAGATTTCCACAGTGTCTAAGAACAGCATGTTTCATTACTTTTGTGCCTTATTTAGACAGAGCCCAAAGCATTTTACAGTTACATTATGAAAATGACTTAGCATCAAGTCATGATATAAAAACTTTGTATCATCCACATTGGTGGAACAGCAGCCGAGTTCTGGTGGCTGTGTTGCTGCAGAAATCACTTGAGACAGATTTCACAGGTGTCAGACATCTCTGCTGAGCAAACGAGTGCTCACTGAGGAGCTGGAGAGGACTCGTGGGCATACAGAGGCTTATGAGTAAGATTAAATTGCATGATGTTTTTGATAGGGCAATAGATTGCTCTTGAGGAGACCTAGCTCTGTTGTGAAGTGTTTATATAACCAGCTTTCTACAAATTATAGACACTTTTTTCTAGTGTTTCATGAACTCCCTTTATTGGCATCTAGGGCACCCATGATTCACTGAGAAGTGGGGCTTTATGACCTGAGCCATGGTCATGTCCTGCCCACATTGTGCTGCTTTGTTTGAAACTATCAAAGCAGTGACAGCCAAGGACTACAGTCCTGCACACTCTTCAGATAATGACATTATTTTAGTTACATCTCTGGCCTTATAAATTACCCATTTTACATTCCAGAAGCTGGCAAAATATCCCCAGATTGCATTATCCCTTGGTAAACAGAGGAATTTGATTCAAGTCATTCATTCATCTCTAGTGTAGACTTAACTACAAATTGCTATAAGCCAAAAAGATGTCAGATACTTCAGAGGTTAAAATCCTAATGATGAAGGAGCAAGATACAGCAGATGAAGAATCCCTTTTTAAAATTTCTCTTCCAGTGATAAAACTACCTGTTTACTAGGCTGTTTTCCAGGCTAGACATTCATTTTTTGATATTTGGACTTGTGGTCAGACATCTGGGTGTCTATCTGTCAATGTTAGCATGTTTGGATTTTCACCAGTCATATAGTGTAAATCTATATTATTGCAAATAGAGTTGACTCTTGTAAAACTGAAGAGTTTAATTTATGTTAAAAGAGCTATTCAAAACCTTTCAGAACAGGATAATTGTTTTTCATTTGAAGCTGAGGAAATCAAAAGGACAGCAAAAAATATATTACACGGTTATATTGAAAGTGTAATAGTGCTGGAGAAAAATTGCCTAGCTATCTACAAAGCAAGAGATAAAATAGTTCATGTCCCAGAGGTATTTTGACAAATAGATCTACAATTCCAAAAGGCAGTTCATCAAAAGTTTCTATGATGAGTTTATTCACCCTTTAAGTTCCCTTAAAAGGAGCTATCATAGTCTTTCATCTGCACACTTAGAACAACAATGGCAGGTTATTTCATTATCACCTTTAAATAAAAGACTTTATTACTTTACCTCTACAATATCGACATGTTTAGTTACGTTAATGTAGAATACCTTCTTCCGAACAGAGGGCTTGACATACTGACTGCTGCATTGTAAACTCATTCCTAGAAATGTTCCAGATTTAAAGCACTGCTCCTGGGAATGAAATGGCAGTCAGTGAATTAGTTTTCTGCTATTTTCCAATATGATTCCTACAGGAGTTATCATTCTGGGCTTGGACTTGCAGGACTGAAACATATGCTAATGCCATAGGTGATTAGAAATGTGGATCTGATATTAGCCTATTGGTATATTCTAGAAATTATAAACAGCTGTTTGTCTGGCCCATATGCTCCTCCCCTCCTTGGCTTCTGTGTTTGCTTCCTGTCACTTTGCTGGTCTTCTCTCTGCACTAGCCAGCGTTGTCTTCCACAAGCTTTTCTGAAACCGAACCACAGTGCTTTGGGGTTTTGGGGGTTTTTTTGTTTGTTTGTTTTTTCTTCAAATCTAGTTATTTTGACTGCTGTAAAAGGTTCAAATCAGAGCCCCTCCTTTCTTCTCTTCACGTCCCCGTTGTGTCCTAACATTACCGCTGCTTCTTTTTGCCCTCCTTTTCTTTGTTCAGGTGCTCTGTCTTCTTTTTTGTCTTCTGTTTGGCTACTGACACCTTTTTCCTCAACTTTCTTTCCTAAAATTCTCATTCCCTCTCTTCGTTTCTGCCAAAAAAAATCACTAGCCAGCCTGATTCCTCCTCAGATGTCTCTCTAGTTCTGCTGAACATGCCTCATCAAGGTCATCTTCTCAGGCCTTTGCCTTCCTATGCAGTTTTCACACTTCTTCACACGTTGCACGTCATTGACCTCTGCCACCACAAACACTGCCTGCTTCTCTTTCCTCCCCTCATCTTCAAGTAGTTTTGTGAAGTGCAGAATAATTTTCTTAGCCCACCTTGGCTAATCATGTTGAAACATTTCTAAAAGTCTGTCTTGCACAAGAAATGAGAGAACTACAAGAGAAGACAAGAATAAGAAGACTGTAAATAATAGGATGAACCATATTGCGTAGTAGTCACAAAAATTTTCAAGACAGCCAGTTGCTAAACTATCCCCTGGATTTCCCAGCACTGCCTGTGTGTTGCGTGTCTCTGCTGTTACGCTGCTAACGCTTCAGGGACTTGCTGTGCTGTATGAGAGCCCTGGTACCTGCTCCAGGTACCTGCTCGCGCTGGCCGTGAGCTGCTCTCTGCAGTCCTGCCGGCCTGTGCCCACAGCCTCCGCATGCAACTCTGCTCTTCCCGTGCTTCGGAGAGTATTACTGGATGCTCACCCCCCATGCTCAGCTCTCGTAGAAGACCCTATAGGTAGGCGTAGCAGGTGTTGCTGTCCTTTTGCAATTGTATATGTACTTTTTCATCTAAAACCTGTACTTCAAATCCATTTGCTAATGAGCAGTGCCTATTTTGGTGTCGAATCTATATTCTCTCTGACCGCCGTTGCATCTCTTCCGCTGAGTGCAAAGTTGTATAAAAACAACACTGCCAAAAACATATTAAATGGAGTTGCTGTCATTCATCGTTATGAGGGCCTGTGAGAATGAGACAGTTTTCCTCCCAACAGAAATGTATACTAATGGTCAAATAATACCTGCAAACACAATCCAGCTCTCATTAAAGTTAATGGGAATCAGGTTACAGAGTTGCCTGACAACTGACAGGGCATCACTTTGCAAGAAAGAAGCACAGGGAGGGGGAAAAAAAAGTCAATATCAGCTCTGAAACACTTGAAATAATTTTTTCCTCATTCTGTTTCCCCTGTCCTTGTCCAAAACTCATTGAAAAAAAAAAAATTCTTAAAGTGCAGTGTTTGAAGAATCCCCACTTCCCAAAGTATTTTTGTGGGTATTCCTTCTCTCTCCCCACTTCCTAAAAACAGAGTCCTGAGCCTTTAGTGGACATCATATAGCAGCTGTTTTTTGAAATAAAAAAATCTGTTTCAGCAGTTCATCACAACATTTTGGGTGAGAAATTGCTTAAAATGAAAAGCTGACATTTTTTGGTTAGTTTACCATGACACTGCTTTTCATAGCTCTGGTGCAAAAGATATTGTAATATTTCTGTAATACTTTCCTTTTTTTGTTTGCTTGTTTGCTGTTTCTTAGTTATGTCCAGTTCACCACTAAGTAGGCAATGCTATTAAATTCTGATCACTTGGTTGAACAAAAGCCAGCTTCATAAATCATTCTTTAATAGCCTGTCTAAAATTTCTTTAGGGTGTTGCAGCTGCATTGCAATGTTGCTCAGCCAATCAGACTCTAATTATAGAAATTATACATCCAGCAGCTAAACCAGTAAACAAACCCACTCAGACTGGTGTGATGATCCTGTGTCAGTTAGGATCCTTCACATTGCTTTTCGATTCCTGTCATTCTCTAATCCTGTTGTGCCCTGAAGTGTCTGCTATTGCGCATTGTCCCCGTAGTACTTGGGCTGCACAGAGAGAGTGGTTTTAACTATTGCTTATAGGCTGCCTTGCTAGATTGCTTCCTTGGAAGTGCACATAAATGATTTAGCAATTAACTTGAAAAACATAAAAATTAATTAAAAATACTCTGCAGCAAGGGCAGGACCATTGAATACAATGTAGGAGAAAGAGAAATAATGATACTTACATAATATTTTCTGTGCCATTACTTCAGTCTCCTGCTTAAGTTATGTAAAAGCTGAATAATACAAGAAATGCTATTAGTATTGCTGTTTTAGAATTAAGAAATTTGTAGCTATAAGGTTCTCATCAGAAATTATTTAGTTTTCCTTTCTTCTGGGATCTTATTTAATGCCTGTAGTATCATTTGTTCTTTATGATATTGTTTGTGCTGTGACCTGCAAGCTGGACAAAATTTTAGTTTCAATCCATTGGTTACATCCTGCCCACAATAAACGCAAATGTTACCAGTTTTATTGGAGGCAAAAGCTATCTAACAACATGAGGAGATGGCTGGCAGGCCTGTGGTACCTTCTTGCTTGTGGAGAGACCAGCATATTTAGAGGCAACTACCATTCCTAAGACATTGAATTTAATAATCTGACTCAGAATATATATTTGTGGGCTGACAAATGGGATAGCTTTCTGCCACGTTCTCCAAGGTCTTAAAACAAAAATGTAGACTGTTTTCTCGGTAGTTCTGTTGAACAACACAAAAGCTATTCTCCTGTCTCTATGGAGACAAGGTTACCGTATGGTATTTTGTAAGATCAAGAACCTTCATGTTTTCTTCCAACACTTCTCTGTGTACTTCTTTAGCACAAAGGTGGTAATCAAGTTTGTCTCAACATCTGGCACAACCCAAAATTTCTTAAGCTCTCGTGCTTATAGCTAAGCAGGCTTGAATTGAATGAATTGAAGAGAATATAGTCTTTGTGTGGAAGACAAAGCAATGAAACGTTTCCCAGTGGCAATCCAGTATCACTGATGGATGTTAGCACTGGACACTCTGTTGACACAAGACTGCTTTTAGACAGCCATGAGGCTAAAATAAAGTTTTAACATCTGGGGCTATCGTATAAAAAGGCCAAAGAAGAACCTCGATTTTTATTTAAATTATTGGGTTAAGAGAAAAATCTTTTGCTGAGCCTCATTCCTGCACCAACCGCTCCCATACGCCCATGTGCCTCCCTTGCCCTCGGGCGTCACGGTGGGTCCCCAAGAAGCTGCTCTTGCTGTTGTCCACGTGGGAGGGGAGCGTGGAGCCGCGGGCCGACGTCGCCCTGGGCAGCGCGCTCAGCTCAGGCCCTCGGGGGCTGCTGCCGTGGGGGGGAACTCGTGCTGCTTTGGCCCCGCTGGCTGCTCATCCCAATTTAAGTCCTTACAGATGAGAAAGTGCTAGCTGTTCATGCTTATGGCAGTGTAATCAAATAAAAGCTGTTTGAGGGGTAATAGCTGGAACTATAGTTAAGAACCTGTCACAGAAGCAGTTCAAGAAAAATAAAGGCACCGCTAATTATTTTACAAGTGATTTCCCTAAATATGAGGCTGTGGAAAAGAAGCCTGGTTAGCAGTCATCTAATTCTCCCCAAAATTGGAGCTAGTCCAGTTTATGCTGGTCTGTGAATTTGTTTACTATGCATTTTTTTGCTACTTGATAGTTCTTTCATTGAAAAATTATTTGCATTTTTTAAATCCTTTTTGAAAACTTAGGTAATTCTTAACCTTTAGGAAGCCACTTAGCAAATTCGCTGAGTTCTGCAAATAATTAAGGATGATACCATGCCCTGCTTACTAGCAGTATGAGCTTTTCAAAGCAAGGAATTTCTCCTCCTTACATGAAACTGGGCCCAGAGCTTTGCTAGGGCCCCGAGGCACTGCTGCAGTGGGAGTAAGGTAGATGCTGAGAGTCACTGAAGCCATGTCACTTCTGTGGGCTTTGAATCCATTCCTAAATGGACATTTCTTGTAAGGCGTTAGTGCAGTGTTCACAGAGTAGTTTAATTCAGCCCAAGTTATGTAATTCAAACAGTAGTAAAAAGTCAAATGCTCACTAGTTCCTTGTTACTCACAGAACCCTTTTCCCCTAATACTTGTGATATTAAAGACTCATCCTCGCATGCACTCCAGCACAGGCTCCTCATTACCCTCCTCCTCAAGATGTCAGCACAAATATGATCTCTTATTCCCATAAGCTGTGTCACAAAAAGTTGTAAACTTCCTAGTCTGAGGTTAAGAATTTCAGTCATGTGACTGAATTGCTGTGAGCCATTGGTAACTTTTTTGCTTCAGTTTACTCTCTGTGAAAAGGTGACTTACTCCTAAAATCAGGATAGCTTTAAGTTTTGCAGATGGAACTGCTACCGAAGGGAAATTTTACTATTGCAGCCATTCTTTCTGTCAACTTCCCTCACCGGTGGGTAGGGAAAGGGGCAGCTCCCAGCTTTGTGAACTTTCCAGATCACTCAGAAAACATAGTTTATGCACTTTCAGTAGAAAGGCATTTTCGTGAAATCAGTCCTTCTGCCTTTGCTTTGGAAGTCTTTGCATTGGTTTGCTGATGACTTGCAAGCTGCAAAATCATGGGTTGTATTGACATAAATGCAAATTTTTATATTTGTATTCATTGCAAATACTTATATAAGAGTCTACCTTTTGCTGCAAAGATCTACTTGGACTGGTGTTGTGACATGTTTATCAGAAGTTAGCAAGTTGATCTGATGAGCTTAAGGCACCTGAATTCTTTTAAATAACGATGTAACATTCGATCAATTTTTTTTTTTACTAATCTTTGTTCCGGATAAACTGAAACAGATACCGCGTAAAGTCTAATATATTCCAGTTGGGTGAGCATTTGCTGCTTATTATGTGTTTTAGTAAATGCTATGTTGTTACATTTCAGCTGAAATGTGACCTTGGGCAGGACAGGCAGCATTTCATAAAACCCTAAAAGTCTCTGTTAGGTATACAGAGATCAGCGGGTTTTTTGTTTGTTTTGGTTTCAGCCTGAGCTATTTAACAAACCACCGTAAGCATTACAACTCTTTCTGTAATGAGAAATTAACCTTAAACCAGTATTTTGTGTCAGAAAGGTCGTGGGAGCATCACACATGGGTGCCGGGCCAGCAGCAGTGTCTCCCTGGTGCGGACCGGTGGCCAGCGCCTGGCTCCCTGGGTCTGCTCAGGGGGCCCAGGGGACCTGCTTGCAAGTGTTTCTGGCGGTATTCTTGCCACCTCTGCCTTTAGCGCCAAGAAGTATAATTTTGCTTGCAGCTCAGCTCTGTTTGTGCCATGGAAATCTGAGAGAGAATTTCTTCCTCCTGGTGCTTGCTGACCAGCGAGGAATTAGCACGTGCTGCGCGGTTCGCTGTAGGTAGATGAGAGCAAAGGGCATGAAAAGCAGTAGGTTTTCTTTCTGCTGCTACCCCAACAAAGCAACTCAGTCCCAGCGGCTCTCCAATCCAGCTCTCGCGCTGTGGACTGGAGCGATCCATCTAACGTGTTTAAAGTATAAATAAATAGATGCTTAAAAATCTGGCCACGTGCACTTTGTTCAGTATTTAGGTGTAGCTGGCCAGTTTCCTAAGATCGTCTCTGGTATTTTCACTCATCTCCATCAGGGCTCATTTCTGACCTTTGCAGGCACTGTGGTATTTTGGTATTTGACAGATGCTTGTGTATTCAAGTTAAAAGGAAAATGGGGGGGAAAGAAAAGAATATTGATTTGTCTAATAACAAGTCAATTACATGTAATATGTGCTCTTCCTCAGGTGAGTATAAAAGAATAATAAATCCTAATTTAAGAGAGAGTGATTAATTCAACCTTGTTCCATGCTGTCATTTTCTGTACATAAAGTGGCTGTAAATTGATCTAATGGCAATTTACACTCACTCCTTGCATGCTGATGCTTGCCAGTGCTAGCTATGTTGAACAATACTAGTTTCTTTTAAATATTTAATTGTTTTTAATGAATACGGCTGCATTTACATAAAGACACAAATACATAGTAACTTTTTGCCATTTTGTGTTTACAGCTGCATATGCATGCAAGCACGATACACGTGCACTGAAACTGGTGTCTCCTCTTTGTATACATAGTTATATGTATTTACTACATCCACTGAGTAAAAGAGGAAGTCGGTGCTGGATGAAGAGGTCGAAGGTGTATTTGGTGTATGAGCCATTGGAAACAGAATTCTAAGAAGGGAAATAAATGATAGACGCTAGTGTAATTATAAACATGTATAGATTAAGTGGATGCGTGATAGGAACATATAAATGCCATACCATCATTTTTCACTTATTTTCTAATGCGTGGTTCTATCAGAAAATGTTGATTGATTAGTGCAAAAGCTACCGGCTGAGTATTTTTACTGGGATAGGTTTGTTTCTTTCTAATAAAAGCAGCCGATGCATTCTTTAATTTGTTTCTGGAATTTTTGTCTACCAATTAAGTTTGTGCTTGTTCCAACAGAAATCTGACTTCCAAAATCATTTTTAACAATTTCTATCTTTAGATACTTACAGTATATCAAATGGATTCTGGCATTTTGTAGATTTTCCTCATTAACGTGTCCTGGGTCGAGAAGCTGCATCTCTGATCAAAATTGCCAACCAAGTTTTTACTTATTTTTTTTACATTGTGTGTTAGTGCCAGCTAAAAAGCTTCAAGGATATTTTCTGCCTTTCTTTCTGATTTCTAAAAAGTGACAATGACGCATGCTTTCTATTTGGCTTTGTTTCAGCTGCACATGAAAACTTTATTCATTAAATTTTCCCTAATGATGAAAAGAAGAGTCTCATAGAGATTGCTTTCTGAATGTCAGATGTTATTTTTGGGCTCCGTGACTTCATTTGTCTTAGTGAAGAAGCAATAGGGCAGGAGAAGGAAGTTAGGTGGGGAGGTACTTTCAGCATCCGTGGGAAGTGAGTTTGGACCAGCTGCCCTCCTGAGAAAATTAGGAGCCACCAGAAGCAATTTCCTATATTTTAAAGATATTAAGATGCAATAGAATACCAATGTAATTCAGGATTCTTTCAGTAACAGTAAGGAATACTGATTTTGTTGGATTTTCCAGAACTCTAAAAAAAAAAAAAAAGTTCCTATCCCAAATGGGGAGGGGTAGAAGGGAGAACTTATGAAAGTAGCCCAGTGTATTGCTCCCTGCTTTAAGTTTCTCTGTTTTAATTTATTAGCATATTTTTTGTCCCTCTTTCGTTCTCTGAACATTTGCTCTTCCTTCTTTTCTTACTCTTAAGGCTTCTTAGAGCGTTCTGCTGTTTGTTCTTTCCTTTGCCTTCCATGTGCATTACGCTGCAGTTTTTCTACTGTTTTGCTTTCTCTTTTCCTGATGGTCCCTGTGCTGCTTTGTCTCTCTTTTCCTTTTTTCTCTCTCTCTTTAGCCCCTCTCCAATTTGTCTCTCTCTCACTTCTGTGCCCACCTTTCTGAGTCAATTGTGTCTCCGTGTCCCATGTTGATACTTTCAGAAGCAAAAATGTTCTTTTATGCTAATTAGATGAGCTCCTTTTCAAGTATCTGTGAAAAACTATTTCAGGTATAAAATAAAAAAAACAGCTATAGAAAATATATAGCTATAGAAAACAGCTGCTTCTCTAATTAGTACTCTGAATACTTAGCTTCTCTTTTTGTTCAACTGCAAACCTGTTTTGCTATATCACAAATGGGGGATGTTGTGATATGGAACATAACCTGAGATGTTTAAATTATGCAAAGAAACAGAGATAGTCTGATTATTTTAGAAATACTACCAAATGTTTTGTTTTTATATATTATGACATTCACAAATAATTTTAAGATCACGCATCTCATTTTTTTTAGAAAAAAGCTTTTTTTAAAAGAGCCATTTCTTTTATTTTTTTCTTTCAGAGGTATGTAAATATTTTTCTTCCTTTCACCAGAAAAAACACATTTTGACATTTTAAACTATTTTTGTTCAAAATTAAATTTTCACAGTTCTGACAGAGCTTGCAAAAAGCTTCCGTACGAATGCCCGTGTGTTTCCAGATTGATAGCTGTCTTCTCAAAGTTTTTGGGAACACTTGAACAGTTCTAGTTGTAGTTCAGCAGTTGCTGGAGTTTGATTTGACTGGTAATTAAGAGTAACAGGGAATATTTGATTTAATCAGAAGTTAAAAATAACAGAGAATGCTGTTTTACAACCTAAAATCAATCTAATTGGCTAACCTTAAAATTTCCTGCAGGACCACTTTTATTCTGTTTTGTTTTGTTTTTCTAATGGGGACTATGAATATCACAGTTTTTCTATTCTGAAGAACTTATAATATGTACCCCAAGATGTTTTAAGTCCTTGAGGCTTTATAACACCTTTTAAGGTGCAGTCGACAGCAGAGGCCTCTCTCACTGCAGTTGCAGCCACAAATAACAGCCGGCATTGTAAAACGTGCTATGCTTTAAGTGGCTGTGATTTCCCCTCCTCCTGCTTTTTCTGAGCTCCAGAGCCTTCGCGTGGTATTTCTGAGGCTGTCGATGGGCACGAGAGGATTCTGGCAGGATGTAAATCACGAGATCATTAACATTTCAGCCCAATTTCTCTCCAGCAATGTGTAATCTTAGCAGAGATGATTGATGGGATCAGGGATTCTCAAGATAGATATTATGGGTCATTTCCCCGTATTTCCTAATTTTCTTTCCCTTTTTGCCTAATCCTCCTTTCGGGTAACATCGTTCAATCAATTTCACTGCTGATCTAGTGCCGTATTCTTCTAACATCAGCTCTTACATCTCTGGGTAGAGATATTTTTACCTTACTCTCTTTTGTTCATGTCCCCTTTATTTTTGTTTATACTCTACTATTACGTGTGGTAGAAATACTTACATTACCATTTCATTGGCTTTAGTCCTTGAAACTGTAGGGTTGTTGGGTTTTTTTTTTTTTTTTCTGTTCCCTTGATATAAAATCTTTCCTTAACAAATGCAGCATTAAAATTAGCATGAGTATCTTTCCGTGTCAGAGAGCATATGCAGGGAAGGGAATTACATCTTTTTTATTTTTTTATTTTTTTTTCTGTTGGGGTCTTGTGTGGCGTGATAAAAATAAATTTTACCGTAAAATTCTCCTAGCATTTGTTTGCCTGTTTTCATCCTTTGGGGGGAAAAACAATCATTGGATTGTTGTGTTTTTTCCTCCAGGTCTATTAAATTCTACAATAAAATAGGTTGATATGGAAGGGTAATGTGTGCTAGCAGTGAGCCCACTCTATGAAGGCATCATGTAAAAAGGGATGTTGTTAGGTGCCAAAGCTGTGTCGATATGCTGAATGGTGGCGTTGGCGGGCGCTGGGTGCTACGTTTGACTGTCAGGTCACTGTGATGGGAGCTTCCCTGTGGCCACATTTCAACTGTGCTCCATGTGGACAAAAAGTTTTTCCATTATCTTTCCAAAGCCCCACATAAAAACTGCATAAGGAAACTGCAGGAGGATTGGTTTATGTGGGTATTAAGCATCTCCTTGCAGGTTGTACCTAGGAAGGTGCAGAATTTACAGTGTGTATGGGCCAAGCACAAGGGCGATCTTAATATACTTCAAGCCTCTGTTTTGGTCCATAGCTGACTCTTGACTTCTATTTAAAACTCTATTGCTTAGTTTCTTTGCATTTCATCCTAGCACCACACGCTAATTAATTAAAAGAAATAATCTATCTACTGGTGTTTTCATATTATCACATTAGTATTTAATGAGCTTTATTGACTCATGTGAAATGCTATTTCAAGAATGTCTCCGATAACAAAAGAATATATTCAGAGTATAATGAAAGGAGTTTGTAGATAGTCATATCTACCCTACAGCATTTTGTATGCAGATATGAATGGTATCAATTTAAACTTCAGTGGTTTTGTTTGACTGAGGAAAATTGGTCATGCAACTGTGTTTTCTTTCTTTTTTTTTTTTTTTAAAGAGGTGAAAGGCGTATTGAGATGGAGGAAAATGAGATTTGGATTTAATGTTGCCTGTGAAGGATGGCATGTCTCAAAGAACCACTGATTCTGCATGACTAGTATCTAGCGGTGCTTTGTTCCTGAAAACTCCTAGCACTCCAGCCAAAATATGGCAGTGTTGCATGTGTACCCTTGCTCTTGTACAACACCTGCTTGGTTGTCCATGGTGTAAGGATGACACCACTGAGTACACGGTCTGTGTGGCTTCCATACACGAAGTTGTACGTTTAGTCTAGATGCCATATTCTGTAAGGGTAATAACATATCAAGAATAGGCCTCTTGCAGAATTTCCTGATGAACTTGACTGTGCACTTTGATCTCATTTCCTTCAACAAGGTAGTTTTCGAAAGCTGTTTGTTATGCTGAAGTGTTTTGTTGTAGTGGGACCAGTATGTTTGATCAAGCCACTGAATATTAGGCAGATAGGGAAATCTGTCCTTTCAACCAATACAAGATACATACAACATATGTATCATTATGAAAGTGTATGTATTAATACTGCTATGAAAAAAATTGAGTATTAGTCCTGCTTAAAATACATATTTTTGTGTTACAAATACCCAGTAAGCAGGAAAATACTATACATCTGTTATTCCCACACCACTTTCCCCTCCCTCCTCCAATGAATACCTATGACTAGATGCAATGGAAGGGGTAGGAGGTCCTTTTCAATTTTTTTCCCCCCAGTGAAAGATTCAGTAAAGGGTTTTACTGCTGTCAGAACAATCTGCTGAAAGATATTTGTATGTTGTGTCATATTTTTGTTGATTGCAATATTAACAGTTTGTTTTAACATCAGTAGTTAATGCTGCATAATGTTATGCCATTTAAAGGAAAGCCAGGAAAGGAGATCCGATTGGGGTTGTTCTGCTGTAAATTTCCTGATAGAAAATAAGGATGTAGTGGGAAGTTTCTTCCTGTTTGATTTTGGTTTTGGTATTCAGGAGATAAATTACTGACTCGTTTAGCTGAAGCAGTGGATCTCAGGCAAGTCGGTGGTTTGTTTGTTAGGAAGAGCTACTTTAAAACTGCTGCAGGTAGCAGCTAGGTGTGATGGATCTTTCTCTGATTGCCTGCAGACTGAAAAATAGTTGGAGAATACTGTTGCCTGATCTTAACAGGCTGTTCCCAAGTCAACTATGTAACTGTAGAAGTCTTATAATAGATGCCTAATATCTTTACTGAAGTGAGAAAATCGGCTTCCCTTTCCACTCTGCAGAAATGCCATATTTTAAGTTTATGGACACTGAGCTCAGATCCTTTTAGAGTTCAGTGTACATCAGCATGTATCAGTGCCCCTCATGCAACAGGCATTTGTAGTTATGTCTGTCTTGAAACAGAGGAAAAAGCATGTGCTAATGAGCCTTAGCTAAAATGTCCAAAACTATAAGGAAAAATCATTTTAAAATTTACCTTGCTTTATTTTTGGAAAGTAAAGTATGTTTTGATATCAAATTAGAGTTGTGCAAATCTGTCCTCTTTCTAATAAGAATAAACAGATTAGACTGGAGAAACAGGGTTGTCGGAAGTCAAGTTACAAAGGGCAGAGGGGCTAAAAGAGATGGGTCTTGCCATATTTCTGAAATTATTAGATTTAAATTTTGTAACCTAGAAAGTGCTATCAACTTAAGTTTTTTATACATATCATTCCCAGTTATTTTGCATTAAATTTGCTAAGATGTTACTGTGCATAGTGCAAAGATAATTTGTAGACTTTGGACTGAGAACCATAGTATCTGAATTTGATTCCCTCCTTAGCCCAGGTGACACAAAACATGTCCACGCTGCCCAGAAGAAGGGTACAAAATGTGTGGACTTCCCATGCAGGGAACAGGACAAACAGAACAATCCAGCTGCCAACCTGTACTTTGTAGGAGACCTTGCACACTTCCTGACGACCACCACAGTAAGAGCTTTGTTCCTGTATTTTCATGACTGTTCATACTTGCCATCAGTAGGCAGAGCTCTCTTGCCAACCTGTCCCTGCTGCAGTGACCCCTGTCCGGTGCAGAGCAGATATGCTCTTAGAGATAATCTTACAAAGTGCTGAAGGCAGAGAAGCTGGGACTGCTGTGGACACAGATTTTCAGAGCCATCCGTGCCCTTAGCGGGTTGAACTTTTCTTAGAAATTGGTCTTCATAAATTGCATGTATGATAAATCAGTGTGTGTCAAATGTGGTGGTGGTGATGTTTTCCTGAACTGATTTTTAAAATCTGGCTTGTAAGATCCCTGGCCCTCAATCCCTTCTCTGTAAAGCAGAGATAATATTGCACCAGCTGAGCAAAGATAAGATCTGAAAGAGGCCACTACAAGAGACTGAATACCTTTATAACCATTATTACTACCATTACAGCTATTACCATGCTTCTGAAAGACAGGCCTGAGAGACTGCGTTTGTGCACCTGGCCAAGGATAGGATTTGTGGGGATGAGGAGACTTGAACTGTTTTGATTTCTGGATTCATATCTTGCACTTGTTCCTCTGGTGGGGATGATGCTCAAAACCTCACAGTGTGGTGAGCCCCTCTCCAAGGCATGGGGCTGCAGAGAGAAGAGGGTTCACCATGCTGTCCATGGGGACACACCTCTTAGCGGGTGTCCTCCCCTGACATCCTGGCTTCTGCCCTCTGAAGGGAGCTGACATGCCCATCATTGCCTGATGCACCATGCTGCTGATTTACACACCCATGATGAAGATCTGTGAAAGCTCTGATGCTATAGTCTCTCTTTACCCCATTATAGTAGACAGTATAGAGCCAGGTAACCTTTTCCTAACATGCCTTGTCTTTAATAGCACTCCAAGTTTCAAAGCTGGCAGTTACACAGCCTTACACAAAGTAAGGAAGATCACACAGAAGGATGAAGCAAATACTTTCCAGCACAGGGGCATGCTTGATGGATACCCTATAGTTTGGTAAAACTAAAGGTCAGTTTGAATGATAAGGTCTGTGAAGAAGTTTGTCATTTTTTAGAGACACTTTCCTTTACCTGTGTATGCAACAAATATTTGATGAAGTGTCATAGTCCTTGTTCTCCATTTTCCCTTGCTTAATAATGTGGTGTGCCTGAATTTTCTTTCTGACTGACTTTATTGGTTTTGTTTCTCTACACACACGCAGTTTTGGATCTGATGCTTTTTAGCTGAACCTCAGTGTCTGTGGACCATAAAGGCTGTGAGGACAACCGGTGATACCAGGTCTTTTAGTGAGCCTGCTGAGATAACACAGGCTGGTTTGGGAAGGCTCTGGTAATTAAAAAAAACCCTGCTCATAACACTCATCATCTCGGTTTTTTAGAAAGTAACAGCATATGCCTGCATACATTTATTCGTATGGTATTCCTTATTCTCTAAAGAATGACGGCCTCCCATGTGACTCTCTCAGCTGGGTACTGCTCTCCACGCAGTGGTCCAGCTCATGGCTCCGTGGTCTCCTGTGTGCGAGGCTGGGCTGGCAGCCGTGCCTCCAGGGACCAGGAGGAGCGGGGAAGTCGCTCTGTTCCCCTCACATGCCCGGGAGGGAGTGGAGTTTTCTTTTATTAGCCAGCTGCTCTATGGCTTCGTTCCTTTCTCCAGTCTAAATTTTTTACTGATACAGCTTAGGAAAAATAAATTATTAATAAATGCAGATAAAATCCCAAGTACTGTTGTTGGGGCAGAGATACATTACGGAAAGCCTGCAAGCCACTGGAGGTTTTAACCAAAGAAAGTATATTATTGAAAGTCATTATTAAATATAAATATGGAGGCCTGAAGATGAGCCCTTTAGTATCTAGCTTTAGTTTTCAGAGTATTTACTTAAGGTCCACATTATGCTGACTTTATAGACTGACAAGCAGTTGATTACTTATTTCCCAAATGGATTTACTACAAACTACTTTAGCCACATTTGTTTGGCACTGTGAATTTTACAGACATCACTACCTGATGTCTAATCAATTTAAATTGCTTCAGTTTTACAAAACACACAGCTTTTACCCAGTGCTTTCCTTCCTACCCCCCTTTCATTATGCAGTACCTGAGAAGCACTCAGCCTTTTGGATGTATGCACAGGCAAGAAGCTACCTACCGTGCTAGGTAGCTGGGTTTGGATTTGCCATGCAGGGGTGAGTTTTATGCATATCCCTCAGTGAAACAGAGAGGGAGAGAAATTAGTACAAGAACTGAATACTTGACTATGAGGTTTTTCAGAGCTTTCCTGCTTACTGCTTCACCTGAGCATAGTTGCTCCACCCTGTATATCTGTTTTCTCCTTTTCCCCCTCCTGCTCATCTGTTTGTCTAACTATATTCCAAGCACGCTCAGGAAGGGATGTGCCACCCTATGTGCTTGCAGTGTACGAGGTATTAGAGTTATAGCTTTTTAGCTATCAAAAATAAGTGTTAGAGGTAAGCTGCAGTAATACAGAATGGCATCTAGAGGAAATAGGTAGTAATGAAGAAGATAATAAAGATGTTGTTTTTATTTCATGGTGACACTTAAGATATTCAAAATAAGACATCTTAAGGGACAAGCCTGGAACCTGATCATGTGTATCTGGCCATTCTTCTGGAAGAACAGAGAAAGAACAGAAACAATGTCGTGGAAGAGAGGTAGGGGAAGACCAACCCACATGGTCCTCGATGTAATTGTGCCTCATTGAATTAGGCAGGAGGCAGAATAATGTAAGATACTGAATAGTTCTGGGAGGTGTTACGTTTCTGTTCTTCATCACCCAGACTCTGCTGTTGTAAAAGCCGGGATGGAAGACCAATAGAAGCAAAATAAGTTCTCTCCAGAATAAGTTTGAAAATCCTACCCTGGAACATTGCTTTATATGTCATATAACTCAACAGGATGAATAAGCCATTATATAAAATGACATGCAGTAAATGACAGAAGTGTTATTTACCAATATAGTCTTTCCCAAGAAGCATCAGAAACTCTTTAAAAGTTTTTCCTGAAAGCAATTTGTTCTTGTCTGGGTTGGCATGTTTGAAGGTTGCCAACAGAGCACAGGATGTTGTAGTTAAGCAAAGGTATGAACCTTGTATAACTGCTTTTAGAATATTATACCACAAGTGAGAACATTTGATTACAAAGTTCAATCACACATGGAGACTGCTATATTACATACCCTTCCTGCCAGCAGAAAATGGGGTATGTTCAGGATGATTACTTTTATTTTTTCTGCAGATATAGCACATGGCATAAAGCCGAATGACTCTCAGGTGCTACATTGCAACCCCACAATTTAAAATGAGAGAAGTTCAAACCATGAATTTTAAGTTTGTGCTGTTTAGCATCACTCCCATATATCACTTCAAGTATGAAAAGAGACTTCCAAGTTGGCTGGAATCTTGTTTAAATGTATCATTGTTGGTCATGAGATGATTACTAAAGAGGATTTTTTTTAATTAGTATAATCACCAACCCTAATAGCTAGTCTGCTGTTGGGCATTTCCTAGTATGTTATGGATTAGTTAGCAAAAGGCTAAGACAATATGATCTATTTAACTTGATGACACTTATAAATGACTCTACTGAGAAAGAGTGCAGGAAAACAAAATGTCAGTTCTTCAAAATCTGATTATGATAAAAAAAAAAAAATCATTATTAAAGGCAGCTTGAGGTTTCTCCACACTTTTAGATTTGCATAATGAATATACTTGACCCAGTATGTATCTGCTACATGTAGGACACACATAAAAAGAAATTACATTCCAGTGTTCTTTCCTTGTGCTTTGAACATGCTTGTTTTTTTATCATGTATTATTTTTTATTTTTATCTGTCTTACCTTTATCTACTAATTTTAAACATATAAAGCAAGGTAGACAGTGTCAATCAACACAGCTTCACTGCCTTTGGTTCTGCCAGTTTAAACCAGCTGAGGTGCTGGCCCTTACAGTATTCCTTTAAAAGTGATAGTGAAACATTTCCTTTATGTTAGCTTGAAGCTCTGCACCACATTTTGTTTTTCTGAAAGTGATTGCAATAGAGCATGTTTCACCTAAAACAAATTACATTGTCAGTTAGGGCTGGTGAGCTGGTGCTATGTTTGGAAAAGCTTTAAAAAGTGCCTGTGAGACTTAGGAACCTCATTTCCACTTCAAATGTGATGTCATTTCGGTGGAAATGGTGACAGAGATGTTCTTTTGAAAATTTCTTCTGCACTCGCATGAGAACTCTAACTTAAGACTTGGGAAGTTTTATAAAACAGATAAAGCACAATCCATAGTGCATCTAAATTTGAAGGGAAATCATGACTCTTGAACAGCTAGCTTCTGGGAAAGCCCAACATGCATTTCTCCCACATACTTTGTTTCTCACCACTCCTAAAGAAGGAGTGGAGAATCTTGTGCTTCATTTCTCTTCCTCTCCTGCTTTTTAAAGTAAGCGTGAGCTCTGGCACTGAACCGAAGCAAGAAAAGGTCATCGCTGTAGGACTGAACTGCACATGGGACTGTATTTCTTTTAAACAGATGGCAGCAACGTACTGTTGCGAACAGACAAAGCTGTCTTGCTGTATCCGTGTGCAAATCTGATGATTAGGGCATTCTTCTGGCACTTGAGAGATGGAGATAAAATTGGCTTCAAGCTGAGGAGGAAGGCACCCATGCTTCCCTCTTCCTGATGCTGTGCTTCAGCCAGAAAGCTGTTGCACAGAAAATGAGCACGGGCATTGCTTCTGCTTCTATCTTTGTTGGAAAAGAAAAGACTGATCCCTCTGCTTCTTTAAAAGTCAGTTTTAGGTAGATGCTTGTTCTGTTGGGAGAACTTTGGAGTCAGGGTACTAAATAGAGAGATGCCTGCATGCAGCCTCAGCTGAGGCACATATGTTTTGGAGACAGGACGTGATTCAAGTAGATATCTGTACCTCGTGTATATCTGCTGGCCTAAGGTTGAAGGCTTACTTTCTCTACCTTACCTATGCATGTTCAAGGAACACATCCCAGTGGCAAACTCCATATTTGGATTTTACTCTAGCAAGATTATGTCTAAAATGTGAGGCGTTGCACCACCTGAGTTTAGGTACAGTGGTTGCTCGTGATGCATCTAGCCCATTACTATTTTCTTGAGATGGACAAAATGCCAAAACTTTTAGGAATTATATGTTTTTTCAAACTAACAGGCCAAAGCAGCTTGGATAAACTGACTGGCAACATGAAAGAAATGAAAGTTTTTTTCCAGTTGACTGAAATGACCATTTGACTTAAGGTGAGGAAAGCTGCCGGTTTTCTCAGCATGATCAAAATGTAATTAGCCAAGAGCCCAGTCCTCAAAAGTTAAAAAAGCAGGGGAATGAAATACATTAGATCATCGTGAATTATGAAGGACCATCATTAAGACCTCTCCTCCCCCCTTTTTTTTCCACTAGTTCATAATCATAAAACTGGATTATAAAATTGACTGCCTGGTTTCTGACAAGACCCACTTAGGTTTGATGCACCAAGGTCTTACTCGATCTAATCTGACAAGAGTCCAAACTGCTTTATGCATGATAAATAAAAGCATTTGCGGCATAATAGAGGCTGTGAGCTCATGCCCCTTGCTATTTTTCTGGGCCACCTGGGATGTTGAAGGCTTTTGGTGGTGTTTTGTTTGTCTGGTTTTTGGTTTTTTCCTGAGATACTTGTGCTCAGCTGGCTGAAGAAAAATGTAATTATCTGACGGGGCAAGTAGCAGCTAATAAGAAACCAAAATGAAATATCAGTCAGAATAAAAGACAATGTTAGGGAGTGGCAGTATCCTCAGTATGACTAAGGTTCAAACTGAATTGCTGTTATAAACCATTGATGATTGATAGAAAACTTCCAGGACACAAAAGGGAACATTTATAGTCCTAGTGCCCTGAAAGGTAGCCAAAGTCTTCTCGCAAGTGGTGAAGCCGCTCAAACAGTTATTCCCTCAGGAGCTTCAGGGAAGGAAGCACAAGGGCTTAGTGAAAATTTCAGGTTCCACTTAGGTCAAAGATAGTCTTCTGGATGTGATCTAATTCCTGTTCAGTAGCCACATAATTTTCTGTGGATATGTGCTACCTTCGAGCTATGTTTGAAGAAACAGCTTACAGACCAGAGACAAGTTGTGTTGGGAAGGGACAGAATTTTTGTGTTCACTCTCCCGAAAGATATTTGACTTGGAGATCTTGCAGGTTCTATCAGCAGAAAAAATTGCGCTGACCTCAGTGACATTTCACCATGTTAAACATATGATCATATGTTTGCAGGATTGTATCAAAGTTTTCAGTACTATTTTATTATGGTCTGACTACACATTGTCATATCACTTCGTATCTTTTGCATCAGTGTGGAATGGATTTGAAACAAGTACTGTGACTTGCTTGTGTCTCACCTCCCATTTATAAAAGTGTGTGTAAGTGTTTTAGCCCCTGAGCAACAGAGATTTGGGACCTATGATACATTCCCAGACTTCCATGGTACCCTGAGCACTTCTGTGTCTTACAGTTATTATCTACAAACCAGGCGCGTAATAAATCTTCATGCATCTTTCATAGCTGATTACTATTATAATCACAAAGAAATCTTCCTCCGCCATTATAGTCATAATGCTTTCCATTCTAACATTAAATTGCTAGAATTTAAATTAAATTGCATTCGTTGCTAGAAAAAGGATTCCAGCCTTAATATACCAGTAAGCTGAGGCACCACCTCCTAAGAACCCCATCTGGGAGGCCTCTCTCACCAAAGTGATTGTGCGTATCAAGATATTTACATCAAAGCCAGGGGAAAGATGGCCCAGTAGGCAATATTTGGTGGAGGCCTATGGCGTAGCTCCTGGATTAAACCATTCTGGTTCAGTTTTGCATGGTAAATCCAATTTCTTGCTGTTTCTTGGTATGTTTATAAATCCAGATGCACCAAAATATTTAAGCATTGATATTTAAATCAGTGGCAGTTAATTGCTTATGCTGCATATCGGTGAGAATCAGGAACTCACCCCCTCAGGCTTAGTTCCCCTGGCAGCAGAAGAGGGAGAGTGCCATGTCCTCCTTGCGAGAGATGGGGGAGAGCTGTTGTGTTAGCTACTGTGAGGTGCTCAAAGGCTGTACAGGTTGGGAGGGAAGATAGAGTAATAAAATTAATAAGCTAATTAATGGCAACCGAAGTGTTCGTTCCAGCTATTCAGCACACCTTGAAATTAGTTTTGGATTTGGGCTGTGGGGTGACTGTAGTACTTTGTGGAGCTTGTGCTGTTACTCGGAAACTTTCCCTCCCCGTGCGTCACTTATCTAAAGCTTAATATAAATAGAAAATTCAGTTTTTCAGGCCGGAGATATTCAGAAGCCTGTGTGGAGTTACTAGCTGCATGTGTACTGGAGCCAAAAATTACAGATATTTTCCTCTGCTTAATTGAGACTGCCTGGGAACAATTGCTACTTTTTGTGGCCACAGCTACTCTTTTCTTTTTTTTCCTCTAGCCACAACAGCGCTGCTGAAAGATGTGTGTAACCTTGCATATTCCACCTAATCAGGAATGTTCCACTTGCATTTGATAATATTGTCACCCTTGGTACTCATGATGACATTTTCTTGGAGATGAGCCCTGTGATTAGGTCCATTTGGACCCATTATCAAGGTTTTTGGGGTTATACAACCTACTTTCCTTCTTGTTACATTCCCCTGTTACATATTAACCATCTGGCTTGGTAGAAGCTGCCTCCCAACAGTTTTTCGTAACAGCCCTTGTGCCAAATTTCTGTTCCCATGGAAACTGTTTTAAGAGTGCTTTAAAATTTGAGAGGTGTAGCGTTTGCCATCTAGAATGGGTCATATTTCCTTTTCCTTCATCCTTTATATTTTTTTCTTTTTATTTCTAGTTAGTGTTGCCACCTGTCCTGAAAACTGCAAGAGAAAGAGGAGTCATGAGTTTTAGACACCAGTCTTTTATCTCATTTCCACTTTTTTATGTTGCGAAGAACCCTTAAAGGATTAAAGCTGCTTTAGTGCATCATTTAAGAGCCAGTGAGGGAACTGCACACATTAACAGAAGGTAGACAGAAGAACAACTTCAGAAATGTGTAGTCTGAGGTTTTTAAAGGGGATTTTGGAAGACTTAAAAATGTTTTTGCCACCACTGGTTAGATGGGCTTGTTCAATATCAAAAGAGTTGCTCTGATTGCATCTCAAAGTATGTGCAGTATGTATACATGTCCAGTGTTTAAAGGAGTAAGCCAGTCCCATTTCACACAAATGTTTTCAAAGTTATTCAGATAAGGGTGTTACCTACCAGTTCCGTAGAAAAAATAAATCTTTATTTTCTATTCATAGGAAACTGATCTGCTGCATTTGTTAAATATTTTCTAGAGAGAGATTTAAAGTCATAGATGCTGAAGTCTACCCAGCCAGTGAACTAAAGCAATGCATTACTCAATGTTCCCACTACTCTACAGATTCCACTCACAGAGCCATGGGCTTGGGATGAAAGAGCAGAAAAAACATACATGAATTTCAGAGATGACTTTCATTTATGAAGAGAGCAAAAGTTTTGAGCATTCCTATGACCACCTGTTGCCACAAAATACTTTTATTAATGTGCCATAAAAATGTCTCTCTTCTACTGTCTCTTGACACATTTTCTGTGCGTTATTTACACATACGCAAGTTTCATAGAGGACTCCTACCATATCTATGAGGAGGGAAGCCTTAATATTGAAAAAGATTTAATATATGATGTATTTCCCAACCAGTATAGAAATTCTGCTCACAGCTAGAACAAAGGTCTGCTCAGGGTGCTCACTGGACAGAATACTAATTGCCAGGCCATTGGCTTACCTTAGTTTCTCCCACAGAATCCTTCTTTCAAGAAAGCACTTAATCAGGGACTTGAATTAGAGCCCAATTAAAAGGCACTACTGGGTCTTGCATGTGTACTTAAATATTTTGCTGAACAGTGATGAATTTAGGACCTACAAGCCTTTTACTAAAGCTCCAACTCTGTGAGCAATCTGTGCTAATATAGTCATTCCCATTATGACTACTATACAGGAATCGATAGGCATATAGGCTTTGCAAGGATTTCAGAAGCTGATGTGCTCTTTGCTTTAGCCAACAACGGTAAGACATAACACCAAAGCACTTCTACATATATCTCTGCTTTGTCTTTAGCATCTTTCAATTTAGCCTGAACTTTCCTTTAAGAATCTTGGGATCCCTTCCCTTCCCTTTTACTCTTTTGCAATCAAACTTCTGATCTCTTCTAGGTTGTTCATTTGCCATAAAATGGTTAAGAAACCTGCTGTATTATAAACCACAGTTAATGGAGAGGTTCTCGCACCTGCCTCACTCTAACTACATTTGCCCTCAAACCAGTAGCGTTTAATTCCCTCTTCCAAAAGTTCAGACTTTAAACATGGGCTCTTTCTTGAGAGTGTTAACCCTTTGAATAAATGATCATCAAAGTTGAAAGATCTGTTATTGTTTATCACAAGATGCCAATACAGAGACAGAAGAGAGATGAGAGTTTGCATACTGAAATGGAGTCTTTGACCTCAAACAAAAATAAATTGTACCAGGATTTCCCAAATCATCACACTGCTGCATCAAACTAAAGGTCAACAACTGCAGTTTAATCTGTTATGAAGTCATGGTCTGGTATAGATCTGAAGGGCAACATGATATAATTAATAATTAACCTTTATAAAATTTGTGCAAACTGAGAAAAAATATAATTCCAACAACCCCAGAGTAACATTAGGGGTTTTGATGTCCACCACAAAATGTTAAGATTACTTAAGTCTGAGCAGGATGTAAAATTGAATATTTTTCCACATGTTTGGAAACAGGAACCAAAATGATGCAAAATTGTTTATTAGACATCTGATACACATTTCTGGAATAGGGCCCCACTAACTTTGTAAAGTTTTATGTCAGGCGCTAACTGTGTCTAATTAACCGAGAGACAGGAAATCTTGAATAACAGGTGCAAACAATTATATAATCACCCAGAAGGTTATGCAAAGTAAGATTTAAATAAGATACAGCCTGACTCTGTGCAGTTGTAACAAGAAGAGTGAGAAAGCAGTGGATCCTCAGCAATGCTGTATATGCCCTTTGTTAAGTAAGAGAGGGAAGTAGAGGTCAATACTCCTCTTATCTCAACGGAGATGTGGGGGGCAGGAGAGGACTCGGCTGCGGGGGCGTGCTACCTGCACAGCTTGTGCTTCTGTATCTCTTTCTGCTCTGTCATACAGAAATGCCAGGTGGGTCTTCTATGGTTGTTCAGGTTTGGGCGGAAGAGAGAGAAAATAGAGCACAGTAAAATCCCAAATTAATAAAACAAAATTTCTCATTGAAAATATAGCAGAACTAGTGTAGGAAGAAAACTGCAGTCTGTGAGCCTCAGTCACGAGCCGAGGTTTGTTAGATAGCATAGCAGGCACCGCCAGCCTGTGCTGTCTGTGAGCTGCTCGTGTGGGAAGTGCCCAAGAGCAGGGAGAGGCACCTGAAAGGGGAAGTTTACTGATGGTCTCATTACATGGCAAAGACCAGCAGTATGCAGCTGAGGGAACTGAAAGCATTTCATCCTAAATTTAAATGATTTAGAGGCATTACAGAGCCTTTTCCATGCTGCAGCAGTATCTGCTTCAAAAGAAAAAAAAATGAAGCAAGTTATAAAAATATAATAAATATAGCTGATATGAAAATAGTTGGAAAATTCTTGGTAATGTACAAATGTATAGGAAGATCATCTGAGTGTGGAAAGGAAACTGAAAATAAAAGTTGGGGGAAGGAGGAATAGTTCCAGTTAAGATTAAAACCAGGGAAGGTTCTTCAGACTGCAATGGGAAGCTGTACTGAATTGTAGAGGCTTGGCTAGGGAGAATGGGAGGAGGGACAGTGAAAAACCAAAGCTGCAGTATATTTTGTGGTAGCAGAAATATCTGCAGGAAGCTTACTTTCCGAACAGCTCTCTGTTCTTATCAATCCCTGCGCTTATGTCCTGTTTTGATACAGTAATCAATGCCCAGCATATAGCAGTATTTATACAGCACAGAACAAGTGCCCCTCACTGTGCAAGATATATTCCTACTGACAAGACCTATCTTTGCAGGTTACCAAAACTATTATCAGGAAGAAAGCTAAGTATACAACAGCAGCATCACTCTGTGGTGCCAGTAGTTGCTTTAGCATTGAGGAAAGGTTGTCCAGAGCTCCATGTTTTGCTCGGGACATGCCTCTGTGGTGTGTAAGAGCAGTAAAGCTGCTTGACCATGTTTCATCTTCAGTGAAAATTGCTGGTTTTCTAACACAGTGGAAATCTCTGACTCTGCTTCAGGCTCTGCTCCTGAGAATAAACAGAATTCCTAAGTTTTCAGTTTGTGGGCAGAGATTTCACTTCAGTGGTGTGGGCAGTTTCCTCTCATTTTTTAGGAGAGGCACTTCTGCTCAGTAGCTTAATTTTCGCTAGAGTGATCAGTAGCTCCCCTCCAACTCCACACTGTATTATGGAGGGGAACTGAGATACTGGGAGTGAAGGGGTCTCTCCTCCCCATAGGCACCTTCCAATGCCTCCTGGTTCCTCTGGAGATGGATAGGAGCTTCTGCAATGAGTGCAGATCTCACTGTTCTCGAGTCCCTGTCTTTGACTTTTGGAAAGTGAGGGCTGTTTTAGAGACTCTGCCATCTCCTGTCTGTATCAACTTCAACAAGAGTCCCAAGATAAGCCACTGCTCTCAGAGCAATGGTGGTGATGGTGGCACTGCAGGGTGTAAGGCAGCGCTCATAAAGAGCACAAGGTGGGTAGGATTTGGCAGGATCCTCCGGCCAGAGAGAGTAGTAGAATAAATTACTGAATTCAGTGCTGCTGGACTCATTAGGTATTTGCCATCAGGCCTCACACCCCAAGCCTGAAAAGGCTGGCAAAGGTTTAACTGTGCACAATGACTAATCTTGCTGTTGGCAAGGACCAGCCACGTAAACACATGTAAGTCTTTGAAGGATCAGGGCCTTCATTTCCTACAGATGAAAACATTGCCAGAGGAAGGAACTGTGTGATATTCAGAGATGAAGATTCAGAAGGAGCCATGCCAGTAGAAGCGGAAAAATAAAGTGACTCAGATGTACTTAAAATGGCTTCTCTTACCATTTGAAATAAGCTTCATCCTATTTGTGTTTGAATGTATTTTACAGAAATGCAAATCTGGCCAAAAAGCTGGATTCCAATATGTAAGAGATATGAATCAGAGCTTTAACCCATTCCTGATATTCCTGATATATAAGTGCTGGAAATGTGCCAGTGTATTTACCTCCCACATACTTTTTCATTTATACGTGTTTCATGTAAGTATCATAACTGTAGCAATTAAAGACATCCTTTAAGAATAGTATCTTTTCTCATTTAAACTGCTGTTCCCTTGCAGGGATAGCCATAAACATAATTTAGTAGCAAATGTTGGAAAGTGTTGTTATTCTATAGAGAAAGTGTGCATTACCATACCACAATTACATAATCATGAGCACAAGTGTATGACAAATGGCTTGGAATAAATTGTGGGGAGAAACTGCTTCCAAATAAGAGATAACCACTCGTGAGTAGGGTGTCTAATTGCTTATCTGCCCCACCAATCCCTATGGAATAGATAGATAGGATAGAATTAAGTAGTTGCACCAGCTGCTCTGAATTCAGAAGATAAAAAGGAAGGGTGAAAATGAGACAAAAAATAAAACTTGAAGCACTATGAAAATACAAAAACATTTGTTCATAATATATTTTGGTCACTCAATTCTGGCATATCTGTGTCTTTAGGGTAGTGGTAGATTCAGTTGTAGTGGACAAATCTAAACAAAATTGAAACTTCTTAATATGCTACATCAGGATAAGAGTGATAAAAACATACACTTGAAATTTAAAGAAATAACATAACATCATTTTTGTGGCAGAGGAGGACTTCTACAGAAAGACTTTTCTGGATAGATTCATCAGTGGGCCACAGAAAGATTGTTTCGTATGTTGTAAATATAGTTTAAATTTGTTTGTTTACACAGGCATCCAGTTACAAAAAATCCACAGGCAAAGTACCCTATTTGTCATTCTTGCCATAGAAATAAAAAATAAGTAGAAGCATCTTCCATTTTCTCTGCCTGCATCCTAGCAGACGGTTCTTTCCTCAGAAACGTGGCTGATGAGATGAAGATGGCTCTCTGACAAAGGGCGAAAGGATGCTTTAGATACTGAAATGATTAGATTTAACAACTTAATTTCCAGGCCTAGACTTGATACAGTGCATGAGTAGGGAGCTCAAACTGTAGTGGTAGGAATAGAGGAAATACCAGATCTCTGGGCAGAGGAAAATACTGATTCCAGGTGAGTGCCCAGCCGATTGAGTCTTCTGTGCCAACTGGACAAGAGCAGTGATGGCCATTTCCCAAAAAGCATCAGGGTTACTAGCCAAGGTTCAGCCTTTGGCTGTGTCCTTGTGGGACCAGCCGGTTTTTGCACCTGTTCACTGCATGGTACCACTGGAACAGCAGAGAAAGCCAGTGGTAGTCAGCTGCCCACAGATGATTGTCTTATTCTGTGGGAACACCTTTTTTTTAAATTCAGTTCCTGAAGATTAAATCCATAAGCCTTCTCCAGCAGTATCTGAAACCCAAACAGTGAAGCGCTGACTTGGGACAAAGTTCGGCTCACGTACCCATTGCCCAAGCTGAAAGGCGCACAGATAAATATGAGCAAACAGAAGAAAGAGATGCTATAATTCTTTCACTTCTTGTGATATTGAATAAAGAAACTCTGGGTACAGCATACAACTGAAACTTGCAAATCCCTGAGAACTACAAGAATATCTGTAAAGGAGAGCTGTATAAAACTGTAAGGAGATGGTGATTTTCTCCCTCTTGATTTCAGTACAAGGGGTTTCATGGCCTCTGGGTTTTCCTTGAGTTTGGAGATTGCATGAACATAAAATCACAAAGCAAAACTGATTCAGCTACTGAGTGTCACCTGGATTAATTTCAAAACCTTGTGAAATGGCAAATTTGACATGATTTTGCAGCTAGGATTGCAAACTGAGCCACTTTTGTTCATAACTGGATATTAGTTTGAAATTTGTGCTAAACCTAAAGAGTCATGGGGAGGTGTCTTTACGCAATTTCATGAGTTGTTGTCCACATGGTGGCTTTTTATTACTGATGACAGAATAGTTTAGGACATTTTATGTTTTAAAATGAGAAAATAGACAAAACATACTAGCCTCGTGTAGGAATGGTGTTCTTTAAATAAATGTCCTGCTTCACATCGTTTTAGCCGAAAGGTGTAGTGACACCAAAGACACATACTCTGTACTTCTACACTTAGATCTTTTGAAGTCTGGAAGCGGACTAGAAGAAAAGAAGTGGAGCCATGGTGAGTTTTTTAGTCCCATCTTTTACTTGCTGCTTAGTGATGTTGTCTTCTTAGATGCTGTTCCACACAGGGTTTGTATTGTTGAGAGTGTGAGGCTGGGTTGTGCTGAAGCACCAGCTGTAGCCTGCCATTGCATCATCATCATTGAAACCATGGCAGTTCTGCTGTGAATTTTAATAAGTCCCTAAAGGAATAAAAGCCCCTGTCTGAAATTTAATGGTGGATTTGATTTATGCTCCTAGTAGCAAAAAAGTATATATTTTAACCTTTCAGTGTCTTTATTCTCCTGCAAGCTGTGCTTATTTTAATTGATTGCTTCATTGCCTCTCTCCATGAGTAGTTGGCTGTATTGCCCTCCTGTACCCAGCTGAGGTTAAAAAAAAAAAAAAAAGCTGGCATTTGTTCGACAAGCCTATGAGTGCTTGTTTGAGCCTCTTGTGTGTAACTCACATCAACTAAGCTAATCTCTCTAATGTGATGGAAATTACTTTACCTGACAAAATCTGCTTTTGGCAAGGTTACCAGAATGAAGAGTATGTGAAAGTATGAATAGAAGTTGAAAAAGTATGTCTCTAAACAGTTAAAGGAATCCATGCTGTAAAGGAGAATGAAAGGGGTGGACAGTGTGAAGGACTAGTAAGAGGAAGCCAGGCATTTTTAGGTTAGCATTGTGCAGATTTTGGGGGCCACCTCATACCAAGGTGCTCAGCTAGAAACAATACCTGCCTGATTTCAAGCATTATGCTTTCCTCGAGCTCTCAGGAGTCCATATGAATTCAAAAGTGTGCGGTTCTTTGGTGTGGCACCACCAATAGAGCCGTCGAAACCAGTGTCACTTTGAAAATACTGGGTGCAGGTGTTATTATAAAAACAGTTTGTGAATGCTGGGTGGTTTCATAAGGATAAAAGAGCATAAAAAGGATAAAGAACAAGAATAAAAATGGCTTAATGCTTCAGATTTTAATGTACAAAATTGCATCCTAATGCCAAGTGCATCCCTATTGAGATGCAAATACAGTGCTTGGACAAAGTGAGGCAACTTTCCCTTTCTCAAGGGACTGCATAGACCACTTCAGTCCGTAGTGCTGGCCAAAGTAGCTTTGATGATAACATGAACTTGCATGCTTTTGTAATAGTCTCTGTTGTTCACTGCTGTATGCCAGAAAGTCCAGGGTGCAAGTATATCCTGCCCATACTCCCTTCCATAGCTGGCTTTCAGCTGCTTCAGAACATGCAATGTTCAAAGTGCCATGTGGACAGAGCAAAGAGCTGGGATTTTTTTTCCCCCCAGGAAACAGTAGGGAGAAGCGCCAAGTCTGATTTAATTCATGTTCTTCCTCAATTATACTGTTCATCAGCAGTTTGATATTACACTATTCAGGGCAATGGGATTTTTCTATGGTCTACAATAGAAAAGAATGAAGTTCCTTAGAGTATCCATTTAATCACTTGTTTGGATGTTTTGTTATCTCCAGTAATATTTGAAAAGCCAATACACGTGATAAAAGTTTGATGTTGGTTTGATGCATAGGGAAATGTACAGATCGATACTTGGCTTTGCAAGTCAGGAAGGTTCCTGCTGAAGAAGATTCAAAATGCACTTGTTTAACCTCCTCTTGTCTGTCGAGTGACTCCTTCATGATCTAGCAACTCACAAGCAGGTATGTGAAAAAGGCTACAGGAGGATCACCGACTGTACACATTTTATGACATTTCTACCTAGTGTTTCTGGACGTAGATGTAAACTCTCTGAACTGATGAGAATTCTTGAGACTTCCACTAATGTGGCACCAAGCCCAGCTTGGTGCACCAGCCTCTTGGCAGAGCTTGGCCTTGCTGTCATGCCAAGTGCGTGTACGGTTCTGGCTGACTTATGTTGCAGAAAGGCAGATATCCACCCGTGTCCAGAATTCTGCATAGACGTTCCAATAATAGTAGCAATAGTTCCAGTAGATAGATAACAACAAGGAGAATTTTGCTCCGGCCAGATTTGCTGGCAGCGCCTGGATATCAGGATTACAAAATTAGACGGGGGGGATTTGTGTTCAGCTTACTGAATCATTTCCCCCCCACGCACACCCTTTTTGGGTGTGTAGCTAAGAAAGGTAGACAGAAAATTTTGACTAATTTTGGTCAGATGATGTAAATATGAACATGTGGCTCCTATGAAAACTTGTACTGGTCCAGACCTGAAGTCCTTCTCATCCGACACCCTATCTGCAGCAGTGGCCAGTGAGAGGTGCTGAAGGAGCGAATGTCATTAACCGGCTGTATAGAGCAATTCTTTGCTGCTTCTAGTTTCCGCCACTCAGTGGTCTGGGGAGGGCTAACGTTTTTGACACGGCTCATGGTAACAAATCTGAGGAAATGGTATTTGTCTATTTCTTCTGTTAGGGACCTCTGAATTTTCAGCTTGATTGTAGTTTTTAAGGAAAAGTTTGAAGTTAGAAATGAATAGACGATTAAAGGTCAGAAAACTGACTCAGAAGAAAAAGGAGTCAAGTGCATTTTATTGGTCATTAATTTAATAGTACCACCTTTCTTTCTGTTGTTATTGTAAATAAAA
Organism: Dromaius novaehollandiae; assembly: GCF_036370855.1. Lineage (NCBI taxonomy): Eukaryota > Metazoa > Chordata > Aves > Casuariiformes > Dromaiidae > Dromaius > Dromaius novaehollandiae. The sequence continues at coordinate 13,146,147 of NC_088108.1, forward strand.
ATATACCGTGGAGTGCAGAATTCCTAGCATTTATGCTACCTAAAATCTCTAAGTTCTCCTATTAACGATGCTGGTTTAAACATACAATAGCTCATACATAGGCCTTATATAGTTAGAGGTCACCTGTGTGCTTGATTTCTGGGTCTTACATTACATATGTTGATATAGTTCAAGCAAGGCCATCTGACCTTACTATCCAGTCTCCTTTACTTACTTCTGTAATACTCATGTGCCTTTTCCAATGAGATATTCAGAGCTGCCTGATACTCTGAATGTTTTTGAAAGTAACATAAATTGGTTATGCTTATCACTTTAGGAGGTACATAGAATTTGTAGATCTAGGCTAATAACTCTGTTGATATTATCTATTAACCATGTTGCCATAGCTCCATGGCTCAGCGCCCTTTTACTGCTGCATGATGCAATGTTTAGCAAAAATTGTACAAATTTGTTGTCTTAAATCCCAATATGTATTTGGCAGTTGCATTTTCATAGGTACACCGTGTCTGAAACTACAGAGAAAAGGAATCCGTCTGTAGGCTTTCTCATCTCTTAGCTTTTTACTGCATGATACAATAATTTCTGCTTAAATCTGAAGATGAAACTAGCAGGATCGTAAGCAGGAACTCTTTTTTCCTTAAGTAAGGTTGTTGACATTTTTGTTAATTTCTCTGTAATATATGAAGACTGGTAAGTGTTCTGCTTTTAACCTCCGTTTCCACTTTGATTGTAAGGCTTGGTGCTGCTCAGGAGTCCCATCTTCCATGTCCCTCTGTTGTTTGTATATCCGATTCTTGCACTGAGTGGTTCTGCAAGTTGTGGAAACAGGCACAGAGAGAGATGCTTGAACATGTGTGACTTAGACCATCTGTCATTCTCCTCAGTTATGCTGATGTCCTTTTCTTTTGGAAAGTGAAGCCATGTGAAGAACATGTGGTATTAGAGAAAAAAAAAACTGTAAAATGCATATTTTGCTTTTTATTTTTTATGTATGAAGAACAAATGAGCCTTAAAATACATCACTGAGTTTTAGTCTTGAGCAATCGGCAGTCTGTCAGATGTTTGCATTGGATTAGAGTATCATCTGCCCTACAAGGGCATGAATGAACATATATCTTGTAAAGTAAGTGCAAAGTAAGTGTGATTCAAAGGGACTTTGTTTCTATTTTATTATGCTAAGGGCAGCAAACATATAGCATAAAACAGTAGGCAGACACCCTGTTGACTTACATCTCTTTTTTTAGATTAACTGAGCATCAGTCTGATTTTCTGAGGGTATAACCCTGAGAAATTAAAACATTACATGAAGAGAATATTTTTCATGAGATTTCTGTGCCTATGTATAATCTCTTAAATATTGTTATATGCAATTAATATAATTCCTTATGTCAGTAATATAATTGAAATATCTGGCTCAAAACAGTTTACTATAGTCTAGATGAAGCATCTAAATAATAGATGGAAACCCATGGATGCTTAGGCAGCATCCACCATGTCCGTTGAACTTGTTAAATAGACTCAGATTTCTTCCTGGTGTAACTGGCATATTGAGAATGTGTTTTTCATTTATTTCTTTTAATGATAAGAAGGGCTATTGCATAGCCTTTAGTGTTTTGTGGGTGTGCATGTAATACTACTGCTAGAAAGATACCTCTACAAACATAGAAGGTGTATTCCTGTTCACTGTAAGGAGTAAGCTATATAGGTTTGCACGTAATTACGGCAGTATACCTGCTTCCATAGTAGGGGCTGTACCACTTTAATTTTACTTGCACTCCTTTTGCAGCCCAGATCTGTGCCAGAATTAATTATCAGTTCATTAACTGATGGTGGAGAGGGTTGTGAGTGCTAGCCTGAAGAAGCTCCTTTTGTAATCAATCAGCATGATGTTGTCCTAAACATTAATATCCATCAGGGCGCTACAGAAATATTAGGGCAAGGGCTGTAGGTTTAAGAAGAGTTAAGCAGTCTTTAGCCTTCGTGGGGACACTAAACTTTGTGTCACCCCATCTGGCCTGGAAAAGCTGCAGTGCCGCTCTGGGGCTACCCTGCTGTGGCCGCTCTGGGCGGGCGCTGTGGGCTTTGCAGGGCCCTGGGGTGCTGCCCCTCTGCAGCACCCATCCCGGCACACGGGGCACGTGCCGGGCATCCTCTCGGGTGAGAGAGGACACTTGACTCGGATGCAGTCAGTGCAATTAGCCCTCTAAAGAGCTGAGAAAGTATCACAAACTTGACATTTAGTGACTGTAGCTGTCGTTAAGACCTTCCCAAAGGGTTGTTTTGTACAAGAGCCTGGTTTAGGCATGCTGGCGTCCGGTGGATGCGGCTAGGACGAGCCATCTCCTGGCCAGACAGTGAGAACGGCCCTGCTCCAGTGGGTCTGTCAGCAGCTTCTCCACCTTTGTACAAGCAATGCCCTGTCAGAGGGGCCGGTGGGAGTTTAAACGCCAGAGCATCGTTCTTCATGCTGAAAAGCATGTCGATCCACAGCTGCACTAGATGCAGGTGTATAAAGGAGAGCACTGCTTTTCTCTCCCGCTGGTGACAGCGTCTAGGGGTGACAGCAACCCAGCAGCTTCAGGGGGTGGCGGGCTGCAGGGCCCGACTCGTGGCCCTTGCTCGCTGAGACTGAAGGAGACCGTGGCATCTGCCTTATCACTTTCTGATGCCCAAATGTTGTGCTAATATGTAGCAGAGCATTATTACTCATGTCACAGCAGCTTTGCACTTGGCTGGGTGAAAAGGATTTTGAGAAGAGCATCTCTCATTGAGGGTTGATAATGAGACACATTCTCCCAGCTAAAATTCCCATTAATTAAAATAAGCTCATCTTTCATTTTATTCTGTGTTTTTATCACATACTAAGCAAAGGCTAGATTGGAATCTGCTTTGAATACAGAATTTGGAACTGCTTTATCTTTTCACTATGTAGAAATAAAAAGTATGTTTTGCCAGAGGTTTTCTTCTGTTTTGGGGTAGTCTTTTTAAGAACATAAAATGAATTTAAATGCTGAGAAATATTAATGGTGTGTGCTGACATTTTAAAGAAATAAAAATCAAATCCTTCTTTGGAAGAAGCACAGTGAAATCAGTGGAGATTAATTAAGTAAAAGGAATTAATTTGGCCCAGTGCATCCCGAGGGAATAAGTATTCAATAAGAATATCCTAATAACCCTAATCTAAGTACGTCCGGGCACAAAATTAAATTTTAATTTCCCAATGAAATTCACATTTTTTTAATCTTGGAATTGGAATGAAGAAAAAATTTTTGCTATAAAGCAAGTTTAAACAGTTGGGGAATTGGTTGAAGTATCTTATGTGATGATAAAAATAATTAAGTATTGACTTTTCAAGACTTTTGTTTTCTCTATAAAAAAAGTTTTAAGACATATTTTTTCATATAAAAATTAATTTGGAAAGCAAACTGAAAATGTGAAATTTCTGCTTTTTCCTCAGGGTAAAATTTCAACAGAATTGATGTGTATTTTAATTTTTTGGTATTTTATGAAAATAACATGACATTTCTGATCAGTTTCTGTTTTAAGCTTTTGGACATTTAGTGTCTGTTTTTGATTATGTAAATTTATCAGGTCTGAGCTCTATCTGGTGACTTTTAGTTCTCTTAATAGAATCTGTCAAAGACAAAATGGACATAAAATCAGACTTTTGGAAACAAAGCAATTATCTTAGGGGCCTGGGCCTCTGAGAGCATGGGCCAAGTTCTCAGCTGATGTCACCTGATGTCACTTCACAGAAAGCAAAGTCCCTGGCCGGGGGCTGGTCAGGGTTAGGGCCTGGAATTTCAACTAACCGTTGGTGGGTTTTCTGATGAAGGCTCTTCATTGCTTGAAAGTTGGTTGTAATTCATATAAAAACATGTTCTGTCAAAAAAAATCAAATGAATGAGTTGGAACTGAAGTGTTGTTGCAGTAATAAATGTCACAGACGTTATTCTCGGTGTAAAAGGGAGCGTGCAATCGATACTGCCTACTGCAGATGTTCTCCGGCTGGGCCCAGAGAGTCCTTGCCTGTGGTCTGGGGAGACCTGGCTGGCCAAAGGGAGCTGACTCTCCTGGTTGCAAGCTGACAAAAGACATTAAAACATAACTAAAATAAATTACTCTCCTTTTGCTTCTAAGCAGTGGCTGCTGTTGCCATGGGCTTATTAGGCAGTCACAAACAGCAGAGAGGAAAAACATCCGTGAGCTTGCTTGTGAGTTTTCCCCGCTGGGGGAGTTTGTGAGGACTCCTGTACTTTTAGGCCGGCTTTGTTTGTGCTGAGGAGATTTCGCTTTCTGGTGTGGTAATCCCAAGCTGAAATTGGTATATGCGCCTATGAGCTGAGTGCGCTCCTTGATAAGCTCATTGCAGAATCAGGCTGTAAGAGGCTTCATTTATAAATGAGCCTGATTTTTCCCCACAGAAGACTTTATAAATCCCCACTGCCAGCAGTTTTAAAGAGGGCTGTAAACATGAGGAACCTTTATCTTATGAGTTACCCTCTTCTCAGACCTTCGTTTTTCATGACAGCTCTCTACCCTGTGAGAAGAGGTTCTAGCCCTGGGTGAACCCAAGTCATTTCAGCCTGATAAACCATCCAGCATAAAGCTGAGAGCTGTTACTGCCATGGATGGTGTCAGCACCTCTGCTATCACTGAGAGCGTGACCCATCCGCACTGCCCTGAGTGAGCCCAGGAAAAAATAGGGGAGGGGAGGGCAAAAAAAAGCTGTGAACCTCTCTGCAACAGAGCACATGAGTATCTGGGGAATGCACACCATCCGTGTCAGCACAGAGACTGGAAGCAGGTAGGTGCTCAATCCAAGACTTTTGAATTCCCAGTGGACCCTAAACAAACATCAAGCACCAGCCAAGCTCCGTTCCCAACATCTGCACAATCTCCAGACCCAGAGGTGTGGATACCTGATCGTTTCCATTATATCTGTTCCCCCACATGAAAGGTTTGACATCAGCTTTTGCATTTGCATCTTCCCTGCTGTTGTTAGCAGGGTTCTGCGAACACTGAATGCTGTGAATCATTAGTTGACCTACTTTTTATCAGCTTTTATCTGGTGCCTTCTGGCTTTTTCTGAATATGAACTTCTCTCTCTCTTTCTTTCCCTCTCTCTCTCTGCTTGGTTATCAAAGATGTTTTTCTCCAGTATGTTAACAGGAACCAGAGGGACAACAACAACATCAAAGTCGGCATATGCTTGTTCTTTGTTTTGCCAGTTTTAGTTGCCCCTGGGTAATAGTTTGAAACGACTAGGTGGTAATGAGAAGGGGGGTTACAAGGGAAATATAAGGCAAAATATTTTGGAAATAGCAGGAGTTTGTGTTTTTAATAGTGGCTTCACGATGAGAATCACCTGTACAGACCTAGGGGTCGGGCTGTACTGACTATAGCCTTAGAGCTGATGGTAGTTTATGTAGAGAATGGTCTTCATAAGCTGCATATGTCTGAAAAGTTATTTTCCTGTGAAATACTCCGTTGGTGTAATGTGTTAATGTTGTTAGTAAAGCTGATACATATGGCTGCCCAATGCATTTCATTATACGAGCCTGCTATCAGGATTTCTTAGCTTTGTAAAGCTTTAGTCACTCCGTCTGAAATTTGCAGTGTCAGGTATCAGCCTGTGGCTGTATTTTTAGAGAGTTTCAACCAGAACGATTCGGCTGTTTCAGAGAAAGAATTTGGAAGAAAGTATGTTTCTTTCCCTGTGAATATGCAGGTGAAGACAAGCCAGGGCTTCCATGCTTTGTAGTAGGCACCGGAAATTTGGCAGAAATGTTGCCCTGATGATAGGAAAGTACCTTCTCTTATTTTCATTGGAAAAATTGTTTAATTTGTTAAGTTATGAATCTAGGAAAAAATTCAATAGTATTAGCGTTCACTGAGACTAGCCAGGGCTTGTCCCAGGCCAAGGCAGCCAGAGCTGAGCCCGCAGTGCTCCCGTGGTCACGGGGCTCCCCTGCCCTCTGTACCGCTGCAAGGAGACTGGCGGAAAAGAGGCTGCATAAAAGGGGAGAGAAGAAAATCGAAAGCCGATGAGGGAGAGAAGTTGCTTCTAGAAACCACAGACAAGGGACAGAGATGGGCATTAGCTGGATAGAGAGATGAGGCTGAAAACTGGGGGAAGAATAGGGTTGGAGGCTATGAATAGAGATTAGGAAATGGAAAAGCAGAGCGAAGATGTGCATTATGAGGAATTTAATCACAAACCTCAGGATAATCGGCACTTAGCAACTTTGGGGCTGGCTCAAGATCTTGGCACTCGGTTGCATCTTGTGCCATGCTCCGCATCCCCTCTGTAGAAGCATCCATGCTCGGTTGCTCCTTGGCCCCTTTCTCTGGCGGCAGCTCCTGCCAAGCGCAGCCTCCTGCAACTTGCGTGCCCCAGCTCAGAGCTGGGCTGCCGCGGCCCAATTCCTGCCTGCGCTGGAGAGACGGTTCCCCGTGCCGCCCCTTCTGTGGGCAGCGGGGCCCAGCGCCTGCCCCCGCAGCTGCAGCCTCTTCCCATCTGCGTCCCTGCTCTCCGGAGGCAGCGGCGGCAGCAGCCCCGTTCTGCCTCACGGGGCGGGAGGCAGGAGGAGGCGTTTGGGCTAACTGGGCAATGCTAGCCGCTGCGCATCTCCTCCGCTCGGGGAAAAGGCTGAGGGTGGCTGGAGGCATCCAGCAGGCAGGACCTGGCATCCCAGGCCGCGCTGGACCAGATTTCTCTAGACTTTATTTACTGTGCCTTGCCTGAACCTTAAAGTGAATACAGAATCCTTTATTTCCTCATGGGCTCTTCTCTGGCCCGCAGCACTACAGTGTTTGATAACTCAAGCAAAGGAAAGTCAAAGTGAGGTTATGCAGGCAACCTTACAGCTGGCATTTCCTAACTTGTGTGTGCTTGACTTTATAACCCTAATGCTCTTGTAGCAGGGAGGTTTTTCTGTGTTATATGCCTAGAGCTGTGCTTGGATCATATTGATAAATCTCCATAAAAAACAGGGAACTGAATTTATAGAGGTCGTCTTGTGGCTTGTTTTTATTTTACAAATGCTACTTGCATGGAGACGCTGTTGTCTGAATGACATGTTCTGCACACTGTATTGTCTTGGGCACATAATTAATGTTATAGCGCCCTTAGCACAAATATTTTAAAAACGAACTTTTTGCATTTTACCCACAAGAAGGATATTCTGTTAAAAAATGTCATCTACCTAATACTCAAATCAAGTTAACACAAATGTAAATTAGCCCAAGACTGGATTATTGTAGCCATAATATATTTTAATTTTCTCTGTGTGGCATGACTAGAAATCAGAGGGACCCACTTGGATTTGCTACTCTGAGGTTCTATTTATTTATTTATTTATTTATTTATTTTTCTGATTAAAGAGCTCAGTGTAGCTCTGTCGAAATTAGTGCTATTCTGAGGACAAGTATGGTTCTAAGAAACTAATTAACTATACAGGAACTAGCTGCTCTCTGCAGGTTTTAGCTCAAAAACGTGACTGTGTGCCAGACAGTGGAGTTTTATTAATTACAATTTGGTGAAGTTTAGAACACCAGTTGCCACAAAATGTCAATTGCTGTCCCATAATATTGATTCAGTTTTGGGGAGAGGAAAAAACTTGGGAGCAAACAGAATTCTGCAAATTCAGAGCAATTAAGATTTCTCCTCTTTAAAAAATGAACAAATATACAAAAGAAAAAGGTCTAGATAAATAAACCGAATATCGAGTCAGTCCTGAAACAGCATCAAAGCTGCCTTTCCAGCTCACACACTGAACACGATACTGGAGCCCTGACCTCACCCCTGCTTCCTCCCAGCACCGTCTGTCTGGACGTTTGCAGCACAGCGCTGCACCGCTCTCCTGCTCTGCGTGGCAGCATGGCCCGTGCGGTGGGTTCACTTCATCCGTGGGCATCTGGGAGTTTGCTGGGCTATAAATCCCATTTCCCTGCACAGGTCCATATGTTGTCTTTTAAAAGAACACCCGATTGTCACTGCTGTGAAAGCAATGGCAACATCTTTATAGTTCAGCTGCTGCTAATGGAGCATCACTTAACAATATTACATAGCTAACTGATCAAAAGAAAATCCTGACAAGCTTCATTGTGTATGAAAAAAAATCCTTACAAGTCTGCTTCTGGAAATTTTAGTAATGTGTTTTCTAGAGCGGAGGCAGTGAAAAAGTGCTATGCTTATTTGCATACTACAAAGGTTCATAATATACATTGATTAGCCCTCCTGAAAGAATAAAGGTAAGACACAAAATTAAAAACTTGTTATTTCTAATAATATGTTGAATTAAAGTGAAGATAAAAAATACTCTTCAATTGTGCATGTGGTGCAATAAGGCTTATGAAAATTGTATAGAAAGAAAGGGGTTTTGTACTGCAAAACAGAAAAGGCTCTTACGAGTACCATAAGATAGTTTATTAAAATATTTCATTTAATATAAATTATACTTCTCACTTGTTACATATGTTCTATCACTGAATCTCAGAACATTTTACACGTATCTATAAAGTCTCAAGGCTGCCTTAAAATTATCATCTCTTTTGATAGGGATCCTCTTTTACTGTGTTTGTGCATGATGTAGCATATCTGAGCCCTAATTTCTGGGCACCACATTAGGCATTACTGTGATACAAATCATTATCATCAACAACATCCATAACAGTATCATTAAAAACCACTCTGAGATAAATATTGAGATAAACATTTTAGCACTGAAGAACATGCCCTTTCTCTCAAACTGTGAATCAGCCAAGGGAAAATGTATAACTCATACTGACCAGGAAGTGTTTATCCCATATGCGTTGATACTGCCTGAGAGATCAGGTAGGAGATGCTGAGACACTTCAGAAATTTGGCAAATGACAGAAGAGAGACACTGAAATATGCTTAGCCCCCAGGCATAGGAAACTCTTCCCAGTTATATGAAGCTTCTAGCAATTTGAGCTGCGAATGAAGTAAATCTGTTACACTTCCCACCTTGGCGGGGGGCTCACCGAAATGACAGGTTACCTGAGGTTTGTCTAGTCCAGAGCCGGGACTCTGACAGTGGCCGTCACCAGAGACAGGGAGCAACATGTGAAAACCCAAGTGTGGTTCATTTTTCCCACTAGTCAGTCTCCCTCCTTCCCTGATATTTTGTTTCATCCTGTTCTCTAGTAGTTAGGAAATACCATTTTCCTTTGGAGACTTAATACCTCTTCCACAAAGTGGTAATTATATATTTTATAATGTGTAAATCTTTGCTATAAGAGTTTGATCATCTTTTGAATCATATTAGGTTCTTTGTTGTGTATGTTACCTTGGGAAAACTAGCCAGAAAGCATGTGGAAAAGAAATTTCAGTTATTAGTTTTAAATTTTCCCTCTTATTCCTGTATGTTTCATCATCTTATGACCACTTGTTATTTCCTATGCTGTCACCATGTTCCCTTCTCCATCTTCTTGGAACAATCGAATTCATGTGAATGTAGTTAATTTTTGCCAGCGCCTCCTTTGCCCTCCTCTTAGCCACCTCGAGTATGGCGGTACATTTTTGACCTGTGCACACCTTAGTGTCCCAAATTTTATCATATGTGGCAGTCAAAAGGATATCAAAGACACTGAACAAAACCTCCCTAAAATAATGATGAGTTTCTTGTAATACGCTCAGAGTGAAACAGTTTTACTTCTACAGCTAGGTAAGCATTTAGTTTTCCTCCAGTGATTTCAGATAAAGCATATACAGGGGAAAAATTAAAAATGTTACTGTCACTTAAATTATTTTGATGATTATGTGTCAGAGCAGTGCTCAATTAAGGGATAAGGAAGATATGTAAAAGCACACATCAGAGAGAAAACAAACCTCTCTGCTAACCTACTCCTTTGAGAGACTGGGCAATTGCTGTAATCCACATCAGCACCTGTTTTATGCCTATTGTCACTAAAACGTCTTCTTATTTGGAACGCCCACATATACATTCTCACTTCTATGGGCTATTGTGCAGCAAGTTCCAATTAAATATGAAAGCTTAAAATGAAACAAGCATCAAAGGCATTTCTTGAATCATGGTCTCATTTTGTTGTTCAAGGCAAATACATACATAAACCAAGTATGCATATTTTAGCTAATCCCATCAGGTGTGACCAGAAGTTGATAGATTAAACAAAAAGTGTTTGAGAGCCATTGAGACTTTTCACTTAATATTAGTTATGTGCTACAGAATTAAGTGAATAAATTTAGTATACATCTATGGCTGGGGTCTGAGACGCTTTGTGAGTTCAGTTCTGTGAGAAGAATACAGTGAGGTATTTTTCAATGTCTTTAATCTTGGTGAATAAAGATTCTTATTTATTAGCCAAATGTTAAATAAATATCACAGTTGCTCAAGTTCAATTTCTGAATTTGCTTTTCCTAAAAAATCAACACTTCAGAAATATCAGACTGTGAGATTGTGGATTTCAGTTCATCTGTAGACACTGCTGCTTGTATAACCTCAGAAGGGTGATCATAGGCTTACCAGAATAAAGCAACTTTAACATTGTGGTTTTTTCCAAAGATCACAAAGTGACTGGTGACAGTAGGTGTATCAGATAAAGCACCTGGCCATGATGCCTTGCCTTGTCTCTTAAGTCAGTGAAGGATAAATTGTCATTGATAGGGATCCTAGTCCTCCTTATTCATGGACTTGTGCACAGAAGCATTGAGGAGTTCTTGAGTTCGAGTGTACTAAGAATGCAAGAAAAATTAAGCATGTCACAGACAAGGGTATAATTAATTTATGGGGAAAAAATAAAAGAATGGGAGAGAAAGCAATGATTTTTGGAAGATGACAGACCAAAAGAAAGACCCTGTTCCATTCAACATGTTTTTGTGGCCCTGAACACTGTTAATGTTCTTTTTCCATGGCTGTAATTTCCCTAGTATTCCGCAGGACTACATTTGTGCATGTTCACAGCCTTCCTGTCTTTTAAAAAAGTTAATAGCTCTGTACTGTAACCTATGCTATTGAAGCTGAAATTCAGGTATTAAATGTTCTTTTCTTCTTCCTTACTGAACTTTTGCATAGGAAATAATGAATAATGGGACAAAATACCTTCTGTGTCCCCCTGTAAGCTGCACCAAGTGTAAGATATCTATTTTTACAGATGCAAAGCATTTGTTGTAAGACAAGCAGACATCCCAGAAAAGGCACACCCGAGCAATGTCACTTCAAAATATGTGGGTTACTTGTAAGTCCAGACAATCTAAGATTAGCTGACCGTGATGTCAAATTTCTTTATAGCTCAGTTCACCCAGCATGATACCATGGAAAGTTACCCTGTGTGCTTGAAATGAGCTGTCTTAGCTTCTAAAATAGTCCCACTGGCATGGTGTGTCCAGTTAAGCTGTCATGGGTGTCTTTGTACAGCACGGAACTCTTTTTACTGTATGAAATTATGCAATTAATGAAATTTATGAAATTAATATGTATTGGGCTGACAGAAGGTCATTGTGAGATGGAAATAAATATTTAAGTAGAAAAGGGATTTTTTTCAAGAAAGAAATGTTGAAAAAGTAGACTAGAAATGAGAGACTTTGTTTTCATTCATGTTAGTAACATACTCATCTAGTTTTAAACAGCCAAGATGTATGCAGAAGATTAACAATGCCTTCCAATATTGGCACCCTTACTAGAAATAATATTATAATAGATGAATCATAATATTATTGATAATCAATATGACTTTGAGCAGCATGGCTTAGAAATGATTAGATCACTTTTTTCAATTAGAAGTAATCTGGAAAATTTGAAAGAAGGAGGAAAATGTTATTAGGCAGCCTGAGATACGTTCTTCAAATGTCATACTTTTAAAATGGATGTATTACAGAATTATTCACTTTTGTCTAATCTGTGCTTTGAAGTCTGTTATTTTGCTTGAGTGAATATTCTCCTGGGTAGCTCACTTACAGAAGATGAAGTTTAGTGAGCTGTGCATGCCAGTGCAGATTAGACACGAGGTTCACATTGACTGGAAGCCTGTCGGGAGCTGTCCCTGCTTGCAATAGTCTGTATGTGGCTGATGCAATGAATCCCATCTCAGCCATCAAGGTTAAACTCAAAACAGGTATAAGGAACACAAGAATATCCACTCTTCCCCCACCTCAATTATTCTACATGCCACAGAAAGGTAATGCAGCGCTGTCCAGTCTACTAATTTTGACTAGCATGCTGTGCCCAGGCCTACTCCTAGCTGATACGGGGGTATACGCACACACTCTGCTTCTCTGCTGCTCACAGATGTGAATGGCAAGGGATTAAAGGAATAAAGCTAACCATGGGGAGCAGGTTGTGTCTTTCAAGGGCTGCAAGCCTCATGTGAAATGAGGAAGGATCAGGCTGAGAACTGTTTTCTCTTCTGTCTTCAAAATCAGAAGACAACCAGAAAGAACCTATCATTCTTGCAATGTTTGGGTACTGAAGTCCTGATTTTTGGGTGATGGAATTGGCAGTATTGTAACCTTGGAAGCTGTGATAAATTGAGGATGCTTGGGCCTTCCTGAGTCCAAGCCCTGTAGGGATAATTGCAAAGTTGCAGTGGATTCAAAGGCACTGCTGCAGCTGTGCAGAAAGGCAGCTAGTGAGAACAAGCAGCGCACTTGGTTGTTATGCTAAATAGTGCTGCACCTGAAAACTGACTTAATGCCAGATGCATTTAATCTTGCCTCCAGGTTCTTCAAAGACAGTTGACCTTTTTTGACATCTTACGGGGAGGAGAGGAAATCACCTGCGGGGTTCAGTTGAACCAGGAAAACTGATGACATTTTAAAAGATCTCCATATTTCAAAATGTGCATTTTTTAAATATATAATAGCAGCATATTTTAGCTGAAAAACGGACCTTTATTTGCTTAAAAGTATGTGCTCCCAGCAAGAGAACTTCTCGAAGAACTGCTGTTCCTCCTAGTGTTTTCATAGCACGGTTGGACTAATGAGGTGTGAATGGTGGGGGGTAGTGTTTACGAATGGATGACTCTCACATAAGTAGTCTGAAGTTTGAATTCAAATTCGTAGCTTCTCACAGGTTATCCAAACAAATCTGTGACCCAGTTCTGCAGTCCCTAATTCACTGAATCCAACAGCAGATTCACATTTTCAAAAGTAAGACTAAAAGGGAGAAACTTTCTAATATGGAATCAAGTCTCACTTGTCTAGAAAGTGCTAGATTCCAGGATTTCAAAGTGAGAAACTCAGTGCGTACCTTTGCTGAAATAAATGTGCAATGGAAAGATATTCAAGATAGGAAGCATGTTGTAGAGTCTGGCTGCTAGCCAACAGTATATGTTTACTGAAGCCATACATATCTCATAGAAAATGTTGAGATCATCTGTTAGCAGCACTCTACCACTAACACGCAAGAACAATAACTAAAAATAACATCTTATTGACATTTAATTTTCAAGGAAAAAAACAGAGACAGACAGTGAGGGGGTGTTTGCATGTGTGAGAGAGAGATCATTCAGATGCTTGAAGTTCATATAATTTCTACAGGAGTGTTATTCAACCCATGGTCTGTGGGCCACGGCTGGATGCTGTAAGACAGCAGAAAGCTGTCCACAGAAAAATGATGACCTCTGAACTGCTGATAGTGCTGGCGCATTTGAAAGTTTTATGTCCAAGGCTTGTGCTTATTGTTTAACCATGAATACTTTCAGTTAAAATATTTGTCATATTAACAGGGGAATTGTGAACTGCTAAACAAGAAACAACACAGGGTATTCTGTAGGTTTGTGTGTATTTTTTTTTTTTTTTTAATATAGTGGACTTTCAGTTTAAGGTTGAAGAACATGATATAAGGTACTGACCTCCAAGGATACTGGTGAACAGTGGTTTGAGAGAGCTCAGTTTCTCCAGAAGAACAAGAGGGAGAGGGAGGTAGTAAGAGCATAAATGACTATAGCTTTGTTGGATTTGTAAGAGTGGCAGCTATTTACATGACTTTAATTTGGCCTATATAATTAAGAAATATAAAGGCAAACCCACGTTGTCTTTAATTCAGTTGTCTGAAATGTAAAGAGTATGAACTGCCTTCCTTCTACCTCCATTGCTAGTAAGGATAGCAAAAGGCTAAAGAAACCTGCTGAAGAGCTAGAAATATTTCTAAGAATTTTACTTCAATTAGTCCATAATTAGAGGCCCTATTGGATTCTCTGAAGTGGAGATTGATTTCCTTGTTTTTAACTTGGTGTAAGAGAAGTGCGACTCCCAGCAAGAGAGGTGTTTGAGCTTTCCAATACCACAAGTCAGTGAAGAATTCATCGGTGAAAGCAAGGCAAAAGTTTTCTGTTTGTGTTGTGCCATGCCATATTTGTGCTTACAAAACAAATCACTCTTTTCAAGTCCACATTTGAAGAAAAAATATAAATATGGGAATTTAGTGCATTTGGGAGTCTAAATTTTGTCCTTTATAATTGAAAACCAGGTCAGCATGTAGGAGCTGAAAATGCAATATGTTGTTCCTATATATGTCTAGAGCCAATGCAGTGTTATCTCCTAACTTCAAAAATAAACCAAAACCATAATGCATAAAAATGTCTCACAGTAGCAGTTCTACTATTGGATATATGAGTTATACTTTAGTATAGTTGCGTGAGTTTTACAGACGGTACCTTCTGTCCCATTCAGGAAAACCCCTCCTATTAATACAAGTGAAGGGAGAAACCAGCAGCACATTATTTATACAATGGGTTATTTATACAATGAGTAGTTTACAAGGAGACTTGCTAAATAAGGCTTGTGAACTGTCACCACCTCCTCCAAAGGAGAGTTACTCTATATTTATATTGTCATAAATGAGAGAGGAGTTTGACACGGTGAATCTGTATCAGTGCAGGGCTGAGAAAACTGCACGGTATTTTTGCTGATTCAGAACCACTGTAAGATAGTTTGTTAGCTCTATGCAAAGCATTATGCATATAATATTAGAGCTCAAAATTGTAGATGTTTTCTAAGCAATAACTCAGTAATATTTTGCCATTTGTCAAACTCAAAAAACCTGTCTAAAAGTTTCCTGATTATTCTCCGTGTATGTGTGAGAGAGAATATTACATATATACGTATGCATATATTTCTCTCTCCAAATTGGATGCTGTTCATTTTGTTGATACATATATATTTTTTTCACTGCTTCTCTTTTTTTCACTGCTTCTCTTCAGTCATGTACAGCATTACAATCACCATTTTCAGCTGATTTGCCCAGGTAATCAGAAGACACACAGAGTTACCATTGCCTTGTCTTTTACAGAAGCAGTCTTTTTTCCTGTGTTCTCACCTTGTTCCTTGTATAGATTGCTGTTGTGTCATTTCCTACCTTCATCAATAGAATTTCCATGAAACTAACCTGAATTTTGATCTTAGCTTTGCAAGTAATTTTACTGGGTAGCCTGCTGTTTTCTATTTCTGGACTAACAGTGCTGCAAACTACTCAGATATATGTTGGAGAACTAAAGAAAATGGTTTCGTAGCAGTGTTTTATAGGGCACAAATGATTATTTTCCAGCAGTTTCTCATTCACAATATAGCAGCTAGCCTGTCATCTTAGTTATTGTACAGATTTTGGTTCTCATATTTATTGGATAGATTTTTGGATGTCAAATAGTGCCCAGAGACCACAGCTGTGGTGAATTTTCACTTATGCGTGCACTTTGCATGGGAATAATCCTCTGAGCTGTGTGTGTCCATCTACACTGCTGTGGAAGAGTGGATGCAAGGCTGAGCTTGTTTGGAGCTCATGTCATGTCTACAGCAGGCTCTGGCTTTCGGGGAGAGGTAAAGACAAACCCAGCCAAATGTCACACTTTGGGCAGCACTCAAGGGTATGCGACAAGGCCGCCTACACTGTGTTTGTTGCACCTGCACTGGCTCTGTCTATCCAACCTGTCCTTGTAGTGGTGTCAGTCATCTGATTGACGTTAGGTAGACAGACACCAGCTCTTTCCTGGTGTCTCATGCTGTAAAGACAGATAGGTTTTACATGATGCACCAGAGGTGCATCTTTGGAAGATCTTCAGCTTCAGCAATTCTTTACACATAAGTAAATTCAGAGCTTTAAGGAGTCTTGTCGTGTGCACCAGGTTGCCTGAGCAGCCCAGGCCTGGTGAGACTCATGGTGTGGTAAGAGGAGGGCAGCAGTGTGAAGCTGCCTTCTAACACAGAAAGAAGCTGCAGGGCTTTACTGGTGAGCAGCACCAAAGGCTGTCAAAACATGACTGAGGAACCAGCAAACAGAAAAGCCACCACCAGACAAACCAAAATTTTGCTCCCGGACAGTGCAGGCTGTTGGCTCCTTGCGTGTTCGCAGTGTAAGGCTGAGTCTGGAATTCCAGCCTGGCCCTAAGGGGATTCTTCCTTGAATCCTTCCAGTGCTTGGCTATAGATGGAGTGGAAGAGAAGTAGATGTGGTGGGGAAGTGGGGTTTGGAAAAGAAGGAAACACGAAACTGGAGAACTTGCAACATGTTAGCCAAAACATACAACATACTTCACTTGAACTATAACCTGTGAATTTTAGCCTTATTATAGTCTTATTGCTGCTGAAAAATTTATTATGTTTAATAAAACACTATGCAGACTGAGAACAGTTACCTTGCTTCTGGTTGTAGCACTGACTTAGGTATCAAAAAATAGTTTTATTCATTTTAATACTCCAGTTGCTTAGAAATCAAGGTCTGGTGACATGCTGCCTGTCTGTCTAGAAGCAAGAAGCTATGTAGCAAATGAAAGTCTCTGACTGGAGGAACAGATTGGCAATCTCCAGGAATATAAACTTCTATTATATAAATATCTGCAGAATATAAAAAGGCCTCTAAGATTACTCACACACCACTTTGTTGCATTGGGTCGGTATTAAAATGTTGCTTATTCTGTTTTAATAATCTAAGCCAAGATATGATAAAAAAAAAAAAAGAACTTGAATAAAAAGAAATTTAGGCACTCTACTCTGAAGTCTTAGGTTAATAGCACTACCCCGGCCTACTAAATTATACCTGTACTCAGTTACAGCTCCTTTGAATTTAAAAGTAACTGAGAAACAAGCCTCTTTCTTATTTCAAAAAAAACAAACAAAGAAGAGATCTTAAAATCTATGGTACCGGAATGCAGTCAGAATTACAGCTTTCCAGGCACTTTGTGCTATATGGCTTCCCTGCATGTTCATGGGTAGTAAATTATATGTTAGCAATTGGCAGAAGCAGTTTCACCCAGTCTCATCTCAGCTAATCTCCCACTGCTTTTTTCTTTTCTCCTCTCATCCTGCATTTCATTTAAATATCATCCTAAATGCAAATAGAGAGCTGCATGGAAAACTTTCTCACAATTTTTTTCTTTTAAAGAGACACTTCAAAGATAGAACGAGGGAGCAGAAGGGTGAAAACTAGTACTTTGTTAAAGCTAAAAAATGGCAGTATGCTTTCTTCAGGATGTCTGTTTTTATGATTTTAAGATATTGTTGACATGCGTTAACATGATCCCAGATATTGTTAAATCTGGTGGCAAATATATCAGATAAGCTTACCTGCAGTGTATGGTACAGCCTGACTTCAAGTTAGCCTGGAGTAATTTCAGTTAATTTTATACAGTGTTTGGATCTTTACCTGTCGGTCATGCTATTTCTGCTAATCCTTTCGCTATCTTGTAACCAGCAGCAATAATATGTTCAGTGTTTTAGGGAGATTCTTTAGAGACTACTTCTTGCAGTGTCTAATACAGCCCACGGAGCCTTTCACAGCTGCGAGCTTTGTTATCCGAAATTCATTATGTTACAGTATTTTATCCCCGGAAACAGTTCATCCATAACACAGGTATGTTAAAAGTAGTCAAATACTGTTTGTAATTACAGTATGAACTTCTCCCTTTTAATCATGAGTATTCAAGATTTCTCAGTCTCATTATTTGTATTGTTATATTTAGCAGCCTGCTCTTGGCATAGTATCCGGCACTGTTTGAAGAGAGGTCAAAAGAACAGATAAGTTGCGAGGAGCTGACAGGTCTAAAATATTAGGCAGCTGTACACTTGGTGTATGAAGCCCTATCTCTAACGAACCGTGGTCTGTTTTTGACTTAACAACAGTGGAGCTGCATCAAAGATGTTAAGAAAGTAAATGTTGAAGTCCATACTCTTTCTTCCTCCCTTTTGAATGTGAATAATTTTGTTCTCAAGAATTGTCATGTGCAATCTGTTATTTCAACTCGGTGTTTATCTTCAAAATTAATATCAGGTAAATTTGTTCCCTCAATGGCAGATGGTTAGCTAACATGCATGCTTTTTCATTTTAATTAATTACTTCACACAAAATTTGTTAGCTCCAGCGCCTCAATCTCTTTTGTTTTTAATATTGGTATGAATATCCTATAACATTGCTCCTCCCATCAACACATTTTTCTGTCCTTTTCCTGGTGCCTGGATCCATCCATGTACAGAAAGAGAAAATCGCTTTCATGTTTCCTGTTGCATGCTCTGTGCATCTGAAACACGTACACAAATACATCCCGAACTGAAATTTCCCCGTATGTCTGTGCTGTGTTTAAAATCAAGTCGTATTTATATTCAGGCAGTCTGAAATTTTGTGTGGCGCAAGACATCTGTGAAAAGCTAAGCGAAGGCTTGTAGCGAGAGCTGGGGAAGGCTGGTGAGGACGTCCCGCGCGAGGGGCACCACGCCGGAGCAGCAGGGCGCTGGGCCGCTGTGGGGCAGGCTCCACGCTTGCGGGAGGGCACTGGGATGCCCCATTTCTTCCACTTCCATGGCCTTAGGCTTCCAGGCAGGAATCGATATTGGCCCCCCACTGTTTCTCACTGTGGAGATGAAAGTCCCCCGAGACTGCAGTAAGCAGCGCCTCTGGGGTAAAGCAAATAGATAAATAAAGATAATAATAAAAGTCTGATGTTTGTTTCTTAATCATTCGTGATTTAATATAATCAGATATATACTCTGTTAATTAAATCAGATTCCAGACGCATGCGTCCCTTAGAGTGACACGTTGCTGTAACTGATAATTTGGTATGATTGCCAAACATGTTTTTTTGTATTCCAGAGTGAAATCTGTGAGTATGTTATGCAAAAAAATCCCACTTTTACAACATTGCCTGTTAGTTATAGCAAAGTAATATCCAGATTATACAAAATACAAACTTATGTAGGACTGCTGAGTGTTGGTTATCCAGTGTGGTTAGCTTAAAACAAGGTAAGCTGTTGTGTTATTTCTGAATACCAAATTTTTAAATCAGCCACCATGAGCCTCTTACAATTACTTTGACTTCTATTTAACTTACAGTTAAGGTTACTGTGTAGCATTCAAAGAAATTATGATTCCTCTATGGCTAGAACAAAGAGGATATAAAAAGCTGCAGGTGGGCTCCTGTCTCTAAGATAATGTTGGTTGTCTCCACAGTACTGCAATAAGCATGTCTTTCTCTCTTCTTTTCATCTGCATTTAAAAGAAAACCTGCTAATTAGGCAAGCAGGAACAAATTAGAGAACATGCAACAGGTTTGTTCTGCATGTTGCTTTATGCGTCCCAAATCAGGAAGGCAGTGGTCCAGTTTAAAGTTAGCCATTTGTAGCTCACTTTATGGTATGCTTTTAAGTGACCTTTGCTGGCTGGAAGGGATGTCACATTTTCAAGACATCTGTGTGATGTAGTTCCTCCTTTTATATGATAAGAAAATATCTAGGCTCAGGCTGTGTCAGTCACTAAAAAAAACCCAACCAACCAAAACAAAGAGCTTAAAAACTGAAGCTCCTTGGGGTTTCCCATCAGGAGAATAAGCAGGACTATTCGCATGGGACACTGACTCCCTCAGAAGTGACTGTAAAGAGCAACTGGGCACAGAATCTCTTTCCATGGGAACTGCCTATGTTAGAGATGGTTAGTGGGTTTTCAGTAACTTGTGGATTTTTTTTTCTATTTTTTTAATGACAGTTCATCAATAAAATGCGAACAGTTCATGCAGCAGGGTCATTTTTAACAAACTTTTCCTCAGAAAAATTATATGAAATTTGTTGACATTTTCACAAATTGTACTTATTTTTGGATTTTTTTTTAATTAGACCCTTGCATCTTTCAAGTCAAAATATGTGTTATTATGAAACTTTTGCAATATTAGACTACAAGACTAAAAATTATGGGATTTTAAAGGATTTTTTTGCATTTTAAGGAAAACAGGCCACAGAGAAAATAAAGCCATTTCAAAGTATTTCAGTGGCTGATTTTGTGTAGTCACAAGCAACTACTTTTTGGACTTTCATTTTACAAAATGTTTTAAAATGTCAACATTTAGACCAGTAGAAAATAGAAAATATTTTTAATTATTCTCTTCAGCTTGGGAATTTGGTTAGACAGCAAGTGTAGGTCCCCACACTGTAGACAACCATTTTTGTTCACGTGCCGGTCTCAATGTACTGCCCCATATTTTCTCTTTGACTTTCCTAGTGACATCCTTGGGAGCATTATAGCCGGATATCTAGAGATTTTCAGGGCTGTCCAACAGAGAGATAATTTTGTACACATGGAAATTAGTCTGGAAATAAAATACAGGGAGGCATTGTAATAGAGCTGTTCTGATTTCTTTCCATAGCGTGGCATTTGCTTGCAGTGACAGATAACGCTGGGACTGATCTGGGAAAGGATGTGCAAGCCACACAGATGAACTCCTGCCCATTTACAGCAATTAAGCAGCTCTAATTTTGATAATAAGATTTCTAAGCACACTTTGTCAGTAATGCAGTGCTTTAAATCCTTGATATAAATACTGATGATTTTAATTGCTCTTAGTTTGAACTTACTGTCATTTGTTATTAGAAGGCAGAATACAAGAAAGTTTTAAATTAATTTGAAAATATTCTTTAACAAAAACATTCTTAAGTTTGAAGTATCTTTTGACATCAGGTTAATAATATATTTTTCATTCTCTATATAGTACCTACTATATATATTAAGCATATGTATCTCTATTCCATTTCTGTCGACATTCTGTACTGTTCCTAGTAAAATGCAATTGAATTGCAAACTTTCTCATGAGAGTATATGTACATAATTATAGACACGGGGTCATAATTAGTATGTAGAAGAAATTCTTCAATAGTCTAATCTGGACAGGTTAGAATATCAAAATTCTACCTTTGTAGGTTGCTATAAACTTACTAAAATTAATCAAGACTATTCTTCTCAGCAGCGAGCATTTAATAGATACAGTTAAGCAATTTCTACTGCACTGATTTTTCAATCAAAGAAAATTTATTTTTTTCACCTAATAAAATTCTCCTTGGAAAAATTTTCTCTTCATCAGGAAAACTGATTTTTTGTTAGGGGAATCAAAATCCAAATTCAATATAGAATTAATGCAATCAGCATTCACTTACTTGTTATGTATTGTCTAAAAATTTGGCTTGACTGAGTTCTGCAAAGGGTAGAATGTGTTTCTTGAGTGTATGCTGCCTCTGAGCAGGTTTTTGAAGATGTAGCTGATTGAAAGACTTAAAGCAAATAACTTCCACACACACACCCAAAATAGTATTATAAAATTAATTTTTCTATTCAATTCACCTGAAGTGTTTTGTTCTGCCAACTAAACAAAATATTCCAATTTGAAAACATTTCATGTTGATTAAAAAAAGTGAAACAAAATTGTTTTGTGGTAAACTAATTTTGAGGGATTTTGTGGAATGTCAACTGATTGGGATAAAAAAAAGTCATTGTTTGTGCAGGATGAAAAACTTTGAATTTTACTTTGTTCCAGTAATTGCTTAAGAGTGCTTTGGTACGGGGCCAGCAAGAGCGGCAGAGCAAGACCAAGGTCAGCAGCAGCCGGTGCCCCTAAGAGCTCGCTGTGAAGCAGAGGCTGCACAGCACGCGGGGAGGGAAAGGTGAAGGGACTCGCTCGGAGTCGCACCACAAGTTTGACCTGGGGTCTGAAAAAGAATTGCCATCAGGCTCACGACAGGTTTCCTTGGTTCAGAAGTCAGTGCTCTGCTTCCTGGAATTTGTATGTGCTTTCCTTCTTAATTTCTGAGAAATAACATACTGAATAGATCTGTATAGCCACCTAAAAATTTATTTTAAACTCTTCCTGCAATTACCACTGTGGTAAATCGGTGACAGGACTGTTTGAATAATTTCTCCTGTCAAATACTGATTTTCTAAAATGTAAAGTGAGACTTTGTTTTTTTGCTCTGAATCTTGCAGGTCATACGCTCAGCCAGTGTTAGACCAGAAGCAGAACTGTTGTATAAGTCTTCCTACCTTTTATGAAAAAGCTCTGGATATTTTTTTTTTTTAGATTCTTGCCTCAGCTTATTCATATTAAAACTAAACTATTTTATTTTGGTTCTGTTTCCCATCTTTGGTTAGAAGAATACCTTTCACTTAATAAATGGTGCCAACCATCCTGAAAACTTTACTTAGCTAGGATTTTTCATTATCACTGTCTTTTGCATAATTGCGATTTTGTGCAGGGGAGAAAGACAACTACAGGAATCAGTATTTATCTCCTTCCTGTCCCTTTATTAGGGAGAATTTGGAGTTGCTTGTAAACTTGCCGTGTGCTAACAAAAGCCCCCAACATTGATAAGGAACTGGTTTCCATAGAAGAGGACATACTGGGAGATGACGGATAATGTAGCAGCCTATTCTTTCTGTAACTGGATTCTTTGAGAGCCCCAATGCACGGGAAAGCTTTATTTTTATTTTTTGTTTTTTACATGTTTATTTAAGGACATGGATATTTATTAAGTTTCTTGGAAAGCAATTCTGCCTTGGCTCATCCTCCATCCACAGAATGGTTGCAAATGTAGCTCTTTATAACGAGAAGTTTGAAGCATCTCCTTCATATCCGTAAATGGAGAGCAGGGAAGCAGTAGGTTTGGAGCAAGAGCTGGACCTCATGCATTCCTTTGCCTTCTCTTACCATACTGACCGCAAAGAAAAGCTTTTATACCCAATATAGTGTCATCTAAACTCTGCTCAGAAAGTCCTCTGGGAGTCCTGTTGTCATCACAGAGGCAGTATACATTGGGAATCCTGGGGTTCATAAATATTATTCCATTGGGCTCCATGCCAACCTGACTGATAGCAAAGGTGCAACTCCACTGACTTCAAGGACCTCAAATTTTTACTCAAGCAGCCTAAGCATGCTTGGCTGGTCAGCTAATATGATGTGCTGAGCAGTGTTCATTGCTATTATATTCTGTTCAACATCTTGTAGCATCAGATACATAATTCTTAATGTATGAGAGTAAAGCCTGAATGCAAGATCTGTTTCTAAAATTCATGATTAAGCACCAGTTCTCATGTGTTTTACTTTATTGAGGAAAATATACATTGCTGCCTAGAAAAAACCCTAAGCTTTAGTCGTGAAATAATAGTTGCTTTGTGAAGAATAAGAACCATGTCTTGGTATGTGTTTTTTCTGAGTGAAATTTATCTCCGCTAAAGAAATGCTTTAATTGATTCTCTTTAAAAACTGCATCTGCACAAATTTCTCACCTTTCACTTGACATGAAATATAGAGGATTTATGACCCAATCATCTATGGAGTTTGGATTTTTTTTTTTTTTTTTTTTTTAGATTTCAAGGGAGGGTGGTGGACATCTTGCCTGGCTTTCCTTATAGCCCTTTGGCCCCCAGCATATGCAAATGCAGGTGATGACTGAAACTTTATAGAGATGGATTTCACTAGCCTTCTTTTTGCATTCAACTGCATTTAGTGGAATTGTGCCTAAAAAATGAGGAGGTTTTGGTCTTCCCTTGGAGTATATCCAAAGCAGGAACTGAAGAATTTTGTCCTTCTGGCTAGCAGAAGTAAAATTTTGTGACTTTTTCAATGAACAGGCTTACTGCTTATGTAATTTACTAGTAAACCAGCCCTTTGCATCTGTGCCACTGTAACCCATTCTTCATTCCACACCTCAGAAGCCTGTTTTTTCTTGGAATTTATTAAATGCTCTTAAAATTCCTTTCTCTCTTCCAGCTAAATCAAATAGTGGCTGATTCCAGTCCCCTACTTAATCTTAATTTAAGTCGAACATGTCCTTTAGCTGCTGTTGGGTTGAAGTTTCTGTTCTTTATCTCAACCTCTGTTATTGTAATGTATGTATCACAGAATGCTATTTCTTTGCCATTACAGTATGCTGGATTTAATGGAGTTCTCTTATGAAAATTTCATTCAATAAATTTGTATAGAGGTGATACATTTGTAGGCAATTTCCTTCCCTCGCTATTCTCTTCAGATGAAAAAAACCTATTAATGCAGCAGCTAAACGTGGGCTAGTCATACTATAGTGTGAGATTTTTGCATTCTTCTGAAGCAGAATTAAATTCAGTCTGCTATGGTACTGGAATATCTTCTGGAAAGTGAACTAAGAGACAGCCTGTAGCATCCATATTCTTAATAGTGCTTGAGACTGAGAACTTGGCTATGATGAAGCAAATAGCAAAGCTACTGCTGATTGGAACTGAATGTATATTTCAGACTGAGATGAAAAGAGACCAGCTAGCACTGACTGAGAAGGTGGAGAAATAGAATTTGCAAATAGAATTAGAAGAAAGACAGATTGCTATTTTGTTTTTGAAGGAGTAATGACAGTTTGTTTCCAAGAGTGGGTAGAAGGAGGACAAGAAGAAGCTATTAATATGAGCACTTAAGAAAATTCTGAAATTTGTGTGTACTGTATAGATCAGAGTCTGAAAAACCAAGCTACTTAAATTGGTTGGATGTTAAGATTGAGTTCTGACTTACTCTCAGTCTCCATGACATTTCAAAATAAGCATTTCTGTTGATTTTAAAAAAATAACGTTTGCCTTCCAAGTATTAGGCTCTTATCAAAAGACCAGGAGTTTCAACTTCAACAGTATCAACCCATTATATACTCTAATATCACATATACAAAAGTATTGTATAAAGTGGTTGGATTTCATTTCCAGTTGACCAAATATTAATTAGCTGGAAAATCACTTTATTTTTTGTAATCTGGCTCTCAAATTCTTCTCCCCCACAAGTACTCCTGAAATGCCAGACGTTCTGCCAAGCTGTTTCTTACACTCATTGTACTTCTGGCATTCTTTCTTCCATGTAGGAGGAAAAATATTGTCCTAATCAGTATACTTCACAGATCCTGTAAAAATATTGGAGCAAAGCTTGCATTCTGGTCAGACTGTTTTTTTTCTTATTCCATTGAATTTCCTCCCTGCTGTTATTTTCAGTTTTAGGGATGGGAAGTTTTTGATTTTTTTCTTATAATTTTAATATGTATGTCTGAAAACACACCACCCGAAGGATATAACAAGATAATGCTCTCCAGAATTACCTTTATTAATCAGAACTGGTTCTTTCTGGTCTGGTAATGTAGGGGTCATGGTAGGGTTTTCAAGAATGTGTATAGGATCTCTCCACATCTACAGTCCCTTTTAAAACTGTGAAGCAAAGAAGACATGATTTCTTCTTAATTTTTCTCCGTTTAAATTCCAATATTGAATTATTTGCCATAGCTATTTTGGCTTCAAATTTAGCAGAGAAGAGTAGACAATATGAACATTAAGACATCTATAAATGTATTATGAGCTCTTCACCTGGACACTGGCAGCACAAAAGAGAAGAAATATTCAGTGTAAATCTACTTTAATTGGATTTACCTGAAGATGCTATCAGATCATATTTCTAATACATGAGATGAATGAAAATCAAATAAAGAGTTGTAATAACTTATAAAAAGGAAAAAATATTACTTGTGTTGAATCCTAATCTGATGAAATGTAATGGGAAGCATAGCAGAATTCTACCTTTTTACAAATAATTAAACTGTTAGTATTATATTGGAAGATCTAAATGAAGAACTACCTTTGCTTAAATCATGGTATGTATGTTCTGTTTTGTACAAGAGTAATTAAATCTAAATCATAAATACAAATTTGTAGTGCTAGTACATAAATCCTGTTTCTTTTTCCCTTGAGATGAAAAGAAATAAGAGGCAGTATTTTACATTTTACCCTTTCTCCAAGGAGCAGAGATGTGCAATGGAAAAAGAAAAGACTTTGAAACCTTCCAAGTGAGGTGAAAGACTTCATTCATCTGACTAAAATGCAATTAGTAGAGCTAAACTTAGTTCTTTTCCCTGTAGTAGCAAAAATGTGTTTAGCTCTGTCTGCAATGGGAGAAGCAAGCAGCTGGTGTGCTAAGACCATTGCCAAAGTAGTCAGATGTATGGCATTATTTTTTAATGCATGGTATCAGGAGCTTTGCTTTCTTGGCCTGAAAGATGAGTGTTTTACTATTAAAGCCCGTCTGACAAATGGGGTAGTTTTGCAGAGACTTTCAACTTTTGGATAGTAACACCGATAACTGAAAACTGTTTCCTGAGAACCGTTAGCAGAAACTGATAAGTATCAATTCAGGTGTCTCAAAAACTTGTCAAACTGGTGCCTTCTGCTTCTCCTTGTCTGTGGTGGGCTAGACAATGTCTCCAGGAAGTGCCCTGGCTTCTCTCTTGCTGACCCGTCTTGTGTTTTCTCCCTGGTTGTGGTCATCACTGAAAGGTAGACCAGATGAGGAGCATTATGGAGGATGAAGACATCTGAGCTGAATTCTCATGTAGCACATCAAGAGATTTCTAAATTGCTTGTTTGGCAGGACTGGGGAATTTGAAATGAAGAAATAGGAAAGTTTGGGAGCCTAAAATACTTCATTTGCCATAAAAATTACTCTTTTTATAATGTAAATTTATTTGACCAAAAGTATTCACCGTTCCTGAAAAAATAAATTCAGTTGAAACACAGATTTTCCATTAAAGCCACTTTCAATGAAAAGTTTCTCATCAGACTAGTTGCTATGTATTATTTGATTTGGCTCACAGTGAAACTTGCAGCTGCTATTGGCCAGGCTTTGGAAACGGGTTTTATTTGTAGCATTCGTTTACTTAACTACTGGCACACTCTTCCAAGCGAGACTTTCTGGGAGTTTTGCCATTCATGTCTAAGTAAAAGTATATAGAATAGTAAAACAGGTGAAATGAGATCTCCTAACTAAAACCAAGAAATATCCAAATTGGAGCTGTTGGAACCCATTTTACTTTTAACAAGCCCCTTGAAGCTTATTTGCCATCCAGGTGTCTGAAAACACCACTAGGATCATTAGAAGTGTCAAGGTATCTCATTAGCTACTCTCTCTCTCTTTTTTTTTTTTTTTTTAAGTCTTTTCAAGGAAAATGAGCATGCAGAAGGGAAATGCTCTACTCTTTGCAGCTATGATGTTGAAATCAGTTTGCCAAAGCTGCTACTTTGAACTTGCATGTAGTGTTTTGTATATATTGAATGAAGTATTGAGGCTTGCTTCAAGAGGGAAAAGCTAGGTTACTTCTCACTGCTATATAGCTACAAAGGTCAAGAAGAAATTTAAGAGAACAAACTACTAGTACAAATTGAACTCTGTCTTCCACTGCAGTTACCCCATCACAGACCTTCACCACTGCAGAACACTGTCACAGAAAACACATTTCAAAAAGCATTTTCAAGTTGGTTGGGGAATAATGATTCACTTCCTATGACAGCTGAGCCAGTATTTGAAAATTAATGAAACTGTAAGCCTATTTAAAATCTTCATAGCAATTAATTGCAAATACTCCTAGGGAGATAATGATTTTGCTATCCACTGACTAAACATCAGTTGTATATAGGATTAAGCATGCATCAGTGGAGGAAGAAGAAGTCATGGTTAGAGTTCAAAATCTGGGCAATTCCTGAAACTTAAACAATATTCCCTATTATCTGAATGGAACAACTGAGATGTACACTAGCTTTGGCTACTTAGCAAGTCAGTGAAAGAACAGAATGTGTCCAATATGCTTTTAGATTGCAAAATTCATTGGTAACTCACTCTTGAAAATCAGCAAGGGAAATGAGGTTATATGCCAGAGAAAATTTAACTCCATCTTTTGAAGCTTGTAGTAGCCATTGACATTTATTCTTACGTGCAGAACTTTTGCGATTTCAGATAATATGAACAATTGCAATTTAGAAACTGGACTTTGTCCCCTGTCCAAAAATGCACACTGTAATCAGTGCAAGTCCTTACCAGAGGGCTAAGCAATATAAGGGGACTGAGAAAGAGAAAAGAAGCCTAGGATTGATTTAAAAAGCCTGGAAATTTCACATGGTTGAAGACAAGTGTATCCTGGCAACTTCATGAGAGGCCTGTGGACTACACACATTTGTTGTAGGAAGGCAAGCCTATGATCTTGGGCACAGGCCTAGATAGCAAGAAGTCCACAGGGGAAGGGATCCTTTGGGGTGAACCAACCCATTTGTATGTCCTCAGCACATGGGCTCTGCACCCCAAGTACTTTTTGGAAACAAACAAGGTTATAGTTTCATCTCTCAAGTTTGTCCTCCTGCCCCCCAGAGAGTCAGTATATTATGCCAACTTTAAGTTTTCTGAGCAAAATACTTTGGTATATGTTCAGTGTTTTTTATGTTTAGGTTGCATCCTCTACCCTTCAAAAATCATGCTGCAAACATTTCATACAATTGCTCATTAAAAGACAGTCTCATGTTTATGTTTCTGCTAATCTGTGTTTCTGAGACAATCAAAGAGCTTTACATGAAAATGAAAAACGCGCCATCAATCATATAATTTTGTGGAGGACCAAAACTAAAGACCCAGCAGTAAATATCCGTTTTAAAGGTTTCTGGGATGATAAATACCTTCAGGAGAACATTTCCTAATGCTTAACTTCAGGGAACATTATTGCCCATATTAAAATATGCACCTGGTTCATTACTGATATTTATGCACAATATCAACTTTAATAACCATATATTTTAATCAATACATTTCTGGTTTCCTCAAGATTAGCACTGTGATTCATTGTAGATGTAAAAAATTAATAGGCACCTAATTAAACATATAATTCATTGAGATTAATTGTGGAAATTAATCTGACTAAAAGTGAATATCCCAAAGTAAGATCTTGTCCCAGTGAAGATATATGCTATGAAAAATCACACAATTTTTCTTCTTTTATCATAAAATCAGATAAGTTTAAAACATGGTAATTGTTGTTTGGTATAACAGGACATAGGAGAGAAATGAGAGAATTAGGGGTAGAGAAGAACATACATTATCTTAACAACTGTTTCAATTCTTGACCAGTTAGCATTAGACCCTAGTATTAAAAAATAAATCTTATCAAGTTCTGTGTACAGTTGCCAGGAAAAGAGCTGCATTATATCAAATACTTATAAAAGGGGAGTGGAATAAGGTTTGTTGAAGAGCAGGCAAGTGAGTGTAAATGGAACAGAACAGACCTGTCTTTTGAGATGCCTTTGAACATCCTCGCCAAATAGGCTCGTCGTTGATCACACTTGCACTGAAGCTGATGGTGGTTTGGTCAGCCAACTAAAGCTGATCCATCTGCCAATAGCTGTGTTGATGTTTCCGCATCTTCACTGCTCCTATTTTTGTTGTTAGTTTTGTTCCCTTTTGCTTCAGGACTTCTTTATAGATGAAAAATGTTTTTGCAGTAACAACTCATGTTGTGACCTGAAAGGACTTTTGAAGTATTTTATCAAGTCCCTAAAATGATATTCTAGGTTAGCCAGCATTCAGGCATGCCCCTGCTCAAGTGGCACTGGTATTAAGAAACCACTCAGAGATGTCTATGTTAGTTGGTTTCACTACAAAGTGTAGAGATCATTTTAATCTGCACATACGCACTGTTACCAACATGATTATTCTTTAGCAGTGTACAGCAGTAACCCCTCTGAAAGGGGACTGAAGAATGCTGTATCCTCTTAAAATAGCAATGGAAAATTTAAAAACTCAGAATGCAACCACTTGTGCTGGAATTTGACATGAAGTTTAACCTTGCCTTTTTCACTGCATATTTAGTAACCTCAACTGCTGTGGATCATCCCAAATATAAGAACAACTTATCAAATGCAGCACTTCCCTGCTTTTTATGCTGTTGCCTGTTAGAGCCTTGAGGTCAAGTATTTTAAAGTTTGCTCAACACTTCAAATGTCAGCATTTTGAAATTATTCTTCCTTTCTTCCTCCCCTACATAATAAAAGGGAAAATGGCAGATCTGCTCACAAGGTCATATGATAAGTTGGACCAGGGTGACCAAGTTGGATTTAGTTTGTAAGCCATTTGTGGCTTTAGATCACTGGTTGTAGATGTGAGTATTCAAAAAAAAAAAAACAGACAAAAAAAAAGAACCCTAGCTGTCTGGTCCTTATCAGGGAAAAATGTCTTGGGTCCTGCCTAAAGAAGTAGCTTGGAAAATGTTGGAGATAAATTGGATGAAAGTAGATTATATATGTGTATTTTAGTGTTATTAATGGGATAATTAAATTCAACTAAATTAAAAAAATTATTATACTAATTTTAACTTCCTTATAAGTCCTATATAGGAAACATTAGGTCAAGTTGCAGAGGATTGTTGCAGAGCAAAGGAATCCCGGCAGGTGTGGTTGGGCTCGACAAATGTTGGGCCAAGGGAAGGCATACTGAGAAACAATCTTAGGCAATTTCTTGAAAACAAGAAATGTGATGAAGCCTAGAAAAGTTAGAAGAAGAGGTCAGACAAATTGAAAATTTGTCAGTGGCTTTTCTGGTTTAAAACACTATGAGTAGCTCAGTAGTAATGAAAGTCTGTGTACAATACAACTTTTGAAGAGTGAAGACAGTGGAAGAAAGTTTGTTCTGGGTGAAAAAAAATGTAGATTTGAGTGAGGAGTTGAAGTTGAGGTATCTGAAGTACTTGCATATAAGAATGAATATTAGGTGGAGAATTGAGTCACAAAGAGGTGAAGCTGCTTGTCCGAAGTCAATTGGCAAGTTTATTGAGGAGCTTGGAAAACACTGTTTTGTGTTTATGGTGGAGGAGACATGCTCCATGGCTGCCCTGGTCTATGACCTTGTCTGTGGTAGGCACTTGGTTGTGCTGTTGCCTGCACAAACTTTCTTTTGGAAGGAAATGCAGTCAATGAGGAGTCCACAGCACATTCCAGCAGGTGCTCTGGTTTGGATGGTCATGTGCTCATGATTGCTAGACACAGGCAATTAAGTCTTGTTTGATGCCTTAACCAAAAGAACTGCCTTGCTAATATTTTTCAGGAACTTTTTACCATTTCTAGGTTAACAATAGCCTTAACTGTCACTCATGGAATTAAACAGTGAGGTACTTCTGCGGATGAGTTATTCCTTCCTGAAAACAACACACAGCACTCTTCAGATAAGGCAGTAAAGCTCTGTTGGGATGCTGTAATTCTCTTCTATAAGACATTGCCTGTTCATTCTGGAATCATTAAAAATCAGCCACCAAATCAATGAGTCTCATTAGAAATCTGTCTTTTTGCTTCATGCCATTGATTTAATCTGTTTCAGAAATACCTATTAACCATTAGTCAGTTAAACTCCTGACAGTTATATAGATTAGGTAAACCTGACTACTATCACAAAGACCTCAGAATAGATTAAGCGATTATCGTGTAAGATTCCATTAATTAAAAGACACAGTTTAGATACTTTGTTCCCTATACAGCTTATATGATAAACTGTTTGACCAGCAGTAATTATGCATTTATATACATATATTAATATATTAAAATTTAAAACACTGCCACATGTGCAGTCTATCTTGTGGATGACCTGAACCAAATTGAAAGGCAATGATTTGCTGAAGAAATCTATTTCTGAGACAAATGAATTATCCCTGTGCCTGGCAATCAGACTTAAACAGGTCAATAGTGTGCAGATGTAGCTGATGGGGTCAGCGCACCCCTACCTTCTTCTGAGCCTTACGACAGCTGTCCACACCTACTGTAGTGATCTTACTGCCCAGAACCTCTTCTGTTGATGTGTATCTGGAATTATCCAAATGCTGTTTTCATGTGTTTGTGTCCCAGAAAGATATGGGTGAACTGGGGAGACCTTGGCTCTGCCTCCTCTTCCTCACTTGCTGCTCCTTTGCAGTTAGTAAACTGATGCAAGTAACTCCTAGCTCTGTACAAAGCAGAAATAGGGACCAGGCAGTCTGTAAATCCCCTCCCACCTCCTGTTCTGAGATGGGAAAAACCTTCTAGTCAAAAACAGCTGGATATCAGTGATTTACCAGAATAACAGCTCAACTAATACCAAACCCAGGACAGAACAGACAGATTTTCTCTAGGATAGAAGCCTGAGTTTCTGAACAACTTTAGAGTCTGAATATTCAGTGCCATTCCTTCAAAAACTTCCTTATTCCTCACATTTTCATCTGTCTTTTTAGAAAAAGGGAGCTGAATATTCTCTTTGCATATTTTCAAAGATTAAACAGAAGCCCTTTTTTAAACCATCCTCACATTCTTCTAATTCGTATTTGTAGAGACTTCAGAATAGAGGAAGAAAAATGTCAGTTCTGTCTTATTTGTGTTTACCACATAATTGTGCTGAATTGTTGATCATACTCTGTGAAATCCTGTTGAATGAAATGCCCTCAAATAGTAGTGCTTGCTTTAGATGGATTTAATTTTGTGTTTCTTGTTCACTAATAATTTCAAAAGAAGATACTTTACTTGTGTGGTAGGCTTCCTTAGCTCTAAATACTCTTTGTCTTCTCGCTGAGTACTTTTCAAATGTGACAGTATGTGTTTCCATTGCAGAACACAGTGTGCTGAGATGCACTGCTGGAAATGAATAAATTGAAAAATTTCTAAATAGTTTGTTTAGGCTCACTCCACAAAAAGACTTGGGTGCTGTACTGCTCAGCACCTAACCTGATATTTAAACCTATTTTTAAATTCAGTCTCTAGCCAAATTACAGTAAAAGGCATTCACTGTCTTCCCTCATGAACTGCTTTTAATGACTTTTCTTTTCAAGGCTCTCTTCTTTCACATCACATTTGTTTTAAGTGTAATTAAACTCATCTGCTATCATACTGGAATTAAAAATGCTAATTCATCATTATTCCATATACTTTTGTGAAGTGTCTAGTTTTTTCCTCTTTAACAGGGAACATGTCATATCTATTTCTGTGAGAACTGCAGATACAGTGGCCTGTGCCTTCTGTAACTTACATTAAATTAGTTGCCAATACTGGGGTAATTTTTATTGCCTCTCTCTCTGTATACATATATACACATATGTATATATATATGTATATATACACATACATACACATATATATGTGTGTAGGTTCCTATTGCTGGCTTGCAGGTTTATGGGTTCATTGGAAGAACCTACAGTACTCCAAGGACCCACCCCCCAGCCAAGAAAGGCCAGCGCCTCTTGAATGATTCCTGTGATTGTGCAAACCTTTCTAGCATCTGTTATCAATGCTGGTCTTACTTAAATGAATAGCTGTGTCTGTAGCTTAAACTTGTGCAGGCTTTTCCTGGATAAAAAAATCCTTGTCAAATTTTGGATGTCCAAGCTGTATATGTCTACATCTGAGGCAGACATCACAGCTCTTGTCATGCACAGTAGAGCAGAAGTGGGCACTTCCAGAGATGTTTTATCTCATTCGAAAGTAGATTACTAAAATAGTTCAGCAAAACTGTGTTTTAGAAGTGCCCTTTCTCTCCATTATCTATAAAGAGTCTGTAATTAGATCAGACATAGACGGTTATGTCACAGAAGTCTAAAGTTAGGTGATACAAATCCCATACTTGGCGTCTGCAAATTTTAGATGGAATTCTAAGAGGTGCAGCACACATTTGTGAAGATAACACTTTGAAGGGGGTTGGGCCGCAGATACCTGCTTCACTTTGACCTTTTCCTGGGATAACCAACAGCTTTGATTCCTCAGCCCTTGTCCATATAGAGAACTTGACAGCAGCCCTGTAAAACGAAATCTGTTTTCATGCCTATTGATTTAAGCAACTAAATAGGAAATAAGAGTCAGAAATAAAACCAATTTAAGCACTCTGCACTAGGCAAAGAAAGGTGAGTAAGTATTAATGCATTGTTAGTGCCTGCATGTGTATGAACGTCTACTTCTAATTGTAACTTTATATGGAGGTTAACCTTACATCCCTGTGGTGCTATATAAGGTAAGAAGAAGCTTTTCACATAAATAAGAACATCAAAGAAAAAGATCTCTGATCAGCAGGAATCTCACATCATTAAAAAGTTTGTGACATGCTTCCAAAATTCACTCCCTTAACTGGCTGTTATTCCACAACTATCTCATTTTCCTTCCCCCACAAGTAACTAAGATAATGTCCTCGCTCTCCTGAAATCCGTGGGAGTCTCAGTCAGTGTGACTCTGATCTGACCCAAGCATGTACAAGTGCTGAAGGCTGATGTCCTTACTTGAGTTCTGCTTAATAAGGGGCTCAAGAGGAGACCTGTACTGTGGGCTTTCTAGATCCACCAATGGCAATTTTGTGAGATACCGCAAGAAAACAAACAAACAAGCCTGTCCCCGCACCTCCAACCAGTCCTCTATGATTTGATGTAGAAATTGGGCATTCTGAGGCAGAGAAATTATTCCAGATGGTTTTAAGCTTCTCATGATTGTTAACTGACAGCTAAGAAATGTGCAAAAAAAGCCAAGTCTTTGATCTCGGTCTCATTTACTAGAAAAATGAAGTAAAGATTAAAGCTATATTCAATGTTTGCTTAAAGATCTACAGAGGAAGACCTTTTCGACTTTGAAAGGAAAACCAAAGCCGAGGAAAACCACACTATGACCTTTGAGGGTCCCTTCCATTATTGAGCCTGTGAAGTTAAGCTTAGCAGATGGTAAACTTGATTTTAGAGGAATTTTCTTTTTAAATACACACAATCGTGTATAAACTGCTGTTGGTTAATGCATCGTTGGTGATATGAGGAGTTGTTGTCCTCATGACAGATCCAGAATTTTGGAGACGCTAAGGAAGTTAGTATGGTAGACTTGGGTCTGGGACATATGGGTTCCAACCCCTCTGCTGCTAAAGAGTTACTGAGAGGCCTTGAACGTGCTTAAGTCGTGGACTTCAATGCTAAAATGCTGAATCTAAGAAATTTTAATTCTTAAGCAGAACATAAGGTCTCAGGTTATGTATTTTACATTCAAAGAGTCTGGATAAATCATGGAACAGGTCTTCCAGAGGAAACCTTAATCATAATGCTATTAATTAACCTAGAAAGAGAGAATATGATTTAAAACTGAATTTCCCTCACCTCTGCCCCAAGGCAGCAAAATTGCTAGGAAGATGGGAATTGTATCCATGCAGCATAAGCTAAAGCCCCATGACCACAATGTTCTCCTGGAACCCGGATGGCTCAGGATGGTGACCACCACCGATCTGGACAGGCCTGAGGCCTGAGCACACATGAAGGCAGAACTTCGAAAATATGACTTTGTTCTTTACTGGTGAAAACCTGAGCACCCCTAAGTACAAGGCAGTGTTCTGAAGATCGCTTTGTGAATTTAAGCACCTAATTCTTTAAGTTCATTGTGAGTCAGTGGTTCTATCTTCAGGGCATAGCAGTATTTACACCAACTTCCCTTTGATGTGGAGAATAACTAAGTTAAAAATTTGAGATACTTAGGTACTATGGAAATGGGAGACATATAAATATTGGCCCATTTTTTATGGCAGTGATAGAATGTATAATTGACATTGTTCAGAGCTACAAAACTCATTTTATGAGAGGTCCGTATTTTTAGTGTTGCAATTAAATTAATATCTTCTGTGTGCCACTCAGATATTGCAAGTCTTGTTCATACATGACTATGAAATATAGCCTGTTAATTGTTCATTTTAAAATAGTGTTTTTGATCAGAAACAGATTATTCATGGGTGTGTCTCAAAGCTGCACTAGAGTAAGTTACTGGATTTTCCAGTTTATTTATACATAAAGTATGAAAAACTTAGCAAGAAATGAAACAAAAATGTTCAAGTACAGCAGATTCTTCATTTTGACATATCTATGGCTTATGCTTCTCAAAACATTAATCTTTAATCTGTGCTTGAAATAAAGAGGCTAGTGCTCATTAAATAAGAGATCTGGAGAAGTAGATGTGTTTAATTAGTAAAGCGTGACTTGTTTATGGATGCTGAAAAACATTTCCATGGCCTTCATGTTAAAGATGCTGGGGAATGAATTGTTAATATAAAATGATCTTGTTATTTTTTATGATTCAGAAGTTAGAACTACAGTTCCAGATTCCTAAAGGTATTTTGGCATGCAATTTTTACTAATTTCAGTAGGAGCTTGCTTCTGACTACTTTCTAGGAATTTGCCTTTCTCTATTCACAGGCTGCGGCACGTGTTCTGGGAGAGTGCCCAAAGTCCTACCTCCTTCACAGTGGCTTTCTTATTAGGAACAATTACATATCAATGACATATAATAAAGCTAATCCTGGCTATTCTTGGCTTTTTCTCTTAGGCTGCCTTTATCCAAAATCTGTTCTCATTTACCAAAGGAGACACCCTACTTTGGAGGCGATGGGAGTTGATGAGCACCAGAGGCAGCATGAATCAATGAATACTTCCTTGTGTGGTTCTAAACTGTTGTTTCTTTCTTAATATTACACAAGTACAAAACTCATTTTTAGACATTCTGTACACAGCCTCTAATTCCCACTTAAAAAATGATTCAAAAGAACACCTTGCTGTCTTGTTATTAACCATGAAAGTTGTGATCGTCATTAGCTAGCAAAAACAAATCTTTGTATTTTCTAATGAAACATTTTTAGGAGTTTTTCCTACTAGGTCAAATAAAGCATTATATGGATCAATATCCCTAAAGCCCAGTCTAATTGCATTGTGTGAATACCTCAAAGTAATCTGCTCCAGCTGTAATACTTAACTATATTTGAAAAGCTGTTGTAAACCTTGTCATTGGTTGACTAGTGAGTTACAGTTTGCAATATTAATCATTATGCAAGACTAGATCCCATGGCTAGTTCTTGGCCACAAGGATTAAGATGATTGCATTTGTTTCATTTATAGTAGTTACATTTGTTTCATCTATAGTAATCTCGCTTTAGTGAAGCTTTTTTTACCAGTTTGACAGTTCTCTGGTATTTAAAGCAGGAATACCTTCAAAACAGAAATATTTCTTACAATGGGGGAGAATTTAATTGCTGTGGGATGTTTGATCTGCTGTAAGTACAAGCAAATAAACAAAGCCTTTTATTGCTTCTGCAAAATCTCCAAAATAATTCTTATCTTTCCGATAGTTGAAAGCAATGCCCTTTTCTGCAGGTCATAGAAAATCATTGCTGAAAATGTTAACCATCTCTAATTGAAAAAAACTTTATCCACCTTCTACATATGTTCCTGCTATCAGATAGCCTTCCTGTGCTGATTGTATCTCCAGTGGTGGTTCTGAGCTTTGAGTCCATCGAGCCTTTTTCAAAGGATATGCTTGCATAATTGGGATTGTTCCACATATCAAATATATTTCTGAGATGAATGACCGGTAGGTAAGAGAGGGTGGTGCTGACATTGTTTCCTTTAAGCCAGCTTAAAGAAGAAACCTTGAGGAGGAACTTTTTGATTTTTTTATAAAAAATGTAAGAAGCCATAAGTTCACACTGTTTTAGAGAGGAGTTCTATTCTGTGGATGCCGTTTTCTTCTGTACTTCCTAGGTCAATTCTTTGACTATCTGACAAAATAGATAAAAAAAAAAAAGGATAATCCATGGTTTGAGGTGAGCAGAACTGAAACCTTCATGCTTCACCATTGCACTCCTCTTCCTAAGCAACTCTGTGCAGAGCAAGACCAGGTCTGCCATAGCTTGCACTGAGCTAAAGCTGAACTCTGGTAGAGCTGCTGACCCCTGCAAACAGCCTCTGCCATCCGGCACATACCAGGAGATCCTCACTTGCGGCCAGGTGGTGCAGTGCAGTCTGACTATGTACGCACTTTGTGAACCAGGAGCTAGTGTAAACGGTATCTGAAGGGTCAGCTCATGAATCACAGAGTCCATTACTCCTGCCTCAGCACCAGCCATGCAAGAGCTGGCTTTCCCCATGAAAACTTCTCGTTGCACCGTGTTGCCTGCTGCTGCCAGGAATGGGGCCAGCGCGCCGAGATCCCAAATTTGGTTCCACAAGATTTATTCACTCAGGCTCTCACTACACAAAAAAGCAAAAAAACCTGCTTTTGGATCATATCTTGGCCTGAATAATCCACAACTTGGATAAATAGCCCATGGATGGTAAACCCAGCACAGGCCCCACAGCAAGGGGATCTGGGCTCCACGCCAAGATTAGGTGACAGAAAGGTTCCTTATTATTTAAGAAACTGAATCCCGTAAAAGATCTGACCCTTAGTCCGAAATCTCTGGCTAACATCCAAGTTCTATAATGTTCCAGTATAAACAAGTCTTCAGCTGGGTACCAAAGACTTTCACCAGGGAGGAGATGAACTGAGAGTATAAGTGAATAATTAGAGCCTGTAATTCAATCACAATTAGACTTTGTATGTCTTAAGAACCAACATTAGGCTGAATTGTCTCCTTCTTTCATTGAAGTCTGTATGAGTTTTGCCACTGAAAATGATGAGAAGGGGACCGCATCCTGGGAGTGCTTAGAAGGAGAAGGAGGAGCATGAAAAAAATCTAACATATAGTGTCAAACTGAGATTTGTTCTGTTAAATGAAAGAAAAATTATCACAAGGCTAGAAAAAACAGGAAAGCCAGGAAGTACACCCACTGAAAAACACACAAATCTTGTCATTTTGAGCAGGGTTCCACTGTGTAAGAGAATGTCAGTTGATAAACAAGAAAATATCTTGTAAAAAAATATTAGTGATTAAGTCACACAGTGTTTACAAAGGAATTTTACCTTGTAGTAGTCTGCTTCTACAGCTATTTAAAATGGGGGAGGGAAAAAACCCAAGCTTAAGAACATTTACAAAATAAAAAATCAGAGTGTTTTAATTTTTTTATTGTCCTTGAAAAAATGGAGATGCCTGAAATTCTGAAAAAAAATTAGAATTTTGCATTATGCTGCAGGCCATTTTTATGACAGAGGATCTGAGCTGAACTAATTTAATAGCCAATTTGCCTTTTAAATACAGCTTTGTACCTTCTGAGATAAAGGATTAGTTGGTATGTCTATGTAAAGATAGGAGAAAATTGGTTTCTGAACTATGTTTAAATTAAACAGAACCTGATTTTCAGAACAGGTTGCTGCAAATTCCAGGGAGGAAAACACTGCAAGCATCTCTGGACATAACTCTTTTATGACAGGAAATGGGAATCAGAAGTCTGTAGAAAGCTGCCTCACTGGATTTAAAAATATATAGTAAAATTTTCTGTTCCAGTGTTTGGGAAATAGATGGCTCTGTTCATGGTGTTGTAACCTTTAAGAAAAACCCTCAGGATAGTGAGAGTTCAAAGACACTAATACTAATTTAGAACAGAATGCTGAACATTTCTGCAAGCAACAAAAATATCCTTCATGAATGTTTTAAATGTCTGCAGTCATTAGAGCATTGCAAGCCTTTCTTACCATTGATTGAGAAGTAATGTGATGGAGAATTTTGAAGAATTCACTTTATTTTTAGTTCTGTGACTGGTAGCATTATTTCATTTAATATGTTGAAACAGCAAGAGTACATTACCACTTCAGGTTTTGGTTTTTTAAAATGTAAGAATGGTTATTTTAAAATATAGCGTGTTTGTGAGTGTTTTAGCATTTGAAAATCACATTTTGCTTAAACAACATCAAACAGAACTGACCAGTTCCAGCGCTGCACACTTGAAATTTGAACTATCAGCCTATGCTACAGTAATGCAGAGTAAAGTTTCTGCTATACAGTTCATATTTATTTCTTTGTTCTGACACTGATATCCAAATAATATAAAAATGCCTCTGAAGAAAAACACTGATTATTTTTGCTGTGTCTCAGTCTACTGTAGAAGAACCCAGTTTTATGTCTTTGCTCACTGTTCCCATCTGTTGTATGGCTTTGGAGTTTCATGGGCTCGCTGCTGTCTTCTCCTTGTAAATCTGGAAGAAATTGTGGTATTTCTTTCAGTGGGACTCAGGCAGATGTCAGCCTGGTTTCTGAAGGGATGAGAAGTGGAGGAAAGACCAGTATTCTGTTTGTCTCAGCTAAAACGTAGACTGTCCCGAAGAGCTCGTTGTTACAGAAATTGTTCCCATTATCTCCTTCCGTCAGATATTTCTGTAGCTCCTTATTTTTGACAATACCTTTATATACTGCTTTATTTATAGTATTTATAGTTTATCACGACAATTTCATGATACAAGGAAAATTATTATCATCTTTTTACAGCTAAGGAAACCGAGTTACAGACATCAGTGTATTTTTCACATGGTTAGAGCTAATAATTGTTTGAAGATGAGAGTTAAAGTGACCCTTCTGCTGCCCCGCAACATGTTTATTTTGGTGCAGTTAATCATTTAAGTATTCGGGATGTTTCAGATACTAAAGGCAGGGTCACCTTTGCGGCTGGTGGGCTTGTTGCCTTGTGACAGCAGTGAAATTTCTTGTGCAACAAAAAGGAAATAAACTCTAGGATTTACCTGGGTACAACTGTCGACCATTCAAGGACCTTATCTTTCTGAGTTAAAGCAACCACTGAAGGACCACTGGACCTGTGCAGCTAATTGAGACGGATGAACAGGCACCGCGCCGGGCAGGTACCACAGTGTACGCTGCACGGCTGCGCTGGTCCCGGCTGCCTCGGCAGGGAGAGCAGCTCTGCACCGGCCTCGCTGCGTGATGCCGCATCACCTGCCTCCTCCTCTGGGGCTGTGTCAAAAATGGGTGGTCTTACTGGTTCCCATGGGCCTATTTCAGTGTGTTTCATGCAGTTGCTGACCCAAGGTATTTACAAAAGCAGACCATGGAAGGGAAAGGGAGAAAGAGGTATAAGCAAGTGAGAAATAACTTGAGGAGGGACAGTGAGCAGCAAATGAAAAAAGATGTCAAGTAGAGGAAGGGACTTTTCTGAGATACATGGATAAGAGCAGAAAGTGAAGGTTGTGGGCTAAGTCTATGGAGCCTTTAAAATAAGGAAAGAAAATTTTCACAGCTTCTTGAATGAAAGGTGAGCAAAAGCTAATAGACTCATTCCACAGAGGCATGTTTATGCTGTCTTAAACCTGTGAAAAGAAGTACTCTGTGCTTGGTGATGCATGGTCAGGAATCCTACTCTTTTTCAAAGATGTATGCCTCTAACAAAAAACAGACGTAGAGAGAATTATTTTAAAATAAAACCAGTCTCTACAAAACCCATCTTAAAGCTCAGAAAATGGAACACTTACCAGAATGCACCTTTTATTTTACTGTTTTATGAGAATAACTATTGGGATTACAGCTTAGAGGGCTGGTGTTCAGCTTCTAAATGCCAACCCCCATGTTTTTACACAGCAATTCCAGCCAGAAGAGTGGTAGTCTATGTCAGATGGCAGCAAACAAACTCTAAATTCCTAAGGAAGCTGTATCTCTTCCTTAAAAACCATAGTGCCAGCCCACATGTCAGTAACTGTTATATATATATATATGTGTATATATATATATAAATAACGCAGGAGGGGGCCCACTGGAAATGTTTGGTCTGGGGCCAACAGCTGGGGCTGCTCCCAGGCGTGGGGGCACCGGAGACGGCTCATATGAGAAGCCGACCCGCGCGGGTGCAGGGGTGGGTGCTCTGCGGGGTGCGGGTGCAGAGGTGGGTGCTCTGCGGGGCGTAAGGAGCCAGGCTGAGGGGACTGCACACGCGGGGCCAGGCCACCGTGCGCCCAGTGCTCGGAGCTCCCCGACTGGCAGCATCAGCCTGCTGCCACTCAGAGCAGCACTGAGCGGCTACGTGTCCCCAAAAACTTCAGTCTGTCCCCAGTCTCTTTCTCCATGTCTCTTTCTAAACCAGCTGAAACAGAGCTTTGCTATCCATTTTACTTT
Source organism: Dromaius novaehollandiae (assembly GCF_036370855.1). Taxonomy (NCBI): domain Eukaryota; kingdom Metazoa; phylum Chordata; class Aves; order Casuariiformes; family Dromaiidae; genus Dromaius; species Dromaius novaehollandiae. Next base: position 13,188,024 of record NC_088108.1, read on the forward strand.
ATTTTCTATGAATTAAAAGCATTTCATTTAAGAGCCATTGTGGAAGCCTGTATTGTAGAGTTGTCTTTGCAAGTGTGGAAGAATATTGGCTATTGTAAAGATTTCTGCCTCACCTGCTGATATTTCATCCTTACAAGGACTTTTGTTCAGCATTGGATATTATGGATTCAGCTTGAAGGAGTACAGCACTACTATTCAGCAACTCTTAAGTTTCCATCATTTTTTTTCTCAGTTTGTCAAGGAAATACATGTAATTTGAAGACTTTGAAATAGCAGTTATGATATGTGCCATGGAATTGACACATCAAATCTTCTCATTCACACTTTGGCTTGTGAATTCATAGCGTGGACTGCAAAACCTTGCTCATTCAAAAAAGCCTGTGTAAATAACGTAGTAAACAAACAGAAAGTGGAGACAGATGTTTTCAGCTCCTGTGTTGCTCCCATGCCAAGGAGGTATAAGCTAGCCATCGGCTGGCACTGTGCTAGGTGCTGCGTAAACAGTGCAGAAACCTGCACAGAGAAGCTCAAACTCAGTGGCTATGGTAAAAGGCACTAAAGGACTACAAATAAATGGTGAGTGCAGGGAAACTGTCATGCCTTAAGGAGCAGCATGTGGCACCACTGTGTTGCTGTGCCAGCGCTTCATGCCTTGGCTTTTTTGGAGGAGTTTTGGTAAAGGAGGGTGCTGAAAATTGGAATGGGGAATAAAGAGAGGGGAGATAATTTGTGGCTGCCTCTATATTGCTGCTCCAAATGTGAAAGAAAGTACATAAGTGAGTGCTGGAAATTATAAATCAAGGGGTCGATTGGAAGGGAGAGTAGCAAATGTTAGTGGATTGGTTATGAAAGACCTTGAAAGTGAAGACAAGCCAGACAAGCCATTTATATTTAATGCAATAAAGATACAGGGGAGCTTGTAGAGGTATTCAAAGTGTGTGACCAAAGTGACCAGTTAGGAAAACAGTCTTCACAGTTGCATTTTGAGACTCTGCAGGTGGGACACTAATATTTTCTTACAGAGAATGTTGCTGAAATCGAGACAGAGAGAACAAGAAGTTGGATGAGAGTTTGGAGCAGGAGGGTTGTGAGAACACCCTACGTGAGTCTCTAGAAAAGGACTGAATTGTATAGACAGCAGGATGAGAAGCACACAGAATTGTAGTGTTAATTTTAGTACTACGAGAAGAGGCACTAGACAGAGCTGTTTTCATTTTCCTGCACTCTGGAAGCTGTACTCCAAAGAGATTTATATATTAAAAGAAAACTAATTCCATTTTGGGAGACCTCCCACTCCTCCAGGAATTTTAAAATTACCCATTGTTGGGAAACTAAGGAATAATAACAATGCAAAATATTTTCAGTATTTGATTTAAGTACCTTTTACCCCTTTCCCTCCCCCCCCCTCCAAAAAAAAAAGAATTTTTTTCTCCTGGGGACTCAAGCTCTTGTGTTTCTCACTCAGCCATGTCTTCCCCATGGTAGAGCCAAGACCTGCAGCTAGTACCGTAACAAGGAGCTGGGCTGGGAGAATGGCCTGGCAGGAGCTGACCCTGGAACAGCAGGGTTTCCTCAGATTCTGCTGATAATCTTTTGAGAAAAACTGACACTTTTCTATGACACTTGCCCTTCCAGAAAACTACAGTTTCAAAATGGGAGTGATTGAATTTAAATTCCAGCTGCTTCTACAGGCAGGGACTGCATGACAAGCTTCATGCTTTGCCAGGACACCAGGCAGCAGAGAAACAGGCCAAGATGGTGTTTTGGATGGAAGAAAAGTTATGACTATCCTGATTTATTCCAGCTTTGGAATTAGCTCATAAATCCCAGTAGGAAATGGCAGTCATGATAGCTCTGAAATATTTATTGGTCTTTTTTCTTATTCTCTCTTCTTCTTTAATTATACTAAGGTAATAAACAACTTGACTCACAATTAAGCAGATTAACTGTAATGTTTCAAATTTAACTCTCCAGTCCTTTGCTCTTGCAGATTTTAGCTAACTGCATGTGTGTTTGTATGCATGCCTGAAGATTTATCATTGTGACTCTCATTAACCTGAATAGGGGCCATGTGGATAATTTCCCATGTACCATGTTGAAATCTAACTTTCTTATTAACCTTAAAGAGAGTCATGGGGCTAGTTGATGGCAACCAGGCAGGAGACAAACCCCAATATGTTGTTTATAAATAGGTTCTTGTGATTTCCCAGACAAGTACTGTATTTCCCTCAGAGGTAACCAAAATAGGTGGTAGCTATGGCAACTATTTTAAACTATTTAAAAAACATAAAATACACAAATCGTTATAGTGTGTAAGTTATTGCTGCCTTGATACTGCTGTGATTTATACATGTTTTCATGAAATAGTCAGGTTTCCAGCATGAATACGTGAAGCTGTGTAAGAGTTCAGAGACTTTCCTATCAGATTTCCTCTTTTTATCTTACTTTGTTTACACCAGCAGTCCTTGCTAGGAAGGTGACTCAGGAGGGGGAAACCTCTCTGCGATTTGAATACGCCTTTTTGATCTTTAAACAGGATAGAATAAGATTGTACTGAACTCTGTTGCAGCTCCTTCTAGGGTAGCAGGAAAGAGCTAATAAAACCATGCAGTGTTTTTCCTTAAGCTTCCCATTCTCCTGTGTAAGTGGGATTGTTACCAGAGATTTGGGAGCTGCACTTTTCCCCTGCCTTTGTCCCATGCTAATGTTGCTATGGGTGACTCAGCCACATGTCCCAAGAGCTCAAATGCTACCTATAAAAATGCACAGCAGAAAGATCTGAGGCCAGGAAGAGGGCTTGTTGCTCGTGTTGGTGGGCAGCAGCTGGTGAGCTGGGGTAGCTGTCTCCATGTGCCTGGGAAACGGTTGCGGAGACTGGGCTTCTGGGTCAGGAGCTTCTTTAGCAAGGGAGATGTGGGTGACTGAGGGAGGATGCAGACAATACGGCGTTGGAGAGATTTTCTTGCTGGGTTCGTTGCCTGCAGGAATGAAAGGTGGAATCTCTGGAGGAGAAGAAACTGAGGCAGGAGGCTGTAGGAATTACAGGCAAATCTCACTGTAAGTTCTTCCCAGGGACTCACTTGCCCCTTTCCAGAAGATGACAGCCCTTAGTAAGTAGTCTGTGATATCTGGAACTGTAAACCAGAGCTTTTAAGGTATGAGCACGTTTGTTTATTTCTACTTAACAACAATTTATATAAGCAAAATGAAAGTATATACCCTGTTTTAAAACACGTTTGCTCATTTTTGCTACTTTGATCACTTCTCTGTGATTTAATGTTTGATTCAGGGCTCCTTTTTCAGTTCTATCTTAACAAAAATAAAGAAACTTAAGATTCGGCCTCAAGTGACTAGCGCAGTATCGTTCTCTGTACCCTTATAATTGTCATAGGACGTACATTTTAAAAGCACCATGTCTCTTCAAAGTCTTTGAAAACTTAAAAAAATGCAACTTGTGCTTGTGCTCAGAGGGAACAGGTAGAACCAGGCAGCTGGAATGTGCAAAGGATGGCATTCTTGTACTGTTACCCTTAAAAAAAATTCTAAATGGCTGGTCTGCAGGCTATATGCGAGCTTCTTTTATTATCAGACCTACAGTTTCTTGGCACAACTCTTGATCTAGTTGCTGTTTGAGCTTTAGCTTCAAAGACAATATCATTGCTTTGAAAAGCTTTCTTGCTAAATACTGCTTAAACAACCCAGTGAGTTGATATTCCATTTTCAAGAAATTGGTGGAAACCGTCACTGGATTTACTATTACTGGAGCTTATATTATGCTTAGCATTTGCATTGTATTATGATGAAGCAAGTAATCAAGATGTCCAGAAGTGGTTATTTGCTTTTGTTGCCATCGTGATATGGCTAGCAATGTCATGGAGTATGATGACAAATGCTGTGTATACGTTCTTTGTGAGATTGTTTTTACAAGGTCGGTGAACACCCCAACTAGTTCAGCAAGCAGAACATCAGGACTTGAAGTTAACATGTTCTTGTCTACCTGTTCCTATGAAAAAACCTAGAGTCTGTCATCATAGATACCTGCTCAGTTATGTAATATCCCATGAAACACCTTTTTTCTTACTTCTTTTGCTTACTAGGAACACCTGTAGCACCTAAATTCAAGGAGAGAATAATAAATTGCTTTGATTTTCAGACCACTAGCAGTTTCTCTTTTATCTTCTCCACTGTGGGGCTGAATACAGGCTCCACAGTATGTTCTGCTTCCTCTTGTTTGCCTTATGCTCTTCTAGAGCCCTACCTGGGTGCTTCTTCAGCCAAGCGGTAGCCTTGAGTAATAGTGAGCAGGTGTGCTCTTGAAAATATTATTTTCTTCACCTGTTTTAAATATTTACACCATATCAGTGTGGGATTGAGGACAGTGCAAAAGTTTTAATGTTAGCCTTTTGTGTTGTATCATGCCTCCATCTCCTTGTCAGTGTTCTGAAGTCTTTAGTTTTGGAAAAACATTTCAATAATGTTTTTATTTGCTTGTTTGTTAAAGATGTTAGCAGAGATTCATGGAAAAGGAACTGGATTTGAACTCATTTTTGGTGGATTTACCTCCTAGGATTGAAGCACTGTTTTGCCAGGCACATATCCCATCCCTGAATACTTTTGGGGAGGTTCATAAAAGTTTTTACAATCAAGGAATACCTGCACTCTTGAATACTCTTTTTCCTCCATGGGTAAGTAGCTCTGGGAAAATCTGGAAATATGCTACTGCCTAACAGAGGGCTGATATACGTTTTGAGAGAGGACTAACCTCTGCTTGATTGGTCAGATTTTCTTAAAAAGCCCAGTTAGAGTTAGGGTAGGTGATGTGGGAGTAAGTGTATTCAGAGAGGGGTATTAGCAGCAGTAAGACATAAATACTGCAGCATGTGTTTAATGAGTTTGGGTGTCTTGTGTAACTCTGATGGCACCAATGAAGAAGAACTACGCAGAAAGGTAATATTCCTGCAGGAAGATGTTGAGTGTAAGACTGAGAGACTCTGTTGGGGGTGTTTAATGGCTGCAAACTCACTGAATAGCCAAGTTACGCTGTGTTGTCCAGTCAAATTTCCTGTTCACTGCTAAAGTGAAAATGGGGGCTTTGCAGTTTCACCAAGCAGACTGTGGAGGAAACCAGCACATATCGAATATCCACATCTTGAATTAACCTCAACCTTTGAAATAGAATTTGCCTATGTGAATGAGATCAAACCTTGCTCCAAGAAAAGATTTTAAAGACTTTTTAGCATTAAGTGAGTGAAGGAAAAAAAAAAAGAGAGAGAGACAGACGGACAGAGACAGTTGGTACATAAATGAAGAAACCTTCTCCAAGCTATAATCCTATTTATCCAGATGTATTGGTAACGAGGATAGCAGGATCTAGAGCTGAAGGGCTGCTTCTTAGGAGAATCTTAAAGAGGTTTTTCAGAAACTAAGGGGGACTGTGGAATGGGTTGAGGGACTGCATGCCAGTTTTCTTTGAAAAATTGAAGGTGGGAGGTAGAAACTCAAGGGCAACAAAAGAATGACTGCAGAGCAGGTGCATTGGAATAATGGTACCTGGGATGGAATTAAAATGCTATAGGTCTTTGCATGGGAATTTTGATCTTGGTGAGATACAAAATACAGTTGAGAACATGCATCAGAAGGGCAAAGGAAAGGAACAGGATGTGGGGTTTTTTGATGTTTTGTATTGTAGGAATGTAAGTGCATGCGTCTACTGTTTCTAACATGGGAAATCCCTGAAGGTGTGGACACACTAGAATGCCATGACGGTGACTGAGAGACTTGCTCTAAATCTTCTAATATATATTCCTATGGTTGGTCCACACAACCTATCTGCAGCCCCTAAAGAGGTCTCCTGAGTACAGGTTAGCCCTGAAAGTGCTTCAAAATTCAGATGTATTTAGAAACACTTGTAGCTGATGCATTTTAAATAGTGCCGCTTCAGCCTGGATAAACAAACTTAGCCTTAAAACACAATATACAAAAGGAACTGCCTAATTATTTTGCTATTACAAAATAATTGTAATTGTATTTTTCTAAGAAGTCGGATGTTGTGTATTTTCTATCCTGTGTTATGAAAGCTTGAGTCTGTTCTCATGTCTGGTTTTCTTTCCTGGGAGTTGCTCCTATAAATCCTTGCTTCAGCGTGGCATTTGCACCTGTGCTTTATTCTAAGCGTGTGATCATTCCCCTCTGGGGTAGGTGGAGAAGCAGAGAAAAGATGATTACATGCTTCAGTGCTGCGCTGGATTGGGACCCCAGGAATGCTTTTCAGTGGTTTTTGGCCTTGGATTTGGTGGAATGTGTCCTATGACTTCTCGAAGGAAGTGATTTACATTTCATCTACAACCTCATTCTCTTTTTACATAGCATCTTGTCCTGAATTCTTATGAGTGGTAATAATGTTTGCCGAAGAGAAAATCTACTACTAGGGAAAAAAACATTTGTGGATGGATTTGTTTTTTACTACGTTCAGGAAAAGGGACTGCAGATATGCTATTTGCAGCTGCAAATATTTGTTATGTAAAGCTCATCAACAAAAAATGAAATAAATTACATACCCCTTTTTTGTAAACAACAGATCGTCTTGCAGTAAACTCACTTATGCAGTCAATTACACTAAGTGTACAGAGGGAAACATATGGAAGTTAATCCACGGGAAAGTATATAATACCATAGTACTTGTCCAAGCAAGTGCCTTATCTTTAGCACTAATTATATAGCTACCAGTCTTAATTCATCCCCCTCCTCCTGGTTGTGTGAACAAGAAATGATTTCCTCTTTAGCTTTACTTGAATTGGGCATGAGAGAAAGTGGAAAAAATAGCTTGTATAGTTGCTACGATTGTAAAATTATTGAATATGCAAATCATGAACTGCATTTAAGATACTTTCGTGATGGGAGACAACTGGAAAACAAGTATTTCAAAAGTGAGTTACTTGTGATAAATCAAAGCAACACATTTAGGAATGAGAGGAAAATGGCTCGAAGTTTACATCACCAAAAATGTCGTTTACATGTGACTCAGGAATTGAGGGCAATTCATGTCTGGCCTGAATATCATTCACTGAATCTAGTGAAGTAAAATCACATCAACAAGACTAGTTTGTGTTGATTCTGGTAATGCCTTTAGCTTTGACATCATGAGAGAAGAGCTATGGCAGCAAAGAGGAGATGAAATTACTGGTGTGCTGTCTTTGTTCAAGGGAAAAAAAAAAATCTTGTTTCACTCCTGTTTGATGTTGTCGATTCTCTTGAAGATTAGGTCTGGACTGGCTTTATTTTTGTCAGAATAACAACTTAAAGGTAAAGTGAGATTGTGAAAATGCATTGAATAGAACATCCTGTTATGACAGTACCCCAAAGAAAAGCAGCTTGAACTTGATTTTGTTGATGACTGGGGTCATCAAAGGCAAGGAAAAAAGAAGGGCACCTTAATACTTGTCCAGGTGTGCCGGGTCACACTACTAAAACCTTTCTTTCTTTGGCATTAAAGCCACATAATTAAATTTCTGCTCATCTCTGCACCTGCAGGTTCCCGGAGGATTAAAGAAAAAAAAAAAAAAAAAAAAACAAAGCTATTTGCTTGAATAGGTTCCCACTACTTGTGTTCAAAAATAGGTTCACTAGCTTACCTGTTTTCATACAGAAATTTCTACCTCTTTTAGAAAAGGTGGTACTCTGGTTCTGTTTTCTTGAAACTACCGTTGTCCATGACAAGAAGGCAACAAACAGTCTTGTCCATTTATACAGATGTAATTTCCCCTCAACATGTTCCAGACAGTACCTTGACTGAGACAGAGGGAGAAAATGTGTTTGAATGAAAAACAGAATTCCACTGCATATGTAATGAAGCTGCTGTGCAGGTATCTTTAATTCTTGTGCTTTCTAGAGCCTGATAGCTTGACTTTGCAACAGGTTAATACTATTCAGAAGTATATATAAATCTGAGTTCTAGAGGTCTAATATTCACACAGTATGATTACTAGTTGAAAGTATATTCCTTTTTCTAGGTAGTGAAAAAAAATCTTATTATCCAGCATAGTTTTTTTTTAGATAGATTATTGTATGCTGACATGCACACGTGCATTTTTGTTACTTGGCTTTTTTCTAAAAAAAGGTTTAAAATGACTTTCTTCTAGAGTAGAGACTGAAATCAAGGTGTTAGCCATCAGCTGGTACCTGTAAATCATTATGAACCAAATTGTGCAGCTTTCTCCATGAAAAGGTCCATGAATTACAGTTGCGGTTTTGATACAATTTCAGCCACCACCTTGCACCTGGGGTAGTGTGAGAATTAAGAAACTGAAACATAAGACTGGTCAAAAACCTTCTGACAAAACCTTTTACCCAAACAGGCAAATTGAATTTTTCCACCTAAAAGCTTGTCAAATTCACTTTGTCAACAGAAACAAACAAACCCTTGGTCTTTTGTCCTCATTCAATATTTGAGAATAAAGCATCATTTCTGTTTTCATTTGAAAACCGAATTGCTTTTCATTTTGAAATATAACTTTAAATATGTCACTTTAAAGAAGAATTGAAAGATTTTTATTTACTTAGTCATTTGCAAAATTCCTTCTACTGGGAATTTTGAAATTGGTGGTGGAAAAACAGTTAAATCTCACTTAAAAAGGGAGTTAATTCCAATTCTTCAGCAGGTCCCCAGAGAAATGACCTGTGTCCCCTTGAGTTGACGTTTAGGTCAGAGTAACTGGACAGAGATCCCTAAGAGCAATATGCAATAGTAGTGTGTTCACTGCTTGTTCAGACAGGCGCGCTGCTTTTTGGCAAATTCTTCTATTTTAGCTGAACCTCTTGCTTTCCTGGCTGCCATTCCATGTTGCTTTGCTGTTCTAGCAGGAACACTTAAATGTGTTTACTTGAGTAGTATGCTGGCTGATTTTACCACTGTCATGAAATGGTGGTACGGAGTGGGACCAGGATCAGCTCTGGTCAGCTCCAGGAGCTCAGAGCTGGTCTTCAGATAGGACTGGCTCAGCACCCAGACCACCAGCATGGCTGACCTGGCCTTGGAAGCTTAGGTCTAAAGGAGGAAACACACACTTCGGTCCGAGAGCTTCTTTTGACCCCAGAAGGTGTCGGAGTGAAGATGCTTGCGGCCCAGTGTCCGGTCTCTGACAGGCTATCATCAGATGTCAAGGAAGAGTGTAAGAGCAGGGCTAGCATATGTGTTACTCCTCCCCTCCAATACTTTCTCATTTCCAGCCATTTCATGCACAGGCACTGCCTGTGCCTGGTGTGGCGTCTGTGTGTTCATTATCCACCAGTCATGTACCTACAATGAAGAGAACCCACTCCTGTTCGATTTGAACCTCGATCTTCCTGGCTTTGCTTGATGCCTTATAGTTCTGGGGGAAGGTGTGAGTGCTTGCTCCACACTGTCATTTCTTTGCAGACCAAAGAGCTTGTTATTGCATAGATGTAGCTACATCAGAAAGGCTGTATGTGGTGGATAAACATGACACATTTATACACATGAAATAAAATCAAATTACATTAATTCTGAAAATCTGTAACATGCATCAGGAGGATGGTTACTTGTCTTTAAGAGAATGAAACCTGCTAGCTTTAGATGCAGAATTGTCCAACTTCAAATATGCATCGGACTCCCAGACCTGGCAGCTTAAAGACACTCTTATCATTCTGCAATATGTTGGTATTTTAACCAAATATGTGGTCATATTAACCTCAGTTTCAGTTAGGGAAGTTGCTGGATTTGCTTGTATTCATAGGAAAGAAAACGAAAAGGAAGTGATATAAAATAATCTGGCTGTTCTGGTTTAAGCTATCATTAGGATCTTCCACATGCCCTCTTGACTATGCAGTGCAGGAAAAACAAGTCTGCTCTATTGTTGCTGTATTCAAATAACATCCTCAGCTCTTATTGCTCTTCTTTGTATTTGATGGCTTTTCTCAAGGCTCTGCTCCCAGGCCCTTGTTATTATGAGAGAATCTCAATTTTCATTAAAACAAAAAAACCCTACAGCCCTCTTGATGGCAGAGAGAAGCTCTAAGTGTGCATGGTGTACTTCGAAAGGTTTAAAAATAAAAGGCTAATAAAAAGTCCAATTAAAGCAAATCTCATGATTTTGTGAGTGCTGGCCTGACAAATTTTTCAACAATTCACAATTTTTCAGGAATTAGCAATCCTATATAAGCCTAAGGTACTGCTGTGAGTACTGGCATATAAGAATCTTGCAGTTTCACAGCTGGAAACTTGAGTAGACTCTAAATGAAACATTTTACAATTAAATGATCCTTCAAGCACCCTTCTCCAGTTTACTGCCTTTTAGATCTTCACTGTGAAGCAAAATCCTACATTTCTCTTGAAAGAGAAATAAGGATGGGGGGAAGGAGAGAAAAATTAAGATTCAATTGTGAAAAGAAATTCAGATTAAGTAAATAGGTCTCTTTCCTAATCTTTCCTAATCTTAGGACAAATGCTATTTAATAAGGTACTAACAACATTCAATTAGTATCAATCTATACAAGATGCTACAAACATATTTGTGTGTCACACTCATTCAAAGTATTAGCAGTGTGATTACAAGCCGGGTGCTACAAAACTATATGGAACAATATATTTGTCTCACAAACATGTGTTCCCATCTGCTGTATGATCAGACTAATTTTACTTTATATCAGCATCAGCCTTCCTATTAAAACAATCACTTTAGATCAGGAAAGAAGGACACATTCATATCTGTTGCTTTCTTTAATTTGCAGCATGAATACTCTGTAGTTTGTGAGAAATGGTCTCTGAGCTACAAATAAACACTGCCCTACTATTCTGGGGATTCGCACTTGAGCTATTTAGTTGCTTCATGGATTTTTAGTGATGTTGATTTATTCAGCAGCCATAATTGAATGGGAAATTCTAGTACCCAGCAGCTTTGAAATTCAGAACATTTAATGTGTAGTTGATTTGACAGGGAAGCTGGATGAGAATTCCAGACTCAAGGAACAATGCAATTTATTAAATTATAGCAATAAATACTGGTTCCATAAATCTTTTTGATCCATTTACTCCATATTGGAAATATTGATGTGACCTTACTAGCTTACATGAAATGCAGTGGTGTTTGCATTTTAAACACAAATGAGGTGACAGTTCTTGGATATCTCTCGAAGCAGTAAAAAAAAATATTCTGGGACTTTCCCACGAGACTGTTGTGTGTCAATAATTCAAATTCTGGAAACATCTATGACCCCCAAACTTTGTAGACCTTTACTGGAGACAAAAGAAAGGAGATGTTTTAATTCATGTGCATATCCATTCCATGAAGAAAGTTTACCCCAGTCTCTGTGATTAATATACTGCTCTATTGTGTCTGAGACAAACAACTTTGATATTCACCAATTTAAATATGCGTGTCACTTCCTTTGCATTTAATCATTATGGCAACCTTTCCTCCAACAAAAAATTTGGAATTAATAGCAAAAAAAGGGACAGCTGCTAGATACAGTAAACTGTTTATTGACCTAGTTTGACAACTCATCTTGCTTTTGGTTAAAGAATGAGCAGGATCAAGTTTGCTATGTTATGATCTGGTGAGTTCTCATGTTTAGCTTCTCCTCTAGCCAGCCTGGTCTCCATTCCCTTAGTAGTGGCTTACTCTTGCCATTGGTGTCATCAGAAATTCAGGAGCTAAGCACACATGCACATTCAGCTGTGCAAAATGCCTATCTTTTTGTCACAGCATGCTTCAGTTTTTGAATATGGAGACTTCCATAGTTCACAAACTAAACTGTCTTAGAAGACAGATTGTGTTCAGATATGTCCCTACCAGCACATACCCTACAGGGGCAAACAAAACAGCCTCTTTCACATACTGCATAATGAACTCTCTCTTTCTCTCTGCTAAAATCCTTGTCCATTACTTGGTTATCTGCTGATTCAGTTATTTATAAGGTAGGAGGCTATAACCTCTCACTTTCGGTCTCTCTATCCCCAGGGTATTTGATCTCTTGCCACAGAAAGTCACTTTACTTCCTGAATCCCTCTTCTTGCCAATCAAATGTCAGGCAAAACTGCTCACTACCTGTGATGTACTTTTAGTTCTGTGCTGGGTACTGTCTTCTTGGCAGCAGTCCTATGATGAACTTTTGCACAAACTGACTGGGCAATGCACATGTGGCAGGTTTTGGCCAGTGGATTCACTTTTCTTGCATGTTTTGTTGGACAAATCTGCATTTTGTCTATAATTTTCTGGGTGGAAATTGAGAAGCCTTCATCTCCTACTACAACTAGCTTCATGCCCTTAGTTCCAAAAGTAAGTTGTATATTAGTATAGTATAATAAAAAGGAAATTGCACTGCTGGACTGGACTAACGAGGTGGGTTGATCAAAGAGCCCTCTCTGTTCCGATGTGAGCGTGGAGGGATGGCTGCCCTTGCTGGGTACCTGCCCACCGCAGTGGCATCACCTGCCCAAAACAAGTTGATGACTGAATATCAGTTGGCAGATTTGGAAAACACACCTCAGAAAAGGAATCTCCTAGTGTTTGCCATAATAGCCTCTTTCTCTGCGATCAGTACTAGTACCAAAATGCCATCAGACAATGCAGTGACCCCCTCCTGAAAGTTACTGTTATAAAAGATAGCACTTGATTTTACATGCCTGTAGGCTCAGAGTCAATTTATTTATCTGGCTGGTGCTGATAGAGCAAGCAATAAGAAGAAAAAGGATTATAAGCCACCTGCTTCATTATCAACTTTCTCTGCATATTTTGCACTGTTATCTACACTTGAGCACACCTGCTCCAATCCAGCAGAACACTGATACCTCATTTGTCTTAATTTCTGTTAATAATGGTCACAGATGTCTGAAACAGAAAGTAAAATACAATTTTGAAATTATTTTGGGTCTGAGTAGACATAACTGTGAAGCACCTTATCCAGCAGAACAGAAAGAATAAGAAAGAAAAAACTTGAACTTCTTTTTATCCCTCTTTCTCCAGCTGTGATATTTGCTACCCAGCTGCTATGCACACAGCTTCTCCCTTTGTCAGTGATCTGTGGCTTATGTCTACAAATTTCAAAGGAAAAGTGTGAAAAAAAGTTAGATTGTTATTTGAAGCAGCATAGTTTGAAATAGATATTATACTTTCTATACCTCTGAGGGAAAGTTTTGTTCACAGAGTCCCCAGATACCTAGTGTAAGAAAGCCCAATTTGTTCTTTTACTGTCTAGAGTGCAAAACGAGAGGTAAGGTTAACTACCCATCAGAAAAGCTTTGCCTTGGTAGTTCAGCGTCACCAGTTTCAAGTGTAAATAAGCAGTGCTTTAGGCACCTCAGGAATACACAGTGAAGGGAGGAAAGGCCAAAATAAGCAATTTTTATTGTTGTATTTTTATTAAATAGTAGCCTGGCTTATCTATGGGAGATGGAACAGTTCTTAATTTCAGTGGATCTTGCTTGTCAAGCACTGTTGTCTCTGTAGAAATAAATGCAACAAAGAGTTAGTATTGTAGGCCAAAAAAATACTAGACGTGAAGCGGATAGGGAGAGAGGGGGACACCTATGTTGGATGGGCTTTGCATGTCCATACCTGTATATATACATATGCCTCAAATTTCAGGTTAGTTGCGGTGCTTGTCTTGTATCCATCTCCTACTTTCTGTTGGAAAGAGGGCATTCTGCATAAGAAAGAATCAAACAAGAAAACAAAGGGAAAGGCAGAAGGAGGCCTGCAGAATGAAAGCAGCAGATAAAATGAACTGACTAGGACTGAAATTAATACATGAATCTCTAATCTCTTGAAGGCTGTCACTGATGTTGAGCCCTATTAAACCCTGAAATTAAATCTTTCTCCATTTGACTTTCCTTCTTTTGTCTGGTGACATGTTAGAGGTTTCAGTTGCTGGACAGCTTGTTTTCATTTCTTGTATGAAATAAAGTTGGGAGTTATGACCTTTTCATTTAAATTTCATATTTAATTTGGTGGCTTATTGTGAACTGGCAGAAAGCACTGTGATAATTTCATAGCATCTTGATCACACTCGGGGACCTTTTTTCATAGCAAGATAACTGCAGAAGTCCCTGAAGCATGAAGAACAGCAATATTTTCTTCAAAACATTTAATATGACTCTTCTTAGACATTTATCCTTTTCTCAATTGAACTATACTTCCCTTTGTATTCTGAAAATAACCTTCAGGCTGCTTTGCAGAAAACAGCCTGGTATTCATAAACTCAGCAATCCGTCATTGTTTGTAGCTTAACTGACCTGCATTATTTTACCTGCATGTTCTTCAACGTGGTCAGTGTTTAAGCATATTTAGCTATTGCTATTCATGCTGACATTTGAGTTTTTGGTTGTAATTGTTTCAGTTTTAAAGGCTTTCAGATGAGACTTTGAACTCAAATAAAAAGAAATGGATTATTCAGCATAGAAAAGTGAAGATTTGCTTACGAATTTACAAATTAATGTACAGAACCTGAAACATCCCTATTAAAGTATGTGAACCAACAGCCTGTATCAATTAAAATACTAAACTGAACAAAAATGTTGCCACTTTCCAGTTTCACGAAACATGTTAATTTCTTTTGCCCACCTGGCTTTGTTGCTTTGGTAACTTGTGCTCACTGCATGCTGCAACTCTGCCCCATTGTTTTTCTCTCTAACGAAAAGTTCATGAAATTTTCTACTTAAATAATTCTAAAAAAAGTGGTTCATAAACCTTTTGTTTTCACTTATTAACTCTCCACCTGAGAGTGTAAAGGGACATTCAACAGAAAGCTAGAGGAAAAACAAACTTCAGTCCTTCCAAACTTCTCATGTGGTTTTCCCCAGTGTGATCTTGATCATGTCAATTTATAGCAAAAGCTGCAATGAAATTGCCACACCAGGTAATCTAAAAATACAACACATTAGATTGCCAAGCGCCGTGCATAAAATACTTTTGACAGATGCCATACTGCTCAGTCTTCCTGAAAAGAAAATCATGATTTCACACTCAGGAAAGAAGGCTAGATTAAATCGCTTATATTGCCTTGATGGGGCACTACTCCACATGTGGGTATATCACGGGCATCACCCAAGACCGGTCCACTCACCGCAGAGGGGCTGGCTGCACCCTGTAGGCACTGAAAGTGCTGGGAGATGTGGTACCAGTGGCATCTGTGAGCAGTTCAATTGCATCCTATAATGTCTCTGAAGCATTTTGCTGGCTTTTGTGTATCCCAGGGGGAGACTGTGGGATGTGATGGGAGAAGCTGCAAGGAAAACAGAGAATTGGCCTGAGGCATCTACAGTGAGGCTTTGGGTTGGAGTAGAGGCCAAAAATCTTCAAAGAGATTATTGAGCCTGGGACCTCTGTATTTCAAGGCATGAGGATCTACAGCTTCAAGTAAAGTTGCTAACACTAATAATGTGTATAGTCTGACCACTGGAAAGGAAACAAAGTTTGTACCCACAGCTTTGCTCTGTGACAATCCTTAAGGCAGGCTGACATAGGAAAGCAAGGAGGGCATTGCTTCCAAGAAGACCATGAATTGCAGAATAAATGAAATTATAACAGGCTGGACTTTCACAGCTGCCTGCAGGAACAGAGTGCCACAGCCACCCGTGTTCAGGCCATGGCAAAAGCCATGAGAGGAAGAACAAGGAGTACTGATACAGGGCAATTTGCAAGGCTACAAATTGCAGCAGGCTAGTTAAGAGCACCTGAAGATGTTCTCTGGGAAGTGACAGCAGGGATAAAAGGATAAGAAGCCTAAGAAGCAGCAGGCAAAGTAACCATAGAGGAAACATTTTTGCCAAATGCAAATAAGCTAAAGAAAAAAACAGTTGTTGAAGGCAGATTGTCCTGGGGTATCTCTGCTTGCTGTACTTTGAGTTTTTCTTTGAAATTGCTGTCATTCTGAGCTGTAACAGCATACTTAAAGTAATTGCTGAAGACTACAGGAACACTGGCAACTTGCAGTATTATGCCACATCAAGGCTGCTGACAGCTGCACACTATGCACCTTCTTTTCAGCATCAGTCATTGGGCTAGAGACCATGGGGATAGATATGACATGTATTGTGGTAATTTTCTTGCCAAACCAGCAACCTGTCTGAAATTAACAGAAATGGCAAAAACAGTAGTGTAGGAAATATAGGAAAATAAGTAGACTTTAGGTGGTTGTGATCCATACAAATAGTATCACTTTCTGTCCTACCTCTTGGGCTCCTGTGGTCATTTGTGGCAGGGTCAGGGGAAGATAGCCAAGTGTTTTATTGCTCCTTAGGTGTAAACAGTTAAATAAACAGAATGAAAAAGGATCTTATTCAAGCTATTCAAAATCTTGTCTAGATGCTGCATCTTCAGCAGGACTGAGTCTGGCTTCTACAGTGTTGGTCCTGGGAACACTCACACACCTCACAGGTAGGAATATGCACAGTAACCTTATTGATTTCCTTGGGATTATTCTTAGAAGTGAAGGTACTCACGCAAATGATTGCAGACTTACAGTTTGCAGGACACTATAATGACTAATCAGGTTGTTAATTTCACCTTCTTCTGCCCACATTTTAATACTTATCTAGGGTTGTGATATTGTATAGGGTACAAGATGTATGCATCATGTGTATGTGTTAACGAAGGATTGATGTTCACTATTTATGCACAGCAATCCCATCTAACATATCTAAGACATAGCAGAATATTACTGTTAAGGTGTTGTAAAGATGTTGTTGATGTGGCTTCCATAAAGATTCCCAGTCATTAACAATTCTATAGGTCATTGAAATAAGCAGCAAAAAAATCCTTATACTGTACCACACCATCCCTCTGTGTCATAGTAACCATTTTTAAATTGTACAGAATGTTGCTGCCAACCCTGAATTTACTCCTTGATATTTGATGTTTAAGCCCTGAACATGGCTCCAGAAATCCCCTTTGAACATGCAAACATCAGCCTAAAAAACAAAAAGAGAACCTTCCAATCATTATTTACATAAATTTAAGAAATGTGGCCAGACTATAGCATAATTTTTTAACACAGAAGGCAAGCAAGAAAAGGCCTCTGCTATTTTTTTGTATTGTTGGGGTTCCCATTGAACCAGCTCTTCAGAACCCATGACTTCAGGATACCTCAGGTCCTCTGACAAAGGGTGTTTTTTGTGGGGATTTTTCAGTGTGAAGATAGAGGATTCCCTGTTCAGAAGAAGAAGTGAGCTTTTTTCCTAAGGCTTTGTTTTAATAGGAAGAGATATTTCTGGGATATTTCTGGGAAATATAGCACAATGGAATATAGCTGGTCAAGAAGTGAAACGGCAAAAATTTGCTTTGGAGGTATGTTATAAATTAAGCAAAGCTCATTTGGCTATCACCTTCTCATATTACTTATTCTTTCAAAGTCTCCTGCTCTAAGAAAACTGATCTAATTATTTTCATTTTATAATCCTAGATGTTTTGGCTTGTTGCACTGCTTTGAGCTAGGATGCAAGTTAATTTTTGACCTGCTGATCCTTTTGAGTTTTCACAATTCTCATTTGTTAAAGGTTTGATTTAGAAGCATGTTTTGGGGAAGGCATCTGAACACTAGAGCCTTTTGTGTTTAATAAGATTCAAAGCATAACAGACTGACATATGTCTCTCTTGCAAAGTGCTCTATGTTGTGGTGGTGGCCATCTGTCTTTTAAAGCCCACCAAGTACCAGCTCCAACTGTGGTTAGCCCTCAGTACACTACCTGCTGTGGACAGCTTTGCAGCCATATCTGAGGTCAGAGTTAGGATTAGTGGTCATGAAACACAAGAGGGATGAAATACAGAATCTTTCAGGAAGTCCTCATTTGTCTGTGTCATCATTAGAGAGACAGCTGGAAGGTCCATGTTGTGGAGGGTCCAAATTTGTATTAAAAAGTCATGATTCTGAAGATGAGAAGCTCTGTCCTGACAGTTGTTATGCATGTTCCAAGCATCAGTGCTGCTTGTGAGCTGTGCAGAAATTCTTTAGCTCCTTTCTCAGACTGCTGACACAGTTCAGATGGCACCACCAACTTTTACATTATCTAATAATAAAAAGAGATTGCTTCAACTTGTAAAATATGTTGCAAAGAGTTTTATCACATAATATCACAAGGTATGCAGTTCTTGTGATAAGTTTTAGATGATTTTCTCACTCAAAACAAATGTCTGTATATCCCAGAGAGCTCTCTCAGCTGGAGCTGGTAGGAATTTTTGACAGCTATTTTTCTTTTAGCAAATATCCATTTTTCCATCAGGCCTTGGGTAAAAGTGGGCTAGATGTGGAAAAAGGATACTCACAAAGGCTAATCTCAACAGGCTCCCTTTATAGTGAATAGAGAGCAGCTCTGTGGTGCTCTTTAACTTGGGCCTCTCCTCCATGTGACCTTTCTCTCTCCATTGATTAAATTCGGCGGGCTCAGAAGTCTTTTCAAATACTTTGTTTGCCTTGGGAAGGCATTTGAGGTTCAGGGCACAGCTTTGAGAGGGCTCACCTGTCCACACTCTTTCAGTTGCCAGGAACCTACAGGAATTTTTCTCGGATGTGGGAAACCTGGGTTCATGCCATTGGTGGGTCATTCTCCCATTTCAGATGTTATTGCTCCAGGCCATAGGCTAAATGGGAATGTCTACTCCATCTCTTGACTTTTTCCAGAAATCTTCATGGGGTTCTGCTTTTCCTGAGCCTTCTCAGGGTGCCTTCTTGAACTGTCAGTTTCACAGGAAAGTTATTGCTCACCTAGGTCCAGCTCCGGCCCTTCTGAGCTGTATATAATATTACATGGGATAGGTGGAACAAATAGGCAAATAATTAAATGTTAGCCCCCAGGAACAAATTTTGCACATATTTTAAGGACAGTTTGGGCTACAGTCTTCTGAGATGCAAGAATCCCAACAGTGTGTGTGACTGTGAGAGTTTGACTTGCACTTTTAACAGTTCATCTCATAAAAAGCTCTTAGCTGGTGCTTTTCTTAGCTGGTGTTAAGAAATCATCTCACAGCTTCTTAACATCAGTAGTCTCAAGACCTAGTTTCCAGGTCATCTGGGAGAAAATGTCTGCTTCTTTGCTGAAATTCCCTTCCCCAAATCTAGTCAGATGGGAAGAAGAGGTGAAGGTCATGACTTAACTAGAGTCTTTTGAAAGCAAATCCAGAGTCCAGTAGGATCTGAGTGCCAGGTAGAAGATTATATCTTAGAAAAAGGAAATGATGAGGCAGCATTTAGCTGAATAATTTCAAAACTATGAAATTTGTTTTTATGACTTTTGGTCCATTGCCAATTGTAAAGGCCGCTGATAGTGACACTCAAGTCTGCAAGGCTTGCTGAAGTGCTTGAAATTCACTTAGTGTCTGAAGTTGTTTGAATAGTGGCATTTTAAGTCCCCTATCTGAAGTTTGATGCCAGTGACTCAAATACCTAATTACCTAAATGGATACAAACTAATGTACCCATATTATTTGATCCTATGGGAATCTTGCCCTGTAACTTAATGAAGTGTTTAACTTCTGAGTTTTGTTGGACCGTAAACACTTATGTGATCATAATCTGATCTGTAGCAAACTGCTAACTCTGATCAGTGAAACTCAGCATCTTCTTCTGAGAATAATGACCAGCTCCTATGCAAGCTTTTTCAGGGCATCTCCCCCTATTTATTTCTATCAGAGCTAAAAAGCAGCTTTTAGGCTGTATTTTAGGATATTTGTGCCTATATTTGTGTGCATTACAAATACATAAAAACATATAAAGTACAGTAGGTTGAATTCAGACAAATTGCTATGGAAGTGCAGTTTTCAGGTTAGATATAAATAGCCCTGTAGCATTATTAATAGATGTAGGAATGTCTGGTTTTCAGTTTTCCAATTTGCATTTTTCTCAAATGCTGGTAAAATGCAGGTGAAGTGGCCCTTTTGAAAAAGTGAGGTCCTTAGTGAATGTTCTATAAAACTGGGTATTTCTTGGATAAAGGGCTCAGCAGTAATGTATATTAACGTTTCCTTAAGAGTCTAATTCAAAGCCTGCTGAAATGAAGGTCTTCCATACAGTTCTGTATTCTGTAATGAATTTGTGTATGCTATTTAATCCCTTTATCACTCAAGACTGTGAGGTGAAAAGAGGTGGGGCAGGTAGAAATCATAGACTCCTCTTCCTATTTCCTCCCCCATTTTTCCTTCGATTACTCCTGTATCTGTTGATCAGGTCCAACAAAGTTTGTCATAGGGTAAAAGCTAATGGACAATTCTGTTCACAAGATTGGAAGAACAGCAATTAGTCATATGGTTGAAAAGAAAGACATTGCTACAGGAAGGATGAGCTCGGCCACTGTTGACTGTGCTGGCCACTCAGTGTGCCCATGCCAGCTGGTCAGTCAACACAGCCTGGTATGGACCTGTGCAGACAGTATTTGATAGATATGGATGGATAGAGGAGAGAAGACGAGAGAGTGATAACTGGGATTGCTGGCACAGAGGGAGGTAGGAATTTGGATATCTCATTATCAGATTCAGAGTTTGAGGTGAGTTACAATTAACTCTTTTGTATTCTTATCTTCCAATCCACATGAGAAGAGAAGAACCAATACACTTGGTACTTATCCAGAGCTCTGGCTTTATTCACAGACAGCTTGTTTCCACGACTACGTAGGACTGTGACCCATCTTTGGAATGCCCTAGTTACATTTTGGGAAGGATCGTCCAAATAAATGATCTACTTACTTTATTTGAGAGTGTTGGAAACTAGTTAGTATGAGTCTGCCATAGACTACTGTGGCAGATACCAGGGCTCACTCTTCTTCTGAGTCTGCTTTCAAACTGTGTTGGTACCTGAAATCTTAAATGTGAAGCAGCTCACAGAAACATACATGGACAAATGCCAAGCTGGGAAAGTGGCAGGAGGTCTCAGCTGTCTCTGCCTCAGCATCCTGAGAAGATTTTTGCTTCTTACTCTCTTGTAGTACACTAAAGCATATCTGAAAAATGAATGAATAAATATCCTGTGGGAACTGATTTGTTTGAAATGTTGTGCTGTTCCTCTGACCCTTCTCAGACTCCCACTTTGGGGGAGCCTCTTCAGGTTTTTGGTTGCAAAGAGTATACAGAAAAGCTGTGGTTCAGTTCCTTATGGTTCACCCAGGGCTACATTTCTACCCCAGCTAACACTGCTAGCCAAGAGATCCTGTGTTTGTATTCACAGTGCTCAGAAATACATTCTCTGTCTTTCAACATCCCACTGTTTTGTTAATGTCTTTTTTTTTTTGTTACAAGATGCCCAGAGCTGAAAAATTGTTAACTAAGGATACAGCTACCTGTGACTTACAGCTTTTCACTTAAAACCAGAAAGTTCTACAAGACAAAAGATTTACATTTCAATTAATGTCTTCATCTAGCCATTGATAAGGTGCTTTAAATATCTGCCTTTCTCTCCATTGAAGGACACGGGTCCTATGTATTTTAGAGAGTTTTATGAGATAGTTATTATGTCCTGTGACTAACTAAATTCCTGTATCTGGAATTGTTACGATGTACTATGTCAAAAGTATCCTTGAGTGTCTATGAAATATATAGTGTCAAATACATTTTAATGTCTTAGCAATGTGGATTATCACAATGAATTAATCATACTGAACATTCACTGAATCAGAACATTTGGATGCGAAGAGATGGATTGGATGATCTAATATGTCATCCTCATCTGTAAACTTTATCATAAAAGATACCTGCATAAGCACAGCATTGAATGAAATGGAGTTGTTCAGATTAGAGGAGTGCAATGAATAAAATAGCCAGTATATCACAGAAAGATTATTCCTAAACATTTTGAGTCAACTGATTTTTGACCCAGCCTGAGCACAACCCTCATCAGTAATGAAATTTCCAATAAATGCAATCTTTTTTTTATTTTCCCCAAAGCCAGTGCCTCCCCAGCTTGTCATCATATATTTTATTCCCTGTGCCATGTTGCCCCCATGGTGACTATAGTACACTACTAATACATCTCATTAGGTTTTCCATAATAAGGAAAGATAAGTTGCTAGTAAAGATCTTAATTTATAATATGATTGGAAACTTAGAGATGGAACTCAGCATTGTCAAACACAACAGAATCCTGGGCCATTGCTGGAGGTTTTGAGCTTCTTGGCTCTGCCCCTCCAAAATCACTTAGATAACTGCCTCAAGCCTCAAGCAAGATAACTGCCTTGGAGATCCTGGGGTACCCACTTTCCAGGGAACTGGGGCACTTTCTGGGGAACTGGGGCAATCCTGCAGAAATCTTAGCAGCTGGAAATTCAGAAATTTAGTCTGCTGTAATCTCTGACCTTACAATGTTTAACTTTCATCAGATCGGGTATAAGATAAAATCCAAGGCTGTTTGCTTTCAATTTCCTTCCTCCTCCTCACCCAAACCACATCCTAAAATGCTCTTCAGAGAACCATGAATGTCTGGAAATGCTGATGCTTAATTTACATATATAGGTTATTTACTTATTTTTAAATAAAGAGGATAATATGAAGATTCTAACTGGTCTGATCACTCCAAGGGCAAAATGTGAATGAATGATTGCAATTTACTGTGAAAGAAAATGCTTCTGCATTTTTTAAGCCACTGTGACAGCAAGCTCCGATGATGACATATTGCATTGATAGCCAGATAATCAAGCAGTGAAACCATCTGATAATTGAACCTCTCTGAAGCATGGTGCAAAGGCATATATTCATCATGTAGTTTTCCTCAAAATCTTTTTTTTTAAAAAAAAAGGTACTTGCCACTGCACTCTTGACACTTCAATATCTTAGACAGGTAAATATTTCCAATACAATGGCTTTCAGAAAGAGTTGCAACCAACCTCTAAGCTGCTTGGAGGCACACTGCAAAAATTTGATATTCAAGTGTTTGCTTCCTATGGGTAAATGAAGATATTAATTGAAATGTAAATCTTTTGTCATGTAGGACTTGCCAGGTTTTAAGGCAAGAGGCTGTTCCGTTATTCCAGGATAATAACCCTGAGGACAAGACTACAACAATAATGTGTCTGAAAATTTTCAAGTTACTTGATGTTATAAAAGGTACCTGACACTTGAGACTGCAACTCTGTTTCTCAGGGCTAATTTTTCCTAATAAGAATAAATCTCTTTCTGTGAACACTAGTCGAGTTTAGAGCATGCTAACACGTGGAGGTACTGTTTATGATTCCACACCTGTGGCACAGCTGCCTTTGTAACGCAGTAATGACATTCCCACTTAAAGTCTTACCATTAAGAGGGGTTGTTGTGGTGGTTTTTCCCCAAATCCATGGGGGAGTTTTGGCTATTCACTTCTTGCTGATAATCAGTTCTGTGATCATTAAAGCAGCTTTGAACTAGGCAAGCAGATGCATAAACTGCCATTAAATCAAACTTCTAGAAGTCTGATTTTGCTGGTGCCGGGTGGCCTCAGCTTGCGGAGGGTGGTGGGATGGGAGAACGTGGGACAGCGGCACATGCTGTGGCAGTGCCCCTTCCCTCAGCATGGCCAGCGGGAATGGTGAGACAGGCACCGAGCTCTGCTGTCCAAGCGCATTGTCGCAACCTTGGTGTGGCTGCTCTCCAGGTGACGGGTCTGTGATACGCGCGTCGACTTGCTCAGCAGCAGAAACAGTGATCTTTTGCAGGACTTTAATATTTACTGGGCAACCTGTAAAAAGGGTCTTTGTTGCTGTAATGTTTGGCTAAATGTTATGTTAGCATTTTTGTGGGAAGAAGCACGCTCATATACTCCCCCCTTAGAATCTCTCATTATTAAACTATTCTTTTGAGCTTATTAGCACTCCTGGTCTCAAATAGCTCAAGCAGATCAGGTATGTTTCCTTAAGTGGTCTGTCCTCATGTTTTCCATACTATGTATGTAAGAAGCAGGTCTGATCATAGATGCAACTTAGAAAAATATAGCTAAGTTGCAGGGTTCTCACTATAGTACATCTGTTAGATGTACTATACATCTGTTAGTTAGATAACAGTAAGACTTTTTGGGTTTTTTTTTTTTTTTTGGCCAGGATTTGTTTTAAATACTTCTATACAATAAATTTCCATCATTTACATACCCTTTCTTACATCCCAAGGGATCTTTTCTTAAAAATCAAAGGATCACTGTCAAGATCTTCTTCCTTATGTTCTTTTCTCTTTTTTTTTTCCTCAGTTTTGGTCAATACCTCACATTTATTACATCCTTACCCCAAAGGATTTTTGCTTTATTATTGACAGAACACACTTAACATATGTTTAAATATGCATAAATATGTTAAAATATATGTCTAACATATGTAGGTAATGTAAGAAGACTGAAGTTCTCATGGACTGGAAGAGTCCTGCTAAGAGAACCAAGGGAAATATTTATTGTATAGATCTGCAGAAGAGAGTACAAAAGTTGGGAGCAAATGTGCAGATAATTCTGAGAAAGATGCAGCAATAAAATATCGAAATGCCTGGACCTTCTGCCAAGGCTCTGAAATCCATTACAGAGAAGAAAAAAAAAGTGTAATAAGTGTTTGGGGGCACCATGTAGAATTCTTTCCCCTGCCCTGGACCCCATTATGTCTATCAAAAGAAAGCCAAGTCTTTTTTTTTTTTTTTTTTTTAATAAAAATTTTTCTCTGAAAGGAAAGGATATGCCCTGCCTTTTTTAACAAGACCATCTTCCCTCCCCTTCCTTTTCTTCTTAAGTAGTATGAGTTTTGCTCCCCTGCTGCACTGTGAACATGGGGTATGGTCAGACTGTGAGAAACACGATGTTCTGAATTTAGCAGAAAACCACACAGCATTTCTCATAGCTTTCGTGCAAACTGCATTGAAATTATAATCCCCCAGTTTACTTACTGCAACTTTAACAACAAGTAGTACAGTTTACCACCTGAATGTTAGCTGTTCTTCTAGCAGACTGACCTTGGACTATTCTTTCTAGGAATGCTCTTTTCCGTCCAGTAGAGGCACTTCCTTGTTGCTTTAAAAACTACTGCTGTGTTTATAAGACATGAAACCTTTTGAGAAAAGTGGTGGTAAAATTATCTGCAGTGGGTATGAGCTACCTGTAGAAAGCCAACAGCCAGACAGACTAGCCCCTGAAGTGCAAGGGCAATGAGATGAGCGGGTTCACAGACCTCAGCTGCTCATAAGAGGCTGCCAAGAATGGGAGGCTGAAGATCCTCACTGATCTCCACTGATGTGAATGTGCTCATGCCTCTGCCAGGATGCTGTCATTTTGCTGGTTCGTGTCAGTTTAAACACACTCAGAAAAGCAGAATAATGTAAGTAGGGAGAAAGGGGAGAACTGTTGCTTCAATAATTACCCTAGCTGTTGGTTTTCCAGGAAATGGCAATTCTGTTGGGAATTAGCATGGGTCTCGTCTGATAGACAGCCAACACAGTGCAGGCACAGGGCTTGCTTCTGTTAGGGCAACTGGGACCTGGTGGGACTTTGCTGTGTACCCAGTCTTTAAGGAACCCTGAAGGAGGTGTTCTGGGGACAGGCGGGGGTCCTCCAGTTACATGGATAAAAGAATGATGAAGTACTTGAATGATGGTGTATTAGAAAGGTAAGCAGTTACCATGCAATTTTTAATCTGTTAAATGTTTAGTTTCCCACTGCTGCTGCACAATTACTAATTTCCCAACAGTTCCAAACTAGCATGGCTGCCCTGTGGCTATACGGGCTTCAAAATATGGAGAGAAATCTCTCTCAGACATGCAGTGCTTTTGAAAACTAAGTTCTACTGCCTGTAGTTATATCTGAACTTTTAGAGTTGATAGGTCACTTCTGGCATCCTCCTGACCTTAATGACTCCTACCTGTGTACCTCAAAGTTCACCCAAAGACAGGCACTTACGGGAAAAAAATCTTTCCTCCAATATTAAACATCTCCTGAAGTCTGTCAGTGAGCAAAGAAAGTGTTTACAGCCAGATTCTGCACTGAATAGTATAGCCTCTGGAAACAGCACCCAAAAAGCTTCAGAGTTTGGACATCATTTGTCCAGCTAGAATGCTTTGTGTTTGTCCAAGAAATTGCACTGGTAGGTGAAGCAAAGCTGCTGCAGTAGCTCTGGGTTTGTTTGGCTAGGGTATGCACAAAATAACATCAGCCCTTCTTCATCTGACTGATTATTAAGCCCTGGGTTAGGCTTTTCAGAGATGATACACGCTGTCTAAATTAAGGTGGCCATAGAAATTACAGTAGTCTTGATGCTGCTCCAGTATACTCTATGATCTGGATTGGATCTCAGCTTGGAGAAAACCCAGATGAAGAGGGATAGTGCATCAGGCTAACACCTAGGAAGCATGCGTCTAGTTGCTTGTTCTGGCATGCTAAATGTTGGTAGGTAAATCAGTTCCTTCATTGTGTCTCTATTTCCTTACCTGTAAAATAGATGTTTTTCTTGTGGAGTGCTTTGAGACCTAGCAATGATGAAGAGTATTTAGACTGAGGTAACTATTATTATTCACTTGAATTATAACAGATTTGTATTCCATGTATTTAGCCTATTATTTTGTATGTCTTGAAAAATTCTGATCTCTTCCTGCTGTTGAATGAGTAATCAAGGTTGGGACCTAGCTGTCACCTAGTGCTTGCGATAATTTCTAACATCTGTGTCTGACTTGTAAAATGTTGCTAAAAAATATATGGCAGTGGCTCCAACCAAAAGCTTCACTTAAAACTTATGTTACTTCTGTATTAAACATATTCATTTCAAAGTCTTTAAATAATATTCATGCTATTAGGAATTGTAAAGGGAATGGACATCGGTATTATTTAAATTGTTGTGTTTTCCTCTGCTGTGCCTCTGTGGGAATGCTGAGTGCCACACAAGAGCTATAATTGAGAAATCCCTTACTCTCTGTGACTCTGATTGCTATTATAATTGGAATAATTTGCATTTTTATGAAGATACCGTTCTGTCTTCAGGCATCCATGACAGTGCTTGATGTTTTGAACATCATTTTGAAACATACACAGAAATTATTTGCTTTTAATAAGATGGCCCTTAACTTACAAGCAAAAACACATTATTTGGGGCCAAAGGAAGTAAAAAAAGGATCTAAAGGATCTGAAAAGGAGCTGCTGGTAAACAATATCTCTGGAAATTTACTCCTTCTCAAATGCCTGGTTACACAAAGACACTCTCCTAAAAGCTGCTCTTGCAGGCACACTGAGAAAGATTCTTGAAATCTTACCAAGAAATAAAATTACCATTAATGTTAGAAACTTTCCTAATGGAAGGTGACTTCATCCATATATTTTCCATGTAAATGCCTATTACAGAATTTGTTGGTTCTTGGTCTTTGGGATCCTGTGGATCTGACTGTATGGCCCTCCGGCTAGTTCTGATCCACTGCTTAGTCTCTGGCATACTGGAATGAATGAATAAGGGGTATCACATTTAAACTGTTGTTCTCTATTCTCAAGAAAAGTATTTTTGAAGATTACAGACTGGAAACATACAGTTGAGGCTCTGATACCCATTTCACCTATACCAGGGTTCGCAGTGAGCAGTACTTTGTTTTGCAGTTAGACTCTATACTGAAATGGGTGTTATAAACTTGGGGAAATTACTATTGCCTGTGATAAAGTACTCTAATGTGGTTCTCCATTATCCTGCTAAATGTAGCCATATGTACACATATAGAGGAAATGCATGTGAAAATGAAAATTACACACCTCTGACTGATGTTCAGCAGAGCTTAATGGAAAGCTTTACTTACAGATTTTTTCAATTTCATAATGGAGGGAACTCTAACACCTTAGAAGTATTTTGTGAAATGCCAGAGTCCAAACATCCAATGCAGATGAGCTGGTACTTATCTAGCATTTTGCAGGCCAAGGTTGCAGACCCCAAAATGTCTCTCTTGTTACTGACCATACAGGCATTTTGGTGCTTGGATCCAAGATTAGTCTGCTGAAGTCAGATGCTTTTGTTGGAGACTGTTCATTCATTTTTTCTGTCTTACTTTTAAGCCTCTGTTGTATTAGACCTACACAAATAGCTTGCATAACTGTGAATCAGCAGTATTTATCACCTTTACCTCTCTCACAGGGGCACTCCAAATCATGGTTAGTCAAGATCCATGTATTTATTTAAGGTGCAATGCATTTTCATCCTTAGAAGGTCCTAAGAGAACTAACTTTTGAACAGCTATAACCAAGCACATTTGTTCATCTATAGTGTAGAAGTCTTCAAGCACATGCTAGACCAGATGATACATGGATTTTTCTGCTAATTTTATTATAGCATTGTTCTTCATGTTGTGCATAATTAAAGGTCTGTCATCATCTCCATTATGAACCTCTACTTTTGCTGGTGTATAACTTTGCCCACAATTTACTCTGAAGTGGAGGCTGCAATATAGGATCTTGTCACAATCATGGATTCTTCTTACACTGACTAAAGATAAAAGCCAAAGTTTTCCGCAGTAATTAATGAATTGCACCGTTCTGGTTTTGTCTGTTAAAAGAGTTTTGAACCTCTGAGGGCAGGTGGAAGTATTTGTCTTTTCAGAAAATCAAGCTTACTTCGGTAGGCACCCATTTCAAAATGGTGGCTCTTGCCTAATAAAGTGTAATTTTTTCCCTTTTTTGAAGCAAAGAAGGCCCCAGAGCTCCTGTATTTGGTATCAGATGCTCAATGCAGTGTTCTGATAAAAAGGAGCCTTCACTTTTCCAGTGAAATTTGCCATCCCTGGCCTCCTGTCTTCTCATATTTAAATTCAAGCAAAATGCTAGAGGGAGAAGACTACAATAGCACAGGGATAGCAAATAATTTTAATAAGAAATACTAGTATTTCCTCATTATTCTGCTCATGTAGATACACAGATTAAAGACTTCCTAAACGAACACTGACACAAACTGCTAGAAATGTATTGAAGATGCAGTCCTGATATTTTATGATTGTTTCTTGCACAACTACTGATTTTGCAATGGCATATTGTGGAGCCTCATAATGATTTGATAGAATTGTTATTGGTCCTTCTAGGCCTCTGTTTTACATTCTTCTTTGGCAATGAAATCTGAAACTATTATGTAAAGGACACAATCTACTATATTTTATGATCATGACAAAGCTGTAAAATGTCCATTCTTTTGTAGACCATGACATTTTGAAATGCTTCTGATTTTACTGGCTCTTTTCTGTTATCATGTTTATCCTCTCATATCTCAGCAGCACTATAAATGGTGCTATTGTTTTACATGACAGCTCCAAGCCCGGAAGTCATCACTTTTGTTATGGAAATTGAATTGAATCCAAGACGAGGGTATTCATACTCTTCAGAGGAATTGTCAGGGCCAGTTCAACTTTACACCTCCCTGCACACCCATTCAGTTGCTTTACTCTTCTTTGGCATCAAGTCAGAAGCTTTCCTAAAATATCTAGGCCATAGTCGATCACAAGTGATGACAACTATGGCCATACCTAGGGTGTGTGAAGGCAACAAAGGCCAATAGTGAGTACAGTGATGAGGAGAAGGGGAACTCATATCATTCTGTAGGCCTGCTTGCATCTGATGGAGGAAATGCATGTCTCTGTGGGTGATGGCACTGCACTGTATGGGTCTGGCATAAAGCTGCTCTGCGATGTAGTATGAAGTGTCACAAGAGGAACAGATGTACCAGGCAAAGAACCAATTCAGGAGAGTCCTTAGAACGGGAGTTGTGCTGTTAATTCAACAATGCACTTGAGGATGTGTCTGGGTCATGCAGTTCTGGGAACTGTGTATGTGCTTAACATTTGGCATATTGTCCAGAATACATGTTTTTTTTCCAAGGGTCTTGGGCATTTATGGCTTAAGACCTGCTAAAATGCTTTTCTGAGTGGATGCTGAAATAATAGAGCAGTCACACAGAAACTGGGAATTAAAATACCTGCCCTGTTTAAAGGGAGTTCTTGAGCTGCCAGTCCCATGCCAGACTTGGATGTGCATCTGAATAAGGGGTACTTGAGAGCCGCAGGATACTGTTCTGTGTGCTTGGGGTAAGTGAGGTGGTTGGCTGAGAGAGATTGTATAGCACCTACAAGCAGTTTTATGTCAGGTATATTTGAGATAAGCTGTTTCCTGCTTGTGACTGCTACTCCATACGGATCCTAAACATCACTGACATTGATTTAAGCCTGTAAGTGTTTCAGACTGAAAAATCTCAGGCACATTTTAGGCAGAAACATAAAAATGCTGACAACGTTCTTTCCTTCTTGATTGCTGCATATACTATGTTGCTAATAGATGCTTCTCTTGAATTTCAGACAGGAAATATAATTACCACTATTTCCCTTTTCCCTCTCCCCCTTCCCTCTTGATGGCTCCTGAATCTCTTTGACTGAAGGCTCAGCTGCATAACCAGCCCTACATAAACCTCATCAGCCCTTATGTATGTAGATGGAATAGCAGTATGTGCAGATCTCTACCAAGGCACATTAGAGAGCATTAAGAACTAAGCAACTCATTTTGCTATCCCCCGGTGTTTTTCATCTAACTATTCCACTACATGCTTGGCACATTTGTGATTGATGTCTGTTTAATAAATGAACATATTTTAAACATAGAGAAAGTAAGTAGCTGTTAAAATTGGTTTTGATTGCATCTCTCATTTGTTAAAGAAAAAATAAAAACAAAACCCAAACCAAAACAGCTTATATCAGGAATGCTATTAGCAAACTAGAAGTATTTCTAAGTATAATGCCTTACTAAATGAGGACTTTGAAGGATAAATAGGAAGTGCTTAGGTTTAGTAACTCCCTCTATAACAAGCTCAAAAGACAGAATGACGAAGGGAAAGAATTCCACCTGGAACTTAAAACTGAGTTGTGGTGATCAAAGAAAGGCCTTCAAATGTGTGTCTTCTGTAAGATTTTCAGTTTTGCGGAGTTGAGGGAGCTCAGTATCTCTGATGATGTGCATAAACTGTCAGGAGTAGCCCTCTGGCTCTAGATGAGTGATGGTACTTGCTTTTGTTGAATGAAGGTGATCTAGAATTGTGAAATTCTTTGAATTTCCTTTGTTATTGCTCCTACTGTGGACTGACAATGCTAACATCATCTTCCTTGCCTATCTTTCTCTTAAGCTTTACAGCTTGAAAATTTGTCCTCAGATAATGAGCTGGCCTAAATTCTAGCTCCTAACAATATTGCGGATAATGGTAAAATGAAATTTTCCTTTCACTGATCATCCTCCAATATTATCCTGATGTTAGCAGCATGACTTTCTGGCAATAAAGACTACCTGCATATTGGCTCCATTTGTAAGAATGTAGCTAGCAGGATGAAGCAAGTGCTTATTCACCCCTATTCAACATCTGTGAGACCACATCTGATGTTACAGTGCCCAGTTTCAGGCTTCCCAGCAGAAGACGTTGGCCAACTTGAATGAGTCCGCTCAGGGCCACTAAGGTGGTTAGGGGACAGAGTATATAACATAGAAGGAAAGGCTGAG
The DNA here is from genome assembly GCF_036370855.1 of Dromaius novaehollandiae. Classification (NCBI taxonomy): domain Eukaryota; kingdom Metazoa; phylum Chordata; class Aves; order Casuariiformes; family Dromaiidae; genus Dromaius; species Dromaius novaehollandiae. The sequence continues at coordinate 13,219,440 of NC_088108.1, forward strand.
AAAGCTAGATAGACAGAGAGAAGTGTCTGACTTCAGCTACCTAGGAGGTGGTTATAGAGAAGATGGAACCAGACTCTTCCTAGAGGGGTGCAGGGCAAGGACAGGAAAACAATAGCCACAAATTGCAACAAGGGAAATTCTGCTGGCAACTGTGAAATAGGCTGTCTAGAGAAGCTGTTGAATCTCCATCCCTGGAGATTTTCAAATCTCAACAGTTGATGACCCTCAGGAGCCTTCCTTCATTTTAACTTGAATTAAACTTTGAAGGTATCCTTATTCTGAGTGGGTTGGTTGGACCAGATGACCTCCAAAAGTCCTTTCCAACCTAAATTATTCTATGATCTGCCTGTGCATTAAAGCCTTTGCTCTTCAAGTTATAATACCAGTGAGGAAAGAACGTGACTCTTAATTCTGGAGTATTGAAGAGGAAAAAGGTTGCATACTGTGGTGTTGTCTTTTTCCATTTATTTTTCTCCCTTTTTCCTCCGCTTTCACCCCCACCAAAGTCTATCTGTAAAGTGTCTGAAAACACAAGGAGAGCTGAACAAGTAAATATGTCCTAAGTACTGTGGAAATGGTAGAATAAGCTCATGTTTTTCAGGCCAAAAATTCTTGAGTATTTTAGTATTTCTAAATGAGTTACTAATGTTCATATATAAGGTCATAGGATCTTTGTTTTTTGTCTGCCAAATACTATCTGCTGACATTAAAGGAAAGTACCATGAAATGCTAAGGTACATCTCCATCAGTTCAATGTTTGATAACTCTTCAACCTCATGACCAATATTTTGTCACAAGTGCCAGCTATTAAATACTCTTCCAAAGGGCCTGCAAATCTTCTTGATGTCTGCAAATCCCTTTTCTCACAAGTGTGGTATCCAGGTACTCCAAGAAGTTATTGTTCAATGTGAAATGTTAAAAACTTAAGTTGCTTTATCGCTGTGATACTCCTGCATTTCAAGTGGTTAATCCTCAGCATAAGCCTGCAACACAGATATAAAATGATAAAACTAAATCTTAAAGCTGACCAGATGGAATTATGCGGGAGAAGACCAGAAAAGCCCTCTTTCCCATTGTTTTAACAACTTAATGGACTAAGGAAGATAGGTAATGCAATCAGCAGATGTGGAACTATCAGAGAAAATACCTGCATCATCCTCGGTTATGTTAATCCTGAAGAATTAGGAATGATGACTCAGATTTTAATAGTGATGCTCAGAGAGCTGCAGCAGAACAGTTTTGTGGATGCTGTAGTTATGAAAAAATACACAAAAAATTATAAAGATTTGTGTAAACAGTATGGACTTTGCATAAGCATTATGCATATAGGCAGAGTTACCTTCTGAGAAACCAGGATGTCAGCAGTGAATTTGAATAGCTGCATTTAAAATTGTCTCTTCCTTCTGGCTTTCTTCTACAGATAAGGAAGTCCTAGGATTAAATAAAAACTTACCTTTTCCTCTGCATTTGAAGTGAGAGTCCGAACAGCAAAGGCAACAACAAAATCACATGAATTCTGTTAGCAAGAGGGCTGAGCAAAATTACCTAACTAAACAGACATACTTGTATCTTTTTAATGTATTCAATTAACTGTTGCAGCTAAAAGATAATAAGCGCAGGCTTATCCCAAAATGTGTTTTCAATTCTTATCCTCATTTTCTCACAAATCTTTTGTTTCTTTTTGTGTTGTCTCCTTCCTGCATTCTTGCGCACATAAACAAGAACTAGAAAACACAGGCGCCCGCATTCGAGGTGATTAGCTGTACTCTGCCGAGTGACGGATGGTCTTTCGTCCTAAAGAAAAAGCTATACAGTAGTTGAATTGACTAATCTTTTTCAACCTTAGCTAATGAAATACATGTGCATGCAATTAATATGACCTTTGATAATGTGATTGTAAGGAAAAGGGGAGGAAAAAGCAGGATGCATCTACAGCCCCCCTCCCTGCAGCTTCTTTCATATTTTCTTATTTTAGGAGAAATGTTTAGTCCTGCTATTACAATTAATTTATGAATGCCAGTCACTAAAATGCGTGTGCTGCTTTGAAGTTTGACTTGATTAACCTGACTGTAATTTGCTTCAAAGAAATGACTATTACTGGCAGTTAAAGTCTGTGAAGAAAGAAAGATCTAGAAGATGCTTTGGGATATCTTTTGTTGTTACCCTTTTAGTCCTTCTGAAAAGAGGCTTTTGGTTACCCCCACATTACAAACGTCAGAGAACAAAATTGCTTAATTTCTTGATAGCTAACCTCTTTCCTACCCCTTCAAACCATAATAAGGCTTTTCTTGTAAATATTGAATTTCGTGCGTACAGTAAGAGCAGAAAGAAAGCATCATGTGGCCTTGGTGTGCCCATCTGGACTCTGCAGAGCACCTGATCTAGGCATCAATGTTTGCCTGCCCTTTCTTACATAAGGTCCTTAACTTACAGTTCCAGTGTAAATGATCAATGCTGAAAAAGCACTAAACAAAACTTTCAAATTATGCTGATTAACCTAACATGCTTGCTTACTGATTAACCTAACATGCTTGCTTATTATATTGTGTCGACAATACTGTTTTCTGTTGGAACTGCAATGCAAGGCAGCACCTCCTGGGGAGCAGGCGGGGTGGTCGTCGACTGAAGACTTTACAGCATAACATTACACTATGCTAATAGCCCAACTATCTCAGCAGCAGAACAGAAAATAAACTGTGACTCAGCTGTATCTTCTTCCTCACCCCTCTTAGCTTGGGGGAAAATGTAAAGTGGCTCCTCTTGCTGTCCTTCATGGAGCTGATATTTGCCTGGCTTTTGGGAAGCAGTCTGGGGTGGCAAAGTTTATTGCTGCAATAAATAAGTATTTCTTAGCTGACAAAACAACTTCCTTCACTGAAAGCAAAGTGAGGCTGTGTTTAGTGTACGTTTTAGTGTACGTTCCTATTTTTTTAAAAGAGGTCTTATTTAATTTCCCCTGGCTGTGATATTTAGCAAAAAGAAACCTAAAATTTTTCATCCAAGCAGAGGAAATCTTCCTTCCACAGCATGTATTTAATAACTGCTCTACCCCCTTAAGATAACTATTTAGTGTTGTTTGCAGTCTGCTGCTTGAGTCCCCTAAGAAATAGTAAAGCAGGGGTTAGATATTTACCTTCCACTGGTTCTAAATAAAGGCCTTGTACAGTCGCTAAATGAAAGCTTTGGCCTTCTGCACTAGGAAAAGAAGTTGAGAATACCTGGGAATATGTAACTTCCATGACACTGAAAAAAATCTGATTTTCGCTAGCTGCCCTGCCCCCTTTTTGATTTCTCTTGCTGTCATAGAGCCTTTTATGTGTGTAGGAGATGCAGAAAAATATTTGCCAGTCAGCCAAACTGCTGCACAATTTGACTGTAGGTAGTGTAAAGCAAAAGTCTTGTTATTATTGCAGCTGAGTAGCAAACAGACAACAACAACTATAAACTAGCAGCTTCTCTGGCCTGTGTCCCACCCTGGGAGTGGTAGGATGCAGTCAGTGGCCCAGATCAATTAAACATGTTTTATCTTCACAAGATGCCTCAGTGTCTCTCCTTTCCCAGCATAACAGAGCAGTTGGCAATCTTTCCAGTGCTGTAAAGAGATCTTTAGAAACCCATAAGCCTACATAAGTTCTTACTGTCTTTGACTTAAAAGAGTTATGGTACAAAAGAGATTAGGGCACATACAGTCTCATAATTTTTTCCCTCTGATTCCTGTCAGTCCAGAACAATTCTGTTTAAAAATACATACTGGTAACTTCCACGTTTGCATGTTATCACAGGCAGAGGAGAAATGGCAAGCAGAGAGTGGGCTCTACGACCAAATCCAGCAAAGGCACTGGGATTTGTTTGCTGGCATTTACATTCCTGATGCGGTGCTCCCTGGAACTCCAGTCAACACACTCCACTCTTTCCCCGCCTAAAGTTATCAAACTTTAATAGAGAGGCACATTTCCCAGGAACAATATTAGGTCCAAATATCTAATTTAAATTAAAAATGAAAGAGCCGGATTCAAAAATTCATGTTCAAGAAACCTCAGCATGGTATGATAGTCAATAAGAAAAGTAATTTACTAAAATTAGGTAATACCCTGTGTGCATCCATGTTCAGTGGCTGATTTTACAAGTGGCAAAGTGCTCATGAAAAGGGGACCTCAAGTACAATGCAAGATAAATATGTCCCATGGTGAATGAGTAAAAGCAATAGGATTTGGAGGTTTAGACCAGAAACCATCATTCAGGAACAACTCCAGCTGACTTTAAAGTGTTTCACTCCCAAGCAGCAAAAGCCATGCCTATATTTATTATATTATTTATCTTTGTATAGTTGCATCTTGGAGTGTTCTACAGAGTGGTTGTAAATAAGAAATAGACATAGTTAAAAAATGAATATTAGAGGGAGAAAGAGAAATTAAGAGCTGTAGGCAAGGGAGAAAGGATACATTTAGAAATGGGTTAGAGAGTCAGTGAGATGGAAAGAGAAAAGGAGGCTACTTTCAGAAAGCACAATGTGCCGAGAAGAAGCTCGCACTGTCAGCAGCAGACAAGATGGTGCAGAAAACGTGTAGTAAATGGGAGGGCACAGATGGAAACGGGCCCTGGGAGAAGTAGAGAAGCAAGAGAAACACCTTAGAGGATTTTGGAAACAAAAGGGTAAAACCGAACAGTATCAGCATTTCTCTGAATCTTTCTTTTAAAAGAACTGCTCTTAAGAAGCACCTTCTTTAGATAGACCAAGGCTATGTTTGATCTAATTTTTGCTTCTTCTCACAGGTAATTTCCACCAAAACTAATATGCCTGAAAAATATCAAAAAATGATTTCAACTCTCTATGAAGTCATTAGAACAACATTGAATTTATAGCAATAAAACTGAGATTGTAATTATCTATTGCGTTGTTTGTTAAGAAAAAGGAAACAAAAAACCTGAACATTTTATTGATAGGAAACAAAGGAAACAAGCACAAAGCCCAAACTATGGCAAACTCTCTTAGGTATGCCTTTCACTGAACTGTGTTCAGTCTTGCATCATTTGTATGCTGTCACTTCAGGATGATTTTTTGGAAGTATTTCTATATGCAGATAATGTTGAGTAGAAATCCCAGTGCCTGTATTGCTAAACAAGTGATTCTGGGGCCAAGGCAAGGGTGAGCTTTCCCCAACCTCATCTTTCTGGTACTTGGTTGTGAACCCTTGGGTGGGAGGATGAAGCTGAGAGGTCTGGAGAGAATCAGTCGTCTCGTGATGTGGTTCTTCTTCTGTCACTCTCACACACTTACCAGAGACCCATCATGTCAGTTCAGACTTTGCAACACTGTTCTTGCTGCACACACAAATATGGGTCTTGATAACCTGGTCTGTTCCTCGCATCAGTACAAATATGAGCTTTAAACCCACATATTAACAGTGTGGCAACATGCTTTACAATTTTCTTCTAAGTATTGTAATTAACAAACATGCAGTACTTGTTAAATCTGACATAACTCATTCAGCAAAGTGCAACAATGTAGGCACATCTGTATATTTGCATACTAAAAAGGTCTAAAAATACTTGTATAAAAGATAAAAGGTGGCTTTTGAATACATGACCCAGTCCCAGCTTCAATTATATGTTTTAGCATTTTGTATTATGATCTTGTTTTTAGCTGCATGTGTGTGACTACCTAATTACAAAGCAAAGCTTTTTAAACAAAGGGCCTGATTCTAACATTCACAATGGGGTAAATTAGGATTACCACTGTTAAACAGAATGGAACTGAGCTGGCGCAAAAGCTCCTGGAAATAAGAGTTTTGCTCAAAGTTTGTCTTGTCTATTTCTGTGTTTCTAGAAGAAAAATGTGTTAAAATCAAGGACTGGATAAATTGGGATTGGCAATGTCAGATTGGCTTTTAAGATTTACACGATTACGTTGCTGATTAAAATAAGACTCTTGATTGCAAGGAACAAATGGTGATACTGTAGTCAGGCCTTTCAGTCTGTTATATGAAATGAGACCATCTAAGTCAATGTCTAAATTATGTGTGTTCTGTATATCTAATTTTTCTGAAATTAAGTTTGCTCTAAGAAGGGAGAAGAAACAAATTTTACCTTATAATTAATGCACTATGTTTCTCAGGTGTTTGCTGCAAATAAATACAATGTACAAATAAGCACACTTTTAACCCATATAGGATTCATAGAATACAGGCAAGAGAACTTCTGAAGGACAAATAATAGCTTTACCAGCAGGATCTCATAAACTGGAGTATACTCTGAGTGGACATAAAATTTGTTCATTCTTTTGTCGAATGATGGTGGCATTTAACACATTTGAAAGGGAAAGCTAGGCTCCTCAGTAACAGTAAGTTTATTTTGCTTTCAGTAAGTGCATAAAATTACCATCAGCAGAAATTAGGCACCCATGCATGACAGCAGAATTTAGCCCATACTGCACTTTCTGTCACCATTTTAGCATTGTTCAGAAGATACTCTTTTTGCTCTGCTCATCTTTGATTCAAAATTGCTTTTTTCTTAAAGCAAAATTACATTTCTGGAAAAATTTAATGTAAGAAAGAGGTCTCTCTGCCTTAAAGAAATAATTTACTTCACTATGTCAGATTTCTATGAGGCTAGAAGTCCATATTTTTTGGTGGATATGTAATGTATACTTTTCAGTGAGGATGTGAGTTGCTTCTCTGCATATGTCTCACCATGCTGAAAATGAGCAGTGGTCTGACTTGAAAAATGTCATCTTTCGGTTTTAGCTAATCTTTTTGCATCCTCCTTTTTATATTTAAAGAAAAAGAAATACATTTTTTCTTTTATTTCTCTAGAAAATGGGTCCATAGCCCATGTTTCACCATGCTAATCAACAACTGGTCAGAGGAGTGTTTGCAGATGTGGCCCATCCTGCAGAGCCACAGCTCTTTTTTCCACTGCACAAAATGGAAGTCAGAAAGCTTCTGCATCTGCGAGATGCTGCGTCCCTGCAGCCCTCCCCAGCTCTGCAGTCCAGTGCAGTCCATTAACTTGGTATGCTGATGCTACGCATGCACATCTCTGCAAGAACTACCACCCTTATAAACAGCACGAGAGGTCTTTGGACTAATGATGAGTGATCTTTAAGACTTACCATTGCTTTACATAATGGTTATTGTACCTCGATGAGGCAGAAAGGAATAGTAACTATTGGTCAGTAAATACTTTGCACTTTCATGATCTGAGCAATTTTTAAAGTCTAACTCTGTTTAGAGAAGACTAAAAATGGATGCGAGGCTGTATTCAAATCACTGAGATGCTTTGGTGCCTAAGCTTCCCATTAGTACGATCGTGAATGCTTTTGATAAGCATACAGTTCCCATGTGGGTGTGTGTACTTTTACGTAGTCTCACTCAAGGATAGACTATAAAAGCTGCAGAGCCTCTATAGGCCCAGCAGTCCTCCCACTGGCAAAATTCGTGTTTACTTCAGTATAAGCAGGAATATACCATACATTTGTGCAATCAGATGAGTACAGAACTACTTGATTAAGTTCATAAGGTTTGCATGTTAAACGATTCCTTAATTTGAAAGATGCAAAACAATCAAAGTTAATTGTGTCAGTGTCTGGTGTTTTAGGCCTTTGAAATATGAAAATTTTATCTCACAACCTCTTATCTAAGTAATAGTTGTAACTGCTATAATGTACTCTAGAGATGGACAACTACTTGTCTAGTGAAGCAGGAGAGGACCTAAGCACAGATATAAATGCAAGTCATCTTTTTTCTGATAATCTGACAAAGTAAAGCATGTTGCAAATCTTTGAGTAATCTTGATTTTTTTTAAGATGTTTTATCTTTATGATTTCTTCTGTAAGGTATCCACTTTTGACTGTAGCCTCTCTGAGTTTCCTTTATTATTTATGAATATCAGTGAGTAGTTGAGAGTATCTCCCAGGAGGAGTGGAAAGGATAAATAGTCTAACATTTGAAATACATCTTTCACATTCAGGATTTCAGTGGGTGACCACAGCAGGTGAACAGCATGGTTAATGTTGTATGCAGGATGGTATGCAGGATGTTTTCAACACCTGAGCTCTCATAAGCTCTCATGGGAGGCAGCGTTATGCTACAACAGGTAACATAGGTCCTGCTGAACTTCTGCTAGGGGAAAGTCACGTTGCCTCACAAAATGGCACTGGCTGGGAATTCTATGGCGGAGAAAAAATACAGGCTCCTGACCTATAATGCCTGATACTTCTCAGCCCAAGATCTCATCTAGTCTTTATAGTAAAAACCATGAAATTTCCTTTATGATAACTAGAAGCTTGACGCTGCACATGAGCCCAGGTCTGAATGACTTCTGCTGCAAGAGGTTTATTGCAAGTAGGAATCTGAAAATTCTCTCTCAGGAATATCCGAAACACTTCAGTTTGCCTGTATTTCCCTTCTGAAAATGTCATGATTTTTATCCTTCTGGATATGGTTCTGGATTTTGGCAGTCTTACTAATCTATTTAAATATTGTCCTTGGAGACTTAAAACTAAAGTGTGGGTCTACTCCAAAGCCTTCTAAGGTTAGTGCAAGTCTTTCCATTAATGACGATGGACTTCAGATCAGGGCCTAAAATTATTATTATTTCTAATTACTTTTTTTTTTCTTAAAGACCATTTTCAAGCAAAACACTCTGGCTTGTGCAAAATTTCAAGTATATATAAGAGTTTTTAAATCCTGCAGGTACTCATTGTACTTACTTTATTGTTCTTTCATTTTGGTTCAAAGATTTCGTGAACTAATAGAGTTGTACATGGAAGAAAAGGTTTGATGTAGTTCTCTGTGTGTATAAACATGAATTTCTGCATATACTAGTAGGCTTAAAGATCAAGCAGTACTTTTTGCAGTGTCTTTTGAATTCTCTCAGTACCAGTAGTACAAAAGTGTTGACACCTGAGATTGTTGGCAGAGAAGGGAAATAAGATAAATTTCAAAATACACTTTAATAGTTTAACTATAAAAGTCCACAGAGCTATATATTATTTGTAATTGAAAAGAGGTATAAACAGGTTTAGTTTTGGAAAAGAAATAATTTTATATTCTCTATTCCTTACAAAAGGGCCTATTTTTAATAACTGAAACTGAAGCAAATTAGATTCTGATGTTTTGAATCAGTATTTTAGCGCTTTTTTTTTTTTTTTTTTTTGTCTGATGACTTTGAGCAACAAAATTGCTTTTTAAAAACAGATGCATAATCAAAGCTTTTTGTTAAGGAAGAATTTATGTTAATGGCATTGATGTTATTGTTTTTCTAGATGAACAAGGACTTTGTGACAGAGGATAAAAGTTTCACAGAGTTTCAGTAGGAACAGGAAATAATGCATAGAGTTTTTAAAAGTCTAGTCAAATTTTAATGTTGAATATAAAATAAAACAACAATTGAGGTTTCATTAAATGGTGTTATGGACTGTTATCTAATAACAATTCATCTTCATAATGAACATTTAGATTTAGTTAATCTAGCCTTTTAATAGAGTACATATGAGCAAAGACAATTGACTATGAAGCTTCCATACTGAAAGCGGTAGACAGGATTACTACTATTTCCATTATCTCTAATTAAAATAGCTGATTATTTAGCAGTCTCTGGAAAAAGAAGTATATTCTTATCTCTGCTTGGCAAATCTCATGATACCTAATCAATAGATAGGAAAACTGATGCACATATATGTGATGTACTCAGAGGAAATTTGTGGCAGAACTCTCAACAACTCTGAGAAACTTTTCCAGGGAATCCCACATGTTCTGACAAGGAGAGAGCAATAGTTGACCATTATAGTTCATCTCTATAGGTAAAGCATTGTGAAAAGATGTTTAGAACTCTTCAGATTTCCCAAAAATATCTTTTACAATTAAGTAAAAATTTGTTTTCTTACTAAAATAGATGTGCTTGTGTCATTCCACAGGGCATTCTTTACACTGACTGCCTATGAAGTTGTCAAATGCTTTGAGTAACTTCTTCAAAAAATAAATCCTCTCTGAGTAAAATAACTGGCTACAGTTGTGCCTCAAGATAATGGGACTCTTGCCCACAAATGGACTGAATTAAAAAATATATTATTAATGGCTATTATAAAGTCTAACTTTTAATTTCGTTTCTTTGGATAGTTCACTATAATTTGAAGTCTTTAAATCAAAAGTAGATAGCATTCTAAAAGACCTTATAGCTCAACAATTATCAGTACAAAGTAAGATCTCCTGGGTGATGTTCTTTGGCCTGTGGGATGCACGAAGTTGGACTAGATGATGATAATTGCTCTTTCCAGCTGCCACATCTTTGAATCTAAAGTACCTCTTCCAAAATCCTGAGGGGAGGGAAGAATAGGTGGCCATCAAGGAACAGTGATTTCTATTAATGTAGCCCTCTAGCTACCATTTCTGACAGTAGCTCTCTGTACAGAGATCACCATTCTGCTTTTTTCCATCAAGCAAGGGGGTGATTAAAAACTCATAGCTATACTTATAGAAGGTATATTCCAGATATTGACTTTACCTAAATGAGAGTTAGCATAAGTTACACCCCAATATCATTCTATCTTTTCATTTTACTATACATCCTAAATGTCACTTTGCTAAAAGGAGCAGGCCCATTACTGTTGACTTATTCAGAGGAGTTCATTCTAGTTGCCTTGTGGCTAACTTCAGGTGCATAAGGCATATTTTCCTAACCAATTGCATAGTTTGTGAAATCTTTCTCTCCCTCCTTTACTTCTCTCATCAGAAAAGGATTAAATTCTCTCACCTTGAGAGAAGCTTGTTCTACTCTTTTGTGCAATCATGGGAGATACACATATCATTTAGATATTCTCACAAGTAATCAGGAAGGTAATTGGTAGGTTAGCTGCCACTGCAGATTTCTCAGTATAATCTTCATTCAAAAACCAGTGACTTTCTGACCTCTGCAGGATTAATACCATCCAAAATCCACCTAGGAACTCTCTCAGTCTTCATGTAGTGGTTTCTCAGATTTCAATCATTCTCCAGTGCATGTCTCCACCTTCCCTTTTTAAATTTCTCACATTGCTGTGGATCAAGTATCCCAACAAATATTCCAGTCAAGAGGGGAATTATTTTAGGTGCTGGGACCACATGAAGTTCTAGACTGGTAACCCTGCCATAAAGCTTTGGTGTACATTTGCTGTCCTGCCATTGGTGGCTTCAGCTCTTATGCAATGTTACAGATTGGTATGTGGCTACATTTCTGATTCTTGCTCTGTGTATATTAATTTTAGTTAGGGAGATGTAATTTATGATTATGATAAAATTTATGAATACATTTATACTTAGACATTATAATTTAATTTATGATGTATAATTAAACTGATCTGCAGCCTGTTACCTGCTACCAGCCCCTTTTATCCTCCCTCCTCTCTATTTCCCCAGAATTGTTCCTCCCCAGCCTGCTTTGATCCCTCCCTTTCCACTTCTGTGTCCCTTCCCCTAAACATCCCATAATAAGTTTTGTACAATCCTCAAATTCTCTCTGCTCCATACCAAAATTGTCTTCCTCCCTGCATCTCATCAAAAGTCCTATATCCCATAAACAAAAATTTCTCTTCATTTGCATAGCATCCTGGAAAGAGAGTTTCTTTTGTTGAGTCATCCTGGTGGGTTTCACACTAGGGACTACTGTTGTCCTCCATTGGATGGGCTGTAGGGTGGCCACTGGGTGCAGGTGTAGTCCATTCTCCACTGATTAGCTTACTAAGGTTCTTCCGCCAGTTGTTGTTTCCCTGACCCTTCCAGGCTCTTTGTGTTTAATTCAATTAGCCTTTAGTTAGATAACTTAACATGGGGTACATTTAATTTAGTATTCTGGACATAAACTGAGGGTTCTGCTGTGGCATTAGCAATGGTGGTACAGGAGGAATGGAATAAGCAGTGGGAAAGGTTTATTCTGTAGCGGTAAAGCAGTATTGGTGTTGTTTCTTATCCCACAGCAACAGGGACTGAAGCAACTGCCAAGGGGCACCTTGTGCCCCTTTCTGGCAGCCGAAGTAGAGAGACAAACAACTTGCAGTTTGATTCCTTGTTTCTGGCAGCTCAGAAAAGGCAAATGCTACAGGAGCACTGTGGAAGACTGCTTTATGAAAAGGCACAATCAGACATTGTTCACCCATGGCAGACATGGGAGGTATGTACTTACATACAAGTAAAAATACATCAGTAAAAAGTGCCTAGAAATGGTCCTGTGCAGTCTGCTGGTTAACTTAATCCATTCTTAAAAATGGATTGACCATACTGCAGTATTTCTTTATTAACTCCTTGACCATACTATAAAGTTGGAATGAATTTGCTGTTATCCTACTTTGGTGGAACAGTGAAAACAGTCTCATTTTGCAAGTAAGTTAGCTGGGTTTGAATAACTGCTGGTTGATAGTTTGGAAACATGCCAGTTGTTTTTAGATTATTTTGTCAAGGCAAAAAACAAACAATCTCAAGCAATATATCTTTTGGTTGTTCCCCAGACAATATTGCTAGTAGGCTTCCATTCAGAACACGGGTATCAGTCTCTCAGAGTACAAATGCTGTCTTCTCAAAGGTACATTCATTTCACTTTTTTCTCTTGTGGTGATCCACAAATAGCTTCAGCTCTTTTCAAGGGAAGTAGGATGAACATATCAGCTCTGGAAGTAAAATGCTAGAGATTCAGTCCTTGCCTTGTTTTTTCAGCAAGGAAGACAAGAAAAATCTCTTTTGCCAGGAGATAAGTGAAGAGGTGCAGATGGGTGACTGCTCAGTTGACAGGTGAAATGCAGTGGAGGTTCTGCTCAGCCAGTAGTTGAAGAAATGGCCACGGTGATTTAAGGTGTAACTGTCTTTGCAGTGATTTGTCACTGCCCTCCATTGAATCCTGCAGAGTAGAGGGTATGAGCTACAGTGTAAAGTAAGTTAGAGCTTACCTTGAACTGTCACTACTTAAATTAACCCTGTTGATTTTGCACGGAAATAGATAAGGAGTGTTAATCTGAGCCATTCTACTAACTCAGCTGAAGGGAACAACAGGCTGCTTGGAAGGTGTAAGGTTTTAAATCTCTGAGGTGGAATCCACAGTGACAGTTTCAGCATTCCTTAGATAAATCCAGGTGATTTAGAAACACTTGTCAATAAAATCAAGCTTTCTAGCTTGCAGTGCTCACTTTCAAACAGATATGAGACAGACGTAACCTGGGAAAATCTACGTAAGTAACAACTGAAATTAAGTCTGTGTCAGATGTGTTAGCTCCCCATTAGGGATATAAATGAATTCCTAGCACTAGTCAGAGGGTGCCTAGCGAAAGAGTTCTTTTGCAAAATGCAGTCTTGGCAATAAGCAAAATACTCTGTGGAAATGCCTCTGCGTTTGAAATCTGGTTTTACAAAGTTAAATCAGAATGGAGTATTCAGTAAGTTTGGATGTGACGTTTGGAAGTTCCATTTGACGTCAAAATAGAAATGGAGTGTTACAATCACCCTGAAACAATTTTCTTTTTCCCACTATGAAAATATATTCAAAACAGAAATTCACAGATTTTTTTTAGAATTAAAAAAAAATGTTTATCAGACAGCTTTGTTTTAATTAGAGGAAACTGTGGATTGTTTATATGCCATGCAAGTGAGAAATGCATTTGGTGCATACTGACATCCCTGTGATCAAAGCTTCCCATGACAACCATCTTCCATTGTAACCATTGCACTTCATAAGCACTGGACAGCATTAACAGAGGAAGTCAAAATGAGTACTAACCTCGGAAAGAAATTTCAGTCTTAGTTCCCTCGAATGGTCTCTTGACATTAAGATAAGCTCTTTGAATACAAACAAATGATAGGCAGGCAGAAGGAAATAGGTTATTCGTATTTCTGTTTTTAAATGTAAGACACTTGTGAACTTAACTTTCTGGAGCTTAAGAGGCACTTACATGAACATTAATGGAACCTGCAAGGCAATCAGATCCTGCACGGTATCACTTTTGCAACAGAGGACAGGGTTGGGAGTCCTAAGTAAGTAGAAATGTCATTTCAGTGCAGAGAAACAAATCCATTCTCATCTGAAGTGTAATGGAAAGTCATTGATGTTAAGTTCCTGAATGCATGCAAAGAGCACACAGTGAACACTGATTTCAAAGAGCTGCCATGGATTCGCAGTGTACTTAGTGGCAGGAGATGAAAACACACTCAAACCCCAATCACACTCTTCTGTACTTTACAGCGCCTTATGCTAACCTCTGAAAAGAATATTGCTATGCAGCAGCAGCTAGAACATGAATTTCCTATTGACTTACTTTTTGAGGAAAAAATTGTGGCTGCTGGGTCTTGCTGTGTACAAGAAGCTCAGGGGTTTTTTTACCAGTGAAGTCGTTAGTTGTTTTGGATCTAGTTTAGAGTCTCCCGCTTTAAATATGACAGTTGATATTATCTGAACTACTTCACCAGACAGTCCCAAAGTAAGGTCACTCAGAGATCAGGAAGACATGTCCATAGTGAAGTGTACCTGCTCTGGGAACTTACTTTTGCTTTGGACCAAAGTCTTTAATTGCTTTTGTTATGATTTCTTTTTTTCATTATTATGATCCCTTCTAAAGATTGAGGAAAGATGGTACCTACTTAGGCGGAGCTGGGAGATGTGGTGTGTGTCCAGGGTGTGAGTAATGGCACTGTCAGTGCTTCTGTAGTACATGCTGAACGATTAGTGGTTCACAGACCTCAAACTAAAGTCACATTCGCCAAGTGAATCCTCATGTCTTGAGTTGTATGTGAATGGCCAAGCTGCAGGAGTGAACTCTTGCTCCCCAGAAATGCCGAGTAGCATTTATACTGCTGTTACCGCTGGCTCCGCAGCTCTTTTTCCCTACTCACTGCGCTTTGATATACAGAACTGGTGTGATGGCCTTTTCGGAGAAAGGAGTAAAAGCAATTTTGTCTTGCTGGTTCTTGCTACTGAAAGACAACAACTTCCATCTGACCCACCACAGCCTAGTGGAAGAAAAACTCAATTTCTTCAGTTTTTCAAATCTGTAGCCTTTGGGCTACAAGCAATTGAAGGGCTCACCTAAGAATACTGTTCTCTTTGAACTTTTTGGTTCTGGAAAAACAGCGAGCATATTATCTGAGATGACTTATAGTATTCACCACACCCAAAGAAATTAAACTGATTTATTTATTGAAAAAAGATCATTTCTTGATTTGCAAGATTGGAAATAAGGTTACCTAAATATGTTAGACAAAATAAAAATTTACACCTTGTTATTTGTAGTCTAAGTGAGAGCAAATCAAAAGAAAAAAGACCAACATTTGATTTAAGAACTGTTTTTTTTCCTTAGCCAATCCTGTAGCCCAGGTATCCTGGAAGGAAAAACTGGCAGTGTAGCGCTTTTTGTCTGTCCTCGCTGCGGTAAAATGGCAGCCTACCAAAAAGTGTAGATTTGCAAACACAGAGGTGAGCTAGTAGTTCTTCAGTGTACAGGCTGCTGATTTTAAGAGGCTAAGGCTTACTTAAGTAAGCCTTGGGGAGATACTGGCATGGAATGAAAGTTTGAAACCAACCTGTTAATGAGAAAGAGCCCTGGTTTAGAAACGGAAGCAGCTAGCAGTAGTATAGGCACTAAAAAGTCTCTCTGAGATTCATACCTACTTTTTAGGGGGCTCTGCCTCCCTTAGTATTCCCCACAAGAAAGTGTTAAGCAGTATTTCAGAACAACCTGTAAGGGCCGTGCAAGACAGGGAGAGAAGTCAGGCTATCTCCAAGAACTCTAGGTATGGGACAGGAAGCTGGATTTTTGCCTACTTCTCACCCTTTCTGGGATTTTGGTCTCCTTATTACCCAGTTCAGAGTTAATGTGAACTTTATCAATGTCACTCAAGCTGTGTTGCAGGTGGTGGTGGGGTTTGGGGAGCCTACAGACATTGACAATTCATCCATGAAGTTATGATACCATCTGCTTGACTGAAACCTCACTGGTTCATGCTTTGCTTGAATCTGGAGTAACTAACTGGATCTCCAGTCAAGGAAACTCAAGTGTGGAATTGGGACTGGTTTGAAGGTATGGATGCTAGGGTTTCAAGTTGTGTTACTCGGCAAAACCACTTCCACATCAAGATAACCAAAATGTGCATCTGGAGTCTATGTTCAGCCTTAGATCTGGAGCTAAGCAGGTCAAGAGCCAAGTGGTTCCAGCTACACTTAATGAATCAATGTGGCAGACTAGGCTCAATGTGTCTTTACGTGCTGCCCCCTCTCTCAATAGATATGTTAGAAAGCTTTTCTCAATAATATATTCATACTGAAAAACTCATGAGCATTTTAAGAAAAATCCTAGGAGTTCTCTTAAAAGCTCTTAAGGGATATCAGATGTTTTTTTTTTCTTCCTTATGATTTGTTCTCGCTTGTGCAAAAAGAATAATGTTCATAGCACTGACATAGACTTGCAGTAAATTACTATTGATTTTTATCAAATGGCTCAGCTGCATTTCAGTGTTAAAGCAACCTCTGGAGCCATTTATTGCTTCCCAGAGTGTATTCTGCGTTGATGAGCATTGTGTACTGAGAATGGCACTACTTACATTGTGGAAGGAAATGACTCTGAGCAGCCTGAAAATACAGTCAACATACAGGTTAACTGGATAAAATACTTTGTTCAGTGGCAATTGGTTTGTCTCCTCCACCCACCACCCCACCACAAGTGTCAGAATTTACTGAAAGGCTCTTTAAACGAAAGAAAAAAAGACTCATGAAAAAAATAGGCATGCTGTCATTATATTACAAAAAAGTAGTCTGTTACAATGGTATGGAAGAATCTAGTTAATGCATTCATCTCTAGTATATGTTCCTGGACCATCAGTATATATAGTATCTTCTAGTTTATAGCCTGGTCTAAAGCTGTTCTTCTTTTTTTTCCCCCACTTATTTGTATAGCAAAAAAGAATATTTCTTTCTCCATGTAGCCTTATGTCTACTTGGGTTGCACTTACACACTTAGAAGTGATTTAATTCTAATAATCTGAAATGACAAGTACTGTATAGGTTTTCTGTTGGTATTAATAGGATTAAATCAAAAGTGAGATATATACTGACAGAGAGGCAGGAATTAAGGATCATAAAAATAACATTTGAAATGGTTCTTAAATTGATATAAGCTCAAAAAATTGCAAAGAAAAAAATCTGAGCAGTGGGAACAAAGAATGTATACTGTTCAGCTGTAAAAGAACAGGGTAGGAACAGGTGAAATAAAAATGGCAACGAACAGTTTTATGAGATCTGTTAATACAAAAGAGAAATGCCCTAAAGACTAGAAAGAGGCCAAGGTAATTCTAATATGTGAGAGAGCAGCAGCATGCACAATAAGAATTTTGAGATCCATTAGTTTAACTTCAGCTGTGGGAAAAGCTTAGGAACTTTCCAAAGAGATCAAATGTGGCAACTCCCAAGAAAAGCACAGAAGAGAGACACTGTATGAGCTATGTCCCTTACTCTTTCTTTCTCCTCACTATATGAGGATTTCAGCTAAATGCTCCAAACAAAATCCTTAAAAATTAGACTTTCAAATGTTTCTTAGTAGTTGGAAAATCTGAGTAGAGGGAGGAGGGGAATCCATGTTTGAAATAAATACCTGGGGAAAAAAATCATGTTGTAAATGAAGAACCTATCTTATTGCATTGAGAAATAAGCTGAAGGGCAAAGAGAGCTGGGATCTGGTGAATATGAAAGGAATATATGCTGCTGAGTATTAAATTTCTGTCAACGGTGCACTGTCCTTTTTGTTTATACTCATGAACTGAAAGCATGAGATCTGGATCAACAAATAGTATCTGCAACAATAACTAAGAATGTGTAAATAAGAAACTGTACACTTACGTCCAGGCAAAGCAGAATAACCTCATCATGCAGCATAGGCTGCAGCAGAATTCCTGGGGAAAAAAAACTCTCACCTTGTCGAAAGGTTAATAATTAGGGAGAAGATGCATGAAGATCAACAGAGGAAAAAGGGAGGTTTTCACCCCCATGGGAACTGATGTTGTCTCTAGGGGGATATATGAGAGTCCCCAAATGGTGAACAATAATCCACCTATGTTAACAAAGTGTCAAAACACCTCTAATTCTTGTAGAAAACATACAATTTGTATGAGCTTGACATCTTTCAGTATAGGACAGGGTGGTACTGCACCTTGTGACTACTCTACAGGCTTTAGGGCATTCAGTTCCTGTATTTTCTTTCTGATATTTCAACACAGCCAGTAGAAGAAACTTTATTTGGCACTAAAACAGGAAAAAGAAACAGGACTTACTGTAATTAACAATAATATTTTTTGCCTTTTTTTTAATTCTTGGGCTAGAAGTTTGAAACAAAGAGTTGTGGTATATGCGGGCCTTTTTTTGCTCTATTTTAAGGAAAAACACTTTTTTTTAGCAAGAAAGTGGAAGAATACGGTGTTGATGATCTAGGTTTTGGGTAGGTGGTACTCTGGAGCACATAACTAAGACTTTGCTTTGCACCTGGTAAGACAAAAGGGTTTTGATTGACACGTAAAGTTTTTCAGGAAGCTGTAATCCTCATTAAATGTTCTTTCCCCTAATAAAATTATGATAGCATTCCTTGGGAAAATAAAAAAGAATTCCCTATAGGTTATTGGTTCACACCGTGGAATTTTATTTTTCTGCCACAGATTATCATTTGCTATTTCAAAAAATAATTACTAACATTAAATTGATTTAATTAATAATTTGTATAGAACTCAGTTATATGTGTAGGGCTTATACTGTTCTTTCTGCTAGACTAGTACTATAGGCTGTGAAAAATCCAAACTAAAATTTTATCATGCTGTATAGCTGGGGAATGCATATAATATTCTTTGCTCTCTCAAGAAAGATCTCTATAAATCAACGGAGATGGAATGAGCTTAAATAGCAATAGCTATTCATATAGCTTATTCATATGCTATTCATTTAGCATACTCATATTCCTTCATCCATATAGAGACACTATAGAGGGCTGTAGAATGCAAGAGGTTAAAGTACCTGCAGATGGATGCAGATTAAATTTGGAATATAATCAGACGTTTATGTTAGCACATTTTAATAATAACCTGTCCATTAGCTCAGACAAGGTAACTGACCACAAGCATGGTGCTTATCCTTGTAATGAAAAGAAAATGGTTCAGCTGTACTACTTGCTGCAAACTATTGCACCGTGTTTGCAGCATCTTTCCACTTCCTAGTTCAACAAATTCACAGAGTTGTGAAATATGTAATATTGTTAAAGTTTACTTATATTGAAAAGTAGTCCTGGAACAGTTTTGGAAATAGGATTGTTCCATCTCCCTGGTCTTCTAGACCTGTTCCAACAGCAAATGGAAAAGAAATCACTGATATTAATAGGCATTGATTCAGGGTCACTACTTGAAAATTCCCTCAGTAACTACAACTCTTTGTTACCTCAGCCGCATCAATTTTCTATTTATCAATGTAAAGCGAGAAAAAAAAGCATATGAATGTAGCAGATATCAGTCCAAAAACTCTGATGAATTTTGCTGCATTTCACTGCCATATGAAATAACTGATTCAAAACCATCTCCTTCTCTTTTATTTGCATTCATTCCAGATCTCATCCATAAATAGAGTCCTTTTTGTGCTGTGATTATGTAAAAAAGGTTTCTACAGGCTTGGGAAGAACAAAGACATATTTGGAAGGACTTCTGTGTCTATATATCTCTACTCATGCAAAATTATTTGCCAATTATTTTCACTGTTTTTTGGAAAACTCTCAATCATTTATTTTTCCAGACAATTTTTAATGTGGATACAGCTTTCTCTGAGTTTTAGTCCACTGCCCTTTTGGAGAAACTTTAAGCTGCAGTACTAAATAATCTGCAATTCAGTACTAAATGAAAAATATTAACAGACCGATTCAATCCAAATATGAAAGTTAATATTGTTCTGTTCATTTATTAATTCAGACCTGCAGCAGTCTGTCAGGAAAGGAAAGCCCATCATCAAAGAACAGTTCATTAAAAAAATTAAAGAGCTTTTAATCTTTCATATTAACCAGAAGTGTGAAGTGAGAGTAGTCTGAGCAATTTTACTTTGAGATGATTTTCTGTCCAAGTAGCACAGTATTTTTCTTCCTACGAAAATATAGCTATTTCAAGCATATAAACCTCCAAGTTATAGCCGCATCACAAAGCAGAGTCTGTCATACGTAACTCCCGGAACTGTAATAGGAGTTATGAGCTTAAGTCCTCCTGTTCCATTTAATATGCATACGCAGAAATCAAACCGGCATGAAAGCAGTAACTGCTTCTGCTAGAGTTATTGAGGTTTATTGTTAATCTTTGCTCTTCAAAAAAACAGTTTTACATTAAAAAGCATTTGCTGCAATCTATCTAGTCAAAAATCCACTTTAAATTTGACAAAATAGGATTTACATGCCACTGTTGGATGTAAGCACCCTAGAGACAGCCTTACAGTATTATCCAGATCGTATTCATTTTGATGATCTATATTTGGCTATTTTATCTGACACACGGTTTGCCCAGCTTCACAAAGTTGCTGTCTGCAGGGTTACATGCAAGATGCTGGTCCCCAAGAGATGTCTCTCTTCATAACCTTGTCACCTCTGAGCTAAATCACACAGTATATGCTCTTCAAGTTTTGTTAGATTGAAATAAGAAATACATGGTGGTTATTTGATATCTTCATATTTGTTAAATATGATACACATATAATGTGTAACTCTTAGCAATCTGATCTGCAGGGGTTTTCTGCTAGTTCTCCAGACAAAGACCTCATTTTCATTCCTTGTAATCTCGACATTCTCATTAAAGTCTATGAAATATGGGGGCAGGGCACTCAGAGTTCAACAGCAGGGCTTTATTCAAACTCTGTGAGACATAACTTAAGCCTTAATGTGCCTAAATCACTAAGAATTGGAGCAAGGCACTTTTTCAATATGCTCAGTGGAAAAAGGAGAAAGTTCATTCAGGCGCTTTGAATTTTTATATGTCGGAATTGGTTCTCGAATGCCCTGTGGGTCATTCCGTGTTTCTAGCACTGTCTTGCTCCAGGTCTTTGGGTCAACTGTGCTCAAAGTGGCAAACGAGCAACTGTGCCTAGTCAAAGCCGTTAAAGGAACAAAACAGTTTGAGTCTTCTTGCTGGCTTTGTGCAAATTTCTGTTCATGATATATGAGTTCATCTAAAACTCTTTGGACACAGAATGAGCAGGGTTATTTTGTTCTTGGCAAAGGTTAGCAAGCACTTTTTACATTAGTAATTTGAATGTGGGTCTGTCCAGTGGTAAGAAGTAGGGAAGAACACAGAAAGTACCACAGAACATAGGTCTTCTCCAAGATATTGACAGACTCAGAGCTGAAAAAAGCATTCTGCAGGGTACGAGATCAAAATGCAGATACAATCTTGTTGAATCATTTGATTGTATCATTGAATGTCTCTCTTCCTGTAGGTTTCACGTGTGTATCAGCTACTAAGTTAGGCAGCCTTTGATCTAGTACAGTGCAGTTATTCCTGCAGCTTGTTGCATGCTGGAGACATAGCACAGCAATACAGCTCATGTCAGCAGTGCTTCAGGACCAAATAACCAAAACAGCATAAACCTGGGGCACATCACAGTATGGTCTTTGTATGCGTGTGCAGAGTTGGTTCTGACTATATATATATACAAATTTTGTAAGTAGCCAAGACCTAAATTACTCATTCACGGCAATGATGGATTTTTGGTTTAGTGTTTTCACAGAATGCATGTTTATAATATTTTTGCTGATACTGTCCAAGAAAGAAAACCAGTTGAAAAGAAAATAAAACCTAAAATTATTTTTGGCTTGTATCTCAATGTTCATGAACTATAATATAGTTGGTATGGTAACACCAAATCAAAGATATTAAAGGAAGCCACTGCAAAAAGTTGCCATCCATCAATTTTAGAGTCAAGCTAAG
This sequence comes from Dromaius novaehollandiae, assembly GCF_036370855.1. NCBI lineage: Eukaryota > Metazoa > Chordata > Aves > Casuariiformes > Dromaiidae > Dromaius > Dromaius novaehollandiae. The sequence continues at coordinate 13,241,375 of NC_088108.1, forward strand.
GCAACTTCCATTGGCAACAATATTAAAATAGAGATTCTGTATTTTTGAGTGGGAAATATTTGTTGCAGCTTTCACTGTGACAGCATTTGTAGCTGCAAACTGTATAATTTGAAGACTCATTCTGTTTTGTTCTCTGCGTAGTTTACACGTAATATAATTTTGAAGTAAGAATGACTCCAGTATAACCCACACAGCTCCTATTACAGCCATTGTCACTCCTTGTATCCTGGACTGTATACCTTTTATTAACTTAGATCAAAGGATTATTTGCTTGTTAGTGACTCATCTTAGTAGATGAACTTTTTAAATCAAGTTACTGTAGTTCCAACAAAACACTCAGGCTCTGAGATTTTATTTTCTTTGTTTGCTTTCCAAGGACAAGCCAGAACCAAAAGGTTTATAACTAAACAAACAGGGAATAGCATACACCATACAATATAAGGTCATCTCTTTACTGAAGCTTACTGGTGATGCTGTGAGCACAAAATGTGAAGGGTTTATTTGCAGCACCAGAGTTGTAAGGTAAAAGTACTGGTTGCCATGATAATTGCCTTGCAGATGAGGAGGAGGGATTTTAGAGATAGGAAGAGGCTTACAGCTGAGTGTTTGCTCCTGGTTTGCTAGGTGCTGCTCAGAAGAGGGTGCAGCATGCTCAGGACCAGATGCTATGCTGCTTTAAGCAGGGGGAGTGTAGTCTGGGCACTCTGCAGCTTTGCCCTGCTAACCTGGTGCCTGGTGTTAACTCGACAGTCTTGGGATGACTCTGGATAGCCCCAGGGAATCTTCAGACCAGCAGCGGATTTGCTATATTGGTGACCCAAAAGGCAATTTATTTATTTCTATATTGGTTTCAACTCCAGAGATCTCCAATATCCTGGGAGTTTTAATATAATGTTTGTGCACTTTGAGCCATCTTTGGGATTCTTTCTGCCTTGCGAGATTGGAGATAAAACCAGAACAAGCAAACTATAGTGTAGAGCAGGATATATCTCAGTTATTCCTAAATGGAGATGTTCTCCTGCTATCTGAACCTAAAATCTTTATGTCCAAACTTAAACTGAATGAAATTCTGACCCAGTTTGCTTTCCACAGGGGGAATGTAGGGGCTTATAACCTCCCTGGTTTATTTTGGGTTAATTGCATTCTTATTTCACTCTCTCACCTCAGATGTGTTCATTCAGGGCTTCCTTTTCCTCCCCCAGCTTCTCAGAGCACCCTCTCTCTACTTGTAATTAACCCTTTAATTCTTCATGTTATTTTTCATCCCTGTATTTGTAATCCTCATTTTGCTTTCTTCTGCACCTCTACGTAACCTGTCTTCTCAAAGTAAAATGAAGAGGTGCTGAAAATTAGATCAGACATTACATTTTCTCAGTGTTATTACCTGTTTCGCATTTGAATTTACTGGATGTCATCTTGAACATTACAATGAATGGAGGCTGGAAAGTCAAAGATGAAAAAGAGATGAGAATCTGGAATATTGTCCCTTTGTAACTGCCTGGTGTTAAGAGATGTAACTGGAGAGCTCTATAAGACAACTCCTGGAAACCACGTTTTCCAATGCCAGAAGCATCTTGGCTAAGGCAGTGTTTCTGGACTGTCAAACACTATCCACTTAAAGAAAGATGTGTCCTGGTGGTCTAGGAGATGGTAAGTTAGTAGAGGGTCTAGACTAATGTGGAAATATTGGTTTGGCTTAATAAAGAAAAGACTTAAGACAGGAGATTTTTCTGTAGGGGACTACATAAGACATATAGTGAAGCTATTTGTCGTGTTCACTGGGATAGGACAAGGAGAACTGAGCTTCAGCTGCAGCAAGAGATTTGTGGTAGTAGGAGAAGGTTTCTGATTATTAGGGCTGAAATGAGAGACTAGAATCTCAATCACTGGTCTCTTGAAAACAGCTTACACAGTATCTCCCAGGAATGACATAGCTGACTGTGCCTGAAGGACAGAGGCCTGAATTAGAGTACTTTTCAAGGCCTCTTGCAACTTCACTTTTGAAGACTTCTATATTGCTAGAAAATCTTGTAGGCACTCATAGGCCTCTGTTTGCTTAATGGTTGGCCCGAACATTAATCTTATATCAAGAATGTTAATTCTCTCATAAGAAAAGATCAGTGTGATGTGTAACTGAATGAGAAATTCTCACTTCATGCTGGTAATGATATTACTTGATTACTCTTTGCCATGGGTTCAGAAGTGTCACTTTTGAACTGCTACTTATTACAGCTATATTGCAGCCAATTCATTGTCTGCTATACCTATTGTACTAACCTGCTAGGTCATAATCATTCATGCACTGAAGTCAAAGGAGTCATCTAACTAATTGTGCAATAACAGAAGCTGACACTGCGTGTTTCCAAGTTTTATGGCAGTAGAAGGTGACTGCATCTGTTTATTAGTAACATTAAATGGGTTATGACCTTTAAGCTAGCACAGACAAATACCTTGTGCTATTGAACTCAATAGGGAGTTTAGTAGAAGTGCTAAGATCTACCCAAAAAATAAAGATGAAAAGTATGTATCTAAAGTTAGGTGCGCAGGTGCACAATGAGACAGTCTATCTGCTCAAGGCACCTGAAAAAGATTCTCCACTTCCCCCCTGCCCCCGAGGTGCTTTGATTTCTCAGATTTGATTGGAGCCTGTGGAAGATACGGGTTCCTAGAAATATTTTAAAGGCCTTTATTTAGGTCACCAGTGAAGTGTAAGACCCTAATTTTAATCACCTTACTCAGAAAATTTCAGTGAAAGTTCAACTGAAAATCAATCTACTTACCCAGTTTCTGCAGAAAAGCTCTATTTTTTCATAGATAGCCCATAAGAAATTAATAATTTGCATTTTGTGTAGTCTTCGCCTTTCAGTAGTGATCTGACTAAGCATTTTCATCTTTCTCTATGAGGAGAATGGAATTTAATAAATATATTTATATTTTTGTATATGCATTTATTTATTATATAAATTATACTAAATACATGTTGTGTTGTTAACAAAGAACAATATGTCAAAACCTATCATTGATATACTTTTAATTTTTTGATTAAAAGGATTTATGTGATTAACATCAAACTAGTATTTCTTTCCTCTTCATTCTTCATTTTGTTTCATTTCGTCTTTAAACCGAAAGATCAACATGTAGATTTATGTCTATCTAAGGCTGTGCTATTATTATATGTGTGAATCCAGATGACTCTTTCTCTACCTGTATAGGAGTATGGTGTTGAGTTGAGCTTGTTACCTAACTATGTCTAGTTAAAAGTAAAAGTTTTTTCCTGGAAAATGTCAGTGTTACCAAAGTGTTCTGTAGTGATTCAGTCTAAATTGGAGTGAATCATTATATCAAAGTGACACAACACTTTTTGTTTCTAAGTTATTCAAAACAAAAGCAGGCTTCATAGCTTCATTTTCTAATCTTATGCATTATAGGGGTTGCCAATGAGGACCCTGTATCTGCAGTGTTAGACGGGGCAGAGGAATTACTCTAGGTGTATCATAAAAATACAGTCTCACCAAGAAACCCAGCTTCTGGGATGCAATGGGATGTCATGCAACCTATCTGGGAATGGATCAAAGTCTCCAAGGGGTATTTATTTTTGGAGATTTTTTTTTTCCCCACAGTCACCTCTAATGGTAACTTTTCTCTGTTTTTTAGGATGAAAACACATGTTGCAATGTATAGACTAGGGGAAATTCTAGAATTTGTCAAATTAATTTCTATCCCATTTAAAACAGAGAAGCTTATGAAAATGAGACAGAACATGGCCATGCACCATGGAGTGATATACCTTTGTGAAGCTGTTATCGCTTTACCTCAGAATAGGAAATATCTGCCAGCTGCAATGTCTCCAAACTCAGACTTTTTCACTGGCACAAATGCTAGGCACAGTACTGCTGGCTTTAATGCCAGTACCAGTCATCCCATTCACGTTATTTGTTCAGACTGAGGTACATCATTGGCTGTGTGGAAAGCATGTGGTGATAGTAGAGTAATTAAATATTTTACAAATGTCTTTGCTAAAGCGTGTGGGTTCCTCCTCACATCAAAGCAATTCCAAGGGCAGAGGAGAGGAGTTGGGAGCTGCGTACCAATATTCCTCATTACACATTATTCCTGAGTCCCTGAAACATAACAAAGAATCAGCAAGAGTCACATATTGCATTAGCAGCAGATTGCAGTTTCAACTGTAGACTGCAGGACATGGAGTAAAGCAATTATTTGTTATTGACATTCTTAAGGGTAAAAAATTATACTCACTAATTCTGAAACCAAGCTGAAAACTCATGCACAATGTTGCTCAGGCACAATGTTGCTCAGGATAGTATCAACACTGTGTGAAAATAACAGAACAGCATTTGGAAAAGCAGAGACTAATTAAAGGCAGCCCATGAAGTCTCAGAAAAGGCAGACTACACTTCAGTGAGCTTTTGAAGCTATCTGAGGAGAGCATGGCCATGCTAGATGTGCACATTGTGTTCTTACTTGTAGATTAAGAAAAAGCAAAGTGACAGGACTCCTCATCAGCTGCCGCCTTTGGATTTGGCCCTGAGTAATGAGAGCGATACAGAGTGTTGCCAAAACCTCAAGCTGTATGAGGAGAAAATAAATGGATTAGGATGTAAAAACATAAGTTTGGCTGCCTACCATGCACAGAGCTGTGGGACAGAAAGTAAAATAAAGATATTCAGTATGATAAATGATGGTGAGATTTTTGACATGGGAGAGCATGTCCTGCTAGAAAGTAGTACTCAGAGGATGGGTGCAGGTGGGAGAGGTTGTGTATCCCACTAACAAACCTCATCCCATCCCAGTGCATTACACAGGACAAGATTATTAAAAAACAGTAATTATGTCCTGAGTATTTCTTTGGAGACTCAAAAGAACGTAGTGTCTGCTGGTAGCTCATGTCTTCATTTAACGCTATTCTCTGGACTAGCACTTTTATATTATTCATCATTGTTATTGTGCTGGGTTTCACTTCGCACAATAAGGAAGATCATCTCTTCTTGGTAAGGTGGTCTATAACTTACAAATAAATGTCAATCTCCTTTCTCTACATGTGAGTGGATGATAGGTCCAGGTGACATCCTGTGGGATTTTCAATATTTCTAATAAGGGAAAGTACTCAGATTTCCTTGATTTTGAATTTTAGGTTTGTATGACTGCTGACATTTTTCACAGCATGACTTGGTGTTGAGTTGTACCTTTAGAAATACCTGAAGAGTGTTGTGTAATCCCCAGGGCCTTAGGCAGGCCCACACAGGACATGTCCATGAACACATGGACAGTAGTTAAGGCCAGTCCAGATGCCCAGACAAGGGCATTAGCTATGAGACTCTTTGTGCAGGATGTCCAGCAGGGGAAGAGATGTGGATCACAGAGAAAAGCAGTGTTTTAGCACCTCCCCAGGGCTGCTCCACCAGTGTGCACTTGGTCTGTGATACCTCACCTCCTCCAAGACAAGTATAACCATGGGAGGGTTTAGTCTTTCCTACCGCAGCCTATGCAAACTGCCGGCCCACGTGCTGGCCGGCATTCCCCCGTCCGCCAGACAAACATAAACCTCCTCCTTGTCAGATGGTACCCCTGTGGCCTATCAAACTTGTACTGAAAGGGTAACATTTTGTAAGTGAAGAACAGAGTGAAAACTAGGAGAAGCAAATGTCAACTGGCAAATAAAAGTGGAAACACCTGTTTGCCAGAAAGGAACAGCTGTATGTGTGCAGCTGCTGCTCCCGCTCCACAAACACTGCATCCTCGTTGCTTTACTTAAGGTTGAACAGGTTCTCCGTAGGCCTGTGAGATTTATTTGATGCTATTTAGAAAAGGAGGCTCCTCCACCTTGTGGATTTACTCAGCTGTAATCAGAAGTTCTATGGCAAATAGCAGGCATATAAAAGTTGTATCTGTTTTTAATTTTGTTTCTTCTGGAGAGAGGAGTTTTGAATGCAGAGTGTTCTTATTACTGATCCTTAAAATAAACTGTGGATGACTTTCAGAGAAGGATATGAGGCCCAGATTTTACTTTTAATTATCTTCTGCCTCCATGTAGTCTGTTACCTGGCCCTGTAAGAAATCTCATTCGTGGAGGAGCTACTTAAAGCAAATCTACATATGAGCTTCATTTTTAGAGTTTGATTTTTTTTTTTTCCTGACAGGTAAGTTTTCTTTCAGAAAATGCAGTTTTATCACAATTTAAGTGTATTACAGGTTATTTCCATAACAACTTTGATTTCAATAGCTTCATGGAAATTAAGCTTACATCTTTCCTACGTGCAGGAAAAGCTCCATTCCTCAGTCGTATGTAGGCACCTCCTGCTGAAGATCTCTCAGCTTACGGTATTATTCTGAGCAACAGCTAAGCACCGCCAAACTCTATTGCATTGAATCATGAAGTATAAAAAGTGTGCAAATTGGATATATGTTTTGCAGAGATATGTGAGCTTAAAGTAATTAGCCAGCAAACCAAGCGTAGATGCCTAGCCATGTAGTAAACTGTGTAGAACAGCCTGGCCAAAAATAAATTAGCCGCTGATGAACTCAGGGCCAGCCCTGCTAGGCTGACACCTGGACGCAGGCTAGCCTATAGACTAGCGTGTGTGCTCCAGCCTGCCAGTGCAGTCAGGTTATTTTGCTTGGGGTGTAGACATATTTTATGCTAACTGTAAGTAATTAGCTTAAATATAAGTTAAATATGGTAAAATTCAGAGAGCTGAAATGGTTAGATTATCAATTAATTTAGCCACAAGATACCTAAAGATAACTGGAAGTTGGGAACATATGGGGCAATAAGATTAGGCCGTTCAGTTCATATGAAATTCAGCATTGATATATCCTGCTCTGGAAAAGTTAAAAAATTAAATGTAGGAGGCATTTTTTTTAAAAAAAAAAGGGTCAATTCCCTATTACAATGGTAAAGAACAGAGTGATCTGTTGTAAAATATATTGTTGGCAGTGCTTTTTTCCATTTGTGTCTGCCAAGTTTTATGACAGTATACATAAAACCAACTGTAAAAGAATCTTATAATTAGAATACTCATCATCTTGCATTAAAAATTGGTACAAAAAAATTAAATCCCTTTAGTGGATGGCACTTAACTCCAGTTGGCAGTAGGCTCAGTCGTACATGCTTTACTCATAGCTTTAATGCCAGTGACGTCCGTGACTTTTGTACAAGGCCAGCAGGATTTGTCCTGAGTCATGTTCACTCAGAGGGAATAGGCATAAAGAAAACTACCTTTAAGCAAAACTATAATATAAGCCCAGAAAAATCTCTGCATTTCCTCTTAACGAGAAGCATCATTTTTTTCCTATGAAAAAATCACATGCAAAGAGCCTCTCATATGTCTATGTTTTGGGTGTGTTAAAACACAGTGAACCCTAGCCTCCTTCTTCCCCTTTATACCGTTTTGAACGCGTTTGTGTGCAGCTCTCCCTCGGCACGTGCTGCTGCCGCAGAGCGGAGCGGTCTGCCCGAGCCCCACTGCTTCAGGCAGAGCCAGAGCTCAGTGTCGTGCTACGGCAATTTGCCCCATGAAAATGTCCTTCTCTGAAATCCTGCGAGTCCAACTGATTGAGGGCACGGTGTGCTTTTTGGACTGTGCTCAGCACCAAGGAAAAAAACCCTGCTCCATGGCCCCTGCTGGGTGATAGTCAGATAATAGGAAGAAGGGGAAGAAAAAGTGACAGGAAAAAAGGCAGAGAAATTTCCTCTGTTATACCAGGGCGACTCCAGTGCGCTGTGCTACGGGCTGGCCGCGGCTGACCAAGTGCATCCCTGGCAATGAAGACCTCCTTGCCAGCTGCCCGTACCTTCGCTGGCGACGCAGCACCTTTAGTCAGATACCCCTGGAGGGCTCCTGGAGCTTGTGGCCCGCAGCACGATCTGCCATGCTGCTCACCGGCAGCCCGGGGGCTCTGCGGCCGGCCGGGGCCCAGGCTCGCGCTGAGGCCGGCCCCCTCGCGCGGTCCTTGCCGCCCGGCTCTGTGGGGACTCTTCCTCCATGTCACCTGCTTGAAAGGCTTCATAGGCAGATTTAGGGTCACTTTCCTTTTTCACTTCACTATAAAAGTCAGCAAAAAGATCTGGTCTCAGCCTTGCATCTTCCTGCATCAGCAGCGATATTTTTAACATTGTGTGTTGAGGGTGCCTCTGTATTCCCTTCTGCTCTTGCTTGTCTCTGATTTCTTTAGGCTCGCTTTGCATTCAGTACTACATTTGCTGTGCTATTTGTTTACCATTTCAATAAAAGCTGAAGAAACTTAAACCGTTACAATTAACAACATGTATTGTTTCTCTAAGAAAATTCTTGTAATTAGTATGTTAATTCCCCACAAATATGACCAAAGCTATATTAGCAACCAGTATTACCATATGCTTCTGGGAAGAAAATAATTTACAAATTATTTAAGAGTCTTCTGGGAAAGGAGACGAGAAGATCTGATTTAAGACAGTGTGATGTCTTGAGAAAATTACACTCTGTCCCTGTCATATTTTTATCTATTATGGTGCTGTCTGCTTATGCATTTCCATTTGAAGACTGTTATAATTTATCACGCAACTAGAGATCTTCTCAATTATGGTTAGTTATGTATCAGCAAGCAGAACACACGAGTCTGTGGATTGCGTGGCAGAAAGCTAGCCACAAGCTGTAGTCTGGAGCTGGTCCTGTCAGATCTCCTTGTACCTCATTATTGAACACTTTGACATCAAATTTTTGAGGGGGGAGGAGGGAATTTGAACAATAATTATGTGATTTTTAGAAGAATCATTGTGCTGTATTCTCTCTGTACTTCTGTATATCACAGCCCAGTCCAAATTTTCTCTCATTACTGGAGGTTAAAAGCTTCAGGATCTCTCCAAAGAGAGGACCATCCTCTATGAGGGCAAGTATAAATGTCCTTCTGGGCTTCTGCAGCCCAGAAGACTGTAGATCTCTTCTGCTGATTCAGCCTCTTGTGATGATTATTCCCCCTCTTCTCACCCTGGAAACACACATTTCTTTCTAAACTATGGAGTGTAAAAAGAAGTGCAGTGATGCCATATGTTGGTGATTCTGTGTGGAAGGAGATAGGCAAATTTTAGCTTAATTTAAAAGAAAGAGGCCCTTTCTAGGCGTTTAGGCCCTTCCAAGTCTATGAAGTTCTCTTAAAACTGAAAAAAGAAACAGAGGTTAGCTAGACCAGCATGTAACTGTTTTCCAGCTGTCTCAAGATTTCTCCATTGTTTCAAGCCTTTTCAGTTCCTCTGCTTTATTATATAAAGCAAATGCAAAAATGCTCTGTATTTCATCCTTTTTTTTTAACCATCAAGAATCCTTTCTGCCCCAGTTGTCCCTGTTTCAGGTCTCCATGCTCCATCTCATTCATCCACCTCTACCATCTCTGGGCGCGTTCTTCTCTCTGTCACGGTATATATAATAAGTGCTCTGTCTCCAGTACGCCTGTCTGTATTCAGATATAAAATACGGCAACTTTCAGTCTTGCTTTATAACTCCAGCCTAATGGGCAAGTGGCCCTAGCTGTCTGGCTAAGGAAGCCTAGAGGAGCTGGTTAGGCAGACTCTAAATATATAGAGTACCCTCTAGCTGTGTCTACAGTTATAGGTTTTTGTTTCATATAGGTATATGCTGAGGAATTTCTCACAGAGACTAACCAGAGAGAAGGCTGAAAATCTACTCTGAAAGAACATATATTTTTGAGAAAACAGCATCAGCCCTTAAAAAATAGTCTGCAACCATGTTATGTTTTCCTTGCATGGCTACTCAAGTGGAATATTTTCTAGCTTTTGTTTCTGTGAAACTGCATTAGATATACTGAAAGCCTGGAGGTTGCCTCTGAACTGGGGTGGGGAGTGTTCTTTCACATGGTTTGATATTTTTAAAGAAGAATCTGGAAGGCAAAAAAAGCACTGTAAGCCCCCAAGACTCGAAATCAAAGAATGCTGTATTAAAGCTGGATGAACATTTCTTGAACAAAATCCCTCAGTAAGATGGAAAATGTTTATTCATTCTGATTTATTTTGCCTGGTTGTTCATTCTGAATCTAACTCTTCCCAAATGTTCTGAAAAATCAGGATGTTCTATTTTCTTAATGAAACAGTATGACTTTTCACATGAAGCCCATGCCATTTGATATTTTTATATCTTAAAATTAACACAAAAAATGCTGAAAATCATAAAGAAAAGGTTTTCTTCTAAGCAACTGTTATGTTTTTTAAAGAACAAAATATATTCAATTCAGTCTGAATCTGTTTTGTTTTACCTGAAAATTCTGTTACCTACCAGCTCAGATACACATCTTTCTAAAAATCCAAGAGGTCTGTCTGCAGACTGTATGAAACAGATAGTAAGGCAATGGTATCAGTATTATTAACAGTTTGTTTTCTGATCAGAAAAGCAGAAGTAGCCTAAATTTCCTTGCATTAACATTGTCTAAATATTACCATTAAAATTGGATCCAGCATTGATGATGATGATGATGGTGTGAAGAGAGCTGTCGTGGCCCAGAGCTTATTTCCGAACAGTATTCTAAAGACAAAATTCATACGTTACTCTAATTTAAGGAACAGGGTGAAGAATTTTTTCAATTAGTTAACACAATACCATGTGTAATTATGCACTTCATCTTTTTTCATAATTATCTGATTTTGGCACTTGCATTTTGAGCCTATTATGTTTCCATGAGCTCCATAGTTTCAGTCAGACTCCTTCACAGATGACACGGGAATCTAGTGAATAAGATAAAAAGGCACTGCTTTCTTTTCTTCCCTCTTTGCCAGCAAAAACTCCACCTGCCCTGCCTGCCTCTCGCACACCTTTTGGGACCTGCCTCTGGTTGTGCCAGGACTCCAATACCAATGGGACTTGAGGTCGCTGCAGAGTCAGCTGGGGAGGCGATGGAGAATATTGGCTGCTAGGAGTCAAATCCCTCTAACTCTGCTGTCAACAGCAAAACAGTTTGCACAAACCTGCCTTGAACTGCATTTTTTTTTCCATCTACAGATTTAAAGACAGATATTGTAAAAATACAGTTTTCTGCATTGTTTATGAGCTGGGCCACTGAATAGAAGGAAGGAGATTTGTAGATATTTGCAAAACTGAGTTTATCTTAGAAAGCATGAAGAAATTCAAGTCCCCATTAGTAAATCTGGCCCAATAATATCACTGATTTTCCAATGCATTTAAAAATAGTATTATAAGCAAAGCAATCCGAAGTGTAATGGAGTCAAGGTCAGAATCATGCTTTGTATAATGCCAGTAGTTCAGAAACCTAATATAATTCATTTTTATATGTATTTAAGCTAAGTGAAGTGCTTTACAGCTGTATGTGTGTGAAAGTTGTCTTCTGCTGTATGCTATTTCAGAGAGCGCTCCAGCCCACAGAACTGACCTATAGCAATTCACAAGCATATTATCCCAGATAAACTACACACGGCAAAATATAAAAGGCGTTAACTTGAGGACATTGTATACCTTTATAATACAATGATGAATATGAAATAAAGAAACTAATAAATATTTTAAAAATTACTTTAGCCTCTCTCAGAAGAATTGGACAAAGAGAATCCATGAGCATTCAGTGCCAAAACAAAAGGCAATCTTTTGTTTGCAGAAAGAAAGGGTTAAGAATATTCAGCCAAAGCAATGATTTGATTAGTTGAACATCAGTGGGCACTTCATCATAGATAATGGCAGTGAATGGCCCTTGGTATATAATATTTGTTAATATGCAGTCACTGCATTCACCATGACAACTCCTGTGATGGTGTCACGTATTGTGTGCATACAAGTTAATGATACCACACATTTGCAAATGTCCAGGACACTGTCTTCAAAGTGAAAGAAGTGATTGTTAAAGTACTGCTTTTCAAACTGTACAGTACTGGCACTGGTTTTATTTTAATTACTGAAACAGCTAAGTTTCGGCTTCCCGGAAAGAAGCTATTGCTATCAAACTGCTATGTTTCACTTCACAATAAATTTTAAAGGAAAATAATATACTTTAAAAAATCCAGAGTCCACAAAGAAAACTTCATAGTACTTTTAATTACAAAGGTACCACTGGATGCAATTACATTGGATTGAGACAGTGGTTGTACCTGTGATTTGCTTGATTTTATCCATTTTGTCTGTAAATGTTGAACACTTTCTTTCTGAATTGAGCTGTGATTATGCTCTGAAAATACTTTGCAGCATAAAACTGAGGCCTGGATTCTCTCTATGAGAATATGTGGTACATATGAAAACAACAGCAGTATAGTCCAGACTTATAGCTTGACCACAAAGACTGATTTTAGATATGACCAAAGTGTGCAAAAATGGTATGCTGCATTATCCTAATCAGTTTCACTTTTCTGTGGGAAATAAATGAATGATAATATAATGCAGGATCATTATGCATTTGACCTTATTAAACTGGAGTAGAAGCAAATTGTATACTATTGACCTTAACCTTGGCTCACTGTGTAGATGAAAGAAAATAATTGCACTAGTAAAAATAATAAAATGCCTACATGCAGCTCTGCAAATTGAACAGACCTTGGCTCAGTATTATTAGGAATGATTTAGCCTATAGAGATGGAGTTTTATAATTAACAGTGAACAGGGACAGGAAAAAATTCTAGTCCACTGGCTGCCTTTAAGCAAAAGTGGATGGATGGAATCATATTGGCAGCTGGTTGTTATAAATATTGAGGCTGGTTTTAAAGGCTGGAGCAGAAGAAATGCATGGCAGGGGAGAGATGGAAAATTAAGGTCACGTGGCTTGAGGTCTAGAACAAGGGTTTTCCCAAATGAGACCAATAGCTAAGGCATCCCTAACTATTATTACAATTAAGAAAACAACTAGTGGGACTTGCTGCCTGTGTGATTTTGTTGGAAATTTGGCCTGGGTGCTGTGAAAAGAGATGACTGGAAAAATGCCCTCCCTGGGGTCAATACAAATATTCCTGTCTTCATCTTGGGTAAACAGCGTATCTGTAATTGGCACTGCTGGACAGTGGAACAGGTGCTGTGTGTGTATGCGAAAGTCACTGAGGCTGGAGGATATGCCGTTCCTCCTGTCCCAGAACTGATAAAACAGCAGCTCAGAGTCTCAGAAAGCCTGCTTCAGGAATTGGAGTTAAGTGGCACAAAGTCTCCCAAGGCCACTTGAGATTTGCTCTTAAACCTGTTATTCATCAAAAATAATATGTTGCATGGTTGGGGTTTTTTCCCTCCAGTTGAAATTCTTTCTTCCAGAAGGGATGAGGAGTCATATTCTGCTTTGTTCTGTTAATTTAATTAGTACTGGATTGGTGTAACTGAGCGCAGAATTTGGCTTGTGCTGTTTAACTTAGATGAGAGCTCCATCAGACTGCCTCTTTCATATTACAAGGCATCTTCATTACACTATCATTTAAATCCCTCTGCGGTTTCAGCACCTTTTTCCTTTTCTCAGGCAGAGTATCACTCAGCCAACATTACTCAGGTGGGGCACTTTACTTCTTCTCTGACAGTATTGGGCTCTTCCCAAATGCAAAAAAAGGGGGTGGGGGGGAGGGTAAGGCAAAGATGCTGTGATGAACTTTTGACTCTTTGCTTTTAATATTAATGTCATAATACAAATGACTCTATTTCATTACTACCACAAGTGCGTTGAGAATATTTTTGTGGCAAAGCAGTGCCACAAAATGTTTACTGCCCAGCTGTTAACATGAAAGGGGACACGCTGGCAGTATAACCAGCAGACAACTGGCTTTCTTAGCTAGAGCGGTTTCAGGCCAAACACATGAAGTTTTAATTATAAGCAGTTTGAAATATTTATGCTCTTTGCATTTCCTTATTCCTGTGCAGAAACAAGGATAAAAGTTCTTTTGAAATCTGATGACAGAAAGCATTTGATACCAACACCATGCAATTGTTGTGCCTAATTAATTAGTCTGAGTGAATATTTATGTTGTTGGGATTTCTATTATTGTATTGTCTGCTTAGTGATACTTTGAGCCAAGAAGTGTCATTGTGCAGTATGACCTGAAACTATTAAATCTCCCTCCCTCCAAAAAGACAGCGTGGTGCACGGTGGGAATTAAGCATCCTTGTGCGGTGCATTGCAATGCCTGACTTGTGTATGTGTGGTTTCTGGGATGGGATCCACTGCTCAGAGTGAGTCACTTCAGCATCCCCTTCTACACATATACATTGAGCATCTAAGACCCTTTTCTGAATTTGAATAGTCACAGCAGCTCTTTTAAAGGCTTAGCTAACCTCAGTGCTTTTTTAAAATCACCGTTGGCACCGCGGTGCTCTTGCCTGACTGTAAAATGTCTTTGTGGTTAGCACAGGCACCGACAAAGAGACATGAGCTGGGTTTTATGCCCTGTTTTGCCTTGAAGCTCTCCTGTATGCCAGGAAAGACTAAGATTCACTGGCTAGGAGAAGTGAAGAGAGAGAACATGGCGTCCTAGAGCTGCCTAGGAGAGGAGGCACACCACGAAGTGCTGTGTGGTTGTGTACGTGCGGGGAGGGGAGGAGGGGCACTTTAAAGTAATGGTTACATAAATTAAAATACAGAAACATTCTCTCCCATCTTCTGGGGAAGTTGCTACTCATCTGACTGATATGTGTGTGTGTGTCTGTATGTGTATGCACATATACATGAAGACATGCATACTTACATATATGTAGCATCTCTGGCTGATTTTTTAATGGTTACCATGCCTGATGTGAGGCTCATTAGTACCTGCTGGTGGGCCCTAAGTCTGCCTGCCAGATCCAGCCTCACAGGGAAGTTTAATGGAAGAAAACTTTATGTGCGTGGATCATTTTACTTTCAGAACGATTTTTGAGAAGTGTTATTCAACTTAGGTAGTCAGGTCTGTGGCGGACAGATGAGTGAACTTTTGCCTTGAACATTTCTTGGTACGTAAGGTGCAAGCAAACCATAACCCCGAACAAGCCATCTGTTCTCGGCGGGAACAGGACTGAGCTGCTGCGACCCCCGAAATGGTCTCCCTGTGACCACCCGGGACACACCGAGCCTGCGCTGAACCGGACCACGATTGGGCAGAGACTTTGGGACCTGGACTGTAAATTACTGCTGCTTAGCACAACTTCTATAAAGCTTGCTTAGCATGAGTAGCTAAATTTGCTGAAGCCTTAGGCCGCACTCCCTAGTTCAGTGAGAAAGGGCCCCAGAGCTGGTGCAGGCAGGAAAGACAAGAGGGTTACCAGCAGTTTGCATTCCCTTGCTTCACGCTCCGGGAGGAAGGATGTCAAGGCATTGAAGTGAGGCCTGCTTGGGCACCGGGACCCTGGGGAGCAGGGCCTCCTCTCGCTGCGGAAACAATGCTGACTGGGGGGTCTGGGCTATCTTGGGGTCCAGATCATATTCCCTTTGTCTGGACCTTGGGAAATAACACCTACCGTCACTGCTGGGGAAGTAATAAATTGTCAGGGCTTTGAGAGATAAGGGCAAGACCCGAAGAATGAAAACGCATCTGTCAGCAGAAACCACAACGGTAAACAACCTACCTAGGGACCCAATAAGGAGCAGGAGACCCCAGACCTAAATATTACTATTGGTCCAAACTACTGCGTGAAGGGTGGAGAGCTTAGATTGGAAAGTATAATTGCCCAGGGATTTCTTTGTTCAGGGTCCCTCTTCGGAGGCACCCAGCCTGAGCTGCAATTCGAACGGAGTCGGCAGAACATCATCGGACTCGGAGTGGTGGTAGCTAGCTTCTCCTCTCCTTTTCCAACTTTATCTTTCCCCTTACCCTTGTTCCCCTCTTCCCCTCGTCTCCCCTTCACCCTTCCCCACCTTTTCTCCCCACTTTGTGGAAAATAAAGTTACAAGGTTGTGCGATATTTGACTGGTTTTAGCGTCTTAATCTCGTCCTTGGGATCGTAACGAACCCCCCCCCCCCCCCGATATTGGATCGGGACAAGGTCCTTAAGTGTAATTGAACTCTCATCCTTAAAATAGCCCTGATTTTCAGAATAGGTAACATCAGCTGCAAAGTGAATCTTCAGTTTTTACCTTAGTGACACGTTCCTAGTCTGAGAGAGCAAATCAGAAAGTTGTGGCGAGTTCACTACAATGTCACGGTACGGAAAAAAATGTGCTGGGGAACTATTGTGGTGCCTGGCATTTGTTGACAAGGACAGATTTGCTAAGATAGACATGGAATTTTTTGAAAAACCCAACTCATGGATAGATGCGTAAACTAACAAAACTCTGTCTAAATCTGAACTGCAACTTATATGGTATGGAGAGTGTGTTACTGCTCAATTAATTACATCTTCAACAACAATCCCATTGTCTATTGTTCATTAGAGTAACATCATACAAGTGTCTGCCTTGTGGACTGAGGTATATTGTAACCATACCTGAGTTTTAAAGGAGCTATCTTGGATACTGGGAGTCCTTGCCAAGATCGAGGTAAATTAACCTTCCTGATCTCTGTTTTGTCATGGCTACGCAGCTTTCATTACACAGGTTAGCTCATATAGCATTAACTTGAGTATCTTCTAACTACACAGTTTTCCATATTTCGGATGTATCCAAAATCAATTTGCTTTTGTGAGTCAACCAAGAAAAAGCCAACTGTTTATGTTACACTCAAATCAAGATGTTTCCTACCCTCACTATTCCCATGTCTCCTCTTAACCACCTATTTCCCAAGCTGTATGCAGTCGCAACACTGCTGGCTAATTAAGTACTCTTTTTTGTTTCTGACTACTATTTCAGCACTACCATATTCCCTTAGAGCTGACCTCCTCCTCCATCTACCTTGTACTCCATGTCTTATATGGATTGCCCTATCTGATAATATCCCTCCCATGTGGCCCCATGGTGTGCTCTGGCTTCAAGCCTGGAGGTCCCTGGCTCAGCACGATGTCCAGGCAGGTCTCCAGCGTCAGGAAGAGGATAGACAGGCTTCTTGTTAACCCACTTGATTCATGTGTATTTGAGTATTTTAATTTGGAAAGGGAACGAAGAATAATGTTTCCAGGCTCACTTCTAAATTGTTTTCACTGGCTGTTGTCCTCAAAGGCTGAAAAATGGAACAGTGAATGGGCAAAAAAAAAATCATATGCGTAGTGATTATGAAACAAAAGGATCAAAGAGAGAGAGGGAGAAACAGTAGCAGAAACCAATAAATACAGTTTTCCATTAACAAGTTCTCAAAGAGTATATTATTATTTCATGTGTATCTACCCTTGTGAGAAACCTAGCCACGGTATCCATCAAACACAGTGTCTCTATCTAAAATACTCACCTATGCACGGTGCCTTTTCTTACAGTATGACTCTATCTGCTTGTATAACTATCTGTGCAAGTGGGTAATCAACCCCATCTATGCTTATTTGTTCATTTCTTTATCTTGCAATTAGTTAGGCCTTTTTTGGCTCATAAGGAAGCTTTTTTCAGTCCTAGTTAATTACCTCAGTTTTCTATTGTCTTTAAACTTTTTTTTTTTTTTAACTAATATCATCTGAGAAAAAAGAAGTGCTGGAGAGGACATCACTGGGAAAAGTCTTAGTCTTTTCTCCACCAAAAAGATTCAGAGAATCAATTAGTGATATACTTCTCTCTAATAAAAAAGGTTGCATGCTTCTGTTGCATAGCTCCATGGGGGCCTCCCCAGCCAAGAGCTATGAAGCCCGGGTGACTGGAAAGCGGTAGGAACTAACCAGAGGCCATTACTGATCATTCATGAGGGCTATATGTACTGCTGTATGTGTAATATTGCATCAGTTGAGCATCTGACTGAAAAAAATGAAATTCTTTGATGAATATCAGGATGCTCTTCTTTCCTGCTACGGTTATATCTTAATATGACTTTTCTCCTTTTTCCGTTGTTTGTGTTTAAAGTGAGTCTAAAGCTTTTGATTTGGTTCCAAAATAGTTACTAAGAGGCTCCTGAAGCTTGATAAGCCTGATTCTCTGTAGCTAGCAGTCCATACTCCATGGCTTTGATAGCATGTCATGCTCTGGAGTTAGAGCCTTGCGGGTAGAAAGCCCAATGACAGGGTTTCCTAAAGGTCTTAGATTTGCTTGACCACCCCATAGCATAAAAACTCTGGTAATTCCTGTAGTACTAAATCCTTCAGCATGCTCTTTTGGAGAAGCAAGGACGGTTTATCAAAGAAATGATGCTGACCTGCTGCCTTGAAGGCAACCTCACAGATGTACTCTCAGTAGGTGAATGGATCCTCAAGGTAAAGAAACCTGTCTATCAAGATGATTTGAGTAAAGATATTAAGAAGTTTCTACAGGCATCATTTTCAGCCTCTGACTTTCCTTTAGTTAAACCTCCATTTGCTACATGCTGTTTAAGTCTTGCAGATTGTGATATTTTGTCAAATGTATGAATTTGGAATGCAAAAATATGTTCAATAATGTCTTTCATTCAGCTTTCATATTTTTTATACTGCTGGCACAATAAGGCACAATAAAACATGGTACATTGCTTGTTCCTGTAGCACTGATGTGAACGCAGAATGCAATGAATATAAAAGGCACCGTAAGCAAAATCATCTCAGAAAAGCCTGAGGCTCATCATTTCTCATGGTGTTTTTTCTGCAAAGATTCACAGAAGTTCAATTTTTGAAAATATCTCAAAGACTTTTTTTTTCATTTTTCTCTTTCTCTCAAATTTGGAGGAGAATTCTTCCTTCTGAACAGTGCTTAATAATCTGTGTCACTTCAGCCTTCCAGGCCACTAGAAAACCTGCGGGTGAAATAGCTTATACTTTGCCAGTGGGACCACCACCGGCAGCAATTTTTCACATACCTCGGTCTGCACTGCTGTGTTAGTGTAGCAGGGATTCAGTTAGGGCCAGTTAGAACAGCAGTTTTATACAGGAATATCAATTTAGTCTTAGTTTGAAAATGCTAAATGATTTCATATCAAATACTTTTGGATCATGGTGGTTTTGGGTCACGGTCTGCCAAGTTGCACTTGACTTGAAACAATAACCTTGTGATAAAAACCTCCTTATCGTACTCAGTGCACTTCCACCTGTAATGCAGCGCTGCACAGAATACGATCTCAGGTTGTGCAGTTTTGGAGAGCACTTCTTTAAAACCTCCTGCTTCCCTATCTATACTTATTTCCTTGTCAAGAGTACAGTGTCATAGAAAAAAGTTCACTGTGTGTTTTAGATTGCTGTTTTGTAGCAGCATTTCAGAGCAGTCTCGATTCTGCCACTCTTTGGTAGAAGGAATTTTCCACAGAAGGAAAAGTTATCAGAGCCCCAGTTTTGAATGGGTCGACATTTCTAAGTAGCAGCTTTTGCTTATTTATCTGACATTGTTCATGACTGTAAAAGCTCCTGGCTCTGTTTTCTCATGGGGGTAGAGGAAAACTCTCCTTCATGGAGACTGTGTTTGCAGCTCAGGCATTTTACTGTTATCATTTATGCTTTTTGATAGATTTTGGAATTGTTTGCTGTTATTGTACCTAATATTAGTATTTTATAATAATAGCCTAATGCATGAAAAACCTTCTTGCAAAATATTAATGTGCTCCTGTTTGGCAACCTATCCAGCTGGTTTATATTTTTGCAATTTGTGGCTGTATCATTGCCACTGCCACCAAAATAGCTGTTTGTGAATAGCATAGGCAAAAATACAGTTTTAACAGTAAGTAAATTAAAATTATTTAAACTGTAGTTTCACCCTGAGAATACCTTACATAACAGAAAATACAAGTACACACTCAGGGAACCAAAACCCAAGTGTGCCATATAAGTAGCACCCAATATATATTCAATCCAGTATATTACTTCTCTTTGAATGCTTTTGGAGCGTCCTTCATGTTCATGAGGATCTCCCTGACTTATGGTGAGTAGTAGCTTATTTCACAAGCAGCCATACTCATTTCAGTAGAATGATTTGGGATGTAAGACATTATCTACTGCAAGCAATACTTGCAGATGCTTTTGAAAGAGGCTTCCCCAATATGACGTCAAGCTGTACTGAAATCTTTTAGATGTCCTTTTGTAGTAGGCAAACCATTCTCTCATAAAACACATTGACCTGTCAAAATCTCAGGAGAACCAGTAAGATGGTATTAGTATGCATCTGTTATCCAGAAGCTGGGTAGAGGATATCTATTTTTATGTTCCCGAGAAGGAAATGCTTTATTGCTAGAAAATCAATTGCATTTATTTTATGGGGCTTGTGGTGGCTTAGAGGGCTTTTTTCCCCCCCTTCTATAGCTGGAACAATGACATGCTGCTTCTTGGTGATGTGCATCATGAAAGATCAATATTCACTAAATATCGTGTCAGAATTAAGCATATTTTTAAAAACGCTGCAATGTAAGTTGACTGTGCCAGCAGAAGTGAGTTAAGGACACCTATCAACACAAGTACAATTTACTTTTACATTTGTATGTAAGATACATCACATAGTGTTTTGTTTATGGCTCCTTCTCTATGCCACAAAAGACCACAGTTGTTAAACAAACCAAAATGAAAATTCCAGAATGGGCTCTACTGGGCATTTTAATTTCTCAGCTTTGTAGCTAACAGTTGTTTACCTGCCTGGCTTAGTATTATGTTACATCAGTCACACAAGGTTGTCGCAAGTTAGATGTTCTCATCTCTATAACTAATTACCAGACACCTCATTCACATACACTTTCCATTCACAACCATTACATAATTCATTTGATGTAAGACTGCATTTATGTTGTGTGTGTATACTTTATTTGGCCTTTGAATACAGAGAAATGGCTGCTTTTCTGAGTATTTCCACATCCGTCTTTAGCAGAATGTATATCCCTGCATAATTTAAATGAGAAAAAAAAAAAACAAAACACAAAATAAAGATACTTCAGAATGGTGCTTCCAGAAGGAACTGTTAACACTGTTAGTTGAAGCTGTGGTATCCAGTATGTTTGTCGTTACTATACGTGTGCCAAAACAAAAAGAGAGAACAACCACAACTACTTCTAAAAATGCGTGAATGATTTCAAGATGCAGATTCAGTCCTGCTTTTTGGTGTAGTAGATTTGCACCTTCTCGTTGCTACAACGGCATCTTAGAAGCATTTTCCTTGGCCATATATCTGGCACAAGATATCCTCTCTGCAAGACCTGGGCTTTGTGCAGCAGACTGAAATGGCAGTTCTTTATATCCAGTTTTTGTATTGACTTCTTGGGGTTATTAATATTTGGCATGACTAGAAATCCTTCACCATCACTCTGTGAGATTAGTGTCAAGGAGACAAGCTGAGTGTTTATTGTCTCAGCCTTCAGGGATTGGCCCAAGACACAATTGACCCCACATCAAAGCAGTTCGAAGAACAAGATGCACGCACGATAAGCTGAATACCTCAGCCAGGACCAAAGAATGAGTCCTGAGTATTTATTATTAGCAAAATGTAAGTGTAGAGACTTTTATTTTATTTTAGGATTAGTCATCGACAATTGGCAAGACACTGGGAAAGTTTCTGGACTCCTAAATAGCGAGATGAAGCTGTAGAATTTATTGGATCCTTATGACTTTGGACACCTGAGGAGTTTTAAGTAAGTTTGAGGAGTGAATCCATGATTATTTTAGCTCATCACTCTAGAATACAATCCTGCATTCCTTGCACACCCAACCACCAAGCTCCTGCTGAGATCAATGAGCTTTTTATGTACATAAAGAATGCAATAACAGGTTCTGAAAAAAATGTTTAAACAGAGCCACTGTGAGACTTTACTGCTTTTGTAAAGCCTTTTGTTGTGGTATAAACTTAATGCATGAATTTGCTTTCTCCTTGATGCTCATTATTTATGAAAAATGAATAAGGATTCATTTGCACCGTTGAGCACTTCCAAGAAATTTTATGAGACATTTTTATGTGCAAGGACCATTTTGGAGAATATATGTGCTCTTATGTTCATTGCTCACTCTAGTTTCTCTTCCTGGCAACTATGACAATTATTTACAGTAGTCTTCCACACTGTGGTTTAAAAAGAGGTAATAAAAAACATAAGGTGGAATGCTGACTCCATTGAAATAAAAGGAATTCTGCTACTGACTTCAGTCAAGCCTGTGTCTCCACAGAGTGCTTTTCTTTGGTTCTTGATGGCATAAGAACTGCCTCATATACCTTTTCTTTTTTTTTTTTTTTTTTAAACAGAAGTCTGTTCACTTCAAAGTCCAAATCACTTTTGAGATCCTTATTAATAGAAATTTTAGGTTCATTTAAAAAATCAGGTTTTAAAAGTAAAGCAAAATACACCCCAAAAGAGAAAGCAGTAGAAAAATCTTACTTATGTTTAACAGCTTTTGAAATATTTTCAACGCTGCATTTTTCAAGGTGTCCAGCAGGAATTTGATGTTCACTTGAATGAGAACTTGACTTCTGCTGCCTTTGTAGGGCTGAATTTCTGCAGATTCTGCGTAGATATTCACATCTACCCTTTGTCTCAAGCAGCTGTCAACGTTGATGCTTTTATCTTTGCTCCACAGCATTTTTAAGTTACCTAGCACCTCAAAATAGCTGACAAATTAATGAAGTTGCTCCCAAAGAGCTGATACAGGGATCACCAAGGCTATTGGTCTCAACCAGGATCACAGGCATAGCTCCACACAGCTGATTCATATGAGGTAGCAAATGGCAAAGTCAAAGCAAATTATGTGTTGTCCTGCGGCAGAGAGAGTCCAGGCCGTAAGGAAAAGTAGAGGCATCTACCCAAATGACAACCTCTGTAAGGCACTCTGGCACCATCGGCAGGCACAGGTTAAGACTGGCTGAGTCAGAATTTTTTGATTTTAGTTCAACAAATGTAAACATTTTAATTCAGGTCAGTCCAACCCCTCTGACGTGTTGCTTTTCAATCATTGGTATGTGGAATATTTTACCATCTTGTGAAAAAAAGTGCACTTTCCACTTGAAAAATAAAATATTTATCTAATATTTTAGATAGAAAATCCCCAGTGAGCTTTACTGACATCTGACGCTGCAGGTCATTTGCCATGGCTCAACAGATTTACATGAACGTGCTCAGCTCCTCTTTTCTTCATCTTGTCTTAATCCTGTGCAGTCACTCCCTTACTTCTCTGTCCATGAGAGTCCTAATCTGAAGCCTACTCTCAGTGAGAAGATTTAAACTGATTTTAATGTCTATGTCTTACATTCCTCAATTTAAGGCAAATTATAAAGATTTATGATTTTGTATTTTAATAATCTCCTTAGACTACCAGAGTTCTCATATAGGAACAGCTTCAAGACCTACCATATGCATTGTGCCTTAGATTTTATTGCCTTTACTCACTGATCAGTAAGTCGCTGGCAGGCAATAGTTTCAGATAATTTCCATCTAATGATTTGATATCATATACAGAACAAAGAAAAGTTGTAATGAATCATAAAAGACATTTTCATTCTCCAAGAATAAACTGGAGATAGTTATTGAATAAGACAGTTGAGTGTTATTGCATCCGGGAAAATTTCACTGAATTGTAGCTAACAATATCTTATGCCCCAACTAACCATGAGTAGGAATGAGATTTATGAAGCAGAAATGATAATAAAAATTCTGACTGTAAGTTGACTGGATTTCAAAAATGCATTGAGATCAACATTGGATTCAGTTTACTAAAATAATTACAACCCAAGTCTATTTGAGGGAGTCTTCTCCCTTGTACAGAGGACAGGAAAAAATGAAATAACGATGGAACTAACTAGGATGGCTTGTCAAGGGTGACCAAATGTATGATTTCTTAGAATCAGTACTAAAAGTGAATACAGAGCTGTGACATGGGAATTGCATCTTATCTAAAAGCAGTGACTTTTATAACTGCAGGCATATTGTTAGAATTTGAACCTTCATCATGTCCCTTCTTTCCATTTTTTCACTTCCAATCAAAAGGCTCATCGATTGTGCCTTGCAGTGGTAGGGGGACTCCTATAAATAATGAGGAAAAAATGTTCCCTTAAAAAAATAAATAACCAGCCAGTGCAGTGTAGTGAGATGAATGTTTAAAATGTTAAGACCATCAATTCTTCATGGGAGCAATTCTGTAGATATTACTTGGGAGAGTAGTCACTGAAGTCAACAGGACCAATCCAAGTAAAATTTTTGTGCCAGTCTCAGCTTTGGGCTTGCAGTCAAAATTCTCTTCTTGCCTGCAATTCAATAACACTCATTAAATACACCCACTGAGTTGTCTGTAGAAATAGCAATGCTGCTTAAAAGCTGGGTATAGTTTTACAGGGACAGTATTTAACAAGAACATATAAATCAGCAGCCTCTGACCAAATTAGCTTATGCTTGTTAGACTGAGAGAGAAACATCTCATTGAGAAGAAAGATAATAATTTAGGAGAAACAATAGGGAGGAATTTGGGCAGTATTTTTTGGAGGAGAGCAAGATTATGTAGATTGTTGTCTGCTTCACTTTTCTGTTACTTTTCTGAGAAGTTGCAGTCATGTTTTTCCTTCTGCATCGGTATAAATAAGCGTTGTACATTACAAGGTGCTGTAAAGAGTCAAACCCTTCATTCTATTTTCAACCTTGGCATTTTTTTTTTTTTTTTTTTTTTGTTTAGCCTAAGACAAATCATTTAGTTTTTCTGCTTTGTCCTTTTTCCTTCTGTAAAGCTGAGACAGTAGTATTTGTCTAACTCAAGTTCCTTCTAAAGGCTTATAAGAACATAGCTACAAAATAATATTTTATTTTCTGCTAGGTATTATTTATCCAAATACTATATTACTTTCCTGCCTATACACCTGTTCCTGCTGGTTTGGGCAAACAAGATATGCACGGCGTGAATGGAGCTGTTTTTCTTATATGAGAAGAGTGAATGAGTGTATGGGTTCTGTCCCATAACTGATGACTCAGGCCTGGTTCCCTCACACCCGTGTTACGAAGTTTGTTCTGGGAGGAGTGCTCGGATAGCCATATCTTACCAATTCCGGAAGCATGGAAGAAAAATGTTTAAACTGAAGCCCTTGTATCCTGGAAAATGATTTCACTCAGAGACAGGTTTCCAGTATCAGATGGATAACAGATCTTATCCAGTGTAACAATTTTTATCTTTTTTTGCTCTGTTGCACAACATATTGGAAAAACTGGATCATAAAATCCATAGAGCACATAGTCCTGTCTTTTTATTTACTCTATAAAATGCTATAGGCACATATGACACTAATATTAATGAAATAACTCACCAGTAGATGGGCAACATAATTTTCAAATCAGTGTCATTCTTAAAAATCATAGCAATACTAAAAAAAGAATTATATCATTGGTGAAAGGGATGAGTGAGAAGAATAAATGCTATTCGCAAAGCTGTTTAGAGTTATAGGCATTTGTTTGACATGATAGATATCATGCTAACTATGAAGAAAATAACCTTTTTAATTTGTAGGCATCTAGTAAGAAAGCTGCAAGAAGTACCTGAAAGAGTAAAATAAAAACTTGATCTCACTCCTTCTGAAATCTCTTGATGCATTGATTTGGATTAGATCCTATCTGATTATATTGTATGATAATCACATTTGTGGTTATTCATTTATATCCTATGCAAAGCATCAGAATTCAAAATCAGGTATGCTTAGCTTTAAGAATATAGTCTTCTAGTAAAGGAACAGCTGTACTGAGCCATTTACTATAGAGAATTGATACTAAGGAGAAGATCCATTACATTTTTATAGAAAGAAATCGTAAGTCCACACTTCACACTTCTGGGAAGGCATTAACAATAAACCAGACAGGAAATCATTCAAAATGGCATGAAGGAAAATAATTGTATAATCACTAGAGAACCTTGAAGAGACTGTGAGTTACACATGTAAAAATTACAGTAAGAATAGATCCTTTACAACTGTCGTGTGAAAGGAAAGGTTTATCATCTTTGTTGTATTTTGAACACCTTGTTTTTCTGGTGATGATTTGAAAATGTTCAAGTGATTTTTAGCAACTCCGCTCCTAGGGGAAGTTCTTTTTTATTATAAATTTTTGATTTTGGAGGAAATGCTAGACGATTTTCACAGTCTTGACAGAGACACAGGGAAGTGTGGGATAATAAAAATTGGGAAATTGCTGTTTATTGATAACATATTTACATCCCACTTCCTTTGTTCTTTCAGCAACAAATGAAAGAAAGAGACGTGTTTACATACGCAGCTATCATCCATTTTTTTATGAAGCTCAACAGCTGTTCAGTACTACACAGTAGTGTTATTGTACTGTGGTCAGGGGCAGGAAATACACGTTTTGACTGGATCTGCCAAATGTCTTTTGTTAATCAGAATGTGAATATCTGAGATTGAATATGGACAGCAGGACTGTAACATCTGTTTGTGTTAAAATTTCAGCAAATTCTTTCACAGCTTCAAGGGCACAAACTATGTCCTTATGTCTCAGTCGAGATGACACTCAGCTATGGCACTGGTTCAGTGCCGCAGTGTGGCTTTTTTACTTATTGGCCTGCTGTGGCCCTTTTTAGCTCATGAAACATTCACAGAATAAAATTGGGTATCTGCAGGTGAGAAAAGCAGGAGACTTCTGTAGAAAATAGAAAAACAGTCAGTCATTGACTATTTCATTAATTTATTTATGTGAATATGCACCAATGTGTTTCTCCTTCATACGTGTGCAGATTGCCCATGAATGTCAATAAGAACTCCAGAAGAGAATATACCCTTTGGTGTCTCTGGTGCTTTTCCAGCTGCAAAGATAGCATGCAAATAAAAGCACTTGATGGAATGTTCTCAGTTCTTATCAGTTTCAAGTAATATTCAGAAAATGCATTTATTTACATGTCAAAATGTAATTTGGGTACCAAATTAAGTAAGTGTGGGTAAGTTTCAGATTGGAAGTTGTAACTTGGTAAGTTAGGTGAGAATCTAACTTTCTCCATCTGACAGCATGAAAGGAATCTACAGATGTTAGTTAAAGCTCATAATATCACTCTCAGATATGTAAGTATCTGTAATATCCACTTTGTAAATGAGTTAACAAAGCACTAGTATCCAAGGGTCCTATTCATCTTCATCATAGACTACTGCACTTGCCCTTATTTTAACCTCAAAGGCTCTAAACTAGGACTACTGAAGTTAATAGCACTGAAGTCGATAGTTGCAATGAATTGCATGGAGGCCATTGGCATTACACTACTGTAAAATTGACATAATCATGAGGATAGTCTATCTCAGTATCTTTAACTGCCAGCTCTCTTTTGTTCTACCTCCTCCAATTGACAATGACTATGTGAGGTTTGGAGTCCCGGGCAAAGCCATCCAGAGCAGATGGGGACAAAGAAATGCTGAGACAAATGCTACAGTCAAGCTTATAAATCTCTGCTGAGACAGGTAAATAGGAAGATGACCTACCTGAGAGGCAATCATAAGTCAATAATGAAACTTTTTTGAGGCTAAGTAGAGAGTGTACATTAGTTACCTGCAGAAGACATCATACGATGGAATTCCCAGTTGTGGTTTAATAAATATGTGCCTGTGCTTCCATCCTTCTTAGACCAGGACACATCTTCCACCAACTTTTCCTTTAAATTGCAGTAATTATTCTCTGCAAAAATAAAAACAGAATTCCAGAAAATAGGAATATCCAAATCTCAAGACATACAAGTCATATTTTCACAGAGATTACAAGTAAACAGGCTCCTGAAAATAACTTTTGTTTTAAGTTTAAAATAAGAAGTTAAATGAGAAAGAACAAAAACATGACAAGTTACAATAGATTATAAAGAATGGATGGCTTGAGAAAAGTGGTTCTGGGCACATTACTTCAGCAAATATCATATTTCTACAAAATGGCTGTTCAGTGTGAGCACTCAACAGTGTGATTTAAGGGGAAGTGAAGGCTGCTGGTTACAATCGGAGTATTATTACTTCACAGGATTGAGATCATAATGTTTTGTCCATCATCTAGTCACACAACTCTAGTATGTTTGACACGTTTCACCAGAGAACAGGGATATGCCAGTGGTTACTCTATTTTAAAATTTAAATGGGTGCACAGCAGGACTTGCAGGGGGCAAGTCACTGTGCCAAGTTCCCCTTGTGAAGCTTTTTACAGTGATTCAGCCAACATTGTGAGCAAGCCTCAGTTCTGGTATATGGATGAGGCTTCACTGACTTTAGTGGAGCCAGAGCGAGTTAAATAGCAAGTGGTCTGACCTTATCTGTCAACAAGAGGCACATCATGATCATAACCTCTTTACTATTCTGGACTTTTAATAGACTTGCCTGTTACTACACAGTGGGAGCATTAGCAATTTCTGTTGTAGATCATCACATTATACATTAAGTGGGATAGATTTTCACCATGAGAAGTATTAAGAGAGAAATTGCTCTAGTTTAAAAATAATTTCCACAATATAAAGAGAAGTATGTATGAAACTTTAGGAAAGTCTATTCTCTGTGTGCAATGAAATTATTTATAAAGTATATAATTAATATGTTTGGTGATTTTGGTAAAGAGGCTTAGCTTTTAATCCTTCTTTAAAGATAAGAGATCACAGGACTGAAATGCAAATTTGAGGTCTTATTTTTTATGTTTGTACAATAATATCAAGCACTTTTCACTGTGGATGAGTACTAAAAAAACAACAAGAAATCCAGCAGTCCCCATAGGCTAATGATTACATTATCAGTGCAAGAAAATTCCTCAGCACAGTGCTGAAGGAATTAGTTATAAGAACAGTTCAGCGCTGTCTGAATCCGTGGTATAACAGATGAGAAGGTGTTGAAATAACTTGGTTACCCGTAGGTAAGTTGAATAGCTAATAAATGGAATAACCAAATGCTCCAAATGCATTCATTTAAGGAAAAAACTTCACAATTTTGGAGGCTACAGAGGCCCCAAATAACATCAAACCTTCAGTTCCATTACTTGAGGGTGCAGAGAGTAGAAGAGAGAGCAAACAGACAGACGGACACCAGAGTCTCTCATGCCCTGTGGCATTACGCTCTGTAAAGCACTTGATGGGATGAGATGAGGATGCCATGACTGTGGTGTGCAAAATGTGCAAACCTAGTGGCCATACACTTGGATTAGGGATACAAAAATGCCAGTGCCAGAGGAAATCGTGGGGGTTGTGAAGTATGGGTCTGACTGATCCATGCTTACCCACAGATACGTTCACTCAAGTTTTAGAGTGGGGTGAAAAATTTCAGGTGATGTTATGCTTGCATTTTCCTGTGACGTACGTGTATGCCACTCGCTGTTGCTGAATCTCACGGTTAGCTTCATAGGGCAAGTCAGTTTGCAGAAACAGGCAACCTGCTCAGTGAATTAATGACATCTGATTTCTTACTGATTCACATGCTGCATCCTTTCCCCTCTCCCTCATTGTAGCAAAGCAGCTCTCTCCCAAGCCTCCGACAACCAGATCCTTTCGAATCGCTTCCCTTGACAAGCGCATGCTCCAAACAACACCTCGTGCCCACGGCTGTCGGTGCAGGAGACGCGCTGGTCACAAGGCCCTGCACGCAGAGCGGTCCCGGCTCTCTGCCTGCTGCCTGGGGAGGAGGCGGTGGAGCCGCAGAAGTCACCCTGGCCTCACGCTGACGGGAGGCTGCACATAGCTCTTGCCCTTCTAGTTCACTGCAGATTTGCGTGCATCATGTAGGAACTCAGTCTGTGACACCTCTGTATCTCTGTCAAATCTAGCTGAGGTGGGCCAACAGATGGAAAAGGTGTTTGGTAGGGACTGGTGCACTGATGTGCAGGCAGACACCTTGCCTGTGTAATGCCTACTTTCTTAGGAATGCGTTCTTCAGATTTCCTCAGACCTTTGCCTGTCTTTAAAAACAAGTCTCTGATTCACTACCAGGTAAGTCTGGTTTAGTGCTGAAGCTGAAAGAGCAAGAAAGTTGTAGGAAAAGGTATCTATTCTATGAGGTTGCCAAAGCCTAAGAAATTCTGATTGTTCGGATGACCCCAGGTGATCACTGGAAATAGAAAGTTCTCCATCTTTGAAATATATATTTCTGTCTTTAATTAAGGTGGCAGTAAACAACTTATTATATGTACACAAACTGTCCATAAGTTGAGGTACTTAGTTGTTCCTTTTTCCCTTTTTATTATCATTTTAGAATTAGGAAGGCTGAGCAAGACACATTGTATACATTTTGGTAAATATAGGTCCACAATTACAGTTCATGTTTTCCCCTACCCTCTGTCATACACTGAAAAAAAAAATGATGTGTTCTATTTTGCACAAATGTGATATATATATTCTTAATTATGTTTTTAGATAAATATTGTTAATTATGTTTTGTGCAAGTTTGTATGCAAAAAAAAGGCAAGACATATTATCACTGTGGCTAAGTTCTGCATGGCCCTGCTGAGCCATCGGTTAAGGTATTATTTGTTTGGTTTTACTACTGCAATTTTCTTTATTTAAATTTCTTACATCTTTATTCCATGAATCTATAAATTAGTCACTCAGTCACTATATTCCACTGATTAAGACAAAATGAGATAAAGCAAAAAACTTGATAGCTGAAGCTAATGGGAGCAACCAAGATTCAGCGACATGAAAGAATGATTACCCAGTGTCAGTTTGTATTAAATTGTACATTATTAATATTTCTAACAAGATAAATTTGTGATGCTAAATGTATCTACTGAAAACAAAATTTCTCAGTATAGGAGCATAAAATTGTTGAGAATAAGGAATGCATGAATTAGATTTATAGAGTCCATGTAACTAAAATTCTATGATCTAAAATTAATCTGTACTGTAGAAGATTTTTTTCTTACAATATGTGGATGCAAAGTTACCATACTTTGTCATTAGAGAGGACATACTTCCCCAAAGACCTTGGATGAGAAACAAACACAAGCAACTGTCCACGCTTGGCAGTGTTTGTTTGAAGGGAGTTGAAATTCTTTTTCATTTTAGTTGCAAAGATTTTAATCCCCTATGTTTACTTTGAGGTGGAGACTCAAACTTAAGAATACAAAGGAAACCTAAGCACTAGATTGGAAATATTTATAAATTTCAGGTCAAAACACACTGCATTTTATTCATTCTTTTCGCTCATGCTCATTGAAATTATTCTTCTTGCTCTAGCAAATGCCATAACTTTCTACAAAGAGAATCTTAAGTCATTCACTAAACGATACTTGTTTAGCGAGAGTTTGTATCAAACTAATTTTGGAGAATATCCCAACCATTTTATCTTCATTCTTTGCTCCTGCCTTTAAACAAAATCTATCAGGGCACCCTGATAACCTAGCGTGAATTAAAAATTTTTCAACAATTATTAAAATCAGAGAGAAAGAGACTGTAAATTCAGCCTCATAAACACTGTTACTGTTGGTGTACAGTATGTCCTGTTTTAAACACAGTCAGATATCTTGTCAGAACAAATGATATTTTATGTCACCTACTCATGTGTTGCAAATATCTCTACCTTTTTCATGAATCCAGTAGCTGCATTTTTTTTTCTTGAATTTCTGCCCTGTGCAGACCAAAAACCAGAATTTGTCTGGTGCCCTCTCTGTACTGACCCAAGGTTTCAGTGAGGCTGCCAGATGCATAGTTCTTTCCAAGTGCTAGAAAACAAGTATTGTTGTTCTGGATGATGATGATTTCTACCACTGTCATGTCATAAATTGTCTCATGTTTAAGACCCCAGAAGGATGCCAATCATTATGAGATCTGTTTTATTTCCCCTGCTTTAGGCCAACTGAATTAAGAAAGAAGTCTCTCCTAGGCAAGAATAGTTCCGGACAGTAAAATCACACAGCAAAATTAATGCAAATAGTTCTTTATCATAACTTTCAGTCAAATCTCAACTCTAACAACCATTTTAAAAATTGTTGGCATGCAAACTGAGTGAACTGTTCTTGCTATTAGATTTTTAAAAATAGATTTCACATAGTTTTGCCAATATGCTAGACTTCTAAAATTATCCTTTTGATTTTCACCACCTTTTTACATCCAGTCTTTAACATTAACTAATATCCTAAGTACATGCAGTTATATATTTTAGAAACACCATGTTCTGTGTACTTGTGACATGAGGACCACAGAACTGAAGCACTGACAGAGACCATCTTGCCAGATGTCATCCTGTCCATCTCCCTGGGCTGAGGTGCCATAAGTACATTTACACTATTTGTCCAAGCTGCATTTTAAAGCTTGTAGTCAAAGCGATTTGATAACAGACCTTGGTAACCTCTTCCATGATTCACTGGTGGGAAGGCTTTTTCTATATGTCAAATATAAATCATCTTTGCAGAAAATGAGGCATGAAGCTAAATTAATAAGTGCTTGATGCCATCCCTGAATATTCTGTCTCCTTATTTTATCATCAGAGTCACTGATGAAATGTTGACTAGAATAGGGGGCAGGACAGGCCTCCTCAGGGACCTTCACTTGAAATCCCGCTTTGACAAGGAAGCACCGACGTCTGCTCTAAGAGGTTTTCTTCTTTCTTATAGGTGTGCAAGCATAGGATGGTGATTTATTAATAGATACATTTCCCAACTGGCTTTTTAGAATGTCAATGACATTACTAAAATAAAATGAAGTTTTGATCACATCTTCTTATACAATTATTGTTTACAGTGTCAAATAGGAAGATAGATTAGTTTGACATGATTAGTTCTTCATATACCTCAGCTGTTGTTATCACCTAATTATCCCCCGGCTACTTTTAAATCATTTTAAAATCCATTTTTCCCAGAGAGCAGAGATATTTAATTTTATTAAGCAACTTTTACCAAAAGCATACATAACAACATGTCAGGGAATCTTATGGAAAGTGTGCAGCACATTACAGAATACAGCCTTTTGGAAATATATTTGCTCTTAAAACTGGCATTGTTACACGGAATTACATCACTGTTTACAAGGTATATTGAATAAATAGGAGATTCATTGTGGCAGTTTAATGTGTTCTTTATTTGTACTTTTTCTTTTAAGGACCACTGTTCGTGCATTTCCTTTTAACAGGTGTTAATGTACTAGGCTTTCAGCAAAACAAATTAGAGAGGAACTTTTATGACCTTTATGGGATTGCTGAAGAAAGGACTTTTTTTCTCATTTAAGAAATAACATATTACAGTAAATTAAAATTATTATCACTTTGTTGCAAAGCAGTTCCCAGCAGCTATAATGTCCAGTCAAAGGCTGGGTGGACAAGTGTGAATTGTTTTGTGAAGCTTGCACCAAGGAGCAGTTTATCAAATGTGCTATCTGCTTCCCTGCGCTTACGCAGGCTCTGAGCTGTGCTTTTGCAGGACTCTCTTTGAACTGGCCATTGATTTCCCAGGCAGCAGGAGCAGGGCCTTAATGTTTTAGGGTAGATGGTTGAATCTCATAGAGCATTGCTTCTCATGCTTGAGGACAGCTGTGAGATTTAAACCTCCTTCGTTCTCACTTTGAATTTCTGTGAAATCCTTTGCAGTTCTAACATGGGCTTCCCATAGCGTTTTGATCGCCTGGGGGTATTTCTGCCAGGATGCCTGCACAATACCCAGCAGCATAATGACTCCATTGAAGACCAAAAATAATGGTCAACATTTCTCAAAATGTGTGTAATATTTCTTTCTTGATGTTCTTTTTTTCCTCACTGGCTATGCACCTTAAAGGGGCTTTTTGCTTACTACAGGGAAATAGTATTGTACTCACAAGGTTTTGTATCTCTTGCTATCTGTACACTTATTGACATGTTTGTTTTCTTTTCAGACTCAAGGACATTTTCTCACTGTGTTTGAGTGCCTTTCTGGTGGCTGGTTACTTTGGCATTTTCCTATTCCATTTCTAGCAGGGTTTCAATGTATGTTTTTGCAAGGATAAGTGAAGTTTCAGTGAAGTTAAATGGAAAGAAATACAAGTTAATGAATTGTTCATCTTTGGCTTTGTGATCATACAATTGAGCATTAAGATACAAAAATTAGTTTTGGAATATTACAGAACAGCTGAACTGAAATAATGCAAACAGCAATAGTGGTTTGTCAGGTACAGCACTGAGTTATATCTGATCTTCTATTTCTAACTTTGCAGCAGTTTTACATTTCCTATAGGGTAACCTAAAAAAATGTATCATAAATACTGACACAAAATAGGTGTAGAAATGAGTTGGAAGAACCTGCTAGATTATCTATTGAATTGTTTTGCCAAGTTAGAATGATTGTTTGTGATCTTTCTTTGGCTGAATTAACTTTTGAATTTTCCCAGCCAATAGTATGTTCCGTAACTCTACTCACTAGTAACTCTCAAGTTTTTTCATGATTGTCAAGTATGTTCCTATAATTTATTTGCAGCCCTGATAATCATTTATCCTATGTAAACAAATCCCAGTTTTTGTGGACCAGAAAGTTTTCACATTTGGTCTCTATGATTTCTTCAGTTATTACATTTAATTTCATTTTTTGTGATTTTGTGTATATATATGCATGTATATATGTGTATGTGTCTATACAGACAAATGTAAACATGTGCATGTATGTGTATGTTTAACTTTCCTATTTACTTGTAGACTATACTATCATAATATATTTCAGTTTTCCTACAATACTAAGATGCCCAGAAATAATTGTAATTGTAAGTAATATAATAATAAGTATATTTTTTTCAAGATACTGATATGGTCTTCATCCATGGGGTTTCTAATCACTGCTTCTAAACACAGTCTCAGTGAGATTTCTGATCTCTGCTCAGTCCAAAATGGCCACTAGACACATTCCCAATTGCTGTTCATTTTCAGCCCTGATTTTCTGCAGCGTTGTTCATTTCAGCAGGGTTGAAAAACAGAAAATAAAATTCTTTACAGTTTTTAGATTTTTCTAATTACTATTTTTAATTGAAATTTAACATTTTACCATTTTTAAATATGCTACTACCTCTACTGTTGATGAAAATTTTTGCAAATTGAAAATTATCCACTACTCAAGAGTTAGTTAGAAAAGATGATGTAAAAAGCATAAACAACATTTTTCATTCTCTCATGAAAACTCAATTTTTTCATGATATTTTGATCATATTTTCAGAATCTGGATACTGTAGAGCAGATATTTGTTTATTTAGGGTTTTGCTCTTTCTAAAAATAGTTTGGTGTTGCGTTATTTAGAATTTTTACTCTTTATGATCTCACTCTGTTGCTTTGTTATTAGCAGTCTGTAGATTGTTTTTGTTACGGGTTTTTTCTCAAGGCACGGGGCTAACATTTGGAACATCCCAGTGATGGATGTGATTTTATTCAAGCAAACCATGATGCCTTTCCTTTTGAAGCGTGAGTGACAAAGAGTCGGCAGGCTGGATCTCGCACTAAAATCATGTGATAGCCAACCCGTCTGTGTTCAGTCAAACCCTGTGGGGGTTCAAGCACTTTCGAAGTGGGATATGGAAATGATTACATTGGGAAAGTGCTATTTATTGCTCATACTTTCACTCTGAATATAAGCTTTAGTAGCAATGCTGTGCAGCTTTTTTGATTGTTTAACTTCCTAGAGGAAAAAGCTGTTTACATTTCTTTCCCCAGCACAAAGATGGACAAATGGTAATGTGCTTTGCTGGTTTTAATCATAGCTACTGAAGTTTCATGGTTACACACATTGACTAAAACTACTGATTACATAAACGAAGGAAAATGCAATTTACTTTCCACAGAAATTAAATCCAGAGCCAGAATATATCCAAGGCCAAAGGGCTGATAGAAATATGTATTGAAATTTCACAATACAAATAATAATGGAAAAGTAGTAATATCCTGTTCTTTTAACGGACATGAAGAGGCTGGTTTCCATGAAAACACAGGGGGTTTTTTATCACGATGTGCATGTTCATAGCCAGGTAGGTTTCGGTTCTTGTGAGCGAAATCGAACATGATGGTTAGGGAGGGGCTGGCAGATGAGAAACTAGTGTTTGTCCCGGGGGGCTGGCAGTGGCTGTGGCTGGTATTGGCAATGATTTTAGCAGCACCCCTGTGTAGGCAATCCAACAGCGACCAGCAAAGGAATGGGCTAAGCTAGTGATGTGGGAACTGTTCAGCCGACCATAGGGACGACTCTGATAGGGCTAAAAGGCACAGTGGTATGCGATTCTAATCACAATGTTTTATCCTTCAGTTTAATACTAACAGCAGCTTGGATCTCATATATACGCTACATTTGTGTGTACACAAAATAATACCACAGGTTGGAGCTGTATTAATGTAGCGACTGTATTCAGGGACTGCACTGATACATATGGCTTTCCTATTCCTCTCTCTCCTGT
Organism: Dromaius novaehollandiae; assembly: GCF_036370855.1. Taxonomy (NCBI): domain Eukaryota; kingdom Metazoa; phylum Chordata; class Aves; order Casuariiformes; family Dromaiidae; genus Dromaius; species Dromaius novaehollandiae. Next base: position 13,277,563 of record NC_088108.1, read on the forward strand.
TCATTGCTAAGGCCAATGTGGTTTGCTGCTGTCTCAGTGCAAAGTGGTTGTTCTGCAGTGAAGATCCTGGGTTTGATCTGTGAGAGCTGTCTGCACATGCCAGCATTGTCTGTTACATAATTGCTCCAATTACTGGCATTGCATCTGAAAAGAAATGTGTTTTTATTTTCAGATGTGAGCTATTTTATGGAGCTATTTTAGCATAAGCAAAACTTCTTGCTTTAAAAAAATGAGGGGAAAATATGTGAACACTACATAAAGGAAGTGAAAATATGGGATCATGCAAACATTTAAAATTAAGTCAAATTAACCCAGACAGGATGAGTCTGTCTCAAAGACTGCATAAGGGAATGTAATTAATTTTCACGTATGCAAGAAGTTCTCCTTTTTTTCCTTTTTTTTTTAAGTATGCACTCATTGATCCAAATGTAAAGAGCCCTATCTTATGGTTTTAGTTCCCTATGAAGAGTTTTTATGCTTTTGTGAATGTAAAAATTAAAATAGGGTAGCAGTTTTAAGAAGCTCCACTGATTAGGTGGTTTGGGGGATATATGATCTTTCAGCCCTAAAGCTATGATTTGTCCTGGATGCTAGAGAAAATCATTATCCAAAGGCACTCACTGACTTTGTGTCAGAAAGGCAGTGTTTATGCAGGGTAGCTAACCAGTAACCAAATTATTCATACTTTTTTACATTAAACTACACATGTTTTTTCTTACTGCAACCTGTGATTATTCTCAAAAGAGTAATTGTATGAGGATGGTCGCTAGAGAAGACACTGTATGCTGTATGCAAAACCTGAAAGCGCACAAATTCGGGGGCAAGAGGAAGTAAATGACCTGCTAGTAACTTGATGCAGCACTAAGTAAAAGTATTTGAATGTTTATATGGCTTAATTTGAGCTATGATAGCTGACCTACAACATTTTTGACGCAAGATTAATGCTGGAAACAGCTGTAAAGCTAAGTTCATATGGATACAAGATTCATGGGAAAAGTACTTCATATGCATCATGAGGAAAGAGGATTTAAAAAAAAATGCATAATATTTGCCTTTTATCAGAAATCACTGTGTTGTACCCCCGTATACCTCTCTACACTTTGCAGTATACCTTGCCAGCTCGAGATACCAGAAACAGTCTTGCACAGCCTCTCGAATCCCGCTGGGTAAGCCCCGGAGTCCCACTGCAGCGCGGGTCCCACACTGGTAACCAGAACAACTACAGGAGAAAAGGTTTGACTCCATATAAAGAGCACAGTACAAGCCCCCAGGTAGAATTATAATGAGCTAATCTAAATGTAATAAGGTCACTGTGATGGTCAAATCACTCAGGCTATAATTTTCAAGCTAACAATTTGAAGTCCATCTTCAAGCACCTCAGAAGTGTCATGGATTTCCTCCAGCCTGTGATGATTTCATTCAGGATGAATGACAATGAACATATACATATATATATACCACCAGGGGCTACGTAGGCTGCTTTGCTAGCAGAGTTTGTAGCGACTGTAGAAATCACTGATGGCAGCCTGGACGGCAGCCAGGACCTCATTACCCTGTGTAGTCCCCCTCAGCTTGTAACCACAATTCCTCCCAAGGCTGGATCTGGAGAGACAGTGTCCGACCCACAGTCTAAGACCAATCCTCCCTTAGGCAACAAACTCTAGGTTAGGCCTACCAGATAGTCTCAAATAGTTATATGCTAAAGAAAACCTTGACAATTTGCAAGCTTTAAATACCACATGCTAAACAAGAAAAGCCACATTTACCTAGGACATGTCTGTATCTCCCAGATCACTTCCCATTACCCCTCATATGTCAGTATTGCCTTCAAGGTAATTTAACTAGCTGTCTCGTCTTCCCTGTTGATAAAAAAATAATCTCTTCCTCTGAGACACCTAATGGATGATCCCCTGAAATACATGCCTAAATAATTATCTGTCTAGGAGACTCTTTTATATGGTGAGTCATCATTCACTGTCACTATAAAGGGCTTGTTCTAATTTTGAGACCCTCATTAGAATTAAAATATCAAACAAAGTATATGCCACTGACTGCCAGTCCACTAGAATTGCAGCAGTAATTCTGTAAAGTAAAGAGAAAACAAAAACAAGTTTTCTGAAGACACAAATTTGGAATATCCAATATTGTGCTGAAGCACAAAGCAAAGTCAGAGTTCATAGTATAGAACACCTGAGTTCAACCCTTGTGGAGGAATTTTCCTATTAATTGTCTGTAAGCAGAACAGAAAAATGCTGAGAAAATCAAAGGTGCAAAATGTTGTGCTCCAGTGCCATCTTCAACAGTACCTCCAGGAAAGGGACAGAATGTAAGTTAGTAGATATATGTATATATATTATCATTATTGTGTAAGAGGAGGTCAGTTTGGGATTACAGGAGCTCTTACAGGATGAATCACTGGTTCCTGTGCAGACTAGCATGGAAGGAAAAAGGTGGAAAACCATCTAACAGGAATGCTGAGTGACTTCCAGCTTCCAGGGACAGCTGAAATAAGCTGGTCATACTTTCTTCTAACAGTCTTTGCATTGGATTTCTTCCAGAAGACACAAGCATAAAAGACAAACGTAACAGGCTAAAATTAGAAAAAATCCCTTAAAACAAACAAAAGCAGAGCTCAGTATGAGAATAGACTCCGCAAGTCAAAATCGAGGGAAAAAATGCTCTGAGGGATTGGAGTCTCCACAGAAGAAAATTGCTATTTGTGCCCAGCCATTAGGGAGAAAGTCGTGCTTAGTAGGATTTGTTTAAACTATGCATCAGAATTATTCTTTGAAAGAAAATTTGCCTTTTGACTCAATGAATTTCAAGCTGGAAATGTATGCTGAAAAGCTTTTCGTAGCCTAAACCCTGGGCTACAAATCCCCATCCCCATTTTCATTTGTAGATGAAAATACTGGCTTCTTAGCAGAATTAAGCAAGCTAGGGCTTTTCCTCAGAAAATATTCTGCTGCACAAGAAAGAGCTAATCCCTCCCCTAAAAAAGAATCCTTACTCATTACCTGCTCATATAAAAAAAAATACCTCTTTTCACATTAGCATTGAAGCCAGAAGGCTTCATTTCCTTTTCTCTAACAAGTGTTGACATAAACTGAGGAGCCCAATCTGACCAAGAGTATCTGTTTCCTTCTCTCCCCCCCAGCCCTTCCCCACATTTTCCTGCAAGTTTCTATCTATAACAGGAGCGATGGAGCAAGGAGAGGGCTGCGGAAGAAATCTGTTCCTCTCTGCTAATGGTATCTGGCCTGACAAGCACCCTGGCTGGTGGGGAGTAGTGCCTCTGTTGACTCCGCGTGTCACTACTGTATAGACAGAAATAGATGCAGTTGCATCTGATTTTTCCTCCTGCCATTGGTTGATTGGCTGGGAAATAAATGCGTTTGCTGGAAGGCCTGTATGCTCCTGTAGTCTCTTAAAGCACCATGGCAAGAGCCTTCAGTAGTGGTTGATAGCAAGTGGCTTTTGAGTATGTTGCCTGCATGCATTGCTGGGTCTTTTTTCACATGTTAATCACAGTTATCAGCTATAGGGTACCCACCATGCAAAATTTGAGCTAGACAGGGCAATGTGACTGGTCATATCCTGTCTTTTCTCATCCTTGACTTGAGCAGCACAGTTCTTTCGTTCAGGTGGAGGGCCTGAAGCCACAGGCATGCCAGCAAGGTCTTCAGTGCATGGTAAAGATTTAAGGGAGCAATGCAAATGAGGATTAGGATAGATCTGAAGATGTTAAATGTGTGGGTTTCCAACCTACACAGCAATCAGATGAAAAAGGAACTGCACCAACATAGTTCTGAAAAATATATGCAAGCTTAAAGTTTATATTTATGCTACTCTTTTCACTGACTGGATTAATTGGCTGCACAGAGCTTTACTTGAGCACAGCTGCTCCTCTCATGGCAGGTACCTGTGTGAGCGAGCAGCATCTTCATGCACCCCTACGGAGAATAAACACCGATTCTGCTGAATGTGCCGTAGATTTGGTCTCAGCTGTAATTCGGATGACATCAGCAGCACATAAACACAGGATGATCTCCCCACACTCCCCTGTTCAACCCCAGCACCCAGAAACCCTCCTATTTGTCAAGGGCAGCAGTCGTGCTGAGTCGGCAGCTATTTGGCAGTGGATTTACCCAGGGTTCCAGCACCTGTTGACAGCAAATCAGGCAGAAACAAAAATAACTTGATTTGAGGAGTTTAGGATTGATTTGAGCATTTGAGGCTTGGGAGCCCTTGTTTCACTGTCCCATATATATAACTCCTCCTCCACATTACTTCTTTGCTTACTCTGGTGTCCTCTTCCTCAGCTATCGCCATCTTCTTCCCTCCATCTCCAGGCCAGGTTCATGTGTATCTACAGTCAGTTAAACAGATACAGTAACCAATTGCTAAGAAATATATAGCTTGGTTCTGGAGAATAAGAATATTTGTGTACTCTGCAATTTTATTGTCTTCACACCTGCTCCTAACGTCTTCCTGCTCCCTTTTTGCATTTAAGCGTTTTGTGTGTGACCTCCACACACACAAGCAGATGCTAAAAATACATTAAAGGTAAAAATAAGTACAAGGAGGGACCTCCCCTGGATATTTAGTATTGCAGTGAGTGACTCAAGCTGCCCCACCTTTAAAGAAGTGGGAAGGACAGGGACAGAAGAGAGATCATTTACAGGAGGAGAAGGGCAGCAGCCTGAGGGCCATGTTGCTGCTGTAGGTGGTAGGAAGTCTGATGCTGCTCAAACCACAAACACAGGAAAGGATGGACCGTGTCACTATGGCGCGGGGTCTGGAAATGCCCGGCTGCAGCAAGGAAGGCTCTCGGGGTGGGCACCCACAGAGGGGGCAGAATAGCTAACGTCTCGCTATCTTGTCTGTGCCAAAGCCCAGAAAGGCAGAGGAAGGGTCAGGGTGTGCAGGGGGCTGGCTATACTTTGGCAGCTTCCCCTGTCCCTGTCCCCATCCCCATGCATCCCAATCCTGCAGTGAGCCCCTGCCCAGGACCTCCTGTTTCAGACAGCCATCCAACCCATCTTTTCCATCCTGGCGCAGCAGTCGTCTAGCCCTCACCACCAGCTTGGCAATATTTGGCTTGGCCTGACGTGGGCAGGCTCCTGAGACTTTGTGGGGCCCAGGCTAGTCCCGTGGGTGACCCTGCATGAGGTGCCTGCCCCAGGAAAAGTCATTATGTGGCACTTTACCCTGGCTGGCAGCAATTATCATTCTTCATATATCAGCACTTGGGAACATCTGGTGCTGAAACCCTCTCCACTGCATGTTGCATGCCGAACCACTCCTGCCGCGCCTGGCATCATTGCTCGTGTGCTGAACCTATGTGAAACATCTGCTCTGCAATCACAGTGGGTCCTTACACTCCAGCAAGAACAAAACACCTTCCTTGGGGCTCACTATTTTTTACATTGTATTATGACTGTGACATCTGCTCTGTAGTGGCTGTACTTCTACTCATTAATTGTCCCAAGTGTGGCAGACAGTACTTTACTATATTTTATACACACATATGCACACACATACACAGATATATTATATATATTATTTTATATAATAAAGCAGACAGTATTAGCTATTTTTAACAAGGTCTTTTTTCTTCACATTGCAAACATTAGGTTAACATGGACATTATCAAAAAGTACAATCCATCAGACACTGCGCTGTTGTTTTAAAGATGCATATTGCAGAGATGCTTGTAAATTTGTCTTGTGTAGTATTTAATTCAATGGAGCCATAATGCCAGCAGGGTCTTTGAGTCATATTATGACATCTCCTTTCCAGGGCTCCCTTTGGAGGCTTCCATAATACCTTATATTAAAAAATAACTCCTAAAATATTTTATTATATCCCAGACTAATAAGACATCCAACTGTCTCTGATTGTTATTAAACCATGCACATTGCCCTGTCTCCTGAAAGGTTTGCAACATTTCAGCAACTTCTGAGTCAGCCTGTACCATTTTTTGGTTTATATGGAAATTGTGCCCAATCAGTGATAGATTTGAATGCACAGCTTTGGGCAAAATGTGGTATGTAAATGTATCTGTCTTGACATTGAAGAAAAATGTCCACTTTAGTCCCTTATAAGATAAGTTGAGTTTGATATAGCTGGAATATGCAGCTATAAAAATGATGAGAATTTACTTTTTCTCTGAATATGTTCAGAATAAACATAAACATTGTTTTTCTGTATTCTATGTTTGGATTTGTTTTCTCCTGTTACACTTTATTTGTAGCCAGTCCTGTCTAGCACAGAAGTGGCAAAGAGAGTGCCATCTCGTGGATAAAGAAGACCTGTGCTCAAAATAAAACATGGGCTCAGCCTCTCTCCACTGGTTTGAATGCGATCAGTGCCAGCGTACAAATACGACCCAGTACAGCAAGCCGTGTGTACAGAAGCTGTACTGGGGGAGTAACAGAGGGCAGGTAGGGCCCCAACTTATGTTTCCCTGGTGAATATTATTTTAAATTATACTCATGGTAATAGTAGTAGTTATTCACTTGCACAGTTGTATTAATAGAGAGCAGTTTCCAATAGTGGAAACATACCATTTTTATCATGGTATGTTAATTATAATATTTTGGATGCTAGTAAAGATCAGTCACAATTTATATTTAGAGAGAGACTGAATGATTAAGAACATTCCTGCAGCTTATGTTAATCCAGTTTTGGAACAGAGACAAAATCGGTAACGTCTGCCTATTAATAGCTGATAACAAATCTAAGGCATCTTTCTGTGCAATCTGTCCATAAATTAGTAAAAAAATAGATGAACTGCCATACCATAACATTCAGTACACTCTATCTATAGAATCACAAACACACACATGCACATTTCTCTGTTCCCACTACATCTTGGCCATCTCCAATAAATGGCTAAACTATAAACTGAAACTGGATCGTTTGCTCAGATTTGTTCTGTGATTGCACCATCATTAGTACGGTATCTGTTCCTCTCAGGTCACCCAACGGTACAAAAGTGATCCAGATCAGATGTACACATACAACTGCATTCCTGTGAAATTAGAGCACATGATGCAGGGTTTATGCTGGCTCTGAGATTTTATTCTGGATTCCTGCTGGCTGTGAGAAGATCAGCAATACCTGATCAGGCATAAAGCTAGAGTCATGGAAGCATAAGTGGTTAGTGCCTACACAGTCCAAATTAAGTTTGCTTAACAGCAACATCCTGAAAAAACTTGAACCAGCAAAGTGAGCTTAGCATTTTGCAAGGTGGGATCAGCACTTTGCATCCTGTGCCTGCAGTGTTTCTCATCTGGTTTGGGAAGCCTTGAGGCTGCATTGCCAGCCCAAGGCCTGAGTGTCTCAATTTTCCAAGCATGCCCTCTGAGAACTGGTTTAAGCATGACATTTACCCATCCCTCACTTCTGTGCCAATGGTACCAATACAACTGTTTGGCCTTGTGATAAACCAGACTGGGACAGTGATCCAAGCTAAAAGTCTGTGTGTGTGTGTGTGTGTGTGTGTGTGTGTGTGTGTGTGTGTGCGTGTGCGTGCATCCAAGTGCTGCAGCCCAGAAGGGTGGAAGGGGGTCACTGCTTTTGAGGTCCAGCCACTGTGCTGGCCTGCAGTGCTGGCTAGCTGCACACCAAGATGCCAGGCAGTCCCGCTGGAGTCACCTGGGCTCCTTTTGGCTTAATCCGTTGTTGAATGAGGAATAAACAGGTTGGTTTGTAAAGAATAAGGGCACTGCAGTTTAGCCCGATGGTCTTCTTGGGTTTGTAGTGAAACATTTAAACTCATCTCCCTACAAAACAAAGTGCAGTGTAAACAGAGCAGAGTAGCCTGACTTAAAAAAATTATTCCAATGCTTTGCTCCTAATTTAGAGGAATGTCGAGAGAAAACTACAGCTTTGTGTTTTGTACCTTTTCCATGATTTTATACTGCCAAACATTTGGCTGATTCATTGAGAAATGAAGCGTTGCATTCACCTGGAGTCAGCCCAGCTCTTCTCTTGGCTAGTGGAAGGGGCACATTGCTGTCCTGGTCTTGGGGAGTCCTAGCTTCGTTCTTCAGTGAAGCGTGGAATGATTTTTATGTTCTCCTATTCCACTTCGAAGACAAGAGTTTGGAGCCAAGGAAATCTGCACAGAGACTGGAACCCTGCAGCAGATCTCAGAGCTCCTCTGTGGGGGAGTTCCTTGCTCACAAGGAGCTCCATGGGGCTGGAGGCAGTTAGGTTTAGAGAGGCAGAACCAGCCAGTTCCTCAACGATCTGCTTGAAACCTGGCTCCTGCAATGCCCACTTTCCCCTGCTGTCCGTGAGCAGCCCCCAGGAGCTGTTCTCTTCATACCTCACGTGCTGTTTAGGCCTTTCTCCTGCCTGCTGAGGTGCCAGCTCTGACGTCCGGGCCAGGCTGCCGTACTGCCACCGTTTCCAGGGTTGTCCCTGGCAGAGGTCGTTGTTCATTTGTCGCAATTCAAAGTCAGTTAGCTGCAGGGCACTCAATCAATCAGCAGCAGGGCCCTGGGTTATTCTCCTTCGCAGAGCCCAAATCTTGACTGGGAACACTCTGCAAGACCTGACCAAACGGAAAACAGGTAGATTCTTTTCAGATGGGTCCACACAAAGTTACTGAACACTGGATGTTATCTGAGGACTTTACACTGGAAAAAGAGGCGGTGGGTAATTGTGCTCGTGAGTGGAAGATTACAGATAAAGTATGTGGAAAGGTTTTCTTCTGTCTTATCAAGAGAGGAAACCTGTACTTCAGTTTACATCGTGTGGGTTGCAGTTCTTTAGATTAACACTAATGTAACTGAGAACAAAATTTTGGCCAACAAATACTCTTAAATAAGACTTGGAGCCTAGCAGTTCCTAAGGCTCTAACAGAGCCTTTGAGCCTTCTAAGTTCCACATAGCAGCAACAGGAAGCTGTTTAGCAGATTTCCAGTTCCTCCAGACATGTTAAAAAGTGATTCTGACTAAGGGACAATATTAATACATCCTTGGTGGATTTCAGAAAATGAATTATACAAAAGCTTAAGAAAGTTTGTGGGACTTCCTAGACATATGCTGTGTCTGCTCTCAGTGATGCATTTCTGTGCGAAGCAATGAGGCAGACAAGATCTGTCAATGATTATTCGTCAAATATTTGATCTGTTAAATATTGCAAATAGGCTGCTTGTTGAATTATAAACCAGTTCTAGGACTTCAATGTAGTTCAGGGCTTCTCCTGTTCAGATATTAATGTTTAGACTTTCAAGTTTATTAAATCAAATTATTATTTTAATTTCATTGCTGCCTTCTTACAAGTTTCTATCTAATTAACAACGATTGTGCTATTTGAAAAGCTCTCAGTTCTTTACCCTGTGGGACAGCTTAGAAGTAATGCTACCTATCTGAGCAGTCAAACAGATCAGTCATTTGTTTTAATAACTCAGGTGATTAGCGCATTGAAATACAACTTATTCCAGATTCAGAATTGCTGAAACATAATGCACAATGTTTAAAAAGCCTGTTTAGAAAATATTGGTGTTTAAAGTATTCCTCAGTTTGTCAGCTCTGAAAGAAGAAACAATGAACATAACCAAGGAACGTTCTCCCTGTACGAAACTACGTAAGAAAACATTTTTTCCACGGTGAATCAGATTCCCTTTCGCTGATGAAGCAAATTATGGGTATGATCCAGCTGCTGTTGAAGGCATCAAAGAGAGCAAGAGCAGAGACTGCAACAGTGGGCAGTGCATATTCCTTCAGGGCGAATTCACAGGTGAGTGAAAGAGAAAGTAATGTTTCCCAAAGTACTGAAGGTGCATTTTCAAAAAAGACACTTATAAGAATCAAAGTCGTACTAAAGAGTTTTGGGGCAGAGGTTGTGAATGCCTTTAAATACTTTTCATATATCTACACAGGCAACTTAGCTTGCTCTTGAACTCTAAAGAGGGCTTTAAGATAGATCTGCCATGACCTCTAAGTCTGAGCTTGAGCCCAGGCGCCTCTGAGTGTTGGAACATTGCTCGAAGCTGGGGGAAGGGCCCTCCGTGAACTGTGGAGGATGTGTTGTGGTGCAAAGGGCTAGATTCCTAAAGAGAGGTGATCGCAGAGAGCAGATCCAGTCACAGAATCTGTGACACCAGCGTGTTCGCTTACCGTGTCCAATCTTTTCAATGACCCAGATTCACAATTTCACTTCCGGAGATTTTCCAGACCTCCCAGCTCCTGTTTGTCTAGGAGGAAGGGATGGGACTGGGCTTATGGCAGCCCAATCTGGAGCAGCCCTGAGGGCGCTGCAGCTACAAAAGCTAGCTCTTTGCATTCGCTTCACCTGACTCCCACCACAAGTCCTCCATTTCTCATGGGTGACAGGATAGAGTACTTGCAAATAGCACTCCTCGCCCTCACCCGTCAGAGACTGGGACATTCTGGTCCACTTCTCAGAGGCAGTGAAGAGATGTTTACAGATAGCACAGCTTTACATCAGTTTAATCCATGGTCTGCAACAATATTCATCTAAGGGCTTTTTATTTCAAACTGGTTCTTGTGCATATAGTTTCTCTCTTCTTCTTTTTAAAAAACAAAACACTAAGAAGACTTGAAAACCATTTAATGTGGAGCTAGAAGCAGGATGGGAAATGGGTTGTTAACGTGTGTTATCGCCTGCCATCAGGGGTGCTTAAAGCATAGTAAGATATAGTCTGAGGATATGAATCTGTGGCAATTGATCCTGCACACCAGTGAGGAGCAAACCCCATTTCTTGAAGCATAGACATAGCTTTTGTTATCCCAGATCTAAAAGTGCAGGTTGCTGCCTTCTCCTACGGTGTCCAAGTGTCAGGTTAAGGCATTAGGTAGCAGATGCAAAACTGGAGCAACTCTGCCTATTCCAGGAGCAAAACGCGCTTCCCCTCCCAGTCACCTGCCACCCTCCTGCATGCCTTGTACGTGGGCTATGTGTTGTGCACGTGCACTGGCAGCGCTCCACCACATCCACTTGCTTTCTGTCCGCTGCCTGAGTCAGGCCATGGGGAGAGGCTTAGGGCCACCTTCGTGTGATGATAAGCATATACCTAGTGTACTTTGCACACAAGTGAAATCACTCAGCTTTTTCCAGACTGCTGTAATACTATTTCGCAGGTACTAGGACAGCCGAATTTCTGCACTGTGAAATACTTACCATTTTTAAGGAGTCATTAAGCAAACAGTAACTCAAGAAATAAATCATTGCTTGCCTTTTCTCAAAAGATTTCGCTACTATTCAGTGCAGTGAAAATAATGATTTCAAAGGATGCAAAACTGGTCTTTGTGTATATTAATACGGGCCTCTTCTGTGCATCCAAATAGATCCCTGACGGCTTCACTGGGGCTCTGTAATTGTCTTTGATTAACCTAGACATAATGATAGGATGCTGCAAGATTGTAATGGAGATGAGAATTTTACTTAAGAAATGGTCTTATCAGGTGCTGGCCTGCATATCTTTGTTTGCCGCTCCACTCCTCAGAAAAATAGGCTGGAGAGAATACAAGAGAGGTGTTGAAATGAAATCCAAGAAATGTAAGCTCAAAGTACTTCAGAGAGATGCTCTGAACCACAATGTTCTTCAAACCACAGGCCGTGCTCTCACTGTGCATGGGGTTCGATGGTTCTGATTTACACAGTGTTTGAAAAAAGAGGATTAAAGTCCCTGTAATTTGTCACTTGAAACCTTCAAAGCAGTTCGCAAAGAAAAGTGATGTGATTTTCTAGTCACAGACTCACGTAAAGGCAGGCATTTGTGCAGCCCTGTAGAGGGAACTGTGGCTTGAACAAAGGGCCGATAGTCAGGAAGCTGAGAACTGAAATCCTTAATCAGATTATACCACCATATCCAGTGTTTATTTATAAGGCAATTAAGGCAAGGAAACGCGTACCTAATTCTCATTAATTTTAATGAAATTACACACCTGAATAAGAGTTAAGTGCAGATCAGAGTCTGATCCAAAGTTCATTGCATCAAGAGGGTTCTTTCTACTGATTTAAAGAAATTGGCTCAAGCTCAGTTCCTAAATTTTTCCTTCTGACAAACAGTAATAGTGAGTTAAAAACAGAGAACGGTGAGGAGTCATTAAAATGCGTTATAAAGAATTATCACCTGAGATGAATTTTATATCGTTTATAATATTTTTTGTCAGAGTGAGTGGAAATGTTTTCTAAATTTTTAATTTCAGCTACAAATTTTCTCAGATTTGCAAATGTTAATGAAAATTTTGTGGATTCTATGGAAACCTGTCAAATTATTTTCTATAGTTTGCTTGCTTGTTCCAGATTATGTTTGTCCACTTGCTTTCTGAATTCTTTTTAGCTGCAGAAAGTTTGTAAAATGTATAAGGCCAGAAAAAGGTTCTATCTTCCATTTTTACATGGTAACTCTGTTCTCCCTTGGTCTCAGAAAAGGATCTGTGAACTAAAGCTTAGCCACTCTTTATAAAGAACTACCTTGTAATGCCATCACAATGAAATAGTCCCAGGCTAAATGTTTTGGGATAGGTTTCCTTATTCAGTTCTCCTGTACTTCATATCTGACATTTCTACCTCAGGGACATACATTCTGCTTAGCATTAAATATTGCTGAAAATAAGTTTCTTGAAAATAATATTTCTTTTAAATATACCTATTTTAATTAAGAAAGAAAACTCATTGGGGAAATACAACAAAATGATTAAATGTTGGGTAGTGATTTTTCATATAATAGAGATGTCACATTATCTGCAAGAAATCCAAAGCTGACTGTTGACTAAACAAAGACCACAAAATTCAGCTATTTGTTAGGGTCTATGATGCTTTGGGGGAATATTGTTTCTCATCCTGGGATACAATTATAATACTGGTTTTGGTAAATCCAACATATGTCTGCATTCTAACACGTATTCAGTAAATCTCTAGACTTGAGATAGTCTTCTTCTAGGATTTAGAAAACAAACAAGCAAGCAAACAAACAAACAAGAACACAAAGAGAAAATAAGATGTTAGTGAGATACTGCCTCGAATAGACCAAAGCATGTATTAACCAGAACAATAATGCAAGTGAGATAATTACTTCCAAAAATTCTGACTGAGCATTATGAGTCCATTTGACTTCCCTGGTTGATGAACTGGATCCTAAATTGTACTTTTTAATGCCCAGTTACATTTGGGTGCAGATAGAGAAATGTTATTAAATGCCAGTAAGCAGCACCCAAAAATAAGAGACCAAGCTGAAACCCAAAGGACAGCTTCTTGCCCACTGAACTTAGCTGAGACTTGGACTATTATATGCATGTATTCACATTGACCTGCCAACTATATCTCAGTTTTAAAGTGTCAAATACAAATACAGATACAAATAAAGGCCTTGCACTAAAATTATAGATGGATTTTTTTCTTTCTCTTTTCAGCTTCTAATAGATGTCATTGTGTATTTGTCAAAGGTAACAAGCTACAACTTGAGAAAAACAATACTTGAATAGCATTCCGTGGTGTTAGTTAAGTGTTTTGGTAGTTACAGTATGAGTTAATGCTGATTTACAAAGAGAACAGAAGTTTATTTTCAGAATAGTCACTACAGTATGGAACTTTTGAGTAAAAATTGACTAAGCATTAGAAACCCTCATTTTAAACAAAACTGAGTCTGGCTTCATTGGCTTCAGTGTAAGGAGCATTAGGCCTTGACTTTGTCCAAAAATTACTTCAAGGACCTAAATGAAAGCCATAGGGTTTCTATTAGGAATGTTCACAATGAAAATTGTAATACAGTGATGTCAGTTGCAACCCTAGTGAAAGCGTCTTTCAATAAATACAATAATGATAATGATCTTCAAGACAGAGGAAACAGCACAAAATAGAGTAAGTAAAAGGCATGAAGTTTTCAGGACAAACTGAGAAGGGAAAAAATAAGATGTCTTAGGTCTTCACCTCTGTAAACCACAAGAAGGCATCGCAGTTAGATTGATCTCAAGGCAAAGCAGCCATGTAAAGTAAATCTACAGCCTTTCTTGGCCTTCTAAAGCACAGAAGAAAATGGAAAGTAATCCTCTTTCTTTTTTGTTCATAAAATGATTTTAAAGTAGGGTGGGATTTTTTTTTTTCTCTCACTTCATAGGATCTATTTTAAATGACCTATTTAAATGTTCTGCAATTATGGTGCTTTTGTGTATTTTCCATACAGAGTGAACAGACATGGAATCCCTTGAAGTTATGGTATTTTAACCAACCAAAGAATAATCTTCCTTTCTTTCTCTCTGAATTCTTCATACAAAGTGTCTTAAATAGATAAGACAGGTTCATTACCGTTGTCATAATTGTCAGCTTCTGTCAGTTCCATTAGTGGATAAAGGTCTGTAGGAATATTACTCATGCACTCCCAGGAAACTTCCCAAATTCTGTACAAGCTTCCTAAAACTACCTCCTCTGATGCTATTTCCAGTCACTCAGATCTATTCTTCTGTTGTTTAACGTGCTCCCTGCTAGGGTCCCCTTGTTATGATATGTCAGTTTTTTCTTCTTCCTCCTCAGCCATGGTTCTTGCTTATTTTATTGATATGCCAATGCATTTTATAACTTATTTCATGAAGTAAATCTCCCCTTATGTTCAGACTATGTGGGTTTCAGATCTGCCTGGTAGGTAATGGCTTCACATCTTGGAGAAGACCTGGAATGTGGTATATCAGAAGAGCATACAGGTCATACAGCTTGAGATTAAGCAGAGACAACGTTTTTTATTTCTTTGATTATAATGAATATGTCTACAAGCATATCCTCCTCTTGTCATGAGAGGATTCAAATAAGGCTCATATTCTTCCTTACACTATGATGTTTTCATCATTCAGGCATCAGTTAAGACTTGACAGGTAAGTCTGCCTTTGGCTCTTTCAGGATTTGGTAAATATGTGCAAATGCTTCTGAAAACGAGATTCCAAGGACATGAGGGAAGAAAGGATATCTTTCATTTTTAATTGTTAAAAGGCCTTAGAAAATCCAGACCTTGCTCTAGTGGAACGAAGAAACTCTGCATAAGTTTACTTTTCATCTTCACTTTTCCATAAGAACTGTGATTAAAATTGAATTACCCTGGATTTGCGTGAGTGTGAAGTTAAAAAGATGTTGTGAACTGATTCAGCACATGCTGTTGCTGTGTGTTCAGTCCTGTTCATTCCTCCTCACATCTGTCACTCTCTCTCTTCTGCACCAGGCACTCCCCCCGCTTAACTTACACCAGCTTTGACACCTGCTGGAGCCCTGTAGGAGCCAGTCCAGTTCACTGATCTGACAGAAATTTAACCCAACCAAGAGAAGAAAAAAGCAATTATTGTCAGGTTATTGAGTTGCTTCAAGGACAGTCTGACAAGTGCCAGATATAGCACAAGGTAGGAGTATGGCAAGACCCTTTGGCTGGAAGAGGGACATGAACAAGGGAACAGGAAGGACAGACACTGAGTCCTTCTGTCTTTCATGACCCTGCCCCATAAACATAAATGTGAACAGAACTTGGTCCTTGTCTACCTACCTACCTATTTCTCTGTCATTGTTTTCTAAGCATCCATCTCAGTTTTATCTGTAGATAAGAGGTATGTCCTATGGCTGGGACATTCTCAGGGACGCTCTGAGTGCAAAAGTCATTCTACGTCGTCAGGGTTCTTCCTTTTGATACAGTTTGTTAACTGTAGGAAGTTTTAAAAAAGTATGTGAAAGACATCCCTGCCCCAAATAATGATTTTTATCCACCTCAAAACCTAACTTTAAACATTTTTAAAGATTATATTTTGTGCTTTTCCATATTCCTTTTGATGGTTCTGCTCCCCCTTCCTGGTGCATCCATGCAGTGGAGAATGAAGCACAGCTGCTTCTACATACTGCTGTGCTTAAACCTTTGCTAAGAAGATGAAGGAGATTTCATTTTGCCTGCTTTTGCAACAGCCTGGATTGGTTGCTCAGACCTTGAGACAAGTTTGTGAGGCAGACAGCTAATGAGAGAACATTCCCCTTGCACCCAGATAGGGCCGAAATTCTGAAGAGGATGAGGCGTCTCTCTCAAAGGCAGTTTCTTGCCTGATCACTTTGATTTGGTGTCAAAATGTTTGTTGTTAAAAGCAAACATCACTTTTGCAGTTACTGGCTCAGCATCACTTCCCTGAAGTCAGTTTTTATCTGATAAGCACTGGCCAGTAAGCATTAAGTTAAAAAAAATGTCACCACTCAGTTAAGTAGCTGCAGTTTCTGCTTTCTTGCAGGATAGGACCACCTTTCTTTACAATAGTCTAGAGGTAATAGGAAAGCTAATATGCTGAGTGGGCCTTCTTTTTTAAAAAACAATAATAAAAAAGTCTGTCAAACTCATGAGCCTATGGAAGCCTTAATTGAAATTAACAGAAAATGTGAAAGTAGAGGAAATTAGGGCAGCTACAGAAGAAACCCCAGAAGCAAAAAGAGATTAAAGTAGTGCAATAAGCAAACCCATGCTATGTCTTAATTCTGCTTCAAACATCTTCCCTCTAGTGTAGCTTGTTCCCTAAATCAAGCAACAGGTCTGAAGCACACACTTTCCCCTGTAGATGCCTATTCATTCTGCCATCCCGGAGGATGCAGCAGCATTGCAGGAGCTGGGGAGTGACTCTCCCGGGGTGCCGGGAGACGGAGCAGTTGGCAAATTGCTCCACGCTCATTCCCTGTTCGGCAGTGTCACAACTTGAAGCTCTTCATCCAAGAGCCAGCACCAGCTTAAACTTTAGCAAATGTAAGGTTTTTGTTTTTCATTCACACGATTGGATGACCATTACTTTATATTCTTTTATCCTATCATTTTATTCTTGAACTTTCTAAGAAATAAAGTAAGGGACTTTTCTGCTTGCAGGTAGCTTAATGAGGGGGATAAAACATCCACCTTTTCTAATGTGAGAAGTCCCATGTAAGTCTGTAGAATGCCAGAAGGTGATAAGGAATAGTCTTACGTGTGAGTAAAACTCTGGGGGAAGGAGACCTTAAATCGGGATATATTAAATATATTATTCACATTCTGTGAATGTCAAGTGACCTCAACCCATCCAAGACTGACTGGAAGCCTTATAGGCAGGGCATTCATAGTGTAAATGGTAGTCCCTGTTCTACTGTAGAAGACAAGACAGTTTATTAGAAGCAAACAAAGACACAACCCTTGTCACATAGTACAAGACATTTTTCCCCTTCTTAGAAACCTCTTTCCTTCATATCCTCCATCATTTCCAACCAGTCAGATTTTTTTAAACTTGGTATTTCTGTGCCGTACATGTCTGTAGTTCTTTTACAGAGTTTGTAGGCCATTTGCTCAGGGAGGGATGAAGTATGATTTGATGATTCGGTATATTCAATACTGTCAGGGTTTCCTAGCATGGAATCCTTATTGTAAATATATTTCCTCTCTTGAGAAGTTAGTTCACTAAGCAGTTTCCACAGGAGAGCTGTGCACGACAACTTGCTTCCAGGTTTTGCATTTGACCTGATATCACACAGCCTTATGGAACAATGTCCCAGATAAGTTCTGCATATGATTTTTTTTTGTCTTCTGATTTCACACCTCTCTCAGTGGCTAGGGGGATAGGCCAAGCTTAGTTTCAGCCTCTGACAGTGAGCTGGAGGGCGAACAATCTCTGGGTAACTGAACATAGAGAAAGAAAAGAAATAAACAGGCACTGACGGCACTGCACTGGCATCTTGCAATTTAGCAAAATTAAATGCCTACCCACTGTGCCCTGACAGTAAAATCTGGCAAGAGTAGTGTTATGAAGCTGGACGTCCCCCCAGGCTGAGTTTGCAGAGAGAATTAGTCAGAAAGCCCTCTACCAGCAACATGCCCACTTTATCAAACGTTTAAGACAACAACTCGTTGCAAATGAGTGGAAATGAATGGAATGAAAAATGCCTGCCAGTCCCTGTTCAAGGGATGCATGCACTGCAGTTTTTCTCGGATGATGCTTTCCTGGAGCAGGTGATAGGTTACTTGCTGCAGATTGAAGAGGGCTTCTGGATAAAATGGAGTAAGTTAGGTGGAAATAATATGGAACCATGCAGAGACATATATTTGACAGCATTTCTTCCACTTTATTTAGCACAGTACTCTTTCACAGTGGTTCTGTCTTCAGTGTATTACAAACTCACACTGTTTCCTATCACACTGTACCTTTAAAAGGATGCACATGCAGAGACTCACTCTAGTACATGCAGACTTTTCAAGGATGCTTTGCCTCCCCCTCTTCTGACAGACAGTCTGGCTAAATACATAGAAGATGGGGGCAATGGGTGGAGTTAATGACTTTTTTTTCTCCTCGTAAGGCTATATCCTGTCAGTTAAAGTCCTAATACAAGACAGTGCTGTACAGTCGCTGCTGTATTTTGCTGTGTCAGTTGTTGTTTGCTGAATATGGCAGTTGTTGCTGATTTATCTGGGAGCAGAAAGATGTTGTAGACTTGTTAAACATAAATTGTTTAACCATAGAAACTCCAGAGGCAGAGAGAGCCCGGCATCAACCTGTGCTTGCCTTTTCAGAGACTGTCACCCAGCTTCCCCCGCATTTGGATGAGGTGGCTCCTCCTCCACCCTGGCCCTGTGCGCAGGACTGCAGCGTGGACTTTTGGTTCTTTGGGAAAAGGAAGGCATAGCATGTGGTGCTAACATAATAGTTATAAAGTAGAGCCTGATCGACAGAGATTCCCATCGATTTCTGGAGACTTTTTGTATGAGTTTCCATTGCTGGCATGACTATTTCCAACAAGAACAACCCAAATACCCCTGTGTGCACACTGCTTCTCTGCCAGGTGTCATTGTGGCAGCTGGATACACTGGGCTTGCTCACGGCTAGCACCGGGATGTATCTCAGCACAGGAACAAGGAACGTGTGCTCCTCCGCTGCTCGTGGCAGTTGCAATTTCTTTTGCCTTCTGATTTCAAGGGTCAGACGTGTGTGAGCCTTCAGTATCTCTGGTGAGTTCAAACGAGTGAGCACTTACCCGGTGCCATTTTCAGGATGACAGCAAAGTGAAAGGAACAGAGAGAGCTGAGAAGTGCGACTCAGTGCCTGCAGAAAGAGATGCCTCTGTGCCCAGAGGTAGCGTGAAGGTAGGCCGCTAGCAGCTGCAGGAAAGAAGAAAGCTCTGTACCTGCAGCCTAGGTTCAGACAGCCTTACCAAAGCACACCTCAGGCAAGTGTGTCTGGAAATACACCTGGAAATCTGCAAGAGCAAGTAGGATGTTTAACTCATATATCCCATCAGGTCATTTCTCTCTCAGAAACTTAACCTGAATGGAAAAAAAAAACCCAAAAACTTGATGCACAGAACTGCCTTGAACTTCAGCTGAAGCTGTGTGTGTGCATGTGTGCGTGTGTGCGTGCGTGTGCACGTGTGCGTGCGCGTGCCAAACAGCTCGAGGAAAACGCTCCCCAAGGCTTCTTGCTGTGAGTGGGAGCCTCAGCATCTCTGCTGGCCTCTGCATTTTGATGATTCTGTTGCAGGAAAGCTTTTCTCCTGACAGACTTTGAAAGCACAGCTT
The DNA here is from genome assembly GCF_036370855.1 of Dromaius novaehollandiae. Taxonomy (NCBI): domain Eukaryota; kingdom Metazoa; phylum Chordata; class Aves; order Casuariiformes; family Dromaiidae; genus Dromaius; species Dromaius novaehollandiae. The sequence continues at coordinate 13,297,083 of NC_088108.1, forward strand.
TAGTCCCAGAAGTAAATCTGGAGAGGTAGGTGACTGAGCATGTCTGTGTGTTTAGAAGAAAAGTGTTGCTTAGAAGCTGTCAAAAATTTGAAAGGAAACAAAATATAAATAGGCTTATATGTAATCTCAGAGTAGATTGCATGGTGAATTTTAGTAGCCAAGAACAAAGAATTACCTTGCTATTCCATGAGCTTCTGTCTAGGTGCATCTATCAATAAGCTAATTGGCCTGGTACTGAACGCCACCCTGCGTGTGTCTCCTTGGGTGGAGAGTAGGGTAGCTCACATTTCTACCATTTCTTCAGATATTTTTCTTTGTAAAAATTATGTTGCTAACCTATCTGTGTGCTGGCTTTTGCTCTCCTTTTGCTAAATTGAAGGAAAAACACACGCTCACGTGGCAAACAACAGACAGAGGAAAAAAAATCTTCAAGAGGGATGAGTGAGGTTGCATCATGGCAAGATGTTTAAGAAAAGGTTAGAGATGACAATAATGGACATGGTGTGTAGCCTGAATAATCTTGTAGACTGCAGGGAACCAGACCAGATAATCCAAGCTGCCCTTTCTGTCTCCACCATCTTCCAGCCACTATCTACCATCAGTCTACACAGAGACTTTCTACTGATGATGATGGAAATTCGACCCAGATCTCAAAGGGGAGGCACAGCCCAGCGAGGCTAGGATGGAAACCGTTAAAGTGAATTACGCCTTGCGCATGTCATTGTCTTGGATCTCAGTCCTGACTTTGAGCTTGTGCCTAGGTCTTGATTGCCAAAATTATCTTTGGTTTGCTGTATTTTTCAGGCTGAATGCTGATATATAAGCCTAGTTCTCACTGGATTTGACATGTTGTAGATTAGGACGAGTAGCTTGGAAACCACTTAAATAAGATTTACAGGAGAAGTTATTTTTTGTAACTGCAAATTAGAAATAAATATAAAAATGAATCATATTAAAATCCTAACAATGAAATTGTACAGCATAACTAAATTTCATTCTAAGATATGTTCTACAACATCATAAACTTATGTCATTGTCAATAACCATTTATAATAGAAGCATCAAAAATTATTTAGTTTTGGTGAAATACAGTGCTCTTAGACACTTACTCATTTCATGGTTTACTTAGTTGAAACGTGCTCCTTTGTTGTTTGTTGTTTGATTTTTGGTTCACTCTCTAAGCAGTTGATTGAATGGTGGTGGGAGTAGTGATCTGTCTTTGATATTATCTAAATACCGTTTTACCTATTAAATAAGCAAGGAATTAGTTTAACATCCAGCTTAATGTAGTTGGTTTAACAAAGCTGGCACCTTAATCTTTACACCTGCATTTCTGTACCTGTTGTTAAAATAGCCTTATAAGCCAGGTATTTTCCTAAATGAATTTTATTATAGACCTTTGCTCTCTATTCCATAAGTTTATTTGAAGAAAGAGTTTGAGAAATTCAGCTTACACTGTACAGAAATGCTTTTAAACTGGGCCTTTTGTATACTTATGTACCCTTTTATGAGAATAGTAGTTTGTTAATGGTTCAACAATTAAGGGAGTTTACATTTTAAAGACTTCAGTTTTTAATTGGTTGAATATTAAGCACAAATCATTTTCAGATCTGTTGTGATATGCAAATTATTGATGCCTCAGCTGCATTTGCTTTCAGGTATCAGTCTATCCGCATAATGAAAAATAACATTCTGCAATTATTTCAATTAGATGCAGTCAGCCTTCGGAGCAAGCTATTTATTTCATTTCTGTAAATGAAGAAAGCAGTTGCTGCTTTCCCTTCCCTGATGTTTACTGCCCAGAACTACCACTCACAGCTGGTATGTGTGCAATACATAAACAGCTTTCTAACTGAATTACATTAACGTTCACAGTAAAGGACAAACAGTTGAACTCCTCTTGCAGGATTTCATTTGGTTAACTGACTCTTCCGCCTCGGAAAGAGATGTCACCTTGTTTGGGGGTGTTCATTACCATTCAGATTACGTTATGAAATGCAGAGTAAATAGGAGTTCTTAATCAGCAGAATCTGTTTTGCACAAGTGCATAACATTGGAGGGTTTTTTTCACCAGGCTGCAGCTGTTACCTGGGGCAGAGGGGGAATTTCACCTAACCAGAAAGCAGGATACACGGATAGCTGTGTTGTCTCAAGAACGGGTCGGGTATGTCTCCTCACAGCGATTTTGTTCCATAATTGCAATTCGCATTAAATGCAGCAAATGTTGCCGTCCTGCCCACTCAGTTCCACCTCTACTTTCTTTCGGGGGGGGGGGGGGGGGCGACTGTCAGAAGAGATGACGGGGGGGGGGGGCCCTTTCCTTCCCCTCTTCCCCCGCATTTCCAGGCGGCGGTGCTCGGCGGCGGGAGCCCGGCGCGGGGCGGCACCGGCATCGGCACCGGCACCGGCACCGATCCGGCCGTCCCCGCGCCCGCGCCCGTCCCCGCACTTGTGGCTGCGCGGCCCATGGCAGCGCCGCGGGGCGCCGCGCGGCAGCGCAGGTGGCGGCGGCGGCAGCGGGGCCCCGCCGCTCCCGCTCCCGCTCCCGCCGCTCCCGCCGCCCCGGGGGGCGCCCGCCGCCCGCGCAGCGCCGCCGCCCCCGCCGCGCCGGCTTGAGCTCCGCGGGAAGGTAACGGCGTCCCGGCGGGGGGCGGCTTCGCGCCTGCGGGGTGCTCGGGCTGCTGCCGCGGACCGGCGTCTCCGCGCAGCGCCGGGGGGTGTTGTGCGGGGGGGGGCGTGCGCGGGCTGTGTGTGCGCGGCGCAGGGGAGGGGAGGGGAGGGGAGGGGGCTCCCTGCGTGCGGGGGGGCGCGGGCAGTGCGGTGGGAGCGGGCGCCCGTGCGCAGAGTTTCCTCCGGCCGCGGGAGCGCGGGGCGCCGCGGCGGCGGGGCAGGGCTGGGCTCGGCTCGGCTCGGCGGGACCCGCAGCACCGCGCCGCGCTGCGCGCCCGTCCCTGCCGTGCGCGGGGCTGCCCGGGGCGAGACCGCGCCGCGGGAGCGGCGGAGCGGCGCGGAACGGAGCGGGGCCGCGGCTCCCGGCCGCCGAGGTAGGGAAGGTGCCGCGCTCGCCGCGGAGCGCCGCCGCCGGGAGCATCGCCGGGGGAGGGCGGCCGCCCCTGCGGGCGTGAGTGCGGGCGGGGAGCGGGGCTGTGGCGGGGGCTGCCCGTACGCTGGCGGTTTAATCTTTTTTTTATTATTATTCCGGAGGTTTTGTTGTTATTACTATAATTATTATTGTTATTTTTAAGAGGGTGCGGGGGGGGGGGGGGGGACGCGAAGCCGAGCAGGCGACAGCGGCTTCCTCCCGGAGCCTCCTTCCCCGCGCGCTCGCCTCGCCCCCGCTCCGCGGAGCAGCGGCGCGGAGGCTCCGGGCAGCGGGGCCGAGCCGCCTCCTTTGCGGAGCGCCGGGCCGCGCCGGCGGAGGTGCGGGGCGACGGGGCAGGATCCGTGCCGCGGGGAGGGTGAGGGCGCTGCGGGCTGCACTTCGCGGAGGTGTTGGGCGGGGGGGCTGCGCCTTGTTGCAAGGGGGCGCGGGGCCGCGGGGCCGCTTCTCACCCGGCGTGTGCTGCGCTGTGCTGCGCGGCGGGTGCGCGGCAGCGTCGCTCCTCCCTTCCCCCGCCGGGGGCAGGGGGCGACGGGGCGCCCGCGGCAGAGGGGAGCCGGCACCAGCCGGGCCGGCTCCGGCCACGGTGTTGCGGCAAAAGATTGCGGTAGTGTCTGCGCTCCTGGCCGGGCTCGCCGACCCGCCGCCAGCGCCGCGCAGCGCCCGGGGTCCCGCGGCGGCCGCGCTGCGCGCCCGCTCGGCGGAGCGCGGGGCCGGCGGAGCTGCGGTGGAGCAACGGGGGCGGCCGCGGCGGGGCATCGGGCTGCCCCCGGGCCGGGGGCCGCGGCCGCCGCTCTGCTGCCCGCGCTGCCCGCTGCCTGCGCGACCCCTTCCGCCCCCCTTCCCCGCTCCCCTCTGTGCCTCTTCCCAGCGCCCCCCTCTCCCCCTCGCGTCCTCCTGTCCTCCCCCCCTTCCTGCCTTGCCCTCCCTCCCGGGTCCCCCGGCTCATCCTCCCCTCCTTGCGGCTCCCTCCAGCCCGATTCTCCTCCCTCCAGCTGCCTCCTGCTCCCTCCACTTCCATCCCGGCTCCCTCCTCACGACTCGGGTGCTTCCCACAGTGAGAAAGGAAAGTGGCAAGTTGGGAAGCGGGGGAATGGGGAAGGTGGGGGAAGCAATTGATTATTGACTGGTTTGTTTAGGAGAAAATCAGCCTGTAACTCGGAGGAAATCCTGTGGCTTCAGTTTTTCTGAGTGAAAAATGGCAGCTCAGCTGGCCTGGCTGTATGCAAAGGGCTCTTGAAAGCCACCTCTGTATCAGTGCAGGGATGAGAGCAAATTACATAAGCTTTTTTTTAAAAAAAAAAAAAAAAGTTGTTCTTCTCAGGTTTCAGTAGTGTCAGGCTGGTGAATTGTGACTTTGTTTCGCCCTGTAAGTCAGGGTGTTGTTGATATTCCTGGGGTCGGGACTGTATGCCTGTGCATGCTGCTTCCACATCTGTGTGCCTCCATTGGTTGCCTAGAGCTGATCTTCTCATTTTATGGACAGTTCATTGTATCTCTGTGATCGATTTACCACCTATTTACTTAAACTAGGTAAAATAAGTGACAGAAACAATGTGCATGCATGCCTATGTATCCTCTGAGTGAATTTCAGTATGAACGTAGTGGTATCTGTATGCGTCGATGCTATAGATATATATACATTGAGTGTGGACACTGCTTTTTTTGCCAGCAGCTTCGTCCTTTCTATACTGTGCTATCCCAACCCAGATTCTTGGGCATGCATAACTTTAGCTTTTTTTGGTTAACATTCCTGAAATGCACGGCAACATGTGAGCAGTGCAGGATTGACAAGAGTAAATGTGCATAAAATTGGAATCTCCTTTGGTTATTTTACTTTGGTAGTTATGCATGTTTGGTGTGTAAGAAAGAGAAATAACCTTACAAAGTTGTTTGTATTTGTCTACAGAGATTTACATTCCGTATTTGAAATTCTAGCTCCCATGTATTTGTTTGGGTTGTTAAAACCTTTCATGTTGTTTGAAATTCAGTGCTTGTAGTTTATCTATAATCCTTGGCAGGTACAGTAGCTCAGTGGAGTACAATTTTTAACCCAAATGACTTTTTGGAACAATGACAACTGAAAAACGCTTTCTTTTTTCTTTCCTTCTTTCTTCTTTAGATTCTTTATCTTTGTTCAGGAGCCTAAGGTTGCTTGCTGATCACAAGAAGATGTTTCTGTGGCTCTTTCTGGTTCTGTCATCTCCAGTTTCTTCTACAACTGCAGATGCTGATTTATCTGTGGAAATTTGCAATGTTTGCTCCTGTGTGTCAGTTGAGAATGTACTCTATGTCAACTGTGAGAAGGTTGCAGTCTACAGACCAAATCAGCTTAAACCACCATGGTCTAATTTTTACCACCTCAACTTTCAAAACAACCTGCTAATTGTTCTATATCCAAATACCTTTCTTAATTTTACACACGCGGTGTCCTTGCAACTGGGTAATAATAAATTACAGAACATTGAGGGAGGAGCATTCCTGGGTCTTAGTGCATTAAAGCAGTTGCACTTGAACAACAATGAATTAAAGATTCTCCGAGCTGATACCTTCCTTGGCATAGAGAACTTGGAGTATCTCCAAGCTGACTACAATTTAATCAAGTTTATTGAACGGGGAGCCTTCAATAAGCTTCACAAGCTGAAAGTCCTCATCCTTAATGACAATCTGATTTCATTCCTTCCTGATAATATTTTTCGATTTGCTTCTCTAACCCATCTGGATATACGAGGTAATCGAATACAGAAGCTTCCATACATTGGGGTTCTGGAACACATTGGGCGAATTGTTGAATTGCAGCTGGAAGACAACCCTTGGAATTGTACTTGTGATTTGTTGCCTTTGAAAGCGTGGCTGGAGAACATGCCCTATAACATCTACATTGGCGAAGCTATCTGTGAGACACCCAGTGACTTGTATGGAAGGCTGCTGAAAGAAACCAACAAGCAAGAGCTGTGCTCCATGGGGACGGGGAGCGACTTTGACGTGCGCATTCTGCCTCCCTCGCAGCTAGAGCCGGGTTACAGCACGCCTAATGGCCACACTACGCAGACATCAATGCACAGATTAGTCACAAAGCCTCCGAAAACTACAAATCCTTCAAAGATCTCGGGGATAGTAGCAGGCAAAGCACTATCCAATCGCAATCTCAGTCAAATCGTCTCTTATCAGACCAGGGTGCCTCCTTTAACGCCTTGTCCAGTCCCCTGTGTTTGCAAAACACATCCTTCTGACCTGGGATTAAGTGTAAATTGCCAAGAAAGAAATATAGAATCAATGGCCGAACTCATACCAAAACCCTCAAATGCCAAGAAACTGCACGTAAATGGCAATTACATTAAGGATGTATACACCACAGACTTCACTGAGTTCGAGGGGCTGGATTTACTACATTTAGGCAGTAATCGGATTTCAGTAATCAAAGGAGAAGTTTTCCGCAACCTTACGAATTTACGGAGATTGTATCTCAATGGCAATCAGATAGAGCGTCTGAGCCCAGAAATGTTTGCTGGCCTCCACAATTTGCAGTATCTGTATTTGGAATACAATGTTATCAAAGAAATCTTAGCAGGCACTTTTGACTTAATGCCAAATTTGCAGTTGCTCTACCTGAACAATAATCTTCTACGCAGCTTGCCAGCATACATTTTTGCTGGTGCACCGCTTGCTAGACTGAATCTGAGGAACAATCATTTCATGTATTTACCTGTAAGTGGCGTTCTTGATCAGCTAAAATCTTTGACACAAATTGATTTGGAAGGTAATCCATGGGACTGCACGTGTGATTTAGTTGCTTTAAAACTGTGGCTTGAAAAACTAAACGAAGGTATTGTGGTGAAGGAATTGAAATGTGAAACACCTGTACAGTTTGCTAACATTGAACTTAAGTCTCTGAAAAATGAGATCCTCTGTCCTAAACTCTTAAACAAGCCATCTGCTCTGTTCTCTAGTCCTGTGCCTGCTGTCACTTTTACAACACCGCTGGGACCAGTTCGGAGTCCTCCTGGGGGCCCAGTCCCATTGTCCATCCTCATCTTAAGCATATTAGTTGTGCTTATTTTAACAGTGTTTGTTGCTTTTTGTCTTCTTGTTTTTGTGCTTCGGCGCAACAAAAAACCAACTGTAAAGCACGAAGGGATTGGAAATCAAGAATGCAGTTCTATGCAACTGCAGCTAAGAAAGCACGATCACAAATCGAACAAAAAAGACGGACTGGGTGCAGAGGCCTTCATTCCTCAAACCATCGAGCAGATGAGCAAAAGTCATACCTGTGGCTTAAAGGAATCTGAAACGGGCTTCACGTTTGCTGATCCACCAGGGCAAAAAGTCATTCTGAGAAATATTAATGACAAAGAGAAAGATTTATTGCATGTGGATACCAGAAAAAGACTTAGCACAATTGATGAACTGGATGAATTATTCCCTGGGAGGGATTCCAATGTATTTATTCAGAATTTTCTTGAAAGTAAAAAAGAATACAACAGTATAGGGGTCAGTGGCTTTGAAATACGTTACCCAGAGAAACAACAAGACAAAAAAAACAAGAAATCTCTAATAGGTGGTAATCATAGTAAAATTGTAGTAGAACAAAGAAAGAGTGAATATTTTGAACTGAAAGCTAAACTTCAAGGTTCACCTGACTACCTGCAAGTCCTTGAAGAACAAACAGCTTTGAATAAAATATAGGTCATGCAATCTTATTGCCTACAGAGGACATTTATTTAATAATGAAAGTGCCTTTTGTTGACTTTTAACTTCCAAATACTATATTATATTGATAGGCATAGAGGCAGGGGTATCCAAGGGTATCTGATTAACTGTAGCTGCATATGATTTGTCCAGTAGAGGAGAAATTCCTTAATAGGTTTTACTACATAAAGCTCATGCCCTGTGGAATCTTGTAGGGATACTGCAAACTCTATTGCCAAAGGGATGCTTTATACATGTTACACTGAATTTAACCTCAAGAGGCATATATGTTTTGTACCTTAAATGCGAAACCTTCGTCTCCTTGTGATTTGTTAGAGCAAACACAAGAAACCTGGTACTGCTGTTTGTACCTCAGCTGGGTCCTTCATCCTGCACGTGGATTTAAGTTGGTGGAACTGGAGTAATCCTTTGATTTGTGGTGTTGTAATGGCACTGTTTAAAGATTATCTGAAAAGTAACAAGCATGCAAAGAGAGAACATTCGATAGTATGTGTAAATTGGTTACATTTATGGCCTGCATCTTGAAACCACTGGAATTATAATGTTAAAGTGTGCAAATATTTGTTTAAAATATACCATGCATTACATACCGATGAAATAAATTTGACCACTTGAAACATACCTGTCTATACATAAAATTAAAAAAAAAAGATAACCTGACTTCTGCAGCATTTGTGGTGATCTGAAGAAAATATTTGATGTTTATGCAGAATCTGTTGCAAGACTCATCTCCAATTAAAACTAGAGTTCCTTCTCAGTTATGTGAAATGCTTGCAACCCTAACGGGTTTTCCAAAATTGTCGAAGTGCTTACTGTGTGAGCGTAGCAGAAACTATTTTTGTAATATAATTCATATTTATGAAATACTTTGTATACTAAATAGGAAAATATGTACTCCTTAATATGTATTTAATATGCCTGACTTGTTTTCCTGATCACAATGCATTAATCATTCAATATAAATAAAAACAGAACAATATACCAAACAGAAACTGGGGATGTAATATATAGAATTATCCAGAATTAAGTGATCAGGTATAATAATAATAAAATTGTTCTGTATTATTATTGTGAAATTAGCATATTATCTTATTTCAGATTTGTTACCAATGGTGCATTTTAAAATAGATTCATTAGTTTTTTAGTATTGTGTCTCAGGCAATTACTTGCCATCGGTTGTCTTGCTTTTCAGGGTTCTACAGCTTAATCTAAATAGTTTTCACTACAAGTATTTACAGGAATTCATGGCAAGGGTAATATTTTAATTGTATATGCATCAATTTTTCTGTTCTTACTATCTGTCTGACTGCTCTCAATCAGAAAATCTATCAGAACAGTAAACTCTATGGCAAATCACATCTATTTAAAACCACGCTGTAAAATGAATATAGTGGTCTCAGTTCAGTTTGGAGTGTTGTGTAGTTCATATGTATAGGGAGTAAAAACTTGCCTTTGTGAAAGCTGATTCTGAAGAGCTAGGTGAAAAAAAAAGAAAGCAGTTGGGAGAATGGAAAATACCCACTTTTATCTCACAGATAGATGGTAGCTTGAGATGAGAGTAGAGATGTACTTGGTGAAGTATCATACAGAAAATCTGTACTATGAGATGTAACATAAGTTCGTTGATATGAACAGGAATTTTTTTCATTCATTTCAATGAGCTTTGGATAAGACCCTCTATCTCCTTTGCTTCCAGAAACTTTTTTCCATTCACCTTTTATAATCAATAAATAAATCAATCAAGATTAGTAGGAAATAAGCATGAATGTTTTTCATGAATTTGAAACTAGCAAATATTGCAGCAAGACCCATGCTACTGTGGGTAAGGCTGTATCAGCTTTTTGCATTATAAACCTCTAATTTCAGGGCTTTATGACACTGCTGTAAAATTTTTATTCTGGTATGATACTTGGCAAACAGCCTGGAGTATATTTTTTAACAAAGTTTAAAAAATTTTAAAAAAGAAGCTTCTTTATTTAAAAGAAAGCAAAGAGACATTTTCTACTTTCAGACGCATTTGTTTATGCTCTTGTGACCTAGAAAGAGGGTTGTTTTATTATTTTCTCCATAACATAAAGTATATAAATGACTTCAAATAATAAAATGATAACAAATAAATGGCTGAGTTTATCTTTCAAAAAGCTGCTGTTATCCATGCACAATAATTTACTTAATTCAAAATGTCATAGGGTTTTTCAGGAGATGGTTACTATGCATATATGCATTTTTGGCATAAAAAGTTCCTCGCTGCCCATTGATGCAATATATTGCCAAGGCTTTAAGGAGAGCATTTGAGCTTATTGTTTCAGGAGTCTGCGGCTTGAGGGGTGTTGAAGGCGGCCGGCCGTGGTGGCCCGTCACGGCTCCGTGGCAGCCGGGTGGTACGGGGTCGCTCGACCCCCCTCTGCCCAGGCTGCAGGCTTTGGGGTATGTTGAGGTTCACTGGGACTTGCCAAGGCTGAGGCTCGTGACACCCTTCGGCACGCTGTCGCAAGCTGTTGTGCTTTGTCCCGTACCCTTCTGGTGAGAGGCAGAGTTCAAAAAGCATGTGAAAATAGCAAATAAACTAAGACTCTGAGGTGATGTTAAAAACCGATGTGCTCATGACTGGTGTTGCCCTGAGCTAAAAGAGCAGTTGGCAAGCAACCATACCTTCCTCAGCTAGGTAAATTGAGTTTATTTTCCTCTCTTCTTGTGGCGAAGTCTTCTATTTGCTGATTAAGAGAGGAAGAACTGTACTGTTATTCTGGGTCAGATTTTCCTACTCATTAAAGTCTCAAACTAGCAGAAGCATTTAAGCTTAACCTAGATCATATGCTATGGTACTAGTCATGAGCTTAAAATGAAACACTTGCTCAAGAGAGGGTTTAGGTGGAGTTTTGTCATTTACTTCAAAAACGGAGCAGGCACAGAAATGTTACTGTGTGTAACAGTAATCCGTCGAGTCCGGTTGTCTAACCGCACACCGGCGATCGCTTTTCTCCCGTGAGTTGTCCAGTGACTCTTTCGGGATTATGCAGTTGAGTGTAGGTTCACCAGCATCAAAAAGGTTGCACAGTCTGGACCTTCCCATAGAAATTGTTCTGTAGTGTTTTACATGTATGGTGCAATATGTAGGCATAATAATGTGAGTGAAGAACGCAGAAGCTGGCAAAACGCTGTTTCTGTGATGTTGTTACTTTGAATGACAACCGTAATGTCAATTTATTTCCTCCATGGTTTGAGACAGTGTATGTGTCTATGCAGCAGTTTTAGTGTAACGTCCATTCAAATCTACAGTCAGCCTATCTGGGAAAGTGACTCTTCTGATGTGGCTCAACAGATCTGTCTGCTCGCTATATTGGTTTGAGTGGCCACGCTTGTAAAATGGCTGTTAAGACCCATAGACATGAACTAAATCAGCGAAGGTGTTAACATAATCTGTTGTGTTCATTGTATTATAAAGAAGTTTACATTTTTTAAAATGAAATCAATAAAGTATAATCATTTCCTTGAAAAAGAAAACGTTTGTGCAGTTTTATCAGAAAGCAACTATTATGGTGCAAGAACGCAAGGCCGTTAGACAATTTACATCTTATTTAGTGTTTCTGATTACCAGTAAATACATTTGAAATCTAATGTTAAAAAATTCTTTTTTCCATGTTTTTTTTTTTTTTTTTTTGAAAAAAGCCATAAGGACAGTATAAATTATGAACAGCATGGCCTTGTGAATACTGTTAACAAATGTTTCAGAATTAGTGAAACACATCCAGAACTTGATGGTAGTATAATATCTATAATATTTTTTGCATGATTTGTACATTGATACTGTATGAAATGAGCACAGTGAGTTTTTTTTTTTTTGTTGTTGCATCCAAAGAGGTGGGAAGGAAATACAACAAGAATGTATTTATAATCACTCTATTTTGAAATAAAGTAAAGAAAACAAAACATATTGTTTTTACCCTGCTTCGATCATTCCTATTTTAGATTAGTTTATAATAAAAATAGTTACTTTTAACATCCAGTCCAATGTAAAACAAAGAAAACCCTTGTTTATGACTTCAGTTTGCCTTCAGCAACATGAAAATATTAGCCAGTATTAACTTAAAAATTTGTATGAAGTATTAATAAAATTGTTTGGTGCAATGGTATCTCTGAAACTACGGTTTGTTGAATGCCTGTAATATTCTCTTTCAGATTATTTGTATATGGGGGAAAGAGAATCTATTGAGTAGTTAAACATTAATGTCTTCTAATCACCTGGGACAGTTTATTTGTTGTTATTGTTTAATGAAAGTTTATCCTATTGTCTAACAAAATCCTCTTTGCCTCAGTTATAAAAATAGTGCCTCAGAAGTCAGTGGGACTTTCTGCATTAGTAACGTGAGCAGATTCTGTTTCTGGTTGGGTTCTGAGACCATCAACATAAAAGTGTTTGGAGGAACAATCACGTAATGCTAGGGGCATTTGCTTTGATTTTCTTCTCCCTTTCTCATTAATCACCTTGAATAAGACAGCTTTTTAGAGGAACAAAATTAATTTATCTTTAATCCCTTACCCAAAAAAAAAAAAAATCAATCCATACACCTTTTAACTAGGATGTTTTTTATAAATGAAAGTTGAAAAGGCATCTTTAGGTACTTTAACTTCCAAATTTAGATTTTGTAGTAAAACTGTTTTACAAAGTGTAATCAAAATCTTCATGGAAGGGGAGAAGAGCAGGAGCAGAACTATGTCTAGATTAAACTTTCCGCTGCTGTGCCAGGTTTAACATGCAGTATAATAGTAGTGAATGAGAGTCAGAATGGGATATGGACTAGAAAATCAGGACTTGATACTGATTTTTTTTTCCCCCCCCACCGCCAACTGCAGTGAAATGCTAGGAGCAAATCCATGGCATTCATGAGGAAAGTAAAGGCCTGCTCATATATTCAGTATGAGTTCTTTCTAAAGAAGAACTTGAGGATCAAGAGTAAATATCTATGTTTTGAAAATAATATGCATACAATATTTTCCTGAATGTGGAGGAACTCAACAGTTTTCTTGTAACATTTTTCCATTATTTATTCTTTATTTATAACTGCAATTCCTTCATCCTTTTGTATTCTGACTGATGCTGCATTGAGAAATAAAAATAGGAATACTAATGCTCAGGGCCAGACTCCTCTCAGAAATGGACTTCAGTGGAATCAAATCAGACTTAACCTGGTGAACACAAAAGCAGAAATTTACCATATTATTTAAGGAGTTGATCTATCTATCACTGAAATCAAAAAGAAGCCAGGTCGTATTTTTACAGAAATGTAACAAATTTGGCTCCAAGAAAGAAAATATAATCCTGCTTTTTGTTCCATTAATTTTTGTGGCAAAGCTATTATTAATTTTAAATAACAGTAGGACAGAATACAGTGTGGGAGCACTCCCATTTAACGTCAATGGGACTCTTTACTGATTCAAGAGCTGTAGACATTCTGCAAATATAGTGTGGGTACAAAACTATTTAAATTTCCTGTTTTAATACATAGACTTGCATTATACATCAGATAGTTTGCATTAAGATGAGACGTTTTATCTTCTCCATGTAATGGAACAAACTTACCTCACTCTTCTCCCTTATTAAAACAGGGACTTTATTGCAAGTATCTTCATTTTACAGTTAATTTTATTCATAGTCATTGGTAATATTTAAAATCATTTCTTTATTGCCTGGAAATAGTGCATTTTGAGTAGTCTGTTATTTCTAAAATACCACTCTTTAGTCACAGGCTGATGCTGTATTATATTGATTTTTTTCATTCTCTTTATATGAATTTTTGTAGTCGTTTAATACTAAATAATTTAAGAGCACAAATAATCAGAATAAGAAAAAGACACCTAACCGATACTACATATGCATTTGATTTATGTATGTATGTGTATGAATGTGTGTGTATACATCCACGTGTGTATGTGCCAAGACAGAAACTGGCATAAATCAACACTGATGAGCATACAAGTGTTTATAGGATTGACCCTGTGGTCTTTGCTTAATCAGAAAGCAAAAGGTGATGTCTTCCTTAGTAAGTTTTCCCTATCCACAAGCATTTCATTTCTTGATTTAATCTCATGTCATTTCCTAGAAATGTGTGCCCTATGACCTTCCAGGGCATCCTTCTACTTCATACTCTCATTTCACCTTCCAGTCCTTCACAGCTGAGTATTTGCCTGGACAATGATTAATAGCAGTTTCCAGAGAGAAATGGGCTTTGCGCATTTGAAAAAAACAAACAAACAAAAAATTAGAGGGACTTTTCTCGGTCGTTTCTGAGTCATATGAAATGACGTATGATCCAAAACAGAGAGGAATAGCTTCCCTTAGCAAGATTAGGGCTGGGCTTTTGAAGATGGAAGGTTATGGGTTCTCATGACTAAGGTGTACAGTGTAAAGTAAATGTGATTCCACCCTTTGAATGGTGATAGTTGTACTGTGGGCTAAACGCTGCAGATGTCTGCACCCATTTACCGAAGCTGGGTTTTGGTATCACTTGTCACTGAAGTGTCTTGAACAGGTTATTTAGGTTAAAACTGATATGATATGTATTTCTTAATGAGGCTTTTCATCAAGATGTGGATACATTTGTGTGTGCATTGGTAGTGTTTGGGTATGGAGGTTACTCCATATCTAATGTTTGTTGAGCAGTTTTTTTGGTAGAGACTTTCTTCGTGAGATACATTAGTGCTCGCATCTGAATATGAGTCGCTGCACAGTAAGTGCATCTCAATGTGGAGAGTCACGAAGGGCAGACGTTTTGACAGATTTTTGAGCTCTTCACTGCAAGAAACTGCAGGAAACAATGTACTGTACAGCAGATTTCCTTGCTCCCCGGCGGGATTTCAGAGACTCTGCGAGTCCTTCTCAGCAGGGCGTTCTTCTTGTCTACTCTCTACATGCCGCAAATAAGACTCCAGGTAGCCAGTCTGGTATATGTGCAGTGTGTGTTTGCTTTATACCCAAAAATAATTTTGAGGAAAAGAATGGGAGAAGAACACTCATTTTTCTGAAAAGCAAAACAGACTGAATTTGAATTTTGCAGGATTGAATTAGAAAAATATTTTAAGAGATTTTAAAGAATGGTCACATTGTTGGGTAATTGTTTGTACTGAGAAAGTATTTCACTAAGAGAAAAGCAAGTAACTAGTTTTATATTTTTAGCATGTAGTTTTTGAGCTTGTTCAATTCTTCAGTTAAAATATGCCCTGGGAGCCAAGGGACTCATAGGTGCAGCTGAGGGCACAATTTAGCTGCAAAGATACATCATAATTGTCTTGCTACCTTCTGTGTGGTAGAAATTAAGCGCAAGGGTTTGAACATTCCCTTCTCTGTTTGCTTTAATTGGAGTTAGAGCAGTCCCATTCTTCACGACCAGTCTGCAAGGTCTGATCTTGCAGCCAGAGGTGTGTCTGCCGACTGATGAAGCTGGCGATATGAATGCAAATGTCGTAACAGGGGATGATGCCTCTGGATGGAGATAATACTTTGTAATAAATGGGATTCTTGTAGTTTCTTTTCTGACTGTTGCTATGCAGTTATACTGCTTTATACTAGTAAAGACCTTTACTTTTGGGATCAGTGTCAATGAACTCATAGGCTTACAAATGTGATCAGGAGGTTTGTCCAGATGTCTAGAAAACAGCTCTTAATTCTCATGGTTTCCTAAGATGTAAATGAAGAGCAACAGCATCATGGATAACCTATAATTAAGACTTCTTTTTATTCAATGAAAATGGCCTTTGCCTTAATTAGGGGAAATATTCAGAAAGTACTTTGAGAGAGTTGGGATATTGCCAATAAATAAGGTCCCCATTCTGTAATTCTTACTCAAGAATATCAGCCATGGAAGGACTAGGAGGTTTTATCTTTTAAGCAGCTGCCCCTAGAATTTGGACTTTAACACTAGCTGTTGGAGCAATGCCGTGAATGTGATTTTCGTGATGTTGCAATAGTCACATACACAGTTCAGTGACGGGCAGAAGTAATGGCCAACGAGAACAGCAGGAGTCTGACACATACAATATGTAGCTTTGTCAAGTAATTTAAACTCCCTTCCACTGCTTCAGCATATGACAGCAAAGATAGTGAGGATTACATATTTTAAAGCGTGTTGGTGAGGATTCACTTACATTTGTAATGTGCTTTTAAAATGAAAGCAGTATGCAAATGCTGAGTATTATCGGCATACAATCCATTTCAAAAGGGGAATACCATTGTACTGTACATAGTACTCTATTGTTCAGATTGAGAAATATCACTGAAAATGAGTAAGCTGGGTTTTCCTTTCTGTATACTTTCCTCCTTCACCCATTGAATAAACTTGTTTTCTCTATACAGAGTAATACAGCTCTCAGCCATGTGCCAGAAAATATATAAGCCTAAAAAAGATAAGCAAATGTGTTCCCTCCGAAGAGAACATCTGCAATATAATAATAACTCATTTTTTTCAAGAATACAAGATTGGTACCTATGGCAGTTTCAGCTTACGCTAGCAAGTTGCATGGCTAAGACGTGGAATTGGAGTCGGTTCATTTTTCCTATGCCCCCATGAGTATTCCCTTTGACATTGTGCATGCATCAGGCCAGTTTGCTTAGCGTTGCTTATTGCCACGTGGGTTTGAAACAGCAGTATGTATTTGTACATACTTATCAAGATATTTGTCTTGGGGTTCAGAAAGAGGAAGTCCCCAGAGATAACTGAAAAATGGTGTGGTGGGGAGATGACCTCTGCAGAGATGTCATCTCCTGTACCCTGTGGAGTAGACCTCTGTGGCAAGGCCCAGAAGGTCCAGGGCTTGGGCAGTGAGGCAGGGCTCAGTAATGCCCTTGTTTTGACAGTGCAGGGAAACAGAGTAATGGGAGCAGAGCAGCTCGGCAACCAAATATGTATGATTTTCTTTTGACTACTTCAGTACGGGGTCTAGTCCCTGCTTTGCACCAGGAAAAAACAATCTTCCCTTCTGGGTCCACTCTAAGCTCTAAAGTTTGGGCCTGGTCTGGAAGAGCTTGTTTGACCAATCATGTTATGCTCCACAGTATGGCTAGACCAGGACCTACCTCAAATTTGGGGAGCTGTCTCTGTTTCCCGCTGTGCAAACTGTGCAGTGAAACTTGCATTAACAGCTCTGAATGATTCTGTAATGCACCACCCATAATGAGTGTCTGTATGCAGAAGTGTCATCCCCACTCATTATTGCTAATACCATGGACGGTAGGTGGGGAGAATTGATTTTGACCCCAAAGCTTAGTGTGGTGGCTGGATGCTGATCCTTTTGTTTCATAATTGCATATATTCTTATACAATCATTTGTTTTCTGAATCGCATCACTATAGTTCCTACTAATACATAGAGAGGGAAGACTTTCACCTTTTTTCCTCATTCTTCTGTGAAATAGAAATTCCTTTAGTCCATTTCCAAGCCTTAACGAGCAATGAAAAATCCTCTACGTGAGAACTCCACTTTGTATAATGCACTGAAGATGGCACTGTAGTAACAACTTCACACTGTGAATGATAAGATATGCTTGTGTTAGTTGCTGGGCATTTATGATTTTTTTTATTTATTTAGCTCATCTAACATAAAGCCAAAGGTCAATTTAATGTAGCACCACCCGGCACTGCTACTGTAATTAAAGCTGGAGAAGTGCTGCCATTACTTATGTGTGAGGAGATTCCAACTCTGCCCAAACTATGTGGAATAGTTTAGAGTTGATCTTAATAGCTAGTTTTTTTTCTTTTTTTAATTAAAACAGCAATGAAGGTAACAAAATTCTTCCTGTTATGATATCATTTCTGCATCTATCTAACCTTTAAAAGTCATATTAACACTGCAGTGATTCTCTAAAGCATATGGGGGGCCATAGGTCAGGGCCTCATGGTTATTGTTTGTATTATACAAACCTTACAGAATTCAGCTTGCCTTTAGGTTGGGGGGGTGGTTATTTATATGAAACAAGTTTCAGGTTAAAAAAAAAAAAGTAAATTCTAGTGGTAGGTAAGAGTCATAATTTGGTTAATGTCATTAGAATAAAGAAAAATGAATGAATGAAAGCTGATAATTCTAAGTGTCTAAACTGATGTCTTCATCCATGTCTTTACCCACCCCTTTTAAACTCTCACTCATACTAGGTGGGAGTTTTGGCTTGTTTTGAAGTGTGTGAGTAACTGGGCCCCTGTGCAGTGATTGTTTTCCATCATGCATATCTAAGCTATTTTGGAGGGGAATTAAAAATGGAAAGCTTATATTCTTTTTAGGATTCGCTCTGCTCCCAAGAAGTCAGTGGAACTATTTGTGTGAACTACCAGTCAGTGAGCTTTCTTTCTGGTGTTGAGAAATACTACAAGATTTAAAAAACATTAATTTCCGTCATAGACAATAGCTGCACCAAAAGACCTGGCGATCTGTCAGCAAGCCAAATTGGGGGTGTGGAAGGGTGTTGGCCTTTTCAGAGCTTCCAGAATATGTACTTAATGTGTTAGGCTGCAGAAAGAGAAGTGCTTAAGGTGCTGGAGAGGCACTTGGTCTTTCTTTATATCAAGGGTGATGTGAGGCCAACCAGGTATTACATGGCTCTGCATTTCATTCCCAGTTGAAGGGCCTGACCCCATAGCCGCTGACTATCCATCTCTTTGGGCTTTTCGATCGGTCTGGTACGTTTGTTTCTTCTCCCAACAGAGATCTTTTCAGAAGCAGCAGCCTCAGCCCTGGAGTGGTGGGAGGGAAGGAAAACAGCACTTCGCCTCACTTGGCGCTGCCTCCTCTGATCAATTAATGAGCAGTGTTAACCTCCCAAGATAGTCTGAGCGTGTGTTGCTCAGCGGGAAGGATGACAGGCATATGGGGCGTGGGAGAGGTGTTACATGAGAGATTTGTATCGGAGCCAGAGAGAGGTAGTCGCGGAAGTGCTCGTTTGGGAGCTGAATCTGGATGTGTTGTGCATGTTGGCTAGAGAGAGGGAAACGGCGTGTGGCCCGTGCGGGGGCCCCGGCGGGGAGCTGAGCTGCGCTGCCCACGCTGTGCAGCGGACCCTGGTCTGCAGGGTCTCTGCAGCAAGTGCTTCTGGGGCCAGGCTTTGAGGTCTCGTTGCCCCCACGGAACAGGCATTTCCGAAGTCATTTCTGTGCAGCTCTTCAAGGAGATGGGAGTTAAATAACTAAATATGTTTAGGGCCTTGGTCTTGGAATAAATCTCCTCGTAGCTCTTTAATTATCCCGGCAGGGTGCTCCTCTCTGCACACAGCACTGCCAGCGACGTTAGCTCTGCATCCTCCTGAGGTTTTACTTCTCTGCCTGCTTGACACTTCCTTCAAAAACTCTGTGGTTCCCTCTGCAGAGGAGGGTGGGGTACAGGCTCTGCTCAGGTGTCAGTGGAAACCAGGGGTTAATCTTTTCTATTTATGGCAGTATCCTTCTCCCCCACAACTCCCAGCTGGAGTAAAGCAGAATGTGGCTGATGGAGACACACAAATAAGGCAAGAAGCATATGGTAGGGTAAAGGGATATTTGACAGACACTGGGGGAAGAACTGAAGCGGTTTAGGTTCAGAGGCCCAGAGATGAATTTCTGCTAAAAGGTGACCTTGTGGCCATGGGATTGCTTAGAGGCTTGTGAAACACTGAGCAAATCAAAGAATTACATGAGAATGGGCTGAGCTGCTACAAAAATATGTACTCTGACTATATACTGATGTAAACTTTCAGGGATCTCTGTGATGCATTGGCCATTAATATTTAATTTATTACTTATTAAATATTTCATTTTGTATAGTTCTTTAATGGAAAGGTGATGGATTGTATTGTCTACAAGAACCAGTATGAAAGATCTGGCAGATCTCCCCTTCTTTTGAAAAATAATTGTATTTATATTCAATTTTCAGGAGGTAAAATGTATTATGAAGAGATTAGTCATGTGCAATGTATTGTCTCATTTTAGTTTAGAAAAAGGCAAGGATGAACACCAACAGGCAGTACGTGCATTGCAAAGGGATTGGTTGAGCCACCGCTTCCACCTCCCACAGTTGACGGAGCAGTAATTATGTGGGGAGTTAATGGCACAGAGGTCTTGGCACAGGCCCAGGTGCGAGGAAGGCACAGAAGCCACCCAGCCTCCTTGTGCCGATGGGCTGTGCACTTAGTCTCTGCCCTTGAGAATTACGGCCTATGCCTCTGCGGTGTCTGTCGTCTGGGCTTGAACCGCACAGAGCTGGGGCTGCTCTCGTGTCTGGTGGGTGAAGCAGCCCAAGACACAAGGCAGCAGAGTGGAAATACTGTCAAAAAGCAGTGTTGTCCAGGTTTTCCTCCCTATTTTTGTCACGACAAAGGCATGTGAAAGCTCCATGCCATGCTGTCTTGTTTCGTGGTCACGCACGGTCACCATGTACACCCTGTCACGTGCATGCGCGCACACACACACACACATACACACACTCTTGATGTACATTGAAACCAGTCTCCCTCGCAGTTTCTCAAGCCTCATGCTGTGATTGACCATGAGCTCCTCCCTCTTGCTCCTCTACCAAAGCTTTTGCTCTCGATCCAACAGAGCACTTTCTTAGGCCCTTAATAGCAAGCTTAAGGTTAAGCATTTGTTTAAGGACTTTGCTAAAATGTGTTTTGCTGAATCCCTGCCAAATGAAAACAGATGGGCTGATTTACCCTGATGCTCTTCCTCATGAGCCTCCAGGAGTGCTGTAAGAGCAGCAGTCTTGAAGGAAGGTGTCCTCTGAAGCCGGCAAGGGGCAGAGTTGTGCAATTCCAGGCCATGAGACTGCTCAAGGCTCCTGCAGTGTGGCGGACAGATGAGTGAACTTTTGCCTTAAACATTTCTTGGTACATAAGGTGCAAGCAAACCATAACCCCGAACAAGCCATCTGTTCCCGGCGGGAACAGGACTGAGCTGCTGCGACCCCCGAAATGGTCTCCCTGCGACCACCTGGGACACACCGAGCCTGCACTGAACCAGACCACGATTGGGCAGAGACTTTGGGACCTGGACTATAAATTACTGCTGCTTAGCACAACTTCTATAAAGCTTGCTTAGCATGAGTAGCTAAATTTGCTGAAGCCTTAGGCCGCACTCCCTAGTTCAGTGAGAAAGGGCCCCAGAGCTGGTGCAGGCAGGAAAGACAAGAGGGTTACCAGCAGTTTGCATTCCCTTGCTTCACGCTCCGGGAGGGAGGATGTCAAGGCATTGAAGTGAGGCCTGCTTGGGCACCGGGACCCTGGGGAGCAGGGCCTCCTCTCGCTGCTGAAACAATGCTGACTGGGGGGTCTGGGCTATCTTGGGGTCCAGATCATATTCCCTTTGTCTGGACCTTGGGAAATAACACCTACCGTCACTGCTGGGGAAGTAATAAATTGTCAGGGCTTTGAGAGATAAGGGCAAGACCCGAAGAATGAAAACGCATCTGTCAGCAGAAACCACAACGGTAAACAACCTACCTAGGGACCTAATAAGGAGCAGGAGACCCCAGACCTAAATATTACTATTGGTCCAAACTACTGCGCGAAGGGCGGAGAGCTTAAGATTGGAAAGTATAATTGCCCAGGGATTTCTTTGTTCGGGGTCCCTCTTCGGAGGCACCCAACTCGAGCTGTAACTACTGCACGCGTGTCATTACAATTTATTTATTTAATTTGCCTTGATTTGGCTCCGAACTTTTCATCGGGAACCTAGGGTCGGACCCTGCTCGAGTTGTAATCACTGCACGCGCTTCACTAAACTTTACACCCAGGGTGAAGAGGACCAACAGGACCCACTGGATCCACGGGTGGTGATATCCCTTTCTCTCTCCCTCTCTCTCTCTCTCTCTCCCTCTCTCTCTCTCTCTCTCTCTCTCTCTCTTTTTCTCTCTCTCCTCCCCTTCGCCTTTCCCCACCTTTTCTCCCCACTTTGTGGAAAATAAAGTTACAAGGTTGTGCGATATTTGACTGGTTTTAGCGTCTTAATCTCGTCCTTGGGATCGTAACGAAACCCCCCCGATATTGGATCGGGACATGCAGAAGCTGTAGATTTTGCGGATTGTGCTTGCCCTCTTTATCCCTGCTCTTCCTGGGAAGAACGACATCACATCTGTGAGGATCCCAATTGCCTACAAGGAGCAGAACCAAGGGAGGCTGGTCACTCCCATGACAATGGTCTTCCTCAGTTTGTCCCCAAGAGCTGTAGCTGGTTGGTACCTAGTGAGCAGGGCTCTCCTTTCTCTCTCGTCTCTGCTGTATCGTGTTTGAAGCAGAAGTATGCTCCTCCTGTAATGACACTTCCAGTGATCCAGAGGGAATGCAAACTGCTGATAGATCCCTAAAGCTGTTCCTAAAACTAAAGAGCAGCCAGTATAATTTACTGTGCTGTGGGATTGAAATATTTTGGAGGCTGATATTAATACAATAGAATTTAATAGAAAATGTTGACCAGTCTCCATCACTGAAGAAACAATGCCATAAATTTAAGCCTTTGCAAAATGTCACATACTTAGCAAAAGAATACTAAATAATGGCTCATGCAACATATAAATGAAACTGAAATTATTAGCCTAGGAACACAGATTTGAGGAGCCATTTCTAAAAGAAATAAATAACATTATTCACAAACCAGAAAATGCAGCTAATGCTTTCACTCATGTTCAAATGCCCTGACTATAGTACAAGATCTCAGGAGGATATATGACTAAATGTGATCGAGTCCTAAGGAAAAACAGTAAGTGAGCATGGAATTAAAAGCTTTAGTGTAATTCAAGAATAGGCTTAATCAATGCTACACTGGCAGTATATGTGGTTCCAGTGTTTTATGTAAGGATTTTGTGTGTGTGTGTATGTGTGGTTTGGTTTGTGTTACTGATGATACTCCTGCTATCTACAGGGCATCTAGCTTGTTACCAAAATGTGCCTGTTTATAGTAGTTTTAATGCCAAATGCAAAAGTACAAGGAGAAAAGGATGGGTGGAATTTGGTCTTTAAAAATGTTTTTCTCATGAATTATTTATACTATTTATCCATCAAGATCAAATGCTGTTTAAAAAAAAGTGTATGACAGGGAACATGCAAGTGATTTCAGAGGTTGGATATGAGCAACAAATCTTCCCTAGGAAAGAGAAAACAATAAAACCATCTCCAAACCTCAAACAGTAAGTTTGCCTAAAAAATATCAAAGATCTGTGTTGTGGGACTGTAAAATGCAGACCCAAATCTATCATTTCATTTTTACAGCAAGGTGTTGTCAAACTCTTCTCTGATCCAAGACTAAACAGAGCAATTTGCAAAATGGGGTGGCAGAACACAGATCACCTTGATTTTAGCACACCGTAGACCTCAATGAACCACAGTCTCTGTTAGACTCTGTAAAAGCAAGGAATTTCAGCCTCATTCACAGCACTTTGTTCTGTTTTGGTAATTAGCACTAGCATGTGAACAGTGGAGTCCCCTGATTTAATGTAGTGAGCAGCAAAGGGTGTATATAAAATTCCAGTCTCATCCTCCCTCGTTTTTTGTAATCATTTGAGGAACAGCAATGGACATCTTTCTAAATGCCAGTGGCTATGTATTGGGAAATAGAGGGGATGAAACAGAAAAAAACCCACTCTCTTTAATTCAGTTTGCTGAATTTGGGCAATGCTGAGTTTGGCTTCTTAGAAAAGCCCTCTGCAGCGCCTAGGGAAGGCCCAGAGAGCTTGTGGCACGGAGTTCATGCAGACCTTTGGGTGGGAGGGAAGAGGAGCACTGGCCGCGTCACCCTCCGGACCCAGCGCTCAGGCTCCCTCCTGTTCCTTTCTACCTGCTTTGCAGACACTTATGCCAGTGTTGCACTAATTTTCACCGCATCCTGCACTGCTTGCTGGAAATGATATGAGGAAACTGCCGCCATGCAGAGTGCATAACTGAGGGGCAGAAATGCAGAGAGTACTTGTTTTCAGGGCACATAGACCAGGCCTTGCCAAACAGAAATGATCAAGGCCACCATGCCTGCTCTGCACAGACATCGGTACTGCGCCAGCTGGTATCTAACAGCCTCCACTCGGCCTCTGGGCTGTGGTGTTGTGTGGGAGCCACGGCTCCCTTCCCAGAGCTGAGGGTGTTCCTAGCCTTGCCTTTGCAGTGGGGCTGGAGAAGGTAGCTACATCCACCGTAGCAGGGAGCCTGGAAACCAGTTTGCGGCACCCAGAGCCAGCTGCTGGAGTCGGTCTGCGGAGCTCTGCAGGTTTGAGTAGCTCCAGGCTGACCTTCCCCAACTGCAGAGCCGGGCTAAGCAGTGTTGCTGGTGGCCACTTAAGGGCGATATGGTGGAAGAACAAGTAGCATTTCTCCAGTTGGTACCTTGGAAAGATGATGGGGGCTGAGAAAAGGCCTTATACCAACTAAGACCTGTTCCTCTGTCCTCTTCTCCGTTATCCTGCGCATAAACAGAGACCAGCTGGAGTTGTAGCAGCTGCCTGATTTATTCATATCTTCAGGATTGTAGTTTAATGGCATCTCCTCATCAACTGTGGTGGGCTCTGGTTTAGTCTCCAGGTATTTGCTGCTGTAGCAACTCTTGCTGGCATAGAAACCATCAAAGAAGCAGGCTATAATTTAAGAGATCCTTACATCCACGTAACTCCGGATACCTAAATAAACCAGTGTTTACAAGGTTTAGTGTCTTGTTTCCAGAAATGGGAAGCATAGTATTCTGAGTTGTCCCTGAGATGTATGTGCAGGAGCGGAAAAGTAAAAATGATGGTCTTATTCCACCTTTATGAAATACTGTTCTGTCCTGCATGTACTGCTTTTGGCTGGCATGGCTATGGTAGACTTTGATGGCTGTGGCTTTGTGGCTTTGATGGCTATGGTAGAATTTGATGTCAACTGGGGGACAACAAGGTACTGACATAGAGTCTTGTCTTTATGAAGGCTATTGCAACAAGTAACTTGAGTTCATTGTTAAAAAAAAAATGTCTCTGAAATATAGGCATTAAATGCCACAGAATTCTTTATTATAAGTACAAATAAATTATAAACCCTCCCACAAAAATACATTTTTTAAAATGAAAATAAGTGCGTACATAGCATGCCTTTCATCATCTTATATGTGTTGTATTTTATCTCCATCTGCTTGTTATATTTTAAGACAATTCCCCACAGAAGTTTTCTAAGAGTATCTGTCACTTAGCGTTAGTTTCTTGAGACTATTTTTCTTCTCCTCAGACAAAATGAATGGTTCTAGGATCAACAACTGCCATCTGTTTCTTTCCATCTTATTTTGTAGTATAACATACTGTTGCCTCAGTTTCTACTTCCCATGT
Source organism: Dromaius novaehollandiae (assembly GCF_036370855.1). NCBI lineage: Eukaryota > Metazoa > Chordata > Aves > Casuariiformes > Dromaiidae > Dromaius > Dromaius novaehollandiae. The sequence goes on from NC_088108.1 coordinate 13,322,178, forward strand.
TAATGTCTTCTTAGTTCGTTCATTTTAATCATTCAGTTTCAAGCCAGATTAAGCAAAGAATGCCCAGCTAAGACTCTAGATGGCCCCAGCAGTGACTCATGAACAAAAAAAAAACCCCAGACATTCCAGGACAAAGTCACATGAAACAACGAACCTTTTAATTCTCCTGAGGCTTTCCCAGAGATTCATCTTTTTTTATGAAACTAAAATAATTAAAAACGTGGAAAAAAAAGGTGGCATTAACCTTCTGCTGCTTGTAGAGTTAGCCAAGAAAAAAGTCCATCTCTTTTTTAGTGGAAAAATGCTATATTAAGGGAGGGGCAAAATACATATTTATGTCAGGAAAAAAGTTCCACAAACTATGATAAAGATTAAAATGTTTTGCTTTGCAATAAACCTTCAAAAAATTTTAGTATATATTGCTAAACCACAAGGAAAATCTTGTTTTTCAGTTGCTGAAACCAAGTAATCCTCTTTGCGTTGATAAGTATGCCAAAACATATAATGAAAATTTTTATAAAATGGAAGATTTTTCAGTTTTTCCAGAGTTAAAAAAAAACAACAAAAATCAGTCCTGATAAATTCTAACACTTCACTGTGTCACTGATTTCCATGAACACAGCCAATAGTTTCCCCATCTTACCTTGCAAAATCCTCCAGGTGAAGTCAGTAGAAGCATATGGTGGACACCCTCAAGGTGGACTCAAGGACCATTCTTGTGTTTATGGCGTACTCCTCATTTGCATATGCGTGTTCAGAACTTTATATCATATCTGTTCTCTGTATTTAATTAGATATGGAAAAGCACCTGAACTAGCAGCCGCAGAAGTCAGCTGCTTCCAGACATTTCATAAAAGCTGGAACTTCAGTAGCTGGAGGCTGGTGCTTTGAGGAGCTGCAGGACATGGTTCTTGCTCCTGTTCATTCCACAAGCTGTTTTACAGTCTGCTTAATATACATGCAAGTAGACAGTCTGAGCAGAAGGGGAAAGATGAGGGATTATCAGACAGTTGCTCTTGAATGAAAGCGTGGCGTTATCTTAAAAAAATATTTTAAACTAAACCTCCTGGATATTGAAATTCCCCTTTTCTTCCAGATCCCAACCACAGGCTTGAATCAAAGCTTGACAGAATAGAAAGCTTTTTCATCTTCATTGGTCTTCTAGAAAGTCCCTCTATTTTGTTAAATTTAAACACCATATGATCAGCAGCTCTTTTTGGCTTGGAATTACAGCAGGGTCTAAGGTGATTGGAAACTCCTTGCCAACCCATTTTATGGAGTAGGAGGTGAAAACACATGCATGCACACACGCATGCAAACCCATGCACAGAGGTGAAGCTTTTTTACAAAATCTAACCCTCTACCATACAAACGTGACAAGTGTAGAGATTTGTGAGGAAAGCACGCACTTCACAGTTGGTTTTTGTAATCCCATGCCATATGAACAGTGCACCATTATGTGCTGTGTGGCTACTGCTCGCTTAAGAGCAATGCAACCCTCCCCCCCAGTAAATGCAGCTATGGACGCAGTGGGAAAACTGACCATAAACAAAAGCCAGCATTTGATCCTTGCTGTTGCAGCAGGTTTATTCATGGAATAAGTGAGAAACCATACTATTGACATACCTTTCCTGTATTAGTTTTCTTTCGCAGTGCCACTGTTAGCTCTGGCGCAGTGACTTGATGTCAGCTTAGGTTTCAAACAGCGTTTTTATGTCTGATTTTTGCTGATGATTTGAGTTTTACAGTTACACCCACCAACTTGAAACCCCATGACGCAAGGCACTATTTGAGAGCTTTACACTGTACATACCAGTGTGAGAAATCTGCCGTAAAAATGTGTTCCTCTGCGGTACTTTTAGCAGGCAAATGATTTGGGTTTCAATAAGAAGCATCACTTTGAAGCATCACTGTCTTTTTTTTTTTTTAAGCAGTGTTACAGCAGAACTGCAGTATACCCAATTTACAGCTTGTTACCATGAATATGATAATGATCAGTGTTTATCTTAGGTCCTCCAGGTCCTGGATCGGAGTGACATTGTAAGAAGCTTACATTTCATTAATTTAAAGAAACAACATCAAGAAACACCACTCTAGCATTTGAGCCCACCTCAGTGTGGAAAGAGGCTTAAAAGTCTCATAACCCAGATGTCAAATTAAACAGCGTGCAAAGATATTCATTGTTATGTTAAGTCCCGGGATTTTTTTTTAAAGAAAACCTAATTTTTTAAGACATAATTTTTGATTGCTTGAGGCTAACAACCTATAATGGTTTGAAAATCACGTCAGCCCTGAAGCTAACACTTGTCTATACAAGTCCTACATTTAACTTTATGCGGGACATTCAGCCATCCAAATGTGGCTGGATTCTCCCGGAAGCATCTGGGAGAAGTGTGAAGAAGGAAACCTGTGTGGTCAGAAGTAAGGGGGGAGGGATGGGGTGAAGATGAAGTTTGGCTCAGAGCTCCCACAGGGTCCATGTTGCTATGGAAACGAATGCCTTTGTCTGCAGTGCCTATTATATCTATATATGTTGAGAAGAGCCATCTCTTCTGTATATCATTAGAAGGAGCCTAAAATGAAGCTGATCAATTAACTGCCTGTGCTGTGAGGAAAAATGTAGACAATAACTTAAATTGTGTGCTCAGAAAACACTAATGAATCACCCTTTTATGCAGTGACATATAGTTACATCCAAATGCCATGCTGTGCTTCTTAGGGAGAAGAAAAGCAAAGAATGATAAAAATGGAACTGTGCTTCTAAATTCAATTGCTCACAACCTTTTGCATGTCCTTATCCTCACGAGCGAGCCAATCAGGATATAATATTCTCCCATCCTTCTTCTATTACCATGTGAATAGGATAGTATTATATGATTATTTCTTAAATTAACAATGCTCGTGCTTTGAGAATTAGATGCTTCCACTTAAAGCACATTTTCCTCTGCTGTTTTCCATTTGTTTGTATGAGTGACTGTCTGATTGTTGCCCAGGCAACCAACATAGGCATGAATTTGATGAAATATAGTTTCACAGATGTGGGCAAGTGTTTCAAGCATTGTTTGGTGTTTCTGTGTATGTTGGAGAGAGAATTCAGTCTGTTAACTTTTGGAAGTTGTTTTCCTCGGAAGGATTAAAATAAAAGGCAAGGACCCTAAAAAAATGCATTTTTAATTGGGGTTATCTCAGCTTGCTAGTTCCTATTTCTGTTTGGTAAGTGGCAACTTGTTCTCATAAAGAAGTCAAATCATTCTACATAAGGAAAAATGTGGAAAAGTTCCAGTATTGACAGAAGGGAAACGTGGAAAAGTACAAGCAGTTTTATTGTCTCCACTGAAGCAGATTAAATTATTATCATCGCTCTAGAAGAAAACAGCTTTAAAATTTGAAAACTGTTTGGTCATATCCTAATACTAGGAGTAGCAGGAACATATTTCGATGTTTAGCTATGCACTGTCTGTCTTGTGAAAAGGCAGCTTGGTATTTCAACTGATGACAACCTTGTGCTCAGTGAGTTTATTTTTCCAGTGGAACTGGCAGATGTAAACATCTGTTGAATATGTAGCTGCAGGACACCAGTCTGCTCTTCTGTACGTGCTGCGTTGGTGAACAAGGCTTACTTTCTTCTCCTGTTGCAAAAGTAGAAGTGGGAGGTAAACTTTGGAGATAAAATCAAATGAAAAGACTTCCCCTAACATTGAACACTTGAGATTTCAGACTTGCTGTTCAGTCTTGCAAAGACATAAGTTTACATTGCAATGTTCAGCTCAGTTTCCAGGTGCAACATTCAAGGGAGTTGAGATTTTATGTTCTATTTCAAGCTAAGCTCTAGGATAAACAGGATTCGCTATTTAACCATGATCACTTGCCTGGGTTTGCAATGACCTGCAGCCTGAGAGTTGGAAAGAAGACTTCCCCTCACACATCGGGTAACTTGAGAGCTCTGCACACTCTGCTGCAAATGTGCATCAGGATTACTTCTTGGGAGCAAGGGAAATCTTCCTTTACGATCCCATTCTTGCAAAGGAATGATGTGGCTGCCAGTGGGCCCTAACTCATACCTGGTCTGTAATTTTATAGGAGTCTAACCTTCTCCTGGGAACATTTTAGTCCAGTTTTTTAAGGAAGGGCAACTCTAGTGATGATGTCATCCATCTGTCTGTGGGTTGGTCACTTGCTAATAGCTTTTGAATTTCTTGACCAATTGCAACCAAATTTTCAAATATCAACTGATTTGATAGCACGGGAGAGATCTGGAAGATGTTACATTCCTACATGTTCTGTTAAAATTGGAAGTTGAGTAGATGAGATCGAGCCTTAGTGAGGGAAAACCAAGAGCTCTCCAATGCTGTCCATGGAGTTTATGGGAGCCATGCAACCAGCCAGCCTTCAGGTAGCTGCCACTGGCCTGCAGGGCGGGCAGTTTGCTAGGGCAGCGGGGGGTCCAGGGATCTCCTGGTGTAGAGGGGAGCGCGAGGTGGCACCAGGAGGGCTGAAGCGGTCAGGACAGTGCCTTGTGGTCAGATGTGGGGAGCAGAAGTTACAAAGGGAGCGGGGGAAGTAGGACTGGAGCTGCCTGGAAAGCCAGATTTCATGATTTCTGCTGCTCATGAGACATTTTGTTTTACCACATCATTTGGCTATGATTTGATCTGAATAGTCTGTAGGGGAAATGGAAGAAGCTGTTATAGATCAAAACTTTATTAATGGGATGACTCCTGCTGACTTGAATGGCTATTGAATTGAGGTCCTGTTTGTCAAAAACAAGTAATAAGGGATCAAAGAAGGAAATAGTAATTGAGAGTAATTTAAAAATCCATATCCAAAGGCTAGATTTGGAGTGAGCTCAACCTCCCTGATTGCTGGTCATTTGAAGCTGCAGCCAGTGAGTAAAAATTCTTACAGATTAAGGTGAGATTTCATTTAAAGGGTTAGGAGATGTGCTGAATAATTTATCTAAAAAAAGTTTAACCTAATGCTTCTTTTGTAGATTGCTAATAATAGCATAGATACTTATAACTATTCTAATAAAATTAGTTCTTTCTGTGAACACTGTCAATACAGGCTTTGATTTTCTACACATATATTACTTATTCACCTCTGTTAGCTGAGAAGGTCTGAGAGCAAATTCTACCCTTCTAGCTGATTGCCAATGAGTGTTAATCCTCAGTGCTTTGTAATCAGATAGTATTGTTTCTGCAGCTAAACAAGACAAGTAGGACATTTTTATAAGACAATTGCTATCAATGCACACTTTTTAGGTGTGCACAAAGGCCTTTTTGTCCCATGCAAAAGTGGGAAATTTCGATGTTCATATTTGCACACATATTTTCGTTGGAAAGTTTATATTTGCATAAAGAACAGCCATCTTCCACTATGAGCGTGGTCGAAAGTCTGTTTACTTCATTGCTGAGAAACAGAGCTTCAGTAAGCATCTACCCCACAGGGTTAACCATGCCACGAGCTCAGTTATGCTGTTTCTCCCACTTGCCTAGCCCTGGGTAACAATACTAACTGTGGCTTTTTGACCATTTTTGATCCTGTTAAAAACCTATTATTTGAGGGGAAGGGGGAGCAGTAAGAAGAACTGATGTAATTCAATATAATTTCATTGTCTGTTAAATGGAATGGGAGTAGCTTTTGCTTTCTCCTTTGAGTTCTGAGTACTAACTCCTCTGCATACAAAGGTAATTATTCTGGTTTAAATATCCTCCTATGCCAATAAATAAATAATAACCTTCCCCCTCCAGTCTTGTGTAAATGTAAGTACAAAGATAAGTCAATATTTTGGTTTTTATTTTTTCTCATCCTCCAGACTGTCAGATGCAGCACAATAGGAGACTCTAAAAGCCCATATATCTGTGTATCTAGATGCATTTTATACAGAATAGTTCTTAGTTTGACTTCACAGAAATGGACTCAGATAAAGAATGATAAGTCACATGCTAGTGATGGTTTTATGTCCTCTAAGAAATGAACAAAGAAGCCCTGTCAGGACTGTAGATCTGGTACGTGCTGATCGTACTGAGCAACAGATCACATTGTTGTAAATGTAAGGGTGCATGGACAAAAGCTTGCAGGTCCTTATAAATTGTCAGACCACATACAGGGTAATTGTAGTCTTCTTATACATTCACATCCTCTCAGGAAAAAAATTACAACTCATACTTTTTAATAGTAGTACAAGTGAATCTGGCTTATATAGCACCTTTTTGTAAAAATAACATATGTGCTTGACACAGAAGAATATGCAGATGTGGAAACATTAAAAACACTAGAGAATAAAACAGTTTGAGATTGGAAGTTGAGCTTGTGTTAGACTAAGAGACCAGTTCAAATGTTCAGGCTACTGTAAGATTTTGTGGGAATGGGAGTTCACTAGCCTTATGCATTTAAGTAGCAGCATAAATTATGCCGTACCTATGCCTTAGTATTTACTGTTGCACCCTCAGCTACAGCCCTTCCCAGCTCACCCAAGTATCCTGGAGAGAGGCAATGCCAGGACTGGGTTCTGCTGACTTTACACAGGTTCAGCAGCACTGAGAAGTCCGTAGTGTCACTTGTACAGTAAACTCTTCATCACAGAAATGCTTCAGTATTATGTGGACATGTAATACTGTGGTACTCAGTAAAACGACTTTCCCCCACAAAATGAGGCAGATGTGTAAGGATATGTAAGGGTGTAAAAGCTAAAGAAGCAATATATGAGTAATAGAATACAGATCATAACCATCAAGAATTCTTCTACTTTTGACATTAAAAAAAAAAAGCAGCAACAACCAAAATCAAACAAGAAAGTATTTTAGTGGAAAAGGAAAAAATTTATACCAAACCCTGAAAAATTCAAGATGTCCTACAAAAATTCTGAAAAAAAACCCCAGAAAATAGGAAATCAACTGCTGCTTGCAGTTTATGATGGAATAGTTTCTTCACTAGCTCAAAAACACAAAGAACTGAAGTGGTGTACATAGCAAGGAAGTATATCTGGAACACTGTTTCTGAATGTCTATTATTTCTGAATGTCTATTATTTATATATTTGTAGTCCCACTCCTGGAATAAGATGAGGCTGTGCTGCCTCTGAACACACAGAAATCAGGATGTCCCAAATTGCTGAGGCTTTCTTAAAGTGACTATGGAGACAGACAGGAGGATGTGCTTTTGTACTTTGCTGAAGATATTTTTCTTCTGCTTGCTAACAGAGTTTTCTTACAGGCAAGACCAGTTGTTCAGCTGGGATCAGATTTTTGAAAGAACTCAGGTCTCACTGGGCGTCTAGAGAGCTCAGCACAGATTTGGTGAGATTTTTTCAAAGGAGCTGGGTACATGTCTGCCAAGTCTCAAATCATCAAAGAGTTTCTAGGACTTGCATATACCAAGCAACTAACTTAAGGGTCCTGGTCAGCACACCTTTGAAGATAGGGCCATATTGTGAAATTATTAAAGTTAATATTAGTCTGGTGCTTTGTACCGTTAGAAGGCACATGGATATCAGCTTTCCTTCCAATGAACAGGTTGATGAGGTGAACTCTTGCACATCTGCGGGTCCCCAATAATGTCGCTTGCTGCAGCCACCTCCCCTGCTTTAGCAGGCAGCCCGTCCTTGGTGCGGGAGAGCTGCACAGGGTCTGTAATTGATTTATTTTAATTGTCCACGTTCTGAGTTGGAGTAGTAGGGAAGAAGCTGTGCAAACAGGAGGAAACATTGCCTTCTCTCTTAGTCACTAATTAAAGTACAGGCATGAGGCTGGATTGCCCCACTGATACCAGGCTTTTGCATGGACATCATCTTTCTGTGTGACTGAATTCCCCGCATGCTGCAAGACTCTCTGTTTGAGGAGCCATGTATACATGAAACATTTTTTATGGTAAAAATAAGCCCAGGCTCCACAGTCCTGACATTTCCCCTACTAGATGGCATGGCTGTATTCTGAGAAACATTTGGGCACCATAACGTCTTAGACTGGCAGCAATGCCCTGCCACTCAGAAGAGCAGGAAAGGCTGTCTCTGTGTAGGGAACGGCGATCGGAAGATCTCGCGATGGCACGGAAAGAGGAAGGAAGAGGAAGGATATGACGTAGAGATAGCAGTATGCTTGTAGGTATATAAGCAAATACATGCGTACAATAAACGCCGTTTGCAGCATCCTCATATTGGTGTCAGTGCTCATTGGCCCGGAGGCTGGGGGAGCCTCCGTGCCGTCTCAGGCGAACGGGAGATTGTCGCATCAGAAGGCGACACTCTGGCTATAGAAAGGACAATCTCTGATTCACTGGAGAAAAAAAGAAAATCCCCCACAAATTTAAGCTGCTATTAATCCTGAGCGGAGGAACTCTCTCTAAAAGTCATAATGTGCCATCATTTAGCTGCATTGTGCTTGAGGGTTTTTTATAGAGGCAAAACTATTTCAGCTACAAATGCTTAATGTTTAAAACCTAATATTTTGTTTTCCTCATTCATGTATTAAAGTCAGTCCTACCAGATTACACTTTAGATTCTGTGATAGACTGGAAATTGTAAACATTTCTAAAAGAGTAATTGATATATTGCTTCAGGGTTTGTGTTATCAATAGCCTACTCCATTTCTGAAGTAAGATTTTTGAGTCTATATACTACTTCACTAAAGCTGCAAAATACCATCTTCCTTGTAAAGCACTGAAATTTTAATTTGATTGGGAAAAAAAGTAAGAACAAAAAAAGACTAAAAAACAAGCACGTTTGACATGCTAGAAGCCCAGGCTGTTCATTGCAATTTTTAAAAAAATCTACTTCTCTGCAGTGCCCACAGGAAGAAATATTCAATAGCTTTGAATTAAGAAATCTTAGGTGCTTTAGTCTGGGAGAGTTGAAACTACTTGAGCAACTTTCTTTGGGTTTACCCCAAATCCAGACCCATATCAGTCTTTCCATTATTGATTCATTCAGAATCACAAGTATTTTGATAGATAAGTTAAATTGATGTGAGGTTTGTATTTATCCAGCCAATTCCTCTTGTATTAATTTTTCTAGATACTCACTTGGGGGGCAGGGAGGATTAATATATATATATAGTCTTTGCTGAGAGAAGTAGCTCTGGGAGTCAGCCATGAATGTGTGTCAAATAGAAAGTGAAATATAAGGTAATAAATTCTGTGATTTAGATATAAATTTATTTGGTAGTATAAGAACAGGATTGTGCTGTGTTAGTGGAAAGGCAAGGGATTCCTTTAGCAGTACTGATGCTGTATATGGCAATATAAGAGAAACATACCTATCTGTACACATTTCTTAGGTTGTTGATGTCAGTGGAGTCATATTCTCTTTCAGTAGCCATGAATTTAGCCTAATTTATGGGATTAATTTTTTTTTCCAGCTGCCACCCAGTTTTTTCATAGCCATCCCAGATGCCTTTCTTTATTCCTTTTTGTCTTCCTCTTGTAAAGCTCTCCAAAATAAAATAAAATAATTTTTAAAAATCCTTGAAGCAATAGATCAGAATAAATGGCATGGAGGAGAAAGTGATAAATTTATCCAGGAGAGATAATGGAATTTGGTTTCATTTATGGTGCAGGGAGAGAGAAGATGGAAGAATGGATAGAGGATCAGCTGGTCATCATTCGGTTTGATGTGGTCCGTCCATTGATCAGAGGATGCTAACAGTTCAGCCAAAGAGGAGTCCTGAAGACAGTGATTCTGCACTGTGGCAGTGTAAGAAAAGGCGCGTTAGTGCCCTCAGGCTGAAACCTGTCTCTATTTTAGTAGCATTTTCTCCAAATGTTGTTGTCTGTTCCTGTTTGTCTTTTCACGGAGAAAAAGCACAATGCATATTTATTGCTTTATTCTTCCATCTCTTGAATAGAGAAATCAAGCAAGCTTTTTGTTATGGCTGTAGGCTACCATTTGCAAACTGCTGGTTATCACGGTGTATTGTAACCTTAAGGTACCTAGAGGAGTTTCAGTGGAACTTTGTTTTAAGTCTTTAAAAGTACATGTTGCTGGGCAACTTCTTAATGACTCAACTGTAAAGATACAGATGTAAAAGCATGGGTAATTTTTATTTATCTAGCACTTCTTAAAATAGAGCACATCATACATAAAGAGCAACCAAAATTACAGTTCAGTCTTAGCTGGTTGTAAAAACACACAGTAAAGGTTTTCTATTTCCCAAAAAACTTGCAATCAAAACAGGAGAGTCAAAGTGTGGGAGAAAGAAATGGTTGTTTTCAACATTTTCTGAAGCTCTCTGATCTAGGCCACAAAGAGGAAGCCTCAGCAGAGGCAGAAGTTTAATGACAACCTCAAGAATTATAAAAGGTATATGGAAAAACACGGTTTCTTTTGAGACATCTTTTGTATTAGTCACATACAAATATTCTATCTTCCTTTAGGTTACTTCTGATGAATATTTATTTTATAACAGCTGTTCTACAGGAAAGCTTAATATGAGGCCACAGAACAGAAAATATGTGCATCCCTGTGATGTTCCTGGAAGGCGGTAGCAGCTAACGAGAGAGGTGCAGAACAGAAGTGCTGTGCGTCCATGACACCCCTCCTGTTCATGGACCTTTGAACACTTGTATTGAGCAGTATGTGTTTGCGTGATGGGGAAGCAAGATTATACTGTGTCGAGAGTGATGCAAATGTGTTATCAGTCTTACATGAGTCGGATGTGTCACTGGCTGCAGGAGTCCTAAAGGGTGGAGGGGCTGAGGTCTGCATGGTGATTTGTATTTGCTTGGTGCTTTTGACTGTCTCTAAAGGAATCTGATCGCAAATGGGAGTTGGTGTTTTATTTAGTAAGAGCAAGTGCACTCGGAGTCAAGCTTCCTGGAAGACATTTGTCAGGGACTGAAAGCTGCTTTCTAAAGTTGAAAGAGGCGGTGTCTGGAATCTCAAAAACTACAAACCTGGAATGAAGGCTTTATTTTGAAAGAGAGCAACTGGCTGAACAGTTAAAATATAACATAATGAGGTATCTAGCAAAATGTTCCTGGCTCCTTTCAGGAACTTTTCAGTGTCCTTCTTTAGCTGCCAGCTGTGACTTCCACTCTGTTGCTAAAACTTGATTTGTGAACTCTGTGAAAGCAGAACAGGACAATAATATTTCTGTCGGGCCTGTGATACAAATGACACACTACACAGTGAGTCCTCAGCCCGGCTGCGTTTCTTCATGCAACTAAAGAGAACAGTTTCCAAGAGTTTCCTAACATTCTGCTAGCCTAAGAGCTGCTTCTTATGGCTGGGGTAAATTGATAAATGATAGCTGCTATCTCTGTTCCCCCACAACACCTAACCTTACACTTTCTGGGGGGATCTTTGCTGCCCCATTACCTCTGTTTATCCTTTTTCAAAGATGGGTCAGATCCAGTGATCTGTGCCTATATTTCTGGATAGGTGAAATTTTTTAGAATACAAAAAAAATACCAAAATAATCAGATCAGTGTTCCCAAATATGTGCTATTGCATGTTATTGTACCAATTATTTTATTTTGTTTCTAAGAGGCATAAAAAAACATTTTGAGAAAATACTTTTGAAGGAGGTACTTGGAAAAGTGGGGCTGATGAAGCATACCTGTCTTGTGAGCAAATCCATGCTGCATTGGCCCAGAGTGTAGGCAACTTGCAGGGACCTTGGAGTGTGTTGGAGCAACAGCTTAGATCAGTAACCCCTACTTTTAAAACTACTGAGCCTAAACCTCCTTCTCTCCATATCCATGCAATTCTTATTGCTAAAGAAATTATAAAAAACTTGTGGGAGGAAAAAGGAAGCGTGTGCAGTACTCATTTGCTAAGATGAGTATCTGTCTGAAGGCCTGACCATCAACCAAACATTCAAACAAAACAAATATAGGGAAATGAAGCCCCGCAGGGCTCTTGTGGAGGTAGAAATCAAGTCTATTTTGATCGTTTTCCATTTCCCCCCAGTGCCCCAGGGTAGCTACAGATATAAGGTTAGGTTAGGTCTGGTCGGGGAAGGGAGTGCTTTTGCTGCACCCAAGGTGGCCTGCTCAACGTGTTCCCTCGTGCGGCACTCATACCGTTGGAGACGCAGCGCCAGTTTGGGACTTGCTGGGGCTACTTGCTAAAGGATGAATTATTCCAAAGGTTGAGTCATCGCCTTCCCTATCACTTGTTCTGGCTTTGTTAGTAAACACTTTTCACCTGTGACAGTCACTGATAAATCTCAGGAGTTCCTGGTCTATTATACACAGCTTTCAGTTGCTCCCCTGAGGGAGGTGTTTTTTAGAATTCGGCATGTCGTGTTGCTCAGAGGCAGCATTAGCAGTGCGGTGCTTTCCCCGTGTCTCTTGCGCACTTGTCAGGAATGTTAACAAGGCAGCGGGAGGCAGCCCTCCCTCCCCTGCTCCTGTACCTGGGATCAAGAGTGGTCACACTAACACCAAAGCCTTCACAGCCTGAAAGGGCGTTTCAATAGCGCAGGAAAATCCACAAGAACAGCGACCCTTAACAGGCAAACTTCCATCCTAAGAGACTACTTTAAGATATCCAGTGAGTTCAGTGCTATTTTGTTTCCCTTACATCTAAAGTCAGTTTCCACGGGAAAGTGATTTATGCTGACTGTCGAGTGGGTTGCTCGGGACAGGTACCACCACCCACTCAGTTATGCGCAGTTTGTCCCGTGCGCTGCCCAGGCCTTCACCAACTCCCAGGGAAGGCAGCAGGATTAGTCACAGGTTTAAAGTTAGGCCAGAGCTTTAGCACCTTGTTGGACTGGGGTCCTAATTACTGAAATGACAAGAATGGAGTTTTAAAACTAAATGATATATTTATACAAACTAATGAAAAATACGCTGGGTTCCAAAGTTCTCCCGTCGTATTTGCTCTCAAGGGATATGCAAATCTGCAGTGGTGTTTACATTTCAAAAGGCTCATCGCCGTTTATAGATGTACTAATGCAATGCAGTAATTTTCTCCATGGTTAAGACCCCAGGAAGTTATGAGAAGGCAATATGAATAACTATGCGTAAGGATTTTTTTTTTTTTTTTTTTTTTAGCTGAAGCCAGGGTTTCACAAGTGCAAGATACATATTAATGAGTACCATGCTCATGAAAGGTGCTGGATTAACCTTCCCCAAGAGGAGAATCTTCAATTTATTCACTGGAAAAATGCTGCATTAGCAGCAGTGCTAGTATTGCTGTATTGGGAGTGTTCCCCAACCCTGTTGGGTCCATGCTGCAGCAAATCCCAGAGTTTATGCCTGCTTTTACGTGAGACTAGGTCCACTGAAGTTAAGGGGGTTGATTCCTTGTTTACTGTGTCTCTAAGAGGTTTCTATACCCTGCATTTGTGGAAAGTTTGCTTTGGGAACAGGAAGACTGCTTGTCCTCTAGACCTCCTTGTCCTCTAGACCTTCAGTGCTCAGCTTAAAGCTGGGAACATGGTTGCAGTTTGTGGTGGGTTTTTAGATAATCATTAGGAAGGTGGCTGCATAAAGGGAATAGGAGATGGTGAGAAATGAGACCAATGTTTGGTTTGCAGCCAGCAACTCTTTTCAGATGAAACAAGTTTCAGACGATCACAACTTTTGGGTCAGCCTAGGCCAGATTCAAAGCAAAACCTGGGCGGTGACAAAGTCTACGTCTTGCAGCATTTATAACAGGTTCCAGTGATCCTGACAATCTTCTCACTCTCCTTCAGCAATGCTAGTGAAGTTCATCAGCTTGGCAAGAAAATTCAGTGCCTGTAATTGCAACAGGATTGCTAGAAATCTTCAGTGGCACATATCAGCCATACATTTCGTGGGTTTCTGTAACCCAGATATTGCCCAAGATTATACTGATACATCGCAACATCCTCTGCAAAACTGGGGTTGGTAATTAGCCAGTATAAACTTGCAGATATACAGATTTCAGTGAACCTATGCTGATTTAGCTCAGCTGAGGTTGTAGCTTGCTTGGTTAACTTCTGGCAATAAATCTTAAAAATACAGTATTCATTTTGCTAGAGAAAAACAGACTTTACAAATTGAATATAAAACTAATGAAGTAATATTAAAAATTAGCTTTTGGAATTTGATGTGGAGTTTAATTGATGGATATAGCTCAAGTTATAGTTTTGAATTAGATACCTACTTATGGCAGTAATATCAATTTCCTCTCAAAAGTGGGCATTTCAAGACAAATACACATTTTATTAAGAGTTTTTTTCCCCCTCAAAATATTTTCTTTTTGAAACTTGTAAATCATCTGATGCATTTTCTATTTCTATTAATATTCATGGAAGTGATAAATCATAACATTACATCATTAAATCGAATACCAGTAAAATGATTTGAAATTTGAAGCAATGAAATGTAAATATTGCACACGCTTCAGTTATTCATTTAAAGTGGAAAAGAACAATACTAAATCATTAAGTGTGAAGCAAAATATGGAAATACATCAGCAAAACTGAATCCACAGCTCTGAATAAAACATGGATGCCAGTGCAGAAGTATTTTTGAAGGATATTGTTAAGAAAAATAAAAAGCAGTCTAACCACATTCAATTGTAATTCATAGTTCCATGATATTTTTATTGTTGAGGAATAGCATATTATTCACAGGTAGCAGAAATATTTTAAGTGTTTTTCAATAGTATATTAAAAGTATGACCTTTTAATGTGAAAAGAAATCAAATTAAACATAGTTGCTTCCTGAGATACCTACTTCATATTTATAAGACAGAAACTGAAAACCTAATGACTGACAAAATTAGCCTGGCAACTCCAAACAGGTTATGCGCAAAGATGAGTACATACTGCGGTTCCTTTCGGATATTACCAGCATGTGATTAAAGGCATAGTTAGACATTCTCCTCTGGTTATAAAAATGTAGGAAATCACTTCCATCTGTTCTAACTTCAGCCACTGATTATGGTCCCACACTTGAAATACCTTTCTGGATTGGGCAATAAGAAAAAAACCCAGGAGGTATTTATTTCAGTCATTCCAACTATAGATGCAAAAGATTGATTATGCCAAAAGAATGGGAAAAGTAAGTCAGGGGGCTTATTTTTTTGCAAGTCCGGAATTTTCATCATCATTCCATGCCAAATTTAACAACTGGATGGATTAAAGTCTCAGTATTCAAAAGCCAGTCTCGATTTTTTTTTTTTTTTTTAACCAATTAGCAAGACAGATTTTATATGGCTGGAGTAAATGAGCTGTCTGTCAGAATCAAGGCTCTTAGGTGGTATTGGTCATCTGTCAAAGCTAATGAAGCAGTTTGGCTTTGGCATCATTGCTAGGCAGGTGTCTGTAAACAGCAAATCTCCCAAACAATCTTTTTGTGTGTAAAAAGCACTATGATGCCACAGATGTTCACTGCTTTCATCCATTACATAAGCTTTATACATCTTAATTTCTTTTAAAAAGTAAACTTACATGCTTTATATGTTGTCTTACTAATGTTTTTTTACTATTTTAGTTTAGTTTTCATTGGCCAATGACATAATGAATTCTCTGTTTGCACAGAAGCTGTAGCCATACAAGAGCTGTGGTGTGTTTTTAGTAAGGTTTAGTAAAATAATAAATAGCTACATTTTTTTAAAAAAGCAAAAACAAAAAAACCAAAAAAATATTCACTGCCGCTGAGGCTGTGACCGACAAGCTCACACAAGGGAACGGCAGGCAGGAGGAAGCTACCCATTGCCGTGAGATGAGCTACATGAGGTCCAGCAGCGTAGGCAGCGCACCGGCTCGCTGTGCCTTTGGTCGGTGCCCTGGTCCCAGGGCTGGCATCACCCTGCCCTTGCTGTACAGCACTGGTGAGCAGGAGGGACAAAACTGTGATTTGCCAGCACTTTAGTAGTGCATCAGCGAGGCAGACCAGAAGGGGTTGTTCAGAGACTGTCTCTGTCTCCTCTTGGCTTAGTTTTCAAGCAGTGCAGGGGATTTCTTTATATTACTATCTTTAGGACAGGGTATTGTATTTTTGCCAGGAAAAGAAGGCCTAGTTGCCCCTTGGATCTTTCTGCTGCCCCAAGATGCTTCTGTGGTTGGCTTTATCCTTGCTGCAGAGGTGCATCCAACAGATACCGGCAAAATTCCTACAGAAACCCCACAGACACCAACTTTCATAAAGAGAGAGCGAGCTGTGCATCAAGTAACATCAAGGTAAAGCACCTAATCATTGTCTCAGCAGCAAGGTAAGACAACATTAACCATCGTTTCTGTCATAACAAATTACAGCACAGCAGGAAGGAACTCCCACGGACAGCATGTCTCCTACCCCCATATAAGTGAATAAATGTGCTCAAACCTGACTTTTTCTACAGTGGCAAGTCACCAGGCCCAACTGCCCTTGCCTTTGAATCATGTAGGCTAGCTCAACCCACACACTTGGCAATAAACCTTATGCGGTGCCCATCATCATTTTCCGTTTTACTTTATATATAAGAAAGAAAGCAAACGTATGGGTCAAAAACCAAAGCATCCCTATCCCATTGCTGAATGGCAACACTGAAAAGTCTACCAGAGTTCAGAATAACAGAGAAGATGGTCAACTTACCTAGCTTCTCCTAACTCATCTTGCTCAGGGCCTGTTCTTAGGACAGTGATCCAGGATCTTATAAAGCATAGCAGTGATGCTTTCTCACACACTAGGTGTGATTTTTGACAGTTTCCTTGCTGTAAAGTTCCTATGGAGCACTGGCTTCTCTCTCTGTGGAATTAGAAAAGCAGTTGATTAGAAATTCAGAGCTGCTGAATAAGATGATTTAATCAGGGCTCTGTGCTAGCTGAAGTCACTCATGCTATTGGCATTCTAATACCCACTGGCAAAACGCTTTGCTTGGAAGGGGGAACACATTGCTCCCCCTATGTTCTCCAAGAATGGAACCACTTTCATATTCATTATAAAGTTTGAGAAATTCTTCTTTTCTCCTTATTTCTGTGCTTCTGCTCCTTGCCACCAGCCTTCCCTCTTCAGGAAATATGTTTCCATTTCCTGATGAATCCCCATCTCATGAGGAGCTCTTTGTTGCCATCACTGTCTGAAATCCCCTATCTGAAGTCATCCAGCTAAGATTATACAAGGATTTGAAAGATATGGCCCTGCTAAGTGGAAGAATAGAGGAAGATGATGCAAGCACAAAAACTGTGCTTTGCAGATGATGGTGATTTTGTTTTATGAAAACTCTCCATCCCATTTAATAGCTTCCCTTTTCTCCAGGGAAGTTACCGAAGTACAGCTTCTAGCCTGCCTATTTGGTGCTCAAGCCCTAACATTTGTAAGCTTCCTCTAATGCTGTATATTATGCAGACCTTGACTTTGTTAATCTTTCTTGCAGTTCCAGCCTGCACTATGAGTCTGTTTTCTGCAAATCCATGATGATAATGGGCTCATTTTGGTTCTGAAAACTTCTTAAGTGCTTTGAAACCCCATTCAGCTAAGCATACATACAATACAAGTAGTTTCTGCAGTCAACCAGTAATGTAAGCCCTTTCCCCTACCCTGCTTAAATCTCACGGTCCCAGCACATCTTGTGCTATCCACTGTTCTTAATTTTTATTTTTATATTTTTACTTGCCATGTTTAACAACTGATGTACAACAGAGTCTGTTCGTCCTTTCTTGTCTCATGTTTGGCTCATAACCTTCCAGATCAAGCAATCTTTCCTCTGAAATACTTCAGTAGTTCTTAATGGATGGGAGGACATTTGATCCCAAGTTGATACCTTATTGCCATTGCTGTGAGGATCCTTATTCCATCCCAGCAGACATGGAGACATTGCAAGGATTCAAGCAGAAGGGAGGGGGGTCTCTCTTATGTGTACTTTGCAGAGCACAAATAGATAAGCCATTGCTTATCTGACAGGGTGTTACATTGATCACATTGGGTGCTAGCGGAAAAAGCATCCTTATGTGATGATTGAATAGCTTTGTTGAAGGCAATACACTTGATGTTTTGGAGAATGAAGCTGGAAATCTGATTAAAGAGTCTACTATAATGCACAAGCCATTGGCTTGGTCACAGTCTACTTGTAATTTTTATGGTCTCTCCAATTAGCACATACAGAATAGAAGGAATAAGATAAACAGCAAAGTCCCTCTCTGAACAAAGAAAGTACAGAATAGCACCAAAAATGCAAAAACAGTCTCATATGGGTCCAATGTATTTTATATTTATAACAAGGACCAAAAATGTTTTCCACTGAAACTATTTCCCTTGGGTATCTTTACAATACACTGCTGAATAATTTACTTTATCTGTCCTGAAGCTGAAATTAAGAAACATTTTTGTACATTCAGTATGACGGAGATGCTTTTTACAATATGTCTGAGGTTTACACCACACCGGGGAACAATACAAGTATGTTATATGCATGAATGTTATTTTTTTTACATGTAATGTAGTCAACTATTAAGCTGTATATTTAAGCAGAAACTAGACTGAGTTGGCCAAAAGTGAAAAGTGGAAACTGTATGTACAGAAAAAAGATATTTGGTCACTGTGTGTTGACAGAAAGTTCAAGCATGGTTCTCAGAAAGCAAAGGAAACACAACTTTTCATTCAGCTTTTCCTGCCTGTGACTAGGATAGAAACCACTGAATCAAAAATGACCAAAGCTAAGATTTTTTAAAAGCTGCCTCTGGGCATGCAGATCACGTTCCTGTTAATTTCAGAAGGAACTGGGTGTCTGTTTCCCTCAGTTCAAATGTTTGTTACAGAAAATACAAGGTGAATCTCAGCACTTGCTGTATTAGGAAACTTTATCGATTACAAAACTTTACTTGAATGTATAATGTATTTACAAGTGTACTTGTACCTTGGCTCCAATGCTGGAGTAGTTCAACGGGCACAATTCTTTATCTGCAAAGAAATTAACACTTTTTTCTCCCATAGGCCTGAATATCAATGTCTGAAGGTAAAAAGTTAACATTCAGGAGCAATTGAATGCCATTTTTTTGGATGTAGAATCCCCATAAACTCCTCACCAGTGGGAGAATCCAAAGGTAGTCAGTCTGGCCTGTTACATCAAAAGTTTTCAGTGAAGGAAGAGGAGAAAGTTCATGACAAATTGTTCTCTGTGCTTATTTTAGAGTTAGGATCGCTACATTTCTAGATCTGAGAAAGAAATGATACAGCAGGCCTGGTCTAAAGCCAATGGGAGCCTTTCCATAAACTTCAGTAGACCTTGGAATAGGCCTGAATATTGTTTAAGTGTTGTTTACTTTTTAAATTCTATTCAAATGTGCAAGCTAAATTTTAGGGCGAGGTAAGACAGGACATCACCTGCTGGTCGAGAAGTCTAACAGCTTCAGTGGAGTTAAATAGGTTTGTATCAGGTTGAAGTGTGTTTTTGAATTTTCATCTAAATTGCAAAACACTGCACAGTTAATACTGCTACAAACAAAAATTAAACCAAGGAGAGTTGTGTAGTGTAAGTTTTGAAATGTTGTTACTAAAACAAGTGCTAACACCTAAATCTTGTATATTCTACAAAAAGAAGGATTGTTCTCTTTAATTATTTATGACTGGGTGATTTATGGATTTTAGGTTGTGGTTTACTTTTGATTTTTTTTTCCAAGTCTGTTGTTTTCCTCCAATCTCAATTTAACAATCTCTTCAATATTGATCTGGAAGTGACAAGCAATGCAAATTTTTAGTGCTTTGCATCATGTGGCATACTTCAATGATTGGCATTTTTTATCATGAATAATGTATAGCTATGTTCTTTTAATTTGTCATCGATTGCCATCTTTTTCAAAATGTGACTAAACAGAAGACATCTACCCATGCCTGTCAACCCAGCAGCTCTCCTGAGAACTACACTCAAAGTGGTAGAAGAGAAACAATGATGCTTGAAACTTTCCCACGCTGTATCACAGTACAGCCTAGCACTGTTTTTTGACTACACCTAAAAGGGAACACGTGTTTCAGACTTCATAGTCATCCAAGCACTGATGTGGCTGTTGAGACTGTAAACAGGACTGACCATTCTGTAGACAGCAGTGTTACACTGAGGCCATCCCAGCTTCATATATTTTCAGTTTTTAGGCTATGTGCAAACTAGTGTCTTAGTAATGAAAAGTATTAAAATGAAGTGTCTAGTACACTAACCAGGCCTAGAGGCCTAGGGAGATCTCAAATTTTTAAGCACTACAGTTTCAGAGGGGCCTTTGTGGAACAATGATGGCATGACAGTGGAAATAAGAAGTGTGAGATTGCTTAGTGTGGCAGGAGAATTACTTGTCTAAAGAATGCAAGGGTATGAGGGTAAGGCTGCCAATCTTTTGCGACTAACAAAGTCAGGAAAGAAACTATCCTGTACTCAGAACAAATCAGAAGTAGTCTACCTTTTTACAATGGAACAACAATAATGATTCCTCCTAGTTGGGTCCTAAATCAAGAACATGACTGAAAACAGTTTCCAGCCATAGAAATAAAAAAGTGATAGAAAAGTTATTCTTTTGCACTGTAAGAAACCTACAGCTGATTTTCTGATGATAATTATTTTTAGATAGTATGGCTTGTTAATAGGAACTTTCTTCAAAATAAGGTAATGAGATAGATCACTTAGGTAGAGGGAAGTATGTACTTGAAGATTATTAAAGGAATTATTTTCTCATTGTTTTCTGACTTCTCTTTGAATGAAAGACAATATCCAAACAAGATCACTGTGAGTATACTTATACACTTATATACTTATATAGCTGTTGGTTGGGGAAAATTGGCATCAGTATTTCTAGGGGATAAAATCTTGATAACTGGTACTTAGCAAATATCACCTATCCAAACTAATTAAATGCTCCTTCAAGTACTAGTAGTTCAACCTTCATACTACTTCCTGCAATATAATCCCTGCCTCTTTTTATGGAGGTTTTCAAACACATCTACCATTGTCCTGTCCTCACTTCCCCTGAAGTCAATGAGAGTTTTCACATTGATATTTATGAGTAAGAGTCAAGATAACACCAATTTTCTCATTGACCTCAGCAGCAGGAGAGATGAGTCAAGGCTGATGGCCTTTGAAAAGCTTTTCCTGAGTGACTTCAGCCAACTTGTCATAATAAGACATTAGCAGAAACAGAAAGGTCACCTGGGTCACCTGTTCCAACACCACACTGCACTGCCTTTGGAGGAAAGTTTTAAGATGCTTTATGCACCTGCTGAGAAGTGAAAGAACAGGATTTAGAAGTATTGAATGCTATCTCTGTTTTCGTATGGCTGGAGAAGGACAAGAGGAAAGGTGAAGGTACAAATTTCATATCTCACAATCCTGAATATTTGTGTAGCTCCATATGACTAGGAAGACATTTTCCCTGCACTGCCACACATAGAATAAAAATATCAAAACTTTCAAGTACGTTTGGGATCACAGAATCCAAGTTAAATATTACGACTCATTATATGGTCACAAGCCATTAGTTTCAGCTCCAAATTGGCAAGAAATAGCAATTCAGAATTCATATGCATGTGGGAAAAAACATACTCAGAAAAATCTAAAAATTAATCATTAAAAATGTGTTTCATAGCAATTCCCTCTTTCCATTTTAACACCCTATTGCTTATGGTGATGGCTCATTAGCTTCTGTCAAATATTTCATCATTTAATCCTCAGCCTTATTTGAGAATGGCTACATTACATTTCTATTCTGGCTTTAAGAAGGTTTGTATTTGTTAGTCTTGATTTCAAATTTTTTAATGCTAATCCACTTCACCAACTGATAATACTTCATATACATGTTTATTTATTTGTCATTCTTCTACAATGATAAATCTGTGCTTCAGATGAAGTAAGATATTGTGTAAAACAGTTCTTTTCCTCACAGTGGTAGTTATTCCAAATCACTGCTCAAAACCAGTTTCATGTTACGTATGAAAATCCATGGAAAGGTGTGGTTCAAACAACTAATGACTTCCTACCACAAGAGCAGTCCATTTTTTCCCTCTGTTCCAACAGCCTGGTAAAATAAATCTGAGGGCAGCCAGCAAAAATTCTGAATGCCCATTAAAAGAAAAATGCCCCCATTTTTTTCCTCAGACAGTGCACAGTAAGTGTCTGGGAATTTCCAAGGCCAAAAATTTTTACTGTAGCTGTGTGCTACCTATTTAAACAAGTGGGAAACATTTATCTTGGTTTGACTTTTGTTGTTGTACTGGAGAAACTTTGTTAACAGATCAGTCAGTAAACTATTTTTCTGCATTTATTAAAAGCTTAAAATGTTCATCTGGGGTCCTTAGTAAATGGAATCCCATGAAATGCGTGTAGTTACTCAGTCAGGATTTGTAACTTTTCTTCGCAGGGACCCGTACTACACAGTCCACACACTGATAATTTTAAAATAGAGCAGCATATGTCATCGTCCTGGTGAAACTTCTCCTGGGGAGCCCAGGATAGCTGAAAGCTCACCCCGCTGCTGTGTTTGGGTCCTACCAGAGTGAACTCCCGTTGGCATGAGCAGGCTGGCAGACCCCAGCCAGTTTTCTGTGACATTTGAGAAATGCTGGTTCATAGGTGTGTGACAGCAAGAGCTCATGTTAGACCTTTAAAATGGCACAGAACTGTGCACTGTTGTGACTCCAAGAAAGAAGGAAACCAGACTTAGATATACATCTTTCCACCATTCTCACACACCTGTAATCCTAAGAGTGAGCGTTAATCTTTCCTAACTTTGACGAGATGCCTAACTTTAAAATGACTGCAACTCAGGTGGCCTGGCTTCCGACAAGCCAAAGACTTTCAGAAGGAGATGGTGTGGCTGGTACATTTCATCCTAAAATAGGTGTCTAACGTCAGTGGAAAGAATTGTTGTTTGGAAGTGATAGACTCTCTCTGTCGACTTTAAAGGGAGTCCAAATGATTAACTTTGACAAGATATTTTATTTTTGGATGGCTAAAGTTAGGTGAGATATATTCTGTACAAACAACATACAAACTGTTGTCATGAGCACAACTTGCAAAGGTTAGTTTAGATTGTAGGTACTTGTCAGAAAATGAGTCAAAGCTGCTTTGACTGCATCATTTCATTCTAATACTACAGAGTACTGCAGGAATAAGATTATAGAAGCACAGGGTCCTTCTGCGTAATTTGTATAATGATGATGATTATGGTATTGGTAACATTTGGGAGAAAGAAAGCAATTGGCAGAGGACAAGAAGTGCAAGCAAATAAGCTAAAACAATGATCTAATATCACCAGAAAAAACAGAGCCAAATTTGACCTGAGGATTGCGGTTACAAATATACATTAACAGGATTCTTCAGCGGATGTAGCAGAACATAATTTAATCTGAAGTGCACTTGAGAAATTAGAAATGCTTCTCTTGTGTTGCTTTTTGACATGATGGAGGTCTGGATAAGTGTTAGGTTTTAATGTAAATTATGAAGATTAGTATGTCTGCAATTCGTCTACAAATAGTCTTCATCTGTTTAATCTCCTTCAGTACTGTCACCATCCATCTTATCCTCTTTGAGATGCTCTAAAGAGAAAAGAATTGTCAGGGCACAAGAATTATTTAAATTTCATTTTAAAAGGCCATCTTGGTATTTTAGACTGTCTCATAATCAGGCTAACCATCTTGAAGAGTAAATACATATTAGCCAAATAAATCAAGATTGCATTTCCTTGTTCAAAAGATTCCAGGAACTCGTAACATGCAATGCAAAGAGGTTAAAATGATAATTTTATAAAACCATGTTAAAATGACCTGTGCCTTGGTTGCTGGAGAAAGGTTGGATAAATGTGCAGGGTACGTGAGCATTCATTGAGTGAAGTGTTTCTCTAAGACAAGTTAATTAGAACCACTTCTATTCAAAGATAGCAGGAGTTACATAGGAAAAGTCTTCAGTAATTTTTGTCTTAAAAATAAATGGAGCTTTTCTTTCAGTTCAAAAAATATTTGGATTATCTTTGGCATAATTTTGCCAAACCATTCTCATTATTATTATTCTAGAAAAGAAAGCAACATCTACCCCAAAATGGAAACTGCTCCTCCCCCCCCCCCCCCACTTTCCCCAAACCAACTTTCACTCTTGACCCTTTGAGCTCCATTTTTCAGATTTACCAAAGATGCTCACTAGAGATCTACAAACTTTGCAAGGTCCAATCTCAGCTTCAGCATCTTTGGAGTTCACATCACTTTTCTTCCTTTCCACAAACAAAAATATCATAAAGTGAAAATAAGTTATTTTTCACCATATCATTAATCTCAGAACACTGATACAGATACATAGTGTTTTTTTTTTTTCTAAATCTATGCAATTGTTTGCATGTGTGTGCATGCATAAAGGGAAAGGAAGGGCTATATAACAGATGGTTATTACAAATGTTGGTTTACTGTATATATTTCATTTGCAGATTCTGCTCTTGCACATGGACCCTTTCAACTATCAGGCTGTATAGCACAAGGGCTTACACAATATTGAGTAATTTTTGGCAGTTACTGCTCAGGCTTTCATTGCTGCCAGATCTTTGGCAGTATAAGCTGCATCCCTGTCTAGTATACAACAAGCACAAGGTCCTCATTATACTGGAATTTAATACTCAGGGCCAGAAGGCTCTACATACAATGTAAACCCAGAATCTCTCCCTTGCCTTTTGACTGAACAACTGTTTAATATGTGGTGCCATACAAAACTGCCATAATTAAAGGGATAATTATTTATATACACATTCAGTTCCAATGTAAATAAATAAAAATAAAGAAATTAATGGCATAAATTTCAGAGGTTAAATATTCTCAGATATACCCGTTTATGCCACTAGGGCACAGTAGAACTAGCACAGAGGTCTACACAGGGCGATTATGACACATTCAATATCCAAACCATCATGAAGTCTGCAATACATCCTTGTACTAGAAGCAATGTGTATACAAAATATATTTTTGTGCACACACAACAAAGGGTAATAAATTCAGGATACTCTCTGTGGTGCCTGACCTAACGAAAAAGGCAAAGAGATTGCAAGTCTGTCTTACAAGCATTTCACTAGGCAGTGTCGAAGTCAGAAAACACAGGTTAATTCCGCAGTCAGATGTTCTAAATATAGCCAATCATGGAATAAAGGATTATGGAAGTTGTCCATGAAGACACTGACAAGTCTCACTTAGGATAAGAAGATGACTCGAATGAGGTATTAGGGAGCAGGTGCACTGTGTGGGTTTAGATGCCACTTTCAGTGCCTAAACTGTTTTTCTTGCTTTGACATGTCAGTGCTGTGATACAGCTCTTGGAAGAGCAGTGCCTCAAAGCCAGGTGCCTGGGCAATGAATTTGGAAAGCTGAGGGAGAGAGATTCCTCCTCTTCTACTGCAGCCCGGTAGTTAGGGAGCTGGGAGACAGGTAGAAGGACTCTGGGTCTCCTCTTCCTTCCTGGCTTTTGGACTGCTGAGCTATTGTTGCAAAAGATGCCTGCTCTTTCTGCTCTACCCATGTTCTTGATAGAAAGACTTAATTGCCAGACTCAATGTTTCCTCTACAGTGGGCTCATTGTGATACACGTCAGAGTAGAGTTCTTCAGGGACCGTAGTGATAGGGAGCCCTACTTTATGATGCTGCCTTATAAGTGGTCTCATGTGGAAGTTGAGTACCAAGGCAGAACTTCTGGGCATGCACAGCAGCACAACACTGAGTGTCTTTCACTTTCCCAGTTTAGGCAGCATTTTTTAGATAATTCAACTTACCCTCCCTGCATGCATCACAGTTTAGGTGCCCAGGTGCTATTCTGGATTTTATCCTAAATGAACAGGTAATGTGAGGAACAGTAATGGAATCAAGTGGCTAAGTAGAGAGAAAAGGGGATATTTAGAATAGGCAACTTAACCTCAGTGATCAAGACAGTAAATGGAAATACATTTTTTTAATTCATTCACCTCCAGTGTCCTTTTTTTAGTAAAATGAGGCACTGTAATTAGGAAGAACAAGGGCTTAACATCAGTTCATGAGTATTTGAGGTTACTTCATTGTGTCTTGATTTTAAAGCCATTTCACAAAAATCAATCATTAGTTGCTATGAGGCTGTTTGGCACATAAACCAATCAAGACCTTCAGGTTAAGTGAAAACTGAGGTGAACTATGCATGTTTCTATTTATAGTAGTAGCGTTATGACCCTGACAGCATTTTCCTGAGGTTAGTATTTTGTCACTAAAATTCCCATTACAGACTGAGATTTATCACAACAAGGCTTCAGTATTTTAATAGCTTTTTAAAGGATGAATTTAGGCTCTGAAGTTGGAAAAAGTCTTTGCTGCTTAGATCAAAGCTGGCTGAAATTCAATTTTGATTCATGGGAAATTAGGATATTTTGAACAAGTTTTTATTTCAGTGTGGAGATGAAAGTAGAGTTTTCTAAATTTCCCATGGAAAGAAAAATCAAAAAATAATGATAATGTTGATACTAATCATTAAAAAAAAAAACCACACAGATCAGAATTTGATTAGATCTTTCTGAAATGGAAATGAAGCAGTACTACATGAGTACCAGGCTTCCCAGAGCTTCCAGGAAGTCACAGCAATCTCCGCAATTTAGGCAGTAGCCTGGGACTCCTTAACAGTGAGCTGAGGTATTGAAGGCCCAGTTATAACTGGGTTTACAAGCCTTCCAGAGCTTTCAGGAACTTTGCTTCATGAAAAGGAGCTTGCCCACGGTGAGAGCTGATGCTTGCAGGACCCTGGGTCAACAGGTGCTCATCTGCTCCCGCTACCAGAGTTATCTGCAGTTCAGTATACCCGACAAAACAAGGAAATAGTCTTCTCATTTTGAAAATGTGGACAAAGAGACAATAAGGACATTGTCAAGATGTAAGTTAATTCAGCAGGTATCCTTTGAAATATATGTTTCTTCTTTGACAGATGAGCAAAGTCAGGGGTTGAGAGCAACCAGGAAGTAAAGTCAAACTAGCTGAGAAGAACTACTTCAGATTGGCCTGTAATTTGGACTGGGGGATGATACATCTCCCCCCATTTAGGGAATCACAGTAAAGTTTTTCTTGTCAGGCCAGGAAACTAAGTTAGCTCAGTATCTTCTCATAGAAAATTCAGGAAAGTAGTTCTGACTGAGTGTGCCGCTGTGTTGAGGTAAGAGGCATTTTCAACTAGCTTCTTCTTATTCACTTCCAAAGCTGTTCCACTTTCTATAAACTACTAAAATAAGTATTTGATCATAGAGCCTGAGAGAGAGAATGACTTTACAACACAGAGGGTTAGACCCACCTGGCAAAATTATAGAGAATTTATAGAGAAATTATAGAGAAACTTTGGCTCTGAGATGACAAGTGGCAGATTTGAAGATCAATATTTTATCCTTAGCTACTCTAAAGTCCTTTGTGGATCCAAGACCATGTGAATTGTCCAAAGGCACAAAAGGAAAGTTGTAGCTGAGCCAGCAGATCAGCTGTCTTAGAAAAAAAAATCTCCTTGTGTTGTCAATGCTGAATATTCACTGCTTATTTTCAAATGTTTCAACTAGAACTTGTGCAAATAATTTGTAAAAAAAAAAGTAATATGCATTTTCAAACCTTTATAATTAAATTATAATTGTTATGATAATAATAATAAATATATAGTTGAGACCTGTAAAATATGTGTGTTTTAGTGCGCACCGTATTTTCCCAAGGAAATCATTATGGCACAATCTAAGATTATATAACTCTATGAATGACTTGCACGCTATTAAGGATCTATAATATGGAATACACATTGGTTTCTTGATATTTGTAATAGGGCCCCAAAGGAGCTATTAAAATACAGGCTGTGAACAAGCATTAAATATAAGTCACAAATCTTGACTAAATCCTGGTATGTCTATTGATAGAATATTAAACTCAAAAAAGAGTGTATTAATACCACTTTGAAAATGGGTATACTTTAATATTGCCAAAACAGAATAAAAATAAAAAGTAATGAAATTACTGTAGAGCATCATAGAAATGTTTAAGTAATCATAGAAAAGTGAAAAAACTCCACCTTATTCCAAATCATTAAGGCAAAACTTCCACCTTAATCCAAATCATTGTTATAAGAATTTAGGCTGTCTTATGTGATTGCTGCAGTGATTGCCAACTTAGGAATGATCTCTCTTACCTAAAACAAACTACAGTATTTTTGCTGCAAGTCATGAAAGAAATTAAATTAGAACAAATAAGAGCAAGAAGAAGACTGAGGCGTAAAACCATGGCCTGTGATTTTTACACCACAGCACATTAGCTCTGCAATTTTTGACATGGTTTCCAACTGAGGCATCCTACACAACATCAACTGGCATTTTTTTATAATGCCTCTGCTAGCTCGTAGATAGTGCTGTGAGCAAAGATTGGCGTGAGACTCAATACATAGGGAGACAGTCTATCAATACCAGTGTCCCCAAGTTTGTCAATCTCAATTTGAAGTAATTTGTACCATTTCCTCAAAATAACAATCCATGTAGGAAAAGCTCCAGTTAGAATAGATTCATGACTGGATCTCTTGTGACTCATTTAAGTGCATTATGGAGGCATTGATGCATGTAAATTTTATGCATGTTCCTAAATTTTAGCTGATGGGCAGGAAACATTTATATCCTATATCTTGTGACTAAAAGGTTTATCAGATTCACTATGCATACGCTGATGAAAGGCCCCCATGGGGAGGGCTTCAGCAATGTGGCAAAGTTTTGACATCAAAACTTCCATACTTTGAGCTGGGAGAGGTGCACATCTCAAACCCAAGGCTAGAGTGTGGCTAATCCAGCAGACACGTACACACATGCAGTGTGCTTCCCTGACTCACTCAAACTACTAACTGAATGCAAATAATGACATAAGGAAGAATTTGCGAGATGAGACAGTGCTAGATGAAGGCATAGAACGTGTTCAACAGCTCATCTGCATCTCTCTTTTTTCTTTTTTTCCCCCAAGTATAGCATTTTTGGTGAGCAAAAATTACACTGAATTTCAGAACTAGTAAAAGCTCCCCAAACAAGCAAATTTTGAATAACTGTCTTTTGACTCAAAGAGCAACACTGTTTCCTCTGAGAAAACACTTTGAAAACAAGGAGCTTTCTTTGAGTTAGCATATGCCAAAAAAGGTTGAATTGTTGTAGCTTTTAGAACTCAGCCGTTAATTTCAACCTATTCTCAGTTTCTTATTCTATTAAAAATGTAAGAAAGAAACTCTTTCTCTGTGCTTAAAAGCTGAAAACAAATGCAATAGCTTGTAAAAATTGTATTCTTCAAGGTTTAAAAGATTTCTGTGGTAAAACAGTTGATATTGAAGGTTAAGGCTATGCTGCTTCCACAAGGCTTTCATAGCTCCCACAAGGAATATTATCTTGTTTCAGGTTAAAAAAAAAAAAAAAAAAAAAAAAAGCAAATCTCTTGATAGTGTTGCCTCTGGATTTTAGTGCAACTCCTTCATGATTACTGCAGGACAAGTTATGTGTCTCTGTCTCCTGCTGGGTGAAGATGCTGAGGAGGTATTGGGGATATGCTGGGCCTCAGCAAGCCTGATAATACCACCTCAGGACCCAGCTGGCATCCGCACAGTGTGAGCAAGGCTTGTCTTCACCTTCTAGCTGCCTGCAGCTTGGAGGTTTGCATTAGTTCCCTGACACACAAATGTAATTGCAGCGGAGAAGTACCTTCACGGGGCTGACAAGCTCCGTTGTGTGACAGTGTTAACATTTCCCAGGCTAAATGGCGTGAGACGGGAAAAGTCGAAGGAACAGGTCTGAAGCTGGTATTAGTGACAAAGAAGGTGACTTTTTTTTTGGTCTGTGATGATGGAAAACATTTCTCATGAATTAATATAATGATAAATCATTAATAGCTATGAGATACATTAATATATATGTTAGTATGCATGATTATGTGGGATATAATCTTACAGCTGTGCTGATGAAGCTTTATATCCTGGTCAAATGTGACTATAAAATATTCTGGGATTTCTCTTTTTCTTTTTGTTGAAGAACAGGGGTGCTAACACCAAGTGAATAAATATTAGTCTGCGAGTTACCTAATTTAAAAACAAACAAACAAAAAACCAAATCAGGTTATTACCTGCTTTCCTTTAGTGTAGGGCATGAATAACTGTGCTGGAAACCAAGCGTGCAGGAGATGAGGCTCAGGCCCATGCAGTCCCTGTTTGCTCTATATTCTGATGTGCTGGGTGCCGCTGATGTGTGCTGCAAGGAGGCTCGGTGATTCATCCCGTGGGTGGCTGCCTGTCACGGGTGGGTGAAGCGCTGCCTATATATAGCTTGTGCATGAGTTCGTAGCACACTTGAGGATGGCTTGGAATGAAAGGTGCTCTCTAAAAGCCCTGGGTAAACTGGTGTTATTTTATTATTACAGCAAGGTGCTAGCAGCTGACAATTGCAATAATTGGCTCAACTTTCTTATTGCAAATGCCAGCCAGTTTGACTCAGCTGTTTATAGTTCTGTAGCAGATAAATTATCTTCTATGAAGTTGATTTTGTTTTAGGTGAGATTTTGGGGAGATTTGGGGGGGGGTGGGGGGGGTGGAGGGAGGCCGGCCTGTCCTTTGCAGCAGTTAGTGATCCCGTTGCTGTTGGCCCAAATGCCTTTTCCTCAGTGGCACTATGACAGGCGATGGTGGGTTCATTCCATGCACGCGGTACGAGTGAGATGTTCAGTGCTGCAGTGTAATGACTCAGTGCTTAGAGTTCTCACCAGGATGATGAAATCCCCATTTCTCATCCCTGTGTTGTTACAGGCACTGCACAACACATCAGAGCTGAACCCAAATAGGTGCAAGGACGCTCTCACACCTAACTTAAGATATCTGGGCCTTGGAGTGGATGCTAATTCCCTGCCTTAGGTGCAGCGAGTACCTACACAATGAAGGTGCATGCCTCAAAAATCATCTCCAGATAGTATGCTGACTTTCCCAGATAGTAAGGAAATGCTGAGGACCAGGGTACGCTTTAATTTCTACCTTTTTATGGTGTGAGACATGTTATTCAGAGTCTCAGGAGACTACTCGCAGGGCAGCGCAGCTGGAATGCCCTCCAGAAAGAAGCAGGCTTGTCCCCTTCCTAAAAATGAAGCACAAGCACCATGGCAGGATGAAGATTTTCCTACGTGGTAACCTGATGGTTAGAGCACCGATCCAGCGGCCTGCAAACTGGGTTTGGCTGCTTCCTCTCTTTGAGCATATTCAGCCTTCATCTTGGAAAGTTCTTGCTGCCAATGCAAATCTGGTGATTAACTTCTGTTGATGCTACTGGAAACGCTCAGCTAAACTCACACATGACAAAAACTATGTACTGAGGTAATAAAACCTAGCTTTTCCTCAGGGCATCATAGTTACATCTATGGCCCCCATGAGTCAAAGCAGTGCTCCCCAGGATGACCTACGTTTTCTATTTTGGAAAACTACTGAGAAGCAGCTCTGTGAACTTCAGAAGTATATTTATGAGATATGAAAAACAGGAAACTTACCCTTGCTAATCTGTTTACTTACTTTCTCCTTCACGGCCTCTCTCTTTCCCTGCCATGAATAATGTATCTTTTTTCTTTCCTCTCTCTCTTAACACCCAGAGAAAAATGGAGATGTTAATGTCTTACAGTGGCAGCTAAGATGAGAACAATTAAGCAGTTTACTTCCTAGGGGGTGTTCACTGATTTTTTTCAAGAAGTTCCTCTGCTGCTAATGCAGTTGAGGGCCACACCATCAATTCCTAGCTGACAGCAAACAGATGGCCTGGCACCAGAATTGTTCATACTTTAGTAGCGTACATCATAATGAAGCAAAAACCAAGTTTACAAGTTAAGCTTCCTGGTATTATATAAGTGGTGCAGTATACAGTAAGAGCAATGTATTAGCTACCATGTGTCATTCAAGGAAACTAGCTATGCTAAATCTGTGACATGGGAAAATTCAGCCTTCTCAGGTAACGTATGTTGATGATGCCCCGAATCTTTTCTGAGAAATTTTATTGCTCTGCAGGTGAATAAGTACTAAAATACTGCTTTGCCTCTCCAGGAGTAGTATGGTATCTCTGTGGCTCCTGACATATGCCCATGTTAGGTGTAAAAGGATGCAGAAAGACCTAGGAAAACTAGAAATTCCAGTCAGTAACAGTTTTTAGATTTGTACTGCCTTTTTTGTTTTTGCTACAGCTAGAATAGTCTTCACATTGGGGAACGGCTTAAAATTGCAGTGACTTTATGGAGTATTGTATGTAAAAATTAAGATTTAAAAAAAACATGGTTACAATTTCACATACTTTGAAATTCAAAATGAAATATGAATAGTTAAAGGACCAAATCCCACTTACTTTACTCTCTCAAATAGTCCCATTGAAGCTGAGCCAGCTGTGTAACATCTGGTCTCTTGCTCATTGCTTCCTAGAACTGAACTTCTGGGCAGTGTCCTGTGTCATCAAGTTCACCAGTACAAAAGGGTGCATTGCTTCACAGTCATTTAGTACTTCTCTATGTGGCAACACAATCTTAAGCCATTCCAAAGTCCTAGACAATGGGAGATGATTTTAGGATAAAAAGTAGAGATAAATAAATAACTGCCGTGAAGCTTAATTTTAACAGATATATTTATAAAGATACTGACAGCACCATAGGCAATATACTTAAATGCTGTCTTACTGGTCCACATTGTTTTTCTTCTGATATATTTTCTCTATAATATATGAACAGCTTGCACTTCTAAAAGAAATTTCTTCATATCTCTGTAGTCATCTGTGTCAATTTTATAATTGCTTGGTAGTTTTGTTCAGGAGAGTGAGTTAGAAGGGCTTCTTGTGTGCTGTCACCTTTGATTAGTAAATTTCTCTATGGGGAGGATGATGATGTCTGAGGGCTAAAGTGGTTACATTCAAGGGCTTTTGGTTGAGAAGTGGTATTTTTTTAATAAATGACTGCCACTTAAGAAAACACTAATTGTACAGAAAAGTATTGTTCCTAGGGTGTATTATTGTACTTTTTTTTCATGTTCACCATTTGCTATTCTTCTACTCCTTCTTTCTCAATTACTATTGATGTTCAGGATACCTGTCAGCTAATGCTTTTTTATAAGCTGTTCTGCAAGTTGAACACAAATAACATGACAGCTTGCAGGCTACTTGTTGTCATGGTGTTCTTACTTTGCTCTGGGCAATGCCATATAAAGAATATTACATCTCAACTCCTATTTGCATCAACCAAATATTTTAACATTAACACAATAATATCAGGATGGCAGGATGTTTATGACATTACCAGCATCAAGAAAGCAGAATAAAATTATGTTCTGTTTCCGCCTGCACAGTTTCACCCACTCCCAGTTTCTGTACTATTGCAGTTACAGAATTGTTGATTTCTGTAGAGGTAAGTTGATTTCAGGTTCTGGGTCCAATTATGAGATTTAATTTGAAAAGTCTTTTTGAATGCACTTGAAGGCATTCACTAACTGAGCTGTAACACAGGGAACGTGACTCTGCATGCGACTCTGATCTAGCTTCCTATTAAACAGTTTACTCTAAGGTTGTCTTAATTTTAGAAGTTCTGTGCCACATCCACAGTCCAAAAAACTGCACTACATGATGGCACTGACCAAGAGCAGATGGAAAAGAGCTTTCATAAGAAAATTACTAAAATTATGGACCATGGAGTTTTCCTGCACCAGGAACTACTTCTCCGTGAGAACAGTCTTCCTGCAAGTTAGCACTGCTGTTGTGTTTTACCTTATTCACTTAGGAAATGGACTAGCCAAAACGGTATGAGGCTTATCTATGCAAGAAGATTTATTTTAAAGTGAACTCCTTTAAAGAGATTGCTTTGTACGAACTTGCATACATAGCTGTGTCCACAGCTCTCACCAGCTAGCTGGCTCCATCTTGAAGTTTCTAATAGATCCCATTGACTAAAACAGCTCTTAGTGCTGTGATGCTGGTACTTGGACATATGCAGCAGCTTGTGTGGACGTCTGATACGTTGCCATAAGGACCTTCTGCAGCTTTGCAAGCCAACTGCCACATTACTGAGAAGCTCTGACTGCAGATTTTGCAGAAGCAATATCACCTGCAGCTTCTCTCTCTTCACCTGCAGAATGACTAGGAACACGAAGAAGAGTTAGCAAGCCCTAGCTGGAAGGCTTGAGGTTGTCAAGCAATACCTGCCTTGGTACAGCCAGCTCCATCCTTAGAACCAGAAAAACGCGCTGCAGGAAGGGTGGTGAGAAGGACAGGCAGATGTGTCTTGGACACTTTAAGCAGCTTGTGCAGTGTTCCCTCCTAAACAAGAAGGCTGCTTCCTCTGGGATACCACGAATGCCTGCTTCATACATGCTAAGATATTTCTGACATGCCTCTTACTGCCTCTTGCTTCGTTTTGGCCCAATGGTCAGCATCCGTTGCCCATTATAACATTTTCAAAGCAGCAGCTCAGCATCTTAATGCTTGTTCCTATGTTGCCCTTCATTCTTGGGAAGAAGACTTTGCAATTGTCTATACAACTAACTGCTTTCCTTCAATACTTTCCTCAGAAACCTGCATGAAGATGATGCCTATACCAATTTCAACCATGAGTATGCTGCTGGCATGCAGAAACACCTAATGATGGTGCTGTCTTGGATCACCTCTTTGTTTCCTGTCCTGCTCTGTCAGTCTGCTTGGCTCCATCTCTACCCTTAATTTGAGACTCTTTTTGCATCTAAAATACTTCTACTTCTATTTTATACTTTTAGGGGGAAAGCCACTTTTTTTTTTTTACAAAAATCTACCACTGTGGAAAACACTGTTGTGCTAGTAGGTACAAGACAGAGTGTTGCCTTTCCTGCATTCACAGAGATTAAGGATAGATGGGACCACTAGATCCTCGAGTCTAAAATGAACAAGATTATATACGTATGGCCTCTAGATACGGTAAAAAAATACAGGATTTTTCTGAAAAGAAATATTTAATTTAAAAAATTGTTTCATTTCATTAGACTTTTATTTCCTTCCAGGAAAAACAAGAAGCAAAGAACTTGGTATTGGTTTCAGACCTGAAAATTGTTTCAAATGAGGAATACAGAGAAGTGAAAGAAGAAGCTTAAAATGAAAAAATTCTGGATTAGCAGGAAAAAAAACCCCTACAAACCTGCCAAGCCAGCAAACAAACCAATAAACTGGTCAAGCCCCAGAATCTCAACTAATGTGAAAAGTTGCTGTGAAAATTGTTGCTTTTGCTTCTAAAGCATTTTTCACTGGGGAAAACCTGATCTGAATAGCATAATGAGATGATGAGGGCAGACACGGTGATGCTGACAGTCAGTGAAGTACGGGTATAGATACAGTTCAGAAATGTATTCAGCAGATATAGGTGGACACTTCTTCCTGATACCATTAGCATTACTTCCTGAGGAAACTGAACTCACTAAAATTCACTACTACATGGCTGCATTTCCATAGAACAGAATAGAAAAAAATAGAGGTAGCTGCCCATGAATTATCGTGGTTTCCCCATGTGTATCTTAGAAGAAGGCTTTTGCGTGTCTTTCAAATCAACCTTGGTGATGCAGACTAAGGTCACTGTGGCTACAAATGAGGCTTTAATGCCAAGATACAGTGGAGTTAAACAAAACCAGCCTGGTTTACAATGAGGTTTATATAGAAACAAAGATATTACTTATTCCTGGGATTTGAAGGTGACATGTTCTCTATCACAGCTCTTCAAAATCTTTTGCACTCCTTGAAGTATTCACAAAAAGAGTCTGCAAAACAAAACAGAATTTTTGTATTCTTTGTGCTTCTTCTATGGTTTATGCCACAGCAGGGCATAAAGGATTCATCTGGCTGTAGTTCTTAATAGTTTTAGTAAAATATATGCAAGATTTTGCACTCTCTCTCTCATTCTCCCCAGCCAGCCTTTATAGGTTTTTATTTCAACAGTGATCTTCATTCTGTAGCAAGAAAGAAATTAAAGACTTAAGCATGCAATTTGCTTAAATTAATTTGCCCTCAAATAATTCCACCCACTTGAAAATACTACTGCCTATCACCTACTTTGCTATAAAGGTGGAGACCAAGTTTTTCTTCCAAAGATCCATATTCCCAGAAACATAAAAGAGCCTTTAAAAAGTGTAATTTAATAAATATGTACAACTTGGTTAAGGCTAGCTAAAAAAACAGATCAACACCAGGCAAATTACACACATTTTTATCACTTCCTTCATTCTGTCTTGTTTTACTCCCAAGAATTTTCACTTCAGTGTTTTGTCTCCCCCTAGTTCACAAGTACTAGTGTACACATGGCCCCTTACTGCTGGTATGAAGAAAACCCAACCACTTTACATGAGCCTTAGGTGAGAAGCATATTTGTGCATAGTGTCCCCTTTATCATCCACCACTATGAAAAGTGGATAGGCTTCTCTTCATTCGCTTCCACAAGGAAAACAACAGCTAAAAAAAAGTTGAATTTCTCACAGACTGCTGTAAAATACTTGGGCATGCAACTATTTATGGTGAGGCTGAGCAGCATTTTAGAATCCATGTTTTCAATTGAAAATGTGCACTCTTTGGATTTGACCTACACATAAGCCTTAGTATATAAACTCTGAATCATGTCTTCAAAGAGAAGGTTGGTGAGTAAGGATTTTTGTACTTGGCCTATATCAAATAATAGCTAAAGATTTTTTTTTTTTTTCTCTGAGTTTCCAATTCTGACACTATGCTCAACCTGGAAATGAAAGATAAATGAAAAACAAATTCAACTTTCAGGTTGAGTATGATTTAATAATTCTTGGAGGGTGGGCCTTGGAGCTCAACCAGGGAAGAATTTTGGCCCTGCAGAACATACTGTGCTGTTCCAGAATACCCTGAAGACTAGAAATACACCTTAAGAATCTGTATTCATGAGACAGCTTTTAATGAATACTGTTAGGAAACACTAGAGAATGAAATATTATTCAATTAAGGATGTATCTTTTTTTTTTTTTTTTTTTTTAATATGGTATAATGTAAGGACAAGTGCTTATAGATTTTTTTGTCCCTGAATTATGTCATCTATACTGTTGTAACCCTACAGACCATAGAAAGATAAACAGTTGAATTAGTGGCTGTCTTCAGTCTTTTTCATAGGAGCAGATAAAGAAAGTATCTGGTTTTTAGACAGCACATAATGTTGACCTGTATAGAGCTTGAATTTAAAAACAGTTAAAAGATGAGAAATGTTACTGTGTTTACTTAAATGCTTTTAATGGCATACTTTACCTAAAAGTAAAACAAATCATTAACAAGTCTAGTGCTCTACCTTGGAAATATCTCACTGGCAGAATTCTCTTTATGAGAGGAGGCATTTGCAGTTCATTGCATTTGCAGTTCATTCAGTTAACAAAGACAGACATAAAAAATACCTTAAGTCTGGGAGATTTGGGGATTTTTGAATATTTCAGCTGTACACCATTAAGTAAGACTGAGTCCTATATTAAATGTTAGGGTGAGTAATCTGTCAGGAAAAGGAAAGGAGCAAGAGCACTGGAGAAGACAAGCCATCAACACATCCTTTTCAATAGCCTGCTCTAATGGATGAGCCATGGTGCTATAACAGTGTAGGGACAGATCTTCCAGCCTCTTTGTGATGCTCCAGCAGTACAGGTGACCTTAAACTGATCCCAAAACACTGATTTCCTGCACTTCTAAACCAGAAGGCAGATGTCAACAAGCTGACAGAACGGTGCAAGAAATGAAGGGCTTGGTCTTAAGGGATAAGATCGTCAGGGATGACTTGGACAGCCTGATACAAGCCTGTTTGAAACAACCTCTTTATGCAGTCACCATTATTACAGAAGCTGGGATGGTCCCCTGCTGAAACACGGTATCGGGATGACTGCATTTCTCATTCCAACACAGAATTATTAGGACAAGTCAAAGTCTAAACAACAGCAAAATGCCATGCTAGGTGAGAATCCCAACAAAGCAATGCATCACTTCGTCAGAGGTTCTAGGGCAGCTCGAGGTAGGAGCAGCAAGCATCGGTTGTGTAAGCTGGGCCTCATTACAGTGCTAGCAATTTCCTTTGAACTCTGCAGTTCTTGGGATCAATGAGTCTGGATTACATCAAAACAAAAGGCAATTAAAGTTAATGAATTTTCTAGAAACTGCTCAATAAAGCTCACCTCTCCCAAAAACTAAAGACAGATATTCTGACTGGGCAGATTTTTCATTTGTGTTCAGGATTTCAAGAATCTGGCAGCTCTGAACACTGCCCTAGAGAAATCATCTGTGCAAGCACAGTACCTTTAAGGTGTTGATTGTGTCAGATTTATTGTGCAAGCACAGATCATATTTCAGAAGACACGGCATAGGTCCTTACCATCTAACAGAGGATGACCAAGAATAAACACTGAGATAACTTCATCTATTCTGTGGCATAAGCAAGCTATGGAACTTCAAATTGGTCTATAAATGGTATGTCTACCTTCTAAGATTATATCT
Source organism: Dromaius novaehollandiae (assembly GCF_036370855.1). Lineage (NCBI taxonomy): Eukaryota > Metazoa > Chordata > Aves > Casuariiformes > Dromaiidae > Dromaius > Dromaius novaehollandiae. The sequence goes on from NC_088108.1 coordinate 13,360,516, forward strand.
AGTGCTGATGGAAGACAGTGTGTGAGAGAGAATTCAGCAACTCACTAAAAATGCAAATAATTCCAATAATTAATTATGTACATTTACATATGTTTTCTGTATTTGAATTTCTTTATTTGAATTTTGCTACTTCAAGTCCCAGACATTAGCTTCCTCTGTGCTTTTATCAAGCAGATTAAAGAATCATGTTTGTGAAAATATTAATCATTAAATATGATGGGTTCATTAAACATTTACTGAAAAGCTGCCTATACCAAACCAACTTGCAGTTCACTCAGTTCTTTGAAGCATTTCATCTCTTCTAAAGCCTTCCAATCTTATAGTTAAATAACTATTAATGATTGCTAATCTCTTATACTTTACACAGAGCTCATTCTTAAGATTTCTCAACAAGCCCAGATGATCACCAGGGCTGCCCCACTCTACATCTTCAAATATTTTCTAATTGTCTATTTCATTCCCTAGAGAACTAAGCATGCCTTCAAAGGACACTTTCTTAATATAATTGCAGAATAACTCCATCAATTTTGTGCTTACATAACTCTGTTCATTTCCAATTTCTCTGCACTTTGCCAAAACCATTTTTAAAATGTATCATCCTGTTCACTTAATTACGTTTCCACTGTATTTGTTTCCTTTATTGCTTCCCAAAATAAAAATCCACTGCATCTTTAACCTCTTCCTTAACAGCCTTACAAATTCACAATACATCATACCAGTGAGTGATACCTACTTAAGCAAATATGGTCACATATGTTCTTTAGTACATTGGTGTTATTGACTGGTTGGACTTCAGTCAATAATAATTTGAACAAGAATCTGTAAATTCTGTAAAAAAATCTGTAAAATCTGTAAAAAAATCCCTCCTTTTCCTTGTTACATTTTCTTATAAGGAACTTTCACAGCACACAAAGAATGGCTGTGCAGGTAAGATGAATTAAGCTGATTGTGATCAGCAAAAGTCCATCAGCATGTTCATGTAGCAAAACATCGAGATTCTCTTTCTTTTATGTCACGTGAACTCAGGCTGGGTGTGTTTCTGAATGCTTAAGGCACATTTCATGTCAGATTCTAAGATTAGTAAGAAGTGAAGACATTTTCACAAGAACACACACATAAAAATAGTCTGACATTTGTTCTGGGTTTTGAGAGTTTATGACAAAATTCATCAACCCAGAGATTAAGGATTAAATGTCTCAGAACTGCTATGGGATAAATAGTAGCATCTTTGCATAGTGCTCCCCTCAGCAAAGTCTGAGCCCAGTGCTGATGTCAAGGAACAAGAAAGCTGGCCCTCTTACTCTGACTCTTCTGGTGGCCAAGTATCTACAGACACTACAGGCTGTCAGGTTTATGGATGCCTTTGTACCTTCCCATAATTACCAGAAAAACCATTGTTACATACGGGTCACTTTTCAGCAGTTAAGAAAGCCCGGAGTTATACTCTTAGCATGCTACAGAGTTTCAGAAAGGTGTCGTGTCAGCATGGTCTTTTAAACCATCTGTGGCTCTAAGCTGGTTTTCCCTCTGAAATCATCAATATCCTGATCTATAGAGTCACAGCTGGGTTCTGTGGGATCTTCAAACAGAATCGGTTACATATTACTCAAGATCTAATTATACTGGAGTGCAAAAGATGTAAAACTAGGTAATTTGCTTGGAATAATAAATTTATCATAAACATTTTTTGCCAGCCAAACAGAATTTTTTCTAAGAGGATTTCTTAGGTGCATATTGTCCTTGCTTTCAGATTTAATGCTATATCTCAAAAAATTGCTGATATAGGTTCATTACTGCTCACACCCAGTACTGAACTTTTGTAAGGAAAGGTTTAAATGGCTCTTTTCAGTTCAAATGAAATAGCTTGACTAAAACATTACTGTTGTACAGCTTTCCAGAAACAGATATATTCATAAATATTTTCAATGTGCTTCATCAATATGATGGTCTAGATGATTTGGAAGGATGCAAATGCCTGTAAATGTCCTGGTTTGCATATTTTCCATAAGAATATTAAATATCTTTCTCTCTCACTATTTTGGTATGAAAGGCTAATAAAATGAATACTCGCATAAAAAAATTGTGAATATTATCTTTGCTTTTAGTAAATAAAATCTGATTAAGCTTAGTTGTATTTCATTTTTGTTACACACTTTAGGACTATTTTTATATGAGATAAAAATAAGAAATTCAATTTGGAAAAAAGATTCAGATCTCCCAAAGCTTATATTTTTAAGTTTTTGGCAAAATGCAAACAAAATTCTTTTAGGTCAAAAATTTTTTCAGCGTGAAAGGAATTGTTTAAATTTTCCACATGGAAAAAAACCAACCTCCATTATATTATTCAGCACAAAGTTCTAAGAAGTTGTTTTAAACTACATTTTAGTGAAATGCTGTAAATTATTTACTGAATGAGAAAAAAAAATCCCACTCCTTCAAATATCCAAGAACTCCTATAGATTTGTATCTGTGTTAACCATTGCAGCATCAAGATGTGAAAGAAAAAACTGAAAGAATTATACATATCTTTAAAAAGTATTGAGAAGAAATAGCAATGTCTCAGCAGCAAGTAGACACCCTGGAAGTGGAACTGTGGGTTGATCAAACCACAGCAGAATTGGTTCACAAATGGTTTATATGTTTTTCTAATATTAAAGATCTGAGAAACCCAAACCCTCATGTTCATCACCACCTGTTTTTCAGTTCATATTGACCCTGCAAAATTTCTGAGGTCTCTCCCTCATTAACTAGAAATAATAATGTTTAAACTCTAAGGAGGTAGAAGCATTACCTTTGTCTTGTTTCTATGTGCCCAGGACACAGGAGTGTCAGTTTTCAGAACACTGAACACCGTTACACTACCAAGAAATAATAACAGTAAAAGTAGGAAGAGTGAATCATTTTTGAAGGTAAAGAAGAACTTGTTCAAGTTTGTCATTGCAAAGTCAAGAACGGAGCTCTGCCACCCGAAATCTATGTTGCGTACTGTAGTCATTAGATTCATCATGGATGATTTAGATGACAGGGCAGAAAGCACCTTTAATTTGCAGATGATAACAAGCTGGGAGGGATTGCAGGCAATTTAGAGGACAGGAATGAAAATTCAAAGTGATGTGGAGATAACAGCAAAATAATAAATAATTCAGTGGCAATAAATACAAAGTGACACACAGCTACAAGACATAGGAAGACTGACTAATAGAAATAGTTCTGTAGAAGAAGATCTGAGAGTTAATGGATCAAAAATGAAACGTGTCAACAGGGCCATAGTATATTGGCAGGTATGTGTAGGAATGCCATACGTAAGCCATCTGAAGTAATGCTTCTCTTCTCTGTAATAGTGGTGTGGCTCAACTAGAGTACTACATCAGGTTTGGGCACAATATTACTGCGTGATCAAAGAAAGTCCAGAAGAGAGCAAGATGTGCTGAGATCTGAACAGCAAAACTGTGAAGAAAGACTGAAAGCACTGGCTTTATTCAACCAAGAGAACACCAAGGGGAGATATGACTACAAGCTTCACAGGACAGCCGGTGCCCTCAAAAGGCTAGCAAAGAGAGGAAAGCACTAATATATTCTCCAGGACAACAAGTAACGGATTCAAGTTGCCACAAGGGAGGTTTAGCCTACACATTAAGAACATGCTGAATGGGAAGACAGTTCAGTGCTAAAACACAACTGTCCAGAGAAGCTGGGATTCTACATCGTCAGGGTATTTTAAAAACAGGTTAGACAAATGGCTTGCAAAAACGTTGTTTAGATAAAGATGAATCTGTCTCTCTTTAGTAAAGGAAATCAGTGACCTCTTGAGGTCACATCAGTCCTATTCTTATGGTTCTGTATCCTTATTCATATTTTTCAGATTATCACAGCTTTGCAACTCAGGGTTTTTATTATGCATTGCATGTATTGGCCTGAACTCTGAGCCAAATTATATTGACTTTAATGGAGCCTGATGGAATGTTATCACCAAACACCACTAATTCAGTGGAATAGATGCATCCTTGATGTAACTTCTGGGGTTTTAGTCAAGGAGGGAAAATATGGGTCAAGAGACAGTTACCCTTATTTTTGTTTGAGAAATGCAGGACTCTGGTAATTGTTGAAATTTAGCTCAGTAGCTTTAAATATAACAGATTTGTGGTCCTCTTTTGCCTTTCACTGCATTTAAGAGACAGTAAAAGACTGCTAAAAATAATGAGTTTGCCTCATAACAGTTAGGCATTGAAATAATAAACTAGAGACCATAAACACAAATGTCCCTTGGAGATTTTATCCATCTGGACTAGATAGAATATATTGCTACCACAGTTATTTTGCAAACAATGTTAACATCATTATTCTAAAGTTTTCACACTGGATCTTAAAAAACACAACACACATCTCCTGTGTTCCAAAGACTCCCAGACTTCAGATTTACGCCTGAAACTCACAGATGGCCTTATACTGTAATGGACCAAACCAAGTTTCCTGACTCAGGAAAATGTTTAAGCAACAGTTAAATCTGTCTTTATTCAGCAAAACATTAATATGTGCTTAACTTTAACATAACTAAACCAAAAACTTTTTTGCTCCCATGGGCTTTCACATGTGCTCAGTAATAAATTCTCACTGTGACTATGGAAGAAGTCCCCCAAACAGATCAAACTCTACATATCCCCAAATGTGCGACTACTTGGGAGCTGGAATGCAAACCTAGGAGACAGTGTCAAGGTCAGGCTCTGACAGGAAACACTTTGCTACCCGCAACAGTTGCAAATGCCAACTCTCACTCTCAAGTTTAGTGGTTAGGTCCATAACAAATTTGAACTGAAACACATTATTCAGCTTTTCAAGGAAGAAAAGCCTGGCTGATTCTATCAATATCAAAATAGCTATTTTAGATTGCCATGTCTTTTTTCAGCTGCTCAGCATGTAACATTCACAGTGTACTTTAGTTAAAGTAGGACAAAGTAATTTCAATGTGGCTGATCTAATTCCTAAAACCTTAGTCCAAAGTAGTAATTGACAAGCATCATATAACATTTACAGGAGAAAATTAAAAATCTATATAGCACACCTGAATGATGTAGCTTTCTCAATGAATGAAAAGTGTTTGAAATGAGCTGCTATTACGGATCAAGAATAAATCAGCTAATTATGAAGAAAGACGCATTACTCCTATCTGCATGACTATCAGCCTTTTAAATAACTTATTATTCTGCAATAGTCAACAGAGATCTGGAAAGATCCCAAAGATTCCCAAAGCAAGGGAGGCTGGGAGCATTATATGCAGTACTTTCAGGACAGCTAGGAAACTTTTGGTTTGAAATACCTCCAGAACTGCTGCAAGGAACGTCACTGACTCCTGCTCTATGCCCATTAACACAAACACTTGGCTGGAAGTAGGGTTGTGTCTCAGAGGTGTAACAGCAATAACAACATGCATAGCAAATGACATCAAATCCTAGCAATCATTTTCTCTTTAGCACTGGACAGGGGTACAGGCTTCAATGCACTATTTTTCTTTCTTTTTTACTGGCCATTACGAAGAGGGCAATGAATGGGAAGCAAAAAAGAAGGGCATGGTTTTGATCAGAAGTAAGCATGTGTTCGAATGCCCTATTGACTTAGGGCCTATTAGCATAAAACCAGTGTCAAGCGGCATGGTCACGCTCACAAAGGTTCAAGTGATTTTTGGCTTGTGGAATAGAAGAGAAACTCATGCATCTGCTAGACTTAGGTGTTCATTAGGAAAATTCCTTAATGGCAGCTTGCAACGTCAACCCTTGAACTCCACTAATAACAAAGATTCAACACAGTCTTGGCATCATATATGGAATGAAAGCCAGACTGACCATTAATCACCTTATCTTCATCCTTTTGGGTTAAATAGCTCATTATTCTCCCATCATCTTTATGCTTTACTGTTTTTTTTTCACCTCCATACTTTCTTCTAGACAGCCCCCATCATGCACAAAGCAAGTGCCCTCCACTTGCAAGATCCACTTACTCTTCTTAACCCACATGTGACTGGGTTAAAGACCCACCTCTAGTCCTTACAGAAAATCACATAGACTTGATTGTTCTTAGCACCCAGTGTTTCCTTGATTGCTCTTAAATTCAGAACAAGGCTCCTCATTTTTGTTGTGGGTATAGTGGGTGCCACAGTACACAAATACAGCAATGAACAAATATAACAAAAGCTAATAATGCCAAAGATGCAATGCTACAATCATCTCGGCAGCGTCCCCAAAATGGTCGATTATTGAACAATACGCATACAATGGAGAGATTTATTTTCTCTCCAGTCCTCTTTTGCAGAGTAGAGAGACCAAAGGAATATCAGAAATGTCCCTGAATTCATAAAAAGGTGCTGAGGAACAGAAAGAGTCAGAGGAACTCTCAGTCTGAAACACAACGCTCTCTCTTCTACTCATCTTTCTGCTATTCCCACAAGGCATTCATCATTTTAAAGTATGGAGGAGATACAAGCTTTGACACTCCTGCTCTTCTATATAAGCCTGTTGTTTTAAATTTCTCAAATACATGATAGAGATGAGCAAAGACGGAAAGATTTTAAAGGAACTTAGGAACCTTTTTTTTTCTTTTTTTTTTTTCCAAAAGACTCTGTGGCCTTCTACAACAATATTACATAAAATATGCTGTGAATAATCCTATAATATTAAATTCACCTACCGCAGTCCTGGATTAGAGAGCAAAGAGTAGAAGTAGGTGACAATATTCTGATTTTTAGAATGTTCTCAAGATGTAGTATTTGATTCATGGAGGAAGGCAGCCATCTAACTGCCATTTGGGCACCTCAGTTGGAATATCCCTCTTCAGCTATTGCTTAGTGTGGCAAATTCCTTGGCACCTATGGCTCTGCTTGTAAAATCCCATAGGTTCTACATTGCAGCAGCTGAGCATACCTGGAATTTCTTAAGCCCGAATAATGCTGAAAAGCTCTCAACCTACCTCACTGTAAGCTCCAATGCAAGCCACAGAGAAGATACTTTCCTTTCCAGTCTTGTTTGTGAACCCTGAGGCTTGGGACATATTTCATGCTTCTTAACTCAAGATGCAAACAAGTATGACAGAATTGTGTTTTCACTGTAAGAGTATTGGCCCAATAGTTGCAGCACCTCTGTGCCTGGCTTGGGCCAGGACAACCCTATATCCTTTTCCTTCCCCCAGCTATAAAGATAATGCCCTAAATCTTGAGCCACTGAATTTCCTGTGATGGATATTTCTCAATCTCTCCTGTTGAAGTTGTTCCTTTCATCATAAAATAGGTATATTTTAGGGATTCAGCATTAGGGATTAGAATTTTAGTCTACCAAACCAGTAGGCCAAAGAATTATTCTTACTCGTTCTGTTTCAGTGAATATTTATGCATTATTATGCAACAGCAGCTTTTACAGCAAAAGCTGAGATAACTCCATCCCTTGAAATCCCATAATGACATGTTCAGACATTCCCAAGAGCTGAGAATCCTGGACGTAAACCCTTGCTCTCTCTCAGCCGGACAATGGATTTTAACCAGCATCTTCCACATCCCAGGTGGGTGACTTAACCCCTAAATTTTTGGACATAATGGAAAAAAATCAATTTCAAGTGGTTTCTTCTTGTCCTCTCAGCATGGCAGAAGCATGACAGAATGGAAACGGAGCAAAAAAGCTACTTCATTCAGGGCTGACATAGCACTTCCAGATGTTGCACAGACTAGAAGGGTCCTCTGTGAAGCAGCTATGTTGTGTGCCTTCCACAGATGAGTAGATGACCTCATCTGCCAATCTGCTTTATGATGCCCACTAAATTTACTTTTAACGGAAAGGATAATAAGTTTCTCCTGGTAGATGTACCAAAAACAGCTACTGATGTCAATCTAACTTAATGTTTCTCTGCTTCAGTGATCACTAATGAAGAAATAAAACAGGAAGAAATTCTTTAGGCATCTTACAGTGCATGAAGGATTGTTTGGTAGTGTGAATGGATGCTTCTCCCTCTAGAAGGCTAAAACCCATTTGTGCGTTTGGTGATTATATATACAAAGCTCTCAGTAAGATAATGGTGCCAGAGATTGTTATTCTTTTATTCTGTCATGAAAGGAGATTATAAATAGGTTGTAAGCAAACGTGTTAATTTAGACTAAAACATAATCTGATCTTCAGTCAACTAAATTCCAACCGAATTTAAATTCAATTGCATTTTTTGCACCTTTTATTCTTCTAGATCTGATTGGGACCAGAATCAGAAATGACAAAATACCTGAGCAAAACATAACTGAATATTTCTAAAGCCAAAATAAAGAGCAGAGACCCCTTTTGCTTAGCATTCTGCCTAGCTGTGCACATAATAAATCTACAGTTAGGTCAAGGTGATTCAGATAAATACAATTGTCTGAATTTACCGATTACTAATTTAAATGACAGAGCCCCAGTCAAGTGATTAATCCGAGAATATTATACATTGTATTTCCAAAGTTTTCAAATTATTTGCTGCTGATCTTATTTGCTGCAAAATCTATCACCATTCTGCTTATGAATCATTCATGAGCCATTCCTAACTTCCACAAATGCATTTGCTATCAGTAAGAGTTTGCCAGATAGTCTGGGTATATAATTTTCTTTTGACTGTTTCTTCTTCTTTAACCATTTACTATAGAACTAGTCATTGTTCATGATTTGTGACATATTTGGTCACATAAATCACATGGAGTTATTTCTGCTTTTTGACAGTGTAACAGGCTTTTCTTAAAAAAAAAAAGAAAAAAGTAAGAAAGAAATATATGAGAATTACAAATGAGAAAAAGCTTTTAGGATCATAGGAATGCCATCCTGGAATAAACCATCTTGCACATATTGCAATATTTTGTACCTGACAGTTGTCACTACTGAATCCTTCAAAAGCGGAGGAGAAGAAATCTGTAACAGCAGAGAGAAAATAATGTGAAAACTCACATAGTTCTTTGGCTGAACTCTGCCAGGTAGAGACTGGTTAGCATCTTCAAGACTTCAAGAAGTCAAAGTGCTTCCTAATGTCTTTATTTTTAATTCCATCTGTGGATATTCCTGGTATGTTTATACGTGCCAATTTGTTTTCAATTTGAATTTTTCTGTTTTCAAAATAGCAAATGACAAATACAGCTTTTTGGCACACAGGCTTAGTCAAACAGCCATTTACAAAACTTTCAGGATCATTGACACATTCACCAACACTCACAAGCTGTCAAAACAAGTACATGTGTGTCTACAAGTGCTAGGAGACTAAACTTGGTGCTTCTAGTAATGAATCAGAGATGTAGGACTCTTAACTAGCTACAGCAACAAGAGTATTGAGAACAAATTCTGGGATAGTAAAGGAATCCTTCAGAAACTAAAGAGATATTTTGTGTTTTTAAGAAGGAGCAAAAATGTTTGATATGTGTTATTAGGAGGTCTGAGTTTATGAATTATTTCTGGGAGAAGACTCAACAGACACATAGACAGGGTTTGATTACCTAGTGCCTCTGTTGCTTATCCTTCAGCATGTGGTCTTTTACCATGGGAATCGTGTGAAGCAAGGTCTTGGGCTCAGATTCCATCTGAAAAAGCATCTTCACAAAGCTGAACTGTGATTTTTATTTTCATCTAACTTAAGATAGGCAAAAAAATCAGACATCTAGTCAAATCCAGTTATTTAGGCTACATCTTGAGACAGTCCAGAGATATGGGCAGCTTTTTGGGTCTAGTCACCTCATCTGAAAACAGCTGTTTACGACAGGGATAACAGCTGTTCAACTTAGACACCTATCTTATGATGAAGTGGACAGACCTCCAGAAGTAATGGATTCCTGTTGCTGCGCATGCAGTGGGCATAGATAAGAGGAGATGAATATGACTTAGATGTCATGTTTAACATTTCCCCACAATTTAATCCAAGGGTGAGGTAAATCAACCATACGAAGAGAAATCAGATATGGATTAAAAATATACCATATTCCTCCAGGTCTGGGTAATGGGGGTGGATACAAGTTAAAAGGCAAAATAATCTACCTACATCTTTGTCTTTGCTTGCAGGCCAAATTCTGTAAATTGCTCACAGCTCAGTACACTCAGCTTCCCACACAGACTTGAGGAGTTAAGAGCACACAACCATAGCTAGTCCCTCTCAGATTCAAGCTGAAAGGAGTAATCTTACTTCAAGCTTAAAAGTAATCTAGCAATAGTTTATTGAAAAGTGGAAACATTGGGAGATAGATGTTTCTAAATTCCCATTAGCATCACTGATCAAAGATTTATAAATTCAGCATTAAGTTCTTTTGAATTTTCATTCCCAGGAAGCACAGTTCAGAGCAAGGCCACTCCATCTTATCATTCAGTTTTACAATAAGACCCTTATTAGATTGCAATTGATTCACAGCAATCGATTCATTTCTGTCAAATTAAAACAACCTTTATTGTAGTGCCACAGTTCATGCTGCTATGGTTAATGCCATGCGTGAGCATTTCTATTATGAAAATCCTTTCCTCTCTGCCTTTATCACTCAAGCATAAAGAACTCACACAGCACTGAAACTTGCATACAAAGCCTCAGCCCAGGTGAGAACGTTAATCTGTGAAATAAATAATAGTAAAAAAAGGATCTGACTATTTTCCACATGCGGGAGTATAGTGAGGTGAGAGAAGCTGGGAACATAGCACTGGAAATGACAACTTGCAGCACCAGGTCAGTATTCTTTAATTGCAGATGGCCAAGTAATAACTGAAGACATGACACCATATAGTTCCCATCCCTTTAATGTATGCTAAACTTGAAGGAGTGAACACAGAAAACTGCAGCCATGTCCTGATGTTGCGCAGGCTGAAAGAAAAAAGAAAAAAAGAAAAATAATCCTTCCCTTGCACTCACAACGCAGCCAGGAACAATCTGCCCCAGAGGGAGCATCGGGGGAGAAGCAAGAAAAGAAGCTGAGCATGATATAAAGTCAGGTTAACACAAATAAGCTGGGAAGGAGTCATGAAACTGCAGGTGTCCAGATGAAGGATAGACTAAAGCATACCTTTTATTCTTCACATCTGGTATTTATCCTGGATTCATGCTTTGGGCTATATTTTTAACTCAGTGTTAATAGCAGTTGCACAAAGCTCAGTGCTTTGCAGAGAGAATGCACTCCTAAATCTTATTTGTGGGCTTACCAATGCATGCACTATGCTATATAGTATTGATTTACAAATGCAAGAGATACAGTGAGACCAACATCAAGGTTAAGGTAGCCATTTCTCTATTTTTCCCCTAGTTTTAAAGTGAGCTGACAGTCCTTCCTTGAGAATTGCACTCGTGGTTCCTTGAGCACTGAAAGCTGGCATAAGCCAGTGTTGCTGCTGAAAGCCCTCCACATGCCAACAGGCCCATCCTTTCACTTCAGCCAGAAATGTACACATGGCTAATCAGGGAACTGATCCTGGGTAAAACTGACCTGGCAAGATAGATAAAGTTCCCAGAGCTGATTCTTTGCATTGCTACCCGGATGGGGCTTGTATAAACACAAGGTAGAGCTAGGAATGAACAAGTGGGCAGTGCTCCTCTGGCATCACTGAAAGACTTGGCCAACTTATAATGTTCTCCTGTGTTAAATTCAATTTCCAGAAGCTGCTTCCTTCAGATAACCCTCTGCCAACAGAGCACAGCAGTGTGAAAACCAAAGAAACCACTCTGGACTCCAGCAGCCACCTTCACTTGTTACATGCTTGCTCCAGCTAATAGTTACAACCAATTTTTGTCCCATGGGACTGGCACAAGAAAGCCCGATTTGCTTAAAAAAATCCCTTTGCATTGGAGGCTAACAGCAATAAAATAAGCAAACAGAAACAAAACAAAAAAAATCCAGCCTGCTCATTTACACCAAGGACATTAGTTTCAACATAAGCAGTTCCCTTTATTATTTACTCAGGTCAGCTTCCCAGTCTTCTTCATTATCAAGCCTCATATGTTGCACTGGCATCAGAGGGGACAGTGGTGTGATGCTGGAGACAGGGCAGGTTCTTAACTACAGCTGCCACCAAGGAAAACTTCTGCAGGGTCCTCATACCCCAGAATATCTGCTCTCTGAGAACTTTCTTTTACAGACCTTTGCTGCCATAAAACCATTCAGACTGACTCTCTACAACTTGCTCAATACTCAAAGACTTTCTGTTCTTCGGAAAACTATCTTTTGAAACATCAGCATTCCTGTTAGAAATGTCAACATTTCCTGATAGCCTTATATAAAAAACATATGTTTCAGGGAAATGGAAATAGTTTTGTGGGAGGAAGTGATACTAATACTGGATTCATATATCAGGATACTCTTGGGAATCTCCTAGAGTCAAGAGACTCCTTTCCCAGTGTTACAGGGAAATGAGGCATAGTGCGACTCTCATTTTGAGCCAGGACTCATCAGGCTGGGTGTTTTGCTTTAACAGCTCTGCCTGAAAGCTCTAGGATTCAAGGCAAAGAACGGGAAACCTTTCCAGCCCTGGCCATTAAATAGTCCACACAGGAAAGCTGAACAAAGCTCTGGATGCCCTTGCAGCTCACCTCACAAACTGGGATGACACTGTTATGTTTCCACAGGACAGTTGTTTTTGATTAATCATTTGCTTTAAATGTTCCTGGCCAGCTCTTTTTATTACTGAAAGCAACAGTTGTTCAATTTTTGCTATCTGATAACCAAACATACTCATATTTCTCTTTTATTATTCTGCTGTCCTTCATTTTTCACTACAAAATCAGTTCCTAGGCACAAAAGCTAAAGGTGTCATTTAAACAGGCAAAGCTGATTTAAGCATTGAACATTAGAATAGTTTGAGTTAGGGATTTCAATATCATGGGGTATATACAAGGTAACAGTAATTGATTTAAGATAGGACTAGTCTCCCTCATCAAAAGAAAAGCCAGGTACCTTGCTGTATTCCTCAATCGAGCAGTGGCTGAAAAACATTCTTGTGATAAGTTAACATATTTTCTTTTTTCTGCCATGGGGCTTATCTTTCACACAAAGGCAGAACTGCATTTTCTAAAAAGCCGGACATCACCTGTGCAAGTACAACCTTTTCTAAGAAAAATGTTTTATGTGTAGAACTTAAGGCACACACTTGGAGATAGTTTTGGATCCAATCCAGGAACCATTATAGACAATGGAAAGATTGCAATCAATTCAAATGGGAACTTGGTTGTTCCCTTAGGGCTGGATCTCGTCACACCTATGGCAGACCTTTTAACAGTCCTGTTCACATATATTCAACCCTGTGTTCTGATTATAAAAACATCCATTGTGATACAGGGGAGATTGCAGTTGTTTTCAAGTTTTGGATCATATTCACAGTTCTTGCAATTTAACACCTATAACGCAGAGTATCCATACATGAGCTCCACTGAGGTGGAATGAATTAAACTATGACAAATATTTACTTCAACAACAGACTTATAGAAATATGCAAAACTGTACATGCTGTTCAGTCTTGAAAGGAAAAAAACAAAGCAGAATGTGAAGAGCCTTTAGTGTTGTCATATAATCTTGCATCAATTTGACTTTATGACTATCTTATGTTTATTGTTCAGTTGTAACTCTTCTGCCAACCTATTTGAAGATGATGCTCTGTTTTTTTCATCATCTTATTCTTCATAAATGTGGAGCAATTATCGGTAAAGTGAATGAATTCATCAACTGCTATACAGACTTAACTAGTTACTATACAAATAATACTATTCCATTTGCATTATTAAAGTAAAATCTAGTGATCTTTTTCCAATACACAGTTCATTCAGTTGAAACTGCTTCTACTGAATGTTTTATGAACATAATTCTGATTGCTACCAGTAACTTCAGCATGCCCCTTGTGATGGTAGAACCTGTACAAACAGTCCATAGAAACTTACCATTAGAAATTTTAAAAGATCTCCAATTACTCACAGAAATTAGTAATAAATGTGCACTGTGGGCTCCTGGGGGCAGCTTTTTTCCACTGATCTTTGTTTGACCTTATATGTTATGATTCTGGAGAACTATATGGATCCAAGGGCAAGCTATCACTCATCAGTGTCTTTTCCTCATTAAAATTCAGATGTAGGCATATATTAGCAGATAAATGACTGATGAGAACACATGTTGCCATATGCTAAACTAGAGTATAGTTGTCCCTAATTCCAGCACCAGTGTTACACTCTGACACCAGCATTGCCATTCTGCTACATGACAGCAGATGTTCAGAGCCTTAGAGGTTGGCTTCCCAGTGAGAGAGAAAGCAATGACATAGAAGCTGAGTAAAGTCAAAATGGCAATAGATAAATTTACACACACCCAGAAGTTCTGAACTTAGTCATAGAACATACAGGGCAAACTCACTTCTAAAAAAGGCTGAAAATGCCTTGTCACCTGCTATAATGGCATTTTATTATTATATTATTTTATTATTAGCTTTGAAGACAGAAAATAAGCTCCTAATTCTAATTCAGAGAAGTTGACAAATGTTAAGAAAACATCCAAATTTATCAGGAAGTGTTAAGGTATTTTACAAAAAGAAAGGATATCTTGTAGGCACACTTCCCCATGATTTCTCAGGTGCCTCATACTAATTCATGGTAGTTCCTTGAAATAAAAGCAGTATAAAACAAATGGTGCAGCTAGAGAGAAAAAATAAGAAAAAAAAAAAAAAAAAGGAAAAAGTTCCCTTCTGATACAAAAGGCATGTATATTTTGCTAATTTATCATATTCTGCAATTTTCTCATCGTCCTGCTGTCTTCCACAGTTAATAGCTAAACCCACTGGTTTATGTTTATGTTGTTTAAGGCAACTTAATTAAGTTAATAAAGGCAAGATTTAACGGCTGAAGTTAAAACACTAAGACTCTAAGCAAGAACATCTCAGGGTATGGGTAAATGATCAATATTAAGCATATATTTACATATGGTCTTGGACAGATATAATTTAAATATGTGCTTAAATGGTTTCCTGGACTGAGCATCTAACCTGGTTTCCAGAAAAAGAATGGAGATTTTTGCCTCTGCTTAAAGAGGGTGATGGTCCTCAACACCTCTGAAAATCACCCATGGCATGTACAAGAATGTGAACAATTGTGTCTTAGTCTGAACAGCCGAGTGCAGACATTTTGGCCTTTGTGCTTCATCTTCTGGCTACTGTAACTATGGTCTATTATCTTCCTTATTTGTCATAAGAGCTCATCACGACAAACAAGTTAAATGCACCTGTAGCAGTACCTTGGGTCTGTTGAGCCAGTCACCTCTGTGTGTGTCATTACTCCTCACCTTTAAGAGGAAAACACTTTCACAGGGGTGTTTTGAGAACTAATTAGTGAGTGCTTGCAGAATACTCTCTCTAGTTCTTGTACTAAATCTTAGTATTTAATTTTTCAAATAGCCACCGATCCTTTTGTTCACCTTTGGACTGTAGTGTAATTCTGGTATAACGTATTCCTTTATTCTGGTCTCATCGTATACCCTCATGTTTTCTTCTTGTGTCTTTCTCCCTGTAGATTGTTCACTTAATGTTTTAGTGTAAATAACAAAGCATTTGAGAAGCATTTTTACTGTCCATGGGTCACAGTCCATACTCATCTTACCAGTCATCTGGTCTTCATAAAGATCTTTAGAGATTAAAATATGTTTGAAAAGACTGAATGACTGCTGAGTTTTAAGCTATATGTGTCCAGCCTGCTGCTCAGAGCATGGAGAGCAAGTGACAGCTTGCGTTTTTATTCTAGTTTATTGCAACAAGACTTGGTGTGTGTATGCTTGTCAAAGTACTGTATGGTTTTACAAAGCACTATGGCAATTGCAGTCAAAGATGAACTGCCAGCATAATGTTTTAGGCAGACTTTCTGCTCTTGGACAGAGTCTAAATCCACCTGGAAAACTTGGGATCTAGTTTCTAGGGCTACAATCAAAAAATAGAAAAATCCAAGTCATTCACGTGAAAAGCAGATCCAGTGGTGAGCTCATATTTAAAGACTAGAGAGCTATATTTTATTTCAAGGCACTAACTAATTTTATATGAACTATATAAGGAGTCCACTAGAACTTAAACAGTAGATCATTTTTATAAATTATACCTAAGATTTCTTCCAGGATAGCACAAAAATACCAGCTGTTTATAATTTTTTTACTGGAAAGAATAGTACTGAAATGTGAAGATTCACCTAAAGGGTAATAAAAAAAATAATAAATTTAGGATTAAAAAAAAAGAAAAAAGGAAATTAACTCCAGTTAGTTTTTCATCAACAGTTCTGAGGTAGTTTACATAAAACCAATATGTTGATATTTTATATAATTTCTGTCAAATATTTTCACATAAATGTGTCTTAATTTAGGGTTTTTTCAGTTTTATTCTGAAAAGCATAACAATATTTTGATTATCATTTTACTTGAAGATAAAGCCAACATCAAAATATTGAAATTCCTCCTGGGACAGAAATTTCACTTTCTCAGCAGCTCTAGATTTCATACATCTAATATCCATACACTTCCAATTTGTATAAATAATGCATAACTATATCACAGAATATTTTAAATTTCTTATCTTTTTTGTCTTCAGCCTCTCTTATTTTTTCCTGGTAAACAGACAAATTAAAAAGAGAAGATAATGTATCCCAAGTATAACATCAAGAGCACAACAGCAAAATTGACTTAGAAAAATACTGTAAAGTAACATTTCACTAATATAGAAAAGTGAAAGCCTCTTGAGCTGAAAACACGATGCAAGTAGGACCCAAATCCAGGAGCAGGTGTGCACCAGCTGTTTGAGCATTTTAATCTGCATTGAGGGTTAAGAGAGATGACAGCAGAATTTCACCTCGCATGTGCAGCCTGTGCGCTCAGTTTTTCATCCTTTCTTCACAACGCTTACCTTAACTCACACAGGGAGTCCCAATAAATGACGGATTACTCACTAGCCTACCTGAGCAGCACCAGGCTGTACCTCACCAGGGGGAGGAATTCACGTTGGGGTTTCTTGGGAATGCTCCAGACCCCCTTTTAAAAAAATATAGCTGGCAAAATGGAGAGACAAACAAAATCATTCACACCGAATTACTTTGCTAACATCTCTAGAAGTAATGCAAAAGGCTCTGTGGGAAGGTGCAACGCCCCAGAGCCAGCAGAGCAGGCACAGGCCCCTCTGCCGCTCTCTGACCAGCCTGTCAGGGTAGAAACCATCCCAGGGTTCAGCTGCAGAAGGCTCGACCACCCTCCTCTTTAAAGAGATGCTTCCGTCTGCTCATTAACTATTGTTATTATTCATCATTTCGTAGGCTGAGAACTGGATTGTGGAGATTATATAGGATTTGTATACCAAATCCTCCACTGTTAGAAATCAATGACATTTTTCTGTTCCATGCTCCCCAGCTGCGGCGGTAGTGGGTAGGTGTTGTGCTTTCACAGAGGCACAAATCAAAGCTTATGTTGCTTTACTCGCAGGAGTAACTCTACCCTAGAAACTCGGGCCACCTTCGTGAATACCAGAGCAAGCAAGCTCTGTAATATCCTCTTCTAAGATGAAGATGACAATCTGTGTGCTACAGAGAATGAAATCTGCTCTATTAATTACGCCCTTCTGCAGCTCTCTGCCTGGTAAGCCTGTGTCCTCAAAGGTATTTTGTTATCTACATGCCAACAACATTTCAACATCTGCTACCTGCTTCTCACTGACCAAAGATCTTCCAGTCATCACGGAGGGGCTTTCTGTGTCCCAAGGTTACCACCCAGCTCTGAGGTGGTCGCTCCACACCTTCTTGGCGCGCTGAACGACGCTCTGCAGAAACGCTGCTGGCGAGGGCTATGCACAAAGGGCAGAAACAAACCAAAGTCCATGAGGGCTGGGTCCTGCCCGTAGTTACGTCCCACTGCGCCCCATCAGTATCAGCATGGTTACAGGAAGCCTAAGTCAGAGTTTTAAATTGTGCCGTTTTCTGGGGATTCACTAGGAGTACTTCAAAACTGAGAGTTTTGACATAGTAAGTTATAGTTGCTTCATTGTAACATATAGATGTTGGCTGACACTTGATTTGCTCCCTGGAGAGAGATCCCAAGCTCAAGCAGATGGCTATGGGGCTCCTGCTAGGCCTGAATCACACTGGCCAATTTGTAAGAATTGGAAGCCTTAGTATGACACATTTTACAATCTTTGGGGTTAAAACCTGATATCAAATATGCAGCTGAATCAGCTGGTGATAGCATTTTTGTGTGTGTTTTATTACATTGTGGTTTCCAATGGCATTATAAGATGCCACACTTAATTATGCAACAGTGAGAACAGCTCAGTATGAATACTTTTAGACCTAAACACAAAGTATTTGGAGTAAATAAGGGGTATTAATGTGTAGGAAATCTGAATTAAATACACTTCCTAAGCAGCTGTGGAAGAAGAGTTCCCTTTTTTTCCTGCTGCTAGGGAGTAATGAACATGATTATTTTGCTCAGAAAAGGGAAGAAAATGGAAACTAAGCAAACAACTGTAGTTACAGAAATTTTACGTCATAAATTATGCCGATAAAGAAGGCAAATATAGCTTATTTTTACAATACTTAAGTATCAAATTGAACTGATTTAAATAAAAGTGCATGGCATGCAGTGTAGAGCACTTTCAGGGCACCATTTCCTGCCTTTCACAGTACAGTACCTTTTAATAAAATAGGTGTTTGAGCTTTTCACTATCATGATGCATTTTATCCAAAAAATCTTACACTGCACAGGAATAGGAAATTAGTAATTGAGCAACATGGTCCTTTTAGTCAGTTATCCTCACACCAAGATTTGAAAAATAAAATTACCTAAAAATCTTTTAGATTTTATCTTCTTTAAAATTTTCCTTTGCTTTAATTCCTCCCCAGAGTCCCCACTTTATTATAAATCACAAATGCACACATAAAGGATTCTGGCTAAACTCAGCACGCCTTGGATCCTATTCACTGGCAAGCACAATGAGATAACCTGACCAGAAGAGATGCAATTGTGAATTCACATCAGAAGATCTGCCTTTTGCATGTAAATGTCAAAATTCCTGCTTCCCTTATTTCTGAAAAATTACCATAAACATCACACTTTTTACATTTAAATCCAAATTGCTTGCTGCTTTCCATAACAAAGCTAGTACATATAGTAGCAACCTTGTGAGACACATCATCACAACATCATTTTACCATTTAATAATAAAACATTGATCAATTTTTAAAGGCAGATTTAAACTCTCAGAGATAGGCCAAAAGATCTCTGCCTAAAACCAAAGCAAATCTTTCAGAGAATTCTTTTGTTATTCTTTCAGATATGAATGCTACAGTTCTATTTTTTGCACATCCAAGCTACCCTACAGTCATTATTTAATGAACAAATCCCTTGTTCTGGCTTGTACATGCAGAATGTTTCTCCTTCCTAAATCTATGCAGAATGTCACATTTAATCTCCATTTATCTGCCTAGTTTCTCCAAATGTGAGTAAGTTGCAACACACCACTTATTTCACAAATTGGGACTTTATCTTTTATACCTGTTATTGGCAATGTGTAAGGTAGCTTCTCTACCTTGCAAGACACTGCCATAACATACGCATGATATTCCAAAAATATCTTGGTTTAGTCACACAATGTCCCTTTTGTGAAAAGCCACTGGAGATAATGCAATGCTACTATATGAGCTTCAAATATTCCTAGGTGGAGCATGAAATAGGAAAACATCAACAGTAATACAAAATTGCCTGATAACAGTAATACAGTACAATACAAACACAGTAATACAATAATAATATTACACTAATAATACTACTAATACAATAACAGTAATTACCTCTGCCTCTCAAACAGTTCAAGAAGAGTTTGCCTTTCTGTAGTTCTGAAAAATTACAACACTGCAATTTACATCTAAATAGCTTTAACATCTAGGGAAATGTTCTCAAATACACCAAAAAAAATGGAGCTGATAATGATTAATCTTAAACAAAAATATTCTTAGAATTCAAATTCTATTAATAGATTAGCAAATAAATTGCCAGCATATGAAATATTCCAATGACAAGTCCCAGTGTAATTCTCACTTGGGCATAAAGAAAACTTCAAGTTCAGATTTCTTAACATGCTATTAAGATTTCAAAAATATTTTCTTGTCCAAATCACAGATTGAAATTTTGTCACAGGATGTACTTACCTTGAAGACTTCCACTACTTTTATTGTTCCTGAAAGAAAACTCTAATGGGAACCTGGGACCTCCAAGGCTGTTATTCTTTGTACTTCTACTAATGTTGAGCCTCACTGACTTTGTATATCCTGAAACTTTCAGTGAACAAGAGTCCTAGTTTAAAGTCTGATTCAAAAACCTCTGAAAGGCCTCCTGATGCAAGGATATTATTAACTCAGTCAAAGGGTATCAAACCCTAAGAAGTTAAGCCCACTCTTTGTGGTACACCTCACAAACATAATCTGATTTATCATGGTTGTTTGTAAGAGAAAATACTTTTTGAACTTAAAGTTATAATGAAGAGAAAAAATGTGATAAAAAATGATGAATAAAATTGTAATAGAATTAATCTGAAGATGACAGTTATGAAGAAAGAGATGTAAATGAATACAGAACCTGACTGATCCTTTATTACCTATTTTAGAGCCTAAAATCCTGTTCACTGGGATAGACTCATGAGACACGCATCTCACTTTCATTAAAGTGTACTATCACTATTAATTTTATTTAAGACTCAACTTGATTAACTCAATTACCTTTCTAATTCCAGAATTCATATTTTTAACTTAGATTAAACAAAAACAGAATACAGAATACCCTCATGCATTGTGATCAAGTCAGGATCTTCCCCTAAAGTATATGGAATTTGGTTAATTTTCCAATCATTTAAATTACAGTGCAACTTTAACAGAGGTGATGGTGAAACACTGCTGATAAATGCCACTGGAACTGGAACTGCTGCCTATGTAGAGGCTTGAAGCCAAACAGACAAGGTGTCAGCACCAATGCCAAGAATTTTTAGTGTTTGGCAGAGATGGAGATTTGATTCACAGATACATTCCCAAGGGAAGAATAAATACTAAATTGAACGTCGCAGCCTCTGCCGCTGCAGCACCTCCCAGTGGGTTGCCTCAGGAGATGTCAACGGGGCAGACCCCTCTCTAACCATCTGTGAGTGGGAAAGTCAGGTCATTTGGGACTGCAAAGAAATGGGGGAGTATTGGCTTAAAGACATATTTTGACTCCCCTTCCAGCATCAGAGAGGTCTCAGATGATGCTCTGCAGGAGTAACAATGAAGGCAGGGACAGTTACTTTCTGCTGCACCCTCAAACCTCTACAGCTTCTGTGGACTGTTGGACCTCTATCATTACTAAACATTTCATTAACTCAGAAAACTAATTTCAACAAAGAGGAAGAATGAAAGAGATGTGCACAGAGAGATGAAATACAGAAGTATTTACATCAGAGACAGCTGTATCACAAACAAATTATACAGATTTCCCCAAATGAACACAGATAATCCCTCTGTACCACATCCCTCCATCATATGTTGAGCATTTGTGTGTTCACACTAATGAAAGTTGTTTCAAAACTTATTTGACCTACAATCAGAGTAATGCAGGGAATAGCCATAATAGATTTTTGAAGAGAAGCTTTTACTCTTAAACATTTCTAGATTGTTCATGTCAGGCAGTGTTCTTAGCACAGGAAGAGGTCAAACAGCACAAGGAAATGGAGATGCACAATAATGGAGTAAATATGCCTTCTCAGCAATGGTGCAGTTAGCTTGTTTTGACTGATCTGAAGAAAGAAATACTGGAACAATTTATTTTGGAGTAGTCTCTTTAGTAAGCTATATTGGAACAGATGTGCCTGGTTCCAGTGAGACTAAGGCCACAATCTGGCTCATTTTTTTTAACCTTTTTGATATAACTTTATTATATGCATATAAATGACTTTGACTTGACATGGAAAGAAATAAGTTATTTTTAATCAGATTGAGATTATTAACTGCAATATACATTGTTCATTTTTGTAGACTGAGCACAGCAGACAAAATTTTAATTGTGATGTTTAGGGATCTTCATTAGCAGTGAAAGCCCTTGTGCACTGAAATGAGAGTATTCCCTAGAGAGTGCAGAAGCAAGTAAGAGAGGATATGTAATGAACTGAGCTCAACAAAATGAAGGTCAGAGCTAACACTCATGCAAAAAAGAGGTCACCTTAGAAAGTTGTGTTATTAAATAGGACTTGGAATATATATACCTTGACAAGGAGAAAGAAGAAATTGCTACTTAGTCCAGATATAATCAAATGATAAAATGTACTTGGATTTGCAGTGGATTTGAAAGCCGAAATATGTCTTAAGGAACAGAATTGCATTGGCTTGAAAATAGAATATGACTTTGCTGGCCAGATTCTTGGCTCGTATGACTACCAAGTGCCATTTTCCACTGGTTTGAAACTGACGCAAAGTATGTTTAAGAAATGCAGATGTGTAAATGGTTCTATTTCTCTCCAGTCAAATGGGACTCAAGATAGCTCTCAGTACAGACGTTACAGAAGGGAGAATGACAGCTTTATGTTGGAACAGAGCAAGAAACAGAAACAGATGTGAAATTAAAATAAAATACATCTTTGGAATGATCTAAAAAAATCACAGGGGAGAAAAAAATTCTCCAGACAAATAATATCATCACGTGGACAAGCATGGACAGAAACAAACTGTGGATGATGAAGACCAACCAGCATCACATGAATTACCCCTGGGAGAGAGAAAATACAGTAAGAAATATCAGAACAGCATGGGTGCTGAGAGCTGCGAACAGGAGAGAGCAGGCAAATTACCGAAGAGAAATGACTGACAGAGGGCCTTGTGGTTACCATCTAGCAACAGCATGCCTCGTGCAGTTCAGCTACAAGCTGAGCAAGATGATAAAAGTTTAATAATTGTCTGAGCAGCAAAGAGGCCACAGTGAGCTCTCACATGTATTTCATGTTTGACAGCACAGTTTTCCCTCTCCCAATTCATCTGGGACATCCGCAATAGAAGGATCTATCCTAGGGCTATCTCCTCCACTGAAATGCATCTAAAATAATGGTTACTGATGTGCTATTTGAATTTTGCTTCTTTTAACTAGAACTTCTTCTTAAATACCTTCTTCTTCATAGCTGGATGTCCCAGGGAGGTTTTAACTTTCACACACTGTTGATTCAACAGCCTCATGCACAGAACTGCGGCCTTTCCATCGGTTTCTAATGCTGATTGTCCTCCCTTTCTGTTCAAAAAAAAATTACATAATTTAGCACTTGCACCTACTGATCAGAGAGATTTATTACAATTGTCAGTCACAGCAAAGATTATACTTACTACTTTACAGAACTGCAAGAAACACAACGGTTAAGCTAACAAATTAATTCTAGTGTCTCTGTGGTATTTTCTGTGCTTTTTCCAAAGTGTCTGGATACAAAAAAGCAGAAGCAAGCGCTGAAAGTAGAAATGTGATTTGGGAATTCACTTAAATGGAACAACTTGATTATTCTCAGCTCTGCCTGTATTTACCCACATATGCATCAAGAGTAACTCTACCAACACTGATAGAGTTACTCTGCCTTTAGGGTGGAGAAACCGAATCAAGCATGGTTCACCACTCACACAGCGCCTATGACTGATGGGGAGATGTCACGGCTAACAATTACAACACATGGCCTTGGACTGGCCTGCAACCAAGTGCCTTTGCAAAATGAGCAAAGAATGTTGCAATAACAAATAGTTGTCTATGACAAGGGTTGCAGACTTTGCTGCTATGTCAATAGACCGAAAAACATGTTTTGCATATTTCAAATGATTCCGAAACACCAAGAACTACCACCTTGTCTACAACCCCAGGAGGTTAAGGCACACGATCTTTGCAGACAACCCTGAACATAATCTCTGTGAAGGCTAAGCAGATGCACTCTGCCCCTTCCCTCAGCTGACCAGGAGCAAGGGGTCTGTACTAGCGAGACTCTGAACCTGAGGTGATACCTCCTGCCTCCCAGCTAGGCTTATTAGCTTGGGTCGAGTGCCTCATTAACCCCGCAGTACAGCTTCTCACTGGTTCAGAGGCCACACAGCATCTTACAGGTGCCTGCAAAAGACTGGTGAAAAATGTACTACATTGTATTTAGAACAAGATCAGCAGAGAGACTTTTTTAACATTATTTTGGGCACTAGATGAATATAGGGCTTCATACCTTCAAACTGTTCATATGCTAATCGTGGTCCCTTCATTTCAGTACAGCCAGATCCTACATCGTAAAAGGTATTCAACAATCCTACAGTAATGCTTAAAAACAAGTCAGTTGAAATGCATGAGCTAATACATTTTTAAACACCAGCTGTTTGCCTAGTCTGCACATATCCTAACTTAAAGGCTTTGGGGGTTTGCATTCTTCTCAGGAAAGTGTGAAAAAGGAACTGATTGGTCTAGACACAAAATTTCTAATGACAACGTAATGCAAAAGGAATGGAATTATGAACAGAATAAAGATCAAGAGGAACAGGAAGAAGTGGAAAGCTTTGTGAATAAAATGTGTGTGTGTGTAGGGGGGAGATAGTGACAACTGTATTAGAGGCAGAGCATAAACAGTTTTTTCTTTCCATTGATTGTTACAGAGGGACAGGAGAGCAGGATAACAATTTTTCACTCTCTGTAAAGCATGCCCAGATGGCATGGAAGGAAGGGTCTGCTGACCTTGTAACTATTTCTTAATCTCATGCATACAACCCAGCACCTTGCTTCAGAAATCAGGCTTGTGCTGAATCAAATTAACAAGGATCATGACATGATGGCAGCTTTAGGATGCTCAAGACCTCTGCATAGCCAGATGGAAAGTACCAGCAGGGGACAAAAGAAAAAGCTCAGTTCAGAATGAGTTGGTGAAAATATGGAAAATATGACTGTGTAAAGAAGCTGGGGAAAGGAAGGCTTTTATTTATCTGAGCTCTATGGAATTGTTATTTCATCTGTAAATCCATTGCCATCCCTCCCACTCGCCTCTCTCCTTGTATCTCTCATATTTCTGTCTCTCTGCCAAACAGATTTATTTAATTAAAATAATATAATTTTATAGTTCTATAAAATTCATGGCACTTGACAGGTATATCAACAAGATGGGTTCCTGATGCTTCCTCTTAGAGGAGAAAATTTTAACTGGACGCTAGCATGAAATAGACATACTTGCTTCAAAAACTCAGGATCTTACAGGAGACCTGGAAACAAGCTGGTATGCATTGAACTCCACATCTTCTCCAGCTATGAGTGTCTCTTTAGATTTTGTATGGTCTTCTATAAACAGAGGGAGCACTTCTTTTGGAAGGCACAGTGGGGAAAGTATTAGGCTTCAAAAAGGAGCAGAACGTTTGCAAACTCAGAACGGTTTGAGATGTCAGCAAAACCTCAGCAGTTTTCAGAGTCATCCACCCCTCTTCAGCATTCATTTCTCCTGTACATTCAGAATCAATTTTTTACAGCTTCATTGCCTCCTGCATGTGACAGTCATTTGACATCTAATGATCACAGTAGGTATTGAAAGGAATCAGCCACTAATAAACTTCACTGTTAAATAGAAGCAGAGGGGTCTCACTCTTCCTCCTTGACATAACAAGGAAAATGGTCATTTTTCCACTGCAGGAACTAGCATTAATTGACACTAACATTCTGACAGTGCCGTGGACACTTAATGGATATGCAGAGGCGCAAAAGGAGAGAAGTGCCCCCGTGCACAGTGATCTCTATCCTAAGAAGAAAATTCTGTCTGGGCTCTACCAGGTATAACTTTGCTACTAAAAGAAATGTCTTCAGTCCAAAATACAATTCCAACCCTTTCCCTTTCACATGTTAAAAATCAAGAACTCCATAAACAAGAGACTGTTCAACTAAAGAAAACACTTTAATTAGATCTTAATTTTAGAGGAAGGAACTGATAGCTGTGTGTTTACCCTTCAGCTGTGTTACCACACATCTTGCTCCAGTAAAAGCCCCATTGAATTAAATGAGGCCACTTGTGGAGCAAGTTAATATTCAATATGAATATTAGCTTTAGAGTCTTGGGCACTGAACTAAATGATTTCATCAGCAGTACTACTAAACGCACCTGATCTGAAGTATCAAGACCATCATACTTTTCTATTAAATGCCACCAGATTAATGCCAGGAATGCTGCCAAGTTAACGCTGATAAACACTTTAAAAAGCAAATTCTTTTATTTGTGGTCATTTTATGTATTAAAATTTTAGGTTGCTGCATGTTAAAAATCTATTCTCTTTTTCTGTTTTCTATATATTTCCTCATTTATTTTTGTCCTCCACTTATTATTTTTGGCAAAAAAAAAATAACTTAGTTACTTTCAACGTATATGTAACTGCTCATGCATTTTGATCTCTGCATATCAGCCACAATGAAATGTTGCAATATCCAGGTTACAAAAAACGATATGTCATGTTAAATTCAGAAGCATCAACTCCTTTCTTTAAGTTTGTAAAAGGCCATGAAAACAGCTGAATTAATGTTATGGTTCATTAAATCCTTGTTTTTATAAAATCTGCATCCAGAGACTAAAACAAAATTATGGTTTCCACCTTTTAAATTGAAAAACATTTCTAGGTCCATTTGAACAGATTTTAAATAACAAATTTCAAAGGATAATACATTAAAAAAAAATAGAAGACTGAGTACATTATACAGCCTGGGATGAGGCCAGAATGAATAGACAGAAGTATCTCTATTGAAACAAAATATATTTTCCACATAAGCAGTAGAAATGAAAGTGTATTGACCCCAGTTGCTACTGACCAAAATTGTCTCATGAATAAATTTGAAGACTGAAACATTATAATCATGCAAACTGATTATGAAATACATAGAAGAACCTGGACTTTAAACTGATTCAGGGCAATGAAACTCCACTAAAATCAGTAGAACCATGCAGAGTTATGTTATTCAAGGATACGGCCTTAATGCCCAATACGCAATAATCAGATGTGTGTGACTGTTCAGGTGTTTATTTCTGTTCCATTCTTCTTCCCTTCAAGAAAAAGTTCAACAATTACCGGTCTTACCTGAAGGCAGTTTCAACAGAAAGACATCAACTTTGCTATCTCTAGCTTCAAGAATGCAAATTAGTCACCTTCCCTCACCCACCTGCAAAAAGCATCCCTCCAACAGCACTTTTGCATTGACTGAATCACATGAAACTGTCTACTGATCAGATTAGACACAAGTTAATTTCCAGTTAAATTGCCTCATGACATATCACAAGTCATCGCATGTCTCACAGTTCACTGCCTCCATTATGCACAGTGACATTACCAGGTGATACGTCATGTTCAGAAAGCACTGTCTCTCTAATTGCCTGTCACTACAAACAATTCTGGTTTAAATAACAAAACCCAGCAACTTGCTTTCCATGCCTGGATTTATATGGTTCCATGTTGAATCTTAGAGGAAAGGAAGGAGAACAGGTTAGGAGGAAGAAAGGAAAGCTTCCCACCAGCTATACAGACCACAGCAGAGCAGAAGAAACGTTCCCACCTTCCATAATTGTCCAGCCTCCAGCAGTGTTACCATGCTTGGCAGCCCCTCCAGAGAGACAGTCAACAATCGGGCCTTCAGTAGAGTCGCGGCTCAGAAAGGATTGCTTGCAAAGGGCAGAGGAGCTCTTCTCTGCGTCTCTGAGATGACTGCACCTCTGAAACGCTCAGGGAGGACTGGATGACACAGGAAGAGGAATGGTTTCTCAAGTTTACTTGTGGAGGTTTTCAGAGCAGGGTTAGGTCTAGATGGTTCTGTAAACTCTGCGATTCCTCTCATCCAGAGAGGATGGGACGATCAGTTAGGTTACGCCCGGTAGAGTTCCTTGGTTCCTATCATCCTGACAGAGCACACATAAGCAGGTCTTCCTCCAGTGATGATGTACGCACACTGCCTCTTTCTCATAGCCGTGGGCTCACAGTCAGCCTCCTGGGAAAACTGAGCAGGGTTATGTCTGGGTTATATACATCTGTGTTTGGACATGCTTTGGCATGTTTTCATTTGTGAAAACAGAAAAATACTTGAACCAAACCAGGATGGGGTTAATTCTATTAAATTAATGGTAAGAACTATATTCAGAAGCATTTTTTTGGTAAAATTTACTAAAAAACAAAACAATAATTACAAACTAAACTTCCTCAGAATATTTCAATGGTCTATCACTGTCACCAGACTACCAGCTACGTTGTGTCACAGTCCTATCTTTAATTTCATTGTGTATATGCATCATGAGCAAAGAACTACATCTTTGCTTTTTCAAACGTCAAATTTTCGTCTTGTCCAAATGTCTCCCCTGGGGCAAAAGAGGTGAACACAGCTTCATGTGCAGAGACCAAAAGGCATGGAAACAGCAGTATTCTTTCCTGCAGTGCCATTTTTGGAGGATTAACAGGAGAAACAACATGGGGGGCAAGACACTAATATTACAATAATATTTGCGCTAGACAATATTTGCTCCTGCCAGTTTTCCCGCAAATTTACAAGCAGCAACAGAAGTCATGTCCCATCTGCAAGAAAAGCAACTGGGCATTTAAATACTGCTATGGCTGCATAGTCCTCATAGAGCATGTCAGGTTTAAGAGCAGGGTTCTAATCTGGCATAAGTTACCAGTCTAGAAAAATTTGATATTGTCAACCTTATCTCTAAGGCCTGTTTATTTCACATGCTGAAAGTATCGAGCAGCTCACCACAATTGTCAACTGTTGCTAAAAAAAGAAGAGGACAAAGCATTACATTATAGTGTCATTAAAAATGTCCAAGTACAGAGTCTCCTATGAAAGGGACTGGCAGGGGAAGTGCAGGGGCTTGGCTGTTTGGAAAACAACAGCTGTACAACCAACGTGTCTCAGCCTTGTCTCTAAGCATCTCCTAAACTTTAGCCAAAATGTATTCAAAGTTAAATATGAAGTAAGTACTTCTCCTTTTTCATTTAATATTTTTGGTGTAATCCTATTTTTCCATGTTTTTTTTCAGTTCCCTTATTTTGCTTTGCCAGTAGCACACTTTCTAGGAGCATCTTTTGGTCCTAGCTATATTGAGAACTTATGAAAATCTAAATAGGCACACCAAGAAAAAATCAAAAGGCACTGACCTAATTCTAATATTTAGAAAATTTTTACCTGAAGAAAGCTGAAATCACAGCATCCTACCTTGAACATGTTCCATAGGCTTCATATGAAAAAAGAAACAGTATCTTTTCCTCACTATGGAGAATGAGATGGAGTTCTATAGTAGGTTCAGCATTGGCCTCAGCTTGCTACTCCAGAGTTGGTCTTGTTGACTGACAACATGAAGCTAAGTTAAAACAAGCGTTTGGGAAAATCCCAGCTCACTTGTCATTTAAACAGGAAAAATCACTAGCCAATATATAAACCTCAAGTCTCTAACTGAAAACTAATCAGGCTTTCTTTGTTTTGTTTTTCAAGAGTTGGGTTTTCAGATGGCCATTTAGCTGGTAGTAATATCTGTCGCAAACAGACTGACTCAGTGGGGATTTAACATAAGCCAGATTCATTTCATACCAACACTCAGCGTTGGTACTTCTGATAAGCTTCTATGACAATGCAACAGTAACAAAACTTCAAAATAAATAATCTTTTAGTAAATTAAACCTTATTTTAAATAGGACACACGGCAGTTCTCTAGATTGAAAATCACTTGGCTTTTGCTCTCCTTCAGTAATTATTCTGACTTCTTCCTTATAGTTCGTTAAAGCTATCTGGTAACGTATTTTCCTCACTGGAAAATGGAACTATTCATCTTAGACAAAACATTTCATAGGTGAAGGAGACTAATGAGATTTCTTGGGGTCATCACATTCAGCTCCCTTTCTTTTTCAGTTAACCATTTAATGAAGTCCTGCTCACACTTTTTTCACAGGCAGTCACAGATGGAAAAAATATCAGAATGCCTGATTTCACAGTAGATGAAAATAGAAGGAGAAGGTGGGAGGGAAACAACCAGCTATCAAAGAGAATTTGGGGAACCCTTATTACCTTTTGATATAATTGCACCCAGGCAATGCAGGTATTGCACCCAGCTTTTAGTAACAGGTAAAGGAAGGCAGTAATTAGATGAAGATATTTTTAAAATGATCCAGGCTTTTCCTGAAAAGCTGTATGGTGGGACATTTTGGCGAAGCAAGCAACTTCACACTTTGCCCTAGCAGCTGAGGGTTTTGGTTTTGGGTTTGGTTTTTTGGGGTTTTTTTGTTTTTTTGTTTTTTTAAAAAAAGAGCTTTTGCCAGCAGGTGCAGACATGAATATTTAACTTTGAAGAGCTCTAATTTTATCACCTGAGAAACTGTTAAATACTGATATGATGTGAAACTCAACCAAGAGCCAAATACTCAGCCAATATCATGTTGTCCCTATTACTCTATTCATAAATTGAAAGACTAAACCCTGTTCCCTTTCAACATCTAAGGAAGCCTGTTCAGTTAATGAGTTCTCTATTTTCTACACAATCAAATTAGATCATGAAAGATGTTCTAGGCAGTTTGGTGCTCATATCTCTGATGAAAAAAACTATAAATTAGATTTTAAAGAAGTACAAAAGGCTACACAGGAAAATGGCAAGTCAAAATATGTAAAACATTTATTTGCACACCAGTGCATTTTGAAAGCTTTATTTTAAAAATGATATTTCTGTACTAGAACAAGCTATAATACTATGACAATCTTGCAATACTTTTAGATTAATACACCCTTTAAAGTCATTTCATTTTCTTTTGCAGACTACAGAATAAGCACATGTAAGACATTGAAACCTTATTCTTAGATCTGGAGAACAAGAATCAGGAGTCTTAGATTCTATTTCTTGCTTTGTCCCTGATTTTCTGTGTTAAATTAGACAAATCAGTTTATAGATCTGTCAAATATGTATAGAAACATATATTCAATTTCAAAAAGTTTGAGAGTCTTGATTCACATTAATCTGATATCACTTAATTAGGGGATTGATAATGGCTCAATGGTTAAAAGAACTTAACCCTTATTATCTGTTTAAAACTAGCGAAAAGATATTTTTGCTTGCATGTTCATTATATTCAGTGACAAAGGTAAAGTTTGGGTGACAAATTTTAGCCCTCCTGAGGAGTTCTAGACTGCTGCCTTTGCCTGCCCGTGAGTCCTTCGTCCCTGTGTGTGATTTGTGGTCTCAGCCCATTGACTTCGCTTTTAATCTGCTGTGTGAACAAGAGGCCTGAAACATTCTAAGCAGAAAAAGAGAGAACAATACGTAACAAATAGCAAATAACAAATAGGAGTGTTAGAACATGATTACCTTCATTCAAATCCAAATTCAGGTATTCACATGATGCTCAGATGGTCTCCAAAAATACCCCATCGCATGAGCATCTGTGCTTAGCAAGCAAGGTGTTTCAAGAGGGTTGAATACAACAACTTCCAGGGAGTTCACACCAATATTGTTAAAGTTGTTTTTTAGACTTTATCTCTCTTAAGGGGTTTAGAGATTCTTATATGAAAACTTACAAATATACACAAAGCTCAGCGCTGTTTTTCCTGGATAGCTAAGTCTTTCCTTCAGATAAAAGACAGGCAACCAAAAACCTAAACACCCAGCAAGGCCCTTTCTGGGTATCTGACATTCCTTTTTAATTTACATCTATCACAAAATACAGAGGCTTAATCACTCCCTGCATGATCTGTAAATTGAAGGATTACAATAACTTTCTGCCTTTCAGGCAGGGAGTAGATAGAATTTCATACTCTGTAAAACCCGTTCCCAGAACGCAGATCCACAAGAGTGTGCTTCTCTATCCATTTTCTTCATTTTTAACTGAGTTTTAATCAATAACAGGGATCTTAGAGATACCATTCCAGAGCTCCAAACCAAAGCCAAGGAATATTGCCAGCAAAAATACTTAGATTCTCATTTTCTGCCCCTCCTCCTTTCCCTGCCATTCCAATGATTGCTTTGTATATTTATTTTGATAACAGAAAAAAAGCAGAATGAGCTCAAAATGTCAGTGATCAGTAGGTATGTGCAGAATTCCTCTGCAAAGGTGAGGCACACCCGGATGATGGAGCACCCAGCAGACAAGCGGGGCAGTGCCCACTCAGGAACCTGAAGCTAGAGTCTCTCCCCAACACCGTGGCTGGGCTGTGGCTGGTTTCAGCCTGAGCTCATTCCAAGTCCAAGCATCTTTGCTCCTGCAGCATAAGAGACTAACTGCCAATAACACAGCTAAGCATTTATTAGGAAGAAAACAAACCAAACCAAACCAAAACAGCAACAAAAATACCCCAAACCCCCAAAAATAAAACCAGGTTAGGCACTCAGCTTCCATGACCTTCTTGAGTAACTCTGTAAAGCCAGCTGTGTGTCGCTTAGGAAGGTATATCCCATTCAATTTAATGTGATCTGAAATAAATCTGATAGAGAATGTTTTGACAGAGCAGTTTTGTGTCAACACGCTGTAACCTGTCAGGAGAAGTAAATTCCTGTGGGAATAGTTCAGAAAAGTCAGAATGTATCATTCACGTGTTGCTTTAACTTCCTATAATGCAGATTATAACAAAAACAATGTCATGCTGTTTATAACTTGAGAGAAAAATATTTTTGTAATATCTCTTTTTACCGTTTATTTATTTACGTATTTGATAAGGTTCCTACCTTCCTACTTTTACTTGAGAGGAACATGAACCAAGTTGGAAGAGGGCGGAACAGAGCCAGCGCTCCGGCCTCCAGCAGGCACTGGCAGGTTTTGCCTTGGAGGCTACAAACCTCCACAGCTGCACAGGGAATTTCCTCTGGGACGTCCTCGCCACCTCCTGCAACTGGTGTCCATGTGTTTGCAGACTGCGAGTTGAAGAATCAGCATTTAATATACTTTAGCCCTAAATCACTTAAATACTTTTGGAAATCTCACCTCTTATGACTGCATTTTGCAAATGAGTTTGAAAATATCTCAAGAATAAAACCGGATGACCTTGGGCCCTTTGGTTAGTCCCCAAATCATTTATAGTTTTGCATTAAAATTGATATACTTCCCTGAACTGACACTTTTATGTAGAACTGGGGAAAATAGCTACTAACATCTTTAGAAGATGCCTCCTATGAAGCAGTGTATTTTACATGCTTGCACTATTTCATGTGGATAATTCAATAGCACTGCAGCCAGGCAAATAAAGTAATCTATTTTGTTATTATAAATTGATTGTGCAGTAGATTTTCATAAATCATCCCTTTTACTACATCATGGAATTACTGAACTCTAAAATATTCAAGCTACTAAATAACAGACTCAAATATATCTCCTGTGTTAATGCTGATGTGGATTTTATACTGACTTTGACCAAAGAATAATTATTTTTTCTTTTTCATCTTTCTACAGTCTTTCTAGGCAGAGTGGTTTGTCATTAAAGAAAACCATTTAAATTTAAGATTATGGCAAAATGCATGATTTCTTTTCTCCAACTGACCAAAAATATTGTAAGAATTTAAGCTACAAATTGAATATAGCTAATAATTCACTGCTAATCAAATACATGTTGAGAAATTAAGTGCAGTTTTTTTAAATAGAGTCATTGCTGAATATTTGTGTCTACCCATACTGATGATAACTATGAAACTCATTTTAGTTTAAGATGATGCAAAGGGATTCTTGAGATAATGAGTCTGCATTCATGAATGCCATTATTTCCACTGGAAAATTAAATTTCCAAAGAGTTTAATTACCTCAAGCTAAAAAATACTGCAGCAGAAAAAAGCTGGGGCAGACCCTGCAAGACTGTACAGTGGCTGGTCAATACCATTCAAAAAACCATAATAAACACAAGATATGATTTTTAAAAGCATCAAAGCAATCAAGCAGCAAAGAATGAAAATTGAAAGTCATCCCACTGCCACTGAAAATCTCATCCATATTGTTCTGAGGGCATTACAGAGGTAAATGACATTAAGGGAAGGATAGGATTTTTAAAGGCACAGAAGAACAAATAAGTGCCTAACTCCCATTGAAAGTTATTTTGACTCTTTCCAATAAATCCACTAGAAACAAATCTAGAGCTTTAATTTATGGAGAAATGGGGAACAAATGGTTTTCTTCATAGCATTATGAATTGCAGTGCTAAACCATGGAGGAGAATAATTTAGATAACCCTATCACTCAGACAGCAGAAAAAAAAATCAGGATTTTTTGCATTGAACAAGTGAGTGATGGTAATGAGAAAGGTATCAAAATGACAGTACACAGACATTCATTGAGATAAACCTACCCATAAGGAAGGCACCCACAACATGATGATGATGATATTTCAACAAGATCATGACATACAACTATTTGACATCCTTCATGAAGAAATTCCCTAGAGCAGCACTGAGCACTTAGCAGCACGGAGTACTTCGTCTTAATCCAACAGAGCACAGAAAATACATGGAGCAATGATTTTAACCACATTCTTAAAGCCAAGAAAGTTTGTTTGATTTGCTAGACAGTGGACAATTGTGCCCATTCAGATTCTAATCAAGATGAACTTCAAATATTAATGTCATTTCCATCTAGCTTTTCTGCCTGACAGTCAAGTGCCTGGAATATATAAGGGCATAACCAAAGTACTACAGGCACACCTGGGAATTTTTCCTTCACACTTATGATATTGGTTTACACTGATTTATTTAAGTGGCAACAAAAAGGTTTTAAAATAAGTCATTTTAACACCCTGCTTACCTCCAAGATTCTTGGGAAAAGCTCCAGTCTTAGAACTGTAAAAAGCTGAACACGCATTTTAGAAATATGAAACCCTTAAAGTTCTCTAAAATATGGAAAAGGATTTGTACCACAGTTCCATGCAAACTTCTTGCTCACGTGGACATGCTGCAACTGTACGTAGAAAGGCACATGCCAGAGGTGCCAGTCTGGCAGTTCCACTCTAAAGCTGAGCCACAGGTTGCATGGGAAGTTGGACGCAATCTTGGCTTGAAGTGCCCCTCTGTATCCACAATGATCCGGTTACGTATAACTCCGAAAGGCAGAGTCTGGGAGAGTTCACTGAGCTCTGCAATTCCAGGGCAAAAAAAGAAATAACAAAGATAGAGATACTTATAAAAAACTGAAATTTCATCTTATTACAGTACTTTTTAACTTCAGAAATAAAATTCAGTCTCAGTCAACTGATAGTTCCAAGGCAATTTGAGGACCTCAGATGAAAGCAGCCATATAAAAAGTAAGTAACAATAGGTTATTTTTCATTATTTCCTGGCATATCCACATCTTGTTCTCATCTGTGTGGCAACAATCTGAGGAATTCTCAGTTCATTATGTACATTGTTTTGTACAATACTAAGCAAAGAGGAGCATGGTATATAGCTGGGGAAGAAAGCAATCATTTCTTAAGTGCTTTGTGTATAGGGAAGGATCTGTTAAATCAATAGAATTGCTGCAGTTAGGATAAGGAGTGAGTGGAGCTATTTGCACAGCAGTGAGTAACTCCTGGTAAGAGTACTGCATTGCACTTACTCTGTGCACAAGAACTGGCTCAAGTCTCCTCAGCAAGACAGACAAGAATTCAAGTTAGTTGCTCAAAGGATGAGGGGCCAGTCATTCCTGCCGTGGGAAAGGCATGGGTAGGAAAAAAGACATGGAGCTAAGATAGTTGGAGACAGCTCTGAGGATCCCAGCTTACAGTTCCCGTTGCTCTTGCTGCGGGTGCAAGACAGTGGAGGTGATTGTTACAGACACCTTCGCAGAAGCAGCCATCATGCCCTACAGCGCACAGGGCCTCAGCAGCAGGCACAGGCACTACCAGCATGTCACCCTGGCGTGGACACGGCGAGGGTGGGAGCCACGGCTGTGTACCTCCTGCCAGCTTGGCCTGGATGGCTGACCATGTAGCTTGTGCC
Organism: Dromaius novaehollandiae; assembly: GCF_036370855.1. NCBI lineage: Eukaryota > Metazoa > Chordata > Aves > Casuariiformes > Dromaiidae > Dromaius > Dromaius novaehollandiae. The sequence continues at coordinate 13,396,419 of NC_088108.1, forward strand.
TAAAGCCTGCCTTATTGGGTCTTATTGCACTTAACTAACTTTTAACTACCTTAAATCTGTCCAGCACTGCCCCATCACCACTGAAATCAATATTAATATTGCTGCTGTCTTAATGGTGCAGGGTTATGTAATGGAGGGTGGGGAGGGACATACTTACTCCCATGGCACTCAGTGGGAGTTTCATCCTCCAGCTGACGTAGAATCTTTTATTGCTGTGCTTATCAGGCTCTGTATTCAAACCAAGTCACAAGTACTGCATTCACTGGAGCAGAGCCACGGGCATGGCAGAAGTGATGACAAGGTGGTGGGAGGGCGACCCGACAGCTCTGTTCCTCCCTCTCACCCATGAAAATCAGCTGAATGGGCACTATACAACCACAGAGCAAATAAGCCCACAATTATGGCCAGCCAGAATGTTTACTACTCTTGCTACTGCCGTGTCATTCCAAGGATTTCAACTATGCTATGATAGCAGATAGTGTTACTTTTTTATATGGCCATCTGCAAGGTTGTACCTTTAGCCTACATGAGCCGACATCTCATTAATCTTATTCTCCATTAAAGAATATGAGATCATAAACAAAAATAGGGGCAGGTATCTGGAAGGCTTTTGAGGACCTGTCACAAATCTACCTATGCTGAGAAATTATTTATATTTAAAGTTCTTCAGTATACAGTGTGAAATTGCTGTCAGAGGACCTTCTCCATGTATGTTGGGAGAAACAAATATGGAAGATTTTTTTCTCTCCAGTCTGACTGTTTTCCCTCAATACCTTATGAGTCTACTGGTCAATTCAACCAAAGATATTAAATATAGTGATTTTAGAGACTTAACTCAAGTTTCATGAAAAGTGGTGGCCAGGTACAAGAAAGATGCCTTAGTAGGAAAGGATCAATCATAGCAGCCCCTGAATGATTACCAGACACCAGAAAAACCAACCACAAGGCATATACACACCGAAGACCACTGGACTTCAAAAGTTTCATTGCTCACAGAACTACGTCTTCCAGAATCAATACTTCTTTGTTATTTGTACAAGCAGCAATTAAGCAATCATAATTATCAGCAAGTTCATGCTAATACCTCATTGTTGGGCAGCAGCCATTAACTTGTATCTCTGCGGACTCAGGTAGCTGAACTATGTTACAAAAGACAGACTCTACATCATGTTCTTGGAGTGGATAATTAACCACAAGCATCTCAGAGTGCTCTACATGAATAAGGAATAATTTGGCTGATTCCCTTTTACAAACAGTCATGCTGGAAAACTAGACTTTAAGTTCCTCTTGATCCTATCACAAGTATGGAAAGGAACTTCACAAAATCTGTCCTGCAAAAAATTTGACCCTGGTTATGCATGCCAATTGTTAATCTTATTGAGAAATATAGAACTGATTAGTCGATACATTCACCATGTTGTCTTGTAGCTTCTCTAGCTTCTAAGAGAGCAAAAAAACTCCTCCAAGGGTCTGCTTGATCTTCCAAGAATCTTTCTCTGGAGAAACAGCTTTGACTCTGCTTGTGTCAAAGGTGACCCTAGAGCACATGGGAAATCCAGACTCAGACTGTTATCACTGGATCCCTAACAAAGCAATAAAAAGTGCACCTCTCTTGTTTTCTGCCCACACATAACCCTTTTGGAGCACTTCAATTCACAGTAAAACCTGTCCTGAATGTTCAACCCAACAGGCATTACAAAGGTCCATTGCTTAAAGTGATTCTCCAAGAGTTGTACGTATAGAGGGATTAGTATTATAATATGATCTCTTCAGAAATTTGTCTAACTAGGTGCATCAGACTTTAGTGTAAAACCATGCTGCACTATGTTAAAAGAAAGTCAGTTTGTCAAAAAGCAAGGCCAGGCAGACGGTGAGAAACTATCACTACTCCTGACTGCATAGCAAATATACACTTCATTTCACTGCCACATTTCCCTACCTGCCATCCTGCTCTACTTACTGCTTTACTCATCTCCTGTGCTCTGTCCTTTTCTCTCTACGCTTCTTGAATTAGGAAACGTCATTTAGTATAAACTTGAATAATAAAGCCAAAATAACAGCACTCTCTAAGCCCACATAAGACAGACAGTGCTTAGAACTAATACAGAATCTGAAGCTTTTGCAGTATTCCCTCATCCTTAATCTGTTTAGATATTCAGAAAGCTAAAAAAAAATCTCCTTTATTATGTTAATTAAATACTACATAACAGGAAACCAAATGACATTTAAGTCAGTTAATTTATATCCAATTAACTATTTTGATAATGCCGATGACATAATTAACCATTCCTTGTGATTTAAAGAAGTTAATATAATGGGATTATTCATTTAAATCTGTAATTTTCAGTTAGGTAGATGACAACGAGATTCATCTTTTAAATAATTATTATATTTCATATTGGTCCCCATCCCCAACTATTATTTCTATTTTTTTTTTTTTTTTTTTAGCCCCAGGCATACATATTGGACCTATAAGTGGAAACAAGTTTAGAATCTACAAAAATTCTCTCTTAGTGACTATTTTGTTGGAGATATTGTCTGATATGCCAGAGACATTCACTGACATTGTAATGAATCAAATCAAAACATTAGTACTGGTCTGTGTTTCATCTAAGTCAGCTGTAACACGTTCAGTGGCAGCAAAATTAAGCTTCAGGGGATAAAAGAAAATTACTCTGTGGAATCACTCTCTGTTCAACAATAAAAATCAGATCCCGAACTGGTGCAAACGGGATCACGTCCGAGGCCTTTTGCAGATTGGGGCCAACCTCTGTGGGCTGTGTGCGAATGGAGGATGTGAAAGCTGCTTTCAGTGGAGCGCTCGGACAGAAAACACTGACTCAAAGGCCACAGAGAACGTTACCTTTTCTCTATTGATTCATATTGTTGGTGACCAGAAGGATTGATTGATATGGTAAACATCTGAATTTTCGAAACATTCTAAAAATCAGGGATTTTCAAGGGAATATCAAAAGTATCCCACAAGACACAGGTCTTTTTCAAAGATTTCATCCATGGTCCCAATCTATCATACATTCAACAGAAAAAAAATTATGCAGAATTACTTCATTAGATAAGCAGAAGATATCTGGCATCATACAAGTAAGTTCAGCCCAACAGAGAGCTAAGTGAAAATACATTTTCATTAAAAAGAGCACACCTGCTACTCCCAAGAAGCTATGATATAGAAAATATTTTCCGCTGTGTTTTGAATGATTGTATTTATGATGAGACAAATACCAAAATACACATAATACCATATTGCTGGTATTCATTTTATTTCCACTTAGTAGAAGTATTTATTGTTTTCTCTTCAGTAGAAAAAGTTCCTGGCATAAGATTTTAAATATCAGGGCATACATTATAATCTTCTTAAGACAATAGCAATGAAGCAGGAGCTAAGCATAAGCCATGACAGTGACACATAACCTTCCTATACCATATTGCCACAGGTTCTGAGCTATTAATTTTCCAGTTATTTTGTTAGTGATGCTTTGTAAGGATTTTCCACTGTCTAATTATTTGTCAGACCTTGTTCCATAAGTCATCATACGCCACCCCTGTCATTCCACAAAAAATGAAAAGTCAGGGTACAGCATGTTTCATGGAGCTGCAAGAACAACAGTGAGTTTCGATGAACCAAAGATCTATGAAGGTGCATGTGTCTATAAATCCAAATTTCAAAATAGAGTCATTTCATTTTAACAATTGGAAAGATGGATTTACATACATGCCAGCTAGACAAACGGATTGTTTCAAGATATCCCAAAGGCAGCTGTTAAGCTCAAAGCTGGACATCATATATATTCAATCATATATATTTCATCAAAGATTATTGTTATATATTCGGTCTCTGAATCTGGGTTCTGCTTGCTCATGTGAACTTCCAGAACCATGCAAAACGTTATGAAAGTCCAGAGTCTATGCCAAAATATACACCACGTTAAAAACTAAACATTCACAGTATAGGACCATTGCATCAAACCTCCAAGACTTTTCCTAATGATTTTGTTTTAAGGAGGCCTGTTGAGTTAAAAGAACAGAAGAAGTAAGAGGGGATCACCATCATGAAAAAATGATCTTTGGCATAGTTGTGCTGACAAGCGATTGCTTGAATGTCTTGCTGATGGTAGAGGGTAAACAGGGTTTAACCTTGATACAGTTTTGTTAGATTCAGCCACGTGCAGTGCCATGAGGTTTCAACACCAAGAAGGAGTAAAATCCACAGGACTGGAAGGAACTCTACCTTTCAAAAGAGCCAGTGTTGACAAATTACAGTCATCCCAATCTAGTAAAATGTTCAAACATGTGCTTGAGATTAAGCAGTTGAATATTCCTATTTAAACCACAAATACTATGCATGACATTGATTTGCAACCAACACTACTGTAATTTCAATGAGAGAACTAATCTGCTCTGATTCTTTGCTATTATAGGTCTCTGCTAGATTACAGTTTAAGTAGCTAGGCAAAATTTGCAGATTATGTATTTTTTTCTCTGCTTTGCAAAGAAACAAAAACTAAAAAGCAGATTAAGTTACTCCTTATAAATAAGAAGTCCCAAATATTTCTACTCAGCTGGATGTCTAGGAAGAAACAAAAAACAAAAACAAATTCTTCTACTTTCACATTTCATTTGTATTTAAAAATGTATTCTTCTTGTTTCTTTACTTTCCCCTTTTTCCTTCATAACATATGTTTCTAAAGCCCTTCGCTGCTATTGAAGCTGACAGGGCAAAACCTGACCCATTTTACAGGTATTCAAAAAGTGCAACATATGATTTCTGAACTGCATGATGAGCTTGAAAAAGAGTAAGTCAATTCAATCCATTTTACTTTGTAATAGAACTTGTCCACTGATCTTTACTCATTTATTTCCTTCCACACTGCAGTTTCTCTAAAAAAAATGGTTAATCTTAAACTCTAGATAGCTGTTAAGCACAGTCATACCAATTCATAGTTTAACAATATGGCAAACAAGCACTATTTTCTAATAGAAAAACAACTTTTACACTGAGAAATAAAAAATCTTGGGCTGTATGAATCTAAAAATACAGCATAATGGCAGAGAGCAAAACCTTAAATGCTTATATCCAAGGGATTTTAGGACTTAATACTTGTGAAATGATGAAATCGTGAAGCAAATTATCCATATATAATTTACTGCTTCTGCAAAGCAAAAGCTTTAAGAGTTAGTCAAAGTACTCAGGAGCCAGTTTGATGTGTGTGCACTATAAGGAAGAAAGATAGCTGGGGGAAAAGAAAAAAAAAGAAAGAAAGGAAAAAAAAACCCCACACTGCAGCATGGCATTATCTACTCAAGATTTTCAGTGGTTTCTCTACTGTCCAACACCTGATCCTTACCACTTAGAAGGCGAGGAGGCTTTCTCACTGCTTTTAGTGAAAGAAGGACTGAACTATCATTAGACTCCAAATATTTAAGATCTACTGACTACAGTGAGAACCAAGGGAGATACAGCATATTCACTACTTCTTAATAGATTTTAATATGAAGTTAAATGAATCTCCTAGTTATTGTCTTCTGCAGCAATGAATTTCTGAAGTGCCATAGCTGCACTCGAGAAACTTCATAGAAAATAGATATTTCTTATAAAAGGGAATTGGGATGGAGAGGAGAGTTTGGATGCGGAGGCCTGAGAGCCCAGATATACTCCTTTGGCTTCTACTTACATATGGTCCTTTGTTCTGTTCCCCATTCCTCTCTTGGATGGAAATGTTATTTTCTTACTATTTTTGTTCCTCTTTGTAAGGGGAGGATGAACTTAAAACCTGGGAAGTTCATCAGCAATCCACTAACCCCTCTCTGCTGTAAACCCTAAAACATCCATGAATTGATTTTCTTTCATTCTCTGCTGCAGGCATAACTGTTAATGAAGTTGCCAGGTCTGTTGAGATGCTAAAGATTTATTTGTTATACTGAACATAATGTCAAGACAGAGAGTTATTGGTTGCTTTACTCTTGACAGTTTTATTCATGAAGCAGAATACTGGAACTTACGGAAGCTTAGCTCATTCAATATATCATTCCTGAAACTTAGTTAAAAGCTTAATGCAGAGTTAGTTTAGAAGAGAACAATTGCATTTAACATGCAAATATTTTATAAACAAATTGCCATAAAACTTCTAACTGAATTATTCTGTCATATAATCACACTGAAAAAAGTTGTGAGATGACTTCCTCATACTAGTCCTCACTTACTCCAAACAGCAGCAGTCAGAGTTAGAAATGTCCCTTTAAATGCCCTATCTCATTCAGTTTGCATCCCTTTCCCCCCCATCTTACTCGTATCTATTTTCAGCCACTCTAGAGCAAATTTGGGACTGAAATTCGGAGCTGGGACATAAAACCAGATTTGAGACAACCCACCCCTTTGCTACCTCTGGGAATAAAGCAAGCCTCTCCATATCATTATTTGTACAATAGCAGTACAACAACGTGCTCAGCAAGCGAGGAACGATGCTGTGCCTGGTGCTGCACACATTTGACCAGAGCTCAATGCCGAGGACGCAGACTGTTCTCCTTCATGGCTCCCAGGCCTTGAGGAGCTGAATTACAGATCACCGCTGCTGTTGGCCTGGTTGTGCACCACCCTAGGAGCTGGATTTCTCACCACAATTTTAGGGAGCAAAGAAAATATGGACAGCTGATTGAGAGTCGCTAGCCATCAAGACACAAGTGGGTCTAGTGTTATCGTTAGTTATTCAGAGTGGTCTCAGGAGTTCCAAGAGGAAATGGAAGATGTTATTCTTAACTTGCTTTCAGGAAACTTAAACAAATAATTATGTTTAAATTGAACTGTTAAGAAACCATTTAATTTTAAACAATAAGAAAGTAGAAACTACGTTTCAACCATCTGTGGCATAAGACAGTTTAGATAACTAATATTCCATTTGGAAGTAAGCAGGAGGAAAAGTATTACAGTAGATAATATCGCAGACTTTTGGAAGCTGAAAGCTAGAGCTCTCACAGAATACTTCCAAATCAAGAGCAGCAATAATTTTAAATTTTGAGAACAATAAATCAAACTGCTGAAATTAACAAAAAACTCTGCTTCTTGGTTCTTTTTCCATGGAAGATCTTGCATAGCAACTGAATTGACTGCTTCTGCAAGAATGGATTTCTTCATGAAGAAAAGTGAGTTACTGGACTGAGTCTACAAACTGTTTGAAAAGTTTTTTAATGAATTATTTCAATGTATAGCATTTGTTAAGAATTAGGTAAAAAATAAAAAAGCAAATTCAATTTCTTGAACCATTCAATCAATTTTATTTCCACAAATCTAGATTCTTCACCCAAAAGATAACATTCCGATAATCAGAAGCATTTGAGATTTATTGAACCTGAACTCTTAGCTAGAGTTTAAGCAAGGATGCTTAAACTTTCCAGCAAAAAGAAGGGTTTTCTGAAATACCTTCAGGCTACTACAAAAATCACAGAACCACCTGACCAGAAGAGATTTTGGAGGTTTGGCCTCCTCCCCTCACAGGTAACTCTAGTGTGTAACCCCTCCTAGATAACATACAAGCTCTATCTTAAAATCAGTTTGATTTCTTATTTTCCTCCTGAACGCCTCAAAACAGTTAAGTAGTCCTACTTGAAAATTTATGCTTGTGGATCTTGAAAGGCAAAAATTAGAGCAGAACCAACATGACACTTGAGTTTGATGATACACATTTGCCGGCATATAAATGTATGGAAGTTCAACATTTATAGCCCTATACAGGGAAGATACATGGACATGCAGTGACACTGGGACACTTTTACAGGTTTGGGGTGGCTGCCTTGCTCAGAGAAGGAGAAATAAGTTTCATTAAAAATCTTTACACCCTTCCACATCACTGTGTGTTCTGTATACACTTTCTCTTGCAGAAAATAATGTTTTAGAGTGTTTTTTAAAAGATCTATTATTTTGCAGCCTCTCTTGTTAAGCTAGAAACTTTAGCAATCATGAGTCGAACACAGCAGGAAAAGAATATGGAATATGCTTAAGGCTTAGAATGAGAGGACATAGAATAAGAAAGCTGTGCTGCTTTCTTAGTACTTTCCATGGAAGTGCTATTTATCAAATCCTTCCTATGCTAAAAACAGGATAGGATTTGATCAAGGTATGAGATATTCCCTCCACACACTGAGTCCTACCTATGGCGTATTCTGGTCTTACACTAAAAACTGGTTCAGTGAGTAGCTGGGGCTCTTCCAGTTTCCCAATAAGTACATTTTGCTCACTGCTCCCCACTTACTCTTTTGTTGCAACCTTCACTGAATCTCAGCATTATTCTCCCAGTTCTGAATTATGAAAACGTATTTATGTTCTCACTGTTTTGTGAATAATGCTTACATCCCCATTTAAATTAAGTCTCTTGCTTCCTATGCTTCCACTTACAAAATAGTTTATATCGTTTTGATACAAAAAGTCATTGTAAAATCACGTTCTTTCCCTCCTCCCCCAAAAAAGCACAAAAAAAAACCCAAAAACAAAAACAAATGAAGAATATTTCAGGTCAAGCCAATTTGAGCGCTTTTGCTTTTCCTCTTCACTATTGTTTTGTTCAGTTGCTAAACAGGACACTGTAGCTACCTTTGGCCAGAGGCAAAGTAGAGTGCAGTTATCACATGATTCTACATAATAATCCAGGGATATCACCTAAAAAAATATAACACAGCATTTTCTGTAAAAGCTCTTCATTCAGCAGTATGTAATGTCTGGATTTCTCATTTGACAGGAAAAGCTGAAGATGAGACAAAAATAGAAAAATGATCTCATTCCTATTAGGTGATGACACTAGTTTCTGTAGGATGTCCTCACCTCAGCCAAATTTCATAGAATTGCACAGTTGTACTACACAGTTATTTGTAGTATACCATTATTGCAATAATTGACAGAGTACCTCATATCCGTCTCCTACCAAAGTGACCACTTCCATTAAACAATATAAAATAAACAGTAGGTCAATAAAATACAGCAGAATTCCACAAAGCAGGGAGAAAACACATGTTCTTGTTCAAGGTCATAGTCCCAGTGTGGACTGCTGTTAAATTAGAGCTACCCTGTTGAGATGCTTAAATTATCTGTGCCAGGTGAATTGGGACCATTGACAGTTGATGAGAAAATTACTTCTACCCAACCTCAGGGGAACTCCCACACCTATTAGACCTCAGTGGAAATAAGATAAGTTTGCTTTAAGCTCCTTCCGGGCTGTATGCCAGAGTTTGGCAGAGCGCATAAAAGTAACAGAGCTCCCAGGCCAGCAGTCACTCAGGCTTGGATTTGGTGTTTGACAAGGAATGCCTAAATGAGGGAAGGGGCGGGGGGAAAAGTGCCTTGCTTTGATTAGATGAATTGGAGAGTTCACTGTATTTCAAAAGAGGTAATTTTAAGAGACAAACACCTCCTTACTTCCAGACAAGAATTGGTGGGTAAAAGGATGGGGTATGTAAACGAAGCAGTAGAGAACCCAAGGTTATCAGTTTAGCAGTGTCTGCAGCCAGTTTATAAAATGTCCTGTGGGACAATTATAGATCCTGATGCGTAATTTCTCAAATGCTCATGACAGATTCATCATAAATAATAAACCAACGCACAAATGTAGTTTATATCTTGGGGGATAATGCCACATTCTTTTCACTTGTAGGTTATCAGCTGTCATTTTAATTCCTAGCATTAATGTCTTCTAAATCCCTCAGCACTGGCAGTCCAGCTCTACATAAATAATGCTGGACTCCCATGGCCAGCTGAGTTTTCCAGGCAGTACCTGAGTGTAACATCTGTATCTCAGAGTAGCTTCTTTTCTTCACTGTCATTCAAGAGGCACAGAAAGTGTCATTTTATTCTAACACTGTACAAGGACCAATAAGAGAAGAATATAGCTCCTGAAGCTATTCTGTCTCTCCCTACTTTAGGGCAGAACTTTAGAGCACAACTTCTCCTGCAAAAGAGTCTGGCACAATGCTGCTAGCTGGCACACACCACATTGACACTAGAAAATCCAGCAGCTAAATCTTACTTGTTCTAAACCTTGGGATTTGGACTGAACACAGATGGGTGGGAATGCCAAGCATTCATATTGTCTTTTTACCGGACATCCTGGGCACAGAGCATAGCTGGTCCACTTTAGGATTATCCGGTCTCTTAGACAAAGGGAAGATCTCCTAAGGTCCTATCAATTTGTCCTTCTTGCTAACTTTAACTTTTTTGTCTTGACAGGAACGGCTTTCCTGGAGGAAGGGGAATTCACAAGTTGTGAATCCTAAATTGGAGCTTAGGATACTGAAGTCCCTTGAAGGAGCCTGCCCTTTCTTCATCTCCTTTCCTCATCCTACTGGTTGGGTAGGCTTTCCAAGGTGCCTTACCTGCTTCTGTTCATAGCCCCTCAACTCTTCTTGCACAGAGATCAGTAGGCTCTGAACTATCATTAACTCCAGTAGGGTCCTAAAACTTGGTTGTTGAGAAGTATATATTCCTTCATGAATCAATTTTGAATGCTCCCAGCACGGTTAGAGTTACGTACTCCAGAGGGCCCTGCTGGTCATAAAATGTCACAAACATTATTTTCCTTCTGCTTTATAGACTATTAGCATAACTCTTGGCAACAGATCTCAGGATAAGTATGTGCTTTTCTTGGGTTGTATCAGTTGGATCATTCTACCAAGACATCTCAAGCTATGCAGCTAGAACTTACCACATTATTTATTAGAACAATAATAAGTATAATGATAATCAATATATTTATAGGCTTGTTTTGTTTTACTTTTCATCTAAGCAGAGTGAGGTAACTTTCTTCACAGCTTCATGTTAAGCCTGGGTTTACTAAGGCTCTAAAAAACCCATCTTCTCTTCAGGTAAGGATATTAAAGGTTTATATATGTTTTCTCTGTGCCTTGTATTTATCATTTATTAAAAAGCCATAAGAAGAAAACAACAGAAAAGCACTAGAAAAGCAGTGCAAGCTCTTGGCTCACACTGGTCTCATAACCGCCATCTGACTGTGGACTTTAAGACAACAACAACATGCAAGTGAAAATCACATAACATTTTTCCTCTCACCCACTTTCTTTTCCCCTAGGTAAGTGGAATTACCATTTATAAAAAAAATAAACATTAAGGTAATTTGTTTTCAGTTGACAGCAGGAACTAAAAATACATCAACAATATCAACAAAATCAACAAAAATATCACCAATATCCCCCACTGCTGATGTTTCTGCCTGATGCAAGGGGAGGCTCACAGAACTGCAGAGACACAGAAACAGTCAAGCTCACGAAGCAAATGGACATCGCTCAAACTTTCAGCTAGCATCAACAAATATTTTGTTATTTGATCTTAAATTTAGGGAAAGGATAATAGCCAAGGGAAACAGGTAATTTCCAAATGTTGCAGCTGACATTCATGAAATGATCAGTAACACCATACGTTTTCTCCATTGGCCAGCTATAAACATACATGGGCATTTTCTCACACAACATTTTTGCTCATACAAAACCCAGTGATAGATGTATTTGTATAACTGATAATCTTGCAATTCAGAAATGTTCCTATGCACCCAAATCAAGGGAGTTAATTTCCACCTCCAAGACTTCTGTTATTAGCTGTCAAGGCTGCAGACAGCAGCAAATGGAAAAGAGGTACTATATAGCCCAGGGAACAGTTCTGTTATGATGGTCCATGGCTGTGTCTATACATACATCAGTCATCAGCTGACCCATGCCCCCTTCCTGCTTCCCTCAACATTCATCTCAAAGTGCTTAAGTATATGGCAGGATTAAGGCCTAAACAAGTAAGATTTAACTTAATCCTGGGTTTTCTACAGCTCAACAGTAGGCAGAGAAAAATACTTAATATTCCAGGTTTCAGTTCCGCCCATGCTCACTCAGACTCCCAAAAGCTACCATTTCTATGCCCACACTTCTTCAGTAAGACCCATACTCAGAATTGCTACAAAGTGGTTCATGTTTCAGCAGTGAATGCTGGGCAACTTCCATCTCTTATATATACAGCCAGTTCCTTCCTAGGTGAATTATTCTCTGTTTCTTGGTATGTCTTTTACCTTTTGTTCCCTCCCTGTTTCTGTGTTCTGGCTTCCTCAACATATAGGCTGTGAACATGGGATAATTTAGGTTGAAATGACTCTCATCAGGTCTCTAGTCCAACCTCCTGCTGAAGCTGTCAGCTATGAGGTCAGACCAGGTTACCCAGAGCTTTATCCAGTCTGGTCTTGAAAATCTCCAAGAGTGAAGACTGTACCACCTCTTTGAGCACTATTCTTATGCTGGAAAAAGTTTCTCCTTATAGCCAGTCATCACCCCATATAACTTCAAGCATAATTCCCACTGTACCTTATCACTTAACTTTTTGAAGCAGGTTCCTATTTCTCCATGACGAGTTGTACACAGACTCCTAGAGCCTCCTGTTATAAATAAATGGGAAGTTTACATTCAATTTTTATGCCCTACTATTTAATGCTATAAAATTCTTTATTAAATGACATATGAATTATGTGCTTTTACCTACAAGATTTAGTTAAGTCTTCCATTGAAAACCTGAAGATTTTCATGGTTAAAGGTAAATCTGATCTGTGTTCTTATGACTTAACAGTCTATCACTGGCTTATTAATCTCCACATAATAGGTTTAAAAAATATATTTTTTTATGCTTGCAAAAAAATAAAAGTAATACAGGGGCACTTCGCTTATTTCCTTTTAGTATTCTTCCCAGAATGCACCTACATCTCCAAACAGCACTATGTTGTTTAGTGGATGCAATTTTGAATATGTTTTGAAGTACACTTAAAGAAGTAAAATCTCCATACTATTACAGTGTAGATAGCTGAAACAGCCTGTCAACAAAAACAAATGAAAAGTCCCTGTAGCCTTGCCTTTAGTTCCAGGCCAGGGCAGAAGTGCATTAGGGTACTCAAAATTTTATCAGCTGCCATCTCCTTCAGCATTGCTTGTGCCAGGAGCTCAAGGAGAATAGATATAAGAATAGTCTTTTTTGCTCCTGGTCAGCTGGAATTCTCCACTTCAAGAGAATCCTCAGTTGGAACTAGCAAAAGTGGATAGACCCACTCACAAGACCTGCAAGAATGGCTTGGGATAAAGAATCCATTCTGTTGTCAGTCATTTTTTATTGTTTTTTATATATAAAACAGAAAAAATGAATCTCTGTGGAGAACCTGGAGCACACATTAAAAATGTTCATTTGCTTTGTTCATATCCCTTTTTATTTGCATTTCTCAAATACTCCAGTGAAAAAGCTTTCCTAGCACAAGTATTTGCAAAGATTTAATATTGTATGTTCAAGTTGCAAATGAGGAATGGCACACTCAAATATGTGGTTCACACTGCTTTTAGTTATAAGTCATTTGAACAGAGAACAGGAAAGCTGCCACATACCTTCTTTAACTGAATATTCATAATTGAGTGTTTGTGAATGACTGAGAATTACTGGTTGTAAAAGATAAACAGGAAAGCCTACGAATAATTCTGAGTAATGCATAAATTGGAGACAAATGGATCGAGGAGAATGAAACAAATGGATGCATTTCAGGATGAAAAGCACAGCTACGTTTTTTAGTGAGCTGGCTAAAACCCTGCTTCCTTTATTTTGCATGACATGTAACAACTGACCGAGCAGTCAACTCTCTAGATAGGTTTAAAGGTATAGGGCTGAGAATGGCTATTCTTTCACCTTCCTGCCAGAGAAGGTAAGAACCTCAGGTTTCCTTTCTCTTCCAGGATACCAGACGGGGACAAGGACTTGCACTTGCTTGTGGGAAGTGGTCTTTTTCTGACCCTCATCTTGACTGTGCATCAGCCAAAAGCTAGAAATAAATCACAACCAGGCATACTGTGCTTTAACCCTGCCCATATTCCCCAATTAATCAAATGAATTAAATTCCCCAATTAATTAAAATGAAAGAGTCCACAGAGCCAGTCAATCCAGCTTGCATGAGAAATTCTTCCCCAGTCTCTGAAACTTGCAAACGGAAAGAAATACCGACGACTCCAGAAGCACAAGTGCAAGAATGTACTCAGGTTAATGACTGCCAAAGAATGATTACTATATACTACAAGATTTCCCTACAGAAGGTATGTGGAGAGCCATCAAGACCCACCCCCACAAAGCTTAGCCAGAGAAGCAAAAGTGTCACTTCTTTATGTTTATGAGCCCCATGCTCAAGAGCAAGGAGGAAGGTGACTAGCACTGAAAGCATCTTCAGAGCAAAGCTATAGCAAGGGAAGAGCAAGGCGGGGCGAGGGCGGGGGCTGGGGGTTCTGAGGGAGATTCCCTGTGGGACCCACCATGCCCAGCTGTCTTCTGCTGCTGTCCAGAAACAAGGTGCAGATCTGCAGAGCAGCTATGGGAAGGAGCCCATAGGAGGGTAGATTGGAGGGAGAGGGCTCAAAGGGCCAAAAATCCTCACCCTTGAATTATAGACTGTGTTGAAAATAAATGATGTCTCCAAGCCAAGCTGGCACAGCAAACCTACAGGAGGGTGTGTGGGTGTATGAATAAGATTCGCTGCTTGATTCATTGTGGGCATATGCAGAATGCTTTATTGGTATATCTACTGAATGCTATCAGTGTACAGTGTCAGGAAGTCAGGTCACAAACTTACATGGCTCATAACATATCTGGCAGTTATTTGCTTCTTCCCCTGAGCAATAGTTTTGGATTTTTCACGTTGTTGTGAGTGTTGCTACAGGGCCAAATTCTGAAGTGTTTTAGTTAGGAAACACTTCTGCTGTAATCTCTGGGAGCCAGGCATTTACAATTGAGAGACTGCTTTGACCCCAGAAGAGTGGTTGAGAGACAGAGAAATGAACTGTGACTTTAAATTCAGCCTGCATGAAAAAGCACACAGGGAAGAATGTTTCTCTTTTGGGCACATCTCATTTCACTGAAGACTTACGGTTTAATAGGGTCTGGAGCCTTGGCTTGCCCTACATGAAGGAATATATCCACTGGAGCAGAGTTCTGCTTAGTAAGCACGGGTCCTCTCTGAGTAGAAACCTAAGAGTCTGCATTGATTTCCTACAGCGAGAGACTGCAGCATTCCCTCAAGTTAAAGTTAATTCTGTTTGATACTGTTTATCTGGCTAAGACACATTGACATGGAACATTTTTCAATATAAGAAGATTTAGACTCCTATTTGTGACCACTGTCAGAGAGGTTTCCTGCATCACTGGGCTGAAGGCAGGCTGGGAAAGCAGGCAGCCTGTGAGCATGGCCTATCATTAATAATGTGGTATATTTCCAGGTGTTGTCACTGAATGTCACTCTGGCACATTCCCTGAAGAACCCTCACTAACTGACACAAGCACAGGTGAGATTTGTAATAATGTATTCAGGAGTCTTACAGACAGGCTTCCCACTTTGCTTCCCAGTTCAGCACCTACTTCCATAGAGACAAGCCTTTCGACAGACATCAGAAGTGTCATATGAAATGGCTTGTATCGGTCATATTCTCATGCAACCTCTTCCTTGCTTGCTGTGGCAGGCTCAGCTATCTCCACCCACCACTGCTTCTGTTCAGGGAGCTATTTTTATGACTAACTCTTTTAGAAGAGTATGTTGTGATAGAGATCAGATGATAGGAGACATAAACAAAACAAGGACTACAAGCCAGATGTAAAGAGGAAAATGGTGCCCAAAACATTTGGGGGTTTCAATGTAGTATAGAATGCAATCCTCTCCTTGCTGTCCTCTCCTCTTCGCCAATCTATTTGAGTTTGCTTTTATTCTAGAAAACCTCTCTGGACAGTCTCCATCCCAGTGAAGTTTTTCTTCCGGGTAGAAAAAAGAGTGATAATTATGAATCCTGTTCCAGCTTGGCAGTTTACATATCTTATCATTCATACCCACAAACTCTACATCCTTCAGTATAATGATGTTGTAGAGGACCGGTTCTCTACATGCGGTTTTGTCTCGACATTGCTGCTGCTGCAAAGCTGCTGCTGCCAAGGCCTGTCGGGCAATGCCGCGCCCCCGCCCCCGGGAGCCGTCCGCGAGGTAAACAACCTCGTGCACCTGCACGAGGTAAAAAGGGCACGAGAAGGGCAGAAGGTCATCTCTAGGGCACGAACCGCACGTACTCATTTGCCATCTGCGCATGAGCAGGAGACCCCCAGATGCCCCAGCCCGTTTCTGGAAGGTTCCGAGAGGGCGGACTGCACATGACAGCTAATCTGCATGGGAAGCGAGGAAGCATCTCCCAGAGGTGGGGCAAGAACCTATAAAAACTGCAGACTGTGTGACTGGGTGGGGCTTGCTTGCGACAACTGAGGAACTCGAGCGGAGTCAGCGGAACCAGACGGAAGCTTCCCGCCGCTGCCCGCCCCCCTCCGCCACCGAGACTCCCAAGAGAAGAGGACCAACGGGACGCCGCTGGATCCACGGGTGGTGATATCTATCTTTCTCTCTCTCTGTCTTCCCCTTTTCCTCTTTTTATCCTAAACGTGTGACGCAGGACGTGTCTAGTTAGTTGATTCCATTTTGCCTTAATAAATCTTAAAACTGGTTGGCTGGTGTCGTTTCACCTTAATTCAGTCCAAGGGCATCACGAACTTGGTCGTTTGGCCCCAAGGGGAGGGAGGTCGTCCTGAACGACTCCCTTCGGGCCACGACAGATGTGCATCCTACTCTTATCTCTGGATCTTGGTGAGTGATATCACCATGTTTTTACTCTACTTAAAAGCACTCAGTTGTCCTTTAAGAACACAGTAAACACCTTTATTATGAGCCAAAATGCTTAAAAGAAAAATTTAGGGTTTGTCTTTCTGGGTAATCTCAAAAAGACATAGCCTACATACTTCTTGCATTGTTTTCATGAATAAAAGAAGTTTGGGTTCTCTTCTCCAGAGTAACCAGGTTTATCAGGTAACTGTAAGACAGCTCTAGTTCTGTAGTCAGCAGGTGAAGAAGCAGTAGACTTTCCTCATCTGAAGGTTTACTGACTTCTTGGACTAAGACAATAATCTGTAGAGAGGCTAAGGACAAGTCTGAAGCAAGGCCTGAACTTCCACTTCTGGGTCTAAAATAAAATGTCTGTTGATATGACACTAAGCATCATAAACAAACAACTAATATCATATCAGTACTTAAAAATCAGACCAAATCCCAGCAGAACTCCTCAGTGGAACTGTGGATAATAATCAGAATTCCTGTAAATGAAGCTGACTCTACCTTTTATTAATTCATAACAGGTCGTTGGTAAAGTCTGAAATATCAAATGCTTTAATCACAGGCTGTATTACAGTTCTCTAATAAGCAAGTGTTCATGGAACATATTACTTGACAGTAGGACACATCCTACAATGGCTCATGATATGAGTGGGAATATAACAGACATTTTTAATAGCATAAATTAACTTGATGGTAATAAGGAAGTCTCTCTGTTACTAATATCACAAATTAAATTATCCGCTACCTCAGGACTCATGAGCAATAAATAAGAAAGCTACAGGATCACTTATAAATATGACAGCACAAGATCAGCTACAAGATCTCTGTCCTAGAGCCTCTTTGGCATGGCAACATTCACTCCCTTAACTCTGACACCATTTGTTTGTAGGTAAACTGGATCTTCAACATTATCTTAATTAAGCATTTAAAATTTAATTTCCTTTTTCAAAGGAGTGTAGCTTGGGCACTACACAGCGTGTTTCCATTAACAGTGCAGCAGCTTTGACCAACTACTTTCAACATGAACAAAAAACAACAACAAAAAGAGCTCTATCAGCTGATGGCCCTGTGGGGAAAGGGGAGGGGGTACACTGTGCAACATAAATCTCTAGATAGTCACCATAAAACACAGTAGATTTTCCCCAAAGTCGTCAGTCACTAAGCAATTAAGATGCAAACTATGCTATAAAGCCATATAGTACATTTCAAACAAGGTTTATTAAGGTTAACTGAAATTAGCCTCCTCTGAATTTTTATGACTTTGATAAAACTGAGGACAGTAACAGATTTTCCTATAATTAGTTATAACAGAGCAAGGTTACCAACTGTTGTGGCTGTTACAGAATTCATTCAAATAAAATCCAAGACCCCTCTCAGCAGTTCAGTAACTAATCATGTTAACTGCAGATGCAATATCCCCACTTCGTACTTGTTAACATTACAAATTTTAAAGGATTCACATAGGTAAAGTACAACAAATAAAAAAAAATCATCAAGTGCAATAACTCTTTTGTGTCAATCAAGACTGTAAAATACAGAAATATTAGTCTGTCTTTCATACCTTCCACGTGGTTCTGCACCTTCCACTTAAATGTAGAAGGCATAATATCACTTCAGTCACGACTGAAGTGATAAAGATGAACCTGCAGCACTCGAGCTTAAGATTTCACAGCTCACACAATACCACACCGATGTACTTTGTGAACAACCAAGGACAATGTCTGTGCATGTTACACACTGTAGCTTTAGTTTAAGTAGGTTAACAGTACATAGCCTTTTGTAGCTAATATGCTGTCGTACCCAGAGATGTAAATGAAACACAGCTTATCCAGCACCTTTTTGGCAAGTAGATAATATCAAAACATTTTTAGTAATGTGCCAACCCTCTGCTAAGACAAGAGATGTTAGAACAGAAATACAGAATAACAATGGTCTGAGCAGTTTCAGTCAACAAAATAAGCCTAACAAGGACAGCAAATTGAAAAGTAGCAGTATGTGCTTCTCAGTTAGGATTTTCAAGATTTACTGGAGAAATAATGTTTAAACAGTTCTAGTCATCTGGAGCATAAAAATCAATATGTGTAAGTGTACCAGATCAGAACAAGTATGCTGACACTACTTTATCCTATAAGGTGACAGCTCAATAAATAAGGAAACCGACTAACCCATAGCTGGCAATGTTACCTAAGATAAAAAGGAAAAGATAATGACCTTAGTGATATCAATAATTTCACCCAGAGGTGCTGGACAAAGCTGTTTGATTGTAATTTAGGGAAGATTCCTGTTCTGTTAGATGCACTAGAGTTTAAATAGTACATTTCTTACAAATAGTCCATCCTTTTCTTTGTCTGCTTAGGAGGAAGACAGAGTTTCCTGAAATACTCCTGATTCTATGGAGCTATATTTCTTTTTATGTACATGCTAGTGAGCAACAAGAGATGTCATCTTAAATCCCAGAGTAGTCTTAAGAAAGTTTTTCTTCCCTTTTAATAAGGGCAATGAAACAAGTCACAGTCAAGAGATTGCCACTGAAGGAAAGAGCAGCTATTTTGCAATAACTATTTTGTAAAATAATGGAACTAGGTGAATGCTGGCAGAACATGACAAAATACATTTGCTTGAACTCTGACTCCAACTCTTGATTGAAAATATTTTACAGAGGGACAGATCACTCAAATAGCAACGTTTAAATGAACATTATATTCAAGTATCCTCTATTAAAATTGAAACAATTATGATTATCACTCCAGGAGTGAATTAAAACATTGCATTCTCCAGATTTATTAAGATCATATATGGAAAGCAAGATAGAAAGTGAAAAATATACATTTATCCAGACTATTCTGGATTTGGAAAAATATCCCCAAAACCACAAGTAAAAACAAAAGAAGTTTCAAATATTCAGATAATTCTGAATGTGGGTTTAAAATGAGTAACAGGTAGTTAGAACTTTTTTGCATATACAGTGACATTTATAGAGTGATATATAGCAAAATATTCATTGGTGAACCTAGAACAGTGAGTTTATGAAGACCATAATCTGTCAAGTTATCACTTGGCTTGTATATTTATGATTTACTTCGCTCCACATCATCTTTCTGTGTTCATATTTTTTAAAGGTAAAAATGATTCCAAAATATTTATTTATTCATTCTCTTAATCGAAGAGATTTGTATTTTCTGAGACCCTGTTTCAGTCACATCAGAGTGCTTTCACTGAGTTGTGCAACTACAGAACTCTAGTAGATTCGTATTTCTACTAGATTTTGTTTCAGACATATTCATAGATTGCAGAGAGACAACTGAAACAGAAGTACTAAAGCTATTTGTTTCTTATGAATGACAGATTTTTTTTTCACTGCAGACTTACCAATGTTGACAGGTGATTGCCAGAGTATTTGACTAAAATTTAAGCTGCTCAGTTTCTTGTAGAAAATGGTCTTCATAAACTATATTATACTACTTGTGACATCCAACTGGAAAGGTGGCTGTTCCAGACAAGTCATTTAAAAAAAATACCCTTACAACACAAGTAGCACTTGAGGTAAAGATGGGAGGAGAGAGGGGATAATGGGACAAAGGATTTAAAAATGAACCTGAAAATAGTTCTTCAAAAGTACTGTGTGTCACGTAATGGAAGAAACACCTCAAGGAGGAGACATTAGGGATGTAACAAGCACATGAACTATTCTGTTTTATTTTCTGGTCCCTCAGAGAGAAAGCTGGGGAAAAAGTATTTAATGAAAAAAAAGGCTGAAAAAAAGCAAGAGCAACTATAAACAGAATATCAAAAAGTTCAATCAGTTCATAAATTCAATCAGTTCATAAGTTATTAGCATAAGTTGCTTCCTTCCCTTCAAACTTGGTGAAAAGAAAACTTTTCAGCTGTAGTATATGGTGAAGCTGCCTTGTAACATTGATTCTAAGAATTTAAGATATGGATAGTAGAATTGCCTGGTAATTAAGAGGAAGTAGGAAGAAATCTTCCAGCATATTACTTACAAAAACACTGCTGTGGAAAAAAAAGCCTTATCATCTGATTGCATAGGCCACCTCCTCTACTGCACTTTGGGTGCATAAAAGCAGATTCTGTTTCAGCTTGTTTTCATTGCTTTTTTACTTTCACAATAGATTTGGCCAAGAAATGAGTATCTTCTTTGGTCGAGTAAATGAATGAACAAATAGTTTAGAATTGCTTTACCTTCAAGTAGGATAAGAAGATAGGGAGCATAAACCTCCCCTCGGGGAAAAAGAACTCACGTGAGGACAGTGGAAACAATATTGTTCAACATCAAATCCTCACTCATCTAAAGCTCAGCCAGATTACATGGGAAATGCTGCTACAGTTCCTTTTGGTACAACTTTAAGCAAATGTTTGAAATCTGTCTGGCTAGATGACAGGTCCTGGTCAAAGAAGGAACTGACAATGTGTAAGACTGAGATGAAAGTCTCGGAGATCTGGAGGCAAGTCTCAGATTTGCCCTCTAGGCCATGCAGCAAGACCTCACCTGCCATTCCACAGTACAGTAGGATATTGCTGAGAGACAAGTACAGCTCAGGCTTTCTTGAAACTAGATATACAACGCACATGGTTAGCTTAATGCCTTCAGTGAGGTCTCCTGCTTCTCTATAAATAATGACCTGCAGTAATAATTTACACATTTTAGCATAATACTCTGAAGAGCTAGCAGCGTTGCCCAATCTGGTGTCTCTCTAGAGCTATATGGGCAGCAAACTCACTGGTAAAAGGACTGAGATTATGCGTTGCTCTGTAGAGTAAGGCAACCAAAGGGGACTTTAAATCTATAAATTCATCCATATTCTAGCCCTCTGAATTTGCATTACAGATACAGATGGCCTCAATTTTGCAGCTTTTATTTTTAAATGTGATCTCATTTAGCTACTTACTCCACTTACATAAGTTGACAGAGCAAGAAATGTATGCTGGTTATCTATCATCATGTGCCTATTTACAGAAACAGACAGGCCACAGGATACAAATACAATTTCTTCCATAGCTGCCTGCCTCCTCCTTCCCCCTGTCTACACACATACAATTTACAGCCATTATTATTTATTTCCCTCAAAAATGATCTGATAAGGCAGAATGTCCCTGATCTCGGTGACTCATTGTTACTCAAACACCAACTAGTAAAACTATGTGCCTCACACCAGTACTATTTCTTTCCACACAAATCGTTATAATTTGCAAAAGCTTTTAACAGCCACACTGTCACACTGGCATTCTGAGCCTCTAACTCACTTTTAACATTTCTTAGGCAAACCAGTAAAATACAAAACCCTGCTGCTATGCTGAAGAACAGTTAAGTATAGGCCAAGAACAAAGCAATTGTACTTTCAAGGCTGTGCACAGTCCCCTTGCGTGCACTGATTGCTACAGCCTGTCCTCTCCTGTTGATATGGGAAAAAAAAACCCACTGTGCTAAGCAAAAAAAAAAAAAAAAAAAAAGAAAAATGAGAAGAAGAAGAAGAAAATCAATCCAATTCTTTATCTGATAGATTATGATATTCTATTTAAGATAGAATGGACCATGACAATAAGAACACATACACACATTTATGTCCACAGAGCTTATTGATAACATACTTCAAAATCTATATGCTCATGATGGTTAGCTTCTCTTACTTTGGTGGTTAAGATGGTTTAGCTTCTCTACTTAAATATTACATGCAAAGCAACTGTTTGAAAAGATGATAAAGTCTCTTAAAATCAAGCTTTCATTTCAGCACACCTTTGAGCCACAGCCTGACTCCTACTATCAATCCTTGTAATCTAGTCAGTTACCACTAGGAAGACTTCAGTGTTTTACAACATCGTCAGATTACTTGATATGCAACACATCCAATAGCTTGGCCTTAAACCTTAAACCAAACTGAGTGCATTCCCTCAGAAAACCCCAATGGCCTTCAGACCTTTGTTTTCTTAATTCAGATACATACTAACCCCAAATGAACCCATGAAAGCTTTCCTGGTGACAAAAGAGAAAGTTGCACTCCTCTAGAGTTTGCAGGAGCTGACCAAAAGCTTTCCTGCCAAGTCATTCAGCAACACAAATTGCATCCAGGTGAATGTATTTATGTGTATGGTGAGCTTGTTAAGCTTATTACACCACCCTCTCTGATTTTCAAACTTCCTGCTAACCTGTTGCTAATGATACAGGTGCCAGAAGTATCGCCTACAAAGGCTGTCTCCTACAAGGGAAATCATCGCTCCTAGTGCTGTTGTTATTTACCATTCATGTTTCTACAGTGCCTCTTTTCTTTGCATGCAGCATACACTACACGTGGTTTGAGATTACACCAAGGGAAGAGCCCGCTCCCTCAGTTCTCTGTTGGCACCAGCGTGTGCACTCACGGCCCGCCGGGGCTCACCGATCCCTGCAGAGCCCTGCTGCCCAGGGAGCACCTTGCTGCACCACAGAGGCTTCCTTCCAGAATTTTGCCCAGCTGCCGTTCAGCACTGTTGCACAGCCTCCTCCCAAGGAAATGCTCTCTCCTTCCCACCAACTTGCTTGCGCTACATTTAAAGTTGGACCTTTTGCCCAGCAGTGCAGCCCTGCCTGCAGGCACCGGCTTGCCGCTGGTGTTACACTGCTGGTGACTGGCAAAAATGCTGACCTTGAACGACAGGGACTCCTTCGCGTGCCGGCAGGGGAGCATATGACCAAAGCTTGCTGGGAACCATCTTTCTCTGAAGAAAGCATAAATCAGTTGCTTGTAGAGTCCCCAGCATCCAAGGCTGCTTCCCTCTGTCACAGGACAAGTGTCTCCCTACCGGCAGCACTCTCCTGGGGAAGACTCTGCCCCTGCCTCTTCTCGCAGCACAACCTCAACTCACTCATGAAGACCAGAGACTTAATGTGGCCTTCTGACTCTCTATAACCCACTTAAATTAATTTGTTATTTTCATGTCCTTGATGCTTCCCATACAAGCAGGCAGTATTCTCTGGAAACATTCATTTCCTCAGGTCTTGCCACACGTCTGTTAGCTGCTTCTTTGTATTGCTAATGAGTCCAAACAACACCTTGAGGCGAACCTTGATTAGCATGTTAATTAGGAAATTCCTAGCAGGCATTTTGGGTGACAGCTAACTCCCAAACACGAACAATAAAACATGTTGGAATTGAGACATCAGGTTGAATTACAAAGATGGACACTGGAAAGGCTCATCAAACAGATCAGTCCCTCTCTCTATTCCCAGCTTCTGCCGTGCACGCCCTTAGCGAGCAAACGCTTGCACAAAACTAGCCAGGCACCGCTCCGAAGCAGTGTCCTGTGACTCTGTCAGTCTTTCTCTTCCTTGTCTTTATTATATATACAAACACATACTTCTGGTAAATTTACTGAGTGCTTAAACGAAAGGTGCCGAACTATCAGCTGCGGAGAGCAAGACTGGGCCTGTGCTCTGAGCATCCCCCTGCTAGCTGAGACCTGAGCCAGTCTGCAGCTCACTGAAGGTGGTAGGAATATTTCCTACAATTGTTGCAGGCTTTGCATCATATTCAAACTGTGTAGGGTCATGTTCTGAAGCACAGCATGCTCTTATGTCATACAAGAAACAATCCTTTCTGCATGGTACTCCAAGCTGCCTAAAGCCTGTGCCCACTCCCTCTCCCTGTATCTCATTCCACCACACCAGTTGCCAGCTGACATATAGCCCCTGTGAAAGATGTCAGGAACACATCAGAACAAAACACTGACCTCCCAAAGTTGGTCTAAATGAGCAAGATTATCAGATGCCACCTCAAATGCACATACACTCCTCTCCTCTCCCCTCTCCACCCACTTCCAAAACAAACATAGGTTCAAAATTTATTCCAGGCCCATACTAGTTAAGTATTGCTTATTTAGCCTTAAAAAAGAAAAAAAAAATCCCTTGACAATTTCTTATTTGCTATTGTGGAGCTAAGACTCATTCGGCACACAGCCACTACACCAGCAACAGTAACGAAACACAGTGGCAACGAGAACCAGTCCCCAGCTGAGTGAAGAATGCCAATTTCTTATTGTACATGGGCTAGAGAGGAAGGTAAAATGCCCATCAGTAGTCTCAGTTGAATTATTTTTCTTTTCAATAAGATTTTAACATGGATGAATTCTCGAAGTCTCCCAGTTCTCTCGCATCATTTCCCACTGAGCAGTACTTTAATCTGGTATTAGTCTCAGAATTTTCAATGAGGTTACACAAAGTACAAGGACTCTTGCAGATAACTACGCAGGACAATTAGGCAAAGTCTGAGTACAATACTATCTCAGCTATCTTTCCTAATCCGTGGAGGAAAGTTTCTACCCTGGAAACTATGCCATGTGTGTCCATGGTGTATAACCAGAATATTTAATTAAACTAAGACTGGAGATGGTTTACATAACACACTGGACTGTGAACTGTGGCAGCTGAAAAGGCAAACTGCACCCACCCTACCAGTTCTACTCCAAGGCTGGTAATCCTCATTAGAAGGAATAGGTGGTAACTCTTCCAATATTGCCAAAATCTGACCTTACCAGAGCTATGGGGTATTACTCACCACCAGTTAGCAAGGGTTTTATCATTTATCTTAAGCCACCTGGAATATGGACATCTACTCTAAACCAGTGACCCAAGCTCCTTTTATAGCCAACAGAGAAAGAAAGGCACCTCAGGCTGGTGAACCTGAGATAGGGTATCTACTGGGATAGATTGAGGAGATGGAGAACAAATTATCCTACAGAGAGATCCATCTGCCTCCATCTCTCTCCACAGGAGGCATCTTGGATGGCCAGCTTTGACTAGACAGTTAATGTTTAGGAGGCAAAGGTTGAGCAAGATCCTATTCTTCGTGTGTCAGGATCTAGCTGTTTTTAGCAGAGAAGGGACCTGAGGTCTTCTCTCATGCTTTAAAACAATTATTTTCACTTCCTTCCTTTTGATTACTTTTCCTTTCACAAACATCATGGTATATTAGGTCAGCGTCAACACAAAATTCACTGTGTCAACTTTAACTCACCATTGTGCAACACAGGAGCACATTCAGGCCTAAAAATCTCTTGCAGTAACATGCTGACACAAAAGGGTATTTTTTGCTAGTGTCTAGCTGAATCAGTAATCGATTTTAGGGGCAGTAAATTATTTGACACACAGATAGAGAGGCACACAAGGAGGCAGGAGGTTTGTGCTCAAACAAGTGGGGTTATTAAAAAGCAAGTAAAGAAACGACAATCTTTGGTCTGGGGTAAAGGTTTGAGATGGGAGGGTTGGGGAAGCTACTGGTTCTGTCATCAATTCAAGTGGGTAACCTTGAAATCAAATAAAACAATTATTTTATAAATCTCGTCTCTCCTGATCAAGACCAACTCATAAATTTATAGTCTGATGTTCATTCTCAGCATTGCAAAGGTACAGAATGTTTTAGTCCACATTTATTTTGTTCCTTGGTAAGCAAAAACATTGGGTATCACCTGAACCCTTGATAAAATTAGGACTATTCTTTTTTATGTTACTGTTGGGTGGAGAAGGCAGAAAAGGTCACATTTTGGAGGCTTATTTATAAATTTGGACACTTGATACTTTGATGTACTTTGATGAAAAATATAAGGCAGCAATAAGAGAGGCATAAAGGCAGTTAGGGTGGAAGACAGGAAGGGAATTATACTTCATACAGGCCAAGAAAAGGTGGAGATGAAAGAAAGCCCAAAGGGCAGTGGAACAACTAGGTTCCATGATAGCCGCTTTGTCGAGAGTAAGGGATTAACAAAAGTGAAGGTGAGAAGATGGAAAAGTTGGTCCTGAAGTCTACAGCAGAGTTCTCAGCATCACAGGAAGATGTTATGACAAATCGAAAGCAGGTCATTCAAATAAGTCAGAGGAGGAATTGCATTTAAGAGTAGTAGTATTACTGCTGAGTACATGTAGACTTGGGTTGCTTATGTAAATGCTACAGGATATTTATCTGGAGAGATATAAAGTTTAAGGAAGTTCCAAAGTCTGGGGGAAAAAAAAGGAAAATTGAACATTTCCACTTGTATCTGATAAACAGAAAAAGAAAGGAAAGTGAACTATAAATATATCTGTATTAGTTATTTTTTATTTGAAAGGAAAAACTAATTACTTTCTTAAGGGTGAAAAAATGTATTATACATAATTTATCTATGAAACAGAAAGTACTGCTGGCCAGGTTTATGCAATAAATACCTGTATGTTCTTTATTGTAGAACAATGACAAATACATGCAGTATTTGCGATGGAGCTGTGCTGCACACTAAGGTATTTACATGTACTGTTTGTCTGTAGACATTTCTAAGGTAAGAAAAAATTAAAATGTGGAAATAGAAAACATCAATATTATTGACTTTTTAGCAGAAAGCTATTTACATACTATTTCTGAGCCCTACTCCATAAAAAAGAAAAAATAACACCTTAATGCAGATGCAGAAGAAAAGTATATTTTGTAGAGGCACAAACTGGAAAATGAACATGGCATTCCTACATATTCATTGAAG
This sequence comes from Dromaius novaehollandiae, assembly GCF_036370855.1. Classification (NCBI taxonomy): domain Eukaryota; kingdom Metazoa; phylum Chordata; class Aves; order Casuariiformes; family Dromaiidae; genus Dromaius; species Dromaius novaehollandiae. The sequence goes on from NC_088108.1 coordinate 13,423,622, forward strand.
TGTAGGGTCCAGGGGATATAGATATACATAGAATATAGGCACTGGAACTGTATACTGGTATAAATTTGAAATAAAATCACTTCATTTGAAATTCTAATTCATTTTAGAATGCATCTGGAAGAATCGAAGTGTAGCAGTAATATAATTTTTAACGTTAAGGATCCTTTCACTATTCATTCCAAAGTATTTCACATAAAATGGTTTTTCTCCCTCAGCAGTTCCCCAAATTTCCAGTATTTCCTTATTTTTCCTCAAGGAAAGAAACAAAACAAAAGAATGGACACTTTCTCCTCTCCTCTCTCCCTCAAAACCCAACAAACACACAAAGAAATTAAAGTTAATGTTTTCTTATCTCAGATCTCTTTAGGAAATGTGGGCAATCAGAAGAGTACTTTATTCAGTTTGCTAACTTCCTGCCTTTCATAAGCTTGATGGGAAACTATGGGAAAAAGGCAGGTGGAAAAATGGCTTTCTTGAAGTCAAAGGAAAAAGACCTTAAATTTCCTTAAATAGGAAAAACCCTAAATTTCACCCTGGCTATTCATACATTTATATATTGCAATTCCTAACAATGTGTTTTTTCAAGTTATACTTCACATGTTCTTTGTAAGAGCAGCTTATTAGTGTCAAACTGTAACAGCATCAAACCAGGTGATAGGATTGTTCAGTCCCTGAAGCCAAGTATTTTTCCATTACGGCAAAAATGCACGTGTAGAATTAATCATGCGATCACAATGAATGTTGGTAGTCAAAGAATTATCTGTTCTGCTGTGCTGGTACCCTAAGGAGAGGATTGCAAGATCAAGTCCTCAGTCTGCATGACCGAAAATCACAAGGCATTTAGGTAGCTTTATCTGTTTGTGAATGAAAAACAGTATAAGTAGACTGTCTGGATATTGATTTGATTTCCCAGAAAACATACAGGTTATTTTGGTTTGAAAAGCTACTTGGGTCTAATCTAAAACCCGATGAAATAAATGGAAAGTCTCCCACAGGCTTCAATAGGCTTTGGGAAAGGGTCGCATTGCCTCCAGCCTGGCTTCCTGTTGAGAGCGGAGTAGAGGATTATCCAGTATTTTAGGATTCCTGAAGATTTCACTTCATTTCAGTATTAGATTTACAAACATAGAAACATGTGGATGTGAACACTGCCATCCCCACTCAGAATGGGGACTATTATTCCTACCAGAATCTTAAAAAACAGTCTGCTGTCATCAATAAGGTCAATAAATAACCACATTCCACAGATTTCATACTTAAAAGATGCAAATGAAAAAATTATGGTGACACTTTACATATACTATAGCATAGAGCTTCAGCATGTTTACACAACAATATCCTCACTTGCTTTTAATCGATGGAGAGAGAAGGGAAAAATCATGATTCCTTGACAGCATCACATTATGCATAAAGACAGTCACAACATGTATTTATCAAATGATGTTTTAGTTTACAGACAGTAACTTGCAGTGATTTGAATATATCCCTAATTAGTACACAGTATCAAATAACTGTCTTTCAGCATGAGAGATACTATGTTACTGTGTTGGAATATCTCACCAAAAATGCTGAGGCTGCAGACTTAAAAGTTTTAGAAAGTGCTTGCTTTAAGTGAACAATGCCCAGTGTACAGACAGCCTTGCTGAAATTCTGTAGCAAAGAATATTCTTTAATTTTCACTGTAGCCATTGGAGTTCCAGTATAATGAAATATTGGTATTATCCTTGGCTTTGTTCTACAGAAAATTTAAGAATTATCCTTTATGTTGGTGCAGACCAACTACAAAAGCCTACTGATGTTCTCTGCCTTGGTGGCATATGTTCTTTGTTCTATTTTCTATAATTACTATGCCTCTAGTATACACTTGAATACACTAGAGACAAGAATAGAAAATATAAAATATTTAAAACTAAACCTTCAAGGTGAGTGCACATACATGGAGACACATAAATCCCCCACTTCTTATTAAAAACCTATGCCCACAGTGTTATTTTAGCCTGAGCACCCTACACAAGAACCTTTCCTTATATCTTAGGAAGGCTACAGGGACCATAGGCCAAAAAAATATGGAAACAAACGAACATCAATTTACTTTCCAATTTCAACCTTACCCAGAACAGATGGAGCAGAAAATCTTACTTCCCATGTGTGGGCTCTTGCCTGTCACTGATAGCTAGTGTGACATTCTAGCAATCTTCAGATAGTATTTGTCCCTCAGGACTTTGTAATCCACTAACACTGATTAAAGAAGCCCCTAACTAACTGCAATCTGTGCCAAGGCTGACATAAAAGCAGCTGCCCATTCAGAGCCAGAAACGGTGCTTTTGAGGCCCTGGTGCCTGCTCTGCCCAGCAGATACTGAACGAACAGCTATTAATTACAGCACATATTTATGTCAGCGTTCTTCCCAGCTGGAATATAATTCAGTGCATTTCTCTTTACACAGAACACAATAATTTTAATAGAATAAAGGGAAAAATGCAGCAAGAGAATGTAATTTACTTACCGTTCTCCTCCTCCTGCACTCCCTGTTGAAAAAATATTCTCCAGGAAAAAAGAAAAACGTAGAGTGGATATGTCCCTGCAGGCTTGTGATAGGTTCTTTCAGTTTCACGAACACAGAGGTACAAAGAAGCTGTGCAAGCAGAAAACTTATGAAAATTAGAGGACTTTGATATTTCTTTTCATATATTCCATTCTTTTGTTTTCCTTCCAACCTGTGCCTTTCTCATTTGATTCAGATTTTTAGATTGGACTTGTATATTTAAACTCCAGCCAAAGTAGGAGAGAAAAATTACTCAGGATCTTTCCAGCAGGAAATCAAGTACCATGATTTTGTGAAGGAGTCTGTTTCTTGAACAGAAGTTCAGCTTTTTCCCGTGGTGCTTTTCTATTCATTTGAACAATTCAGATGTGCCTTTCCTCCATATTACCCTATCTTCAATATGAATGCATGTTTAATCTGATTCCAAAACAAGAAAACACTGTGCCTTTCACTGTTCTCAAGCTTTTTTCAGCATACACAAAGATGTGTTATGCTTTATTTATCTGGAAAACAGACTCTCCTTCTCAGGCAAAATTCAAATCCCCTACCTCCAACCGTCAGTCTAGCTATTATACTTTAAAACTCATGACTCCTGTCATTCAAGCAATCTGAGGGGCAGAACATCCTCAGTGCTGCTCTTTTGACACTTGTAAAGCCAGAAGCAATGTTTCTCAGCACAGCAGATTAACCTGCTGCTCTTGCTCCTTTCTGCCTCTGGCTGCCTCTGACTTCTTGTCTCCACTATATAATAAGTAAATCTTTAGTCACTCCAAAACTAATCATCTGCTAGCTTCCACCCCTTCTCCCTCAAAAAAAGCAAGGTGGTTTGGATCTGGGTTCATTTTTACCTGAACTGCTAAATTCAAGGGAACAGGCTTGGATATTCCACTTCCTTCCCACGTAGGCACTGCAATAAGCTCAGTTTCCAGAACAGCGACCTTGGCACTCCTGGGGAATGAAATGAAGGTTATCACAGCCATCAGCTGAACTGAGATTGTGGTAGCAATCATTCCCACCTTGTGGAATACAGGTTCATTGGAGTAGTAAAGTGGGATGCTTTTTTTAGGATACCAGCAGTACTGTAATGAAAATGTTAATAAACCTTTTTTCTAAGTTACAACTGCCTTTGGTGACAGGGCAGTGGCAGCAGAGAAACAGATAATTAAGCAAGTTTTGGAGGTATCTTACACTGCCTCTCACTACAATGCTTCATTAAGGAACTCCTGGAACTTAGACTGGTATAATCGCAGCACACGTGTTTGGGAGGGCATAAATGATAATACGAAATGTGGGACAGTAGGGAACAGAAGTTTAAATGTTAATCAGTCTTAAACATAATCTAATACTTGTATTTTCTTTTCCAAATACATCACTGAGCAGAGATTCTCTTCATCAAAACAAGCTACGGCCTTAAAGGTAGATTTTTTTTTTTTTCTCAGACCACCCAGAGGTAGGTCAAATCAAATAAGATGCATGTGAATGACAGTTCTGCTTCCTTTTGATTTTCATACACAGTAGCAGACAGGATGACTGTACTCATGCTTGACATCTTACCAGTGTTTGTCATGTTCTCTTGCAACAAATCTTTGATGAATAGCCACAAAAGTTGCAATGTTTTGACAAAAAAGAGTAAACTTGCTCATCATGGTACCATGAAATGTTTCCATAATCGTGAGTAAAGACATGATTGGGCTTTACCAGCCCAGGAGACCTACCCCATGAAATTCTTCACCTCTGCATTGGTATGGTTGGAGAAATTTGTGTTTCTTTTGTTCACAGTCCACTAAACATAATAATTTTTCATGGCAAGGTGACTGCTTTGAGTATAGAGGCTAACACTGTAGGGTAAGATAAAACCACATATGTCTTAAGTAGGTATATAGTTTTAACTTCTCATTAAATTATGTGCTTTCTTACACAAGGAATAAAAACTTTCAGGCCTGCAAAGTAGTTGATTTGGAGCCCCAAGTGCATTTAAGTCAAAACTGGATTCCACGTATTTTGCATCTGCAGGTCAACTCCAGTCTGCATGGAAATATTTCTTGTAAATTCTTGATTGAAACTGGATGCACAGCTTTCACTTACACTTAAAATTTCCCATACTGAATATTTCATTTTTGTTAATTCTTTACCATGAAAAACATTAATCTATCAACTATTAATAAACATTTTGACTAGATACTGAAAATCAGGAAATTCTCATATAAGACACCAACAGACCACACAGGTTCTCTAAACCAGATCTGCATGTCCCATAGACAGCAGGTAAAAAAGCTCATAAGGGCTAAAGTTTTCATGTCCTGGCATTTTTCAAGTTCATTAAAAATAATACAGGCATGTGCCAGCTAAACACCACATCAAGGCAATACAATAGTATGAATAATCTTCTAGTAGCAAGATTAGCATCTAGAACTGAGACAAGACTAGCAATCTGAAATGTTTTACGAAACAGTACAAAAAAAATCCTGATCAGTCCCAGTAAAGTATGATAAATGCTAAGCTGTCCTGCCATTATTTCACATACAGTTCTCATTCCTTTCCTGATAGGAGGAAATGGTTTTCAATGCAATATCCTAACAGTATATTTTTTGTACATTTAGTAAACATATGTGAATGTTAGGATCTATGAAGCAAAGATGTGAAAATTTTGAAATGAATGACAGATCTCTGCATGTGAATACACCCTATTTCAGAGATTTTTGATGAAGGGGGGCTGCCCAATCTGTGAACCTGTGTAACCAGTTTAGCACCTTTTACATAGCAAGGATGAAGCCTATCTGCAGAGACAGCTGCCACTTAGTCCTTCTTACGTTCCGGAGGAGGGAGCGTCATCAGGACAGATCCTCTCATTGACACATTTCAGAGTAGAGGAGGTGGCCTGAAAGCTTTTACTAAATGTAAGCATAAAGCTCCAAAGCTTGAATGTTGCTAGCATAGAGATGTCAATACAAACATGAGAATTAAAAACTCATTTCATTGCTCCTCCTAGTCTCAACAAACATGTTCAGCTTTCATATTTTACATTCTTAACATCACAACTAACCACCAAGACAACCATAAACAACTACTGTCATGGATGAGCGGAGAAGTAATGCACTTCACTCGTAAGAGAGAAGCAGCAATATACTTTATTGTGACAAGACAGTGATTTAACAAAGTTCAGTCATAAATAAGACAATGATTTAACGAGGTTCGATGCCAAGGTTAACTCAGTTATTTACTGTGTGGAGGACAGGGTCAAATGACGTGTCAGGGACACCTTCCCATTGAGTCACAAGGTTCAGAAAGGACCCCCTTGCTTTCTGAACTCCTTCAAAGAGGAGCCTGTGGCAGCTGGATCCAATCCTGGCCTCAGACTTGGTCAGCACTTTATGTCTAAGGATTATGTGCAAAATCAGAGATGTAACTCAGCAAAGTTTTGCAAAGTTCTGCAAAGTTTCAGCATGCTATTAATCACTTACTGAGGATCTATCATGGGTAAGGAATCTCTCAACCTTGAGAGTCATCCCTGCTCAAGAGGAGGTTCTGCAGTGCAGCCCACTGCCATGCAGGAGAGCTCAATAGGCTCCAGGCTGCCCCCTGTTTATGGAGGGAGATGATTGATTCATACTCATATTTGCATGCTAGATGGGCCTTAGTTGGCACACGCTCAATTAGCCCCTGCCTACATGCTGTTTACGCAGAGATCAGGTTGAGCGGGAGAAAACACATCAAGGAGGGGAAGAAGCACACTGCCACAACTACTCAGGTAATTTGCCAGTATGAAGGCTCCCAGTTCCACCCATTCAGGCTACTGGTATACTTGGCAGAAAAGCCTGAATAGATCATGCACTGCACGCTGTGCTGGTGATGAGGCTACATGCTTCTCAACAAAGTAGCTGGGCAGTTCATACATAACACAGTATTTCTCATTATTGAATAGACTAGGAAATATTTCTACTGTTTTTCATCCATATCCTAACTGGGTGAAATGACCTGGAGTTATGCACTGAGAACATTTATGTTCCTGTTTCCACTCTGTTACCCTGGACAACGTACATACATGGGCATGCGTGTTCACATGTGGAGAAAGGATTGCAACCTCTTCCAAACACTGCTGGGAAAAAAAAGAAAAAAATGTTTACATACAGCTCACTGTCATTAATGCAGAAAGAATCTTACAATTTGGCCTTTCCTAATGAGAATAAAATTGGTGTTGCTGAATTCTGTTTATTTGACAAGAACATATATGAAACCAAAATGTTTAATATTGCTTTTCTGTGTCTATAATATTAAGGGCAATTGAAAAGATGGATATGAAACTGCTTTCTAAATTAATAATGTCCACTCCCTGTGGCATTACATGACAGAGAAACAGGTTCTTAAAACTTACTGACTGTGAACGATTCACTTAAACCACTGCTGAGCCAAAAGTAACAAAGAGCAAATCACTTTTCAGCCAACATGCCACAGTCTCATTGCTTAAGGAACCGAAACCAGCAGGAAGATAAAAAAGGGTAACAGCCTCATCGCTCCAAGCCCAGCCCTCCCAAAGACAGACAGATGGATACCACTTCCATTCTGATCTCCGCAGGACAAAATTAGTGCTCTCTGCAGCACTTACCCTTCCTCGAAAGGGGAAGGCTACTCAGGAGCTGAATCATTTGCTGCTTCCTGCTCCGCTCTGTTATTTCTTTAGTATGTAAACTAAATAAACTTTTAAAACAGAAAAGCTCTCACTTGAGAACTTGGACAGAGAAAGATAAGACAGGCACCTCTGCACATGTCCTTGCTGGGCCAACGTCCTTCAGGCTTGCTCTTAGACCAAGCAGCTTTCAGTGCCTCCTCTGTGCACTCTACTGCAGCTCTGTGCAGTACCTCAGGGTCCCTATCAAAGTCTCTTCCCTTCATACTCTCAGAAGCCTGGCATCACGTTTGCTTCTGGCTGTCCTTGACAGTATCCCAGTTTGCCCTCCCGCTACAGGTCAATGCTGACTGAACAAGTCCCACAGTGGCCGTACCTATGCACCAGAAGATTTCCTCCCTGGCAGCACGCTGGGGGAAGGCACCAGCTCTTCCGTTTGAAGGTTTGACCCGAACCAGAGTGCTGCATGAGCCCAGATGAGGCATACAGGCAACCTTCCCTCTACTATCTGCTTGCCTTACAAAAAACAAGCAACCAAACCAACCCCCCCCCCCATCCCCCCTCCAAAAGGTACAAGAACAAAACAGCATGGCTGGTGTCTGCCACATCTGCCTCTGCCTGTTCCCGACTTTGAGATTCTTGATCCTCCATCTTCTGGCTCATCTCTTCTCCTGCCAACAGTCAGCTGAGCTAGCACACTACGGCAAGCCAGGGGCCATGCTGCTAACCCACAGGAACATGGCAAAGACAACAGAAGTAAGTTATAACACTACAAGCAGCAGCTTTTATGCATTAGACAATTTACAGCCAATGTTGCCTGAATGAAGGCTCATTCCTCATAAACCTCCTGTTGCAGCTGAGAGCAAGCCATCCTCTTGCATGTAGTCACACACGATCAGAACAGTGCACCACTTACTGTAGACATACGCAAGGACTTATATACCAGACAGATCTTTAACACTGGGCAATAACCTTACCCAGTCCTCTCACATCACTCTTGGGAAATTCATCTGCAAAGACAGAGGCCCCCGTGGTAGCAAGAATCATGCCACACAGATGCCACTCTATGCTGTTTCAGTGCTTTTATTGTTCTTTAATGTGCCTTTGTTCCTCCACATGCTGCAGAAGAGAAATGAACAGCTGGTGATTGTCTCCAAGTTGATATCTAGCTTTTATTTAAAAATTTCACAGTGCCGCCAATCTTCCCAGCAGACTGAAACACTGAATGAAAAGCCTTACTTGCAATACACATTCCTCCTTCACTTCTGTACCTGGCATTCGGAGTGCAGGTTGCTGGATTTCCCCTCTCCAACTTTACTCCCGAGTGTCCTTATTTGCTTGCTAGATAAATTGAGAAAGCATCCAACTGGACCACTAACAGATGGCCTGCGGTGACTTTAAGCACCTGTTGAGCCAGGTGTTGCCATATTGAAACTATTACAGATAATTCAATCCATGCCATGATGCTTTTTGAGATGGTAATTATCACTCTGCTTTCAAAGTACAGCAGTATGGAGTTTTTAAAAGCTGTATGCTATCAGTGCCATATAGGTAAGGCCAGCTACTCAATTGGTGTAAATAAGCATAGCTTGAAGGAAACCAATAGAATAAGGATTTGCACTAGTTTGACCCACAACCGTTACATGGCAGATCTTTAACACTGCAATTTATTCCTAACTACTAGAAAATTATTAACCTATGGAATTCACTGTTCTTATTTCCTGAGGTTTCATTTGACTGTAAGAGGGAGCCCCCAGCTATTAGGCAACTTCTTGTAAGATCTGCTATGAACAATTTTTAACAACGCATCTACTGGAAGGCATCATGATGTGTTGTGCAGACATCTCATAGACATTTGTTGCTTGTGTGTGTGAAATACCAGCTTTATTCCAGTATTTGTTGTCTGATAAAGCAAATGTTCCAGTGTAGGCAAAGTTATCCAAGTTTTCCAAATGCGCAGATTGGGACTAGGTTGGGACACTTGCATATGATGTTATTAGTAGCCACAAACAAGCAAATTCCAGCATTTACCAAATTACCCAGGAGGAATGGAGACTCAGGAAGAGATCTTGCTGCCTTTTCCTCCATTCCTGCCCTTTCTCAGCCTGGGGAGTCCCTGGAATTTACCAGCACCGAGATTCTGCAAGTTGAAGGGGAAGCAAAAGAGTTTATCTGTGTTGGTTTTAGATCTGAGCAAGAAGAGCTGGTGCTCCACAATCAAACATGACTGAACAAAGAATAAGACATTCTCTATAAATTTCTTTGCCATTCAGATGCAGGCAAGCTTGCCTACAAACTGAAGCATATGCTGTAAGGTATGACAGTTGTATGAGATTTATATCAGAAGCCGCCACAGGAACATGACAGGGTGTTGCACTGCACACTGTGTGGCATGGTTTTCAGTTCCCTGAACATCATACCCAGCATTTAGATGCCCCACACCATTTGAGAAAGTATTTGGAAACCAAGAGACATGCCTGGGGCTGGCAGCATTGACAGCAGGTGGTTTTAGCTAGCAGCCACTGCTTCTTACTATACCATGTTTGCAGCACAGCATTTAATGGCTCTGTGTCAATGCATCAAACTGCTTCACTACAACGCAAAGGGGAGACACTTTGATCTACGTGTGAAGACCAGGTATATTAGTTTGTACCAAGTAGCAGCTGTCCTTGATGTTTTTAAATACGAAACATTTTGACTATTATGCCACAATGTGGAAACCCAGCAGTAGAAAAGAAAAATAATGTTCTAAATGCATGATAAAAGTAACAATTTATAACATTACTCCAATGAAATATTCATACTCCAGAATCCAGGTATTCACATCTGCTTGCTTGCTTTTGTTGTGGGATGTTTATCCATTAATCCTGCCCCGTCCCATGAGTGCAGAGCGGGTTAGTAAGAGCACCCTTCTCCAAGCAAGGACCCTCCAGCCAGCTCTAGTTTGCCAGCCTTCATCCAGACTCTCAGCAACGCTGGAGGGTTGGACTGATGGTGAGAGGCTCCAGGCCATCTTTCCATCACTCTTATTCTAGGGTGACATGAACAGAAAACTTCTATTCCTCCTCCTGCTCCTCTGTTTCTACTTCTCTCTCTGCTCGTTTTCTTTTAGTTAAGCCTCCTGTTTAACTATTTCACCTGATGCTTCTTAGTGCTGACATGTTTTCCCTCTTTCCATGCTTTCTAAGGGAGAGAATACACTGAATCTACAGCATCTAACACTCCCCCCTCTCCCCCAAATATCCTGTTTCTCCCTGTTACGAGAATCCTTACTGCCCCTTCAGGCCAGCTTTCGGCCTGTTTAACAATGCTGAAACATATCAACCAAGCAAAGTTTGGACTGAAAATCTGGCCCTGACAATATATTAATTCCGTTAGAGAAAGGCAATCCTACAGAAAAATATTCCCAATTGTTAATTTTTGTTATAGCAGAGTTATGTTAGCTCATTGAAATTTAACTGCTAAAGAGTTATAAGAGCCTAGAAACAGACCTAGCATCTGTCTTTTTTTAATGTCTCAATTATCATCACAGTAATTTAATGGCACCATGTTAGAGAATCACCATTGACATGCTAATGAATGGCACCGTGTTCACTTACATTAGCTCTGTTTTTAAGAGGTTATAGGTTGAAGACAGACATTTTATGCTTCAGATATCACTAAGGCAAGCCATGTCACATTTATCTCATTTTGCTTTTACAACTGAAATTACGTATCTTAAAAACGTTCACTAAACAGTGAACTGCAAATGGGTTAAACTGTGGTCAGTTACAATTATGTACTTGCTTCTTGAGATCAAGATAAGTAACACAAATCCTTTCAACCCATTTATTACTTAATTTGTCTGTCAGCATTCGGTGTTGAAATTCTGTTTGGTTTGTTTTGCTCTTTTTTTCACAAACAGATATGTCCTATACTATTAACTTTTTAATTGAATATCTAGACTTTACTATAAATGTTTTACACTACCTTACTTGGTTTCATTTCACTGAACCAAGTTTACCTATCAATATTATTCTTACATTTATTCTGCAGAAATTTCACTGCTAACTAAAAAGTCTCACATCTAAGCGATTGCAACAATTTCCATAATAAGAGATGCAACGATATACACGGAGCTGTTTATCTGCAAGCTTTTCAACACCTCATATATGAGTTTCTATAGACAGGTAATAAAGGATTGACCCCACAGATACAATGGAACAGCCTTCTGAGATCAGCTAAGTGCTAGTGTTATCATGAGAATTAATTTTGCATGGAAAGCTGCATCCTGACAATAATGTGAAGAGATTTTTCAGTTCAGCAAAATTAGCACAAGAATAGAGAATGTAAATAAGAAAAATAATGCTATAACAGTTAATATTAACATATATTTAAGAATCTTTTACAACTCATTTTATTCTATCATCAGGCACATTTTCAGCAATTCTACTGCACAACTTAGTCCTGCCATGAACAATTATAGAGCTGATGCTGCATCTGATTTATGCACAGGAATTGCCTGTGATGTTTCAGAGTGTCTCTGCTCTCCTGGCTTTTCAGTCCCATTCACGCTGCCAAATATGCAGAGGAGTATGCTTGAAGTTGTATAATAAAAAATTAAGCTATGTAAGTGTATTGTTGGCAACACAATCATTGCAGAGAGCGTATCGTTACAAAACATCTCATGGAATAATCTCTCCTCTGTTTAACCTACATAGAGGGAGGGTGTAATTGCACCTTGGAGTCCTCAGTGCTTCAGACAGTGGTCATTGCACCCCCTGGTGTCCACAGCTCCTACAGCAGTAACTAAAAATCATTTACAAAAAAGATCACCTCTGCTGCTTTCTCTGATCTCCGTGCTTCTGGGTAACAAAGTGCACGCAATCCCCTAAATCCAGGCACAGTTTTCAGATTTTCTCTTATTTGATGCCTACTCCTTTTGTGTCAGGATTGCCACCTCCTTTACTGGGGGAGAAAGGGAGACTCCAAACCTGGGCTTTCCTGCAGGGTCAGTGGGACAGGCAGCCAAATGCTGCTCCTAATTTCCCTGTCTCCCATCATCTCTCATAGAAAAACATGACAATACATGGCTCTAATCTTCTTGTGATTGAGACATTTCTCTGGTCAAGAGTCAGGCTACTCCTCTGTGGCTGGGCTGCAATCTTTTAGGAGAGCTGCCGCTAATTACCTTCGTAATCACAGTGAGGAAAGGAGCAAGAGCGGAGGGGAAAAGTGGCCATCCCATTAACTCTTTATTACCTGCAAACTCAGGGGCTTACAGATTGCATCACCGCCATAATCGCCATCTGCCTGGTTTCCAGCTGTCCCGGCAGTTTCACTCTGGGACATCCCTTCCAGGGTTCTTTCATTTTTGGTATTCAGTAAGCTCCACACTCAAGGAGGCTGCTGTATTTATTTTTTTTTCCATAAAGAGGGCTGCCCTCAGCATGCAGTCATCGTTCTATGTTTGACTTGTTGAGAAATATGGAGTATTTTCTAAGACATACTGTACCAGAGTTCTGTGGTATGACAGCAAACAAAGAAATGAGAAAGCAAATTAAATTCCTTCAGGTAACTTCTAACATCCATTACAGTGGAAATCCTACAGATGCTTTGTATTCCTCCAGATTTGCAGAAGAGCTTATTCTCTGTCTGAATTTTGTCATCCTCAACCAACGAAAGCTTCACAAGGACATTTTCACAGACACTTCCTCGCCTCTCATATACTACTTTTTGTAGTCAAAGGACGTAAATTGCAGGCTATACTCCAACTGAAAACTAAGGGAATTTTGCCTCAATGAGCTTAGAGTGGAGTCTAACGAATATTTTCCCTAGTACTCTGTTATTGCTTGAAGGTGCATATGTAACACACTGACTGGCTATAATCGTGGTTTATTTATTCTCCTATTATTCCATATTAATCCATTGCAACTGTGAGCTTGGTATCAAGCATTAGAGGATTGCAGACATTCTCACTCAGTCTAAACTTAAAGGGTAATATACGGTCCTTTAAAGAAAAACTATTTATTGCAGGAGGAGTCCAATCAATCTGTAGGTATCTGTAACTGAGTACTTTCAAATACAGGGGAGAGAACAGGAATGAATTAGACTGTCGTGATCAGTGTGACGTTGATCAGTGTAATGATGTTGTAAAATGATGGATGATAATTGCAACTTCTTTATGGGTCTTCTCACGTTTTTCAGAGCTATATTTACATTAGTACTCATGACTATTCATTATATTAACCTTCCAGGTGAGCTGGTTAAAGGTCCCCATCCCAATTAATTGATGTCAAAGTGCAGTTTTAACTAGGTAAGAAACGTTTCACTGCTAGGCAACTGCTTGAGATTTTACATAGGTCAAGTGTGTGACTGACCAATAACCCCTACAATGGAAGAAGGCTCAGAGGAGATGGGCAAGGGCGAGGTGCCCATGAAGCTCAGGAATCATGCAGGGTGTGAATCGTTAATCACAGCTGTTGCACAGAGAACTGACTTTATCCCAACACACAGGGCAGCAGAGGATGATCTTCATGTTAGATGAGCAGATGTATCTGCTGAGTGGATCAACTGGCATAAACATTTCTTCCTGAGTTGATCAGAAGAATGTGAATGTCTCCCTGAGATTAGCCAGACCAGCATGAGGGAAGCGTATACGTGGCTCCGCTCAACATGGGGTATAAAACCTGAACAACTAACAAAAGAATTTCAAAGAGAGCAACGGGCTTGAGCTGGCTTCAGCCCACATATTCCTTCCCAGCAACTGGGGACACCCAGCATCATGACAGTGAGCATATTATAGAGACCAGTAATGGCAATCACATTGGTATTGTGATTGAACTGTATAAAGTGTACACTTGAATTGTGATTTCAGTATATTGCTGAATCACTCTGCTAAATCAAAAATCCCATGTAACATCAAATATCTTCAAAATAAACATTGCACTTTCTGCATATGTGGAATATCTAAAATAACTTGGTCAGAGAGTATTGGACTCTGACAAAGTGCGACTGAAAAATCAGCAAGCATGTTTCTAATTTGGATCAATAATCTCATGAGCTAGAAGTAAATCACTGTTGGACGGCTCAACAGTTCCCAGTTAAATTAAGTGCATGGCCTCTCCTTGTTCCCGGGGGGTATATGTATACACATGGCTAATTAGAATATTTCTAAAGAAAATTTTGGCCAAAATTCAGGTAATATTTTTTCCAGTGAAGAATTTCAAAAAGGTCTCTATAGTTTTTGTAAAGCAACATAACAGCTGGGAAATGTACTCTAAGTAGAACTAACACAGAGACTGATTCTCATCTCATAAGCATAGCAGGTATTTGATAGCAGATACTTACCTTTCCATAGGATCTCTACCAAGCATAGACAACTTCAGCTAACATTGGAATTGAGTTTTTCATGAAATACAAATACACAGGAGTCATGTACCTATGGAAAAAAAAGCAAAACAAAACAAACAAATAAAAACCCCAAAACTCCTAGACCAGCCTCTAAAGCGTTCTCAAAAACAGCCTTGTTATGGCAATGTCATAGATGGCCACAAACTCATGAACTGATACACGCAGAGGTATCTTGAATCACACCAATACATGGCTGAGGTATAGAATAACAATGATGTCATGAAAATAATCATACTTTCAATTTGAAATTAATTTTAAAAAATACTTGATTCTATATACAAACACTTGTGTGCTTTATTAAATTACAGCTAATCTAAAAACTTTGTCACTTTACATTTTTAGGATAGATTTCCTATTTCATCTTCTATGTCAAGAAAGATGATTCTCATGTACAACCCCGCACAGCTATAAATTTCTTTTTAATTTTAGCAGCAAGCTATTAATGCCTCTGATACCTGGTTCAATTAAAAATTCAAAGCGGTTGCTTTGTGACTTTGTGTCTTATAATCAGGTACCACCAAAACATGAACCATGATGTTCATCATGATTTTGCTTTTGAGAAAGGAGAAGGATGCAGAATATTTAGGGGAAAAAAAACAAACAAACAAAAAAAGAAAACAGTAGCAAAATACCCATATTTTCCAGTAGCAAAAAGAAATTTAAGCTCTCTAAAAACATGAAGTATTTAAAAGAGAGAAGGAAATTATTCTAACTTTACATTAAGGCCTAATAAGGACATCCTTGAACACCAGCTATTTTCTTCTGTAGATTTGAATATTTCTCTTCAAGGGAATTGCACCAGTGCACCCCAAAGATCTTGTGCCTGTAGTGTGCCAGGCTTTTCAGAGATGATAAGTGTTTACCGCTGCTTATTCCAATTTAGGGGCGAGTACAAATAAGATTAAAAAGGAGAAAGACTAAGTCTTCCACTTCCATATGCAAAACACATATACTCTATTTCTTGTCTTCAAATGTAGCAAAGCCTTTCATAAATTTCATCCTTCATGGCCAGAGTAATTACAGTTTGCATAACCATAACACAAAAAGAAGGTTGCATCTCCTAAACGTGAGCACCTTCAACTTCCATTAGTTTCAGCAGGAACTGAGCACCCATGTTAGAAGACCCAGGTATCTTAGTTGATCTGAGTATTCAAGTCCTGAATATCACATCAATGATCAGAAGCTTGAATTTAACTCAATAATTACCCTTCTCCCCCCTTTTTTTTGTTTTGAGAGAATATACAATGATTGTAGTAATGTGCATTAGCAGGATTCATTCTGTGGCTTCTCTCTTCAAGAGGGACTTAGTACAAATTCCTCTCTCTTATGAATCCATATGAATCCAGACTGCAAAAAAAAGAGGCACAAGTCAAACTCAAAGATATCTTATTCCATGGGGAAAAAGTACTACAGTTTGGCAATGACTACCAAAGCAACAGTGGCCCAGCAGCAAACTCAGAGGCAGATAGGTATACTTGAGACTGTTTTCATTTTTCCCTCCAGCAGAAAATGTTAGCAGTGCCCTCTGCTCCCCAGGACCAACACTGCAACGCCACAACCTGCTGCTGAGCAAATCCTCTCCAGTTCTTGCCATTAAAGAAAGACCTCCTGCAAAACAGTTGCACACATCGAACCTCACCAGTGCAGAATTCCCTGCTGTTGACTCCTGGTCTGCAGCTCCGGCTCTTAGGATGTTAATTACACAATCCCCCTCACTAGGGAAGATTGATGTGTATTTATTTTTCTAGTATCTCTGAGAGTAATCTCATGGCAAAGGATGAATATTCCTTACAGGACAAGTGCTTTAATTAAAACAGGCCATGTAACATCCACGTATTTAAAAACAAACTAAACCCAAAACATTAAACCAGAGCAATCATCACTGCTAGCAGGCTGGCACCCATGGTGCCCACAGCAGCCGATGCACTAGCTGAAACCTGGTGAAGCCATTCAAGTGCAAGTAACAGCAGCCTAATGCTTTCGGGAGAGCACTTCAGGGGACCGATCTCATTGCAGCCAAATGCCATTTACTGGAGGCTCAGTGATGGATGACTGCTGGACCAGACAATACAGGAGAGCCCTCAATCCCCATGAACATTCGGGCAGAGGCAACCAAAATTTAGTCCTTCGAACACAAAAGACTTCAAAAAAGGCTTGAGTGCCTAATTTTTTGCACACCAGGGGCTTATATTAATTTCATTGGTAAATTTTTATGAAGAATTAAGGCTTCTACATAGAAGTATCATGAAACTAACATGGTATATCTTACTGCTATTTTCATGCCTTTTCAAAATAACTTTTGTTGTTTAAAGGGGAATTTAGACCATGTGAAAGCAGAATGCAAAGAGAGGTTATGAAGAGCAGTACAAAAGAGAAACAACTACACGATAAACATACTCATGTTTTGAGCAGCAGTTCCGGAAACTTGAAAAGATTAGATTAAATCCAGCTCATTTAGTCCAATAACTTAGACAGAATCAAATTTAATGATAAGAATAGGTACAGAAATTTCTACACTTGTGTATTGTTGAATGCATTTGAAGATTAGCAGGTTGTAAATTTAAACACTTCAATTAAAAGATATCTGTTATAAAGCCACCTAAAATGAAACACTGCAAAAACAATTGTGGGTAATAAATGCAGTGTGCTTTTGGCCACAGATTTGAACTCTTCAGAAGACAGCCCTCAGACTGCCTTGAAGAAGGCTACAATCAATCTCTACTGTTTGTCCAGTGGGCTTTGGAAAAGAGAGTAAAGCCTGAAGGATGCCAATATTTATATTTGAGAAATTCAATTTTATCTGACAGGGACACTAATCAAAAAGAAAGAACAAAACAAAACAAGCCATCATACTTCAATGGTTAATTTTTCTTTTCCCCTCTATTGCAACTGCTCTATTAAATTTAATGAAGTTCTCCCTAAGCTTTTCAAAGCAGTGAGCTTTAAAGAAACAAAGAGGAGAAACAACACTGCATAAGGAAGTGTTTTCCTAACAAAGCTAGTGGGAACTATGTATTTAGGGGAAAAAAAAAAAAAAAAAAAACAGCATAGACAAGTCCATGTACAGCAACAGTCACACAGAAAAGCCTACATTGTTCTAATCAGATGGTGTTTCTCCTGCAGTCCATCTGGTAGAGCACTATATTTAGGTCCCTTGGGGTAATTCCACCACATGCTCTTTTCTGTAATGCAGTTTATTATTTTTTCTGTAATGTGTTTATTCCACAAGGCATTTGATAGCCCCTACTGGTAGATCCGTGAATGTCACAGTGTCCTTGATTCAATAAGGGCCTCCGTACCTGATAGCCATGCTATGAAACCAATCATTCTGCTTCACTACTGGTCATCCTTCATTACTGAAGTCATCCAGTATATTCCTCCTAAGATTGAAATTATATGTATTTTGCTGCTATATCTTACAGTTTCATGTTCCACATGAAAACTCTGTAACGGGCAGACTCAGGGCAGTGCGACCATAGGAATGCATTGTTCCTGTGAAAAGCGGAGTCTTCCCCGAGAAATAATCTACACAGTGATTTCTTGCAGATCAACAAACAGGCTGCTTTTATCCTTTCTGTTAATGGTGATCTATGTTCATGAACTATTTGACCCACATATATTTTTTGTTCAGTAAGGGGGGCTTGTGAATGGCAAGCACCTTTCCTATAGGCATGAATGAAGAAAGAAATATCACGACTAGAGCATTCAGCAATCCAAATCACAGAAACAAGCTAGTGCAATCCAGACCTTGCAAGGTTCATATTTGTTGAAAATATCATAGAAATCAATGAAGTTAAACCAGGGTTGAACTTACCCCAGTGGCATCTCCTAGATCAGCTAAGTGTAAGGGACGTTACTTTTCAATAGCTGGTTCAGTTCATATCAGTCCCATGGGTAACTGGTATTATAAAGAATATTGCCCTATCAGTTCTGTTTTATTACATCTATCCTTTCACCCACATAAAGTAATATAGCGAAGTGATGTACAATCATTGGTTGTCATTAACAGCCTTCACTCATGCTGTCATGTTAGAAATGGATGCAGAAAAAGGAGAGCGTGCAGACTTGGTTCACATACATGATGTACCACATCTCTATCAAGGTTGGGTGCAGGTGCAGGCACTCACATTTAATTTGTTTCTTGAAAACTTTTATAAAATATTGATATTTCTGTGACTGAATTCAGTGAATAAAAGTATTGAAATCATAAAGCAATTATAAAGAGAACACTGAATATAGCTGTTGCAAATTAATAAGAACACTAGCAGATTCAACGGGAAGTATTCACCTAAATCTGCACAACTGGTCATTATCTACTATCTTAATATTCACCAGGCAACAGTAGAAGGAGAAAAGATTTCTGTGGCTTACACTCAACACGTTCTGCAGCATGAACTAGCAAATTCTGTTCCCAGAATGCAAAATATACTTGTCTGGCATATGCAAATTGCCCTGGACAACTGTATTTTAGGTCAAAACAGCTGATATTCTATTAGATGTCAAGACAGGCTTGTTCTGCATAAAATATAGTGCATATTATTAAAATACAGCTTTGCTTTCTCCTTAAGGAATTAAATATAATGACCTTGAAAAGATTTATAAAACAGTGCAAGTTCTATTAATTTTTGCCTCAAAATTTATAAATTACAGTAAAAGTAGAATTTCTCTTGATTTATTGTTTCAGTAGAAGTTAGAACACTGAGAGGAGAAGCACATTTAAGTGGGCTGAATGTTGGCATTTGGGGAGTGAGACAGAAGACAGGTTATTCTTAAAGACATCCCTGGCCCACATACACTTTGAAAATAATAAAAGATACTATGATCTCATCTTGGACCAGATAATATTTCTACAGAAATACAGAAATGTTTTTGGGCACCTGAATTATTTGTAGGTCTGAAACAGAAACAGCTATCCAAACTGATGAAGGGTTTTATGTGCCAAAAGATGGCTAGACTTTTCAACCATATTACATGCTAATTTTTACCTTTACTTGCATCCCATTTATACCCTTAGATCATCACAGGCATAACAGCACTGCTGCTATAATAATTGATCTTTATACAGATCCAGCATCTCAAACATTTTATGGACAAATATCAGACTGCTTGATGTATCTACATGGGTTTTCAGGATTACACAGATTATACCTCAGACTTTTTTTTGGGGGGGGGGGGGTTGGGGAGGGAGTGGGGAGGTGGAGGACAGAAGCATTTCCGACACACCACATTTAGAAAGAGAACCTTCCAAAAGGGAGGCAAGTATTAGTGATCCAGCACTGTCTTCCTCGTTTGCCAAAAGCCGCAGGTGAACGGACGCAGACAATCACACGCTGGCTCTGCCCATGCTCAGCTTGGTGCATCACGACCCACCTTCAGTCTGGAAGCTGCACAGCCTCTTCAGCGTGGCCCTCTGCCCTCTGAATTTAGCACGGCTTATCAATTCAGACACAGTACTGCACTGTGCTATGCACAGTGGTCAGTGGGGTCCCAAATCAACGTTAACAGACAGCATGAATACATGGCTGTCTGAAAGCACCTCTGCAGTCACACCTGGAGCAACGATGCAGCTGAGAGCAGCAGCACTGGGTTACACCAAAAGTTCATACTCCAGTGGCTAAATGAGGTTTCCAAGAGAGAGAGTAAGAACAGGGCAAGTGTACATGATATTTACTTTATGAACTCTCACACCCTCTGGAACATGAACTCTTCTTTAACACCCACTAATCCACCCATGAGTGATGCTTGAAATGACTGACTTCTTATTGCTGAGTTTAACAGGTAGAATATGGAAGTAGGTACAAACTGGTGGTGCTGTGAAGTACTGAGTATTCCTAAGTAGTATTAAAGGTACTGAAGAGTAGTAAAAGTACTAAAGGTGAGTACTTTTCTGACAAAAAGACAATGAAGCTTGAACTAATTACACCTAAAAGGTACTTACTGACTGCATAATGACTTCAGACTTCCATATGCAGGACTTCTGCTATGGGGACGGAAAAGTCTTCACAGTATGTCCTGCTATCCTGGACTGCATTAAGACAGTATGCAGTCCTTCTAAAGGGCAGTACATGTCTGAGAATTTCAAAGCATTTAATCACTCAGCTCTGGCATGCTAGCTGTCTAGGTTTCATCTCTTCATCTGAACTTGATTGTTCCATCCTATAGACAGAAAAATCAAGAAGTCTAGAAGCTGTGTTCTATGTATAATAATAATTTTTTTTAAAAAAAGGAGTCAGATTCCATTTTTTACACATTAGGCATTTAGAAAATGAAGCTTTGGAAATACATAGTAATATATAGGAAATACATAGTCTATAGTTCAAATTATGCAAAGTACCATGTGTTTGCCATATTCCCAGTTTACATAACACCTATCTTTTATGTAGCTCTTTTTTAATTTTTTCAATATTTTTAAAAGTTCTTTAAAGGAATAGTTGGCATAGGCAAATATAGGCATGGGGGACATAATATCTTGCCTAAGGTTGCTAAATATATTGGTGACAGAGCTTCGAATTGAATCCAGGTTTACCCCTTCATCCAATTCAGTGCTCTTGCCACTAAGTTACATTGTCCACTGTCTACTACACATTAATTTTTAGCAGAAAATGTTGCATCAGTTCCTAGAAATTCATCAACATGCTTTTCTACTGAAGACTAGGTTTTATAGGCAGCTCAGAGTAGCTACCTTTGACTTCCACCTTACTGTAACGGGATACACTCTCTCAGCTGCACACGCACCTCATGTAACATGTTGCTTACATGGAGCAGAGATTGTTCTGTGAATAACAGCAAGGTAAGTTTCTTGTATCTCTCTAATTAATGTTCATTTCTGCATGCTAATGGGGTGAATGCCAGCAGAGAATCAGTAAGAACTAGTCTGGTAGAGACTCTGTAAAATGAATTCAGATGAAAATTGCATCTGTGTCACTTCAAAAATGATCATGATCAAAATTTGTTGCTTAATTTTTCACTTTGCTAGGTAGCGAATAATAGCATGGTAAGTGGCATCACAGCTCTAAAATGAAGACTTAACCCATATTCAGAGAGGTCTGGATCCTTTTGACTACTCAGTCCCCACTGCAGTTGCTGAGCATTTTAAAGGGTCTGAGCCCCAATGGTCTGAAGCACAGATGTATACTAGCCTCATTTCTACTGCTGTCCAAAGGCTGTCAATATTGTCCTCGCTGTCATGCAGCATGTTTTATCAGCTGTACAATTCACAGCACAAACTAGAAAAATGGTAGAAACTACACTGCATGACTTTTAAAGATACTGAATATTTAAAAGCTAAGAAATTATACTATAATAAACCATCTTAATTACCAGAGTCTAGAGGAACACAAAAGACCAGTTATCTAAGCTTAGATTTAGCAGAGTGAAAACTCTGCTATTTAGTACATATCCCATACCCATTAGATTTTGACCTTAGTAAGATTTGTGTGCGATGGAACAGAAACAGGTAGGAAGACATCATAAGAATCTGATGTTTGGGTGTCTCTTACTGAGCATGGAGCTGGTGCACACCTTGATGTACAAAAGTCTCTGGTTTTTCCCACCTTCATGCAAACCCACCAAGTGCCCAATAACGGGAACAGCAGCCCACAAAGTGGTGAATTCTGTGTTTGTCAACAGTCTGGTGGAGACAGAGCCAAGGCCCTGCCCGTTCATCCCCCCGTTATTGCACAGTTCCCCTATCCCTCCATGCCACTCCTTATGCTCAAGAAGAACTCAGGGGAGTAAAAATATTCTTTGTTCCATTACAAGGATGTGCAAGAACAGAAGCTCTCTCTGAGAGCTAACAGCTGCCCTTCCTTGCCTGCTCCACAATAATGGCTTTCAGATAGCTCCAATAAACAATGCTCTTTACTCTTATTCATGCTGAAGTTCACACTGCACAAGGATTTGTTGTATTGATGGGAGCTGACAGAACCATCCAAGTCAAAATACAACAGCAAATCTTTCAGTGCTTCTGGGTTCAGCGATTGGGGAGCATAAATCCAGAGACTTTGGTGCAAATCTCTTTCAGCCATCAGTTCTGCATGGGCAGACTCAAATTTATAAAGACACCCAAAGTGCATGTTGTGAAAACAAGGAGTATAAGAATGACCTCACCACTTCAGAAATGTTCACAAATCTGCCCCACTTTTGAATTTTGCACTTCCTAATTTTTCAGGATAAGATAAAAACCACTGGCACCATGTCTGCTTTTCTGTTGATTGCTTTCTTGAGCTGGTTGTCTTCATCAAAATTACTTCAAAATTGAAAATAAACTCAAGGTGCTTCTCTCATTGCTCTTTAGACTACGTAGGAGAAAACTTTATGTGACAGAGAACTCGCCAAATCCTACAGACACCACCAATACCTGTTAGTGAGCTTAGAGGAAATAGCCTCAAATAACAAAGACAACGAGCATCAACAGTAGCATTGGACAATTACTTCGCAATGAATACTGCATTCAGTAGACCTTTCCCAGTTTATAATGTCTGCCTCTATTTGTGCCTAGATAATGTTTTCCCTCCAAATATTTGGTATTTATCCTTTTGTACAATGTGTGAGTATCAATTCCCTGGCTGGTGGTATTTCTTCCAGCATGCCTCTGTGAAGGTTTGGACCCAAAATGGGGTCATATGCGTTCCCTTGCATATGCAAGTATATATGCATACATAAGTATATATGCAAGTAACATCCTTTTACTCAGCTAATGTACTGAGCACAATTTGTTTGAAATAATTGCCTAAAAAATGTCTTGGCTAAAACTGTATTCCAAATTTCAAATACTTCTGATCTTTCATGTAATGCATCTTCTATGCACTACTCTCTTCTGCTTTTGGTCATAAAAGCTCAAAGCTGAGGAATAAAGAGAAAGAAAACTTTTCTGCGTGCTTATTTAAGAGATCAGAAAAAAAACCTTTGGCTGTTCATATGCAATGCCACATGGAGAACCAGTTGGTACAACGATCCTGCTTACTTGCATTAATTCTTGTAAAATGAAAAGCAGGTAGTTCCTATACCGGTAAAAAATGAAGGAATGTTTTTGCATCTGTTTTGCACAGGCTGTAAAGCCACTAACACTGCAGGCATGTTCAAAGTAGGATAAAAACTACACTTTCACCCCAGACTTTGGTGTAAGGAGGCCAGGCTCACTAGCTTGATGGTTGAGATACCTTCAGCACACGGGATAGTGGGGTAGTTCCCTTCTTTTGTACCGCAGGGAGTGACACGGGTCTATCTTTTCCTGTGATACTTCCAGAAGCTACCTGTGATCTCTCAATGTCACAGTGCCACTTAAGTTATTTTCAGAGCTTTCAAAGTTATTTCCTTTTCAAAAGGAAAAGAGATCAAGATGTCTTCCCTGCTCTGATTCTGCTCACTGAAAAAAGCAATGACTCTTTGAACATGGGACTTTTAGAAAAAACAAAAACAAACAAACAGTCTGTGTAATTAATTACAAAGAAGAAATGTCAAATAATCCTTTTTTTTTTTTTTTCGCTTCCAGGAATCCTATTAAAAGGGCTTGTTTTATTGATTATTTTTTCATTTATATGCCAAATTGACCCTCAAGTAGACTTTCCACTTACTTGAAATTGTTCTTTTCTCCCGCATACCTTCTTTAAAAGGAACTTGGAAGAAAAAAGGATATTTCAGGAAAAAAATTAGTATGCTTTTTATGATTGTGATGTACCGAAGGAGCATAATGTGTGACAAGAAGTGCACTGGAACTGTTATCTACTTTCCAAAGCATATGAGCTAATCTAATCACTAGCAGAGTACCTTTTTGTTTTAATGGTTCTATCAACAATTTCAAAAGCTTCACTACAGTTTTACCTGGACAGTATCTTGTAGGCAGTATCTGGGGATGTGAACTTGAAACCACCATGCTTTAGACAGAATGAATGTCCTCCCGTCCGTCTTTTTGGCAAGGTACTTTGGCAATCCCATTAAAAGCAAAAACTAATAAATATAAAGTAGTAAAGTTAAGAGGTGATGGATTTGAAAGACAAGTGGTCATCTTTATACTTCAGACAAGTTATGATAGCAGGGCTGTATTTGGTATAAACAACACCTTTTTGACTGCCTGCAGTGGCACTCAGATGCTTGCAAACAACCTGACTGCAAATTCACAGAAACGAAGAGACTCCTATTTGTTCAGACAAGCCTTAAAGTCTGATTCAAAATTCTTCATATTTCTGTGGGCCTCTAAACCTACTATGACTTTTTCAGCCAATAGATGTTATGAGATCTTTGTAGAGTCAGGTCCAGAAGCAAAAAACAACTTTTAAAATATTAAAAGTACTATAGCTTACTAAAATTTTAGCATGCTTGCCAGAAGCCTTCTGTTTGTCTTTACTTTGTTTGATCTGGAATACATGGATATATGGATGAAAATGCTATCCAGAATTATGAGTACAATTATAAAATAAGATACGAGTCTGGAAGGGATTTCTGTCCATTACAGGGTTATATTAACAGCCATCAACATGGTATTTGAGTGCTTCCCATATTAAAAATACAAGAACATCTCAGTGGGTTTCCTTAGATCTCTGAACTCTGAACCATAGGCATAGTTTTACATGAGAAGGTGAGGAAGGAAGCTGCTGTGATTTTTGGCAGTGGAACAGATTTCAGCAACATGAAATGACTGCTATACAGGAAGTTTAGGGGATGTTGTCCTTTTGCTTCTAAAAAGAATATATATATCTTTGTGTTTCAAGACTTAACTCAAGTTATAGATAACTGAAAATAGGAAAGCATTTCTTTGAAGACAGATTATTTCATAATTGAATTCTCTAATTTTTATCTGGGATTTTTAAAGAGTGTTTAAAGAGATCTAGAGAACTGAGCTTTGTGCTCTCACAAGCTCTCTCCTTCTGTGTGTGTCCATCCCCTAAAAGCCTTAAAACCTTGTGTGTAATTTGACAGAAGTGCAGTGCTGATTCTAAATCCTATGGGTTTTGTGTGGGCCAATGAGAACGGCCTTATTTGTATGGCCAACTAGGAGAAAAAGCTTCAGTGCAAGCTCACTGCTTATTAGACATCAGAGAATCACAGAAAAGTGTGGTGTTAAATCTGCCACATCACGGGAAAGCTCCATTCAGTGCTTGTCTTCTACTAGATCCCAGAGAAACCAAGCAGAAAACATGAATGCATACAAACCAGAACTTACTTGGATCTTCTACTCAGGGAGCAACTTATTTTATTTCTTTCTCCTATGAGTCACACTTCCAGCGTGACTTCTGCCAGACAGAACCAGATGAATCAACAGGATTGGCTCAGTTCCTCTCAGCAGTGTACACAGAACCGATGTATCATGCCTCTACACCCTTTCTTCTCCTATCCCCTGGCTTCTAACCAATATATACCAGGGCTCTAGCCTGGACAATTGTAGGACCAGGAACTTGGAATGAACTGCAAGCACACCTACCCCACAGTTTAGCCGTTGTCTAGCAACTACACTATTTGACTGGCTACTGGCAGTTTATTTCATATATTGAGGCATCATCAGGCAATCTGAACTACTACAGCCCATTGCGTAATCTCTTCTCCAGATAAGCAAAGGCTCCCTACCTCCAAAGCTACCTATTCGACACCTTTCCATGGCTCGGCCTTCATTCTAAAATAATAATTGCAGAAGTATTGTCTTGTTCCTAAAGTAGTAATTAAAAAATCCAATCTCTTATTCTTTTGTAAAATGTCATGAACTTTTCATTTAAATTTGCGAAGGCACCCCAGAGCACCAAATGACAGTTACAACTAAATTAAACTAATACACACATCAAAACAGCTTCATTCTCTGCAAACTGTACAATCATAATGTGTATATACATATGTATCTAGTGCATGTATATATTCACACACACAAAGACATCTATACATACACAGCATACTGAAAGTTGAAATGATGCCTCCATTTTATTTATGAAGGCATCAATAGTCTAAAAACTACTTCATAGATTTATGCACAACAGTTCATCACAAATAGAAATAACTACTTTTTCCATTCTGGAATACAACTAAGTTTTGAGGTCACAATCCTGGGAAACTAATATTCTAAACCCAAAGACATTTTTTCTAAGGTTTCCTGAATTGTAGCTATCTTAAAATTACCCTCTGTATCCTGCCCCTCAGCATGATAGCTTATATTGCAGCAGAGGACAACTGGAGGACATCCCAGGAAAAATTCTATTATACTGGCTGCTAAAACAAAGGGAAACAGTGAATTACAGTACAGAGTACTAAAAGAGAACATTTTACTAGCATGGCCTTGTCTAACAAAATTTGAATGTCAAATCTTTAGCCACAAGGACACCCAGACATAAAGGAATGAAACAGATGTTTTGCATGCTGAGCAGCAAAACATAGTAATGCTATATTCTTATCTGCTCTTTAAATTAAATACCATCCCTAAATTTCAGGGAAAGCAAGTACTTTACAAAGCAAAATGGCCTAGCACATGGCTAAACTTTGCACAAACCCAGTCCAATAGATGTGCAAATATTTAAACTCATAGTTTATATCTTGCAGTTGCAATTGCATGAAATATGGCTTGGAATTCTTATGAAAATTGATTTAAAATTCTACTCTATTTAAAATTTTATTCTATTTTAAACTCAATCTGCTAATGTATTAATCACTGCAGAAGGCCTCAAGACTGTTCAGTCCTCTACATAGAACAAAAACAACATTGTTTTATGTGTTCGGTGGAATTACAGCTGAAGAAAATTTGGTCCTTTTATTCTGCCAGCTCCCATTTTTACCTTGCCACAAACACACCTGAGTTAAATTGTATATATAGGGCTTATTAGGATCACTGTCTAGCTATCATCACTTGCTATCACAACAGTCCTTTTGGCAAAACGTGTTTGACAGAACACAAAGGGCACAGTGCTCAGCTTCCACTGAAATTAGAGAGGCAAGTGCCTAAATACCTTTGAACATCTGGGGCCAAATGACTCCCAACTTCGCCCCATGTTCTTCCACAAACAACAGTTATCTGATTCTGGAAAGCCTCATTTAAAGCAAATGCTTCAAGCTTCGCAGTGTTGATTACCTTGTTTTGAGTAGACAGGCTAGTTTTACTTGTCCAAGCAGAAGTACAATAGTAAATTTAACAACTTCTTCCTCTCGCCCTCCACCCCCATATGTGTGATCATATTACTGCAACATGACCAAGCAGTGTTTTCCAGCTGTGCAATGTTTTTTTTCATGTACTTTCTGCAATTCTCCACTGCTTTCAACTTCTGCAAAAAGAGTCTAAGGTTCCTCCATATCAAAATCTTGACAGAGCAAATGGATGTACAGGATACAACACCTGGAGAAACAAAAGAGGTAAGACAGAGAATCTCCTTTACTCAACTACTGCTGAAGAGTCAGTGATTATAAAACCTTACTCTTATAGAAGTGAAACATTCATGTGAATTAGGGTAATTATTTGTCTCACCACTTCATATGCTCTGGGAATCCAGAATGGAACAGACTAGCTTAGCACCAGTTCACTAGTGTCTCTTCATATTCTTCTATGTACACATGTTAAAAATATGAAAAAAACCCACTCTCTTTGATTAAATTTGTGATACCTAATGCAAAGTTCGGGAGGTGTGGGGGAGGGAGAGATAATAGGCAGGATTTCTAAATTACTGTGTTTTAATGAATCACAAATTGAGATAAAGCAGCCTTTTTCCTGACCTAAATTACATCTTGAGTTCTGCAGAATTTTGGCTATTAGGGCATCCTGTCCAATTAGTTAGAAATGTGTAAGTGGCATCTGACAAAATTAGACCTTGATGAAGTGGAAATATATCCCGTAAAATATCCTAAATTATCAGACAATATGGTGAGTTCACTGGCTGACCAGAATCAAAATTTGAGGAGTGTGTTCCAGAGTTATTTTGATCAGTGATGAAATAGTTATAAATATAAAATGCCATAGAGTGTAGACATGTCAAAATGCTTTTTAGTTAATGGATGATGGCTAGCCACAAGGAAAGTCTGTCTGAACAATATATTCCATGCAGATAAGAGCAAATACTATCCATGTTTCAAGAAAGCACACAGTTTCATTAGCCCAACAGCGAGATAGTACATAGTGTGTCTCAGTAGGAATGGAATGGCCTGAAATTAAGGACCTACATGTAAAAATAGACATACATCTGGAGAGCTACAACTTATGCAGAAAAGCATCTGACTTTATTACACATCCATTTTCCTAGTGAATTCTCAGAAGGTGTTTCCTTATCTGAGAATAACTTTCAGAAACTTCTAAGGCACCCTCAATCATGTAATCAAACAGATCACAACTTGCCCTGACCTCCACGATGTATCACGATACACTGAGGCTCTGTGACACAGCAAAGTGATTCCTAGAGCCTTGGTTTTACTGCAGATGGTAATATAATTCATCTCTGTCAAATAAATCAGTAATCACCACTGACCAAACACACATCTCAGTGTCCTCTCTTGCATCCAAAAGTTATACTCTTTGTCCTCCATCAAGAAGTGTAGAAGTTTTGTTTTCTCCTGTGGCTGGAGAGGCATCTGCATTTCCATGTGACATTCTGGTGAATACATGTGAGTTAAAAATGAACATTCTGAACCAGAGTGCCAGGAAAATTTATTAAGGGGCAGAATTAGCAAGTAGAAAGACAAAGGTATGTGTGCATCAGCATCCCTCCACCATCTTCTATGGCTTACAAGAGGTTCGTGCATCTTTTCTAATGGAGTCAACAATGCAGTCCAGTTTTAACAGGTTTAATGCTCTAGTCCTTGCTAAGCTTTTGTTAAGACAACAGTCAGTAAAGAATCATCCTCTGGGATTTCGATGTTCCTGGCATGCCAGGATGGCTCAGATGGACAGCTGGATGCCTGACATCCATGAATGGAAAAGGTCGGCTACTCTTATAGTTTACATTAGGGCTGGATATAGAAAAAGAGCAGAGCTTTGCTCTGTAATTTCCCCCATGCATGAATTCAACTGCAAGAAGCAGGGGCTAGAATCCAGGGATCATCTTAGCTCCTCGTTATTATCAAGATCCGCACCACATACCTAGCAATCTGACATCTTTTCCAAGAAAACTCTTCCTTTATTAGACACTGTAGGCCACATTTAATAACAGATTCAACTGGCCTGTGCTGGGCACTGCTACAGTTCAGTTGTAGGTGCACAGACTCCTGCGCAGAACGTTCTCTCAGGCCCTGAGGCATCCTATATGTAGAGTTAAACTCCTGAGAACAAAATCCCAAATCCAAAAGCTGGAAGCTGCCAGAACCTAACAAATAAGGAAGGGCTGTTAACCTGAGTGATTGCACAGAGGGCAAAAGATTGGAGAAGCAAGCCTTCACTCAGTGCTACAAGAAATCATACTTTCTCCTTGGAAGTGATAGCCCTGCCCACCCTGCCCTAAAGGCAGGAGTGTACATTTTTCTTTCGAAGAATCAAACTTTACTAAATATGGTTCTGTCCTGGGAAGCCAGGGATTTAAATTCCCTGGCAGGCAAGTAAAACAAATCCAAATCTCCCATTTCCTGAGTAAATGTTCCAGCTACTAAACCAATATATTAGAGGTGGGCAGCACTTCTTTTTCAGGTTGCAAATTAAAGAATGAGCAGAAATTGCAGCTCAGGTCTGTGGACCTTTGTTAGAAGTACTCTGAGAACCTCAACCAGAAAGCTTCCATTGGGTTTTAAGCAGAGGAACACTAGGTTTTGGACACTGGCTGAGTTTCTACCAAATCCCTGAGAAATATGAAGCAATTCTGGGTACAACTATAGGTATCTTAAGAACTTAATAGGAAGCTGTGTTAGGCATCTACAGAGTCAGTTATGCCATAGTCTACATGATCATGCTTTTTGAATTGAATAACTTGATTCTGCCAAAGCCTCTTCTAATATCTGGCTTAGTCTCCTAGCCTGTCTTTCATGAAATAAAATATGATGTCATAGTTCTGGATTGGCCACAGTCCTGAAATGGGACTTACATTCTAATCAGCTAACATTTTTATTTACAAAACTGATGTGACTCTATATGATACCACATGATAAAAATAAATTTTAAAAAGTATCTAATTAATAACATTGGGTTAAATATAATAATTGAAATAATTAGCATATTATTTACCATGACTGATTATAAACTTAATTATTTTCCACAATCCATATCAGTGTTTCAGTTGCTCATGAGACACAGGTAGGCTAATTTGACAACCTCTTTGCTATTTCGTTTCACTCACAGTAATTAACCTCTTAAAAACTGTAGCTGTTTCCTCTTGTGGGGTTAATGCACATCTAAAGTGTCCAACATACATTATTTCCCCAAATTGCTGTGTTACTTCAGCTTGGCTGCAGGTCAGCTTTTTAATATCTGCCTTTACCTTTGGCTTAGCATTTCTGATTGCTACTTCAAGAAAGCAAAGAAAACAAACTCCTTCACCTGGGAGAAGGAGAAAAGAGACACTGCATAGGCCCCTTTGATGGATATTAGCAAAAGTGAAAAAATAATAGAGCTTCAAAAATTGTCTAGGGAAAATCTGGCTCAGCAAAACCTCTGAAAACCTTGACCTTAGATGTTCCTTTAGGAGTAGCTATTATGTTATTTCAATTCTATCTTAAATTCTATGCTACTAGAAAAGGGATAGTCTATCCATCAGATTAAGCACTTTTTTTCCCTCCTCAAAAAAGGGGCCAATACAAAGCTCATTGAAGCTAATGGAAGTCTTTCTAAAGATTTCAATAGCCTTTGGATCAAGCTCACCTACTTTCAAAGAATTGAAATGGATTATTTCTCTTTACCGTGGGGTTACATTACATGAGGATGAAGCATGGCATGATAACTGATTACTAGAACAGTCTAAGAGCAAAATGTGAAGTGTAAACGGATTATATGATGAGTTCTTCTTTGCTTCTTTTTTATGCAAAGGAAAAAGGACTTCTCTGTAAAGTTATATCCAGTTAGATTTTACAAATGATATTGGTGACAAAACTTTGTAGTGATCTTGGATGCCTTTATAATTTCCTAATTAGTCAGGAAATATTTAAGTAAAATAAAATAACCTAGCAATAAAAGAAATCAGCCTTCCATTCCCATCAGACTCCACTCTTCCTACCAACTCCGACATTGCTCTTGCGAAGCTCTCCCCACCTTGGTGCAGTCAGGGAGCAGAAGGGCCTGTGGAGTCTCTAAGAACTCAATGACTTTGCTGCTCCAAAGGCTGAGAAGAGGACTCACAGTTACTACCGACATTAGTACAAAGCAAAACAGCTTTTAAACATTTCAAGTACAATTCAGTGCTTTAGTTTCTATTACTAGTTCTGAAACTGGGGCTGATGTCAGCATTCTGCAGATGGAAATGGACTTTGCGCTCAAAGAGCTGTCACTGAACAGAACCCCTTTCTCCTCCCTGTTTCTCTCCTCTGTTTCTCCTCCTGAACTGTTACACAGCACCACAGCCTCTCCTCTGGATGATGCAATTTAACAGGCACCTCTGCATCTCATATGAGGTCTTTCCTGGTCCAGGCATCTTAACGCACAAAGGTACATGAGGGGAAGAAAAACATTGGAAACCAGGATCTAAATCACTCTGCATCCCTCTGTCTAAGAAACAACATGGATGAACAATTACAAGGATGTACACAATTAGTAGGTAACTCAAATGCCACCCACAAGAGCAACATTCACAAATAGCATGCCTCGCCTATGGACCACACACCGCCTTCAAAATGATGGCTGTGCTCCTCCCGGTACAAACAGTAACCCACAGACACACACTTGAGACTTCAATCCTGCTTCAGTGCCATTGGCGCTGAGGGCAAAGTTCTCGTAAATTTAATTAGCGCAGACCTTTACAGGATGAAGCATCCACTACTGAAAACAAGCAAGAGAACAAGTGGCAAGTCATATTAATAGAGTACAGAGAATTTTAGCTGTGAAACATATATCCTCTCAGAAACGATCTACAATTAAGAAATTGACAGAGCCTAGAAAACTAGTAGTTTTTGACTGAAGATCTCCCTTACTCGCACAACTTTCCCCTCCACTGTGCACAAACTAGTCAATAGATTAACTTCCACAGTCAACGCAGGGTGAACATCCAGTGAAGGCTCTACAGTGCTATAGATTTTAAGAGACTCATGAATTCAATACCACAAGGGACTAATATGATCAGTTTTTGACTTCCTACTTCACATGCACGCAGACCATATCATTTCACCTAGCAACCCCTGCACTGAAGAAAATTATTCTTCTCTACAATGTAAAGTTGAACCTGGGAGACCTCAAAAACTAAGAGCAAGGCTCTCACACTGAGATTTTTACATGAAGACACGTGAAGGTTCCACATTTTTCAACATGGTTGGAGAGTGGGAACAGATCAAACCTTAAATTTGAGAAGAAAATCTGCAAAACTATGCCTAGATGAACAATTAAAAACAACTTTACTTTAATTACGTGGTGAAGGAAACAGACACCAAAGAGATCAGAATCTCAAAATCAGAATTTAGTCCCACAGCAAAATACAATGCAGGTGTATATCACATTATGATTCTTGGAAGCTATTTTAGAATAATCTAGGTCTTTTATGCCTAGTTAATGGACTTTGCATTATTTGTAATTGCTGTGAGGCTGCCCCAAGATTACTTATCCTCCTCATTCTTGTTTCTCTTCCTCAAAGAGAAATTTAGGTACTGCCCAAAGAAAAACAGGAGCTTCCCCCAGACCTTTCACCCCATAATGCCCTCATGGAGATGCAGATATACATCTTTTCATATGTTACTAACAGCTCAGCTTGGAATCATATACCTGAGACCTGAAGATCAGGTTGTCTGGCTGCATGACAGTCCACTGAACAGGCCATTTTTGTGGGTTTTTCTTTTTACACTCACACATCCATGTATGGATCCAAGAGAGTTCTAGGCACAAAACATTTCTTCTCTGAGAACAGCAAGTCTGAGGATGACCTTTCATTTTCATTTGACCTTTCAGAAGACATGATTAAACTTTTATTCGCTAGCATTGTAATTGATTTTCCCCAAAGGACCATTTATCAGAAAAGAAACTGGTTTTGTACCTTGAAGTGTGTATTTTGCGGCTTTTACATATCAATTGGTATTTTAAAGAAAGCCTTCCATTCCAAAAGCACTTCTCAGAATACCGAGGGAAAAAAAAAAAAAAAAGGAAAAATAACTCAGGCAGACTGTCTGGCTTTTTGTCAATATATCATTCCTGCAAAGCCTGCCAGTTGAATGGTGAACTTTGGAAGCACAACTAGATTCAACTAACTAGCAGAGTTAGATACAGCTGAAAAGTTGTCTTGGAAAAGAAGGAAGGACCTTGTTTAAATCACTGCATGGAAAAACATTAGTTCATGTAAAGTATGGGCTGATTATAGTTGAACTCTAATCATTCAGTTCATCACAGCTTGCATCTTTAGCACCTTTCAGATCATCTGGGCTTGGACTTTGCATAAGAATTATGAGCCTGGCCCAAAATGCCCTGTGTTAACATGTGTCGCCAAGCTTTGGATCAAGTCCTAGCAAATATGGACTTGCAAAACAAGGAGGAGCATCAGAATTACAAAAGTACTAAATTAAGGAAGCCTAGTTTCCCAAGAATTTTCCTCAGAGTGGACAGCGAGCTCCAGATAAAGGTTTCTTCCATGACCAGTGTTATTTAGAAAGCCTTTTCCCTTGTGTGGATTCTCTGAAATACTTCTGCATATTCTAGCATCCCATTGACTTCATCTGAAGGTGAATCTGGTGTCTTGAAACAAACAGTAGACATTCTAGTTAAGGACAGGCACAAATGCTCACAGTTTCCAACCCTGACTCAGAATTTCTTGACTCTGAATGTTTGATACATTTGTTTTAACATTGTTTTTAAACAGGAAACATACAGAAGAGGGAATCACTTCATTTGCATAACCAGTCCAATGCAAGAATGAGCAGAATCAGAGACAGGATTTTCTACTCCTACAAATATGACTTAATACTCTAGACATAGTAAAAATGAATTCATAGTTGCAAGTATAAAGGAACGCAGGTTAACCAGAAAGTAATTACCTGCCTGGCCCAGCAGAGGTAAAGTAATATCTAGATTTAACATTAATGTTAATTGAATTATACATCTGTTCTGGGAAAGAATAACTCCTTTAAATTCAAATTATATTTTCCAAATGTGATTATACATAATGCACTAGCTTATTCTCAGACAATCATAGAGTAAACAATATTTGATCAGAAGGCAGAGTTACTAGAAATATTTACTGTAAGAAATACATGAATACACAGATAAACAAAACACTGGGGATTGAATACTCACCCCTTGTGGTGACCTTTACTTGATTCTGACAAGAGGACTTTGGAAGTGATCCACTGGAACATTTGAGCACACGCTTAACTTCGAGCTTGTGAGCTGTCTCAGTGTAGTCATGGTCAAGAGTTTTGGCAGAGTCTGACCACATCAGTTGCAGATTCTCCTTTGAAGAGATACAGAGGGGCAGTTTGATAAACTATTCATTTAATAGTTTTCCAGAACAAGAACAAATAGACCTTTGGTATCTCATCCTCTTTTTTTGGAGGGGCTACCCAAGTCCCTTGGCTTCTGGGGAAGGCAAGAACCAGAACTCCATGTCATGCCAGGACTCCAGATCAGCACTGACAGCTGCTGATCAGGAGCTGCTTGTAGCTTCTTGCAATCCTCTTAGAGCCAGTGTCACACACACAGTAGAGTGAAACCAGAGGGCAGAAGCGATGACATAGTACAGATAGATTTGTGGAGATGACTACAGCAGCAGATTAGGAAACACTCTATTGTTAAACAAGAATCTAGCTTTTCTGCAGGAAATCTTACAGCAATGTCAGCTTTAGTACTCTCATTCACAGAAGGAAGAGCTCAGTTACAGAGCAGAAGTGATCTGCTGGTGGCTATCCAGAGGACTTGAGGCAAAGTCTACTATGTATGAGTGCAATAGGCTATACTGCTTTTTTACAAGCCTGTGCCACTGAGTGGGCTTTATAAACCCAAGAAAAAAAAAATCTCAAAAGACTACTTATGGAACTGCATTAGTCTGAGGCAGATTAGTTTTAAAAACACATAGCAACTGAAATGAAAAATGCACTTTAAAACTTGCCTTGCTTTCCAGATGAATGATGGGTATAATTTACTGTTCAAATGCACATGGGAAGAGATTACTTTATTGGGTACACTGGCCTGCCACTGTGTGCATTTCACTTGTAGGAGCCCTAAGGCATTATTCAGAGTTGCGGGTAGCTCTGATTTAGCAGTCACCAACCGGCAATAGGGACAGCTGCACCAGAGTTCATTCCCAAGCACAAACGTTTGTGCTGATTAAGCTAATTGAGGTTAACTTGTGCTTCTAACTCAGCAGGCAAAAAACTCTCTCTCGCCTTTGGGTTCAACCAGGGGATATCATGACAGCAGCTACTCCCATCCTTGCCCAGTATCCTACTGAAAGCTGGCATTAACATCAAGTAAGAGAAACAAATTGGAGGGAAGATAAGATGACAAGATGATTTGATTATAGAGATGTGCAAATAAATTTGAGCAAATGTTAAAAATATTGGTTTGAAGGGAATGTGTTTAAGACGACCTTTCCTCCAATAAACTTCAAGCTATATCACTAACCCTAACCTGCATTTCCACATGGCAAACAATTTTCAGGGTGATTTGAGAATTAACATGCAGATTTTAGAGTGTTTAGAAATGTCAACATTTCAACATAAGGGTTTCTCAACACTAACGATAGCAGAACAGTCTCTCTACTATAATTAGATATCCCTGATCAAAGGAAAATGTAAAGCATCATCTTCAAAGTCAGAGTGATAAGAGGTTATCAGTGATGTCCATCATACCTTTTTAGTTTGGATGAGAGTAGCAGTTCTATCTGGGCACTTTGTAGGCTCTTAGATAAAAGAGTCTGACGTTAACAATTTATCCAATGAACAAAAAGTGCTCTTCAAACCATGTCTTCACAGATGTCATTTAAATGATTCTCACTATGCACACTCAGCAAGACAGAATAGGATGTGATATTTGGCCAGAAACTGAAAAATTGCCGTAAGAGTATGACAAAGAGACTGTTGGTAAGGAATACAGAAGAAAAAGGAAGTAATCAGTAACAATTCTATACTGAGGATCTTGACACTTTGGAGTATGAACGAACTGAGGTGATTTGGTTAATAATTCCCCATTTCTGCACTAACTTTGGTGAGTACAAGCATGCAAAATTATACCACTGCTCAGAGGAAAACTTAACCAAATTGCACATCTGACAGGGGAGAACAAGCACGTTTGCTAAATGTAATGTCTAAAAAGAGGACCACATGCTCTGTTGGTTCAAATCAGTATAGCCATGACACAGGCAGCGCAGCTGCACTGATTTATACCAGCTAAGCATCAGCCTAGCATATCATCTAAAATAGCAAATTAAATCTTTGTAGAGATGAAACCCAGAATTATAAAAAATACAATTACAAAATATAAAAAATAAAAGAAACCCATATAACCCAGAATTACTTCCAAATAACCCAG
The DNA here is from genome assembly GCF_036370855.1 of Dromaius novaehollandiae. Classification (NCBI taxonomy): domain Eukaryota; kingdom Metazoa; phylum Chordata; class Aves; order Casuariiformes; family Dromaiidae; genus Dromaius; species Dromaius novaehollandiae. The sequence continues at coordinate 13,460,717 of NC_088108.1, forward strand.
AATTACTTCCGAGAATGTATCTTCAGTTTTTAAAAGAACACCTTTTCAGTACTCCACTTGCTCTTTCTTTTGTCCAAGCACTTCTGAGGTAAAACACCGTGTCTTAAGCCAGTAGCATTTCAGTAAGACTGATGACATGTTTTCCACACCTCAAAGCAGGGATCTCCAAAGTACAAGCGCATGATACTACAGACCTTGAAAATAAAGGCAAACGATGAAGCCAGAGGCCTCCAGCATCTAAATACAGTCAGTTACTAAAGGAATGTAACCCTGAGAGTTAGCTAGGACTGATTTTAGGGCATAACAAAGAGAAAAACAAAGTTGCAACCAGCATATGTAATACATCTCTTATATGGTGAAAACTCAAAGGCAATAACAAGAAGGTATAAATGTGAGTCATCAACCCTTACAAGAGCAGGAACAAAGGAAGAACAGAAAGAAAAGCAGCATTCCAGCACTGTTCCCACAGGTTAAGGATACCACACCTGGTCAATGCTGCTACTTACCTGCAGAATGTCCTTTCTCAACTTCAGTGGACAAAGAGTACTGCTTTTTGACTTGCCATTCACTATCTTTTGCTACTTCAACTCACCAATCATATGCCATGTATTCGATTTTACTGTGTAACTTGGTAAAGCAAAATAGAGTTGCAGAAAGTACTGTGTATGTATATACATGATGTGTTTTCTGCTCCAAGCTTACCAAATTACAAGGTGATTAATATCAGTGCACCTCATCAGAGTAAACCTTGTAAATATTTAATCTTTGTCCTTATAAATTCATCATTAAAGATGCAGCAATAGGTGTGAGAATGCTGCAATATTCTGACTTTCCACTATTCTTAACTTACATTTTATTGTAAAATCATGCGTTGGATAAAAGATGTTTAGCACATCCCATAAAAAAAGTGAATGATGAGAAAAATCAGGGAAAACTTAAAGCAATCAGTAGTAAACTCATCATCTGTAGGATTTCCCTGCCTCAGAAGGCAGGAATCTGAACTGACTGATCTGTAAAGCACTGTATGTGCAGAAAATGTTTTACGAAGTTTTAATCTGGTTTAAAGTTCCCTTTTTCCAGCCCTCCCCAGGCTTGTATTTCCACTCTTACTTCATTAGTATGCTGCACTTCACTATGCGAGTGAGGATCTTTACCCAGTGGGCCAAGGTGAGAACAGATTGCTGCCTACAGTAGAGCGCTGGACCACAGTGACACAAACATTTTTCTATAGCTCAAGTGCGAAGATGCAGAGCCAAGATCTTCGAAAGCATTCTGACTTTTAACTCCTTTTAACTAAATCAGTTTCAAAGGGAGTTGTGCTTCACAACACCTTTGTAGATCTAGGCCTTTCACTGGCGGTTGTAGTTATCTCCACCAGCATCCCTTAGTTGGTCAGGAATAGAGGGGACAAGTGACATGAACAGACCTGTAGACTCCCCGTGTATGTAAGTAGTAAATGAACCAACTTGTAAAACATGACCTTCTGTTCTTCCTCCCTGATCCTGAAGATAAACATAAGCAAAAACCTGCTTTCATTTTGCTTCTAAGACATGCATCACAGCCATTCAGTACATGAGAAAACCTTCTACCCTTTCAAACTCAAAAACATAGTATCTTTTGTCAGCATATTATCATTACACTTCAGTAAAACTGGTTTAGTATGACCAAGGGTAATGGGACATAACCAGCCTTTTGATTAAAAGATCAGCTTATTGATCACAGCAATACAAGCACAAATATCCCTAAGAGTTCTTTGGCGCTGGTTCTAGACACTAGCAAGTTGTGCAAATCAGCTGCTCACTGCAGCATTTTGGCATTTGATTTTTTTTCTTTTTTTTAACGTGCTTGTTCTTTCCTGCATCAGACACTTTTCTCTTAGGAGCAACATACAGGAAAAAAAATGTATACTTTGATATTAAAAAGTAGTAGGGAATGTTCAGCTGTTCATATTACTTACTTGGCTTCACATTGCTTTATTCACTTCCCTCCAAAGAGAGATATCCCTCTGCTATGGAGTATTTGATAGATTGTTCTGCACTGCTGCACTCTGCATAGGGAGGAATACTTTAAAACTATTGACTCCTGTCCATAGGTAGGTGGGGAGCCATCCTTCCCTTTACAGAATCTTTGCAAACAGATCCCATTTGGGGAAGATGTGTGGCACAACCCTCCTGCCATGTATAATCAAAGCACCAGTGTCCCTCAGCAAATATTACAGAGTGCCTTAGTGTTCCAGACTCTGAAAGTCTGCTCTGACTCTGGCATCTACTCCCACCTGAGCTGGCTTGATACAGCACTTGAGTCACAAGGAAGCAGACAAAATGACCTTGTCAATAAGAATCTACTATGCAAACTTTTTACTTAGAAAAACTCCACAGTACTGCCATTTGCCTTCCCACCCAAATACTACTCTCTGGTTTCCCACTGCAGTTGAACTGGCACTGAAAGCTCTTGCCCAGGAGGCAGACTGATCTGCAAGAAGTCAGCGGCACTTACCCAAGTGGAGCACGGAAGGGAACTGCCTCCAGGTGTCAATGCTTCTTCTAGAGTGGAAAAACAGCAGACAAGGAGATTTTCCCTCTGCTCTACAGAGCACTGTTCCTCTCCTTATTCTACCTCCATTCTTTCTGCCATAAACTTACTATCCTCACTACTGTGCAGAATCAGAAAATAAACTGCATTAGGTATAGTGACTATATTGTTGTTCTGCAAAGTGAGAGTTAAGTGTATTCATTCTAGCAAGCGTATGAATTTGTTATTCTGTCACAAGCAGTCAGGCAGGCAAGATTCAAAGCATTAGACACAAGTAGTGCATTTTTAGAGGATTAAGTCTATACTTCAGGTATGCTATCACATGGGACTCAAGGTCAAGTACTTACAGCCACCTGATCATTGAAATAATCCTCCAGAAGTGCCTTGCCTGCAGAGACTTATTACTATTCTAAAACAGAAATTATTGAAGAAAAAAATAATGAAAAAAAATCCAGAGCCCTAAACTTGTGGAGGAATATTTCTGTGACTATGACATCATTTTAAGCCAATCAGAACAGTAAAATATTTCAGCTGTTCTGAATATACCTCTATTTCTTGATTTCAGGTATTATTCATATCACTAGAGTAGCAGTGTAGATTTATTTTAGCTGATTATGTGAAACCAACATTGTTTTAAAATTCAAAACACTATAAAAACCCGCATGTCATTGCCATCACAGTGAAAAGTTTGAGGTTGCTAGAGTGGGATGACCCTGCATAAGTAGACTGATATGTCTGAAAACTGAAGATACTGTGCCACAGTCTGCCATTTACATCCTTGAGAAATACTGAGTAAAACAATCAACTCGAGTCAAGGTGAGGATGGACAATTTTGTACAGATGAATCTTGTTCTTGCTAGATCCCTTCTGCATGCCCAGGTGATTTTAGTGAAACATTCTGCTTCACGGAGCTTGGGTGGCTCTGCAGTGCAAATACAATGGAGCTGTCCTGCAAGGCAGCTCCCAGCCAGGAGTAACCCCAGCTGTCCTGCAATACAAAAAGACTTGGCAGAGGAACAATTCAGCTTCTAATCGTGTGGTAGGCAGACCCAAATCTACTGCGCAAGTATCAGTTAAATCAAAGACGACACATTTCTCATTCTCTGATGGAAAAGTTCCTCCAGAATTGCTGTCAGAGCCCCATCATTTTCTATTACATTCCTAAACCACCACAAAGATAAAAAGCATTCCAAAAATTGTAAAAGATGCGACATTCATCTGATAAAATTTTTATGGTTCTCATAAGGCATTCTTTTGTCAGAACACAAATCAAATAAAAGGGGCACTGAAGTTAAAAAAGAACATTCACTTGCTTTTCTGATTTCCCAAGAACAGCGATGGACAAGAAAAGTGTCTGCATCATTCTCTTGAAAACAGGATGATGAAAAAAGACCTGATCCAAATACACTGAGTTTCTACAGGGCTTCGAGAAGGCCCAAAGAGTGCAGAGAAGAGAAGGATAATGGAGTCCCCAGGTTTTTGCACAATATTTTTAGCACAAGGTTATCTGAATAGGAAAAACATTGAGCATACACACATCAGAATGAGCAGCACATGCTGTACTAAGAATTCTTTAAAAAAAAAAAAAAAAAGACTCCAGTTGAGCCAAATGTAACAAATCTTAATTATAATTTTGATGAAACTCTTCCAGTGACCAATAGCACAAGTAGGTTGGAAAGTATGACAATATCTACTTAAAATGATGTTTTACAAGGTATGAACAAGGTGATTCAGATCGAATGGGTTTACGTTAACAAAGAACACTGGACAGCAGCTGAATATCAAGTTCAGTAACACAGGGTTACTGAAATCAAATTGGAAATTGTCATCAGGGATTTGTCCACTATCATTTTAGCAACTGTATTTAACACCTTCTCATGCATGCCAGTCAACAATCCAGTTTTCAGAAACACTATTTCTTGAATCTTTGTATTCCAGGAATATTACACAGGCAATGCCTCCCATCACATATGGAAACCACTTCTGGCAACCATCTTTCATCAATACAAAACAAACCACTCCCAACTCAAATAGGTATGACCTCTGCATGCCAACTCACTATTAAGTATTGTAACCATAATCTGCCCACCACTCTAAAATCTAAAACCGTTGCCTAGGACATTTGTTTTTCTAGTCTCATAATTGCAGTCAGTTTCTGCTGCAGATTCTGACTTCTCTTGTTTGCTAGCTGAACTCATTCTGTTATGAAAGGTCAGACAGCAAACTGCTCCAGAATGTCAATAGCTATTTAAAGTAACCCACCCCTGCCTGAATTTCTCATGTGCTAAACCATCAAGTGTTGATTTAGATGTCATTAACCTTCAGGTAGGCAACTGGAGCCCACAGAGGGTGAATTTTCTCTTTATGTACCTTCTTCAATGAAAACCTGAGTTCAGACAGGTCACACTGACCATTAGGAGCTATTCAGAGTAAGATGATAAATATTGCTCTTCTATAATCTCCTGTAACAGCTCCATGATACATATTTAATGACAGTGATATTTCATGCATTTATGTTTCGGGGAGTTGGCTTGTTTGTTTAACAAGTGAAGCTGCTGCACCACAGATCTGTTTAATCTGCATTTTCTGTTTACCCATGGAAGTGCAAAGGAACTCTATTGCAAGTCAAAATAATGCATAGCTAATGCTAATCAATATTTTTTTCATCCATGTATGGATGCATATGGCATCATCTCCCTTGACCTGCTGGCACTGCTCTTCCTAATGCAGCCCATGTACCACTGGCCTTCTTGGCCACAAGTGCACATTCCTAGCTCATGGTCAGCTTGTCCACCAAGACTCCCAGATCCTTCTCTTCAGAGCTGCTTTCCAGCAGGACAACCCCGCAGGCCTGTACTGGTGCATAGTTATTCCTCCCTAGGTGCAGGACTCTGCACTTCACTTTATTGAACTTCATGGGGTTCCTCTCTGCCCATCTCTCCAACCTGTCGAGGTCCCTCTGAATTGCAGCACAGCCTTCCAGTGTATCAGCAAACTTGCTGAGGGCATACTATGTCCCTTCATCCAAGTCAGTGATGAATAAGTTGAACAGGATGGGACCCTTCTCTCCATAGAAGGCTATCTACCAGGTTGGTTAAACATGACTTCCCTTTGGCGAATCCATGCTGCTACTCCTGATCACCTTCTTGGCCTTCACATACATGGAGATGGTGCCCAGGATGAGCTGTTCCATCACCTTTCCAGGGACTGACATGAGGCTAACTGGCCTGTAGTTCCCTAGGTCCTCCTTCCTCCCCTTTTTGTAGACTGGAGTGACATTTGCTTTCTTGCAGTCCTGAGGCACCTCTCCTGATCGCCACAACCTTTCAAAGATGACTGAGGGTGGCCTAGCAATGACATTGGCCAGCTCCCTCAGCACTCGTGGGTGCATCCCATCAGGGCCCCTGGACCTGTGGATGTCAAGTTTGCTTAAGTGATCCCTAATCCAATCCTCCTCCTCTGCAGGAAAGTCTTCCTTTCTCCAGACTTTCTCCCTGGTCTCCAGGCCTGGGATTCCTGAGAGCTGGTCTCACCAGTAAAGAGTAAAGCAAGGAAGGAAGAAGGCATGCAGTGGCCCCGCATTTTCCCTAGCTTTCCTTTTGTTACCAATGTATTTAAAATCCTTCTCGCTGTCCTTGACATCCCTTGCCAGTTTTAACTCCAAATAGGCCTGGGCCTTCCTAGTTCCATCCTTGCACACTTGGACAACATCCCTATATTCCTCCCATGTGGCCTGCCCCTACTTCCATCTGCTGTACACTTCCTTCTTCTGTTTGAGTTTTGCCAGGAGCTCCTTGTTCATCGATGCAGGTCTCCTGCCCCCTTTTCTTGACTTCTTGCTCATTGGGATGTACCGTTCTCGAGCTTGGAGGAGGTGATCCTTGAATACTAACCAGCTCTCTTGGATCCCTCTTCCTTCTAGGGCCTTATCCCATGAGCTTCTTTCAAGCAGGTCCCTGATGAGGCTGAAGTCTGGCCCAAGGCTGCCCCCAGCCTTCACATCTCCAACACCAGCCCTTCTTTGTTTGTAAGTACAAGGTTCAGCAGCGCACCTCTCCTCCTTGGCTCCTCCATCACCTGTGTCAGAAAGTTATCATCAGTGCTCTCCAGGAATCTCCTGAATTACTTGTGCCTCGCTGTGTTGTTCCTGTGTATCATATATTTCCTTTAAAAATAGAACAATTAGGAATTGGTGTTATTTTTCTCATACATTTAGACTGGTGATAGTGTTGCCTTTAACATTTCTCTGGAGCTAAATATTTTCTGATGTAATTGAGTTTTGCGAGCCCATTTTGAATCCACTCCTTTCATCAGAATAGCTGTAAAAAAGCACACCATGCAGCAGATCTTCTATAAACACCATGCATTTTAAGATTTAGTTTGAAAAAAGAAACCTACCCCCAAAAATCCCACTGACACTACCATGATAGAGTGAGGAAGCTCTATACAAATTATTTTAAATCTTGTGAGCTTCATTTTCTCTAAAAATAACTTGTAACTTAGGTCGTAGTAAGCTCTCTAAATTGTTTCTTGTTTTTCCAGTATGAATGAATAATAAAATGAAATAGTTGTTTTTATGTACTTAATTGCTTACTGCATATTTGTTTTTAAACACTAGCTTCAAAAAGGCTGAATAAGCCTCAGTTTTGCAGAAATAAACAAGCACCAAAACGTCATGATCAAACACAGGAATCTCAGCTCAAGAGGACTTCTTGTTTGCAAAGTGAGGAGCAACTGAAAATGGAGTTTACACGGAAGCTGCATTTCCAGCACAACTTTCTATTTGACAGATAAATGATAGATGTATCAAAGTACACTACAGTAGTTTAATTGAAAACAAAGAAATTAGCTAGTCTCTGAAGAACAAACCAGAGACTGAATACTGGAATAATCTCTAAACACTGCTTCAGTTCACCATGCAGTGTCTGTTGCTTTTATCCAGCAGCATTCAATTTAAACATTTTTGCTTATTTCCTGATTTTTTCCCCCGCAAGAACAGCCAGAACAGACTATTAGCCTCCTTCTCTATTAGTATGCCACATGCATGCTGTGCTCCAGCTGTCATGTTAAAAATGCATAAGGCTAAATTAAAAACTGCTGCAAAGACTTTTGGTGATAATCAGATAATTCTCCATGCAAAATATGAGTTAAAATGATAATATTTTCCACACATTTCATATCAGTAATATAGCTGAAGGATGGAAGAATACCACATTTTGATAATTATCCTTTATGGATATTTTGTGTTATGCTCAAAAGTATTCAAAAGCGCAAGTACTGAGTCACAGCTTCAGCTGGTTCAAACAGTATTGAATCCAGTAATTTTCACCAGCTTGAGTGTCATCCCATTTATACTTGCAAGTATTTATGATGAAATGAGAACAACAGCTTTTTTATTTTGAAAGAAAACAAACCCTTGAAAAATAGTTAAATAGTTATCAGACTAGCCAATAAATGCAGTGAACTGAACTGCGATGTTCAGCAGAAATCAGACTAATTACCAAGTGGAAACAGTGCAGTAAAACCCTCAGTAGTTTTTGGCAGATCATGATGCCTGGAAGGAGAATGGCTTCAGTCACAAAGGAGGGAAGAGCAGAAGGATATGGAGATGGCAAGTTTAAAGTGTACTCAGTGCTAGGTATGGCCATGAGCTCCAGGGAACCTTCAGCCCCAAGGCGAGCAGGGTTTCTGGAAGTTGGAGCTCAGGGCGAAGATGAACCTTATAGGTGAAGCCAAGCAAGCTACTGTATGACAACATGTGCTACACTTCTTCAGGGAAATGCAGTTTAACTGGCTTAGTCACAGCCTTGCCTACCCTCCTATCCACAGCAGGGACGCAAAGAAAGTCCGTCATGGCTGTCAGACTCCTTTTTCCACATCTCCCCTCATGTCGTGTTCACCGTGCTTCTGCACACAGCCTTGTCTGAAGAAGTACGCCAGCGCAGTTTCCCAGCATCACAGGATGAGTAGGGGTAATCTCCTAGCAGCTGTCCTAGCGACACTTGGGGTTATTCTCTCCAAGTAACATAACACCACAAGTTACATCCTTCCTCCAAGCTCAGCAATACAAGTTTTCCAACCAGCACCATGTTGCATGCTGCAAAAGTGGGGCAGAACAGCTGTAAGGAACATGCGCTGCTGAGCACAGCAACGGCTCCTTAGCTCTCTGTACCTTGGTTTCACTGACTGTACAGCATTTTGTATCTAGTAATCTGCAGACACAGAATGCTATTTTATTACTGTCATTAGCTCCCCAAAGTCCAGCAGTCAACTTGGGACAACAGATCTTATAGAAAAGTACTCTGTGGAGGGATTTATAGAATCCTTCTTCTGCAGATAAAGAGACTATAACCTAATCCATCAACCCAGCGTTTCTTTGGCTTCTTTCTTACACAAAGAGGAAAGAAACTCCTCAAAACTATTGTTCAGCAGAACAGATTTATTTTTTAAAGTAAAAAATTATTATTATGGACTATCTGTACATTTGCATAGAGGTTAATAATTGTCAAGCCAGAAAATAACAAGCATACTTAGATAATAATTATAATTTTAAAAATTCTTGGATCACTCTGTACTGAAGTCTAACAATACTTTCCTTGAACTAGATGAAGCAAATTTCTAAATATATGATTATTCAATTTATTGCAAGAAGAGATAGGCATTGTAGATCAGGCACCTATCAGAAAACAATTAGAACCAATGGATTTCTGTCAGGTGGATAATGAAACATTACTATGTCATATTAAAAAGATACATGGAATTAATTTTGTGTTTTATAAAAGGGTAGCTTCGTTATGCATTCTATAATAACAGACTCTAAAATATCCACCTTGTCTACAAGTTGTGCTTCAGACTTAAGGATAAAGTCCATATTGTTCTGAAAACCATACACCTGACACAAGTGGAAACTAAATCGTAGGGTTTTTTTAAATATATGAATGTGCTAAAAGCAACATTGGAACATTAAAAATTTCTGAGATGTGAATCCACTGATAACTCGGAACTTTTCTAGATTACTGAAACTATTCACATTGGAAAACCACGTAGACACATTTCCACCAGTTCAGGAAGAAAATGGTATCAGACATTCCACAATAATTAAAAAGTGCAGAGTTTCAACAATGCAAGACCTATTTTCTATTGGCACAGCATATTGAACCTAGCAGACCACGCTGGTGCAAATGTATTCGAGCAGTACACTTGTGCAGAAACAGAATGGACTGAACACAGCAGTGCCAAGGAAATTGTACAAAATAGCTCTACTGCACATAAGATTGCTCTCTGTTATTGCTATTCAGTCCTTGAGATGCCACGATAAATAAGGTGAGCACCCTAGCAAATCTAGTTTAAACCAAGGGATACATTGACCTCTGTGACTGTCCAGTCTCCTCAGATCACAGACATAATTTATAGTTAGGCTAGCTTCTACTGCACCTGCTCTTTTTCTTTCTATGTTGAACCTATGACCAAGACTGGAATTTCAAACTCTCATACTTAAAAATATTGATCCACACCTGACGGCCTTGGCATATTCAAAAGTGGTAAGTTCAAGGAGTCTTGGTTTGAGCCTTCTCTGATAATGCATTGTCTTTACCTTGCCAGGGATATTTAGAGAACGTAGCTAGTGCACTGTGGAGATGCGTGGCATACATGGATGCAGACAGCATATATACACAATGGCCAGTTTCCAGACCTCTAGAAAACCACTGCTGAAAGCAATCAACTACTATCAACTACCACTGTTTGTTGTCTAAATAACTAAACATTGTGTGCTAATGAACCTGTAACAAAGTATATCTACATTTTATATAAAACAGAAAGCATTTAAGTTTGCCTTAAAATCAACAGACAGAAGTACACAGGATGGAAAATCAGTACTTCACAGCTGTATTAACCCAAGCAATTGATTTTGACAGACACTGCACCAACAGTCAGACTTGAAAAATTAAAATTGGTCAGAGAGCGTTTTATTTCATCTCCTGGTCAAACTAACCTTGCTAAGCGTTTGGAGAAATCATTATGTGTCTACCAAGTAGGATGATCTTGCTTCTAAATTGCTTTAAAAATAAGTGTGTAATATCCTTGACATGATCAACATTGGCAGCTTTTTTCAGCAGAAGGACCAATTCAGAGAAGTCTCCTGAGCAACAGAACACAGCTGCTTTTTGGAATAGGAGCCAAAATGGAATGGGAATATGGCACCAATCGTACAAGCAAAACTGTCCCTTTCACATCAGTGATTCTGATATGCCAGTTTCTGGGACTCAAGGGACCCCATCATTTACTCCCTTCCAGGATTATTTTTTGACATTTCCTTCCACCAGAAAAGGAAATTAATCTGCTATTCTCTCTCTTTTCACTGGGTGTGCTTCTAGGCTTCTTTCTGCAATATGTCCTAGAATTATCCTATTACTACATTTCTAAATGAAGTTCTGTTTTTTTTATTTTCCTATACAATATCACATGCCAAAACTTATATGCTGCAATGTAGCATAACCATATACAACACACGTATTAGATAGTAAACCAGTTCTAGGTGGTATATGAAGCAGTCCATGGGTCAATTTGCCCTGCTACTTAGTCATATCCTAAACTGAAGTCCCTCACCTCATTTTTTGCATGGAAATGAAGCTCAGACCTCACCTCTTTCAGATACCCCATGGTTTCTTGCCTTCTTCCCCTGGAGAGAAAGAATAACCTGAGAATGCTAGGAAAAATGTCCTTTTTTCCGCCTCACCCAGGGTATGTTTGGCAAGATGACAGGGAAGACCTGGAAGGTACCAGCTGCTTGGTGATAAGACATGGTACCTACATCATTACAAAAGCAAAGGAGTTCCCAGAAACTCAAAGGGCCTTTCCTTACACAGGGTAAGGAGAAACTACCTCAGACTGATATACTGGTAGAAGAGGCTTCAGAACAAATAAGTAAAATGAACAGTGCCAAACTGCTTGTACTGATTTAAGAGTTCTGTCTATTTTCTATACTCTTCTGAATTTACTGAAGTTTGCTACATATAGACTATCTTTCATTTTAGTTCACTTTCTACATCCAAGAACTCTTCTTCCGAGAAACTTTTTCCTGTCCCTTATCATTTCCCCTGATGCTCTGAAACTCATTTAGTTCTTTGAAACTGCTTGTCATTTGCAGTCTTCAATTAACCGTATAAATAGTAGCAGCAACTATTTTATTTGTTTTGTTTGAAAAGCCAAATCATAGAATATAATGATGATGATTTATCTTTTTTAATTAAAAATAAGAAGCTTGGCTAATCACTGCCTCACTGTAGTAGTGCAGTATTGAAAAATGTAAGTAATTTCACTTCTCCTACTGTTTGCTCTACTGCTGTTACACAGGTACTCTTTTCAGCCATCAGATCTCACAGCTACATTCTAATTCCAATGGTATAATTAGGAGCCACAGACATGCAGCTGAATTACTTCATCTCTTGGAAAAAATAAGTAATATGATTACATTCTATGTATGTATGATTATTAAGCAAATAGTTGTATGGTGTAAGACTAAGAACCAGAAAATTAACCAAGATATCTCATTACACAGTATAATTTCTCCAGATGCCTGATTCAAAGTCCACAAATGTTTTCCATTTTTCTAGGTCTTGGAAAATGCTTCGTATAGAGATTGTTATTTTTTGAATAAACAAGTTTAGTTATATTACACACTTTCACTGGCCTTGCAGTTCAATATGCAAACTTATTAATATAATTCCTTCTTTCACTTCTATTTTTAAAACTCTTGCTTTGTTTAATGAAAACTCACTTTGCTGGTTTTCATTTCACCTTGTTTCTTTACAGCACATCGCAGGATTGCAAGATCAGTGGCCCCATTGCTTTCTTGAAACTTCTAGAAAAGCCACAGAAATAACATCAAAAGTCTTGTGATTCTGATTCTAAAGAAGAAAATTTCCATTTAAATCTCAGCAAATAGAGACTTTAGCATTGGGAGAGATGTATATCTTGTTCTCAGAGATCTTTATCACATTTAAGGCAATGGCAAAACTCCCAATGATGTTACCATGAACAGGATTTGGCCCCGGATTGTTATGTGATGAATATTTTGAGCTTGCTTCTGTACCTTGGCCATCGTTACATCTATCTCTCACATTTGACAGCATTTCAGTACCGCCATGATTTAAGAAAGCCCTTTAAACTGTTGAGCCATGAAAAAGAACTGATGAGAAGCAAGAAATTGCCATAAAATTTTACTCACCTTCCTTTCCTTTTGTAGGATGTTCAAAAGAAAGGAAATACACATTCATTTCACAAGGTGGAAAATTTGTTTTACCTCGCCTCCCCAGCAGTGCTCTCCACATGCACTATGCTAAATTTAAACATGACTTCAACTACCAGCAATAACAGCAGAATGTTAATACTGGCAACAGTTTTCTTCTGAGTTTTGTTCTGTACCTTGAATAGTGAACCCTGATCCATGATTGGAGCTGCAGGGAATGATACCTTAATATGTTCCTCACCTTTGCTCCAGTACAGGAGTGACTACACTTAAGTCATTCTGGACTGTCCTTAGCTTACCTGTCCCTAAAGTCTTCTGGAGATGGAAGCCTGGATCTTCTCCTCCATCCCAACTATTATTAAAACTCTCATCCCTTATATCTTGTCAAATCTGACAACATATAAAAAAGATTATTATTCTTCTTTGCAGTGTCTTTTATATAGGGTGAAGCTGCAATGATGTCTTTTCTTGCATCCTCTGATCTCCAGTCATCCTGCTGCTCTTCCCTGGACTCAATCCTATTATTCCACATCTTTCTGGAGATGGAGTTCCCAGAATGAAATCGTACTCCAGCTGAGGTTCTCTCAGAGCTGAGTAGAGTGAACATTCATCCTTGGTTTGAGTTTGGCATTACTGGTACGTCCACCTGAAAATCTTTTCTAGAGAACAACTATCAAGCCAGCTTGCTCTCATCATTTATTTGAGTAGCTGATTATTTCTGCTGTTTAGGCACAGTACCTTGTGCTTGTCTCCATCGAATTTTTTCTTACCTTTTTACAAGGCAATTTTTCAAGGCTTGTCATGATTAATTTGAAATCTATCTTGCCTCAGATAAGCTTGCAGTCTCTTGACTACCTGTCCTCAGAAAATTTAATAAGCACCTTCACTATTTCATCAGCCAGGTCTTTATTAAACACAAATAATTTACAAAGTATCAATCAGAGCAAATTCCAGTGCTCTTCTATCATTAGTTGTAGACTTCTAGCAGGACTTACTAATACTAATTTAATCTACAGTTTAGCTTCTACAGCAAGTGATATACAAGGCTCCTCCTTTCTTTCCTTCCTACAGCTCTTCCTTAACAAGCTCAGTTACTCCAACAATCTGGGTATGACTATTAAATCATAATCCTATGTATTGAGGCTTCCAGGTGCTTTTGCTTGTTTCTGGTGCTTCTTGTGTTGCAATCTTTGTGTCACCCTTTCACATAAAATACAGGTTGTATAAATAAAAATGTCGCGATAGATTCTATATCAGATGAAAACATTTAGATGCTGAATATAAGGAAACTGTCACTAGACCTTGAACAGTGAACAGTGGAAAAGTTACATTTGACAATGTGTAATGCCAAGCTGGAATGAAGAAGGAGAAGCACGAACTAGCTCTTCTAGGAAAAGACAGGAACCCTGTCTTTCTGCACGTTTCTCCTTTCAGTAGATTTCAAAATTATTTCAATAGGGGTTAGAGATAATATTTCTCAGCGTTACGCAATTACTAATTATGCCTTGTCTCAGAGAATTGTAATTCTGCTAACCACCTGTAGCTAAGTTACCAGGAAACAAGAAGCATAACCAACTGGTACTGGGGCCAGTTCAGCAACATCTGCTCTTTTGACTTTGTATATCTTCAGTAATAATAATCTTCAATATTTATTTGAGAGAGACAGTGCAATCTCCATACAGCACTAAAATATATCAAGTTTGAATGTAAAAAAAGCAGCAAAACAATATTCCTTTTTATGACTAATACATTTTTCTTAAAGCACCACCTGGTTATGTGCTACTTCAAAAAAAATGGATAAACATCTCAAAATGTATCACATGCTAGAAGAATTTTCTCTGGTAATTTTCTTAGAACATAGGGACTTAGTTGCTCCAGTCATATGTAAAGTCTTCAAAGCTTCTACTTTGTTTTTTGGGGTTTTTTTTGTTGTTTTTCTTTTTGTTGTTGTTTGTTTGTTTGTTTTTTTGTGCAGCTAAAACTACTGTCAAAGCCATAAAAATACCCAAATAGCTGTTTGTATAGGATATCAGAATAATCTGCAGGAGTATTTAACCACTAATTTCTGGTGATCATTTACATTTCAAAGATTCAGAATGCTAATACTCTATTCATCTCCTCCTTCTTGACCCTTTTCCTTGTTCCACCAAAACCAAGGCCCACAAAAATCAGTCAGACAAGCTGAAGATATTTCAAGACACCCAATCTTACACTCTACATCCCAGATAACACTCACAGTATCATCTAGGGATTTCAATACTACTAATTCAAATCCACTTAAGCTACTAAAAAGAAATGCTTAAATATTCAAGTCTGTTCAACAACAACAAAAAAAAATCAGTCGGACTTATTTTATTTTGTAACAATCATTAATAAACTACTGTATTTACCATGAGAAGCTATTACCATATTACATAGCTTCCCACTAACTTATTCCCTTGTTGTACAGTATTTTCAATAATGTCATTACATCTTTTGCTTGTACAACTGTTCTATTCCCACTGAGTATTTACACAGCAAGTCTGCCCATTAATGTGCACTTCCAGGATCTGTTATGAAAAACTGGCATTCAAATGGAGCTAGAGACAATGATTTTTTTTTCAAACAGGTAGCCAAATATGGAGACATGTACCATATTTATAAACACTGAATTAGGGAACCATAAACCAGGGATGGAAGTTCATATTAACTTGCATGGAATTCCATCTGCAAAAGGATATCCCTAAAATATGTGTACTTTGACTGTATCACAGCAGAACAAGATTTTAATGCTTATTCCAACACAAAACTCCCATCAAAACAAACAGGAGCTTTGCTAAAGTAAGAACTGGCAGAAATTAGGTTTATTGTAAAAACTTAGTAAAACTCTTACACAGGCATACATTTTGTGTTGATTCAGGACAAACATGTCTGGACATATCTACAAATTCCAACAACATTAACTAAAAGAACAACAGATTTTTCTCCTAGGAAAAGTAGAATACACCTGCACTCAGATCACATTTCAGGAAAGAGCATAAGAAAATACTCCCTGCTACTCAGAAAGTCAACAAATCGGGACTATGACAAACCAAATGAAAAAGCATTCTGAGAGTGTGAAGTTAGAAAGCCCCTTTGAGAAAATCCACCTCAACAATTTCAATTGACATGGGCTAAGTTAGACTCCTAAAGAACCTGGCCAACATTGTTTTATGCCAAGAATTCCACAAAAAATATACGTGGATAAGGTAAATAATGGGAAATAAAGCGAAGTCACTACACGGGCTGTAAAGAAGCAAGCTAGAATATATCCTACACACAAATTACAACGGGAACATTTATTACAATGACAGAGAAATAAATACTTTGTTGTATTTTACAAAACCCTCCAGTTACAGAGTATTTTACGTTTATTAAATCCACATAAAATCAACAAATGCTACATTCAATTATTTAAGGAAAGCAATTACTTTATAACAAATAGTTTATGGAAAAAACTGCAACTACAAAAGAGAAAAATGAAGACACAAATTCTTGTTGTAGTCTTCATATTTTCTGACAAAAAAGATGTTAACATTTCTATGATGATATTTCAAGCCAAGAAACTGCTTTTCCAAAGACAGCACAAAGAACGTCACACTATTTCTAGCAAGTTCTTCATGGAAGCCTTTTTCCAGGTTGGAAGATAACCAAAAATAATATAAATAGAGCTTCATTTTAGGGTCTAACTCATGACTTTCAGCTCTAAACAACACTCTACAACATATTCAACTTTGAGCACAAGTAGTTCCACTAAGCTTCATAACTTATTGTATCAGATCCTGATGCCAAAGTTAGGGAACATTTCTGGCTCATTCAGCTAACATCACAGAATGACTCTGAATCAGAGCAATACATACATTTTTGGAACAAGTACTAGATTCCTTATTTTAGTAAATCGAAGCTTATTTCACATGGTATTATATTAATATTAAAGACATAGAGATACAGTCTCTGCCACGAGAAGACCATGGTAGATGACTCTTTTCCAAAAGGGAGGAGGAGTGGATGACAAACAAATGTATGTAGCTTTTATGTACGTATATCAATTTGTCATTATTATAAATGATCTATTATTACTCATCTGACATTTTCCTTAGTAGCTGGGTGATTTCTTCACAAGCACTTTGGAGAAACGTGTTTTGAAAAGAATACTCAAGAGGGGCCTGCTATGGAAAACTCATACTGACTTTCATTAGAGAGCTGCACAGGGAATAAAATGGTAATTAATAAATAGGAAGAGATATTTTTAAACATATTAAACATCACAGAACATATCAGACATGGCACAAAGTGTGAAGGTTCTACTTTATGGCATACTTTTCTTCATAATGGTAAAAAGATACAGCAAAAATGTAGGACATATTGTGAAATATTCTTTAAGTACCTGAGTTTCTCCACCTCAGAAAAAATGTGAAACTGAACACAGTCACCCACATATCAGTAAACACAGCATCCATGAGATACTGTCGAGTGCATACAATATTAAAAAGTACTGGCTAAATTTACATTTATTCGGACACGTATTTAGAAAAAGAAAACCCAAATGTCTCAAAGTAGGGTCCAAATCTGTTAAACTATTTGCATGAAATCCATTCTTTCTAAGACTAGATTCTAAACGACAAGAAACAAAACAAATGCTACATCACATTCTTAGGTGGCATAAATAGATGTAGAACCAATAGCTACAATGACACAAGAATTTGGCTCATTTATGTTTGATATAAACATAATCTCCCAGTGTTCAGGAAAGAGCCAATATCTGGTGTTACCCATAACACTGACATCTATAGAAATGATTTATCAACTCAGATAAAAGGATGCTGAAGTAGATCCTTGACAGTGGGATTATAACGAGCTCAATAGCCTTCTAGCTATTGCAAAGAAATATCTGGATTAGGAGCAAGAAAATATGGGCTCAGAAGCTTCTTGTTAATTCATAACTTGGACAAAAATTGCTTTTTTAAACTCAGGAATTTGGCTGTTCTGAATTAAATGTAACTCAAAATACAGGAAGAAAATCAAGTAACTAGAACACATAAATAAATAAAAGGGGTGGGGATGGGGAAATTTTTCAACAATTTCCAGCTTTCTTGAACTATAGCTTTAGTGCTCAGCATGTGATATATAAATATGAGATTTAACTATTCACTGAGATGAAAGGGCAAATCACAGTTCCCAGAATTATCTCCATTATAAAATATCACCAACCTACTTATTTGTAAATGTAATCTCTTCTTAAGGTTTTGCACCTACATGATAGGTATTTATGCCTTCCTGTAGATAGATAATACTCTCAGTTGGCAAAAGGGTGAAGTATTCCTGAGAGTTTCCTCATAAACAGCTATAATTCTGGTAAATGGGTCCTCTGGATGTTGTGGACAGCCCAATAATTCCAATAATTTTCTTATTACCAGCTGCTCCTTCCCTTCTCTCTAGCTGGATCCCTAAAATTCATTTGCAGCCTCCAGAAGTGATGAAGAAGAGGAAAGAATATATTGCTAACAGACAGAAAGGGACATGATAATAAAGGTAAATGAACATATTAGCTAAAATAAGGACATGGCTATTACTGATATGCTAAATTTTTTACTTCACATAACAAGACAAATACCATTCCGAGAGCTTTCTGACCATCCAGAACATTTGTATATAGACAGGAAGTTGCAGGGTTCTGACATTTTTATTTATACTCTTATTTCTGGGCTAACATTAGGATTTAGTTCCACTCATTCAGAATCTTATTTGAAAACAGCCCTATTTTCAAAAGAGCAGAAAAATCTGTAAAACAGAAGTGGAAAAATGTGAGATGTGGGATTTTAATGGACCTTGGGAAAACCTTGGATGTCTGAAATGCCAGTTCCCTCAGCCTATTCAATGCTAAACCCAAAGTTGGCTTAAACCAACAAAGAATAGAATCAGTGAGTACAGAGAAAGTACTCCAGGATAGAGAGAGGTAATAAGAAAAGCTTAGCCCTGCAATTTAGAGACCTACTAGCAGTTTATGAGTACAGTACTAAATTAAAAAGAGGCAGTAGATGTGGAATTGCTTCATGCAGGCAGGAATTTTAAATTGGACATAATGGAAACATAGCTAAGAGGAAAATCATGCCCTGAAAAAACATCCCAGCTCACTAAAAAGAGGACACTAAAATCACCTCTCTTCTTAGATCCCTTTAGATCTTTTCCTCACCTATAGTTCTAAAATACACCAATATTTGTTGTGATTATTCCTTGTTTTGCCAAGACTTCAGACTGTCTCTCGTGGGTCCAAGCAGGCCTTGAAGTCACCTGTAACAAGCCCAGTCCCCTTCCCATTTAGAACAGCAAGAAAAAGTGTGAACAGCCAGCTGGTTTGCACCTCTCATCCTAGGGAAAGCAAACAATTTCAGCCGCTGAAGGATCTTTTCACTTGCTCGTGTCATGCTCCTACTTAGGCACATGCATAATATTTTCTTTTATTTTGGTTAATGCTTATTACTAATGTATGTAACGTGGTAGCCTGTTATAAATTCAATTAAATGTTAATGTAAACATCTGTTCAACTTCACTTGTATACTGATACATCAGGCCAAGAACTAAAATTGTTATACTCTGAGTTGCTTTTACATCGTGCTCTCCTCCAAGGAGAAAGATGCAAAGGAAAGGAGTCTGTTAAATTGACACTGGGCAGCTCCAAACTTCTTGAAATTACTGACACTTTAAAAGAGATTTTTATCAATACAATTGAGATGAAAGGCACAACAGCTAAAGCATTTCTTGCATGGCCCGTAAGTACCAGTAACCGTTAAAAGCATAATTAACAACCTCAAGGAGAATGCAAGGGGAACTATCACAACATATGGGAACAGGAAAGTGAAACCAATTGTACAGGCAGGTATAGTAATACTGGTAGGTCCAGCTTGTTGAACAGTGACATAATTCTCGGACGTGACCATAGGGTTACCCTCAGGGAGTAGCATCCAGGAAGGGCACATGAATAATAGTTTCAGCACATATAAGCAGAGGCAGAGATGGCGAAACAATCAATCTTAGGCTGTGAAGCATTTTTTTTTCAAACAGCCCTTAATTCAAGGCAAGTAAGGAATTATTAGAGGAAATGTGCTCTAACATATACCAAAGCAATTATCACCCTCCTCCGAACATAATTTCAGGTATGGCTTCAGCCACAGCATCTAAAAGTTAAACAGAACTTTAAAAAGGAGAAAGATGTGGACACACTGGCTGACTCTGTGACTGGGGAATAACTTATACTAGCAATGTACCTCTGCAGTTCCCATGGAGACATCAGCCTCCTGTTAGGCAAACAGATGTAGGACAGAGGCGTAGGGCGCTCTAGTCTCTAACTGTTCTGGATAGCTCAACGTGACACTGCCTCCAAGATCCTCACGCTAGCTAAGAGGCAGCTGAATACCTACTGTACATGACACTGTAAAGAATCACTAGCACATCCCAAAAGCATTATATCATGCATACGGTACTGAGCTCTTCGTACACCTACATACACTGTGCTGAGCTCTTCACTCCAAAATGTCTAATACCACAAAGCTGTGTATGTGATATCTGTTTCTCCCAGCTACCCCCACTAAGTGGCTGGAAGGTCTGACAGCAAAAGTCAACTCAGAGGCTCAGCTCTGATTTTTCTCCTTCCCCAGTAATGTGCCTCTGGTTAGCATTTCAATTAGAAGTGGTGCCATGCAGTCCTCATGATCATTACTCTGCTTAATTCTCATTAAGTGCATATCAATCTACTTAGAGTCTCCACTTTCATTCACCAAAAAAACCCCAAGAAACAACACCAAAGCTATGTTCAAAATGAGGTCACAAACAAGCTACCAGCTTCTGACAAGGAGGTCTTATTTTAGCAACAGCAGAATACCCTGTGGTCACAGAATTTCCAGTTTCAGTATCAGCACAGAGACACTGATTTCAAGTTTCTCCTCAGGCCTGTCCATCATGGTTATGCTAATGAATACTTTAGAACAGCTCATCTACTTCAAGAAATCAGTCTGCCTCAGTGTAAGAAGATGGATTATTTCGCTACCTTTCTAATATCACAAAGCTATATGATCGTCTCAGTATTGCTTTTTGGTTGTCTTTTCGGTGTAGGTGCAGTTTTCCTTGTAGAGACTTCTGTCCATAAATCAACCCCAGATAGTTTCCAAGTTACCTGCTACCACAATTATTATTCCTCCACCATTAAGTCCTGGCAGTACACCATCACCTGCAGCTGGAAGTTACAGGTAATGAGAGTTTTGCCTAGCTTTGCTTACAAAAAAAGCATGCTGTTACTGTCTACCAGAATATCTCTACATAAGAATTAGGGATAAAACAATAACTTTATTCTGCCCTACCAAGTTAAGAGATGAAACGTAGTTGCAGTGTTGGTAAACATTGCTAAAAGCGAAGGTTTAGAAAGGTGATTGTTATTCCTACTACTCCTTTCAGGAGCGTTTTTCAGAATATCATAATTTGGGTTGAGGATGGACCCAGTTTGCATCCCTTCTATCAAGATGGAGATTAGGAAACTGCCCTTGAAGCAACACAGCGTGAGTCAAATTCTCACAACATGCCTAGTCTTGTGAAAGGGACAGCCAAGGTTTATAGGCAATGTCTTTTACTGCACCAGTTAAGGTAGGTGGATAAAGCACAAATGCTTTTGAGTAGACTAGCTCTCCTTCAATATCAAAGTAATAGTAGGCATTTTGTATGTACTGTGAAAGTTTACTAGGAGGAATGATTAATAACATAGATGCCTCCAGGCACCGCTCTTCCAGGTTGCTCCCTTGTCAAGAAAACACCACTGATTAGGATGTTTGTGTAGCCAATCACCTCTTTTGTTTTCAACTTTCTGTCTCCTAAAGCACATTTAATATTCATGTGTCTGTTTTTCGAATGTTAGTTAATTATTGTGTTTCCTTGTAAAGGTATTTTTACACTGGCTTTCGTGGGAGAAGGATTGAGGACTTCTGATCAGCATCTGTAAAGACTGCATGGGTTACACCTGACTGAGTTATTTTGACAGTTCAAGTCATGGTGCTGGACAAATATAATGAAAATGGATTCTGATTTATCTCCCTTTTTCAGCCCTTTATAGTTCAGAAGGGCAAACTAATCTTAGTAAATTAAGAATTAGTTTAAGTCTTTATGAAGGCTACAGACATATAACAGCATTTAATCTTTACAATAATAATAATTAAAAAAAATTAAGGCTAGATCACTGTTAAAAAAAAGAAAAAATCCTCTGCTGAATTTTTACTAATTGTGCCACTGTCTCAGTCTAACCACCTGAGCTATGCTAGCTTCGTCTATTGTAGCACTCTCAAATTCAGCATGGCTAAATGCATGCCACGCCAACCCTGAGGATCATGTGTCCAGCCTTTGAACACAGCAGTCAGTTGAAACCTTGAAGCAGCAGTATCACCTCCTTAGCACCACTCCAGAAGCAGGAGGAAGACTTTATATGAGCTGGCACAAAGCTCATAAGATGAAAATTACACTACCTGATTCTATGCTGAGGGATGAAAACAGGTAGGGTTGTTAAGTGTGAACTGTTCCTTCCTACTGTGTTTAAATACTGAACCAAATTCAGTTTTAACCCAATGCCACAGCAGGAAATGAACAAAATAGTAATGAATTGCAGTATCGTGGCACTGCATTTTCAAAGCTGTGACTCAGGGAATAGAAAATAAAAAACAAGGTATGCCATGGACTGCAGTTTAACTAATTACAAAGACTGCATCACTGGCTGGGCTGAAGTAGACTCACAAAGGTGTATATCACAGGCACACAAACCTGACAGAGTATTCTCTCTTGCTTCTCTTCTTGTGTATCTCTACATGCTTCCTAGACAATCAGATTTTTTATCAAGAATACTGAATGACAGTATTCATCCTCACTTCCTGCACTCTGTCTTTATTATAGAGCCCTTTCCTTGAGAAGACAGGCCTGCACAGAGCTAAAGACAACTGTTTAGAAAAGGTATTAAGGACAATAAGAGTTACTAGTTTTCCATGTCCTGCCAGTGTGAACTGAGAATTTAGAAGTATCTAGGAGCTAAAGGTCCTGCTTCTGAATTTCACATAAGCAAATACCTGCAACATTTGAGGTCAATTCCTTTCTGAGTATGTTTGCACTGAAGTTTGTACTGAACTGAGATTTAACGAATAATATTGCTGTTCTAGTGAAGCTGAGCTGGACTGATTGTTTCATTTTCATCCCAGCTAGAATGACCTTTGTAATAGGCTATTAGATAAACTTATTCAGTTAAAATGAATAGATGACAGGATTAAAATTTTTAAAAGAATTTCATAGAAAGAGTTTCATATTACTATCTCACTACTGTTTCTTTCCTCAATATTTTCAACCTCCACATCTTAGAGCTTTTTCTCTTGTTTTCTTTAGTTCTCTATTCAAAAAAAATAATATTTCCTAATTTAACATAAGCTTCTCCTTTCACTTCACTGGTAGATGGTTCTTAAATGAAAGTTAAGTGAAGATTACTTTTAATGAGCTGTACAGTTATTCTTAGTATCTTTATTTTTAGTTGTGACTGTTTCTATGGTATTTCCAGCTGGGACCTCCGTTAGTCAGGAAACAAGGCAGTGGCTGTTTTCTGACAGACAGTATAACAGACCCTTTGCTAAAGAGAAGACTTATAAGCTATCCTGTACTTCCAGCTTCCAGATACATCCCTTTCATACATCATCTCAGAGATTGCTATTGGATTTCCATTTTGAACATGTGGGTAATCTCAGTAGGTGCAGATCCATGGCTTCTGCAGCTTACAAAACAAAAGAAAAAGAGATTTCCTCTAGCCTGGCCTGCTATGACAAGCACTGTCCTCCATATTATTTTCCTTTGGGGCATAGCTTCATCAGTTCTATAAAAGCCTAGTGTTTCTCCCTTCCCTTCTGACACACATAATCAATAAAATTTTTCCCTATTTCTCTCTCCTGACCTTAGGTCTACTAAGAAGTCAGTGACATTTGCCAAAATATTTACAGTAGACCTCAACAAAGTACAGGTTGCCTTTAGAACTTGCTCTCCAAGAAAGCCTCATCAACATGAAGACATTTGAAAGCATTTGGAAATAACTGGAAATGCAAAAGTAGAAACTCTTGTTGTTTAGAAATTAAGCACAGACAAATTAAGCAAAATGTTTGTAAGGAACAAAAATGATATAAAACAGTATACCAGGGCTATGGTCAATCTCAGAGTGATGGTTAATAACTGCCTAGCATGCTAAGACTTGGAACATAACTCAATAGTGCACCCAAAATCTCCTTCATCAACTGTCTTGCCAACAATTGCTCGAAGTCACCCCTTTGGGCCTGCCCAGGCTAGCAAAACCCACACTCCCAGACCTGGCTACCTGGTCTTGCTCTAGTAGTTCATCTGATGTCTAATCCTTTTTTGATAAAGATGGCCATGGTGCTTCATTCCAGTTCAGTCCCATCCCATGATAATACTGACAGATACATTTATAACTTATTCCAAGTAAGATTTAGAATTTATGGATTAAAAAAGCTCCAAAACTTACACAAGAACAAAGAATTTGCTTTTCCAGAAAAGTCATGTTTTCTGTTATCTACTATCTGTCTGTTAGGAATGAGCTGATTTCCTATGCTATGTATACTGTAGTCTTATCTCACTTTTGGGGGGAAAAAAAAAGTGTACTGTATATTCAAAAAAAATGTAAAAACAACTCAACAAATAACACACACTGTCTATAAATGCCACAGAAAAAATGTGTTTTAATTGCACAAACAAAACATATGATGCTCTACAGGTATGCTAGTCCTTCCTCTTCAGTGGAAGGGATTTCTTTTTCTTTTAAACTTTCAAATCATGGAACTCACATTTGTCGTAATACATAAGTAACAGTAACAATTTTAGTAGGTCTGGTTCTCTATTGATCTATTTTTCTTTTTTTTTTACTAGAGCTCATTCAGTTGTTCTATACAGGGAAAAAGTAATCACAGGGAAGGCTATGCAAAACTAAAGAGAGAGAGGGCTGTATTGTAATATTCTTGAAATCTAACTGCAGAACACACTGCAGACCCAGGCTTTGATGTTACCTGAAAAGCATGCTACAGGCTAATTTTTTATGTAAATCTCAGCATAACACTTTTTTTTTCTTAAATGATGTCTGTCTGTAATGCTCCAGTATGAAAAAAAGTCTATGTGTCTTGATTCACTTGTATTTTCCTCACACCATATGTCCTGCACACTGCTAGAAGCGCCATTGCTAGAGGAGTCTTGGGGGCAAACTCTTACTAAAGCAAGTATGTTGTGTGTGAAAAGTTTTGAGAGCAGAGAGCGTTTTTTAATGTCTGTCTGTATACTAGTTTGCACTCCAAAAGCCCAGATTTTGCCTGTCTATAAGCACTCATAATTAATAACAATGGACAAAACAGGTGGACAGAGAAATGAAGTAGACGCAAATACAGATGATATAAAGTTTTGATAAGCTGAAAGGTACAAGATTTAAATAAAAGAAAAACAGCAGAAGAGAAGTTGTTACTAGGAAAGAAGCAAGGTATGAGAAAAGATAATTCAAAAGGAAAGGATGTTTAATATGAAATTTTATGTATTAAAGAGCAGCTAGGCTTCCTCAGATAGGAGCATGGGAAAAGGATCTCTTCTTTTGTCCCTTCTTTTGTTTTGAGTAAATTCTTCAAATCTCTTGTTTGAAAGTCATCAGAAGAGAAGCTCCTTTCAATTCTCTACTTCACTGACAGTTCTTTTAGGTTTTTCCTGATTGTGTTAGCATTCTTTTTCAGTTCATTCCCTTAGGAGATGCTCATCTTAAGAAGTTGGTCCACTCAGCTGTTGTGTTCTGCAGCTGGTTGGTAAACAAGTATTACAAGAGACCAGAGATGACAGTGAAACCCATCGTCACCCCAAGGTGATTCAGGTCAGGTGATCCCTGACCTCTTTCTTTTTCACATTCCATAAGGGCCAGTTAAAACTATATCATCAGGTCAAAAGATATAAATTCAAGAAACTATGCGGGTAATAAGAATTGTTCCAGGAATACTTTAACAATTTTCTGTTGGATCTTTCTAATATCACAATCAGAGAAAAGTATCCTCTAATTTCCTTTGAAGGACCTGTGAATGAAAGAACAGGCCCTCCACATTAAGAATCAATCACCTTTCTGAAAGGCAAAAAATTAGAATTTTCAACTTCCATCTCTGACTGCTTAACAGATATTAGCACACAAAAATTTTAGTGTTTATTGAGGGCACTCTAATATACCTCTGCCATTACAACGCACTTAGAAATGAAGAAAAAAATAAAATAAGCCTCGTGTCAGAAGTTCTTTCTTATTCTTTATGAACTGCAAACATTTATAGCTATTAGGAGTTTTTTTTTCCATTAGTTTATTGTGTCTTTCCTCAATGTAGCATCACTTTTTACAAAATTCTTGTCCTCAGATTTTTATAAATATTTTCATTTAGAGCTTTTTTTTTTTTTTTTTTACATTCCTCTTGAAATTATTCTCTTTGACAAACCTAGCCTACTGCTTTCTTTCTTTTTTTTTTTTTTTTTTTTAATTAACACATATTTGGAGCATACTTTTGTAAAATATAACATAAGAAACTCTATAGTGCAAGATGTGATAACTAAGCCTACTGCACCACTAGAGCTGCACTAGAGTGCATCAAATAGAGTTAAAAATCTTATCTACATAATATTAAACTTATTTCTCCAAAAATACTTTAAAATACTTGAGGAAAATATATATGTAAATAAAAAGAAAAAAAAGGTTTGAGAGCAAAGTTAAAAATCTGAGAATAAACCGTATGTGGTATGATATAGGAATGGAACCGGATAGGCATCAATGCCGATCCTTACAGCATGCCTCACTCAGAGCAAAATCGGTACCAGAGTGAAAGCTCGGGAGGCCTGCCGAGATTGAGAGGAGGCAATACCTATCCAGAGGCATTGATAGCTCTAGATTTCATTCCCTAGCAACACGTATGTATATCCATACTCATCGAGGCCTCCTGATATTGAGAACAGTCAATGTTGATAGTTGCCGGTGCATACCCAGGGCAAGGGTTAGTTCAGGAATGAGAACTCGAGATGCCCAGTGACATCGTGAATTATGGACACCTTTAGTAGAGATTGTTATCGATGGTTAGCCAGGACTGTCGATACCTCTTGATATCCATCCCTATTGATAGGGAAGGAAATGGAGAGGCCTTGATCCCTCTCCAGATCAAGAGGAATCCATGCCTATTGAGAGGGATTGGTATCAATCCCTTTATCATTCTCAATCTTTATCAATGTGTATAGAAGTTGATAGGGATTGATCCCTCTCCATATGGAGAGGTATTGGTATTGGTGGATGCCAGTGCCTCACTGACAGCAAAACTGGTCCAACAGGAAAAGCTATAGAAGCCTGCTGAGATTGAGAGGAGTTGGTACATAGGGATCGATATCTCAAAATTTTTTCCCTGGCAGTATGTATGGATATCGATACTCATTAAGGCTTCTCAGTATTGAGAAAAGGTTACAATAGATAGTAGACTAATGACAGAGGATTGTAAATTAAGTATTTTACGTTTCGCTTGGTTTTAACATGTGTAATACTATCCTAACTATGCTTTCTATGCTTCTTATGCTTTAGTAAGTTAAAATGGTGGAGCATCAGTAGTCTCTAACAGCAAAGCTATAGAGGTTGGTGAAGATGGTGGAATGTCTTGAGGACTTCACAATTAACTGGATTAATGTTTATAATAAATAGGATTACTTTATCTCTGCAAATTAATAGGATTTTTCCTTATCAACCCCAAGTTTAAACATTATGAAATGCCTGTGTCCATGTAAATCTCCAAAGAACTGTATGAATCATGACAGTTCCCAACTGTATAACCATGTAGTAGTTTCTCTGAATGCTCCATCCTGAATATATTTATCTGATGTTTTGCAGCATCCTCTGAATAGAAATGTAACACCAAAGCATTCAAGTGTTGTCATTTTGGTGCCTATTTATACCCATACCCATTCCAAACTCAATTTTCCAACCACACACACATATTTACTGAAAGAGGACTTCCACTGAGTATGTAATACCAAGCTCTCTGCAAGATTAAAGGTTGCGTTTACGATTACCTTTTTTTTGCCCTTTAACCAATTTCCAATCCATTAAGCTGCTGTACTTTCTTCTGTAACTATTTAACTTGGACATTAACCTTTGTGGCTGGCCACAATCTGTTAAACACATTTCTTTGCAATACACTTTCCCAGGCTGTCAGACACATTTTTCTTGGAGACATATGGAAGGGAAACTAATAAGCCTGAGTATGGCATCTTTGCTGCCATTTCTAGCTTTTTGACCTCCTAGGAAGTTCTCATATGAAATCTCTGATAAAAGAGCAAATCATTTTGGACAGAGTACAAGTCTTTACCAATGGAAATAAATCCATATCAGTGCATGACTTTATTTATACCATCTATTTACATGGTAATTTATATAGGCCAAGCAGACCAACACACACATCCTTGACATGGTACAGTATTTCAGCAACTCTGTCTCTGTTTCCTCGGTGGAACCATCACTATCTTTCCAAATCAGCTTTAGCCCATGTCCTCTGCCAATGAAGCCAGGGAAAAAAACAAACGAACAGTCAGTATCAGGCCTACTCCTTCTCCACTTAATAGGAGTCTGTGGTCCTCACCGACTTCCCATCCCGTCCAGGACCCTTCCCACCAATTAACCAAGTCCAGTCCATCCAGACTCCTTTCCAGTCACCTCACAGCCAAGCAGCAATTTCTGATTTTATCTTTCTTATAAAGGTGTGTTACTTTCTATAGGTGTTAGAAAACTGAGACTGAATTAACCCACAGGTTGTGCAAACCCCATAAGATGTGAAGAAAGGATTAATCCCACCCAGATCCTTTGAAATATAAGGTGCCGTTTCACACACACAAATACTAAAATATTAAGTTACATCTCCTTGAAGATTACCATGGAGGAGGAAACCTTTGTTCCCAAATACTAAAAACAAGTTGATTTAAGCTGTATAGGTTTTTCCATGATGTTTTCTATATTTAAATCATACGATTTATTCACATATTGGTATTCTGTACTTTCTATTTTGTCAAAATCACTAAACATGGATATTCAGTAAATGTTACCTAAATTAATGTCATGGCTGTTACTAACAATTCAGATTTTACATGCAGAATTGTTTTCTGCTGGAAGTTTGTCAATTTACATATTCATGTTTGGAGAAAAAGAAATATACCTGGCCTGGTAAAATATGTTATACTGAGAACGCTGTCAACCAAACACAGGAGTGATGAACAGAAAACCCCAGGCTATATAAATCTTTCCATCTGTAGTCTGCTGATGTGTTTTAGCCACTTTACCTCATTCTACAAAGTCTTGCATTCTTCACTGGCTGCAAACTTGGCATTCAGAATTTCAGCGATTTTGAAATCCTACCACTGGTGCTCCAATATAATTCTAGGAATGAGCTTGAAGCTTGTTTCCCCCAGATTTGGTACGCACAAGAAGTGAATGTGTTAACATTTATAAGAAGGTAATTTTTGCTTTTAATCATGAAAACAGTTGTGCAGATGCTGAATTGCAAGTAAATGTGTAGTTTTACTGTAATCACTGAGATTCTTTATGTGAATCCAATTCACTTTTTTCCAGGTCAGAACTGCCTTTGCTATAAAATTCAAATTAGAATAAAAATTCAAGTTGGAATCATACTAGTGGTGGTACATATCATTAGATATTTAATCAAGTTAATTATGATTATTAGCTAAGAGTCTGAAATACCTGACCCATCAAACTAGCTCTACAAAGCTCAAACTGATGGAAGAAAATATTTCAGACTGATTTAAACCATCTTCTTCTAAAATATTTGTTTAAAAAACTTTACTGACCTGCTGAAAAATACAGAAAAGAATAATAAGGCCATACTTACCAGTTCATATCGACCTCAAGCAGCCTAAAAGCTGAAGTGCCAGGGAAGTCAGCCATCCCATTAATCTCGTGGAATACGTCCTACTACCCGAATAGAAGGGCAATGAACGCACTGAGGAGAATTTGCTTACTTTTTCACTTCTGTCACTGTCAAAAGTAGCATCGATTCTTCCAACTCTTTCAAGAGCGTTTGTATGAGATATTCATAGGAACAAACCACATATAGCAACTCATTCTTGTTTTTGCTAAGAACATGCTTTATCCTTAACCTGGTCCTTGTATCTTTTTCATTGCTCTCTGATGGCTGGATACCTTTAACCATAGAGACCCAAGCATGATCATGAAGCAACTCCCATAGTTTTCCCAGTTGAGTCATTTGTTGTTGAAGTGTTCCCAAATTTCTTGCCCCTTCTTTTTTCTCTTCTTGTACTCTGTAGCAGAGATATATTATCTGAATACTGAAGTCTGAACGAAGCACACTCTCTTTCAGAAACAAACCCTTCTTAATTTTGCAAGGTTGCACAGCCACTTCTGGTAACAGGGAGGAGTGGAAATGACTTCTTAAAGGCCAGTTGGCCTCAGCAATGACACCACACACAACTGCAGTAACTGTAGCTACTTGAAGTTAGCTTGCTGTCAGAGCTGGGGGGCATAGGACAGTACATGATGTTCAGTGGCTGTGGCCTTAAAAGCAAAAAGAATGTGATCCAATCATCCAAACTACATAAAGAGCAGCTGAAGTTTGTTTGATATTATCTTATCTGGCAGTGCTAGGCTCCAAAGCTCATTATTTATGCTGTAGTTAAAATCCACAATGCCCTGCTATGAACATTTAGTGTGAAATTAATGAAAGAATGGGCCAAATTCCTATCCAAAGCTCTTTCTGGAGTTTTTCGTTATTAAGCACCAATGAAGCATAAATCTCAACCTTAAGTTTATTTTTCCTGAGCTTTCAGGAAAGCTTTTTCCTGAGGCCTGATGAGACTGGCTTACACCCAAGTTCAGCTGCTGAATGTGGACAGGGGCAACTGGCTGGAGCGTCTGGGCTCTGTCAGTATGAACCTGAAGTTGAGCACAGCTACCAAAGGCAATACAGAAACCATCTGCAAAGTAGACTGGGTTGTCAGGAACAAGAGCTGACAAGTCCATTCGTCAGGTCTCTAGGAAACAAGGTTCAGCTCAAACAGGCAGTCCTACTGATTCAGCATTCTCTCCAGGAGAATAACACCGAGAAAAAGTCCAGTTCCAGCTCTGAATGGTCGGTATGTAGGATTGTAACAGCCTTCCGTAATACTGTTCTCAGATGAGCAGATTTACAGAATATAGACAAAACAAAGAAACAAACCTCTGAGCTGCACCTCTTGCCACTTAGGGACTGCCAAAAAATGTCCAGAGAAGCCAGCAAAGGAGCTGGGTTGGGAAGCAATCTGTACTGCTCGCTGGCAGGGCGAAGCCTCTTTTTAGAGGCTGTTACTATTTTCCTGCCCAGCTTACATTTCTCAGACAGTGAAAATGTGCACATTTTCAAAAGGCAACAGAGATTCCAAGTGTGATATAAGTTAAGTTGTCTACAGTGAGAGGCTTACACTATTCCTATCTGTACAGTCAACTTATTGTCTCAAATCATCTCCTATATTCTTAATTAATATCACAGTCAAAGTAAAAATAATCTTTACAGGCAATATGGCACAAAGAGGAGCATATCATTCAAAGGATGCTGCCAAAGACAAGCACAAAGAATACACTCCCTCTCATGTCCGAGTGGAGGCAAAGAAAGCCCCATGCTGCTTCCCTCTATCTGCCCCTTAGAATTTTCATTTCCTCGATGCACATTTCAGTCCATCCCTGTAACACTACTGTGGCCACATGTGAAACCCACCCTGATGTTTATGGTTGTTTTTTGTTTTAAAAAAAAGCCTAATATATTATTGGCACTGTAAAGTTTTCCCTTCTGATGTATATTATACTAGATCTCTGTAAATAATGGCATCTTAAAATTCAGTTATTGTTCTTCTCATGTGTATCTGATCAAAAAACCTAACTTGAAAATTGAGTTTTCCGGTTTATTTGTAAGTAAATCCAAAGCAAATCAGCACTGCTTCATGCCTTTTGCCTACTGATAAATTGAATTGACTTGAGCAGAAACACATTAACTGTAACATAAGAAGAATATAGGAAAAGAAGAAAAACGGTGTGATAATTATTATAGATATATTATCGACGCTATTATTAGTCTTTCATGTTACTCACAAAACAGTAACAGGCTAATTAGTGAAAACGTAACCCTGTGGGTTTTTTTGTAACAGTTATTTTGCACTCATTTGGATCAAAAGCATAACACAAAGTAACATGGATTTTGTACTTTTGTGTCTTACAGTTCAGATGATTAAAGACTGGGAAGGTGCTAAGCACAGACGGATTACAAATAGTTATAAGAACAAATATTTGACTTTGCATTTTAGTGGAAGCTACTAATTAGATATTTCATCTCACTACAGACCTGAACCAAAAACACCTCACCTGGAAAAAATCCTTAACTTGTAAGTTTGTATAATATTCTGTTTTCATTTCTATTACATCAAGGGTTGCTTCATAGATAAAGATAATAATGTTTAGTAATGGTGGTAAAACATTTGGGAAAAAAGTCTCAGAAACCATTCAAGAATTTCATCAAATATTAGATATGATGAACAAGAGAAAAGTATCTGTGAAATTCATCAGAGAACTTGTTTGTTTCAAACTAGTAAACAGTTCTTTGAGCACTCCATAAAGCAACTTCAGTGTACAGTTTAAACACCATCTCCACTACGGACTTTAATAAGAATTTCAACATACACCTTATAAATACCACAAGTCATAATGACAATTTCTATTTTAAATAATTGAAAAAAATGCTACTGTTTAGTTTAACTAGTTTGGCAAACTTGCACCATCTCCAGTTATTAAAGGTTCATAGATCCATAATGCTATCTAATTATCCCAAAAGATAGGTGTGAAAATATTACAGCTGAATCAATAGCAAACAGACGACTCTTTCCACTTGACAGCAACTTATTTTACGCATACAGACTAAAAGTAAAGAAATCTGTTTGCCTGAGATTCAAAATCTTGTGATGTGCCAGGAACATCACCCAGTGATATTTACCTGCTATACTTCTGACGAAAAAAATTGTTATGCCTTATTAACTTTTTTAATATATATTTGAGAGGTAACTTTTTAAAATTCAAATCAATGTGTTTTTCAGAGTTTCCCTACCATTTAGCTGAGTTCCTGATTCTAGATCCGTGCAGCACAGTGCAATGGTGTTACATCACTGGGCACCATTTTGAGGTTGCAATGTGGCATGGAAATGACAGATCAGCAATATTATGGAAATAGAGAAATATCATAAAAATATAATATAAATAAATGTATAGAAACATATATTTTAACACCTTCATTTAAAAGGAATATATCAGGAAATCCAGGCATTTTTGCAAGGTAATGCTGCATCTTTGAATCAACAACTAAAAGTAGAAACCTCCTCTTTAAAACTAGATTTCTACAAAATAATACTAATATATAATTTTATTTGGAGGTATCTACCTAAATTTTATCCCTTAGATTTTACATGTCAGTGTTTTCTTGGCATACTGCTGTTGCTTGAAATCAAATGCGTGATGTGTAGACTTAATGCTCTTAACAACATAGTAGAAAGAGCACAAAAGAAAAGATTCCACATCTTCTGTTCTGTATAAATGAAAAGACTTCACAATAAAGAAAAGCAGGGTTAAAAACAACACAAGGACACTTCTGAAGCTATAAGCAATAGTAAGATAATATAACCAATATAAACATCATGTAAACAAGCTGTTTATATACAGCAGAGCGTGAAGCTGCCACAAAAGCCCTTTTATATTCCCAGTACTTAACCAGTTCTCACCTGGTTTTGATCATGTTCAAATATCTATCCCTGACACAGAATAGTAGATGAAGATTTGAAACAGTGTCATGTAAAATAAGTTTGTCAAAATAGAACCCTAATTAGCCCTTTTTAGCTTTCAATTACCAGTTTTCCCCTCAAGCCTTCAGGATCACATGTTACTCTAAAATTCATAATCCTTTTAAAGCAAGGAGTCTCATATTACTTTTTTCTTTTGATAAACTTCAACAGCACTTTTATTCTTTTCTCAGAATACACCACCTTTTTAAACTTGCTTTTCTAGCTAGCCATTCACAGTTTAAGAATGAACAATTTTCAAGTGTAATACATTTTTGTTAACAACACTATTATTTTAAAATGCCTTTCAAAATAACAATTGCTGTATTTTAATTGCACTTTCAAAAAGACATTATATTTCAGGCTGGGGATGCTTTCTGTGGCCACCTGCAAATTCAAGATGAAAGGAAACTCTTCAAAGACAAAAAACCCTGCACGTACAGGCTGTGTTCTGCCTCTCCAAAAATCTCTGGATAGACTATCCCAACAATTGCCTCTCTACTCATTTCCTCTTTGCCTCTATCCTGGCAAGATATGCTGACCTCACTAACTTAGAGAATGCAAGTTGCTGTGGCATTTATGGACCAAGTTTCTGCTGAAGCACTGAAGGACAGTTATTCACTAGATCAAATGTATGAGATGACAGTGTTATGTTACAATATGACATGACAGAGGACAAGACTCCAACTGTTCAGTTCCAGCTATGATTTTGGATCCTGGCATTGAACCTTTTTCTTTCCATGGATATTCTTTCTTGTGGGCTAAGAAGCAGCTCAGATTTCAGACTGAGTAGGTATCACCATGCCTGAGGAGGGATAAGAGCCAAAATTCCTTCTCCAGACTAAAAATCCTAGTGACCACCAAAACTTTTCTGACCCAGATTCTTTATATGATCAAAGCCAAGCTTCAAGCTCTAGGAATTCAGGTGAGGTGGTAAGAGTATAAATTTAGCATAAAGTACCCAGGTTGTCCTGTGTTCAGGGTGTTAAATACTTTGGCATGATCCCAGGAATGCATTAGCAGAGAACGCAAGACAGAGTACATTACTGTGATGTATGGCTCACTCCGGGAAAGGAAATCATAACACATTGTGTGCTTCAATAGCTGTAGCTGCTGAGAAGCCATGAAAATCATTTCCGGCTAGCCCACAGTGCTACAGTGGAGCCTTCAGAAGAGCAAGAGACTGCTGTTGTTACATCTCCATCTACTATGAGTTAATTTGATCCCCCGACTCCCAGCTAACTAAAGCTAAAAAAATTGTTTTCAATTTCTATAACCCCTGCACTCGTAATACATGATTAAATCTTTTTGTTTACAAGCATTATCTGTGACAGTTGCACCACTGGTTGACAGTAATAACATTTTGAGCAGCATGCTAATCACTAGGAAATCTAGGTATGATTCAGATAAAAAAAAAAAAAATACTCAGTTGAGTTCTTTTATGAACTCCAAGCCATATAACATTACAATGTACAACATCCAGCCCAACATTATTGCTTAGCATTTTTACTACAATGCCAAGCTTTTTACCTTTCTAAAATTGCCTTTTAATCTAAATAATCTAAATATTCTGTAATGTATATTTGAACACCTGATTTTACAAGTGCAGAGCTGCAGTTTGAGGATTCATGGCACACTTATCTCCCGGACAGGATAATGTTGCCAAGTGAGTCAGTAGATCCAATAAAACCTATTCAAGGAGAGCAAACGATTTGGGCATCCTCTTTCACCAGGTAAAAACTAGTATTCACCTACAAAAGTTGAATTTGTGTTTAGCCGGGCCATAATTGTCTCTGTGCTCACCTACGCCAGGTACATTGCCTTTCTTTATCCTGACAATCACCTCAGTTATACTGATCTAATGCAGTGGCAAACTCCAGAGATCTGGCTCCAAACTCACTTCTCATGACTGTTGGACTTCCACTATCTTTAAGATTGTGTCTATTATGAAATTCAAAGGCATAATGACAACTTACTGATGCTGGCTTTAAATCAGCTAGCTCTGCGGCAGCCAGGAGTGTTGCTATGGTAGCCTTAATGTCAGTGCAGGCCACAAAACCTACCTAAATTCACGGATCTAGTGTCCACTAAACTCCTTGTTGCCATAGCTACACTGCTGTAAGCACTAGCTAATTTAGCAAGCTCTAGCATGACTCTCTGTGTTGCGCTCTGGTACTTGGATTGCAAGAGAAGCCTACCCTGAGCACGTCCGGACAAACTCCAGGAAGAAGTCCTGCTCACCGGTCCCCAGTCTCCTTAAATGAGATGGTAGTCTAGAAGCAAGATCGAAGTGGCATGATCTCCCCCCAGATTATCCAATGTCACTCTCACAGCTAGCACACTTACATTTATAGCATATTCCTTAATAGAGGCACTATCTGACCACATGCAGAAAAACAGTCACTGTTGTTTACTTCCCTCTATCTACATTTCACCTAGATCTGTATATTAACCATGACAATTGGCATCACTGCATCTCTTGACCAGTGCCTAAACTCAGCTGATTTCAGTGAAACAAGCGTCCAGATTTAATCTATCAGAGAAGGAGAAAGTTTTGTTTTCTTGAAATGCATTTAGGATGTCTGGGTGTGGCAGAAGGTTACCTGAAGAAAAGCCATTGCCTGGAAAAGGAGATAAGTTTGTAAATGGTGGTATATTATATTTATACACAAATCCATATAAATAAACCTACTCTGTATTTTATGCACAATGTCCTCGTTTAGTTCCATAATGACCACAGTGTACCATAAACTCGTCCCTTATCAGTGTTTTTCACCACACAACACAGTAAAGTTAGCACGAACTGATGTGTGTGGATTTCTTCTGAAATACATGGTAGAAGATAATAAAGGGGGCACTTGGAAATCCTCTCATCTCTCTCACACCCTTTGCAATCTATCAAAAGTAACTTAGCCAAAAGCTTTAATTTTTATCATGCTATTTTACTGAGGAAGTTCGTAATAAAACGAACTCAGGCATCTAGCTTTATCAACCTTTAAAAAACTCTCATTGGACAACTTTTTACTTCACCAAAATAATACAGTTCTTCAGACCTCACTTCTTCTGGGAAGATGCTTCCCAGTCTCCGAGATGTGACTTACAACTATTCGCAAAAGCAAGAGAGTAAAGGAATCGTGAAGCCCCAGAGAAGAGTCCTCTTTCAAGGTTCAAGTGTTGAACAAAGCCAAGTTATTTATTCAGCCATATAACTGCAGTGACGTCCAGGAACGAGACAAGCCCCATTCCACAGGATCTAAGATGGCAATAAGGCTAAGTTCTGAAAACTACTTTTTCTTTTGTTTGTTTTTAATCGGAGAACTTCAAACTCAACCTATGACATGCCCCCTAATACACAGAATTTGCCATCAAGTTCAGCGCACTATCAAAAACATCAGACATTTAAAGACGATATAAACTAGGCAAGATCTGTATTCTTTCAGACTGTAGGCTACAGAAAAAAAGGGAGAAAACAGAAGAATGCCAGTATTCTTCCTCAGCACAAGATGATGATAATATTCTCCCATCAAGATTCAGATACCTTAATAGAAATAATAGCACTAAAATCACTCAACCACCCCCCAGTTTTTATTTCCCAAGTATTCACAACACTATTGTCACTATTGCACTATTGCTAGTCATTCCTGAGTGCACGGAGACACTTCGGTTTTTCAATAAGACAGGAACAGCCTCTTCCTTGATACCTTCTAGCAATGTCTGGGATGCAACACACTGTGCATACACAGTACTGTATCTGTTTAGGGAGTTAAACAGCAGCTCTACTGCTAGAAAAATCTACACGAATAATGGGAGTCTCAGTCCTTCTGATTGATGAGATTTGTGATTGAGATTAAATTACTTTCCTTAAATACCCTAAATTACTCAACTAAAAATAGTTTGTAACCAAAATTTTTATCCTCCTGTTTGCTTTTCCCTTCCTGTCCATAAAAGATCAAGTTCCTAATTTTTGAGGAAAATAACTCCTAATCTAAATGTTTACAATAATTTTTTTTTAAAAAAATAAAGTGCAACTGTTTTTAAACACTTCTTTTTTATGTACCATCAGGAGAACCAATTTTAAAACACATTTCCAGCAGTATATACGGTGCAGAGGACACAAGCTCCTTCTAAAGCTTTCTTCTCTTCTAGTTGAAGCTCTGTCAAAAATTCTGCATGAAGAATCACTGCAGAACTGCTACTTCCATTTCTAAATCAAGCTGGTCAGTATTTGCTGTTCATGTCATAAATGTACTTGCTTCCATTAATTATGCTTCCTCCCCTGCTTAAGCAGCATGGCTATAACTTTGCTACACACAGTATGTGTAAGAAGCATGAAATGTCTTTGTAGGACATAGTGAAGGTCACTTCCCCACTCGTACAGCTCACCATGCATTTAGATGAAGCACAACCAATGTACGGTAGCTTCTGCAGTCACAGTCCTATATGAAAAAGAAAAATACACATTTGACCCAAACTCCTTCCTTGCATTTCAAATAATTATACCTTTCCTTATTACAGTATCTCTCTCTGATGCCTCTTATTTACTGGACCATGTACTATTGCAGCATTTCATTTGTGTTCCTCATGTTGGACAAGAAAATAATTTCAGCCTCCTTGTCACGACTAAAGCTCAAAAATCAAGAAAATGTATTCATTGCTGCCCACATTCATATCCTAAATGCTGCAGACTATAACCTTGGAACACTAAAACAAATGCAGCAGTATAAAACACATCAGTCTATGCTCCCCACTAAACAATATGAGATTTCTTTTTCTTTACCAACACTGGCAGGCAGAAAATTTACTCAGATGGAACATTCTCTGATGTATTCTCAGGGGCCAAGGCAACTGCAAACTTTTCTCTTAACTCAAAATCATTACTGAAGATTAGATCATTGTTTAAAAATAAAAGAAATAAAAGGTGAACTCACTTAAAGTTTGAGGTAGAAAAGTTTAGAGGAGCTGAGGATAAGGATAAGATTTGAGTTCATCCTCTGCTACTGCTTGGAAGGTGGTAAGTGAAGGCTGAATTTTCTGCACGCAGTGTTCTCTACTTTCAAAGCTACATCCACGACACTGACTTCCTTGACAAAGCTTTATGAGATCTAACAATGAAAACTGCTGTATTAAAACAAGCTTTCCTTATTATCAATTTCCTAGAATAACAATTATTAGCTTCTTATTTCTTACATAAATAAATATGTATGGGACTTAATACACCTGCTGCTAATCTGTGTGGATGTAACACACAGATTCAATGTAGCTAATAAAGAACAGTCTCTGAATGCACCACCCTCCAAAATAGAACAGCTTATTCTGAGGGCTGCAGAAAAGCTTATCATATTGAACACAGCAAAAAGACAAATGCATTTTGTGAAACTTAAATGAAATTTAATATTAATCTCATGAAACTAAAAAAACAAAAAACCAAACAAACCCAAAAGAGCATCTAACATAAAGAGTGATCCTGACCACTCAGCTAAGCATCATTTTAGTCATGATAAATTATTTTTGTGGAAAATGCAATGTCTCATAGTCCAAGTAGACAAAATAAAGTAAGATGGTTCCCCCTTGTAACAAATGGGGGCATATGGGTAGGGAAAACAGTAAGCATGGGCATTCAGAGACTTTCACTGGTGCATGAAGTGAACACGTGAAGGTGATACTAACTGGAGTGAATGAAGTACTTAGCAAACTATGCAACGTACAATAGACTTGCAAGGTCAGAAAATAACCAGTATGTAATAACATAATACGACACATAAAAGAAAAGGATTAAATGTACCCAAAGGGGAGCAGAGAACATTTTCAGTGTGATACACTAGGTCCCACTATAGAGCATTTGATCACCAAACCAGTGTTATGCTTGGTAGTTGCTGTACCGACTGAACAAAACATACGAATGGCAAACCCACTGCCCCCCACGCTAGCCACGCTGTGCGCCTGACTGCGGGCATCTGCAACACACAGCTTGACCACTGGAAGAGACAAGGCTCTGATTTGTGCCTGCTGGCTAAGTGGCATCTGTAGGTGCCTACCAGGGCAGCACATCTGCAAAGGAGCAACCAACATCATGGAAAAATCTGGAGGCAGCAGAACACCAACCAGAGCTCTCCTGTGGGCCATCTGATCCAGGTTAGCAGAACAGGTCACTAAGAAGTATCCACAAGAAGATCCACTCCCCCTAACTAGTCCCTGCTTTTCTTTCCATCTTTTGCCTTGTCCTTTCTGGCTAAAAAGCCACTCTGTTTTCCATTTCCCCACGATGAAGACTGAGTGTGACTAATGTGCCACTGTATGCCAGAACTGAACCAATTTTTTTTACTGCAAAACTCTCTCCTTTGGACACAAGAGAGATGCAATGGCAGAGCAAATGCAAAAGTGAACCGGAACTCAATTAGCGTCCACAATGTTTCACTCAATAGACATAACTGCTGTTAAGAAACAAAGTGCTCTAAATTATTTTCAAAATCAATTATGAACTTGTAATACACCAGAACACTGGATAGCTTTAAATTAGCATAAGACTACAGCGCAGTCTCAGAACTACAGAAACATATTATTCCTTTATTTCTATCTCAAAATTGATATTGCTAAACAAGCTGAGGCAGAATTTCTGCCCCAATTTACTGATTTCACCTTCATTTGGCTAAAATTACAATAGTAAGCACATGAAAACAAGGAATAGCACAAGTTGTCCCTGCCCTGTGCCACGTAAATAGATAAGTATCAATATATGAAAATATGTGCTAGCTTCTAAGATATTTACTTTTGGTTGTCCTTAGATCAATGAGTAAAAAAGTGAGCTGATAATAATCCTCCTATCTTTTTGTAAAATTAGAAGGACACCCATATTTGATCTACCAAATCAGATCCAGCAGAAGCTGACCCAGCCGAGCTTTCCCGATTTCCATCCATTGAACATCTTTGTTCCTCACGGAAATAGCTTCCAATGGGGTAGTTCAATGGTTTGTTTACAGTCTTAAAAAGTCCATCTTTCAGCAAGTGCCTGATGAGAGAGCCCAGGATACACAGAGGAAGGAATAAATCCTGACTGCTGTACTAGCCTCTCTTTCTCCACTCATAACTCACCACCGCACAGTCAGCAGCGGGTGTTTTGCATTATATGGTGTGGGCTCCCTGTGCACACCAGAGACAAAGACAGGCTGGGCACGAATCCTACCTCTTAGGGCCCTGGGAATCTTTCTCACTTATCCCCCTAGGTAAAACCAGTTTGTCTGCTGTGAATGGAAAACAACAGGAATATGGCCATGTCCTTTCCTATGAACCAGCCTGTTGCAGTGTTAGTGGTGGCCAAGGGCGAAGATTAAATTGAGATCTCTGCAACTACTTTCTATAGCTTACACAAATCCACTGAGAGCTGTATACAAAGTAATGAGGTGCAGAAATGTAAATATTACATAAAATAAATAAATTGTAACATAAATAATGGACAATATCTGTCACAGTCCTGCCTTGCATAAGGGCTGTGGTTACGCCACTCTTCCCAGCAAACATCACCAGCCCAAATTCTGCAGGGAATAGGATGCAGGTTCTGAAAGGAAACTGAAAAACCTTCCTGTCGGTGAAATGTGAGAGGCCCTACAGCTTGGTATGACTTTTCAAGTTTGCACTTGTCCAAGTTATCCAGCTACATATTCCCTATACAGAGGATAAGTCTTTCCTCTTTAGAAGTGACAAGGATAGAGAAGGAAGTCTATAAATCAATGAGGTACAACACTTATCTCAATCCACTCATGTATGGATTAAATAGGACTCCTGGAACAAAGATTGTCTCATTTTCAAGGTCTTTTCTTACAGTAAATCTAAGCAAACATGAATTAGATTTCCCCATAGTAAAGCTGCAAACAGAGATATGCTTTTTCATGCTCTCTTTCCTTTGTTCCTTGAAAACATACCTGGATTTTATTATTTAATAGAGTATTCGAGACAACCCAATAGAAAGTAAAAGTAATTTATTTCCCTTGTTTTATCCTTTGTGCTAAAGTTTCTGATGCATAGTGTTGTGCCTATTCCTAGGCTTCTTTCGAAGAGTCCGTGTGCAATTACTGTGACACGAGGGACTGAAATCTCCATTACAGGTTGATAGGTCTGCCACAGGTAATCTGGCAAAGCAATATCATATAAGCAGCTTTAGCTGGCCTGTCTTAACTTGCTGATACTGGGCAGAATTAACCCCTGGCGCAAGTAGCTCTTCTACCTGAGCCAGATTCAGAGGGTACCCTAAATATTGAACTCAGATAACAATGGGACAGAATGTAAACAGAGCAAGATACAGCAGAGTCCTATTATCTAGCCTTATTCCTCATTACACCCCATTCTTTCATCATCTCCTTGCCAAGTAGCTGCTCATGCCAATTTACAGAAATGGTACATACCCGGCTATGAATGTCTTCTAATTACACCACTGCAAGTCTTCCTCAAAAGGTGCAGTATTCCTTGTTTTGGGACGCAGAGCAAAGGCTGCTTAAGACAAATGGAAAGATTGTCACAGGTGTAAATATGTTTTGCCATTGGTAAAGCCACCTTTTCGGGGGAAATGGAATAAAGAAATACATCTTTTTTTCTCCTATATTTACATTTGCTATTAAATACTGTGTAAATCCTTGCTCCAACACTGTCACTAAAATAAAGGAGCAGAAACACATGAAAGATCACACTCTGGGAACAATAATCTCTGCTTCCATCCCAAGAGATGGGGCTTCTTGTAGATGACATTTAAATTCAATCGAAGAAAGAATTGCCAATGGTGATGGATTTTACTGTTCATTCACATTAACTACTAGACAGAAAAAAAAGTGAATTTTAGTTTTGAAGGGAAGGAATCCATACAGTGAGAGAATCAAAAATTACAGGAAACACTGCACCCAGTGCAATGGTACAGAGGAGCAAGAGAAACTTGGACTTAAATTCAGATGAGCAGGCATCAACTCTGAGTTTACACAGAGCTTAGCAGAGGGGATCTTTGTATGTGAAGAAACTCCTAGGGGCTCTCATGAGAAATCATCCATAGGTGATGGACCAGGAAGGCAGCAGCTACAGACACTGCACCCCCCTCCTCTACATGTGCTAGCATACATTGGACAGATCATGTTTGGCAGACAGTAGATTTATGCCCAGCAGCAGTGAAAGTGCATGGACTCATACAGATCCTTTCCTGCCAGAGCAGCTGGCACAGCAGACTTAAGAACCAAGCAGTAGCTCACAGCATCATGGGGCAATCCCCATCCATTGCCAAGGCACTACTTAGCATTAACCTGCCTCTCCTCTCCAGCCAGGCATGGGGGGTTATGAACAGACAACTCAGTCTCACAAACGAGGCTTTGGGAACCGTGTGCTGAGATGCACAGGTCTCAGATTCTACCCCTGCGGCTGTAGCATTAAGAAACTCTATGCTGTTTATCACTCCTTTCTGAGACAGAAAAATGAATGAAAACTGAATAAATTTGCAGTAGTTGTCATCAAAAAACCTCCCTCATCCAAGCTATTTAAGGGATATTAGAAGATCTTAAAAAACAGCAAACAATAAACCAAACCAACCAAACCACCACATAAACAGAAAAAATAAAAAGACACAAATAAAACTATGGTTGGATTTTGTGTAACATCTTTGACTCAACTTCCTCTCTCTGGTGCAGGTTCTCAGGTGGCATAAAATGTCTTTAACAGCTGCCAGACAGCAATAACAACCATTCAGCAAATGAAGGGCTTTTTGGAGAACACC
This sequence comes from Dromaius novaehollandiae, assembly GCF_036370855.1. Classification (NCBI taxonomy): domain Eukaryota; kingdom Metazoa; phylum Chordata; class Aves; order Casuariiformes; family Dromaiidae; genus Dromaius; species Dromaius novaehollandiae. The sequence goes on from NC_088108.1 coordinate 13,504,189, forward strand.
ACACCAGCTCTTATGAAAGACCATACATTTCCATCTGCTATCTATTTCTTCGTTCTTCACTCGTATGGCACTTGTCATATCACCCACCCAGCTGCAACTTCATCTTTCCATTTTATTGCATATGCCCTGCAAATGTCTTTCCTGCCAAAATCTTGGCTTATGTTAACTGTAAAATAAAGACTGAAAAAGCAGGTATCGTTTCTGAACTTGATCATATTACCATATTAGAGTGCCTGTACGTTTCCTAATAGCAAGGCACATTTCTAAAGCAGCAAAGGAAACTTTTTATGAATAGAAATACCATGGACTATTTGTTTCTACGATGTTAGTAATTCACAGAAACAAAGAGATAGTTCTGAGAGTTGTCACTGCAGCAAACATATACTTACCATACCACATACATTGTAATCACTGTGTTGTAGTATACTGTATGTTAACAATATATTAGCAAGTAATAAATTGGATGCTGATTCCCTGAACAGAAAAAAATGGGGCTTTACAGTCTCCAGGAACTTGAGTTTAAATTTAGTTTTAATTACAGTTTTATCCACAGCATGAATTTCACAGTGCCTGGGTATGTGGACACGCATGTTGTGGGGGCAAAGGAGACCTCTAGTTTCCTGCACAGGGCCTGGTACGAGCTGGATACACTTGCAAATGACAAAGCTCCGTCTTACTCATTCTGCTCTGTCTCTCCTGTTGTATGTTATGAGTGAGCTACAACATGCACATTTTCAAATGATCAGCTATTATGAAGACAAAAATGAGTCAAGATTTAGCTTTATCACTGCTTTCTCTCTGCAAGGTACCACTGTTAGCTCTATCAACATTTAATCCCAGTGGTATCAAGCTTTCCTCTAGAATGGAAGGTTATCATTAACTGCATCTAATAATTAATGCAGATGTCATTAGGAAGAAAATGATGTTGACTTGATTTCCACAAGAGACTACATACAGCGTGGCTTATAAATCGTCTCCACAAGAACCTGTTTATAGCATGAAGAACATTTCACTGATACAGCACAAATTCAGGAATATCAAGCCAAGGCCCAGAGAAGCTCATGTGGCTGACTGCACCTTGCTACCAACAAAGATGAGTAAAAAGCCATAATTTGTTTGGGCCATATGAACCAGAGTAAAAAAGAAGAGAAGAGAAGAAAAAAAAAAAGGTACCGCACAATCTTACGACCACTTCTAGGTCATTGTGGTATTGCCATTTCTACTAAAGAATCCCCATTTTGTTTCATTCATTCCATTTTCCAACAGGCTAGTGCTCAAAAGAAAGCAAAATAATATCCTAGTCCTCAAAATTCAGGAAACCAGCCACAAAAAGATTCTCTCTAGCTAAACAACTTGCATCAGTAATATACATCTCAGCATAAAAAAAACCTCTTTGCAACTTACTCACTGACAAAGGAAATTTCTCCATTCTGCATTACTCCGGGAGAAGTAGAGTATCAGAAATGTGCTTCAGCAGTCCAAACTCACCATGATCATTCTGCCTTGAGCAAAGGTCTAACATTTGCCTTCAAATTATGACCAGGATGCTGTCTTGGCTGAAAAAGAGAAGTGGAGAGGATTAGCTTGTAAAGATTCTTGATGCGATATGATGTGAAACATCTGTCCCTCTTAAAAGGAAAAAAGCCAGTGCACATTTAAACGCTGAGATTTGCTTGGAGACAAATGTTTCCTTTAAGGACTTTTAACTGAAGGTTTTCTCTTTTGCTGCTCCCATGACACAGACATCATCAGCTTCCCATCTTAACAGTGAGACATGGCAAGTTCCTCCTGAAAGAATTCACTTAGTTAATTCTCATCCAAGTTACTGGGTAACAGACAGTCTAGCCAAAGTAGTAGCAGCCTTGGGCTGACATTTAATAATAACACCCTGACACACTGTGTGTCTACCTGTCCATTTATCCTTCTGGAAAAATATATACCATGCCACCAGCATACAGAACATACGGCGTGATGACTGACAGTCCATCCACAGCGCACGGTTGTCGTGCGATGCACGCTGCCCTCTGCTGAGGGGAGAAGCACTTCCATCTCCAGCAACCTCAAAAGACATTTCATTCAGGACTCTAAGAGTATATTTAGTTTCATGCAAGACCTTTTAGGGAAGAATGAATAGTGAGATACAGCATGTCACACTTGACTCCTCTTATACATGTCCTTTTATAATTCCTCCTACTATCCACCAATAAAATTTCTTGTCAGGATCTAAAATAAAAAATTCAGAACTCGGATAGTCACAGATCATTGAGGTGCAGTATTGAAGAATGGTTAGTAGGCAACGATGAATACAGAAATTCAGACAGGTTATATTTGCAGCCTCCTGTAAGAAAACTATTTGTCTACAAGAACACCATGTGACACGGGATTTGCTTTTCAGATACCATACTTAAACAAAAGTGTGTGTGTGTGTGTGTGTGTGTGTGTATTAATTTTACACCATTATCAGGGAATATCTCAAAGTTCAATGCTCCAGGTGACACAAGATGTTCACTTTATTTATAGGTATGTGATTGTATTCTTTAATTCCAGATATCATCAATCTCACTGTAAAGGAAGCATATTCTGTTTTATTAAAAACTTCTGGAGATCATAATTCTGACAGTAAGCAAAAGTATAAATAAATATTCTAGTAAGTGATATATAAATTATTCTAAGTAAGCAATAGCATGTCAGAGTTGATCAAATTTTTTACAACATAACCCAATGACAAGGAAAATGTTGTTAGATTTGTGTCCAAACATGGACATTTTTGTGATCGACATTCGTGACTCATTTGGGATCAATGAACCTTTTGTCAAAGCCTGAAGCAAAGGGTTTGATTTTTTTGTTTTGTTTTGTTTGGGTTTTTTTTGAAAAAGTCAGGTTTGTTCATGTTATCCATCTGAATTACATTAGCACCCAGAGGCCCCATCTAAAATTGCTCCTCATGGTGACGGGTGCTATATTTATACATAGCAAGAGATGCACAGCCCCATTCTCTCGTTATCAAAATTGTCCAAGTGCTACAGGGCAGAAAAGAGGTAGTCAAGGTCCTGTGACAGCCCAGGCTCTGCTGCTGACCTGACACCTGGTTATCATCTCTTCCTGCGCTGTGCTCTACCCTCTGGCAGCTAAATGCATTTAAAGACAAATAGCATCACAGGTAAAATGAACTTGAGTAGATGTTCTTTCAGGAAAGTTTTCTAATTTCAAAGGTGCAGAAAGAAGCACATATACGAGAACACATATTACCCTAGCAGCAAGTTGAATAATATATGATCTCCAAAGCGTAAAATAGTAGAGAAATAGAAAATTTCCAATTTACATCAAAATATATTTAAATGTATATACTTAAACACACCATTAAAGAATATCTGAACACTAAGAATATTACCCAGTTCATCCTCCATTCTCCTCAGCTCCAGTTATTTAGCATTATTCTTTACAACTTACTCTTTTGCTTACAGAGAGACTAAAACTAGCCAAACTGGTGACAGCCCTTGCAACAGGCATTAATACGACTATTTTGCAGTCATGGTCTCCCCTTTGCGATGTTGATAGGCCACATGTGAGGGGGGATGACAAAGGTTTTGTAGCTCAAATCCCGTTACCAAAGACTGACAAACTATATAACGTTTGTGCTACTGTAATAAAATGTGAGGGGAAGTTGTATTCACTTGTGGAGAAAAACAGAGCAACAAACTGTAAATTCAGTTCAGTGTTCCCCGCGATCTTGATAGAGATCATCTTACCATAAATATATGGAAAAAGTGGAGGATAGTTCTAGTTCTTAAAAGAATGCTCCCAAAGCTATGAATAAAGTCTTTATAGCCAGCAGTTTGTAGTATAATGGTATGATGGCCTTTGAAGCGAACATATCATACAGAAAGCCTTGTAAATATAGAATACTCTGTTGTTTTTTAAACAAGATGTTTCCATTTGTATAACTGTTGATATTTAATAAAATAATACATCATAATGGAGTAAATCTTCCAACACAAGGGTGTACTAGCAAGTGAGAAAAACAAGCAAAAGCAAGCTCTTGTTTTACAATTGCCTGGTCCCCCCGAAAAAAGGGAGCTCTGCTGACCAGCCGCGCCGCGCTGCGCCCCAGCGCCAGCGGAGCCGGGAAGCCTTGCAACAGCGGACGGTCACGGGGGCTCACTGCCGTAGGGAAAATCCTGGCGCAGGTCACACGAGCAAGAGCGTTGGTAACTCCTTCCGGGGAGCCAAGATTTTACGTCCTAATTCCTTTCCGTTTGAAACATTAAATCAGAAGCAGGATAACAGAGCTTATGGAAAAGTTCTGTCTTTGCTTTTTACCTCTGAAATAACACAGACTGCCATAGAGAAACAGAAAATATTGCCTATTATTCTCAGCAAAAGTTAGAAGTGTGTACGCCTTGACAAAGCCTGTGCCCAGTTATAATATTTTAAAATCAGAGTAACTTGACTGGTATCTATACAGCTGTTCAAGTTTACAGAGATGTCATGAGGAAGAACGTGGTTCTATATTTCACACTTACTGATTTAACATTTCTTACAGTTTCCTTTATAAAGCACAGTATAGATGACTACAAACTTTTCACAGACACTCTGGTATATTACTCCCTATGGTAAATCCATCTGACTTGAAAGAAAATAATTAAATATACTCTAGCACATTGCTGCAAGACTGATTACTGGCTTCTTGTGAATAGTCATGCATTTAGACATAAACGTTCCTTTCCTGATGCAGATCATTTCCAGATTAATGGGTAAATTATTTTTCCTTGGAAATTAATACAACAATGCCTACTTCTGCAGCAATTAAATATTCAGAAATGCAACTGAAATGCTTTGCTCTTCTTTCCACTGCCCATTGCCTTCTTGCTTTGGTGAAGGGAAAAAAAAGAAAAGAAAAGAAACGTAATGAACAAATTCCATTGTCACTTCTCTGGAATAAGTAACTTAGAAAGTTGCTAGGCAGTGTTGCAATCCCCAGCGTTACAATTGGGTTAACCTCCTGATATGATGAAATACTACATTTTTAACAAATAGTATTAAGCGGTACCTCATTTTTTTTTGTTTGAGCCTTTAAAGATTAATTTTTTCAATTTTCTTCCAAGAAGCATTTGGGCTAGGACCTTTAAAGAAAAGGCTGACATTCCCACATAATCACAGAGTGGGTCTGTGAGAAAAAAAACAAATATCAAAGGAATTTCAACAACAGGTTAAAGTAGCATCTGGAGAGCTATATCTGACTAAGTTGGTTGCTAGCCATTTCATCAGTCTTGGCCATTATTCACGTGTAGTTTACCTCCACTCCCCACCTTTGATTCATGTTTTGGCAGACTGATTGCAATAATGTTCTTTAAAGCTGGTTTCCACAATAACCAACAAAAAAATTTTCTGGGACATGAGCAATACTGAGCAAGAACCCAGGTCTTAAATATTATTATTTTATAGGGTTTACTGTGAGTAAAGATCATCCAGTTAGAGACTAAAATATATTCTTCAGCAGCAAGTAAAAAACAATCTGTCTTTTTAATCTCTTTTTTCCTCTATTACTTTGGTTTGCTATGAAGTACCACAGAAAGTCACCACCCGAGTGGTATGGTATCTGCAAGCATCCACAGAATTAATGGGGAAAATTGACAATTAAGGGAAACCTGTGAACCTTGCTGAGTTTTTCTGATACGTGAGTTTTATTAAATTATTATTTCTGGCTCATTAAGCAATTAACCTATTCTTCCTGTTCTAAGCAAGGAAATAATTAACGATTTATCTAGGTTCAGAAGCAAGAGCGGAGATGAGAAAAACACTATTTTTAATGGCTGAAGAAAACTGACAGTTGGGAATCAATAAGGAAAGGACAAAAAGCTCAATGGACCCTGGTGGCTCACCAGACTCGTATGACAAAACCTCCTGTTTCAAAAGCTAATCACACGCAAGTGGCATTTGCCACTGGTAAGGTGACATGCCGTATTTAACTCCCCAGTCCCAGTAGTCAATGGTCAGGTGGATTTAGATAGAATGGAAAATAGCACAGGTCCCAAGGGGAACCTGAATTAATACGTCTGGGCTTAAGCCACCCTAAAGCAGCTGGCATTCCCCATGAAACAATAAAGCACTGCATCTCTACAATTCTCTTACCAAAGAGACACAGTTATACCAGGCAAAGGCAGATGCAATTACTTCTCTGGTGACCTGGCACAACCTGATTCCTGAATCCATTCTCAAAGAGTACAGAATCCAGTGTGAACTGACCAAAAATCAAGCATAGCAGGGAAATGCAAACACTTCTTGGCACAGTGTCAATCTGGGGAAAAAAATACATAAAAAAAGAATGGGAATATTGCCACATTCTTATGAATTCTAAGAGAATTGCAACCTCTGATCTTTCTTATTTTGTAGAAGGCTTCCTGCCAACCCCCTGATTTAGGGAACTGAAAATCCACTTGTGTTTCACTCTGATCCCATAATGCCACATGATCATTATCAGTGAACATGTAGCCTCCTCACAAACAAAAAGTCACATACAGCAACTCATTTCACCTGTAAAACATGATGAAACACAATGAAACGAATTTTACTGTTTGGGACAGTAGCAACAATTATTATTAAAAAGGATAATAAAAATCTGATACAAAGAATAAGAATTCCAATCCCTCCTTATGGTCTATATTTCAAATTTGTAATTCCAGCATCTTGCTTGTTATCCAGTAGTGCAACATACACCGGTTCAGTAAAATCTGCATTTGAACAATTTCATGTCCAGCTTCAGAATGCCCTTTATCACAAACACTGGAAAATACCCTTTGTGGGCAAACACAATACCTAAATTTCCCCTGCATACATGCAGTTCACAGCAAAAAATATGACCAAACTTGTTTAGATTGGTTACAAGACACAGGCACTTCACCACGCTGTCAGTGCTAGTCAGGTTAGTCAATAAACTAGAGTGGGCAGAAAATATTTTTTGACTGCAATTGCCAATTCTGATTCAAAATAACTACAGGTTTCTGGAAAACAACCTGGGTGCAAGTTTCAGGACTGGATTTACTGAAACAGACCTGGGATACGGTGCTGCAGTAGCCCCTAGGAGTCTGCACGCTTGTCCTTTCATTCCCAGTGTCCACTGATGTTTTCCAAGCCTAGGAGGTTCAAGACAATAAAGTATTCTCACGCCTTGGGATCTGTTTGCATAGGATAACAGAGTGTGGGTTAAGGCAGGACCTGAATTCGAAGTATACCAATTAACTTTGTTTAGCTGTTGGTACAATCTTTTTTACTCTAGTAAATCTCTCATCTAGCGCAATCAACAACAGTGATTCCAAAACTGCAGCGTTGACACCAGAAATTAATCAGGAATAGCCATTTCACAATTACACACTGTGCTTGCGAGTCTGGACTTCCACTGATGCCTCAATGTGCCACAAGAGTGACTCCAGGCACTTCAGGTTACCTTTTCTAGAGCAGAAGGTTAGTAAGAAAAAAAAAAAGCACCTGTACAGGGAACCAGTGCAGATCAACCATTTCACAAGAGCTATTCCAAGATGCTTCTTCAGATAGAGTTTCTCAGGTTGTCTGCATTTGTGCCCCAAACTAGAATGCTCTCCAATGCTTGGCAGAATGTATATGATTACAGAAGTCTGAATATTTGATAAATCAAAGAAAATCAGTTCATTTAATAAAGTCACAGTGGCTACATTAGAGTATAACAGAAGTGTTTCATCTTAATAATACAACATTTATATTAGGTATGATTCTCCTTAAAATGGAAAATTGCTGTACCAGCAATTTTTTAAAAGAGATTTTATCCAAAGAGCACAAAAGAGATTTCTAACAATATTGCTGAAATCTGTTTCCTGAATTGAATCATTTTTATAGCACAAGGATTTCCTTTACTTTTACCAGGCTACTTCCATTTGCATTGGGGTTTTTGCAGCAAATTTATGATGTTTGTACATAGTTCCTACACTGTGTTAACAGCTTAGCACAGACAAAGACTAATGTCACCTTATACTGCTTTGATGGGAGGAAGACGATCTGAGTGTAGTTTGTACCATCTCTAAGGCAAGAAAAGTTTGCTATGGCATGAGACTAAATGAGATGAGCCTACTGAGCCTGAAAAAAAAAAATAAAAAATGGGTGGTCTGGTAGGTCTGAAGAGTTTGCACTATGCATATAAGAAATCATGCCTAATACGATTCTTCTTTTCCAAGCTCACATCAGTCAGATAGATCAGAAATTTAGAAATCAGTGTTTGAAATAAATAAATAAATAGCAGTAGCTATTTTTGGAATTAAAAGTATCTGCAGTACATTTTGAATGTTCAATTAACACCACATCTATTAAAAAAGATTAAGAACAACAAATTTCTTCTATCTAGGTATGAAACATACAATCCAAACCATTACAAATAAAATGGCAACATTCATCACCTAAATTAAAAACCAATAATTAGTCAGGTCTGAGTTAGAAGAAGCTTTTATTACTCACCTCTACCCATTCTCTATATTATTCCACAATTGCTTTGTCATTCAGGCTTCCAATATAGATAGACACAATTTAAATTAGCAGAGCTCATGGTATTCCTACAATTTCATTTTTCATAATACCGATAAATTATGAAGAACATGTACAAATTAAAAATTGCCAGCAAAGGTGCACTACTCTGCTTTTATAAAGTCCTTTAGAGTACAATATAACTAATGAGGTATTTCTCTGAAACCCAATGCAGATTACCATGTAGTAGATTGATTTTGCTGCAATTTCCTATTAAATGCAAAGCTGTATTTCACAGTGCTAAGCAAGGTCGAGCTCAGCCTGGCCCTCTAACATGTACAGCACAGTGTTCTGAGAACTAGCACAACTCAGTGGTTCTTCCCATACCCCAAATTTAGAAAAAACATTTGAACAGCTTCTGGCTTCCTGCTGAGTAAGTGTATGAGTGAAGACTGGGCACCCAGGGCTTTTGGGGACTGACACCTGTAAAATCTACAGGTTATACAACTCTATATTTTATTTAAATATTGCATATCGTATTTGTATTTCAATTTATTTTGAACTTTGAGGTTAGAAATAAGGACTGAACTTTTGGTAGAGACTGTGGAATAAAAACATATTTGCTATGACTTTTGCTCCTGGTACACTTACACCAGTATAGCAACATAAAGCTTTTTCTACCTAAAATGCAATAGCTCACTGCATCTCTGTTTAATATATATGAATTGCAAACTGAAAGAAATACAACTCCCCTGATGCATTTTCTTTCTTCTCATACCAAATTTGAAAGTTGATGAACCTCTTAAGTATTGCATACAGATATAAACTGACATAAAGGCTTTTAGTGAGCTGCTTAGTAACATAAATTTCTGGTGGGGGAGCAAGAGCGGAGGGACAAAAAACAGCGTGAAAGGAAGACTTTCTACTTCTGGTCAGAGACACTCAAACACTGCCTGAAAACATGTGCTCTTCCTTTCACTTAGAAAAGACTCTATTTAGGTCAGAGCAAGCAATTCCCTGTGAAGACAAACTCTTCTCCTACTGACTTACTGTAGACTGGTTTTAGGAAGAGCATATATCTTATTTCTATAGAACTGAAAAGAGACCCTACACGGCTTTGTTTCAATTCCTAGTTCTTTATGAACTTCCTTCACTGACTTTATTCATATAACTGGGATCAGTCCTGCTGCTTAGAATCTGGAATTCTTCCTGCAATTCCAAATCTTAGTTTTTAGCCGGCCTTCCTAAAAGAAAAATGAGCTATGTAATCATACTCCATATAATCACACTTTGTGTATCCGACTGCCTCTCTGCCTGCTGTCTTCTTTCCCCACCTTCATAACAACTTTTGTATCCGTCAATTAATTTAGATCAAACCTGACAGAAAGGTAAAAGCCTCAGAGATGCTATGCTACAGTAAGATTCGCCCTCACACAGCCCTAAAACAACCAAGTACAACAAAGGCTCCAAATAATTGCCCCCTCAAGGAGAATGGCTCAGCATACTTGGACACCAAAGAACGAAAACAGGACAGACGTATTATGAACTCTTCAAGTTCAGGGAGGGCTCTGATAAGAAGTTACACTCTACTAGCAAGAGAAAAAAAACAGAAAAAAAGAAAAATGTCATCTTTTCTGTTGTTCACAAATGACTTGATCTTTTGGGTTTGTGGCTTTTGGATTTTTTTTTTTTTTTTAATTACTGATGCAATCTTTGAATACAAATTCAGAAATCTTAATTAAATTGGTAAGTATTAACTATATTACTGATACATCAATTCCTCTTTTTAGATATCTGTGTTTCTAATAGGTTTATCAAACTGCTTTGTGATTTTAGGAGAGTGTTTATAGAAGACAGATAGGAAGCCTTTGCACTATGTTATCAACACATAATACAAAAGAGACAAGTTCTTTCCCCTTTTTTTTATGTAGAAATCTATAGATGGAGACTTGTTTTAAGTAAAAGCTCCAGAGTGTTCTCTTTAATCACTCGTAAAAAACACATTATGGTGTGAAAAGATGAAGAAGGGAGCACTATCTTTCATTCTTCCCCCTCCATGTATAAAACAACGTTAACATAACACAGCCAAAGCTCTTCAAAGAGAGGAAGATGCTTCCTCACCTTGTTACACAGGAGAGTGTTTCTCATCCTCAACCAAAAGCAAACCTCACTCCGGGCACCTCTATCCAAGCTCCATGAAATCCTAACCTGTGCAGTGAGAGAGGTACAGAACCTTTGACATTTCCGCAGGTATACATCAGTGCCTTAAAGATTTATGTGAATATTTCCATTCCTCTAGAGTAAACACAACATTCTTACTGATTTCAACTTATATACATTAATCTTCAATGAAGACTGAAAACATTAACTACATAATATCTAGTTTAATGGTTGGGTGGGTGATCTTATGGACCATGCTTACAGTCCCACCAATGAACCGAATCCTCTAAAATGCCTGAAACTTCCTAGGACTAAATTAAAATTCGGTAGCACCACCAACCCAAGTATACCCCTCCCCAGGAACATTCTTGAAGTGCAGATTTCAGAAATGGCATAAAAGTGAAACAGAGAAGATACTACCTGAGAAAATACTAGTTTCTTCTGACTGTTCTCTTCAATTCTCCTGTTTAAAAAATGTGGCAAGCAGAAGTAAAGTGTAGGAATCATGAATGACTGAAAAATCTAAGCTCGCAAGAGGCAAAACCAATACATTTCAAACAGAAAAATAAAATATAGATTACATTATGTTTACAAATGCTCTATGATTGCACTTCTGTTGTTGTTTTTAACAACAATAAAGAGTGGAGTGATCTGACAGAAAAATAACCACTGCTCTCAGATGATCAGTACCTGGAAGAAATACTCTGAGAAAAAAAGACCAATAAAAGGCTAGTACAGTTAAAAAAATTCCCATCTAGTGCTGTTCCCAATGGAACATATGCAGAATAGTAGCAACAAACAATTAATTCCAATAAACTTGAGGTGAGAAGGATGGTGGCTGTTTTTTTAGTAACTTGGATTTCAATTAAGGTTTTCAGGCAAATCTCCTATGGGATGTGTTCTGTGATGCTTGAGGCACAAGGTCATGATGAGCTGCTCTACTCCGAGAAGATCTACATCTACTGTGATTCTACTTAATTTTTGGCACCTACCAGATGCCTAAAACAGAGCATAGCTCTCCTTGAATCTTCCTTTAGTCATGAGAGAGAAACAGTAATCTCTGAAAAGAGATTCACATCATCTTGGGATTCAGTCACTTTCTGGATGGTGTTTTCTGTTTGATTTCTAAAGGTCAGGTCAGTACTTTTGCCTGACATTATGAGCATTTTGTATGAACACACTACACCCCCTGGCTTCACCGAGATGGGAATGACTAAACTACATTTTAACATACTTCATAATAAATGTTATGTGTTCATTGGAAACGGTCTCTCGATCCATATGGACAACAACGGTGAAATTAACCATTTGGAAAATTCAGAGTTACTCCAGATACATCAGCAGCAGTACCTGCATTTCTTTGTATGGAAATGCAGAGGCCTTCCTCTCTGTTTAAGCTGTACAGTCCCATTTCATCATATTACTTATTTACTTTAAGGGGTAAGGGACAAGACTTAAATATTGCTTTTAAAATCTTTAGCTATGCTCTCAGCTACATAATTACCAACTTTCACAACACTGAAGAGAGTGATTATAGATAACATGCGTGTGATTCATGAGCTGAAGTGCCATCACACTCATAAGGGGGTTCGTTTAAAAGAGAGAGTTTTCAGTAGCAGTCAGAAACTGTCAGGCCTTCAGGCTGTGATCAGCAAGGAAATGATCCTGCTCTCATAGAAGTCACTGTGAGTGCTTCCACCTGCTTTAGCAAGTGCTGAATCAGAGAACACTCTGCTGGAGTAATATTAACTATAAAAACACTCAACTGACAGTGACTGCTGTATTACTGCCAAAGTGATTTTGTGATAAGGCTTGGGTAATCTTGTGAACTAACTCCTTACCTGAGCTCTAAGGAAAACCAGAAGAAAAATTTAAATACTTATCTCTAGCTGCTTAATCACCAATGCTTCATACGCAAGAACAGTGTGTCAAATGCATGTTTTCTCTATAGAAGAAATTAGGCATGGAAAGTAAGCAGTGATAGGGTTGCCACTGTTTTTACAGCATTCCACTGACTGGAGCTGAAAAACTCGGCAGGAGGTGAGCGTGTTGCATACAGCTTCTTTCCCCATGCAGCAGGGACCTCTCAGAAGCTGACCAGCTACTAGCATTGCAGAGGAATCACACCAGCTATAACAACGATGGAGAGACTTCCAGTGGTCCTGTCCAGTTACAGCTCCACTTAGACTTAGATGAGACAGATGTGCAAATTAGGTAGTCCTCTACCTGGATGCTATGGATAATATCAGCTCAGGAATTGACAGGGTGGTGGAGATGCTGTTCTCCTTGGCTTGCAACTTTGTGCATTTTGCTCTTCCATACTTCACAGAAGAGGAAAGCCCTGAACTTGGCATCCAGGAACACAGGAATGAGAGGACAATAATTCTGTAATTTCTTGAGAGAGAGAACAGAGGGGTTTGCTGTATTTGTGTGTCTTCATCATCTAGTCAGAAAACTTTGTCATAACACAGAGAAAGAACATCCCCTGTTTATAAGGGGAAGTAGGGTATGAAGTATTAAAACAACCAAAGGGAATGGGAACTGAAGTGGTAACTACAAGCCTTAGAGAAACTAACAGCAGCATCTGTGTCGTCTGCATTACAGTGCAAGAAAATTCTTTGTTATCTAAAATGAAATGTCAGCCAAGAATCCCAAAATAAGAAAGCAAATCCCATGCAAGCAAAATGGAGAAGAAGCTTAGATACAGAAATCATTCAGAAATAGGAATTTACATCAGATGAATAGAAGACATCTGAAGAGATGGATGAATGAAAAATGACAAGATGCAATGACGAAATGCCCCATCAATTTGTCATTTGAGGATTCATATCTCTTGGCTTTGTACATGACACTTTTTCAGGACGCTCAAATGTACACTGGAACCTAAAGGATAGAAAATGGTGTCTAGCTCATTTCACCACTGCAGTGATGTTGTGTTACTAATGGTTCATCAGTAGGTAAGAGAATTAAAAGAAAGGGGGGGGGGGGGGGAAGGATGCATTACATGGAAAAGAGAGAATGCTAATTTGGCTCTCTATTTTTAATTACATGGTGGCATGATTATAACAAGCCATATTAAGGGCAAATCCAAGAAAATACATGCAGATGTAATAGGATGACACAAACAAGAAAAGAGTATTTGCTAGTCTGGGATCCTGTTTCTATCGGGAACAATGCCACCTATTTCAGAAGGAATCAGAAACTGAAAATATCCATATGCAAAAGAATCTTTTATATGAAAAGCTTCTTTTTAGCTTCAGAGGTTGGCTGAAGGTTTTGACTTTCTACCCTGAGTTTTTTAATCCTTTCTAAAATAACTGTGACACTAGACACAGAAATAAGTACTCCAATCTGCACATTTACTCAAAATGACTTTGACCAGAAAATCATGGAAATACAAGGCTGACAGAAACTTCCAGAGATTATCTAAGTCAGTCCTTTCACTGAGGAAGAATCAAGTACAACTAAATCATCCTCAGAGAGTATTTGTCTAACTTGTCTTTAAGTTTTCCACAAAGTTGCTAGCGGTCTGTTCCAATAGTTCTCCACTCCTACAGCTAGGAAAAAATTTCCAATCTCTACAATAATGTTTGTTGCAGATTAAGTTGGCTTCTTGCTGTTCTTTTGCTATGAGCCATGTTTACATACAGGAAAAACTAGAATGACATCTAAGGAACATTCCTCTCTTTCTGCTCAAAATCATCAGCTACAAACTTAGAAGTATACAAAATTCAAACGACTAACAATCGGGCCTGTTTTGACACTGTTTTACCCGTTTCACATAGTGGTTTGTTTTTGCTCTCTCTAATAAGGGCTATTTTTAATTGCCTATTAAATTATTGTGATTGATCAAGATTTTGTATATGCTTGCTACATACTATTTACAGTTATGTGGGCTTGTTTGGTTAATTTTGTAAATGAGATGAAGATAATGATAATTCTAAGCAAAGCTGGACCCACATCCAACAGAAGGGTATTTCTGCACCTACATACACCTAAGGAAGCAAGCCACAGGAAAGTTATGCTAGTTGATTTCCACAAAGCAAACCACTATTTTATTTTGCCATGAAATTCATTTAAGAACTCAGTTCTACTTAAATATTCCCTCTTTATGTTTGAAAAAGTTACCAAAAAGCATTTCATTGTTCTTGAAGTTTGAAAGCAGTATTATTCATTCTCTGAATATTTTGCATCAAATGTCAGTTTAAATAATTAGTGTATGTGTATGAGATAGTCTGATCTGTTAGCAATAAATATTGCTTTGGAGCAAACGCCTCACTATTTCAGTCTAGAAAACCCAGAAGTCAATCAATGAACGTGTTTGAGAACAGTAATCTCTATTTGGATCCAGCTGCTGGACATACTTTCCTGTCTCTGGGGGAAAAGGGGTGGGCAGAGGAGGAAGATTTGAGACTTTCTTGCTCCATGGTAGAAGAAACATGGCTGGTAAGATATATGGGAGGCTCTCTCTTTACCTTAATGCCAGAAAGCAAGCCATATATATTTCTTCATACACTCAAAATTCTTTGTGAGCATGTCATTGCAATTGAGGTCAATGCTGTATGAAGATAAAGTGTGATAAATTTGACAGAGAAAAGCAATACCTCATTTGACCAAAATAAATGCAGGTAACATAATTTAGTCTTCTCATACTTCAGACAAATGTATGAAATGATTGCCCTTGAGTCACTATCACGGTTGCCTAATCAAAATATAACTAGATTCTTTCCAAATTTAGAATATGGCCAGCCCTAATGTGAGACATAAAAGTGCAGGAAAAAACTGTATTATAAAAAGAAAAATGTTACACTTGATATACAGGAAAAGTCTAACAAAGAACTACCTATTTCTTCCTTCCTATTTACTGCACGTATGGCTTCTGTTTTTATATTGCCTTAATTGAATGCTAATTCACTGTCTACTCTGCTTCTCAGTCAAGAGTACTTTTCTTGGTAGTAGAGAGGCACATTGTAGCTTTTGGTCCAGAAGCCCCAACTTCTAAAAGATCTTCAGCCTAATTTCACTAACTTCTCCCCCTTCATTCCTATCATCTATTAGTTTCCTCTATTCCATTTCATCTAGTCAAACACAACTTTTCCTCCTTTCACATAGTGATAAAGCCATGTACCACATTGCTCACGTGAATTACCTTGCCACAAGACATTCAACCTGACTCTGAAGAACCTCATTGTACCCACAGAGAAAAGCAGCAATGAGCATGTCTCTATCAACTCCAATGGCATGCCAAGTCTTAAAAAAAACAGATAAGGTGATGCACAGATCAAACGCCTGAGATTCTCTATGCAGCCAAGCACCATGTCTTAAGACACATTTGGTGTCTTCTCCTCCCAACATGAAGCTGAGACACTATGTCTCCTTTCAAACTCTTTTAAAGAGCCAGCAGAAATTTTCCAGGTTCTTTAATCGTTTTTTCTCCTCAGCTTTCCAGAAATCTTTTCAAAGTCAGTGAATTTTTGCAGCTGAATAAACAGTTTATTCATTGAGCATTGCTGATGATGGACAACATCACTTACACCTGTTCATTATTTTGTCTATGCTATACAAAACCAATTATACTTTGCTTGTTTTTTTTTTTTTTTTTTTTTTTTTTGTCAGCAACTGTTCGTGCTTATGTTGCCTCTTTAGAATAAGGCTCTTTCCTAAACTTGACTCTCCAATTGCATTGATTAATAGTCTCTCATGGGTATATCCTTTACACCTCTTGTCTGCCGCAAGATGTATTTGGTATGGCGAATAGACTACCCTGCTGTGCTGCATAACACATTATATCCCAGTGACATCTTTCAGTGGAATCTCTGCAGTACAGGAATCAGCAGAGGACCATGAAAAAAAGGGATAAAAGATCATTTTCATTTCAGATTTCCAAGCAGTTGGGTTATCTTTCATTTTAGACAAGCTATTTTATTTTTAATAACGCAGTATAGTAATAAAATGCAAAGCTGTAACGTAGGACAAACAAAAAAAACTGCTAGTGAAAACAAGGTAAACATTAGCACGGTGCACTGACAAATCTAGCTTACACCTAAAAAAGCACCTTCATGGTAGCAATGGTTCCTTAGAACGTCTCATGACTACGAACAGTACAAAGCTCCACACATCCAGAACTCACTTTGAGACAACATCTTAGGCTGAAATTCCTGGGCATAACTTCAAAAATTAAAACTATGTCATTATTTAAATGTTTCCCAAAATCTCACTAGAATATAGCTTCACAAGTCTTTCATTTATTATTTGAAGGACTCGCCTAATCAGATTTCAAGGCTCAAAAAATTCCACTAGATGTTATTTGCTTTATAATAATGCCTAGAGACGTTAAAAAATCATTCCCTATTATTGCACAAAATAAAAGCCAGTCCCTTTGCCAAATGCCTCTTTAAATAGAGAAGATAAATGTTGGGAAAGAAACAAAGACAGACAGAAGGGAGAGGACCATGCTCAAGGTTGCAAGGCAAACTAATGGCAAAATTAAGGCCACCTGATATCCTACCACTGCTATTCACTGGGCACAGACTGTTCATACTCACTGCAGCACAGCTTTTTGTTTTGTTTTCTTAGCAAGTAACACATTACATGAATATCACATAACTCATTTTGCAAGAAAAGTAAGAACATTGAGGGAGGAGACCAAAGTATAAAGTCTTACCTGTAATTTACATCCTGTCTTCTGCAGCGTACACATTCTCTGCACCCACCATTTTCCTTTGTTTCTCTATTCAAAGCTCTTCTGGGCTCTACAGGAAGCTCTGCACCCTTGACTGAAATTGAATAAATAAATCCAGGGGTGGGAGGGGAATGCGCAATAATTGTGAACTACACAACACATAATTCAGCTATCTCTCCTACAAGATCATAGCGGAGTAGTAATATGGGAGACCAATAACAATGCTGCCAAGAGCCAACTCAGAGCCACTGACATATCTGACCAGTACAATTTCTTGTAGCTCTCTCCTTTTTGCAAGAGCAGAGATGGGATGAATGTTCTCCCACAGCGCACCAGAATCTCAGACACCTTCCTAACACACCCCTCTTGGCGAATGCTGGGTAAAACAGCTGGGTAATAGACAGAAAAGCTGAGAGGACAAGCACAGCAAAACCCTCCAAAACACAAAAGCCACCATTCCTACAAAACCAGATCCTTAGTGCTACAATTGAATTTCATTCTGGCTGCCTAGGATGCACTGATTTGTTGTATCACTGACAATATTTCCAGAATTCAAAGGATAAAACCAAATGTAACCAAATTATTATCAGTAGAGGGTTTCCTAAGTAGCTCATTGAATGGCTTTGAAATGCCTTTTTCATCTTATCTGTCATCAGTATTTTAATTGCAAATCTCCATCTTCCAGGCTCCTGCCCCGTTCACTGATACTCATCACTATGGCACTCAAAAAGTCCTAGGTCTTTGCAATTTTCCATTAAATCCTGTATTTAGTATCAGTTGCCTTAGGCTTTCCTATTTTAACTTTTCTTAGCTGATCCTTCCTGCTCTTCACTGCTAGATGTGTAGAAAGAAGCACAATTTACAATAAGACCTTAACATCTAAAAGCAATATGCACTCAGGAGCTTCGTAAGAAGATGAAGATGAAAGCATACAGTAAATACAGAAAGCTACACATTTATTACCATTCTTTACAGTTACAAAGATAAGTGTTTGGGAGGAAGCATGAATTTGGGACCTGGACATCTTTGTTCATTTAAATGTTCTCCTTTCAGATTAAAAGCCCAGTGAATCTAGGTGAACATTCTGCAGCTCACTTTCACATCAGGAGAGGCTTTCCAAAAAGATGAGGAATTGTAAGATATAACTTTAATTTCAGGCCCATATCTTTTGAAAAACTCTACTCTGCCCAGACTTTACCTGCCACAATGTCCCTACGACTAAGCAGAACCGTCATGGAGGAGATTGGTTCGAGTCCAGTGCTTCTTTGGGCAAAAGCTTAAAGCATTAAGTAGAGAATCAGTGACAGAATCCAGGCTAGTAAAGAACAGCCAAATTGAGATACTTGCTGAAACAAACATCTGCCTTTCTACTTTTTTAAAACTTAAATGCTTCTGGGAATAGCAGAAATGGTTAAGTCTACTTTCTAACATTTGTCTCTCCCTTGCGAATTTCCTCACACCTCATATAAAAAGTGAAGGAAAGTAATACAATATTTTTTCTTTTTCATACACACACTAGAATACACACATACACATGCAAAGGCAGCATGATTGTACAGACCATATTTCCTTAGGATACTAAATTAAAAATGTGGAAGTAGGCCATGTGTTTCTTTAAATTTATACTATATTCTGCTTCAGTTTGGCTTAGGAGAGTTTCCCAGCTGACCATGCAGTCCAGCTAAGAGATCTTTTTTCTGTTACTAAGACTGAAGATTTTTTCTTTTGAGTTACTAAATAGCCTGGGAGGAGATAAAAATGTACTAGAAGAATTCTATCTTCCATGTCCTGAAACATGTAACAAGCAAACAAAACAAAATAGCTTGGTGTTATGCCAACATGAAGACCTTGGGCTGAAAGCACTGGCATGCTCTTTGTAAAAGGAGAATAGCAGTCACTGCTTAAACAACAGAATCAGAACAAATGCCCTCTATCAGACACTGTTGTTAGGTGATTCAAGTCCTGGACTCACAGATATTTTAAGCTTAGTACTATGCTGCGATTTCTACACCCTGGAATATGAACCTTCTGCTTAGCAACAGCTTTTGGGAACGCTCCTTCCAGCAGCCCATGCACCTTTCGCTGGGGTCCTTGAGCTTCAGTTTTACTTTTACCGTAATCTTACAAACGTTTGACTCTGCCTTGACTCTGCAAGAAGGACGTTAAATACGGTTCAGCGCGGTGGATGCTGTACTGTGTGGAACTTGGGTTTGGGCTGGCACGGCAGTTTGCACCCTACATGAAGATACAGACATAATCATTGCACCGGGCCTCTGAGCAAATCATTAATTTTTACTTACAAAATAAAGCCCATAAGAATACCTTTTGCTACAGAAAATTCTAACTTTATCTCATTTGCTCAGTATCCTCGGTGTACCTGTTTCCACACTTTCCCCACCTGACTCCAGGAAATACGTCTTGCTACCTCTGCCTGCTCTCTCCATTTTTTCCCCTCTCTTTAGGCAGAAAGAAAAAAGGATTGCTCCCCACCACCTTTTCAGTTCATGAAAATCAACTGTCCAAAAAAGATTAAATGAGTGTAGGACATGAATGCATTACACTGGTGTAAATTATCCTGAGTCTGATGAGAGCCAATCTGACAGTCTTTTAGGAACATATATAGACAGCAATTTTCATAATACCAAACATTGTTCAAAATTATATAGCTAGATTATACAGTACCCTAGTCCAGTTTCCAGTATTAGGCAAATGTACCTTAATCTCCCAGTGCATGCTATTAAGATATGGAAATGGAGACAATTACCTTTTACTGTGCAGGTAAATAGTAAGTAGAGGTCAGGAAGAATCCTCCAAATTCATTAGAAGTAGGAAAGTGTTCAGTTCAAGGGAAAAAAAATATTTAGTCTATATAAATAAAGACATCTAAATTATATTATAAAGTCCTATCACATTAAACTTTGGGTCAAACTCATAATAGTCATAAAATCATCAATAATAAAAAAGTAAGGTTTTGAGAAGGTATCTGTTTGGAACCAGTGCCTGTACATACAGGAAGGACCATTTACTTTATTGCTACCATCATATCAATTTCTGTGATATGAGTTCATAAGAGTAACTGTACATAAAGTAAAAACATTTTGAACTTTCTATTCAATACAGAGGAATCTAAAGCACTTATTTGAAATCCCTTAATGATATCCTGGCTTCGCAGGATTGAAACAATCATGCTAACTAGCTGGCAAGCACCTCTATCCAAGGGCTTTGCATTTAATGGATGGAGAGCAAGAATATTTTAATTACCCAAACGCAAACTAAGAAAACAATGCTCATCTTTTATCCTAGCCATTTCAAGATAACAGAGATCTAGTAGGTACCTTTTAACACATTGAGGGGGACACCAAGTACACATTCACCTGAAATGTATCCTGCACAGTTACAAATAATTTACCAAGTTACTTTTCAAAACAGGTATTATGCTTTCTTTAATATTATTTATTCTTAAATATTTATCTGGTACATTTAACATTTGCTTTCTGTACTGCCAGCATCACTCCCATTCTCAGCACATAGTCTCCAGGAAACTCACCTTAATAATCTTTTCCAAACCTACAGAAGGAAAATTGTCTGGAATGGCAATTAAAAAAAAAAAAAAAAAATCAGAAACAGCAGAAGGGAGGGATGTACACAGAGAAAAGTAGAGGGAGGAAAAGGAGCTAGAAATTTATTTTGGAGAACTAAAAAAATAAAAAAAAATCAAATCAAGACAGGATTAGATAATATTTACTTAATGTGACTATATCACTTGGATCCAAATATAAGGTTTTCTTACTCCTCTGGATGTTGAATAAAGCAAAAAATGCAGGCAATAATTCTTTTAAGTCATTAAATGTATTTTAAAACACTGAATTTAATTAAAATGCAGTGAGTAAATGTAATAGGACATGCCTGATGAGTTATTGCAGTATTGATACCACAGATCACCACCAGTGTGGTACCTGTAGTTGATTTTGCACCTGCCTTTGACAAGTTCCTCCATTCCCCAGCTGACAAACACCTTCAGGTCTGAAGAACATCTTGGTGTATTGTTTCAGGTAGCTAAACTTCTGCTATCCGTTATTTCCACACACAGACGATGGTATGGAGAAATTTGTAGATATTAATAATTGTGGGAATTTGAAGGCTGAGTGTAGATCTCATGCAAAGTACTCCAAGGAGATGTGCCAATTTAAAACCCATCCTTTGCCAAAACCTCCTCTACTGCCCCTTATGCCTTTGCCGAAGGGAATGCCTGGCAGATAAAAACATTGCTTAATAAGCAGCTTAAGGCAAAAACTATATTGAAACAGAAGTTGCTCCATTCGCCTGCTGATTTTGCTGGGGATGAAAAGCCTACTAACACCACCAGAGGAAAATAAATAAAAGTCTGACATCTATTACACAGTTAATATACATAGGTGGCAACTGAGAGTGTTTTTCTTGGTAAGTGCCCCTTATCCACAGGATCACCATTCATGAAGATTGTACACCATGGTGCCATACATTTGACTGTACTCAAGTATCTCTGTAAGCATCCCTGAGAGATGAGAGTCTATATAACCTGACCTGAAATAATTCAAGCTACTTTAAGATACTTCCTAGCTTTCTGTGAACATTCAGCTGAATTAACTTCTTTTCAAACTTGCCCTGTGGTTCTTCTACATTACATCTAGCAGAGGTACAATCAGGAAGGAAGGAAGAGGAAAATATAACACAGAATGAAAGAATCAAGCCTCTGATCCCTTTTTCTTATTCTTTTTTTTCCCCCCTTAAATTCACAACTGCTTTCCTATTTCTATTCCTTCTATTCCCTTCTCTTGATTGCTTTCCTTTGGCACCTTCAGTTCCTTTCATATCATCTTCCTTTTGCAATCTTCCTACCCTTAGCCTTGATTAACATTATTTGTTCTACAACAGCGCCTACATCTCTGCCTTTATGATACATACAGTGAGCGAGAGTCCCTGACTCAACAAGGTCACAACTGCAGAGAAGGGAGGTTATTGATATAATATAAGCTAACTGATTGAGTAGGACACGTGGCTGTCCTCAGTGAGTCACCAGCCCACCAGCAGAGTCAGAACTAAAAGCCAGACCCCAAAGTCCAGAATTTTATCTACTAGCAATCTAAGTCATGTTTAGATGCTTTCAATTCTTTTTTTTTTTTTTTCAAACTCTATCATAAGATTTTCCAATTAAATAACACTTAAACATTTCAGGCAATTAAACATGAACCTTATTTTTATTAACAGTCGACAGACAGGCAGCTATGATACTGCAACATAATTTTAATGTCTGGAGTACAATAAGCAAGTCAGACTCAATCTGCCACAATAAGTAACTTTATTGTTGCCTAAAGGCTTTCGGGATCTTAATATAGAGCAGATGTTGAAGACTTCCCTAGTAATTATGGGAAGAACTAATTCCATCCTCCCCCACACATATGCCTTTATGTGACCTGCTTTATTGAACTTGTGGTTACTTGACCTATTTATCCACACTTTTCCTAAAGTTGCCACATTTCAAACCTTTTAAAATAATTGCCATACAGACAATATTTAATCTATATTTTAGCTATAATGATTAGTGGGATTACTCATGGGCTTAAAGTGAAGCATCAGTGGAAGAATTTGGTATTTACTCTCATTGCTTCTAACCAACCAATAGAACTAGAGGCAGCGCCTACAGGAAGAACGTGTTTGCTCACATTGAACCTCCTGACTACAGTACAGAGACTTATCACCTATGAAAGGAAAGGAACATGGAAAGAAAATTCATAACTGAATAAAAAGAATTATAAAGATGTCTCGGTTGAGAAGGAGGATTTGTTAGGAGAATGAGGCTGTCTTAGAGAGAAGAGTTAAAATATTAGGAAAGGTTGAAAGCAAGTGTGGCAAACTATGGCCAGCCAGCATCAGCCAAATTAACACAAAATTCATAATCTGCCCAGCAAGCTCAATTTGAAAGCTAATTGGCAGGCACAATCCTCAGCAAGAACAGCAGCAATTTCAGGCAGAAAATAAGAGTTATTGTCACACCTCTTTACTGCAAAACAGCAGTGTAGACAGCCTGCCAAATTTAAACTAACCTCACAGTTAACAGGAAGAAAACAGGATTGTGGGGAAGATCATAATGGACTCAGAAACACAACTATACCTACTTCAGATATCTGCAAGAAAAAGCATCAGAAAAATGGAAAGCTCTGGCATTTCTATCTAAACATTTAGGAGGAAGAAATATCAGCCAGTTTATATTTGTACCAGTGTACCTTACTCGGAATGAAAGCAAATAATATTCTAAAGGCAAAGAAATCATAGGAAATGGATTCTGAGCTTTGTGACAATGCTACTAATCTTATCTCACTAAAAGAAATACTTTGCTTGATTTTAATGGGTAGGGATGTTATGTTAGGTTATAAAATCAGATGAAGTAGCATATCCTTTCTTAAAGGCCTAACACTAAGTCATGTGATACCAGCAGGTAGAGGCACACTCTCATTACTTAATGATATCAATCAGTATGTCGCCGACATTTTAACACGACCTGCCACAGATTTCCCCCTCCCCTCATCTGTAACAAATGACAAAAGAATGCACAGACTTGCTAGAAGAAAACATGGATCAAGGAGCCCATTTATTTCCATTTAAGGCATTTTCACATCCATTGGTACTTGCACTATTTTGGAAGCAAGATGATACCTTTGTGAAATGTATGTAGTTTGCAACTATTTTTAGTTAATACAGACTGAAGAGCTGAGGGAGTGGATACCGCTACTTACTTGTTAAATAAACAAATGTGCCTAGACAAATGAAAGACTAATGTATCAAATTAAAGCTCGTTTGACTTACATACTCTATAGTTGTTCTCTTTGGTAGCATACAACTCGAGCCATAAAATAAAAAGCATACTTTAATGAGCCCTTATGGGTGAAAAATTATTTGGCTCTCAATTCTTTCAACAAATTTTTATCTGCAAACAACAAGCAGTGAAAGGCTAATAAAATATTGATCATTTGTATGTCTTCAGTAACACATTTTAAAAATATATAACCCCAAACTGATTGCTTCTATTATATTTGGAAATGTGTATATATATTCTAGACTAAGGACAGGAACTGTAGCCTTCAAAATTCCATCTCAGCCAGGATGTAATAAAACTTTTTTTTATTACATGCAAAGATGCATTAATTTGCGGTCACTGTCAATGATCACTCTATATAAAATCAGGCAAAATTTCATGCCAGGTAACTGCCCATCATCTGGCAGCACTGTTCAGCATTTCTGATGAAGCATTAAAATCAACTCATCTCCAATAGATATCACTAGCAATGAATAGTAATGCAATATAACAGCAAGATGACATTCATTACAGGCTTCATACCTGTGATGCAAGTCTCAGAAAAACCCTTGAAGTAAAAATGGGACTCAAAAATGTTGAAGACTAGTATCATGTCAAATTTTCTCCTGTGCAATTGAGATACACCATCTTCTAAGAGAAGATACATCTAGAACACTTCCTACCGGTTTTGTTCACATTGTGAAGTTTCTTTTAGAGAAGCAGTGCTTCAAAGTTGATAGGAAAAAATGCATCTATATTTCTGGGAACCCCAAAACCATGATTTAACTCCAGTGCTCAATACAAGAACTATTTTTTTTTTAAACTTGTATATCTGTGACCTGGTTGAAACTCTGTTCCATAAAAGTTTCTTAAATGAATGAATACAAGGTTATTTCAAGTATTTGGTCT
The DNA here is from genome assembly GCF_036370855.1 of Dromaius novaehollandiae. Classification (NCBI taxonomy): domain Eukaryota; kingdom Metazoa; phylum Chordata; class Aves; order Casuariiformes; family Dromaiidae; genus Dromaius; species Dromaius novaehollandiae. The sequence goes on from NC_088108.1 coordinate 13,529,259, forward strand.
CAGGGCTGCTCTTTCCTGAAGGCCCTGGCAGCCAACCCCACCCATGCAGTAATCATCCCTGTGAACTGACCCAAAATCATTTTTGTGCATTTTCCCTATCCATTTCTCTACAGCTAAATAACACAATCCACATTTCATCAAATTCAGCGTTATTTGATTTTAGCTTAGCATGATCATTTAATAAAGCTGTCTGCCAACATCAGGAGCTGTAACAATCAACCCGGCAAGCCTGTAAGAGCTACCTGAAATCTAAAGCTAACGGCTGGGCAGCAGTGTTTGCTTTCTGCTCCGTGGCACCAGAGGACTGTACGCCAGCTGGTTGGCCGACGCACGGCTCTGCGTGACCATGCTTACTTATCACACAGTTTTCAGCTCACATTGATGCTCTGGCTGCCAGCACTGAATGATGTGGATCTGCTATTGTCTCTATTAACTACTTCATCTCTCTCTCTCTCAGTCAAAAGCTCTCCTGACCTCTGAAGAAGAGAGATATCTTTAGCTTCCTCTGATCTGCTTTGCTGCCTCAACTTGCTGCCCTAAGAGTGAGCCCTAGGGACTATCCACTTCCTTGCTGAAAGCCTTGTCGTTCAGCAGCCAAAGCCACAGTGCTGTTTCCAGTCCCTTCCCTCTCCACTCTGCAATGCAAGGGCCGGGCTACCAGCAATAGATACGTCTGTTTGTTTGTGTTTATTTGTTTTTTAAAGACAGTCCAAACATCAAATGTCACTAGGTGCATACTACACGTACTATTAATATACTTCACATGTGAAAGACTGTTTCATATCTGTATTTTATGGAGCCAAAGCACATTGAATTTATGAAAAATGCTTTAGCTTTACAAAATATGCAAATGACAGTAATAGTATAGTATTAATTACTCTGAGATCTGAGATTATATTTGAGATCAAAAGCAGGCACTCTAAGTCTTTTGCACTGTCGTTAAAGGGAAGTGAGTTCTTGCTCTGTATGCTGCTTAACGACAGAAAAAAATCCATTAAGGCAATTTTATTAGACATGTAGGGATGGAAAATCCAAAACTGTAATATAACTTTAACTCTGCTATAAAGCCAAATCCTGCTAAATTCCCAAACTATTCATAAATTGATGGTAGGTAAGGAAACACAAGTAAGATCAATAGTTGAGGAAAAAAAACATAAGCTTATTAATATTTATGCTAGTATACTGAAATGGATTAAAACAAGTACTTTTAAAAAAAAAAACAAAACAAAACTTCCACTGATACTACACACATACTGAATATTTTAGGAAGGGTTACGTTATGGAGTCAGTTGCTTACCTACCTGCTGCATATGAAGTATTTGTTCAGTTAAATTAATTTGCAGATCAAAAAAATCCCAAAACCCCCCCCCCCCACACACACACACAGGTAGGGTGTTTATCTTACGCTGTCCCTCATTTTAAAGCAGCTAAATCACTGTTTAGTTCCTTTTCCTTTTGTGACCAGAGGAAACACTGTAAAATGTATTACCCTCTCGAATTTTAACCCTGTGAAAGGGGAACCCAGACTCAATTTATTTCACAGTGCTTTTACTTTATTGTGTGGGTGGACTCAATAAATTAGAAGGCTAATTAAATTGAATGGAACCTGTGGCACTGCCTAGTTTCAGGCTTTCAGCCAAGTTCTGCCCTTCTGTAAAAGCTCCCAAGGAGCTTTAGCTTCAGTGGATGTGCGTATGGCTCAAAAAGACCACAGATGTGCTTGATACGTTACTGATACCTGTACTTTTCCTCTCTTTTTAATATACATATATATATATATATACACACACACATATATATAGGTAGAGTTTCATGGAGTTAGAGTATAGATCTGATAGGTTCCTTTCAACTTTGTGTTTTGACGTAAAAGATTTTTTCCTCTATTTACTACATTACATGAGCTTTCAGTTGGGTCTATACTAAGAGAACTGGGATAATTATTTCTTTATTAACACCAGCATCTCTCACTGATTTTGGCTCAATTATCTGATTAGTGAATTGATTTTGTAACAGAACCAAGGTACTACATGTTGCTTTCACCTCTGAATGAAACCCTTCTCCCTGTTTTGTCAGTCAATCCATGTAGGAAAGTGGTCTAATGTTGACTGATTGTTTCTTCCACAGCTACAAATATTAGTGTTAACGGTTTTCAACTATTAACCTTGTGACTCTATCACATATGTCAACATATAAGCCATGATGAGATCCAAAGCAAACACTGTGACTGTAGACCTGCATGTTTATTTCCCTTCCTACTCAGGTTGGAAAGTATAATAGTAGATTTTAGAAAAGAAAAAAGCCCAAGTCAACAGAATCTGGATCAGCTTTGTTTTCTATAAATAACCATGCTTTTAGTTAGTGACTAGCCTTTTTATGATCCAGACTCACTATCCATACTAACATACGTATTTCCAAAGATTTAGATGCACTCTGGATCCACGTCCTAAACTGACAAATTAAGCTGCTTATATACATCAACATCTTATTTTATACATAGTAGAGACCATAAAAATAAGACAGTTAATAATGTAATTTTAAATCCACGCTACCATTCACAAAATCTTTTATTATATTCATGCAATTGAACCACTAGTTTAGAGAATATAATATATTAGCTTCCACTGTGGATTTTGTTGTTTCGGAATTTCAGAAGCTTTTAAAAAAAAATCTTGCATGAATTAGTAATCACTAGTTAACACCACTGCTTCAGTGGAAAAATGTTGGCCTTTATGGCTGGTGGTATGAATACTTTGGTGCACAAAATAACATCGATTTTTAAATGCTTTTCAGTTCTTTTAACGTTATTAGCACAGCACAATTTCAGTTCATGTTTTCCTTTTACATAACTGTTCCTACAAGTGTTCTTGTATTGCATTAAATGTCATTTCCATTACAATAATTTTCACTTGATTTCAACTTCCATATGCATAAATTCATTGCAGTAATAAAAGCTGGCTGTCAGTGCTTCCACATTTTCATTTCAACTTTTTTATGAATAGCTCAATAAACATGTAAATGCCTGCCATATTATTTACACTTAGAGCAAACATACCAATCCTACTTGAATTCCAGCCTTGTACTCAAAACTTATTCAGCTGTATACCAAAACTCTTCATATAAGTTGATGACAGTTATGGCTGTTTAACTAAAGTACAGAAGAAAATCATTCCCATAGGCATTTGGGTACAAAACCACTTGTATCAACTTAATAAAGTGGTTCACGATGTTTTGCATTTCATATAAATAATTATCAGTAAGCTCCAAATTTTGAGAGAAATAAATTATTTTGCCTTAGCTGAAAATTATTCAGTAATAATTTCATTTGCTGTTTGATCTAACATTGCATTGAGATGCCTTCTTTTGCAAATGTGCAGAAATATCATGAATGTAATTCCATGTGCATTACTGGTATCAAGTTAGTCACGACTAAGGAACATTTATGAGGATTCAAGTTATTATTCAGCTCCGTACAAAATACAGCTAAGTAAAATTTACAACTGTTCATTCTGAAATAGTTTGACTTGTTATGATCTACAGATAAAGGATGTCTACACGTGCTGGTGAGAATAGAGTGAAATTTTAATCTACTCTGGAAAAAAAAGCATTAGTGGTTATCCAGGGAAGGCAAAAATCTCCCACCTCATGCTTAAGTAAAATCTAGATAGATGGATTTTGTAATTATGGACATTCAAATCCCATTCATTTTGACAGGGCTTGTTGCCCAGATAACATGACATACAAGATTCAACATTCATAGTTCTCTGAGAACACAATGTTTTATTCTGAATCACATAATAAACATTTATCCTTTCTTACTTGCAGATGCTATTGAAATAGTATTTTCAAAAAAAAAAAAAAATACATACAGCCTGATATTTTGAAGTGCAGCTAAAATCTACAATGTCATCTGAAAAGCATAGAAATTGGAAAGCTGTTTACCTCATTCATGAAAATCATCACACTACCAAAAAGAGAAGAATCAGACTTGTGTACCAAGCACTATTACATAAGACATATTAACATATTATTATTAGCATAAGACATATTGACAACATCAGTTGTCAAATTAGCTCTAAGCTCTTTAAAAAAAATCATAAAACAAAACTCTCATTGCAGCCTCTTCAGCCCCACAGTTTGTATTTATTAATGGTAACATCCTTTTCACCATAAGTCACATTACCTCACATTACCTCACATTAAGGGTTTCTGCAAGAACATAGGTCATACACTTTGCTATACTGACATTTATTGCCAGTTTTATTTATAGTTTTATGGGTGCAGTTTCAAAAGCTGGGTGCACTTCTGTTTTTTCAATGGATTGTTTTTACATGCTACTGCACTTGCTGGAACAACTCGTACTCTAAAAATGGGAGTTTGTTCAATTTGATTTATGCCAGTCAGATGTGACTGATGGAGGCTCTAATGACAGGTAATATTTCATATGATGCAGTGCATCCCTTATAAACACAGTGCACGTTGCCTACACATTATGTACTGTCAAAAGTGCAAAACAAAATTTGCTGGACTTGTCAGTGAAGAATGAAATAAAATTCCTCAGTGATGGCAGCTCAAACATCCTATTTAGTAAGTAAGTATCACTTATTTGGAAGCTATTTAGCAACACTTGTGTGCAGTGTCAACAAGAATCAAGAAACTTTGAAGTTACTCGTTAGCTGCGCGGCAACATACACAAAGAAGGAAGAAACCAGACTGCCTAATCAGCAAAGCCTTATGGGACATAAATAGCTAAATATCTTCAAGCATTCAGGCTGCAGTGCTTCCATTTGTTACTGATCAATAACTGCTCTCCGTACACCGCAGTAGTTAAGAATTGGCAAGAGCTAGACCTTTATTTATAGGTGCTTCACTTTTCTTCATTATGCAGCTAATGAACTGAGTAAGAGTTGGGAACCTTGAGAATATGAGCCTAAATACTTGATATGACCCTCAGAAAAGGTTGCCCAGCATTATATAATCTTTCTATACTTGAACGAGAGAGGGCACTTTTCCCCTCAACAGACAATTGTCCTGATTATGGTTTTGTTACAGGAACTCTATCAGTGCTGATGTTTATTTCATAAGATTTAAAAATTATAATTGTTTAAACAAAGCTGTACTTAAAAAGGAGAAAGCACTGACTACTAGAACTAAACTTGAAATATGTAGAAAAAGGGGTAAATAAAGGAATGACAGCATTCACTGATGGTACAAAAGTAATCTGGGCTGACTGAGAGAAACTGCAAAAGGACCTTAAAGTACTGAGCAATCAGGTGACAAAATGGCAAGTGAACCTGAAGGTCAATAAATGTTAGAAGTAATGCATCTATGGGAGAGAGAGTCCTAACTGCACATAGGCAGTGATAAGCTCAGGGAAAGCTGAAATAGCATCTCTGAAAGTACTTGGCAGTGCTCAAATAGCCAATGATTACGCTACTTCTGGAAAGGAACAGAAAACCAAACGGGATCCTTACGATGATTCTGTACAAATCCACAGCATTTCTGATACTATGTTCAGTTCTACTCTTTCTTTTCAAAATGACATACGAGAACTAGAAAATACTAAGAAAAAGGCAGCAAGGGCAATTAGATCAGACTAGGACTCTCTAGCTTGAAAAATAAATTTCTGTAGATGTATATGACAGATGTCTTCATGAGTAACATAACATGAGTAGGGAACATTAAATGACATGTTCAGACAGCAGATACAAAATAAAGAAGTGGTGGAACTTAATCATACCCATGGTAGATAAATATTGGAATTAATTGCCTTAGAAGTGGTGAAGGTATTAACAGCTTACCTAGGTTCAAAGAGCGATTAGACAAACCAGTGGAAGAAAAATTCCCCAAGGTTTTATTAAACCCTGAGATGACACATCTGGTTCATAAAATTCATTGAACAGAAAGTTTCTATCAGACTCCCATAAACCTGAGGAATCTGGAGAAGATGACATATGAGATCTCAGGGGGAAAAAAAGGGCAAAAAAAATTATGCAAAATAATGTAAGAAATAATCCTGACGACAAAAGAAATTCAAGAAAAATTGAGGACATCGTAACAACAGAAGTCGTCTTTGGAGTAACCAATGTTTATGAAACATATGAAAACATACTGAACATGTTATAACACAGAGACATATGAAGACTCAGTTTGTATCTGTTTTCAAGATGATCAACTCTATGTTGGGAACAAGTTCATTTTTTTCTGAAGAAAGCTTTCAGCAGTATTCTAAAAGATGCCATCCTTAGGTACTGACACAAGATATTCACTACCTTAATTTGCTGTGCTTTGAAAATTGTAAATGTAGCAACAATATAATGAAACATAGATTACACTGTTTAATTTTATGAGATGAGCAGTTATAGTTGAAAGTCACCAGAATTTAAGAGAAAGCTGTTTAACAAATAGATCACTTCATCAGTCCCTGCCGACTTGAACTGAGCCATTAGGTTCTCTAGGAATAGCTATGAGCTGTGTTTATCCATCCGTGAAGGTTACCTGAACGCTCTCTCGGATGACTATGTTACAATAGTCAATGAAAACAAAACATCACCTCCTTAAAGCCTTATCCTAATAAAGGGAATGGACTCTCCCACTGGAATTCAGTGCATCAAGAGCTGGCACCTAACTAATCTTAGGTTGGTATTTTCTCTTTTTTAAGCATACTGTGAAATAGATAATACGACACAAATGCCTGACATCTAAAGGATAAACTACCATCTGCCAGGTAGAAATCCCCTCCCCCTCCAAATATAAGAGAGATAAATCCTCTCTCTTTTATGTTTATAGTAAAGCAATGACAACCAATGTGCATTATGGTGAATGTAAGTGTCTCCTCAGTATTTACCAGCTGCATTATGTACTCTTCTAGAGCCAGGTAATGGAATATTACAGTAGATTATAAGCCTGCATTTATTTGACCATATTAGGTTCCCCTCTATATCACAAGCAAAACAGGTTGTTAGTGACACGGTATTTAATCACAAAAGGCTACTTTTAGTTGATTATCAAGCATCTATTCTTTTTATTTCAGATGATCTGTTTGGGATGGATGCAACTGTGTGTTTTGGGGGCTTGCAGAAAAGAAGATGGGCCGCATGACAACTACTACTGTGCCATGTTACAAGGAGGACAGATCTCAAAGCACAATGTAATGGGAACTTAAGGAGCAAATGAGATGTTTAGCCATCTTAGTCTCCGATTTACTTCATGACTTCATCAGTAAAAACCATTCTATGGCTAGAAGTCTGTGTCGGGAGGGAAACTTCTTTTTTCCCACTGCAGGTTAAAGAACAATTCATCTGTTGATAATTAGCATTAAAATAAGATAAAACCTAGCCAACCTTTTGTAAAAAGTAGAATCCCCGATCTAAGCAGAATCAGGTTCGTTGTGCATTATACGTGTTCCCCCGTGTTATTCAGCATAGATTGAAAACAGCAGTGCTTTTGCATCTAAAACCAAACGATTCTACCTAGTTCACCAAAAAAGAAAAAAACAAACCACCCTCCAAAAAAAAACAAACAAAAAAACCCTCTGGTCGGTCTGTTCTAGTAGCCTTGTCACTTTGGCCAGCCCATTCGCTGTCAACAGGCCAGACCTCAGAACTGGCGACAGCTCAGTGCTCTGTTTCCCGCCTGCCACGTACCCACCTGCCTGCTTCACAGGTACTCTGGATAGTTCTGACGACATACTACGCTATGTCCCTGTGATTCAGATAGCATGCTTTACCCACGGTTTGCTTTCTTCCCTCCAAAAACAGCTCCAAGTTTCTCACCTTGACATGCAGACGTATCCACTACCCTTTCCTCTCCTCAACTGGGAGGTCAGCCCGGTAATCCAGTAGTTACAACTATGGGATTCAGCCACGTACTCTTATCCTTCAGCTGACTGTCTGTATATAAGACCTGCCATGTCGCAGATACAACTAAAGACCTTCTATCAGCTCTTTTGTGATCAGAAGTCACCCAGGTTCCAAAATCTTTGTTAATGCTGGCTTGTACCTTAGCTTTAAGAAGCTACCAAATTGCTTTAATTATTCACTTGGAATAGCTTATCTAGTGAAGTTAATCATTTCTCCTCTTCTCCTCTACAGGCCTGCTGTTTGTAGGTATTCATTAGCAGATTTCAGGGGACAATTTACAGCTCCTGCATTGTCCAGGAAATGGTTGACATTATTAATCACTTATATTTGAGAGGAATGATTTGGGACCAAAAATAGTACGGTACGCTTCCTGTTCTCAGCTTAATTGACAGGAGCACTATAAAAAGAAGGTATTCTGAATAAACCATAGAAGTTAATATTTTTTTTTAATGGAGAAAGCTGTTAAAAACCATGTATTTTTGAAGGAAATTATTTTTTGTTTCCACTTAACATTCAAAATATTGATTTAAAAATAACATCATTAATTCCTTCTAGGCTGCAAAATCCAAATTATTTTCTAAGAAAAATCCTGGTCTCATTGAAAACAAATAACAAGCTACCTACTGATAACTAAACTACTGTGCTACTAATGAAAAAGCTGGGAGGGAACTTGAGCAAATTATTGCACATGCCTTCCGTACTCTAATACATCCTCTCAGGCATCTACTTCAGGCCACTCTCAAAGGACAGGACACAACTAGGTTGATGATTGGTTTGATCCAGCACAGGCAGTCCTATACTGATGGTCAGCTTCCAGTTTTATATAACCTTCCCCCATAGCCTGCACTGATAATTTTTAGTCCTTACATTAACAAAAAAAAACCCAACTCCCCACAACTAATAATTAAATTATTTTTCATGGATAATATTTCAACAAGCAACACTTTGGAGGAGGAAGAAACTGGGGGAAAGGGTGAGAGATGGAACAAAACCAGAATTTGTCTTTTAATACCAGCTTTTAGTTGAAACATTCCAGGGTCTCCCTGGAATTACTTTTATGGTTAACAGTTCTCATGATTCCCTTAATCATGTTCCATTCTTGTTACTCCTTTACCTTTAAATCTCCTTTAAAACCCTCTGTTAGATCTCCCAGTGCTCTGTGAAGCCAAATAAAAAGTTATGATGTGGGAACACAAAGAACTGGGGTTCTGTGCATGCTATACGTTAGTGAAACTGTACCAGATAATCCATGTGAGGTACTTCTATTTCTTCTGTATATCTGAGAGGATGGTCAGGTCCTTAAAGTCAGCGGGTGAGGCTCTTTTCCTGTACAAAATATAAAAAGGGAGAAAGATTAATCAGTGGCACAACAGGAGTGCTGATGAATGTTAATTAGTAAAATTGACGAACACTTTAGAAACATTATAAACAGTCTAAAGGGAGCACAGCAGCCTATGCAAGGGATACAGGAGTCTATGAGATTGACACTCAATTGTCCTGCATACTGGATAACACACTTACCAGTAAAAGACTACACTCAAAATCACTACAAAATCAAGATGATACCCATTTGCTTTGCAGTGGCTCTTGCAAATACCCATACCACATAACAGAAACTCAAGTTCAATACCTTTTACTGAAAACATTTTTTTTTTTAATCAGGGCTGAATATTCCCATTCTACAATTTTGTGCACATATATACGTGTGTATTACAGATGGAGAATCAAGAAGCAGCCTTATAGGGGCTTTTCTGAAAGGTAGGGTGCAACAGTATAGATGATCTTTGCAAAGATAATACAGTTACATATTTTGGTGGTCTGTGTCAGGTCCAGACACATACACTCATTGAAATTAAAGTCATTCATCACATCGATGTAGCACTGTCACTTAGATCAAAGAAAAAAAATCTTTATATCTTCCTGGAAAAGGCAACAAGGCAAAACAGAAGCCACTCTTACAAGATAAAGCATTACCCAGAGAAATCTGTAGGAGGCTAATATATCTTACCTTTCCAGTCTAGGTTTCCATATGTATTAAAAAGGCAATTTTTGTGGCTGCATACATGCATGTAATTACCAGCAAGTGGCTGTCATCATACTTCTTAGAGCAAAGAATGTTAATATTCAAGTAGTTTTTAAAGTGAAAAATACACTTATATTTTAGTGCATTTCCAACAATCTGCACATATTACGACCAGTATCATAGTCAAGTAAAGCTCAATTTGAAGTACACTAGCCCTTGGCAAATGATGGCTTGTTAAAAGCAGAAAAGTTACCACCCAGTTTGACTGACAGGAGACTCCATACCCTTAATTGTTTTGTTCCACATACTAAATACATGGTGACAACTACTTTAAGAACAGCTGTAGGGTTACTCCCTGGGGTGCTAATCACCTCTTCACAAAGATCAGCCAGGTCACAGGCCAGTCCATCCATCTGCTAACAGCCAATAAATGTTGTTTATCCGTCATATTCAGATGATATTCTTGACATTTCAAAAACCTGCCTGTAAGCAATCTGCTCACCCTCCTCCTCAGACAGCTGAAGCAGATTAGTGATATGCAAAATTCTGATCTAAGACATATAAGTTCCATCAATGCATGATGCATTTTTTGTGGTGAATTTTATTCTTCTTAGCAATAAAAATTGGGTAAGAAAAATCTTCATTTCTGTGCATATGTGCATGCAAGATACGCTCAGACAATACCTTTGCCAGCTTAGATGTCCATTCAGCACTACTGTAGGAACGTGTATGTAAATGCTGCAGGGCTGTGGTCATGTCACAGACAGATAGCCACAATCACTAGCTGACCGAAGATTTTCATCACATTCTACGGTGTAAATGGCATCCACTGAAAGTCCAACACTTTTTAATTAAAAAAAGGCAGTTATTCATTATAGATTTTGGGGAAGATAATTTTATATGTAGATGACATATCTAATGAAATATTCATTTCTTCTGCCCAACGCAAACAATGCAATCATTACAGAAGAAAGTTGTACTAACTAAATCCAATGGAAAATCTGTGCATTGCATTTAAAAAGAGTGAAGAAAAAATTCTCTTCTGTATTGTGAATGAAATCTCATTAAGAGTTATTAAAACTGTTTATATTCAGGAACTACATAAATAACTTATCCATATTCATATAGCTCGTAATGCAGATGCATCACTGTACCAACACGACACTAACGTAAATGGCACAAAGGTTTAAAGAACCTCCTTCAAATGCATGTTATACACTTTGGCATTTTAAACTGCTCACAGATGTACTACTGGGAGCTGTTTTATTGACACAACTAGAATGTAGCCACCAAAGAAACATCTGTGCTTATGAAAATCTCCTCTTTTCTTGTGAGTCCTCCATAAAACATCTTCCATGAGATGTTTACAGTGCAATACACACAAAGAAGCTTTGATTTTTAAGGTCTTGACTTTCATAAGTTAGAGATTTAGGCACACACCTAACCTGATTTCAGGCATATGGTAACATTGCAAGTATTCGATATCTAAACAGCAATCTCCAGCCTTACCACCGCGTACAGTCTTAGTAACAAGTTGTTCCAGTCACACCTATGTCCCATCCAAAGCATATTTAATACTTCTACACCACCTGCCACAATTTTGATACAGATGTACCTAGAAGTTGCCAAGTTTTTGAATATATTTTTTTAAAACCAGTCTCCACATTACTTCCTTATGGAAAGGGAGCCTAGCACTGTATTTTTCAACAAGAAACGTTATTTCTTTTTTGATTTGACAAAAACCATTTGAGTCAACCTCAAAACATCACATTTTTTTATTACTGCAAATAACTTTATAACCAGAAGGAAAATGTACGTGTGACACTTAGGGAAATGATGCTGACAGTACACCTAATATTAAAGGTGCCCCAACATCTAGTCTCTGTTTCTAACCTTAAGTATAACGTATTGGTTTCAGAAGTGCCCATAACTCTGGTATGTTATTTAAAAATTATTTTTACCAGTGATGTATGTTGCACATAAGAAGCAAACTTTGGTTACTGTCTCTTGTCTCTGAAAGTTAACTCGTCTGTATTGCTAGCTAGGAAAGTAAGACTTAAATCAAGTAGTTTAACAAACAAACCAGCTTTTATTTCTCAGATCAAGACCATCTAAATTGCCTGTTCAGCAGGTCACAGACAAAAAGTCAACTCACAATAATAAAGAAGAAAAATCAGAATTCTGGTAGAACCTGGTAGCTTTAGTAGGATTTGAGGCTTCCTGCAATCCCTTTGGGATCTGTATCTTGGCTGGTAAGGAGCTGATATTTTATTCGCTGTGTCATCTGAAGTCAGTATTCTTGTGCATGCGTTTCCCCTTTTCAAAATTTATGCATATATTTCTTCTCAAAAACTTGGAATATTTCTATCAATGACAGCAGTGGGACTGCTGACATATGGTTAGAGAATTGAAGCCTATTTTCATAACTCAAGGAATCAGCTAGTCAACAGGCATTAGTTATAAATGATTTACACAGCTATGTCTAGCAGTAGCACACTCTACCACATCCTGCTGAGAACGTCCTGAACGCTGACATTCACGTACCTGACATGCTCCGAGGGGATCCATAAGCCTTATGCTAGGACCGAGGATTGATTGCCTCTCTGTGAATTCCTAGAAACACGGCAATCGGAGCAGGCCACAGAGAGGTGGAGAGATCACCTCCTTGTGCCTTTCAGCTCCTTCAGAGGAGGAGCTGTCAAAAAGAGAACTCCTCTCGCGCAAAGCTTGTGCGACACCGTGGAAATACTGAGGGTGCCCGGTTTTCAATGACTTGCCAGTCCATTAAAGGACTCTCATCTACCACAGTCCTCCTTCATGCTGAGGTTGTTTCACATGTATTCCTCAAATCCACATGCTGCCATTAGTGAAGAAAAGGCCCTATCCACCCTTGTATTGCGACAGAGAAAAAGATATTCAGATATACCTTGCCCAGAGACTACATCAAAGCTATTAATAGCTATGTTTTACAGGCCACATTTCAAAAACGCCCCTCAAAAGCAAACGTTCAAGCATGACCTTTAATTTTCCTTATACGAGTAGCAAAGGACCTTTCCAGAAATATTTAGCCCAATGGCATTCATTTTATATTAGTCCTTGCTCATTCCAGCTTCTTGAACATGTCTGGGGGGTCCTTAAACAAATTTTTCGACACTATTGACGGAACCTTTCCGACAGCTCATCAGACGAATGGCAGAGAATTCATGAGCTTTTGCAAACAGGCCTAGAGACTTGTGTGCGTCAGAGTTCAGCTCTAGCTAACAGATTGCTGCAGCTCTAATTAAAACCTAAAGTAATTCTAAGCACACAACTTTTGGTAAATCAAATGCACCAAATGATTAAAAAAATTGTTTCACTTGTAGTAACAGTTTACCAAAAGAGAACATTATGTTTGCACTTAATGGAATCGAGGAACAATTTTATACCAGAAAGTATCTAAAAGCACAGTTTTAAAGAGGCCGTCTTAAACAAGTGATAGTATATGAAAGAGACTCCTTGTTGTGATGAAGAGGTTATTAAGACACACTTTTAACACAAACTGCCATCATCTCTGTAGCACAGACAAATGCAGTTTCTAATGAGGCGCATATTATATCCTTCTGATGGTATTATTGCAGTTAACTATGTTTCAATAAAAACACAAAGAACAGTAATAATTACATTGCTTCACTAGGAAGTGATTTCCAAATCTGGATACTCAAATTGAGGTCAACAAAGGCCAACAACATTCCCATTAATACCAGAAACTCCTCTTGATACGATTTCAATATCTCTTATAGCTGTGCATTTCTTATCCAATGGAAGTAGAGAGTATAATTTTAATAGATGTTAACTTACGTGGAGATACCTGTTCTCTAAGTGTTTGTTACACCAAAGAGGTTGAAGAAAGCAGAATACCAATGCAGAGCTTTCAGGAAAGGGTTATGAAGTGTGGAATAGTGAAATGCTGTTATTTTTCCAAGCAATATCAAACTGACACACCTTGAATACTGTGCTCACCTGCAGTTCCCAGATCACATGCTGTTAGAGTAAAACAGTAATAGTGAAGGACAGCGCAGAAAGCTATATAGGTGCTTTTCTATGACATAAATACCACAAGAATTTGCATAAAAGGATTAACCTACATAAAATATATGTAGAAAAAGGTATAAAAACTAAAACAATGGCTAACAAACAAAAATATTGGAAGATGCTTTTTAAAGGTTCTGCACACAGGCACAGCAGCATATCTACCTGTCTTACAAGCATACCATCAAAACAGCACGAGCCTGAACCTGTCTCATATCCTGAGCTGGTCACTACGGAAGTAGATGCACAACATTTATTCGTTCTTGAAAAGTGCAGGTCATACTAAGAAAGCAATCTCCCACTTTTGCTAGACACAGTGCAAATATATGCCACATATTTCAGAATACCTCAAACTTTGTTTCTAGCACAAAAATAGTTTTTGGTCTTCCTTCACCGTTTTTTTTCTCCTCCTCTGACAACAGAGATGTCAAGCAAGCAGCATAATTTAGTTGCTTTCTGCACCAGTGGCTCCCTCTCTCAAGGACTAGATGAATTAGGGCCTCATCAGCTCGCAAATATGAAGACACAGAGGGTGACCAATAACACATCACCTAAGGGCCTGTAGCACCATTTATTATCAGCTGATGTGTAGAACAGTTTTGCCTTATCACAGCAGTAATGAAATCTACAGGATTAGACCTCTGCAACTCTCCTGTGCAAAGCTTCAGAGCCATACATGTGTCACTGAACACAATGTAAAGCATACTTTTCTTTCCAAAAGCTTATGATACAGCAGCTTGCGGATAGGGAGCTGCTTGTGTATTGCTAATGCATGGCACAAACGCCAGCTGCGCAGCGGTACATGCTTGAACTAACTAGTGGAATCCCCATCCTTAGTCCTACAACCAATGAACAAGCTGACAAAGAAATTAAGTCTGATTTAAGGCCCTCACTCTCTCAGAATTGATGGCTTGAAACACATTGATCCTAAGACTTTTAAGCAGATGGTTAACTTTCAGTATGGCACTAAAATCCATCAACTTCAACGGGACGTGATCGAGACTGTGGCCACAAAATCTGCCTTGCTGCTAGATGTCTCTGTGTGGAGGGTATCAGTCTTGGAAATGATCAGTACAACAACTTCCACCAGCACCAACACTTCACAGAAAGTTTATTCCTAACTTTACACTCTAGCTATTAACTTCCTTGTTAACTAGCTTGTGAAAATGAGATGAGGGAGAAGCGTCTGTTCATAAGACAGAATTTCTGGATGGAGAAAAATAGAACTTGCAAGAGTTCAGGAAAAAAATGTTGTTCTTTGCTCTGGAAAGCAGCTAGAAACTTCAAATGAAGTTTGTACCTCTCTGAAGCAGCAATCCTCCTCTGCCTGACCTTAGCACAGCAATAGGATTTCATCCACAATACCAGAAGGAAGCTTCCAGTGTCAGAAACAGTAGCAGTACATTTTTACCAAGCCATGAGTGTCAGGGGAAAGCTGCTGTTCTGACAACACAGTGTCAGGAAGAAGCACAGAAATGGACATGAATTCTCTTTCCAGTGATCAGAGAATAAAGGCTAAAGACGACCAAGAAGAGAAATTCTTCGGTTTCAAGGTCTAAAGAGATGACTTCCAACATCCAGAACCAACTAACAGACTTTTTTTTATTTTTCCCTTTTCCCCCTCCATCTTTCATCACTTAGTCTGGTCCCTTCATATTAAACCACAAAACTCTGTTGCAGTTCCTGCACTGACCCCAATAAGCAGGCCCTCCCTGCACAGGGACTTCTGTTTTAGAGAAACGTCGTTACTGCCTGTCAGCCTCTAAATGAGTGAATGATGGTCTGTCCCAGCCCTAACTACCATCAGCGGCCTTGACAGACAGACACTACCTACTATATGTGTCATATTCAAAAACAAAAGAGTAATTCCTTCTCTTAAAAAGTCAACTAAAAGATTCCTTAGATTTTTTCTCCTTTTTAAAGGTCTCCCATAAAAATGCAAACCCTATACACTCAATTTGAGTCTAGACAACACAGTATCTTTCATTATCCACTGATGATTTTAGTAGCTTTTTCACTACGAGGAAGTTCTGCCTCCCCTGGGAGGTCTCCACTAATTTTCCCCTACTTCAAAGTATGCCTCCACCAAAACCCACACACAACTGCGCATTCTGAAACGCTCCACTGGGTGTTTGACCATCCTACCTTTGCAGCTCTGTAACTCATCGGCATAGTCTTTTAGCGTTAAATTCAGTAACGTTCCTCAGCTCAGCAAGTATTTTATTTTTCACCAGGGCCAGGAAAAAAAGGGTGCACAACAAGAAGTTTATATGATTTTCTACTTTCGTGTGTGGTATAATCAGGAGACAAAGTCTTATAAGCCCTGTAACTAAACATTTCTGTATTTAATTTTCTGAAGATTGCTTTTCGAGGCCTCATACTGTTTCTGCTGCCTTTGTATCTCTTGTCAATTAATCTTTGTGAATGCTAGGAAAATTTGAAACCAGTACCCTAACATCTCAAAAACTAGTTTCTTTTAAGTTCTATATTGTCCTTCACTTCTTCAGGGCTTTCATATGTTCATATAGTATGGAGAGGTGCTAAGTGGATAAAATTCCATTTAGGTCATGATTATAGAGGATAACTGAAAAACCTGCATGACAATAAAATTGCTGCAACTTCTCTGCACATCTCTCCCTTCTGCCACACTGACCTCAAGGGCTCTCCAAACGTTGCTCAGATATAACCCATTGCTTTCCTTTCTGACATATTTTACTTGGATTCTCCTTTTGGTGAATCACTGGAATAGAAGGATATTAAGGACCCAGATTAAATTTGTTCCATCCACCAGTATATAATAATACTCTCCATTGCTATGAAAAGGCTTTATTTGCAGCTTACATGTGTAGGTCAGGGGGAAAACAGAATTTCAGTGTGTGCCACTGAAAATGAGTATTCAGCTGTGGAAGAAGCTGAAAATGCTCTCTAGGCACCAAAGGAGGGGGTCAATTTGAGGGAAAGGTTGTATAATACATAGAGGAAGGAACTAGATATAACTGCAGTTCAGGATTGCTGCCACAGGAAAAAATGAGAACTTGGAGTCCTCCATGCATCCCACATATTTGGGACGCCCATCCTTCCTGAAGCTACTTCATATCTGACCCAGAAGACACACACTGCCTCAGGCTCTCCGCTTCTGTGCCTAGGCATAAGGGCCTAGGCAAGGGGAAAGCATACTTAGTAGATGTGAAGTCTAAAGAAAGTTATAGTTTAAAATAAGAGGCTAATTACCCAGCCCTTTCCTTGTTGTTCAGCTTTTCAGTATTATCTCACACACTGAGATCAATTAGGGCTGGATTCAAACACTCATTCTACTCTTTATGTAACTCTTAAATACCTGACAAAGAACCCTCTTTTTAGATCCTTGTTGCTCTGCCTTCATCATCCACAACAGGAGAGCAAAAATGGCCAGAACATGCTACTACTTGATACTTCCCTGCCGGTACCCAGTATCCGTTAACTTTAGTCTTTAGAGCAGACCCTAGGCTTCTCCAGCCTCAGTTTAAAGTGAGAACTGGGGCAGGGAATCCAGTAAACTGGATGTGACAGAGTACCTGACCCTTACAGCTGCGGATGCTCTCATTCCTTTTCCTTCTTCCTTTTATTTTCAAAAAGTTCACAGGAACATTTATTCCAGCCTCTGAACATAATCACTGAGTTTCATAAAGAACAAGATTCCCACAAGGCCTCATAAAAGTTATTCTCGGAGTTGCAGCTCTACTTCAAAGGGCAAAAAAAGCCATTTTACAATAAACTTACTGTCATAGAGTGCTTACAGTGAGGGTGTTCATTGGGAATAATCCATAATAAAAAAGATCCCTTTGGGATTATCTGTCCAATTGCCATGGATAAAACAAAGTAGAAAATAAAGTGCTGGATGCTTATCTGTACATTAAGCTACCTACATCCACAGAATCAAAAACAAAGGAAGAAAGCAAGAGAAATAAAAAGGATGGGCTAATTAGATAGCAGTGTCTGAAGTGCTCTTTTTTGAAGCTTTTTGTTTGTTTGTTTGTTTTGCATCACCTCTTTTAGCTCCAATTTCCTTTTTCTTTTTAGCTCAAGTTAGTATTACCTCCTATGCACTCCACACAAGTTTGCTGCTGATAGAGATCCTTTGAACTCCATTTTAATTTGGCATGTGCAAATGCAGGGTGTTTTTAAATACTGAAGTGATGAGGCCCAGGCTAAATCCTACAGTTCTAACAGTCTCAAACACACAGGCTGCTGTATCCCTAAAGAGAAAGATCATGCCATTTTACTTATACTCTGTGCATTTTTAAAGCAGGTAGATAGCTGAAGACCTGCATGGCTAAGATGCATCTTCAAAAGCCAAATCTACAGGGGGTACAAAATGAAAATTCATTAAAGCAACACTACTTTTCTTCTTACCAGCTAGCATCTTAGATCTACCTCATCCTGACACTACATAATCCTCTTAAAACCAGATACTTTAGTTATTTACCTAATAGGAAGCCGCCCTCCTGCTAGCTGCTGCCTCCTGTGAAGATGACCTTTATGGCCTGCCCTCTTACACTTTTTCTGCGAGGACATCCACAGCAAAAAGCTCCTGTTGCACCAGGCTTAACCACATTCTGTCAATCAACATAGTCCACGATTTTCTTGCAGTGTCAAGTGCCTTTTGGGAGCACAGTCAGAAAGCTCTGTGCTCTAGGAACTTCACAGCCAGCGGGAGTCCACAGAGGATCAATCTAATGCCAGCATAACCAACATCAGAACCAACTTCACTCCTTTCTTCTTCACATACCCCCAGATCTTGAGAGCAAGCCTAGGGTATGCAACTGAACATGGATTATGTACTGTGACTATTTTAGAGAAGATCTATTCTAAAAAAAAAAAAAAAAAAAGATAGCAGTATTAGAGAGATAGGAAGAAATAGGAACATAAATGGAATCTTTGGAAAGACGTGAAATACCTATATCTCCAAATACAAACACATTTATATTTCGTGTATGGAGTTCTGTTTCATTACTTCATTGTGAAAAAGCCATCTCAGAGAGATACCATGTACAGTACATTGCCTAAATGAAAGGAGATTGTTTTCCATTTTTGAAGACTTCTATTGGGACTACGCAATTACTATATTTCTAATTTAGAGCCTCATAATTTTACAGTCAATGTACTTTTTCTATGCAGTTTCAGTAAAGAAGATTTTTTGTCCTTGTTTTATTCTTACTTTTACTTAAAATTAATAACCTAAATTGGTAGCATTTATTTGTTAGCACCTTACATCTAAGAGCATTCGGCTCTTTTATAAAGGGCTAAAATTTATATAAGAAGCTAACATGTCACAAAAGAAAAACTTATGATCAAAGTCATACACCACAGATTAATTTTTCAAGTATTCTTGACCAAAATACAAATCTCCTACTTCAAGAATTCCTCTTCTAGCCTCTTTCATCTACACTCTCTTTCATCATCTCTTCTACTTTTCTGGTGGGGGTTCTTTAGTAGTAGAAAAATCCTTATCACTTTATTAAATATGTAATTTCTAAGAATTAGTAAAGACTTCCTTAACACCTTTTTCTCTTCCTCCTCCTCCTCCACTGAAAGTAGAACACTTTCTACTTTTTTCATCTTTACTAGCAACTAAAATTTTTAAAATGAAACCATAGTTTCACTGAAACCAATGAATTTTGCTCCAGCTTCAATGCAGCAAGGATCTTCTTTCTTCTGACTACTCAAAATTGGGCTATCAAGATTGCCTATTAACCATAGCACCTGAGGTCTAAGTACCCATATCACTTAAGCTAGAGCCTCCCCTACAGCTGATATTTACAAGTTCAGCTGAATTATAATCTTCTAAATGTTTGTAGATACATGCAGATGTCAAGGAATTCACTTCTCATCTCAGATCAAGTATACAACTGTGTAATTTCATTGACTGTGGAGAAGTTACTTATTTATATCCGTATGCTCGCTCTGTCATCACTGAAGTTATTGCTCATAAATATAAATACCAGAGGAAGACTTTCGTGTTTAAGACCTATTATCCCTTATTTCAATGGATGTAAAAAAAATCTCATGCCACAATAGACATCAAGATACTTATTTTCCAATGTCATCAAATGCTGTAAGGTCACAAACCTGCTATGGACCTTTTCTCCTTAACATTTTTTAGATTCTGTAGTTTGTCTTCCTTCTAGTTGTTTTGAAAAACCTCCACCAGATATAGCATCATTTTAACACAGGTCAACTATTAGGATGACACCTAATAGCTATTGTATCAGCTAAAGAACATTCACTGATCTTTCAAGTATTTTTATTTTTCAGGCTATTGGCTCTCCCTGAAGTAGGAATGAGTCAACAGCTATTATTTCAAACAGGAGGAGGAATCTTAGCTTCCTTGGAATGGTTTGAAATATCTGTTTCAAACCTTGAAACAAATCCAAGTGCACAGAAGATTCAATATTCCTTAAATCGAAGGGGGGAGGGGGCAGTGACTGAATTTTCATTCACCTCAGTGGGAACAGAATCTAACTTAGGATGCATAACAAGGGAAGAAACAACAATTCAAAGCTGCTGGGTAAGTCTAACAGCACCTAGACCACCAAATCCAAAGGAACACTTCAGAGACAGAAAGAGAATTACACCAATAAGAGAGTGTTTCCTAACACAACCCAGAAAGAAACAGAGAAAAACATAACTGGAATGAAAGAAATACACAGTGTGCTTTAAGGAATTTTTTATTCATGTCTGAATTGTCTTAGGGGGGAAGGGAGGGGGAAAAAAAAAATAAAATAAGAGTCCTTGACCTCATAGAGGAGCCAAAGCAATGGAACAGATGCCATAGCCTCAGTCATTTCTAAGCAAAATCTGTAGGTTCTGCTTCAATCATTAACATGGGTGGCAAAGTTGAGACTGAGGTGAATGGGAACTTTGTATTTTCTCAGCCCTGCAAAGGAGACGGTTACTCCCGCAGCTCTAGTGAGATCCACTGAAGCACTTTTAATCAGGTGCTCATTTATTCCCTTACACATTTGTAGTTCCAAAGAAAAGATCAATTGTCCCAAATACAGAAGCCAGACAACAGGTAAAAGAGTTTTCTTAACAATACCAAAAATAAATCAATAATAAAGCTCACAATGTTCTACCTTATGACAGATGACAGAAGAAAAGTGGGATTTAAAGCATTTGCTGAAAGCTAGAACAGTTGAGTTCTTACAAACTTGAATATGAAGGGAAAAAGTAAAATCCAAAGTTATGGCTCATAATGGAACTTATAGCACCCTAACACTCAAAGCTATACCACCAGCCCCCAAAATATTTCTAGAAGTTAACATTTCTCTTCATCTGCTGGTGATGGAATTCATGGTGATGGCATTTGAATGGTTAGCAGCTACAGTCACACTGTTGTATTTCTATGTGACTACAGATCAAACTGTAGGTCCTCTGTAATTGATGCAGCTGAAATCTCCAACCTGATTGCCTGAAGAGATTTGCAATGAGAAGCAAGTCCTTTAATTTAGCAATGCCAGCCTTATTCAAAAGGAGCAAATAAGGGGCTAAGATCTCCACACTATAAATTGCATCTCAGTAAACTGCCATCGAACCATTCCACACCTCCAGCTCTGGCAGAGGTGGCTCCCACTGAGATTCCAAATCCCAGTAGCAATTAGAACAGTTACTTATAACATATGATTTTAAGAAACATTAATTTAATCTTAACTGTCCCACTAAAAGCTTTCATCTCAGAGAAAGCTTCCCATATAATTTCCTCTTATAGAACAGCCACTTCTGATCACTGAAAATAGCAGAGTTTCTAAAGGAGAACCCGGACACTAGCAGACTCACCTGAGAACCAGCATGTAGAATACGTGTAATGATCATTAATAACTCTCTGCAATTCCCTCAAGTTTGAAAAGAATTTCAATAAATGTAATTCATGTTTACTTCCCTTCTCATGCATTATTATGGCTTTATAGTCTAGAATCTGTGTAAGGTAAATTATGGCAAAGGCATTCTTAAAGTATAAATTTGATTGACAGATGAAGCTTGCACATTGATCAGAGCCTGAGGATTATAATTCAGTCCATAGTATGTTCATTTCTATATGAGGTGATTTTTATAAAAAGACAAAAGGATTATAGGCAGTCAGAGTCTCCTAAATTTGCTCCTGGCAAATAAAGAGCAAGTATGTTTTTGGCCAGGAAGAGTATTCTGTAGAACCAAAGACTTCAAGGTAGAATATTTTGGTATGCATAGCATGATTGTACTCTTTTTATCATTGTTACCGACTTCTCATTTCATTTTAAACAACTTTTCTGACTTGCTTATATCACTATAATACACTTCGTTGACCAAAAGACAGCTTTATTATTTAAAAGGTGCTGAGTTTTGCTAAATGCAAAAATCATTTTAAAAGACCTGACAGATAAATTAGTTGGTAGGTTTTGGTTATGAACAATCTGTGAAGAGTTTCCACTGATGTTTTTTCTTGATCCAAAGGAAAAAAGTGACACTTTCAGTCGCTTTTAGCGCTCATCACTCAATGACACACTTTCAAGGTTTAAATTATGACATGTTCATATAAAGAGGGGAGCACTTGTTAAATGTCCAAGGATCTGTTTCTGGGACATTTTAGAGCATAAATTCTCTTTAAAATCTGACTGAACTCCATAAGGATGAACTGCAAATATGGACTATTACTTCCTTTCTAGCAAAGATACAGCCCCACAAGCCAAGCCCCAGGGCTTAAATGTATCATGCCCTGAACATAAAGCAGTACGAAACAAAACGAGCTGCTCTGCTATCTTTGGAGATGAAGGATTAATCATAACACAGCATTTTTCATCAGACTTCAAAGCATTTTAAGTGTAAAATCACACTGACTGTTAAGGAAACTGAGGTACAGTGAAGTGAAAAGGACTCACATAAGGTCACTGAGCAGGACGACGGCCAACCTGGGAAAAGGGCTCATGCTTCTCAAATGCCAGCCTTGCCTCCTACCCGCTTTCATTTCTTCTCCTAACACCCGAGTGCACTTCTACTCTCCTTTTCTCTTTTGGAGAATCTTCAGTTTCCTCTGCCCTATCCAGCCCTTTGGGAAGAAAATAGGTAATGGGAAGCTTATGGTCTTTCTCCCAGCTTCTACTTGCCATGTATGGTTTTAGCACAAAGTAAATATGAAAGCTGAAGTAAGCACAATTTTAGAACTGGTGGCACCAAAAAATGTTAGAAATGTACCAGTGAGCCTTTTCCAGTCACCCTTGGCCTCTTTAAGCTACTCTGAATACTTCCTGGGTATTTAAGCACTTGCAGAGCTCTGCAAGAGCAGAGCTTCATGTGAACTGCCAGAACAGAAGAGCTGGGGAAAGTAAAAGGCAAGAGGACAAACTACACAGAAAATATACATGTGAATAAGGACAGTCTCTGACAGAGGCTTAGGTTTGGTAAGGGTAATTAGTTTCATTTTCCTAAAGTGAGTCCTAGACTGCAAAGGTTTAGGAAATGCAGCTAAAGATCATGGTGCTAATGATGATTTCTGTACTCAAAACTATGCTTTTATGCTTAGTAGGTGAATCTAGTACCAGAAATATCAAAATGCTTTCAGATAATAAACAAATAGAAAATAATTTCTACATAGGTGCCTACTGGTGACACTCAACAGATGCAATTATTGCTAGTAAATACCTATAAATTGAGAATTAAGCTTTTAGTTACTGGGGGTTTTTTTGAAAATTCACATGTCTCTAAGGCCTAAAGGACACAATGAGATGAAAAAAATCCAAAAAAGGCAAAAAATCATATGTGGAACAGGAATCAGGAAAACTGATATTGTATTGGCAAAACATGATTACAGGATGATATGATGGAGAATTTCTGTATGCTAAGGGGTAGTAAAGGGCAGATTTAGTATGGATCATGCAAGGTTGTTCAGCCACCATGGGAATCCAGCCATCTCTGTGAATTCTGTATGGACAACAATACATAATTACCGCTGTATTGCTTTATTTTTTGCTTGTTGTTTCTAGCTTCCAGGATGAGGTAGATGACAACACTTCATGGAGGAAACACTGTAAGCAAGTGAAATTACCTGGGTAACAACCAGAAAATTTCAATACATTTTCTAGTCTTTCAAAAATGGTATCGATCAGTTAGCTACCATAAATAAGCCTGCAGTTTTATGCCCAGTGAAAGAAACTCTGTCCAGTGTGGGACAGCTCTCCATAACTATGTGCCAGGGCATTGGTTCAGGACAAAAACCACAGGAGAACATTCGCCTCTTCCTTATTTCTGTTGGGCTCTGAACCAGGAAGATCAGATCTATTCTGGCTACAATTTGGATAATGACAGTTAGTCAATTCTGAACTTAATATTTAGGTATAATGCCAGAGAACATGAAACTGTTTACATTCAAAAGAGAAATTTGATCAATTACAAATGGTGCCACTTTAGCTTACAAACACAGTTAAGAGTGCAGGGTACATTAAACTCAAAACCCCCCAAATATAAGGCAACCAAACTATTGGCTGGACAGTCACATTATTCAGTCGAAGACTGAATTCATACATGCAAGTTACTTATTAAACAGAAACAGCCGCTTATCCAAATACACTAAGATTATATAAATAATAATTAAATTTATAGATGTTAGAACTATATGAAATTATGAAATTAAATTAAATTTGACTGCATTTATTTATATAAATTACACAATTTCAAATATACCCATTTGAAACATTATCCCTGGATTAAACATGCTTAATGAATAGACATATTTCTAATAGGAATAAGCAGAAATATAGAAGACCAATATGACATATTCTGGGAAAGTTAAACACTTGGTTACCAGGCAAGTAAATATGCATGGGGAACAGGGAGGAAGAAGAAAACTTTCCTGCATTGTCTCCTGCACACAATAAATGCCTATGTATAGCATTTTTCAGCATAGCAGTTTGAGTATATAGTTATGCTATAGAAATCCATGCCAACTCATATTCAAGTTTGCTTAGATATTTGCCTGACATTAACCATGTACTTTCTTGCTTTATTGCCCTCAGGCCTAACTACCCATGCCTACTGATGAGAAACCACCAAAATTTAAAATTGGTGATATTTTAATTGATTAAACTTTCATTCTCTGTTCAAATTTTTAATCTCTCTCTGCCATATTATTCTCAGTTATTAGAAGTAGCTGCACAAGCCTTGCCTAAACAGAAAAGAACAATATGATCCAATAGGGAAGTTTCTCAAGTGTTGTATACTTTAATCTTCAGAAACAGAAATGCACACTATTTCTGTAGTGCAAGAGGAAGTACTAAAATACATTTTTCTATGTGTATTATGTTAAAAAACAAACACGCTAATTAAAAAAAAATCAGTGTAATGTTCATATTATGAGCACAGAAGTTACTCCAGAGTTTGAATGAAGATGTAGTAATTCAGACAGGGTACTATCAACACAGCTTTGCTTTTGGCATCCTCCTTAAACACGTTAGCTATAAATTATTATTTACAATTCATGTCTTATTGCTTAAGAGATGATTAGAGCTAAAAAAAACTGCAAGGCTTTTATTCAACTAGCTAAATATTTTCAGCACACTTCAGATTAATGCTTGGATTAAAAAAATGAAGAAAGGCAATATTGTATGTACTTAAGAATTCTGGATAACGTAACTACCATTGCCTTCTAACGAGATCAGAGAACCGCAGAACAGAGTAGAATAGAACAGGATTTATGGGAGTGCTATACAAAACACCCATCATCACTATCTAGGTTAACCATTTCTGATCATGTGAATAAACAATATCTGAAAGACAACATTTAATAGTCTGTTGAGGCCTATTATAAAAATACTTTCCTAGTGGCTGGGAAATGAAAACTCTGCCAGAAAAGTTAACTTCAGTCTGCCTGACCACAACACTCACCAAAGCAAGAGAATAAGGAAACCAAATCTTCTGTGAAAACAAGCAAGTCAGAGAAACCTTCAAAACTAACTTTGGGCTGCGTAACTTAAGTAAACTATTCCAAATTATAATCAGCAGTTCTTTTATGTCTCAGAGACATGCTGACTGTCATCAGCTTAACGTCCTTCTGAAAGTTTTTGGCTGCAATTTGCCATTTGGAAAAAATTTAGCTTGAAAACAATGTTTCAGGGGTAAGTGATACATCCGGCAGGCAACAGAAATATATATGAGCAATGAAAATGGTCTTTTTTGAAGTAAGCTCAACTACACCTTTACTGGTGTGATTTAAGAATTATAATTGCTTGAGTTGTCCCCTAAAGGAATGAGGGATCTTCATACAGTTATGTACAGCCAGGAGCCTGTTGCTTATTATTTCTCATTGGTTAATGTTAGGAAAAAACTCTAAAAACACGTGGCACAAAACTCAGAGGACTACAAGCTGGAAATTACTGCAGCCTGCTAACAATATTCTTCTAATGGAAACTAGTGTTTTTGTCAGGACTTGATCCAATGCTTATTGAAGCAATTCCCATGGGCATTAAATCAAGGTATCGGTGAGCATTTTGAACTAAGGTGAAAAAGGAGAGCTTCTATCAAGAGGCCAAGGCTAAGGTGTTGTTGGTTGTATACCATATTTATACAGTTAGAATTATGCCTGTTTGAAGATATGTATTTTTTCTCTTGAAGACTTTAGAGAGGAAAAAAATCATAAATACATTCTAAACTATAATTAAGTATTTTCAATATGGAAGGACATTGTCACCAGCCCAAATGACACACTTCCCCTGAAACATCTTCCCTAATACCTGAATATTGTATTTAGAAACATATAGCAGTATGTTTTAAAAACAAAATGCCTTTTATTACAGCAACTACCAGATGCCATGATGGTGGTGCATATATTTACCATTTGTCTATATCAGGCCTTGTTGAGATTAAAAAAAAATATCAAGATGTGAGCCCTGGCTTTTAAACATCATGAGAAGAGGATGCCAAATAGGACACTGCCTTCTCCCTCCCCGCACCCAACAGCTACTCACATCACCTCCATTTCTGCTGCAAGACACGCAAAGGCAGCAGGGCTAGTCCTTCTCTCAAGTTCGTGTGGAAAAAAGAAAGAAACATCATCGAATGACGACAAAATATAAACAGAAAGAGCTTGCAATCTTGCAGCTATCCAACGAATTAAAAAGATCGATCCCCGTCCCCATTTTATACAGATCTGGCTAAGAAGCTAATGCTAATGAACCTCAAAGCAATTTAGGTGTTCAAGTTGAATAGGAACTTTTAAGGATTGGGACGTGAGGTTGCCTTGAAACCACCTTTCAATGCTTTGTAAAGCCATCCTCTCAAGAGGCACAGATTACACGGGATCTTTCCAAGCCACTGATGACCAAATCAGCCTGCCCTTCTTTCTGCTTAATTCCCACAGTAGCAGGCAAAGACTAACAGATTGCCTTCAAACTTGAACACTTCAGTCCGTTTTTCCACCTGGAAGACATAAACCTGCCCTGTGAACTTTTTTTTCTGATAGCATGTCATCTTTCCTCTCTCTTTCATCAGGGCTTAGAAGTGTTCAGTAACATTCCAAGCTGCCTGTAGAATCGCTTTCTTCTTTAATTATATTACCTAATTATTGCAGCTCTCAGAAGAGACAAGAAACAAATAAAAACAACTCTGCTGTTCTGTATACACACATTGAAAGAGAAAAATGTGAAAAGGCCAACAATGTTCTAAAACACTGTTTGCAGCAGCATCACTTGCACTGTTTCCTTTTGTACCTCTGCCTAGGAACTGTGTTGCTATAGTTGGCAAGTGAAGGTGGTAATATTAAAATCTGAGAAGCTGCAAAGATGAAAAAGAAAACGCAAAGAAAAATGGCAGGATTGGCATTGCAAGCCAAGCAGAAACCATTTGTCCAGTGTCTGTCTAAAGCCTGTTTGGTGTCCAGCCAGATGAGTACCCTCTTCCGATGCAGCTAACACTGCCTTCTGCCCTCAGGAGGAGGATCTGCAGAACAAGGCACTATCTCTGAGCTTCAGGGCATCTGGATTAATGACCCCCTTTCTCCAGCTCAGAAGTGGAATTGAACCTAACCAAAATTAAGTATTAAAAATTTTATATTAAAGGAATCTGTATAAAACTGTATCAAAGGAAGCTGTGTTGTTTTGGTGGTGAGAATGAACTCCAAGTCTGAACTAATAATTTTCAAAACACCAGAATTTAACATCAGCAATTTAACAAAGATCAGAAGAACGTTGCACAGAGGGAAGGAGGACTCTGCATCTGTCCTAGACTAATCACTAACTTACCCTAACAACTGCTCTTAACAAGTATGTTATATGTCATTCCAAGCCTCTTGCAGGGCTGGTTATTCTCACGGATGTTCACCACTATTCCTTACAGTGTTGAGATGTCATTAAACAGAGAGCCTAGGAAACTAAGTGTATTTTAAAAAATATTTTCCAATTGGCATTTAATCAAAAAAAGTCTGAAATGGGAGAAGAAAAAACAATGTCAAATTTCTCTCTCTTAAAGCAAACAAGCATCTTTTTTCATTACAGAATTTTTCAGTTGGTCAATAGGCAAAAATTTCTTTCCTGCTAGGTTAAGAGGATTTAGGTAGAAGATATCTATATGGAGAATATTTAAAAGTGTAAATAATGTAACTAGACTTATGGTAGTGTTCCATGTCTCTAACTATGGTACATCAAATAAATTCCTGTTATTCCACAGAAAGTCGTGGCTTCATTAATGATGTGCAAGTGCAGCAATTATTTTTAAAATGTTTCCTGTGCAATAAAATTGTTGTTATGGTATCTTGATATTTTCTTCTCTTACGTTTAAACTTCTTTTTTTTTAATCTCCATAGCCACAGCCTTTGCCAGCCTTTGTTCACAATTGCAAACAGTCTAATCATTTCTAAGTTACAGCTATGGCACTGGGTCATCATTCGTGTCATAGTGTATTGAGTTTATTTTCACATAATTGTACCACACTGAGCTTCCCATTATACTGTACCAGTGATCTCATTGCACACAGTTGAGATTTTCTCGATAACAATGCTATTCACAGGGTTCCCTCCTATTTCACAGCACAAAATTCCTTTTTGCAACATTCTGCAACCATTCAGGGTAATAGCAAGGTTTTTGCCTCACACACAAGTAGTGCCCGAGTTCCTCTTCTAATCAAGGTATGAAAGAAAATTCTGTCCGCATACTAGACCACCATGCAGCACTAGCAACCGACTCACAACAAATCATGCTGGAAATACAGTATTTTACCTTGCTTGAAAGTGACAGATATCAGATGATCCCCAAGACACGACTTGCATTTTAACACAAGGATCTTAGAGTCCTACCTCCACAGTTACACCTCTGACTTTGCCCAGGGGCTCTTTTTGCTCTACTTGTTCATATTCACATAATGGCATAAGATAAGAGCTGACTCGCAAAACTACTTCTGGAAAATTGGAAGTCTAGATTGAACAGCACCTCCATATCAGAAAAGATTAAACACCACTCTGACAGTAGAAGGGTGTGCTAGTAGAGTAGAAGAATACAGATGATAGCAAGGGGTGGGAATATGAATCAACTAAAGAGGCAGTAGGAGAGTCTCAACCCCTTGAGAGGTTGCAGAACAGAGTCATCTCACCACACTGCAGAGGAAACACAAAAATTGGGTTAAACTCACCTGGACTTGTGTTCACAGCTACACCTCTCAGTTGACACATGGTTTTAGCCGGTGGCCTAATAGGCCTATGAAATTTCATGAT
Source organism: Dromaius novaehollandiae (assembly GCF_036370855.1). Classification (NCBI taxonomy): domain Eukaryota; kingdom Metazoa; phylum Chordata; class Aves; order Casuariiformes; family Dromaiidae; genus Dromaius; species Dromaius novaehollandiae. The sequence continues at coordinate 13,558,915 of NC_088108.1, forward strand.
AAAAATAGAACTCCCAGCAAGTAAACTCATGTTTTTAAGACTGGTAACTCTTAAGGGAGCTTGAATGCTCCTTCACCACCACAGCCGTTCCACCACTAGCCCAGCCAAACTAATCTGATTAAAATAAACACACCACAATTATCCAGCACATGACAACAGCATCAAGAATATCAGAGTATCAACACTGTGTTAAAAAAGACTTGATCCCTTAAGGCTGTAAAAATGGCTGCAGTGGAGTGTACAAAAAAGCAAAAGCAAATGAAGTCAGAAAAAAATATTTTCTCTATGCCCCTGTAAACTGATCAAATCCTCACATTCCTCCTAAACCTGCAATTATGTTTTTTCTTCTGCTTTATGTTACTTTGCATAGATATGTATTCCATTACCATTTCTTGAATAGCGCATGAATTAGTTCAGTAACCTCTTCCAGACTTCTCTTATGGGAGGGACTGGCCCTCCGTTACATGGGGACCAGACACAGACACAGCCTCTACGCAGCATAGAAATGTTTGCTGCATGGTTTGTGTTACAGGTGTAACAAATGAGGTGATAGCCACAGCAATATCAACTTACTAAATACATCAAGATCTACTGTTTAGTGATTCATTACACCATTTTCTTTTCAACAGTCTGTGCTTTTCAAATAACTCCTAAGTATCCTTTGAGAGGTACAGGAGGTGCATCCAAGCATTTTCATGAATTTCTGAAAATTATGAGACATAAGGACATTTTTATGGGAATTGCATGAGATAATTTACAAAATAAAATTTCAGCTTAAAACCACTTTATTTATATAGGTACAAATGTATTAACTAATTAAAAAGCATGCAAAAATACAGCTGGATACAAAAAGATAAGGGTTGACCATTGGTCTGCAGAGTGCAAGGGGGTAGTGTTTGCTTGGTGATTCTCAGCTAAAAAACGCACCTGAGGAAACAGCAATGAGAGCAGAGGGGTGGGAGGAAACATCACTATGTTAAGATACTAGTCAAACGGTTGTGTTTGTATTACTGAAAAGAGTGTTTTTCTTGAAGAATAAAGAGATAATGTATTCAGGAAGATTAAGAAGTTGAGGAAGATATGGATTTGGGTTATTTTGACCTTACTACGTATTGCAGGCAGGGCAGCAGCGCTGTTGCAATAGGAGCACTCTGCGCCCGGCATCCTGGTTAACATCCCTGCAGACCTGCACAACACCTGCTGCAAAACAAATCAAACTTTATGATAACTGTTTAGCAGTTAAACAGAGTTGACAACTTCTGTAGGACTATGCCTGTGCATTTCTATGCATTCCTAAATAAAATTATTGTGTTGCTGAATATTGCTATATTTTGTGTTAAAAAGGCATATAGGACATCAAAGGCCCACGATAAAATACTTTTGAATGTACTGTATAACATGCTATGGAAAACACTAGCCTGAAGAATGACATTGATCAAACTATAAGATAGTGACAATTTATAGTGCAATTTAAATTTGGTCACCTCAAATATAGGATTACAGTCCTGTACAGCACACAGTAGAGAAGCATTTGAGTACACAGCTAACAGTGCTCTGCAAACACTGAACACTACATACTCTTCTCTCAGTTAAGCCATATTATAACATTCTGTGCATGACAGTTCTTTCAATGTATAGAACTTAAGTTTAGAATAAGGGCAACCTCAGCCCCTTAGGCCTCAAGAAAGAAAATGATTGACTATAAAGATACCTGTGCCTCTTGGTCCTGAATATAGTCTCACAATATTTTTACCTCCCTTTTTACAGATGGGTAGTTGACAAAGAAGAATAATGTTATCTCATTAGGGGTCACCAGGGAACATGTGATAAAAATAGAGCATTTCAGCAATAGGTCTTTTAAACCCTAGGCTGGAACACTAACCACTGACTCTTATCCCCTGCACCCTACTCTACGCATAGATTTCTGTCCTTTTCTACAACACCAAATACATTTTCAATCCTCAGTTCTTAATGATTCACCAACCACCAAAAGTTCTGAAGTGACTTAAAAATATTAAACAGACCCAAAAGAAAGCATGTTGAAAAGTAAAGGAATCCTACGTATGTTCTCCCTTGCACTACACACCACAACAGTTCCCTCTTTCCTTTCTCCCATAGCTCTGCTGAATGTCTTTTTTCGATGTAAAAGTATACATTGCCAAAGAAATCGAAATTCACAATTGTAGCTTGACTGAAGTTACAAAGTTGCAGCAGAATTTTGGAACATTGTATTTGTGACATTATTCCCAAGGCCATTGACCCAGGAATCCTCTGCTCCCATTTTTTCTGCTTATCTACCTTCCAGAGTGCAGCTTAAGCCAAGTTCTCTATCTTCTGTGACCAAAGTGCAATAAAAAGCAACAACTGAATTTAAAATATTTATTAGAAGTGCAGAGAATAAGAAGAGAAAGGCAACCAAGGGAAAAGGAGCAGCAAAAGAGCATTGGACAAGGTTACTTTAGCTGCCAATTAATGTTCAAAAATAACCTCAGTAACAAGCACAAACATGACAGTCATGAAAAAGAATAAGGCTGCAGTGTTAATAAATGCTTGATATAAACTGCTGCAACTAGAAAGTAAGTTTTCCCCCAAGATTTCCTATATCGAACAGTGCATTTATCCTCACTTCTCCAGAACAGATACTAAGCATCCCAGGCAAAGGTTCAAAGCTCGAAGGACCCATCAACTTCGAATTCCCGACCAGCGCACTCGAGCAATGCCTGTCTCCTTCCCACGCTGATGGACGCAAACAGGGCAGCATGCGCCAACCGGATGACCCGTACGAGAGCTACAGCCGGACGCTTACAGCTCACTCAGCTGCTGTCTGGCTGCATCCCCCGGCCCCCTGTGCCCCTTCAACAACTTCTCTGTGTAGACAGTAAGTCCTGAAGCATGCATTATACCAGCACAAAACAATAATGAGTACCTAGGCCAAAAAAGGTACAAAATCTATAAAAAACAGAAACATCAACTCTTCTGCACTTCTGGATCTTTACCATTACTGTGGTGAACCACACTGAAATGACTGCTGCACTCAGCACTTCCACTGCCAAACTTTTACACATTCTACTTTAAAATGGAGTTTTCCTGTAATTAAGTCTGCTTTCTCCTATATAACCTGATTAATTATAGGCCTTTTCCCCTGCCATTGGCGTCGTGTGTTTGAACACTGGATTTAATCATGACTTTATCTAATGAGCCATAAACACTGTCTTTTACAATATATCAGTTTCTGCCTTTGGGCTTCTGTTACCCAACACAAACTTGTCCCATTGCTCTTCCTGTGAGGTCCTCCACAGTTTACAGTGTTCTTCCAACAACGTTGCAGTAACGCTTCCCTATTTTCAATAGCTGACTTTGCTAACAGTCATATTTGTAGTTAAACTTATATTTTAAAACAAGTTTCAACTATCATTCTGTTAAAATCTTTGTTTTTTTTAGAAATAATATATTTAAACAGTAGAATGAGTTAAGTAGCAGATATTTGTGCTGAATATTAAAACAAAGAATAAACTTCAAATGTTAAAAACAGAACTACACTTCAGAAAAGCATCAAATGATTTAGGAGCTGTATATTAATTTTTAAAAATAGGCTTGCGTTAATAAATGTTTCACAAGTACTTTTCCACCTAAAGATACAGCAAGATTTTAAAACACCCTAGGCACTTGTCTCTCTTTGGAATTGGTATCTGAAAAATCTTGCCCAGGGGCTCCTGATTCGCTTTTGATAATATGACAGTATTGAAAAGAGTATCAATAGCTTATTAAAGAGCTCTAAATTGTACAGTGTAAGTAAGTTACAATTAAAGACGAAGAGGTTAATGACATTTAATCTGTGTTTATGAGGTTGTTGTTTGGCAGACACAGAAAATTCCTTGCCTAAGGAGCTTGTTAGGAATAAGCGTGTGAGCAGATGGAGGTGGTGGAAACAAAGAGGAATGTGTTCAGTTTAAAACAATTTCAGGCATCTGAGCTTCTCCCTTTACTCAGAAATGTACTCCTGAATCACTTTTCATTACGCTAGCGTGTATCATGTAATTTGGGCAATAATCCTCATTTCTTGTTCTGCACATATCAAAGGCTCCCAAGATGGTTATGTAGATGGTTGTGTTTTTCCACATGGCAGAAAAGCTGTGGGTTTCCAGAACTGGTGCCCCACTGCCTTCCACTCAGATGGAAAAAGTTTCAGATTTTCAGGAAAGAATGGGACAAGTTTTCCAGGGCCACGTGTCCTCAAACCTTTGTTTTGTGGATGAAGCTTTCAGCTGTTATTCCTTACTGTAATTTCCATTATACTGCACATATTAAATAGCAATATAGTTAATAAAATATAAACTCTAAAGCATTAAATACCAGTATATGAATACAAGGGATTTATATTTATAAAATGTAAAGTTACAGCATCTCAACTTGTAATTATTTTAGGTATAATATCTAATTTATTATACAAGTTTTACTCCCATTAACCCTTACAAAGAGACACAGCAGCCCTGTCTCCTGACATCTCATCCTACAGTCCTCTACATAATCAGCGTGACAGAATGAGTCCAAAGCAGAGCAGTCACTCACGTCACATAGCCCCGAATGAACTCTTAATTAGCTGAGAATGATGAGCATTCCCTTTGCCTTGTTATAAAAGGAGTTTTTCACTAATTTTAAGTTGAGCTCTTCTCTTGGATGGAAAGAAAAAAAACCCACTTTTTTGAGCAAAGTAATTGAGCATTTAAGTTAATACTGGAGATAGTTTGTTATTAGGTGTTGTAAAACTAAGCTAACTGAGAGCCGAGTCACCTGGTAAAGGTGCAAGGGGAGACTGAAATAAGCATCTGTACTCCATTTCTTTTTGGCTGTAGCTGAAAGATAGCAGAAGGAAAAATGGTGGCGCATAAAGACAATAACAAAAAGAAGGCAAACAAATAATAGCATTTAGTCTAATATCACAAAGCCTCATACTGCAGCAAAGGCTGGTGTCCAGTTTTAGAAAGGAAATATAAAAACAGCATTTGCACAAGGGTCAGTCTTGATGGCTGGATTTACCAGTACTGTTTGGTTTTCTCCCTGCAGACTCTAAGGCTGTACGTTTACAGAAGCCACCCACTACGCTCTTGGAGAAAAGCGCTTCTACATATGATGGATGGCCTTGGTGCACGTAAAAGCGCTTCTACATATGATGGATGGCCTTGGTGCACGTACAAGCACCTGGTACATGCTGTTGGTCTCAATTTATTTCAGCTTTGGCTTATAGGCAGCAGACAGAGGTGAAAGCAGAACTGGCATGGAGTCCATGCCAACAGAAACTAATCTCACTAGTTTTCCTGAGTATGCAGTGTTGGACATGAACCAACAAAAACACAGAATATCCTTTTCAAGGCTCAACAATTAAAAAAAAGAAAAAAAAAAGGAAAGCCAAACAAAATATATGTTTTAGGTAATTCTATTGCCTCTTCACTCCTAGACTTGCAGTCTTCACTGATCACCAAATCGCCTGGAGTTTTCTGTACCGAGTACACCTCTTACAACTGCATTTCCCTGCTACTCACTACCCATGATTGATTCCAATTGATTTGATATGCAATTTCTATTTTGCACATAGGAGACAAGGTAAAACTGTAATTTTGACTACTAGCACATTTGGAAATGAACAGTATGACAGCAGTCAGGAAAACTGACTTCTCTAACGGACTACATAGGGATAACTGGTTATTCAAACACAACTTTCCCATCTCTTTGGGAGTAAAGGGTGGATGCGAGGAATCTACCTCTAATGAGAGTACACTAAACAAGTTGCAACTGGTTGCAAATAAGTAGTACTGTATCTGAGAGCTAAGGGTACTATTTTCTGAAGCAAATAGGACCAGAGACTTATTACAGAATCATGTACATCACTTCACTTATATTCTGAGTTACAGAATTAAATGAAGATTTCACACATACTACAGAAACAATGAAACTTCTAGTCTCAGACCTTATTTTTCAGCAAGTTTCATGGATTCATATTTTTAAACTTGTACTAACCATACTGCCTTCCCAGGCAATGAAGTAAGTATCCAGGACATTATTTTTCATACTGACTGTAATACAGCATGGTGAGCCTTTTGGGTAGATGTACAGTAAGGTGAAGGACCTACTAAAGTCAGAGTTACTACACTATGGTTTGCATCTGCACTACCCCTATAAAGAACTTTGGTGAATGGATCTGATTTCTTGTTCTCTCTCTCTCTCTTTTTTTTTTTTTTTTTTTTTTTTTTTTGAGAAAACAGCTTACCTTTTAAATGGAATATGAAATCACAGTTTTAAAATAACAGTATTTCAGGGGGGGGAAAAAGCCTTTTAGTCTACAATGCCATCATTTCAACAGCAATTCAGATATTCGTACTCTCACTCTTTGCACAAACCTCCCTAAACATTTGTGATTCTCGATATTTTAGAGGTCCCTAACTCACAGCTTGAACATATAAAACTGTCTGAGAGACCTTTCAGTAAAAATTTAAAACTAAAGCCCACAAAGACTGCAGTATCTCCTCAGTTATTCGGTCCTTCTACAGCTAGGTTCCCTCCCCGAATGCAGGACTGCGGACAAATAAAGAGAAAATACTGACAAAACTTTCTGCCACAGTGAAATTTCGCTGGAGCTAAAACATTTCTATTTCAATAGCACATATGGATTGCTGGGCTAAAAAGAAGAAAGCCACTATAAAAGATAAAATACAGCCTGGGCTGGGTGAAAGCCAACTTCAGTTCTTTATTTAGACTGATTTAGAACGATACGGATGAAATGCCCTGCGGTATCGCAGCCCGAGCATCCTCTTCCAGATCTTTCCGAGTCAGGACTTAAATCTGCCTCTCGTATCCACAGGCAGTTTGCTTCCCGCAGCTTTCCTCAGCCAACCACCATTTTCCACAGCAAAATGTTGAAGAGTTTCTTCCAGTTCTGCATGAACAAAAACAAAAGTTCGAAGCTGCAGAAAACCCTGCAAAGCAGAACAACGCGGCCCTCGGGCACGCTCCGCTCTGACACACCAGCTCGCTGTCGAAGCCGGGAACAGCTGTGCCAGACCAAGGGCTTTGATTCGCGGCTTGCAGGGGTCAGGCTGTGCCATACCTGTCCACAGCATGCAAAAAAACATGGTCAAAATTGTAAGGTATGTATTCACAGTCAAGGGTATGTAGTCCAGAAAAAAAAGGTAGCATGGGCATTAGAGAAGGTGAAGTGTGATGGTCCATATGGTTATTTGGATCTAAATAGCTGGTAGCCCTCAAAGAGGTCTTTAAAGGGCCTGAGAGAATGTTCCTTCTAAAGTATTTCCTCTAAATGCAGTGATGTTATGGTTAACCTGTCCACAACTTAGGCAACGTTGTGCTGTTGGGGTTTCTCTTAAATCACAAAATACAGTGACAGAAGAGGCAGATGCATTGATTTCTACTCTCATGGATCTTTCTGGGCAGCAATAAGCCCTTCCATTTTTCAAACAATTACCCCTAGCAGGTACCCCAGAATCTGTTCAGTGCAAGAACCGCCTTCACCTGCATGCACACAAGCTTTACTTTTAAATTAGTTCTCAAAAAACAGAGGACTTAAATTCATATATGCATTCCTAATCCCAGACCACGTAAATGTTTTGAAAACTTCAGGTAACACCACAAAAACAAAGATGCTTTCCTAAATTAGGTTGCCTTTGCAAGCAAGAATGTGCTCAAAATAGACAATGATTACATATACTTTTAAAGATGCCCTGAACTCTGCTGAGTCAGTATTGGCTGCAAACAAACTGTCCTTGAGGATTTTGATTGTTCCATAAACTACTGCTATGACTTTTAGTAATACTGCGCACTTTCCCTACCATTAAATGAAATGATACATTGCATACTGCATGAAAAATGATGAAAAAGTGGCTTGGGTTGGGGGAAGATGCTGGTACAACACTGGAAAATTGAGCAATCTTGAAAATCCATAGTAACAAATGGACTGTCTAAATTGAGCAATACAGAATGCATCTGAACTAAAGACCCACACTGAGATAAAAATCCCTTTTTCATATAGAAAACAAAACCCCCAAAATCACACATTACCAAGAACTCCCAGCTATTTACTCTTCAAAAGAAGAAAATGGATCAAAATTTTAAATTGGTTGTAAATACTGCTTAGATTCAAAAAAAAGTTAAAGCTTGAATCCAAATGGCCAACATTTTATTAATATTCAAAGAATGCATTTTACAAGAGATAAGACAAAAATTCAGAGATATAAAAACTGTTCTGGTGTTCTTTTTCTCTTGATATAAGAAAGTCTAAAACACGCTCAGGATTAAGTTTACTTCTCAGCTATTCATAAAAGAGCTTTAGGGATGGAGGGAATATTGTCCTTCCACTTGCACTTCCCTTTGAAACATTAGCTACTATTAAAGATTAATTTCAGTAACCAGAATTTCCCCAGCAATGCATTATCTTTGTTTCTGAAAGTAATGGTAACATTTGGAAACCATTTAAGTTCCTTGTAAGGCTCACCTTGAGAGCTTAAATGGCATGTATGTTAATACCTGCATAAAATGGGATGTACATGCATAATGGGACATACATAATACATGCATGTAAACCTCTAAAGGAGTAAATGAGTCATTTAAGTGTTGTGCATTAGAGAATAGATGATGATTAGACCACAAGGTTAAGAGAGAAAAAAAAGATCTGGTGCAAAAATATTTGGATAAATCAGGTGCATCCAAGTTGACAGGACCCCAATTCACCCCAGGGAACTAACCAAAGCAATCTGTTGCATTAATGATTATTTTTCAGAATTTGTTGAAGAGATAAAGAGAAGTTCTAAAGAACTGGCAAAGAACAAACTTTATAAGTATTTCCAAAGAGGAAAAGGACATGGAAATTACAGATCAGTCAGCCTACCTTCAATGTTCAGAAAGATACTAGAACAAACCACTTAGGTGCTTTCAAATAGACTCCTACAGGATAATAAAGGTGATAAAAGGCAGTCAACATGGATCCGTCAAGAACAAATCACGTCAAAATGATCCAATTTCCTTTCGTGACAAGATAATGGGCCTAGCAGATAAGGGGGAGGCATTAGAGACAATCTATCTTGACTTCAGTAATGCACTTGATGCTGTCCCTTGGGACATTCTCAAGAGTAAACTAGGAAATTTAGTTTAGATGAAGACAAAAGAAGATGGGCACAAAACTTCACGTAAGTGTACTAATCAACAGTTTACTGCTGGCTGGAAAAGTAAGTTAAGCAGAGTTCCAGAGGAGTCTGTCCTGGATCCAGTTCTACATATTTTCAATAATGGCTTGAATGATGGGAAAGAGAAAACACCTGAAGTGTTCACTGATGCAAACAGAGGGACTACAAATAATTGAGTAACATGATTAGAATCCCAAGTGGTAAAAACAATCAGTGGGGTTGTGAATTTACTACAACCAATTATTTTTCACTAGGAAGATGTCCAAGACATTATTTTGCAACAAAAAGCAATGTAAACTAATTTGCCGTGACATTTGAGAACATAAGACTGGTCTGACTATAAAGACCATCAGGTCTTGTGTTTTCAGGTAAGAGTACACATAAGACTTTCCACTTTTTCCTTACATATTGACTTTGAATTAACATATTTGTTCAATATTTATTAAATGTTTCTACTATCTTGAAAAAAGTAGCCACAGGAAATGGACTCAGAAGATACAAATACCCTTTCCTTCACTTTGTGACTCATTTCAGCAAAATCATAGATTGAAATTATATTTTTTCTGAAGTTTTTTTTTAAATGCTGAAGTGCTGCCATACCTTACTGAAGCATAAGGCTGAAAAATTTTCCTGTACAGGAAAACTAAAAAACAAAACTGATCAGTGATTTGCATATTTTATTATTTATACCATTAACCTGTATTAACCTAACCTAAACTTCCTTCATATCAAAGGGAACCTTTGCAGTGTATCCAGTAATTCTTCCATTAGGTACCCTTGGATTTGCATAGAGAGAATATTCATGCTCTTATTCATGCTTCATGGATGCTCAGGTACGACAAGGCCACTTTTATACTTATTGTAAGGAGAAATATATTCATCAAGATCATGTGGATCGTAATATATTATCTCTGGTAAGGCATTATATTCCAGAAGAACAAGTTTAACCCTCCCACCCCCAACAAAAAAGGTGCAAATTTCTCAACCTGCTTTTACCCCAGCTCAGCTTGGAGCTTGACAGAGTTACTTCAGCTTTCATTCTATTTAAAAGACAGAAGCAATTCATCCTCCACTTATTTCCCTGGCTTGAATAATTAGTTGATCTCTGTGCAATGCTTTCAAAGCTGTATACAAGTACTAAATACTATTATTAGCATAACCCATGCTGGGTAAGATACAGGGAAGATATTGTTGTATATATTTTATCAAGCCAAACTGTTATGCCTTGCAGTAAAAAACCTGGCTGGCTTAAAGTGAGCTGCAACAGAGAAAAGGAGAAGCTGAACAAGTTCTAAAAATGGAAACCTTTCGGGAGTGAATAGAGACATCAACACAGAACTGACAGCTTGTCAGGACAGAGGGGAAAAAATAGGCATGACCCAGTCAGCAAGACAACCACACCTCCAAGCCAAAGACAGCTCAGCTGGAAACGGATCAAAACCTTTAACAAACGCTCAGAGTAATCTCAGTCATTCAAACCGGAATTCCCTAAACCCACAATCTTTGGCTATTTGTAGCAGATAAGTCTCAATAAAAGCTTAGAATTGCAGAGACTCCTGTAGAATTGGGGGCTGGGGGGAAGAGGAGGAAGGTGCAGAGGTGATGCTTAAGGGACCAAACAAAAAATCCTGCTCCGCAAGGTAAGGGTAAAAAATGACAGTATTTCTGCTGCTACCATCATTCTTTAAAATGCCTGGCAGGTCACCTACCTTGGCCATTCTTTACTTTTCACTGTCTAAGATGAAGAGATAGATAAAGACAGAGAAAGAGAAGGACAAATTAAACAGCAAATATATTAGAAAGTCAAAAATGCTCGAGCTAGATGCAACTTTAAAATCTCATCTGATTAAGGAATGATGTGCCAGGATGCTGCTCCTGGAGCATGCTAGTGGGTGAACAGTGACTTCCGCTACATTGATACGACACGAGGTCCCCACGTTTATGCACACAGACGTTCTTTCTTTAACGGCATTACAAGGCCCTTTGTATTCAGGAAGACATGTAGCAGACTTATTGATTTACAAAGGCATGGTAATGTGTTCTGCTACAAAGTCAGATTGCCCCAGGTACGGCAGCAAAACATCCTGCTGACCGAGTTAAAAAGATCGGTAATTGTTCATCCAGCCATGGGATGAAGGATGGTCAATCATCAGAGGAGAATAGGGATCTGGAGATTACATTGCATTACACTAAATTGTTTCTTTAAACATTAGTGACAACTTCCTCTTTAGCATACCCAAAGTTTTTTTGTTTTTTTTTTTTTAAGCAATCAATAAAACGCTAATGCTCATTGTCTTTTGTACCACCCTAAGCAAGCTATATTTCAGGTATGTGCTAATGATTATAATTAAAAATTCTATAGAGTTTTTTTCCTCCACTGCTTGAATTATCAATTTGACAACTTGCACAAGGAGCATCAGTATTGGTAAGGCTGAAAAAGTCTTGTTCTCCAAGGGCAAACATGAGTGACAGCAGTAGAGATTTTGAGGAAAACAACAACAAAGGGCCTATGGGTGACCCAAGAATAGATCAACCATCAGTTAACTTATTCAGATATGTACACATTGTATGTACACCCCAGGCTAGGGCTCCAAAAAACTTCAGCAGGCCAAGATAACAAGCACTTAAACATAGATTTGGGTTTTGAACATCTATGAAAAGTCTGTTAGGACTTTTGTCTAGCGGTTTGCTTTTCCTTCCTCTGGTGACTAGCTTTGTCCTTCCACCCTTCATCCAAGAGGAGGTGCTGAGCAGAACTACAGTCTGAGCAGTCCTAAACCGTGTAAGCACGTGAGAGGAGAAGGCAGGTTTTCCGTCACTCATTCCTCTTCAGGCAAAGGACCACTGTCTCTAGAGAAGGAAGTCTGCACGAGAAATGAGGTCGATACAATCTGCAGGTGTAAGTTATCTCCTTCCTGTCCCTGAAGTGTAAACTATATACTCAAATCCCAACTTCTTCTACAGCATCACGCAAGATTAGCAAAAATGTGTTTTTCTTCTTGCTACCTGATTCATCACTCAAAATACTTCTGCTAGGATTTCTACTAACCTGTATTGTTTTATTTAAAGTATGGCTGTTGTGGCTTTCACTCTCCCTTTCCACAGATTCTTCTTCCAAATTTGGAGTCTGTCATGTCATTTAAAACTAGTTCATGGGCTAAACAACCAAATACACTTGAGAAGGCAAAGCCTCCATGACCAAAACTGTATTCTTTCCCTAGACAAAAAACAACAACAACAAAAACCACATACACACAAAAAAAAATAAGAGTCAGCTTTTGTTTCCTTGACCACTGGCCTGCCTGGGAAGGCACTCCAGTGGTCATCCTATGAACACACAGATAGTCACCGGCTGAGTCACTGCAGCAAGACAAGAACCAGTGAGTCATAACAGAGCTGCTCCTCCCATTCAGGCTAAAAGACAGAAAGACAGTTGGGTAACTTACACTTCCTCTCATTTGGTTCAAAGACTTCAATTTAAAAATCATAAGCTAAAAAGAACCACTTTTCAACTCAAACACATGGTAAACAAACACATACCTTAATAGGTATGCTGAATTCCAATGTATTGTGTACCTAAAGAGAAGAGAATGAGCTTCTATACACAGTCCTGAAATGAAGGTGACAGAGCTGATACCATGCAATAGCAAAAGCATGAACGTTCACATCTGGGACAGCTAATAATTTACCGCTATGCCCACTTGCAATGATGCACAACAAACTAAAGAATAGGTGGTTAAGTCTGCAAGACCAGGAAACCTTTCTACTGCAAAGTCCAAGTCCAAGCTTATTTACATTATCAAGGTGACATCAGAATCAAAATATTCATCTCCAGGATAAAAATCACTTCTTATGCAAAAAAGAAACTATTCCAAGAGAAGAATATACCCTCACCCTCCCAAAAATACACAAATAAGAGGAAAAAAGCAATGTCCAAAGAAAGAGGGACCAGGAGGATCACTTGCACACCTGCTTCTCCTGTGCCATGATTGATTTCACAAGGCATCTAGAGCAAATGCATTTGGGGGAGCATTAGTTTCCATTGTACATTGATAACAACATTAGAAAAAGGCAAAATAAGAGCAAAATTCTGGATATTGGAAGGTAAACTTAAAGCTCTTAAACAATAAGAAAATAATGCAAGTTACTATGGCAGCTTTTATTAAGCATGTCTCTTTCTGTAGCAGGGAGAAACCATAAAGGAATACACAGTATAATATGGTTGCTTTTATTATATGTTGGAAATCATCTTTTGGGGAAGATGATGAGTCTAGTTTAAATAATCTCCCCTCAAAAATTAGGTAAAGAAATTTCTTCTTCCTGGCTAGAAGAATGAAAAGCTGAGAAATTCTCAGAGTGGACAAATCTGTTGAAAATGCTGAAACAAAACCAATATTAATGTGTTCAGTAAAATAAAAAGATAGAAAATACAGCTGAACTAGGGCAAGAAATGGCCCAGATCATTACCTAGGTAAATTCTTCTTATAGCTTAGGGAGAGTTGAGCACCATGCAAAAAATAAAGAGGTCAGCATACTTGAGTATGATGCTTAAAAAGCAAAAATAGAATACCTAGAAATAAGAGAAGTCCTTGATATAAAAGACACAGCTGAATGACCAAAATCAGTGGAGTCAGAGAGGTCATAGGAATACCATCGTGCCATAAGAGTCTATGGAAACTAATAAGATCAACTTTCTAAGTAGTGAGAAACGCATTAGAATTTCTATAGATATAATTCCCAAATGATATAAGTGGACTAATACCACTATACTACTCAATTTCTGATTAGGAAAGTGAGATGTAGTGCGTAATACTGAGAAAGGCAGAAGAGGCAGGAGGACTGTGAAAGGGTTTACAGAAGCAATTTCTTAATACTTTCACAGAATAGCTGTCTCTAAATTAATATGAGAGGACTGACTATAATATGCTCTTCATTGTATAGGAAAATAATGTGAAGATTTAAGTTCTTCCATATTCAGTTTACTAGTTACCTTTCTACATATAAAATAAGCATAAATTCTTTGAATTTAATCATTAACTTTAAATTTTATGACACTGGGATGTTTATTTTCAGAAGTAACAATGAGATGATGACACTTAACCTTACACTCTACATAATATATTCTCAAATTAGAGGGATTATTTGTCTAGAAATAAATTCAGGAATAAATTCAGACACTCAAATACTTGGATCCTAAGCAGAAACTAAGCTACAGAAAGTACCAGCAGCACAGCATTTTGTGCCACCAGTTTTTTTTAAAAACATTGGCCCTGATAGTCAGCACACTATGGCAAGACAGACAAGACATAGCAATTCTTGTTTTCCATTTTCTAGCATGCAATGAAGTAATCTTTCTGAGGTAGGTAAGTCTTATTTTAAGAGTATTAAAGGTCTTATATGTATTAGACAGATGGTCTTTGGAAAAAGATTTCAGACACTTTGCAATAAGAATAACCTTACTGTCTTGTTGCTTTTTCTTTCTCTCTCTCTTTTTTTTTTTTTTTTTTTTTTTTTTTTTTTCTTTTAACTCTAAAAGAAGAATCAGGCCAAAATTTGGTCTGACTGGTAGAGTCATATAAAAAGTTTGAGCTTCCTCTTGTGTCAGAGTAGTCCATCTGTCCAGATGCCACTGCTCAAGCACTACTGAACCTATGAATAGCTTACACTGAAATATCTGCAACACTGTGTGCTAGCCAGATTCTACCACCTCTCTGGCAGATAATCAAACCCTTGCAAATGAGTCGTTTCACAACCAGATACTAGATCTCCCATCTTCCAACAAATTCCAAGATTATAGTGTGTTTTCCTTCCAAAGTTATAGAAGGAGAAAAACAAAAACAAAAAAAAAAACCCACACACACCCCACAAACAACACTGAAACATTTCACTTCAGAAACGTTTGTTTCGGTAGAACTAAAATAAAGTATTTTGAATATAAGAATGAGTATACCAGGTCAAACCACAAAGCAGAGGTCCCTCTCATTTAGTCCAGTCCACTGTCTTTGACAGCAGCAAAGTAGATGAGAAAGAGGCATGCAAGACTGCTACAAGCATACGTGCTGCTTTCTCCAAGTATTCTCAAATCTGTTTGCAGCTCAGAGACTGTCTGACCTGAAGTTGTCTCCATGGATTTAGTAGCCATTAAGGAATTTCAACCCAAACACTTCTGCCCTCTCTCCATGAGCCTATGAAGATTTTTCTCATCCACAGTGTTCTGCGGCAAGCAGCTCCGGGGCTGGCTCATCACACAGTAAGTTAGCGAATTTTTTTTTGTTCTAGAACAGCCCCATCCTAGCCTCACTTAGTAAAAACAGAGCAATACACACAGTGCGTGCAACAAATCTATTAACATCTAATTAAAAGCAAATGAAAAAGTTGTTTAAGACTTTTCTACTAGATGTTTCAGAAAAATAGATACATGCTTCAGAACTTCATTTTGGAGCAGTTTTCCATTGGAAACTATTTCATTATTAAAAAAAAAAAAAAAAAAAAAAAAAAAAAAAAAACAAAAGCAAGCACATCTGCTGGATAGCATATTCTGTCAGTGAAGTATAAAGCTATAATGCAAGTAGAAAGAATAAAGCTATTCTGGAGTTTGAAAATAGAAGTTTTATCTCTGCAGATAATAGCTCCTCTACTTACACCAACAATATATTAAGTTTCAATTATCTTGGTAATTGCTTTCCAGGGAAAAGGATTTTTTTTTTCTTTTAGGTATTAAATTACACAAAATATCCAAGTGTTATTTAAAAATATGGAGAAGAGTGTAATTAATGTCTAGTTTGGGTTTCTATAACAAATTCACTGGTAGGATCATAACACATGAGTCCATCTACAGAGAAATATCCTTCTTAATACTGAAACAGTACAATACCATTCTGCATAAAGCCAAACGTTGAATGATACATATCGTTAACTGTAAAATTAAATCATGTGGCCCAGTTTGACAGGAACAGCAGGTAAGTGCAACTACGTGATCAAAATTGCCCTAGAGTCTGAATTAATGCCAGTGGAAGCAGAATGGACAGCCACCCCATATTTTAGGATTTATTTGTTAATGAACATGGAATAAAAGGAACTTGGTTAATGTTTTTGACTCGGTGGGACTACTCATAATTTGTAGACATAAAAATCAAGCAATCATTATACAAAACTGCCTGCTGAAGGTTTTAAAACTCATGTTTTTTGCATCAGAATCTGAATTTAGATTATATTTGCTTTCAACAAACTGTGTCTCTGAACGCCTGCAAAACCTTTACAGGAAGAAATCCTTTTACTTCTTTTTCAAAAGTACTGAAACTACTTAAACAAAAGAAGACATATGAAGGAAATCTCTCATTCTCCCACTTTGCTAAAAAGATTCAATGGCAAGACAAGTTTACAGATCCATTTTAGAGTGATGTCGCAGTTTCCTTGAAAGAAAAAAAATAGACAACATCTTTTCAAAAAGTATGAATATACATTAGAAGAGCTTCTAAATCAACCCTCCTACACAATTATCTCATGCATTTTTATCATATGTCCTTTCATAGGCCAGTCTTTGCCATTTCCTTCTCTTCTAGTCTATACCTGTCAACATTTTTTTTGTCCTTTCCTCAACCCTTGCTCTTCTAGTATGTTTTCTGAGTTTTTACAGTTTGTTTTCCCCCTTTGAAGTAACAAAATCAAATCTAAATTATACAATTACCAAGAAAGAAAACACGAATTTACACAAACATATTAGGGGATAATGCATAAAAATCAATTTCTTTCTTAAGCAGAGTTCATGATTTTGTTTTCCACTACTGTGAACTTAGAAGTCTGTATCAATCTCTCCATAATAACCCTTAAATCTACTGAAGAGAAATGTACCCAAGGAAAAGAAACATTCATTCCAAAGACATTCCTGTATAGGAAGAGTCCGGACCTCTCCTTTCCACCCCTTCGACCTTGCAGGTTTGGGTGCAGCGCTGGCACGCGCTTGCTCCGGTTCCCGAGCTGCCGGGTGCCGCCCGAGACGGCGCTGCTGCCAGGGAGCTGCACAGCTTGGACAGGGCTCGAGCAAAGGTCGAGGGGCTGCTCTGCCTGCCGGCCTCCCACCCTCTCTCTCACCCCGCCTTCTCCTCTCGCTGCCTGCTGGTTTGCAGGCATCACTACCAAGCCGGCATAGGATCGGCTCCTCTTTCTGATCCGTCGGCAATCCACTGTCCCTCTGCTTCTCCCGTGAACTGGGGAGAATCAAGAGCCAACAACGCGAAGAGTAAAACAAACAAAAAACCCCACTCCACCCCAAACCGTGATAACTGCACAGTCATCTCACAGCCCTGATCCATAGGAAATCCATGTCCTCATCTAGCACAGTTTTTATATCCTCACAGTACCAATGCTAATATTCCTGTCCAATCGAAAATGAGAGAAAACAACCAAGTCCCAGAAGATACTCTCCAAGGAATAACTTTGTCGTTATTCTTATCCAATAAAAGTAGAAAACTACTCTAGTCAATTATTTTAATTAATGTTTTAAGGGTTGCAAATGAAAGGGGTTTTTTTCTGCTTCATTGCTTTTGTGTAATTGAGTTTCTTTCAATATTAGCTGATTAATCTCTGCTTTTCTCTTTTAGATTATTACACTATTCAAAATCAGAGTTTAGCTCAAAATGGCACATTATAAGGATAAGCTACGGAAAAAGTTAATCCTTGCTGGTAATTAGCTTGCACTTATTTTTAAAGGGAAAAAGAAGCAGCAAGTGAAAAAAATATGTTTTTTTTTCTCTCCCCAGTATTGCATTTTAAAAAGATATTGCAGTAATATCAAGAGTTATCTGCTTATTCAATTATTTATTAAATCACAAATGGTCCTTTGTCAAATGGAGACTTGCAGTACTGCATGTCCCTATCACTTGTGACATCCACATTCCTGAAGATTAGGAACCTACAAGTGGTTACACAGAGGTTTACTGATAGCTGCTTTACCCTCTAAGTTTAATCTCCATATTTTCCCATACGCGCATGAACATATATATACATATATATATATGGCTGCTTTACCCTCTAAGTTTAATCTCCATATTTTCCCATACGCGCATGAACATATATATACATATATATATATATACACACACACACACACACACACACACACAGATGTACCGTAACCAGCATTCTTCCCCTTTCTCTTGAACTAAATCCAAATATGATAGCAAGGTAAGGGAGGAAAAGGAAAGAAAGAGAAAGGGAACCCCAAATTTGTTCCACTGCCATTATCTCACACCTTGGTCCAGGTCCAGGTCCAGGCGCCGTGCGAGCCTGACGCCCTCAGGCTGCCAAGCGCCCTGGGGAGCGGAAAGAGTTTTGCTCCAGAAAGAGCAGCAACAAACATGTCATCAGGCCGGAGGGAGGAATAACTGGGATTTGACAGGGAAAAGGAGGGCACAGAGATGATTCTTATTCCTTCCTTTGCCCCAGTCCTTTGGGAAACTTTGCATGACACAAAGTAGAGGGTCTCATATACAAAAGTTCTTGCTCTTGGTTGTTTGTAGTTAAACCATACACAGCATCAAGATGATGCATGCCTTGAAACCAAAAATGAAGAGCTTTTAGGAAAACACAGACACAGCATATAAAGAGTAAAACAGACTCTTCATCTATTTGATAGACATACACAGAGGAAAAAAGAGGGAGGGAAGAGAGATCAATTCTGTCAGATCAGAAGAAGAAAACCAGCTGCAAAGAATAGTTAAAAAAAAAAAAAAAAAGGCTTGTTTGAAGTTCTCAGATGTCCTACAGGTAAGTTTTAACAACTGATAAGAAACCTCTCCCCATTCTCCTCCCTCCTTTCTAGTTTAAAGCTAAGATCCTTTGAGCAAGAAGCAGAATAGAGCCCAAAGACACAGAAGTGTAACAAATCGATAGAAAGGCCAGGGCCAAGGTGAAAGCACAGAGGGGATCAGAGGATAAAGGAAGAGTCATGGACAACTATCAGGGGAAAAACGAAAAAGCAAAGAAGATCAAATAGGATGGATAAAGTTTAATGTTAAAACTGGACCTTTTGTATCTATTTCTGGAATTGTCACTGCTTAAAATACTTCAGAATGTATTTAGTCTTGATTCCAGTATCGTTAATATTCCTTGTCCTTCCTTTATGAAGGGGGGAAAAAAAGAAAAAGAAAGGAAAACAGCATTCTTGCACTTAGGGAAAAAACAATCATTTTCAGTTGATTTTAACATGCATTTTGTAAGTCCTAATATTTTTATCTCAGTGGTCATCCATAAGTATCCTTTGCCTTTTGGTACTATAATTCATTGCTTCATAGTATTTCTCATTTGTGTAATGGGCTTACATTTACGAGAAATACTCTTGTCTGTTTTAATGCTAACTATATGCTATCCTAATTGAAAGCCCATTCAAGTAAATGGAACAGCTCCTATCAGGTCCTCCTCTTAATATTTTTCAAATAATTATCACAGTAAAAGTTTTGAATGCAGGTGAACAGCAGTGTCATTGCATATTTACAGATGCTTCTCACCCATCCAGAAACGTGTATGTTACGTTCATGTACATCCATAGTATTTCGACACAGAGGATCCTAACGACTAACCAGAATAAGAGATGGGAGAGCAAGGTACTTTGTTCTTATTCTCTAATAAAGAACAACATTTGTGGAAGAAGATGAAATAGAAAGCAAAACACACATGCATATTCAGGAAAGGGAAAGGAGCACTTATGAAAGAGATACATGATACACGTCACCTCCGTCATTCAGTGGAGAGAGGAGGAAAAAAAAAAAAAAAAAAAAAGAAAAGAAAACCTCCATAATAGAGAATGGGGATTTATTTCAAGCATTCAGCACCAGTCAGAAAAAGCTAAAAACACTGAACCTCTACCAGCTAATCTGAGTAGTTTCAGGGCTGATTATATATCCCTTTCATGCACTATTCTCACTGACAGTAGCATGCAGTAGCTACTTTGCTACATTAAAGTCACACCATATATCTTATATGTCTAAGAACATTTTATTAATAACCTTATTTGTCCCAAACCCCAGGGTAAATAGCTTTTGTGCAATTTTGAGAGCATTTTGCTAAATGTATGTTAAAATTCAAACTATTTTTATAACAATAAGAAGCCCACAGCATCCCTAACATATGCAGGATTGTCTGCTACTTCCAAGAAAATACATGAAGTGCCAAGCATTCATTTTGATCTACATAATTTCTGCTAAAATGGAAGACCCTAACACCTTTGCCACAAGCAAAACAGTAGCTGAAGTCACAAGTTACACCCCTGTTTTATAAGCCAGTCCATTTAAGAGATACAGTTACAGCACTCCAGAAGCAGAACATAAACCATAACGCCGCAATCACAGTACAGTCCTGAATTCAGTCTCCGTGTTTCAAGATCACCTGGATCTTTATTGGTCCCCTTTACTTACCTTTTATAGCAGCTTATCAGTGGGGAAGGGAGTACAGGGGAAGCGGAGGTCCTTCTTTTGCTCACCTAGCTCAACAGGAGGGGAAATCCTACACACTACACCACAACAAAGCCCAAAGCACATATCATCAAAAAGTCAGGTTAATGGATCTAAGGAGACCATCAGAGTGTCCTACTGGTTAATAAGTAAGCTCAGCAGTCAATAGTCTTATTTAGTGATCCCTGGGGCAGGGGAAGTTTGGAAGTAGGCTACAAGATCAGTATAAGACACTTTTCTACATAAATCAGAGCGTCACAACACAATCTAGAGTGGAAATTCGATATTCCTGCATAGTAAGGCTTACACCTCCCTCTCCTCTCTCAAATTTCTTCATGAGAACAGACAAGTCACCCATTCTGCCCCTTTTTTTCCAAGGAATCCAACCTGCATTGTTAACTTCCCTTCATTCAAATCTCTGCAAAAGATTTGCAATGTTTGCGATCGCCCCCTTTCTCATCAAATTCATGCTTCTTCTCCGTAAAAGAATATATTAAATTCATAGATACCTCTAAGAGGAGAAAGGAAAACTTCTTTTAAACACACCAGGGGATGGCTTGGCCCGTTCAGTCAAATTAACAGTTGTTAGATAACTGACATTTGGGATCTTGTGTCAAGAAAATAAGTTAATTTTTAATGTATACTGTGTATGTCTACAGTCAGGGAACAGGCAAATATACAACAGAAACAATGAGGGGAAAAAAATAAAGATCATATTGTAAAAGGCATTAATTTTGCATTATACCTGTATGAATAGCCTTTCAGGAAGCTTTCCTAATGATGTCTCAACTTGTACTTGAAATTCAATTATACCTTAGCTAATCTGACTACCAGAAATTAATATATTTAACTCTTCAGCTATTTGCTCTTCAGGAACACCTGTTCACATATGGCACTATTTTTTTCTGTCTGTAAAACAACTGAGTGACAGGACCAGAAAGATATAACTGTTAACTACATTTGTGTTAAACTAACCATGCTAATGAATTACACATGATTTCAGTAATTGATAAAATAATTTTAAAGTATTGGTAAAACAAATATCATAGAGATGATAGAAAAATTTAGAGATTTAGTCTTTTTTTTTAAAATCCTGAGACATGAAATGCCTTCAAAAATAAGCAAAAAAAAAAGAATGTTAGATGTGAAATAGGATCTTCTCCGCATTTTAATTGGGATTGACAAATACTGAGACAAACCCTTTGGTCTTTTTTTCTTGGAGAATTTTCATAGAAAGTTACTTGAGTTCTACCAGAGATGCGTGTTAGGAATGAAATTTGAATGACTACTATCCCAGCAAACAACTTAAAGGAAGAGGTAAAAGGATAGTCGAAAACTTTCAACAGTAAAGAGTGAAGGAAACACAGGAGGCACAACACCACAGGACTGCATGTTTGGTCCAGCAGGGAGGACAGCACTGTGCCCTAATGGTAGGTGCTGTGGGAATGCAAGGATTTCGACTCAAAAGCCTCAAATACTCAAGTTTCAGCTAGCCTCACTTTATACTACGAAAGGCTTTTATCAATCTGGCTTTCAACTTCTTGCAAGCAACAGGCAGCAAGAAATCCCTCAATCAATATTTGGTTTTCCAGCTTTGTTCCACTTCTTCAGCAATTCAGACTACTGGAAGAGCTTTCGTTGTCAGACACTTGTCGCATACCGATGTGGGTGCACAGGGCCCACGTGCTAACCTTCTCAACAATTATTTATCATTAAGCCACCTATAATGACACATAATATTGTGTGAGAAAACACAAAGGCAAAGCCCTTGATTTATGCATAAATTGGCGTTGAGTGTCATTTTTTCCCCTGAAGTTTTAAATGGGGTAACACTGTTCTTTTTTTACAATATCTAAGATTTAACTTTTAAAAGGTTCAGAAAAGGCTTATCTTTGCTCCTTATAAATGCAGGAGAGAGAACAGAACTCATACCAATGCCAATCACACCAATTCTATTAGGAATCTACTTTAGAAGTCTTTAGGGACTTCAGATGTAGATGCAGCAAATCCAATTAGAAACTATAGATGTCCTACTTGGGTATATTTTTTGTCCTGAATGTATATTTTCAGAGGGAGCATGAGCACAAAGGAGAAAGTAATTTTTTCCTTCTAGGATATCACTGAAATAAACATTTTTAATACTCTATTAAAAAAAAAAAAGTGTTACACT
This sequence comes from Dromaius novaehollandiae, assembly GCF_036370855.1. Taxonomy (NCBI): domain Eukaryota; kingdom Metazoa; phylum Chordata; class Aves; order Casuariiformes; family Dromaiidae; genus Dromaius; species Dromaius novaehollandiae. The sequence continues at coordinate 13,581,723 of NC_088108.1, forward strand.
TCATAAATCCCTGGAGCTGAATTGTAGTACAGTAAGACCATTGTTTCATTTAATAAACTACATTCAAGTGGAATATATAAGAACATCATGTGAAAAAGGAAAAGTCATTTCTCCTTAATAGCCACTGAATTTCATGCAGTAAAACTTTTATGCTATACGAATGACAATATATTGTCACCTATAAGACAGCCTAATATATTTATTTTTGGAGGCCTAAATATAGTCTCCAAAAATAAAAAAAACTGAAGTCATTTTCTTTATAGCATTTCCTCATGATCTGTTTACAGTGTAAGAATGGTGGTACGTGAAGATAGTGATGTAATTTCCTTGTAAATTAAAGAACATGTCACCATTTTAGCACAACTGCTGCACAAACAATTGCAAAATGCTAATTAGATAATCACTATTTGTAGAAGATAATTCTACTTACTGCGAACAGAGGAGACACGTCCCATACAATATTGCAATCCGCAGACATATTTGAAATCAATAGCAGGGAATGTAATACATTTGACAGGAGTTACACTTCACTTCGCACTCAAAACGTGTCACCTTTTGACCTAGTTACCCTGCATGCTACGCCTGAGGAACTTGTTGGTTTTGCTATGAGGCTTCAGATTATCTTGAAAACATGCTTTGGACTTGGTCTCGTGGTATTTTCTTCCCCGTTGGCTTCTGTCCACATCAAGTACAGTATGCATTAAAAAAGTCATCTACAGTATTAAAGTCTAGTGATGACTCATCAGAAGAACAGCCAAACTTTTCATGGCTTCTACTCTAAACATCTTTGTTGTTCATCTTTTTATGTTTTTGCTTTGCCTTAGGGTTTTCCGCTTTTTAGTCATTTTGGCTGGGTTAGTCTCTGAATTACTGAGCTTCCCATTTTACCAGGCATCATCCATCTTCCCTTGCAGTCAGATTTGCCTAGATAGGCAATTGTTCACTGTGCACTCATGCTGTTACTTGAGATATTATATCCCAATTTAATTTCTGTGGATCACATTGGAAGCATAGTACAGGAAGTAGTAATGACAGGAAGAGGATGCTTAACTGTTATTGCAGTAACGATGGCTGAATCTCCTGAACTGTGTCACAAACTCCAGTCTCAGTAGTGCTCTCCATGCATTTCTTCCTATGTTTCCAGATGAAATTAGATCATGTTACACACATACTTATTTCAAAGCAGAAGTCAATCTCAGGATATTAAGGCAAAGGAAATAGCATGTTGGGGAAGGTTGTCTGCAAGATTATCTCCACTATCTTTAACAGATTTAGTTCTGGCCATTGCTTGAAAAAGAATCCTAGAGTATATTTGGTGTTGCATTTAACCAAGACAACTTTTTTTATTTTTTTTGATGTCTCTATAGTAAGAGCCCAGGTTTCCCTGTATTCAGAGATTTTGGGAATCAGAAAGAAAATTTAAGAACAAATCAGTTCTCATGGAAACTAGGAGGGGCTTCTCCTCTGACTTATCTTGCACTGATAAACTAATGATAATATATAAAACACATATGTAAAGATCCTCAGCTAGTGCTTCATCACAACTTCAAAATCTGTAAGTTCAGCCTACCCAAGAGATCTAGCCAGCAACTTTTCAGTCAAAATATACAGAAACAAAAATCTGCTTGTATAGGATAAAAAATGAATTTTTGTAGGTACTGCTTAATGAGCACTTAATCTTTTAAACACGTAGCAGTTAGAAGGCAATTCCTTCCATAATGATGGCTGCAAAAAGCATCAAGGCAAACTCACTGGAATTATTTTATGACAGAATGCGGCCCAGCAAAGAAGAAATATCTACGTGCCCATGACAGCATGCAGGTCTTTCGGGTTTATCCTGCAGCTCATACACCAGCCCAGGTGATTCTTCAGAGATTCTCAGCATGTTATGAATACAGGCAGTTGTATGCGACAAGAGACAGTTTTGAGTACCCAGAAACCCATTTTTATTTTCTTCTCTCCCAATAACGTTCCTAATAACATTCCACATTATTTCTAACAACACTTTGAGGGACATGCTCACCTCTTATAGAACTACCATGAAAGATATTACCTCTCTTTATAAACCTTGCTTCACTGAATTCACAGCATTTTTCCATTAAAAAAAAAATATTACATGAATTTTGGTGCCTAAGAGACACACAGCATCAACATGCATTCAGCACACCCACTTGCGAAACAGTCTCAAACTCATGCTGAGAAATTCATTGCTTGTACTACTTGTTACATCATCATATCATCCCTCACCCCACAGCAGCTTATTCCTTACATAAATCTACAGTTTATTATGAAAATAGCCTACAATACAGGTGGGAAAAAAAACTGACTTATATTAAAGAATTCTTGTCTAATCAAATAATTGATATTTTAGCAAAACTTTGGAAGAGGAAAATTAAGTGGGTTAGTCTAACTTCTAAATATACATGGCAAATTCTGTGATGAGAGACAGAGTCACTAGACATTAAAGAACTGAAAACAATGTCCATAGGGAATCCTGAAGGATGCTCCAGAACAAGTGATACAGAATCTGTGTATCATTCAGTTAGTGCCTGGGGACATACCATATCATAATCATTTACTTAAAAGATTAAATTTTCTATCACCAATCAGATTGCTGCAAGCACACAGTGCAGAAGCGGAGTTTGTACAACTCCAGCACTTCAGAAAAGTTCACAGCATCTCCATGCTTGGTTCATCTCTCCGATGTTAAAGTAATGAACATATTGCCAGGCTCCCCACAAATTTTCAAATTTACATAGCTTTGCTATTTCAAAATCAACTGTTTCAAACAAGGCAAAGCACAGAGTACTCACACTTACATCTCATGCTGAGCTTGACGTTTTAAAAGAGCAGATTTGGGACTTATGTAGGCACAAAAAAGCGCCCAAATTTTCCGACTAGCTGAAAATATACTTTCCCCACATTCTTATGCTGTAAATCACAGACATTGCTGAATGATTGTTGTGGAAGTTTCTAAAGCAAACTTGAGTTTAGACCACACAACTGAAAATTCAGGACATCAGTAGTCAGTTACAACAGAAGGGCAAAGGGTCTTTGCAACTGAGCATTTATATTGCTAAGCAAGCACTCCTGGAAGTCCTAATTCCATACTGAATTAAGAATCTGAATGCATAAAGCTGAATTTAGTATACAAAAATAGAACTGAAAATGTTATTTTTCTGCCAATATCACAGTCTATCAAGGAAGAATGTTGAGAGTATCAAAAAAGGACTGTTCAAAATGACAGTCTTCAGAGACGAAGGATGTCCGTCCATGGAAGACTTCTGTGCTTAGCACCCGTGAATTACAGACAAAAAGAAAAAAAAACACAAATAAGCTCCAAATACATGCAGGCTTCAGATTACCTTTGCACCTTAAGTAAGATGCTGAGCACCATTAGCACAATTCAGAAGGCCAAATCATTCATTGCTTTTAGTTTTTAATTGACCCTTTAAGAAAAAGGGAAGAAAAAAAAAGTCTTTGCTAATGAATATTGCACTTACTCCTGTTGGAACCTGTGTTAAAGAAAGTATAAAGTTTTGCACCCAGGAAAGAAAATACCTTGCTTTGGGCTAAGGAGCAGCATGAAAACACCAACCTGAAGTAAATGGAGACTGATTTTCTCATCTTCCACTTAAAGCAATGATTTATCTCAGGGGAAATTCAGGATGAAACACTACCAAAAATTAAAGTACTAGTTGAAGTTTATACAAACTTAAAAAAATGTATAAAATAACAGCATATTTGGCCAGTTAAGATTTTGCCTGCCTTTGCGTCACCTGTCATGAAGATGTCATTCAAAAAGTTAAGGCAGCAAATATGTACTGGACACCCTGAATTCCTTTTAATTTCAAAAGGGACACAGGCTGTTTCTACGATTTAGCTTTCTAAGCAGTTTACTTTTGTTTCTAATATTCCACTTCAGGCAGCCAAGAGTTATAAGCTGAGTCTAACATGTGGTGCCCTACTGAAACCATTAATGAAATTATTGCTGCTTTAGCATAGCAGTTTAGTAGCATTTGTGAGAGAGGTTCTAGCTGATGGCAGGTCCACAAAGCTCTCCATCTGATGGCCTTTTCTCAAATACCTGACTAGCAATGCCTAAGAGTTATCCTGCCTCTTCCTTCAGTCATGTAGTCATGTTTTTATCAGCCAGCTGTGCGATCTAGAAAAATTAGAAATGTAAGCCTGAAGCCATTAAGTGGCAAATTTGGGGGAATCAGAACAACCGTCCACTAGCACTTCAGTGATGCAACATATGATACAACCTAGATAAGCAGTATGAATCATCAAACAGGTACCTGTGCTTAGTCAGTTCATGTTATAATTGTTATTTTTCTTGCAGTTAACTCAGCATGACTGAAAGTCTGCTGTTATTCTGCAAATTTTGAATAAGAAGCTGTGAAAATAACCATATGATGAAATTACCTATAATAGGTGCCATTGAATCATGCCCACAATTCCATCCTCAAGCAAACAGAAAACTGGGATGAATGATGTGTTGATGTTATCACAGACACATAGCTGCAGCGTGATGGAGCACCTAAAGCAATTCTCAGGTTCCCTCCAGTAATTAACACATTCAGCTAATTACTTTGGAAAGACGGGAGGTAGCAATATGCCATAAAATTATAAAACTGTGACTTCCTGATTTTATGTAAAGCTTGCATTGTATACATCTCTCTCGCTGCCATTTCCAACTTGTGCTTCTGCAGGTGCATTTCTTTTTCTCCACCACCAGAGAACATTTAGAACAGAGTTGCTGTAGGTCAGACTCTAGTGTAATCCTACCTTAGAGTACCATCTGTAGGTAAAATAGATAATGCAGTTGCTATATCATTGCCTAGCAGCAATTTGGTAATCCCTATAGAAAAGTAGAAACTTTCATCAGAAGATACACCAGGATAAGCCTTGTTTGCTTTCCTCCAAGCCAGCCAAAGCTAACACAGCATTTTAGTTTGGCTTAGTCCATTCCATTTTAAATTCACATTATCATAGCACAAAAACATAAGGAAAAGGATGTGAAGAAATCTTACGGCAAAATCTAAAAGCAGTTCTGATGGGAAAGCTACGTGCTGCACCTTCCATGTCACTTACCCCAGAGCAATTCTGCAAATCCACTTTGCATATGGAAAAATCTATATCTGCGCCTAAACCTGGGCCGATGTTCTTTCCCAGCTAGTTAAAAAACAAACAAAAAAAAAACAAACAAAAGCAAACACCACCACAAACACAAGGCTTAACTTATTTTTATACTGTAGTTATGCAATAACTGTATAAACATGCAAGTATCTTTACTGTTTCTTTAGAGAACTTCAAAAATAAAGAAACATCCATACTTTTTCAAACTTCTGGGTAAACTTTCATCACTAAAAAAAACAAACAACCACCTCCCCACCCCACCCCCACCAAAAAACAAGGCAGACCACCAAACCTCAAGCAAGAGATTAGGAGAAATTCATCATCATGCTGTCATCAGACTGTGGAAGCTATTCACTTACACATTTCTTTCATCAAGCCTGGATAATGAAATTCATTACTCCTCTTCCAGCATCTTAGATAAATACAGCTTAGCAGGAGCTGAATGAAAAACTGCCCAGAAAGTATGGATACTGTCTAAACAAAGCAGAGATCCTACTCAGAAACAAGGATATTTATCATGAACATTTCAAGAATGAATGTTATCCTGCTAAAAATCAACAGAAGTTGAACATGAATTTAAGAATGTTCTTTAATTGGACATGACTAACATAAATGACCTTTTCCTGATTTACAAGATCTGAAGTAGATAAAATATTTCAAGTAATGTTTGGACCAAAATATCTTGGCATCATACTGTTAAAGGGATTTTGATGTTGGATATGCGATAGCAGCAGTTTACTTTCTTTAGCCTTTCTTGTGGCAAACAGGAGGAGAAAAAGAAAAAAAAAAAAGCCAGTTCTTCACTTCAGTTGATATAAGCCTGAGCTGGATGTATGGCAGCTATCCAAATTGAGGCTCTTCCCGCCAAATCTGCAAGAACAGAGCATGCTTCTGGCTTAATACAACCAACCTCCCAGCCCTTTCTCCTCAAAGGAAAACCCGAAGCCCAAAACCCACAGACATTTATCTTTCCTAGCAGTGGTCATTCTTTTACTTGGCTGAGACTACAGCGTGATATGATGGAAGAGTAGCATCATCTTAATGGACTTGGCAGTGCAGAAGCTAGGACTGCTTTGTCATCTAAATCATGCTGTTTAGGCAGAATCTCCATTGCGACTTTGAAACATCTGGCCTAATTAAAGCAGGACTGTGTGCTAACTCATCTGAATGGCAGAGGAAGGTTAATGTTATATGCCCCAAAGGCAAAAATCTGTTATATGCAGTATCCAGGATGTCCTTACCTATTAGAGATTTTGGCTGGCTGAGGGAAGTTTGTCAAGCTGGGCAACAAAATCAAGGGAGGGAGGGAAGGAGGAAAAGGTGGTTTCTAGTTCAGCACAGACAAAAATGTGCACATGTAAACTTCTTTCTGGGTCCAGTATTGTTCAGCTTATTCATCAGTGACCTGGATGAAGGGACAGAGTGCACCCTCAGCAAGTTTGAAGATGATGCAAAACTGGGAGGAGTGGTTGATACCCCAGAGGGCTGTCCTGCCATTCAGAGGAACCTCAATAGGCTGGAGAGTTGGGCAGAGGGGAACCTCATGAAATTCAATAAAGGCAAGTGCAGTGTCCTGCACCTAGGGAAGAATAACCCTATGCACCAGTATAGGCTGCAAGCCGACCTGCTGGAAAGCAGCGCTGGGGAGAGGACCTGGGAGCCCTAGTGGACAACAGGCAGACCGTGAGACAGCAATGTGCCCTTGTGGCCAAGAAGGCCAATGGTATCCTGGGTTGCATTAGAGGAAGAGCATTGCCAGCAGGTCAAGGGAGGTAATCCTGCCCCTCTACTCAGCCCTGGTGAGGCCAGACCTGGAGTGGAGTGTCCAATTCTGGGCTCCCCAGTACAAGAGAGACATGGAGTTACTGGAGTGAGTCCAGTGAAGGGCTAAGATGATTAAGGGATTATAGCAGCACTCACATGAGGAAAGGCTGAGAGAGCTGGGACTCTTCAGCCTAGAGAAGGCTGAGGGGGGATCTTATCATTGTCTATAAGTATCTGAAGGGAGAATGTAAAGAGGATGGGGCCAGACTCTTTTCAGTGGTGCCCAGCAGTAGGACAAGAGGCAACAGACACAAACTGAAAGACAGCAAGTTTCATCTGAACATGAGGAAAAACTTACTGCGAGGGCGACTAAGCACTGGAACAGGCTGCCCACAAATGCTGTGGAGTCTCCTTCCCTAGAAATATTCAAAAGCCATCTGGACACAATCCTGGGCACCCTGCTCTAGGTGACCCTCCTTGAGCAGGGGGATTGGACCGGATGATCTCCAGAGGTCCCTTGAAACCTCAACCATTCTGTGATTCCATCACTGCAAACAATACTTTGGACTGCAGACCTTGGTTTGTTTGTACATACAGATACATGTAAATATAGCATCTGCACATGCAAATTAGATGCCAGGTTAAAAACCACTGAAAATAGCCAGTAAGAGGCACTGCAGAAAGAGGCTGAGCTCCCTGGACTCCCTCTGAAAACCATTCATCCCTACAATGCCCAATATGAATCTCAGTTATGGACTTAATATTAAAGTCTCTTAGTGAGCTCATTAAGCATACTTTACATGTTCCAAACAATAGTTTTCCAATTATTGAAATCTTAGTCACAATGGTAAAAATGTGGTGATCTATTTAAGAGATAGAAGGTAAAACGATTTATTGTATTAATTAACATCTTCTCTTTTACTCTGAGATACTTATTCCAAGTAATCTGACAATTTAATTGAGGAGATCATTGGTTGTATTAATATTTTTTTCTTAAGTGGAAGACTGTTACCAGTTGGTGCTGGAAATTAACAGAAAAAACCCTTGGCAAATTATAAAGGCAAAGCCTATTCTCCCTCTCCCTCTCCCCCTCCCCCCCCCCCCAAGTTGTTTTGGAATTCATAGCCTTTTCTCTGACTGGTCTGCATGATTTTGATGGATTAAAAATACAAATGCAGAAGTGCTAACTAGTAGTGAGACCCCAGACTATTTCCGTCATATGACCTAATCAATCAAAACAGAGGCTACACACATAATATTGCATTAGCTTGGCTATATTCAGACCTGGAGGAACTACCATTTCCTTGCAATATTCAGCCATTTACTTTCCTTTTATGCACTAGTATTCTACATATTTTGAGAAGCTGATATTGAGCTTTACCCTCACATTAAAAAGATTTCTTACTCCAATTCATCTGCTTACTTTAAGCATAAGAGTAGTCCCATAACAAGGCTATTTAGAAGAACTTATATATAAGAACTGTATACATATATTTAAAGAACATCCAAAATTTACTGGATGGAAGCAGTTAGCTCTGAAAACAGAACTATACTTATAAATTTTAAATCAACCTTATACTTGAAGGGGCAGTCAGTCTCTTTCAGGCTTCATAATAGAACAATAAATTGACCAAAGCCAAAATGGCAAGAGCAGATCCCTTCATAAATTCCTTTCCCTCACCTCCTTGACACAATCCTTTCACTTTTCTCAGGCTCCAAGATAATACAGTTGCATCTCTGGGCAGATACAACATGCTGGAAAAGCAGAGAAACATTTCTCTTTAAAAGCACTAAAACACAAACCAACCAACCGCACACACACCCACACCGAGCAGGATAATTCAATTCCTGTTCGTAAAGCATGAAGAGCCCCTCTTCACAGGAGGAAAAAACCCTATTAGGTGAATCAGAACTGACCCACTAAACTCTTCAAAGACAAACACTTTTTTTTTTTTTTTTTCCTGGGCTTTGCAGAACCAGGGGAGAGGGGAGATATTCAGCAGATACAGTCCTCAGTCATACAGTGTTATTTTTGTTGTCTTTTGCACAAAGGATCTAAAGGTATTCAGGAAGGACAACTAAGACCCCTAGCTGCTTTATTTCAATTTAACCTCATCCTTCATTTGCCTCTCAGTCTGCGATATCCACATACAATCATGGCTACTTGTCATTTTATGTCTGCATCCTATACAATAGAAGTTAATGAGAGGTTTGTTAGGAACTTTGTTCAGAGCAGATATGGTTCCTATTTCTAGACGGAAAGACAGAGACCCACAGCTCCAATTAGTTGTGGATATCAATTGTAAATATTCAGTATTTATTTTTGTCCAAAGTGAACTGCTTTATTCATTTACAGTAATAACTATTGACAGACAGTTTGAGCTCACTACCCTTTGGCTAGTCTCTTCTGTCTTTGTGAATGGAATACATGAAGTCAGATTTTGTTATTACAAGATAGGGAAAAAAAGTCATTTTGTAGTTTGAGATTTCAGGTGGTGCGTAGAAGTACTAAGCCTTCTCACTCCTGTCACTATGCAAAGACAAAACACAGCTGAATGCCTCCCAAACGAAACCCCCCTCCCACTCTGTCTCCCAGTTTCTCCTATTCTCAAACAGTGGAAACACTGGAAAGTCTGAAGGTTTTTCTTTCACTTTTGTCCTATTCTCAGTGAGGGATTATGACCGTTTGTCTCCTTCTCCTAAAACACCAGACACAAGACACATCATTCCCTGGTGCCTCACAGCTATTCTTTGAGGTTACATTGCTGAATTATTGTCATTCACAACAACATTATTGATTATTTTGCCATTAGCTCAGATTGGTTATAGTTCTCTTTAAAGGACACTTTCAAGGAACTCAACCTAGAGCTCCAATCCATCTTAATTTTACACAAAATTAAGTGCATGAGCAACCTCACTGGACTTTCCCATGGCTTGAAGTTATAAACCAGGTAAAGTGCTTTTCCGGACTGGTGCTCTGATGAAGATATAAGAATGTATTTAACCATTAAGAAGGCAGAAAAATTTAAGGAAGCTCACATTGCTGTTGTATATAGTAAAGCATAGATACAAATACATGAAGGGCCAAAGTGTAAAATCCAGCTCATCAAATTCAAGGTGAACATATACCATATACAACCGCTTTATCTGAGTACCGTGCTGAGCACTGAGAACACTTGCAACATCTCTCAGGGCTTTGCCACAACTTTAGGATTTTACAGAGGATGCACGTACACAATACAAACCTTCTTGAAGAACTAGAGCTATGGTTCACTTTTTAATAAATGTGCTTGCTGTACTATATGTTTTTGCTCTTGGGAACTTTAGCCACTGTAAGAAAAACTGCAGAGATATTTGTATACAGCAGCATAAGTGGGTTATCCATTATACATTTAGATTATATATTTTACTCCTTGTATCCATTAAAAAAAGATGACATTTAGAAGAGAAAATGGGCAGCAAGAGATTGATCTCATTTCTACTTCTTGCAGCTGTGAAAACAACTCCTGTTCAGTTGTTTTTTAGTTCATATATTGCCCTTTACATAAAAAATTAATATTCTACATAAGCAATACAATTTTGCATTTCCTGTGCTGAAATACAAAATATAACATGTGACACAGTGAAATTAACCCACTAGTTAGAAACTGCTAATAAAAGAATGTCATCAGACTGAAATGGGGAACATACCTAGAGATCCAACTTTGGCCCAACAGATGTGGTCTTGGACAAACCAGTTAAATACGTAAAGCATTTAAATTCTAGAGGCAGTTACACTCCTAGACCCTGGAAGTTTAAGTCAGATTTAAACTAGTCCAGATGAGAATATCCATTTACAAGTCAGTTTACCTACCGTCAGTAAGAGGTAAAAATACCTACATTTACTACATAGTAAGAACATGCAAAGAGCCAGTCATCCTACTGCATAAAATGAATCCATTAATCATTCCAATCTTAAAATTGTATAGAATCACCTACTAGACTGCTTGACGAAGTAGCAACACAAATATTCTACTGACAATAACTGAGATTGTGGGACCTTCTGGTACAGGGCAAACGGGGATCTCAAATCACATCTGACCTCTAATGAACTTTAACACTGAATCACATGCAAAGGCTACTGTTTTGGCCAGTTAAGATTTTGCTTAATTTAAATTGATGCTCCAGAAATTAAGTTTAAGCTGTTTTAAAAATAATTTTCGTAATAAAAATCAGCTTTAAAGTAAAATGTGTCAGTGGACATCCAGCTAACCTCAGCTCTACCTTGAGATCTGCACAGACACAAGATAGCATAAAAGCAAGTTCATGTAATGTCACAGACCTAGTTCACCCTAGTCGAAACACGGCATGTGCCAGGTTGACTCGAGAAGAGGTATACACTAATAAACTCTTCATGAAAAGAAAGCTACTGCTGTGGGAATCTCTTTCATTATCCATTGAATATTTCTGTGATCTGTTTCTGATGTAAACGACAGGAGACAGAGTATATGGAACATAATGAACTGTGGGACTAATAAGCAGTGTCCGTGAAAAAAATGATCCCTGTTGAGACATCTGCTACATCTTCCGGATTATTTCATCTCTCCAAGAAATTAGTTTAACTATTATTTGTGTTAGTAGCCATACACTAGAAACCCACCCTGTGAGGGCCCATATGACCCACAGGTCAAAAGCATCAGACCAGTTCCAAACTATCTCAGTCCTAGGTTTCATTCTGCTTCTGTTGGAACTGCACACAAATATTCATGTGATATGGGTCAGCATTTGTGTTGCAGCAACTAGACCTCTTACCCTGTGTTTTTTTTTTTTTTAAGTAAAAAAAAGTGAAATATTCAGGAAGAATAAACCCCTCCTCTTGGAGGGGCTGTTGACAGCCATCTCTGCCACAAGGCCCGAGTGAATCCGGCATTCCCAATGACAGAATTCAGCAGAGCTGAGAACATCTCAAACACCGACACTTTGCAAAAGGCCTTCACATTTTTCAGTTATGCCAAAGCTTACAAATCAATTCCTTCCCTCAAAGGATTCCCCCTTCTCTCAGGGCTGTGCATGTCACAAAACAGAGATGGCATCTCCCTCTTCCCAGTTGCACGTTCCTGAGGCTGGAACACCCACACAGAGATTGTGCTGAGAGGTTGTCAAAAGAGCACTCTCACAAAGTTTAGTAGTGCTGCACCTTTGGTCTGATGCACCACAGGAATCATTTCCCCTTTCCAACAATAAAACTTAACGGGAACTCTGAAAGTCACAGCAGGAGAACACAAGAGGAACAGATTTAGAAAGCATGCGCCCTGGAGGTGACACACTCTGCGATTAAGTGGTGAAGCACGTTAAACTGTTGATTAATTTTAATGAGCTTTAATATCACCACTACCTCAGATGAAAAAGAAATTATATCCTGTGGCAGAAGACTGCGGTGTAGCTTTCTGAAGGGATCTGGAAATATATCATGACCTGGTTCCAAAACCTGTAAGATCCTGAAAGACAGCTGGATCTCAGGCTTGGTTCAGTTCTTAGTAGGACCATCAGGCTTCTGTGTAATTCCAAACAAGCCTATGTAATTTTAACTTCACCTATAAAATGTAGATAGTTTCTTTTCCCCCATCCTTTGGTCTACCTTTTCTACTTAATTTGTAATCCTCTTACATTGGCATTTCCTTTTATGCTCTATGTAATACAGCATAGCTCAGAACTTGTTTGTACAGCACGGACCACCACCACCACAAAATAATTGACTAAGATACCAACTTATTTAATTTTTTAATAATATTTAAATAATTTTAATTTAGAATCATTATCTGTGGAGTAAAGGCCTGTATTCAAAGCACTTTCCATACTGATTTCACAGCTCTACCTGTTGCTACAGAGATTTTCTAACTGCATGCAGATACACTTAGAGCAGTTTGTGTTTATTTTTAAAAAAGCTTAAGTCATCCAGAATCTTCAGAGTTCTCATGTGCCTGGTAAAATCCCTTCCCTTCCCTCTTTCCTGCCAAAAGGCATGGAGACTTCGTGTTTTTCTATGAATATTGTTATAGCATTCTGCTTCAAATATGTAAAATCCTGTAAAACCACTCCAGTCCCACCCATAAAACAGCTATGCTTGACATCACTGTCCAACAAAGGTATTAGCGCTTACCAGTCAGGACAGATGCGTGATTACAGCTACAGGGTGATTACGACTACAGGGTATGTTTCACAATCCTCTTTCACCCCACGTAACACTGATCCATTAAAGAGATGAACCATCTTAAGTTCACGTCTCAAAGAACAGAAGGAAAGCCAACAGCAGAACTCACGCTTCTCAACCCCATCTTTATTCACTGGGCATCAGAATATGCCCAGATCAAATATGAAAATATTTGTGTTATAGGCATCTCTCCATTAAGAAGGTTGAAATCAAGTGCTAAAATGGGGGGGGGGGGGGGGGGACCACAAAAAAAACAGTAGTTATAACAGATAATGAGAAAGGCACTGCTGCTGCAATCAATTGAGTCTTGTCCTTCCAGCTCTCAAAGCAACAGCTGTGTAAAGACAGTGTGCTGAACCTCCACATAGACAACAGCGAGCCGTTCTCTTGGAAGAAAAGAGAGAGGGTTTAGCAAGCAACAGGAAAATCTGTTCTGAAGATGCCAGCCACTGTGGGCCAAGCCAGCACTTATCCATATGTTTACCATTAAGCAGACTAATACATTCCTATTGACTTCAATAGCCTTCAGTAGTTTCAACCACATCACTCTGTGGGCAGGTACTTAATTTTTTGGACTTGTGCCAAGCTATACTGCATGAACAGAGGCTACTTATGTACCTAAAATTAAGTCCATATTTGAGTGCTTTGCTGGAGAAGGTCCAGTACCATCTATACTTTTTAGAATTGAGTACTTAATACAAAACAATGCAATTGGCATGCAAGTATTTTTAAGGATGTTTCAGAGCATTATACATGTTCTGTCACTGTCCTATAAGGAGAAATCCCACTGTAGACAACAGCAGCTCTGTATTAAAAATAATGGATGGCAGTCATATTGAGCCAAATCCTACAACAGACCAAGACACCCTATTGCTTGTGAGATAAGCACAGTATGTGCTAAATTGTGCAACCGTGAGTGGCTGTTTCATCTATTGCAGATTTTATTAAGTTCTTCCAGAGAGAAAACCATTAGGCAAAAGCTGTATTCAATCTGCAGCAGCAGAGAGTGCAGATGGCCAATGTATTACTCTCAAACAGAAAAGCTAAGCACCCTTCTGGCTTCATATAAAGTTCTGGAATGAGAATATACAAACACGATAATTTGGACCAGTCAGCTCTGGCCACAAAACAAACTGTTGGCAGTGACCAAGTTCTCAGGGCAGCCAGATCCCAAACCAGAACTCTGCACAGCTTTCACAGCTTCCTTCATACGTGAAGTAGTTTGGTATCAGAGCATCCCAAGTGCTATCCAGTTTATTTAAAGATGATTTTTTTTTCCCCTCAACTGAATCCTGAGCAAGTCATCAATCACTGAACTGCACCATGCTGTTTTTCTTCTAACACAAGCTAACATTAAACTTTGTCTAACCACTTCTGACAATGTTTCTCAAACATTTTTAAAAATGCAACCCTCTGTCTCATCTGTCTTCCTGCCACCTTTCCATTCCCTCCAGCCCTCCTCCTCCCCTGGCATCAGCACCACCATCTCTCCTCAGCAAGAGGACAAAACCAGGCTGCACGTACTGTCTCCAAGTGTTTACTCACTCCCACGCCTTAATGGAACTGGACTGCTGATTCTTTTCACAAGCCTAAAATAGGTCTCAAGCCTCAGCTGAAAAAACACGTACCAATTTAGTAAATAGTGGAGCCTCCAAACATCCCATGCCACTTACCGCTGTGCCAACAAGTCAAACAAAAATATTTGGAGGCTTATCTTTACTATTTCAGAAGCTTTTATATATACTGGGCTCTAAAAATATATGATAATGCAACCACTGTACCTTGCACATGGAGATAGTGCAAGGAGGAAGCATTTGAACTGAAAGAGCCCATGGCCTTTGAGGCGCTGGCCCACATCAAGGTCCAGTCTTCACAGCATTACTGTCATTTCCATGTCCCTCGTGATGTAGCAATATCCACTCCATTCATTTCAGAAAAAGATAAACCACCAGTACTTTTGGGCCACTTTCTGGTTGCAGATTGTAGGTATTGGTCTATTCACAGTGAGTTTTGTTTGTCTTCAGCATACTTTTGCCAGGCTTCTAACACAATCTAGTATTTCCTTAAAGCAGCCAATGTAAGAAAAAAAAAATCCATATGCAACTGAGGCAGTTTACTCACTCTCACAATAAGCTGCTCTTAAATAACAGATATTTCTTTATTCCTCCTAATGTTTTATTTTAACTCATGGAGCTGGGCATGAAACGGGCACCAAAAAACAGATTTGTTCAGGGATTTTCAAAGTTGTGTTCCAATAACTTTATAAAGCAAATATACTTTTCACAGCCAAATTAGGCAAAAAAAGAAGAAGTATTTAAGAAGTCAACAGGACTAGTCCTATGTTTAATGTTAGTCATTTGCTAAAATAAATTGCTGAACTTGCTGAACTGGGGCCTTAATTATTTTCAAACTACTTGGATGCCCACTTAATTTGCTAGTTTTCCTATATTAACTGTTTTATAATCTTCAGGTGCACTTCCAAATTATTTAGAACATGTTTTGAAAGTATTGTTATATAAAACAATTCCTGCCCACCATCAATTCATAGTATTTGAACTTCACTGCTCTTGACAAAAAAAGAAAAAACCCACCATCTGAAAGCTTCACTTCAATATCAAAGGGAAAATTAATCTCTACTCAAACTGCAGTTGAGGTAAGCACTAAACAATACAGATGCTCAGAATCAACAAGACTAATATAAACTCATAAAAAATTAAAAAAAAAAAAAAAAGAGAGAGCATGAGAGTGAGAAACAAAAGGCCCAAGCAGGTCAAATAACTGGTACCATGTAGCAAAACCTCACAGATGTCCCTGATATACTATAATATCTTATACATACTTAAATGCAAATATAAACTTCCTGAAGTCTCCAAAATTGTAATAGATAACAAGGAGGTACTAATCAATATAATATGTATTAATTTTTATGTAAGAGTGCTGCAAATAAACTGTTTTTGACAAAATAGCATTACCAGGCTTATGTCTATGTTGCCTCTAACTCGGCACAGTAGGCTCAGCGTGTGAAATATTTGAATCTTGATTTTGCTGTTAAAGTCATGCAAAAAATGCATTTACAATAGCAAAACACCATTAATTCCAGATACCGTTTAGATTTTTCCCTTTAGATGTGGTCCAGCAGCATGAAGAGCTATTTCACTTCAGATTTCAGTATACATTTGAGTAACGCGCTGCGTGTGCATGTGGGTGGGTGGAATAGGGAGCAGAAAGGCAGGGAAGGTTTTTCCTCTGGAGCAGTCAGAATAGGCAAAACGGTTTGGGCTAACAGAAGTGCAGGTCACCCAGGTAAGGGGGGACAGAAGGACACTGAGCAGGGCAGACAGCTACAGTATTTCCACAGTCGTTCACACTCGCTGCCTCGCAGATGCAGGAAGCAGTAGGGAAGAACGATGTTCTCCCACCTTTGAAAGAAAGTCTTCAGCTCTGTGTCACTTAAACCTGAACGGCCACGAAAACATAAACAACATGGAATGCGCTTCAATGCCATTTTAAATCTGCAGCAAGCCTGAGAGATGCTAGGCAGTGAGTCACCTAATCTAACTCTTCTCATGACATACCTGCTACCCACAATGAAAAAGGAACTAAACTGAATGATATATACTAGAAGTCAATTACTTGATTTTAGGAATACATTTAGAAAATGAGCATGGAACAATTAGCAAGAAAGGAACGAGTAGTAATTAGTCACTGAATCACTCTGCAGCATATAGACTGTTCTCCAATCAGACATATTCACTCTGCAGTCAGCAAGCTGCATATTTAATAGGGAAGGGTGAACTTGGTTGGCCTGATGTCCTATTGGCTTGATAATCTTGCCTTAGAAGTAAAACAAGTGTGGAAAAAATCTTTTTATTTGTACCTTCTGGTTATCTCGACATCAACTACAGACTTAGACTTAATATATTTTTAAAGTCACCTTTCTGCACTTCCTTAGAATCATCCCAGCCATAACATGGCCATTACACACCATCTCTGAATTGGGTCCACTGTAGACAACAGAGCTCAAAGAAACTTAAGGAATTGTTCATTCACATGCCTCTCATTTTGAGAAAAAAAAACAATATATTTTTTAAATGTCTGAATTCCAAACATGAGTGAAATAGAGGTTACAGACAGATATTCTCTTCCATATCCTGCTAATTCAGTGGAAGACATTGTAATATCCATCTGATTAGCAGTATTTTCCAGTAGAGACAACGCTCTTGGACTAATCTGCTGGCAGAAACTGCTTGTGCAAACGCTCCCCAATTCACCTAATTCAGTTAAGAAACTAATGAGCTAAATCAGATCAGCAGTTCCAATTGTTTAAACTAACTCACTTAAAGGGAATTTTAGAGCGCATTCATGTGAGCGGCTCTTTTAGCAAGTGCCTATAGAAGGGTGGTGATGAGCAGCTCTGAGCATGGTAACCTCTTCCAATGGCACAGAGAAGCACAGAACCCCTGTCTACAGCCCGATTCATAAAGCAGCTCAAAAAAAAAAGTTTTCCATGTGAGCAGAGCACAGAATCAGAAAACTGTACACATCACACTAAAGACAGAACATCTTCTGTAGTGGGAGGATATAAAGAGGACTAGTACTAACACATTGCTCACAGCGAGGGAAAAACAGCACAGATCTTCAGAGGAAGTTAACCTCTGTATGAACGCCAATCTAAGAGTCTAAATTCCTAGAAGTTTGCGTGTACGTCAGATACTAACCACTTCTGAAGGAAATGTCACTTTGCATCACAGGCAGCCAGCGTTTCAGCCAGCACACCAGCTGTGGTCCAGGGACAGCCTGCCGCTTCTTCACACGGCTGCTCAGGCAGCGAAGCCAGCACAAACGTGGAGCCTCTGCCAGTCTGAAACCCAAGGAGTTACCACTGTGAAGAAGCTGGTGCCCTGCCTCATCCTGAAATATCGCATCACCCTGATGTGATGCAGCCAGGGACAGCTGCTACCACTCTTAGAGCAACAGGGCTGCTGGGCAGAGCCTCCAGGCAGGTTCCAGCTCCTGCTCCCTGCAGGTGGGACCACGCTATCTACATTACCCACAAGGACAGAAATCTGTTGAGCAGAGTGTCCAGATGATCCTAGGAAGCTGACTGAACATATTCTATAAAGGAAGGCAAAACAAAAGCCAGAAAGTCATCACCAACCTGACCGGGGAGAAATTTCTTCCACACATCTCATCTAGCAACTGATTTACCTCTACATAGGTAAGCTTCACCAAGAAAGCCTGTTTCTACCTACAATCTCTTCCAAGGATTCTCTTTTCAGCAAGACTTTGTTTTGTCAAAGCTGCAGGCAGGCTTACTGTAACAAACAAAAACAAACAAACAAAAAAACAAACAAAAAAAAACACACACACAAACACCCTACTCTAAACAATCATTACATGCCTATTTAATACATGCAATACAAGCACTTCCCCCCGCCCCATAAAAAATTGTAGGTATCTGTTCTGTAGTTAAGCATGTGGCTCTAATCTCATTTTAGTATTTCTGCTTTCTCTGCTCCAATTTCCTACACCGTTGTGAGATTGTACCTCATCCCACACATCTCATTTATCATTTTAGTTTGACTCATTAATCTTTGCCTCTCCTTCAAAAGATAACCCATGTTTAATGGCTATATTTTATAAAGTGCACCAGCATGCTGAAGGACTATTTTGCAAACTTTGGGAGGGCAGTGTAGCTGCACTAGATTCAGCTGCATATCCAAATATAATTTTTAAGAGGCCAAAAGTTCTCTTGCTACCAGGGAGGGCTAGGAACACATTATAAACAAACTCTGCTCAAGTTTTGGGAGAAACAAGAGAACAGAATCAGTTCCCCACATCCCTCTCCCCCAGCCAAATAAATACATTGTCTTTAAACAATAAAGAGGCAATTTTAAAAAGATGTTGACACTGATAAATATTTACTAACCCAAAAACATCCTCCTTGAAGAGGCAGAACACTTACAGAAGATTAGATTTTCAAATGAATAAATGAAGCCCAAGCTGATCTGGCATTCCCTGAGACAGAACATAACCGTGATAAGCAGCATGTCCTCAAACATTTCCCCAGCTACATGTCACTACTTCTGTGCCTTATGATTAGTGACAGCACAGCCTAAACACTACCAAACAAGCATCAGACACTAAAGCATGGTACCTGAGAATCACTTTACTTTCATACATTGGCACATTTAACAGTTTTATCTTCTAAAACACAGCTTAAAGCTTTACAGATATTTTCTTCTGGACTCAAACATCGGGTCTCTTTAACTTGATGCTTTAGCCGACTAGTGCACCCAAACACTGCTGCTTTCTACTCCGCCACCAATCAGTCTGCAGATTTCTCCAAACAGAATGAAAATTAACAAGGACAAACAGTAAAGCAATGAGCCAACTGGGCAACTTGTCTTGACCTGAGGGAATGTCTCTTATCCTATCCAAAAGAGTTCACCAAACTTTGAAAGCAACTCTTCATAACCAACAGTAGTTCTCGATTTCTTTGGAAAAAGTGGCTAAAAGCAGAATCTTTCACTGAAGTCGCCTCACTACAAGCTCCATGGAGCAATAAGACAGTATGACAGGTCACAGAATCACTTCATATCACAACTACAGCTTCAGATAGAGAGCAATATTCAAAAACAGGTCTCTTCCAAATAAAATGGCCTATTTTTAAGAGACTAGTGATTCTGACTAGCTTAGTTTTTTGAATGACCACCAGGAGACCTCTTAAAGGAGCACTACTCTGAGAATGCATTAAACAAACTTTCTATATGAAAAGTAAATATAATGCAAATCATCATAAAAATCACAAAATCACAAATCAAAGCTAAGAAATATAGCTCTCCAAAATTCATTGGGACTTTAGAAAATTTAAGCAAAGGATCAATTTCAGCAGAGCCTAAGATTATGTTAAATAATGATAAGGTTTAAGCCATGTGGCTGCTTCCGTCATTCCTGAATTCATAAGCCTAAGTGAGATTATTTTCTAGCTTTTTTTAATAAATGTGTCACAACATCTAGTTGTACCTAAAGGCTCAAAAAACTAGAAGGAAAATAAAAGGCAATACACATTTATTGTTTTATTTAAAAATCTCATTATGTTTTAAGGCAAATTTAGGGATCTAAACAAGAACAGGTAAATAGTGAGTTTTGACTGCTTAAGGTTTAAAAAAAAAGCACAAAAGCACATGCAACAAATGAGATTCTACAGCCTTTACCATTGACACAAAATTTAAGAAGCATATTTATTGTTAGCCACTCAAAACACATCAGTGGCTTTGTCTCACATTTGTTTTAATGAAATATTGTACTCCTTCTTTAGGATTTCCTTCCTCTTGTATATTATTCTAAATGACTTTGGTATAATTGCATCTCTTGAACTTTTTTGTCAAAAAAATTCTAGCACATAATCACAACAAATACAAAAATGATACTAACCATGAATGGCAATACTAAAGCTCCACTTCAAAATAACACATCAGTGCCTGATGCTTTATAAATTTTAGGTAATCCACAACACCAAGGCAATAAGTTATAACTGATTATTCCCCAATTTACAAGTAGAAAACTGGGCAACAGACTTTCTTCCCAATACTTACTGGTATTACAGTCCACAATATTCTAAGTCATCTTCCTTTCCAAGGTATATGCAGTGCTGTAACTCCCCCCTTTGTTGTTATTACAATATTTGTATTTGATTTCAATTTGCCCAGTTTTACACCTTTTAGCAATCATTTTCATCCTTAAAGAGGTCCTCTGTCTGTCTCAACTTGACTCCAAGATTTCATAGGTTTTGATGGAAGTCAGGATATCACGACAAGTCCAGGCTTGCCTTGATCTCAGCATCTATTCCTTGCAGTAGGGATACTGATCTCTGTCTGATAGACACTCTCAGAGCACAAAATAGTTTGCTCTTTGCAGATCAACAAGGAACATGTTACAGCTCCTGTGGCCCTAAACACAGGAGTAAACTCGGCATCCATTTCACAGTTGCCTGGCGCAGAGGCACAGTGCCCTTGCAGCCTAAATTTAACAGCCTCATTGTTTTCCCTCTTTACTGCTTTCCAAAATTACAACTCAAAGATGGGATTCATAGATATTTGGGATTCACTCACACAGATCTGCCTGGCGTTTTCCTCACTTCTGAATGACTTTCAGTTTCATCCATTCCTCCTTAGTTTCTCATGCAGTAAATGCATCTGTCAGCCAAAGACTTCACATGTGTATGTGCCACTATGCATCCCAGTGACTTAACACCAACTTCCCCCCTTCTCTACACGTAATCAACTGAGGCTATAAGAACCACATAGATGCCACCACACTCCCCAGTTTCACGTGGGTCCCTATGTATAGACTGATTTTGATTTCTCAGGCCTGGATTTATAGCCCCTCTGTGCAGTTTTGCATCCCCCTCTTCCCTGCCTTCCATTTACATTTTCATCTTTCTTCAAGGCCATTCTCATCACCTTATCTCAAAAATAAGGTATTCAAAACCTTCTCCCAAGCAACGTTTGCAAGTTTGAATATGGAAAAAGTGTCTCTTTTTTCCTTTGGAAGCTCTGTTCTCAGGCACCATCAGCTCCTTCTGTGACTCTACCCAGTTTACATTCCAGTCTGCTGGAGTCTTCCACTGATTTCAGTAGGAGCAGGCCCTTACTTTGGAAAGTCTGTTTCCTTTAAGCAAAGGACGACACAGTTTCTTTAAGGCCCACTGACTCCACGTGAAGCACCCACTTCTTGATAGCTCAGAGCAACTAAATCTAAACACAATTTTTTGATGCCTTCAGAAAGAGGGTGATAAAGTTAACAATGTACATAATACATTTCAAAAGATGATTCCATTTAAAATTTTATTTGGTTGGAACCTTAGCTGATGTGAATGCACATGCCAATAACATCACTGAGCGACTGAAACTGGCAAGAGAGACACTCATGAGTTTGTTTCATGGTGATACAGCATCCCGATATGACGCAACTCTCTACTAACATTACGTGCTCTGTTAAACAGCGTACAAGGTACCATGGCATTGTTTGATGCAGTTCGCTAACAAACCAGTAAACATCCCACTTAATGTTGCTAATGTAAATTTTCCATGACAACAGCCAGTAGTATCCTGCTGATAAACGATAACATCATTGCAACACACCCTTAGAGCACTACGATTACTATTGTATGCATGAGGGCATACAAGTTGGGGCTGACTTGAACTGAATGAGCTAAATTCTTGGGACTAAGCTCATAAAATGGCTGGGAAGCTGTGAGGCTTTACCTTTTAGGCACTTGTAGACTTTATCCACACTGCCTGTAAAATGCAGGAGACATATCTTTTTATTCCTAGCTGCTGGCTAGGAAAACAGAGGAGACAAGGGCTTATTTTAAATAAAGTACCTTAAGCTGTGCTGCAGAGAAGCACTTGTCACAGCTCTGCATTCAAGGTTCTGAATTCTCCTGGAACTGGATGTCTAAGCCAGGAGTCAGTGGTAGAAATTGTTTTGTCTTTTTTTTTTTTTCCTTTAAAAAAAGAAAAGCGCACACTGCATGGCTAGAGCACTAACTGCTGGGGGACCTTGCATCCACATTGTCAATGGGGTGCTCTGGATGGCACCCCAGGGTGCAACTCCAGTCTTGATTTCACTACCAGTGAGACTCTCGGGAAAGCACCAGGGCTGTGCTTGTGCGCACCAGGGAACTCCAAGTAGAGTCACAAGGTAAATTTGTAACAAAAAGCTACCTCACACTAGGTCTCCAATGTAGGTGCTCTTCTGTAGAGCATAGAGGTCCAGGCATTACTGGTACCCCTAAAATGACAGATCAAGTCTTGCTGCATAAAGAACCCCTAGATTGTTGAAATTATGATTTATACGCAATGAAGCATTGAGCCACTCAGCAGCCTCAAGGCCTAGGAACTTCCACGGTCACCGAGCAAACTAGAAGTGTTACAAGCACGAGCACAGGCGCATTCAGTATTAGGTACAGATGCGCATGAGTTTCAATGCTGATTTATGCATGCATGTATCACAATTAGCTGAAGAAATCTTTTGTTGATCTAGGCCTACCAGATTTTCATACATAAGCTCTCTGCTCACCACCTGTACTAGCCCTATGACCTGTAACTGACAGAGCTTTAACGTACCTTGGGCTTCATGCTGTGTTCCCCCTACAACACCAAGTTCTTCTGAGAATGTGTTCAGTAACTATTTAATTCAAAATGTCACTGGAAGTTCTTAACTTCTATGGAAATGGTGAGGAAAGGCAACCATTTAATGGATTAGACAATCCAAGACATGAGAAGACAGGCAATAACGTATCTGCTCATTTAGACTCGGCACACAAGTGCTGCATGTGTCCTACCAACATTAAATACAGTGAGTAGTATTTAGACCAGCATACTGAAGAGCTCAGGGATTTAGAGGATTCACACTGTGAAACCAGCAAAATTCCATTTAACTTGTTTGTGCTAGTAATCTCTTCAGATTATAATAAAATAATCCAGGCAAGAATCAGAATCCAGATCATGAGCAAGATATCCCTAGCAAACTGTGGGACAGAACAGAGATGTTAGGGCTGGAATTATTGCATTTCCAGAGTCTTACATCAAGGGCTTCTGTTCTACCAGCAGATATCACCAAAAGCTGTGCAAATTCATACAGCTTCTTCGAGAAGAATAAATCTTGCATATTCATAGACAAATCATATGGGAAAAGAGTTCAGACTGGGAGGAAAAAATAGAAAGGAAGATGCACAGGTTAGTCAGAGGTGGCTGAGGCACTTTCCAGGCTTGAAACAGATGCTGAAGTTTGTAACTGAACTTCTTTCCTCTAAAATAATTTACCTCAAATGATTACTGGACTGCATTTAACAGAAATATTACTCCACTTTACTCTGACACTCTTGCCAGTAGATTACTTTCCATTTATAAAAAGCTATCCAGTCTATCTGGAAAAAAACCAGTGAGGACTGTGATTAAAATCAGGTATCTCTAGTCCTGTTACAAATTAGACTTCTTTTAAAGTTACATTGTGCAACTTTCTAGATCTCATCCACAGCGAACAACATTCCTCAGCTATTAAAAACACTCTTCCTAAACTGTTTCAATGTGATTATTCAGTTTGCAAACACTGGAAAAAAAAATCTATTATATGCGTTGTGATAAAGCTTTCACTAGTTAACCATTATAACAACTCTTGAATACCTGTGCTGATATTGAAAATTTCAAGCCTATTTTCTCTGCTACTAAAGAATTGCTTAGAAGTAATTGCACTTGATCCCAGTTTCACAGAGGGGCCATACAGGAGATCCAAGCGCATAACTGTAAAACAGCAAGGCTGCTGAACCTCCCCTCCCCCTCCTTTTCCTGAAATACCATGCTAGAAAATATTATTTCCCACCAAATAACTCTTAAATTCCATGAATGAAATGCTTGAAGTCTGCAGAGAATTGGGTGTTTACAGTTAATACATCCAACATTTGAAAGGACATCTCAAGCTATTCAGATGCTTTGTGCTGCACGTTTATCTTGCAATAACTACTTGGCAAACATATAGCTGGAAAGAAGTGATTTATTAGAGATATAAAGTAGTTCCAACATGGATTTACTAAAAGCTCACACAAAGCTAAAGTATAATGAATTGCAAAGACAAACAACACATCAGGGGTTTCTATTCATTTATATTACAGCTAGTTCAAGTCTACTGGTTTCTAGTGAGAGTAATCCTTACACCCTCGTATGAGGAAGCACAGCTCTCCATAACGACTGCCAAAACAAACACATGACAAGGATCGTGGCTGTCCCCTCTAGTACTAAAAGCTATAAACCAAATAATCCAATCAACATAAGGCCAAAGTTGGGCTGCCAAAACTTGAATATATACTTCAGGGCAATTAAACCTATAATGCAGGTCATTTTATCAAGGTTACGCTTTTCATATGGGAAAAGATTAACATTGGTATCCACCAGATCTATATGGTAGGTTCACCAATTCAGAATAACAGAAGAATTGTGCATGCACACCCAATAATTTTAAAGAGCACAGGTGTGTTCTTGTATGACATACAAGATCTCTGTTGCTTTTGAAAAGATGATGCTTCTTCAAGCAGACCAGAAATGCCAAAAAGAGGTGCCCACCAGTTGTTGCAGCTTCAAAATCCCCTCATGGTTTATTCCCTATGTGTTTAAGTGTTTTCGACATATTTTTAGCACTTCTGAGCACAAACATTTAAAAAATGCCCTGCAAAAATCCTAAGATTGCCTTAAAAAAACATGAGACTTCACTTGAAGAATAAATGGGAAGTTTCTTCCACTTTTTTTCATACTTTTGTGAGCTCACTATGTAGGGCATTATCTGACTAAGCTAAAAACATTCCTTGACTGTCCATTCAAGCAACCATTGCAAGCACTGTCACTTCATTTTAGAAAGGAGAAAACTAAGATCTCTTGATTTCAATAAGTTGCACGAGGTAAATGCATTCATATGCAGCTACAGGGTGCAGGAACACTTCAGTGCACAGCCTACACCTTACAGCATCGCTCAGGAACACAAACCTCTCCCTTCTGCTCTCCTTATCCGCTGTTGGAAGACGGCCTGGGCACACCGGCAGGAAGGAAATCCAGTGTGCTCAAGTAGGTCTCCTGGCCTGGGCACTTGGTATTGCCGGACTCGGGTGCACCCCACGCACTGCACTGGCCTGACACTTCAAACGCAGGCTCCAAAGACTTACTCCTCATCCAGCGTGTCACTTCAGAATACACTTACATTTAACAATAAGAATAACCACACTGAAACTAGTACACATCCTGGGGTCACTTCTGCTTTCAAAATCAAAGCATGCTGATTTAGGGTTTAACCTGCACAACAGAGGGAAGAGACAGCCAGTGATTTCACTTAACTTCAGATTAGCAATATCCTCCTACCACAAACCACACAAGGCATCCGGGGCAAACACCTACAGAATCAGTCCTGACTTGTCTCCCAAACAGATAATTTTAAGAAACATCTGACTAACAGCTTGAAAATAAGTCTCTGAAATAAGTTCAGGTCTGTTTATGTCACATTTCTTTTAATATTCTGTTTCATAAAACATGCATGCCAGATGCATTCTATATTGTTTCTGTAGGTTTGTCAAGTAATTCTTTTCTTATACTAGAAAAGCAAACAAATGAGATCTGAATAACAAAAAAGAGAGAGAGACAGAGAGAGAGACAGAGAGACAGAATGAATGCTCTTCCAGTTCTTAAGACTTCCTGGCTAAAGGCTAGCACATGTTTAAAGTATGTTCTGAAAGCACCTAAATACCTGCTTTTCATTCGTCTGGACTGTGTACATCATCTTGCTAAGGACAGTATTGCCAAATAATGCACCACATTTTACACTGAAGTATACCAATGGGCAGGCCCTAAAAATAAAAGGTTGTGTTACATTAATACTTAGAGCATACAGAAAGCACACAGATTTTTGATTGTATATTCTTTCTATTTTACTTCCTCTAAACTGTTCTTGCTACCACACTATGACATTTGTTGCTGAACTGCCTTTCACAGTTTTTCCCACTGCACTTTATATTCTGCACTGCTGTTAGATTTCCTTTCAGAAAGCCAGAGTGTGCACAGAGCAGAAAAAATGTATTTTATTACCTAGCCAAAAAGCCAATTATCAGAAGATAATACAGTCATGCAGGAAGGACAGAAGCATCGTTTCCCTCTCTCCACGGGACTGAACATGTTTTAAGAATTTTACATTTCATTGATTTGTTTAACCAGAGCTTAAAAATAAATCATCAGGCATAGATCCCTTCTGCAACAGCAGAACAATCTTGCTGCAGCAAGTTTTGCAGGGCTGCTACAGAGAGGACGCAGCCATTCCCAGTTGAACGCCATTAAAAATTAAACCCCATATTGCGTTTAAGAGGCACAGAATGAGTCCAATTCTGACACACATGTTGAGGAGCATCCTTCTATTAATAGCTCCGCTGATGTCACTAGACTATTTAAAGAATAAAGCGCCTATTCAAGGTAAGTTTATTAAAGTATCAGCATATTTCTTGCATGTACAAATTTATTATTTTATACAGAAATGGCTGAGAGCTGTCTCAAAACACATGACATGTTAACTCATATTACATTTGACCTTTGGATAACTGTAAAGAAAACAAAACATAATTCAGCACATCTTTAAAGATATTTTCAAAATATATCACTGCATTTTGTTTCTTAAAGGTAGCTTTCATTAACATTGTGTCAGTTGAACAATTTTCAGCTTTTTCAAGTTGTTGGGAAAATAAGCCCATTTATACTAATAGACGTAGCAATAGAGATGCTCAATTTTTTTAAAACAGCTTTCCCTCATCTTTCCAGACTGTGTGTGGTATTGATCAGCCTTAAGACATGTAAATCATTTTGAAATCCATACATTCACTCAATTCCTTGAGTGAAACGTGGAACATAAAAATATCTTTGAAAGCTGGAGTGGTTAGCCTTTAATCTTGGGCCTGGAAAAGGAGGACTGAACAACCATTTCAGTTCTCTTTATTGCAGCAATCATATTTATTCTACTCTGAAGACCATAAACTGCAAGAGGAGAAGAGTGAGAAAAGGTTATATTTCTAGTATTTTAACTATATTACCATATGAAGCAAAAAGACAACCCTTTATTAAAATAAGACTACATATAGATCTGTCAAGTTTTTTCAGTACTGTGGATTCAGCATAACAGTCAGAAGTAGAATAAACTAAAAATTGTCGTATAAGATTATATGCTCATTTACACTAGTCAAAGGTTGTAATAATTTGAGTGGTTTACACTGGCATGAGATCAGAAATTAATTCTAATACCACTTAAAAGTATTAAAAGGATGTTGATGTTAAAAAACATATATATTTTGCCTGAAACAAAGAAAGAAAGGTTAACTATAATCTTACCAGTCCTCTTCCTACTTGGTTTCTTCTACATTTATTGTTTCAGTGCCCTGAAAACAGAAGTTCAGAGATAGAATAAATTCAGAAGAAAGAAAGAAAAAGTCATTACACCATTATCCACTACTAGACTTCCAGTACCATAAATCTATTAGGAGTTTTATCTGACTTGCATTGGCATCAAGACACCATTCCTTCCCCCCAGCCAATTCATGGCCAATATTTCCAGAGCAATTTAGTGTATATAATACACACAAATACATACACGCAACTCTCATCTTCCCTATGTCTTTTATTTGCATAACTATTGACAACTTTCTTCTGCTTATTAAAAGAAAAATTGTTCTGTTTGACTTTACTACTTTAAATTCCATATTATATTCTCATAAACAGGAAAGCCATTTAAAATTCAGATGCCATTTGACTTGAATATTTATCGGGAATTTACATTCCTGATTAGAATTTGCATATTCCATTCTGTGTATATCTAAATATATATATTTTGCAGTCTGCATGAAATATAAATGAATACTTCAGCATATTGTCACTCAGTGCTATTTCTCCCCTACAAATACATGAAACATAGCTCACTTTTCCCTCAAAAATGCACATATCTGGCTAGAGGCAAAAACGTAACTAAATTAGAAAATAATTCATAGGCTGGGTTACTGAAAATCCTCCCCAAAAAGACTCAAAGTAAAGCTTTGTTACATGTGCTGCTAGCAACAATGAGAAAGAAGTCCTTGCTTTAGAAATTTAACTGGCTGAATACTACAGGAACAGCTAAAAAAACAGTGCGGCCACTAGCTAAGCAGCATGCGTAGCAAAGTTACTGATTGCTTCTCCATACTCTTCCCTCATGTAAGTCTTTGATGCTTAAAGTCCCTTTCGACAGCGTAAACTGCACCTAACGAAAATGCTGCATTTCTTGTTGGGGGGAAGGGGGTCCAAAATTATTATTACAAAGCATATCTGAACTACATAACCCTTAGTGTGCCTTGGCTTTGGACAGCACAGAGACATTCCAGTCTGTGGGATACAGTGTTTTTGAACAGATGTCCAATTTCTAGTTTCCATCATTGCCCCTTGTGGGAGTCCCACGTACCATTTCTGCATCAAATCAACTGAAGGCCAAGACTCGTACTGGTCCTGGCACCAGCCCTGCGTGTTTGGCGGCACCAGCTGCACAACACTGCTTCACAGCTGTCTTCATTTCCGCCTCCACTGCAGTCCAGAATTGATGGGTACTTCTTATCATCTACATCTCCCTGCAGGTTGCACCATAACCTCTGTTACTGTTTTGTGTGCCTACTTGATGATTTAACCTAAACCTCCCCCCCACCTGTGGTGGCCAGGGATCCAGGTTAAATCAAGTGATTGCCTGACAGGCCTCACTCAGGCATCTGCACACCAGCTTCTGCTGTTCCCGAGACCACTGAGTCTCTGAGACCAGGTGACAGAAGGGATGGTCCAACAAGGCAGACAGGGCTCCCTTTCTGCTTCACCCTTTCCATCAGCTGTCCAATTGCATCTGCTGGCAACTCTCTTCCCACTGCCTTGTGGGTACTCGGAAGAAGTCATCCTACCTTCTCAGCGGTGCTGAATCATTTTAATTCTGCTTCAGTGAGCTGCAGCTCATTGTCTAAATAGCCAGCGTCAGCTACCTTTTATACTGCAATACACACTTTCAGTTTTCTAATCATAGCACTCATCTGAGTGACAATTCATCTTCCAGAAATGGAAGAGCTAATGTTCCAAAACATAGTTTCCATCATTAAAAGGAACAAAGAGGGAAAAGATTGGACTCAGAGTTAGAGTTTTATAGGATTGGACAATCTCCTTCCACTATCAGTCCGTAACTTTTACATGACTCATACTGTTTTGTATACCCTTAGGGATTCATAGCTAGCCATAAGATATACTCCTTGATTCCCCTTTGTCCTGACCAGCTGTGAAATGCGTATTGCTCCATGATGTGAGCTCTTAAATCTACCAGCATTATCCAGTTTACACTACATCCCATTACGCAACCACAGGTTATTCACCTCCTGATATCAGGACAGAAAGCATCCTGTCATTTGCTGTGGCCAGCTTTCAGGTTTGAATTATTTTACTGCTTGCAACACCCTATGCTGTTTATTGAAGTGATTGATTAAAACACCTCCTCTAAAGATATAAATGCACTGTAACAAGCTGATGAGTACTATTTTTGAGTTCTATCTGTTATAAACTCTGGAAGGTATACCCAGCTCAGGTTATTTATCATTAAAGGGATTATCTAAGGCAATACCTTATCCTCCCAGCATGGAGCTGCAGCCTCAACAGCAAGTTATTTAGACAGTGAAACTCTGTAGTGGCTTCTCTGTGATACTTTTAATGGCTTGTGATTAAGCTGCATGTCCACATCACACCCAAAGGTAAATGACTGAAATCATTCTAGTCCAAAAAGCCTAACAGTCTACCTTTTACCAGAGTGTATGGCTTTTCTGTGTCTGCGATGGCTCCATGCTGCCCTCTGCGTTAACACTGCATCTCTGCATCCTTGCAGGATAAGACAGTATCTCTATTTGCTCTGTAGAGGCACAACACTACGGCCTTACTAGTATCTTTCTTTTTCTTTCAAAGCCTGTGCTGGGAAATTTGCCTACTTTCCATCATACAAAGGTCCATAGGTGCACGACAAGTACATACAAATTTGTAAACCTCTGAAAGTCACATTCTTTAGTGCGGGGCGTTCTTTAACTGTGTTTGGTTTCTTGTAACATGGCAGGCGAGAATTCCCTCTGATATTAAAAAAGGGCATAATTCTCAGCTCTCAGCTTTGGCTTGACTACTTTCAGCAAAACTGGTCACTACCAATGCCTCTGGTAGAGGTGTTGTCTTATCTTTGATATAGTAGTCCTGATCTGGCCTTACCCACGAGTCCTCTCGCACAATAATATCACGGACTAGAAGAAACAGATCCTCCTAAAGAAGCAACAAGAATTTGAAGACAATCAAATCCCAACAACTAGATAAGAGATTTTTAATGGTTAGGATTGAAATTCCACAAATAAAAAGGCACAAGCACATTCTACAAGATATTGTTTTGCAACTTCGAGTACACTGTCAGGAATGGACAAAGCTATAATTATAGTGATGATTAGAACAGATTTTCAGGCTGTCCTTACATCCCTTATGTTATGGATCTAATAGCTAGCCAACTACAGTGTAAACTCCCTAGCAGAGCTCTGAATACGAAATCAGCCCTGTATTTTACGCCTCCCAGGCCTACCCCAGTGTGCTCTGAATCTCCTACCTGAGGGTGTCTCGAACAAGAGCTCTGCTAGCTGCAGTCCCACAAGTCATGTTTCTGAACGCCTGTTCTTCAGTTCTCAACTCTCCTTCTCTATACTTACCAACACTAGACAAATAGTCCATTTATACATTTTTGAACAGGGCTCTGCTTGGCAAGTTAGCACAGTAACATGCATGAACAGCTTTCACTCTTCATAGTGCCTACAGGTAAATAAGTTCAACATCTAAATACCAGCACAGACAAGTATGAAACGAAGACATCTTGGCAAGCCAGATCCACTCATCCCCTTACTCCTGCTGACACAGACAGTGGGTTTCTCCATACTTAGCTCTGGACATCTATAGTGCAAAATATCTATATCTGACCTGAGAATCTAGACTCCACAGTCAAAGAAACAGGCATTACTGCCACGTGAGTCAGCTGGCCTTTTTAATGTCCACCTCCAAATGAAGTCATTTGCATGAGAGAAATGCCAACTTCTACACTGACAATCAATGAAGTCTTTACAGAGAGCTTATATGTGCACATTAATATTTTAGACAACTGAATTTAGGTGAAGGTAGTCCAACCAGAGCAGGCTTGCATTTGTTTTGACAAAGCACATCCGTAGCTCTACAAATGGAATTTTTAAACTAATAAAAGCTGGCTTGACAAGCTAATTTCAAAAATTGTTTTGGATTGCTTTATCTAAGAAGAGTTCCCCTCCGGGATGATTTGTGAATACGGACTCAACCAAACTCATTGTTTCCGTAACACCACTGAGCAGATGGTTCTAAAATATAAAGGCTGGTCTCAACATAGGTATGAGTCATGCCTTTATAAAGCTGCTATGCCTGGGGCCACATGTAAGTGGTACTTGGAGAGAATGTATTAAGGTTGAGATGAGAGCAAAAACCTAGCAAATTTGTGGCAAAGTACCAGAAAATGCAGAGAAGTCTGTTAAATAAACAAAACAAAATATACAATAAAAAGAGTCTTGTAACTCCTGATATAGCTAAGAGAGCTACTTAGAAGAAGTAGAAGTGTACTCCTACTCCTAACAGTTTTTATTCATACAAACCCTCTTCTTAGTGACACCTGGATTTCCAAATATCAACATCTGCTTTATACCTCTTTCCCTTCCTCCTGGCTAACGAATTGTGCTAAATTAATAAAGTAACTCACTTAGAAACCTTATTCTTCATTTTATCTTCTGAAAGTAAACTGCCATTTCTCCATCAAGACAGAGGGCTGATATAAAGAAAGATGAATAAAAAACATGCATAGTGAGGGACAGAGGCATAGCAAAGTCACTTAACTGTTCCCAGATCCTTAGCAATAAGTAACCCATGTACAACTTTGATTGCGATTTGCATAGAAAGGCACTCCTACACGCCTAGAATGCTCTTGCACAGTCCTGTACATTTTAATGAAACATGAGTGATCACAGCATCTTTAAAATGGACTACACACACATACATATATTTAATAAAGGTAGACTAAGGGAGAAAAAGAGTGGTTCCCTTCTAAATATCTGACATGACATCATTTTGTCATTTCTTATGAGACTACTTTGTGCAATGTCATAGCTGATTATATCTTTTGATGCAATAGAAATTAATACATAAGCGCTTTTCTTAAATTTTTAAAAAATAACTGGAAGTAGCACAATACCACAGCAATTGCAGTGCACCACAAACTCCAGCGCATCACTACTTTCTGAAGTGCTGGCGGGGGGTGGGGAGGGGGCATGTAATAAGGTATAAAAGATGATCTGCTTCAAATACAAATGTTCAAAGTCATTAAATGCCAGAGCTTTCATACACAAATAAAAGGCTCCTGAATTCTCCTTCTTCGGGATGCTAGTAATGATATTCCTTCATGTCTCTCTCCAGTGTAATAGATGCTAATCAGTGAAATCACTCTTAGTAAATATACACTTTGTTCTGCAGTGCCTGTTAGTGACAAGAAATCTATCCAAAGAGGTGAGTAAATACTGAAACACCTCGTTAATTCCTGCTTGTTTTGGAGGGCTTTGGATCAGGCTCTAAAGCCCTCTTTTGATTCTTAATATGCACCAGTAAAGATCGGACTGAACTTCTGCTGATCCATTACATCTGCCAGAAACTAACCATTAAATCAGACTGCTAGATGACCTAACCAATGATCTATACAAAGAAATGTGTAGTTTTTTTTAAATGACCAAGTGCATAAACATTCTTATGCTAAAGTTCCATGAAACATGCAAACTGTTGGGCAACAGTATATGCAACAACTATTATCAGCCTGAACTACAGACATGGTTTCTATTTTAAAATAATGAAGTGGCAAGCATAACCATAGCAACTATTTTTCCCCATCTTTGTACTACCAGCCACCTGATAAACTATAACAAAAGAATGATGGATAAGGTTTTTGGCAATCTATAAAATAACTGCACTAGCGTCCTACTTTACCCTGCTGAGTGGTTACAAATGGGCTAGTAAACTTTACTTTCTCCAAAAAAAGCACATCTGTTTCAAATAGGAACTACAGTGCAGACCTACTGCTTCCAGATCATGAAGGCCCATACCTACATTAATGGACAAAGTTGTATGGATTGTATTTTTGATCTTCTTTTTCTCCAACTTCTTTTTTTTAAAGACTCTACAACACTTTTTTAAAAAAATCACAAACTAGAATTGGATGCTTCAAAAGACTTCACCTGTCATTTCCACTTGCTTTTGTACAGCGTCTTACAGAGATAAAACTAATGTTATATGTGAAGCTGCCAGTATAGTCTTTTGCATACTGCTGCAGTTCTTGAAACGTGCAGCGATCTGTGACTGAGCACAGTCATTGTAACAATGATCCAGCTGCAGTGGCTGCGCTGGATATTCTTTCCATTAGTATGTTTGACTTCTATGTTCCAAAAAAATACTGCCTGCAGAACTGTGTGAGGGATTCGCAGTTTTCTCTTCCTTGTCTGACTCAGTCACTCTATTCCCTAACCGAACAAGTCCCTCTCTTTTATAACTCCACTGATTTTTCCCTTGTCCTCCTCTTGTGATAATAAAGTTAAAACAAAAGAACTACCTTGTCATAAGATATCTGTCCTTTTTTTGTGTTGTAAACCTTGAGCTGTCCACATAGGCACATCTTCAAGCCCCTACCTGAACTCCAACGCCACTTCTGATACTTTTAACCTATAAATCTTAGAAAAACATTCTCATCCAGCAATTCTGATAAGCAACCCCTCCATTTACAAGTACTTCCTAAATGAAAGGCATCCCTGAGACTTCAGTAGTAATTCATTTACTGCCGTCTCAGTATATATTGTATTTCTTAGCTAGTCACTATGCTTAAACAAAAGAAAAAAATTATACGTTTCCCATGAACTCTCTTTTTCTTCTCTCAGTTTGCTGATCCCATTAGTGGTTGTTGGTTGACTTTTAAATTTTCTGTAAATCACTCTCTCCATTACTAAACTAAGCGACCAAGTTTCCTCCAGCTGGGATTTAAAGCAAGAACCTCCCTGGCACACACATTCTCTTGGCTGTAAAGTGTCATTTTATCCATAGTATAGCTCTCATTTTTCCTCATTAAAATACAGCCAGCAACTAAGCCAGACACCCTATATACTGCAATGAAAACCAAAGCACCAGAAATACACACATTTTTTTCTCATCTGTTGCACTAATTCAGCTCTCATCCCTCTGATGGCTAACTCCTCAGTGATGAGCCCTTGATAAGCTCCCCTCATTAGCTTACTCCATGTGCAACACTAATGGCGCTAAGATATAAATACATTTAAATATATTTTTTTCAATATTCCCTGGGTCATTAACAGAATTTTTTTTTTAATCTGTAAGTAATTTTGATGACAAAGTTGTCATTCTTCTCGGAACAATGAAGCTGTTCTGAAAGAATTTCCATCCTCATCATCATTTAGGCAGCTCTAGTTGTTTGTCCAGGATTTTATTCTTGGAAAAACACATGCAATTTTGTTACAGCCTGAACATCTACAGCCTGAAGTGCCATAAGACAAGCTTCACACTAAATTGAGTTCATCATTATATGAGCTATTCTTTACAAACAAAAAAATACACACTCAGCGGAGTCAGAGCTGTCACTAACCTTCCTGCCCCAAAAGAGTTTTTTCTTTCAGCTTCTTCCTAGGATTTTACCTCAGCCACTGCTCGGCTTAGAGGCTATCTGCAGGAAATGCCTTTGAAGCACGGCTCCTCAGGCAAGCCTCTGCCGTGGGAAGGATACGTGCTTTAACCGGCATCATCCCTCCTCCTCCGATGCCTTCTTCTCCCACTAGATATTTTCTCCCAGAGACTTTGACCCGTTCCACATGCTCGTTTGGCCATGAACCTCCCTTCGGAGGGAGACAGTTTCCTCAGTTAAATTTCTGAGATTGCAAAACGCCCTCATTCTATGCCGGATGGAGTCCAAACCCTTTGATGTTTTTCTGCTAATTAGAAGATAGACAGCCTGCCCCAGAAAGCTATCTTCTGATAAAAATAAAAAGATCGATCAAAAGAGATTTCTGTCTGGTAAAGGACTGACTACTGTACTTCACAGACAGATTTCTTAGATAAGAGGCCTAAAAGCACAGAAGAGAGCAGCTCTATCATCATTATTGTTACAGAGAGGCCGAGAAGGAGAATATTTATTTTGGGACTCTGACAGGATCACCACTTTGCTGCTCCCCCCTTCCCCTCCCCGAGTAAAAACTTTCCTTTCAACCACAAGGGAAAAACAGCAGCTAGCTTCTCACCACTAAAGTTACATTTTAATGGAAAATAAACCGGCAGAGTAGAGTAAGATAAATCAGACATGATGTTTGAGCCCAGGTAAATAAAAGGTTTCAAAACAAGCTTATACCAGGCTGGGTCTGGTCTCCACCCCAGCAGCTTACCAAATTACATAAATTCCTCTGGGCTCATTCTCCCCATTGCCCTGAAATCTGGCTCTCGGGCCGAAGTCACAAGCAAGAGCCCCCACTCTCTCGCAACCAGCCCGCCTGACAGATCACCCCCCTCGCGGCGGCTCCCAGCCTGGCTGCTGCTCCTCCGAGGGCCCCAGCGGACCGGGCGCGAGCGCGCTAACCAGCCGGCAGCCTCTACCCACCGCTCCCTGCAGCGGGGTGTAGACAAGCCGTGCGATCCTCCACCGCAACCTCAACGCTGCTGCGGTTCAGCACGCCTTAGTGGGGAAAGAAAAGAAACTTTAGGAGAAAGGCCATGAAAAGTTAGCACTACGTTTGGATTTCTCTGGAGCAAAACCTAATTCGCCCTACTGCATGCGTTTGGGCCACCTAAAGTTTTGATCCTGATTCCTCCCTGTCTTCAGTCAACTAGATTAGAGAAGCAGATCTTAACACCTCCCAAGTACAACTGGCAGCAGGAGCAGCCAGGACCCTTGCTAACAGCAGCAGAACAAGGTTGCGCTTCTGCATGCCGCTGGCCCGGGGCAGACTGCCAGAGCCAGCCTGCCCTCGGCGAGGCCTCTGCCCTCGCGAGCCGCTGCGTCGCTCCGAGGAAATTCTGGGTAGCTTGTTTATCCCACAGACTGCAAAACATAGTTAAACCTATGGAAGCCCACAGCAAAACTCCACCGAAGTTTTAATGAAAATGTAGAGGGATGAATAGACACACATGACATGAAACCTGAGCTAGCTTGAGTTCTTCTCTCTGTAATACTCCGCAGTACCTAAGTACATGCACTGCAGCAGGTTTGATAAAAGCAAATGAGGTCTTGCTGATGGAACTATATCTACTATTCGACTGCTGAGAAATGGCATCAGTCAAGCTTGAGAACTGCCAGATTAGTGGACTATTAAGGCAAAAAGTAGCAATATCTTATTGCACTATCAGCTGTAAGATATCCTGCAAATATATACCATGCTAGGAACATATCTGGGGTCACTCACAAAAAAGCAAAAGGTGGATAGCTCAATACTCCCCTATTTCACCAGGGGGAGGAAAGCTGATTAATCATTAATCAGCTCATTAATGATTAATGGTACACTGTAAAAATTTCCTATGCATATCCTAAACTACATGATTTACAAAATAACAATAGTGGATGTGCCAAAGCAACATGAGACAAACTGGCTGGTTTTGTAATGAGCGAAACCAGGGACAAAATTTCAAGCTATCATCTCCCTGAAAATGATGATAATTTGCCCATAGCTACTCAGGAAGACAGAGATTTGGGAAGAGAACCTCCAGTGTCCAACTTCTCACCAGAAACCCATCCCTCCCCCAAAGGGATCCAGCAGGAGCTCAGCACAGTAAACAGACTCCCTGATCTCCGAGGCAGGTTCACTCTTCACTTTCCTCCACCACACCAACAGTCTTTCCATTTGATGATTGGCTGCAGATTTTCTCCCGAGGCCCAGTAAAGCACATGGCAAATACTGCAGTGGCAGGAGGAGTGCGGTGAAAGCATGGGTCCGGAAGCCACTCTAACCCCTGCAGAGAGCGAAACACGTTGACCTGTGCAACGCATTGGCCTGTTTAAACACACAGAGAGGCAAGAAGGAAGAGTGCTCATGAAAGTACTTCCAGACGCTTTGCTTCTGGTCAAACAGAAGGACACTGGCAGCACACATTCAAGCTTAGTTCTTTAAAAAACAAAAAGGTTCCCTCTGCTTTACCTGAAGCCATGAAAAGTATCATAGCTCAAAACTGCAGCTTTCTTAGCAAGCAGCCAAAATTATCTTTTCTGATTTAGGATGATATGCATTATACAGATCAGGGGAGACTGTACAGTTTCACCATACCTGGATCCCAAAAACTCTATCTCAGCAAGGACCTGAGCACCCCACCCTGCATCATGTGGCTCAAACACAAACCTCCCTCAGGAGCACAAGGGAAGCCAGCAGGTCTATCCATGCTACCCGTTCTGGCAGAAAGTCCAGCTGGGAAGCCAAACCCTCCTCCCGTGCACATTGCTTACATCTGGGAAGCTGCAAAAGCCAAGTAGACCAAGCTGTAGAGCATTTCATAGAGGGGAAAAAAAGGGAAAAAGAGATGAACATGGAGAGTAAATTTAACTGTGCTATTGCACCACACGTTTTACTTGACATGGGCTGAGAGGAAGGCTGGACTTACAGCAAGACTGCAAGGTCAAGAGATAGGAAAGAAGAATATTTGGCATTTCCACCACAGATAGTGTGGGGAATTTCAGTCAAGTCACTTCTCCTCATTGGGTCTCGGCTTGTTTTACTTGTGCAGTATAAGTACTGTGGCAACAGGGAAACATCAGGACCGTGCCAAGCATGATCCAGCACAGACATGGATACTGGCCAAAGAACTCACAGTATAAACATAGCACACCTTCATATCTACACTGACAGGATTTATCACTTAATATGTTAAGTATTTGAAATCAATTCTTGGTTGAATTACAATTAACCAAAAATAAGCCTTAATTAGAAACATCTGAAAATAATAAGTCATATAATGAAGAGAAATTTATAAAATAAAATTCAATAAACTTAAAATCAGAAGGAAAATTCAATAATAAAACTCACTATTTAGCTTGGATTGCATAACATATCACTGTAGCATACTTATTTATCCTTCAACTGCAAAACTGCATATCAACATGGGACATGCTAGCCTCCATATTCCTGCTGTGTTCTTTCATTATTACAAATTAAGTAGATGCATTTCTATCATGGAAGTTGTAGCACTTGACAATTAGTAACTGCAGATAAAAATTATGGCACATGAAACACCCAGTAGCAGTCACTATAGAACCAACTGCTTTGCCAGAGATGATGTAGCATGCTGACCACCACAATATATCAAATGCTGCCATCGTTAAAAAATAAACAAAAACAGCTACAGTGGTAGGAATTCATTGTTGAGAAATACAGATCTAGAACCACGAGTCTTACCACACAAAGAAAAAGGTCAATAATAATTCAGTAACAAAAGGTCAGTAGTAATTCATTTCTACAACTTATTAGAATCAAAACATTATTTTAAATTAATTTTCGATTAAAAAAAGAATAAGCATTCCTTGAGCATATGCATGAAGATATTTTAAACAAAATGATCAACACTGTTCCAGGATACAAAGCACTTTCTATGTTAGTTATTTACATGGTAACTCAGTACACATGTATGCCTTCCTGAAGCACTAAGGAATTAAACAAGGAAACTAGAGACACATGCACAGAGCAGACAGCAACGAGGGACTTGCATAGACCTAGTTATATTGTGAAATTCACGCACTCAAGTACTACCTGAAGGGATATTACTCAAAGGGCATGGACCACGAATAGCTCTGCAGAGCTCAGAGATGAGCTCTGCATTTCAGAAGACTTCTCATGATGAGGGCATGCTCCTTGAGGCACAGCAGTGCCGACGTTGCCCAGAGTGCAGAGGCCGTTCACCTGGGCCGCAGAGAGCTGGGCAGAGGAGCACAGATACAAACCTGGAAGATTCCAGTGTATCATAGATATCAGAGTGCAGAGTCTTACCTCAAAGTCTGCATCTATACAAGCCAGTTTTTCCTTTTTTCCGCCCCTCCATCTTCTCTTCTATCTTTCTCTGCCACACACCTTTTTAATAACCATTTACTTTCAGTTTTTGTACATACTTATTAGAAGCCTTGTGAGGCAGGGCCCACTATTTCTGTTCCTACTCTTATTTTAAGGATAAATATGCATCATAAACACAGCTCAGTGTGTTAGCTTTACTCCATGCCAGCATAATACAATCATTTCTGCCACAGGAGTGTCAACCAGCAGCTCAGAGCTCTGGCCATAACTTCTGCTGTGACCCCTAATTAAATGCATCTCTGCCCCGGTTTTCAATCATAATGATAGATCTGTGAGGGTCTCATTAGCCACGTAATATTTAGACA
Source organism: Dromaius novaehollandiae (assembly GCF_036370855.1). NCBI lineage: Eukaryota > Metazoa > Chordata > Aves > Casuariiformes > Dromaiidae > Dromaius > Dromaius novaehollandiae. The sequence continues at coordinate 13,621,876 of NC_088108.1, forward strand.
TGCTAATCTTCTTTTCATGGCTGATGCCAATATGATTATGTTCATCTTAACTCAAATGGAAGGAGATTTTTTTTTCTTTTTAAATAAATGAACCAAATCATTTCAAATTCCTTTCATCTAGTTCTCTGTAGCAAAACACAGGCCATATGTTTTGTCTGTGCAGGATCTAATTTTGGATTTTGTCATTCCCAGGAGTGCATCCAAATATGATACTTTATGCCTGGCACTCTCATATCATGACTACTGTACTCAGGCACAATATCTGCTATTTTAACCTTGCCTCTCCTAAGATAATTAGGAGTTAAAAATGTTTATCAATCTGTCCTGCTTCCAAATATATTTTGTCCATGGAAAGCCTTTCATGTAAAAGGCAAGCAGCGGGCATTCAAATTATAGCTCCAGTGGCTTAAGAGGGAATTCTTCTGTGAATGAAACTACTTGCATAAGGCTGTAAAGGATCTGCCCCGTAAGCTTTACACAAGAACCCACCATGAAAAGACAAGAGGAATAATGAAACCACATTTATTTCTACTTTTCTAATGCTGTACAGAACTTCCAGACTTTGCCATTGAGTGGGCTGTGCTTTTTAAAAAGTATTGACACATTTACAAAGAGGACATACTAGTAACATTTCTGTTCTTTAAGACCCTAATGATCTTTCTACTAAACTTCCGTTAGGTCTTAAGAAGTTTTGAAGAAGTTCACTTAATGTGCCTAAAAACTTAGTTTGAAGCCAAAACTGATGCTGCAAGAAAGCTTTTGGTACAGAGCTACAGAAAATTACATTATTACTCACATTAGATTTCCTTGAAATACACAAACTTTTATTTTGTCTTTCCTGAAAAATCACATTAAGAAATAGCCAAACCCGATGCCTTCTCCTGATATTGGACAAATATTGGTCAATGAAATCTTCCAAGATATGGTATTTTTATCTCCAGAAAATGCACTTGTTTCTTCTTTATTTTACATCAAGCAATGTTAGTAAGCGATACACAGAGACAAGGTGTGATTTTCTTGAATTCGTTACATCTGTATTTATACAGTTTGCAGTGTGAGCATCACTACTTATTACTATATGTTAACTCAACCTATATTTTGGCTATAGTTCAAGACTTTAAATGTAATGACAGGAAAATGGTGACGTCACTCTTGAAGTAGCACGCGTAAGCACACATAGTTTATGAAGTCAGTTACCTTGTCTGGCATTCAGAAGATTCACTGAGATTTGCATACTCAGTAATAATGAACATCATAGCTATTCTCTAGTCAAGTTACAAAGATATCTGTAGTGTTATTATGCATAAAGGAACAAATCTAATGGTTAGTTGAGGTTACTGGTGCAGTAGGGCTAAATCCAAGCTCTTTATTCCTTTAATAGAAAGAACAGAAATTTCACTAGGCTTATCTTTACACATAAGTGGTGATTTTATGTATGTCTTATTCAGCTGCTGAATACCAAAATTGTTTTCCGTTTCCCAGATTTTGTTGAAGAGGCAAACAAAGTAAATGGTATCTGATTAGACACATTTCGCTGCTTACAAAACAGTCAAGCCCACTGCCAAGTGGCTTGAATTTCCATGCAACAGCTGGAGCATATTGGGATTCCGAAGAGCTTCTAAGATATCAGAACCTGGTCTCCAATCTTTCCCAAATTCAAATTTAAAATTGTCATCAGATATGTAAAATATTTCTAGGAGGCAATGTCTATCCATCATAGGCAATTTAAGACAACTAAGATACAATTATCTTGGTAGAAAAAGTCAATGGCATTTCTTAAAACACGGAAACAATATTGTAGATTATAAAATGGGACTGAGCCTTAACCAATAAATAGCTCTAAACTTAATTAAACTAATCCAAACAACGGATTGCTTCTTTGTAAAAAGGTCCTTTCATCAGTGTAAGGGCTGAACACTCAAGTTCTCTCTGACAGGTGGGTTATTTTATAGTGGGGCAAGTAGAAGACCCGCAATATTATTTTCCAGTGGCATGAAAGAAAATTTCATTCTCATTAGTTTTCTCTCTGGAAAACTTTCTCTCCATTCTCTCCACTCCTGCTACTAAAGTTGAGTCAGTTATCACTTTAGTATTCCCAAGGAAAAAAAATCTATTGAGTGGTTTTTCATGTGAAATATAAGCACATCCCTTTGGTTTGACTCAGAGGTTGTCAAAGTGCATTTTATTTGTTCAGTTGTAAGCTCACAGTATGTTTTCCACAAAGACAATGAGAAGAAACATGCAAAAAGAAAATAAAATGCTAGTTTGAGTGTGAGGATAAGCTTGACTGTGAGATATCTTGAACTGATTACATTATTTTCTATTGTACTGCAGTATCTGTATATTTCAGTATCTCTGAAATAACTTTTCAGGATGGATGCAACATCGAACTCTTAGTGTGCTATGTGCTATGCAGCCATTTCAAACTGATACAATGTAATTGTTTTATTTCAGACAAAATCTTGTTCCTGAACACTGGCAGTAGCGGAGGAGTTTCAGTTAGGTAGGTTGTATTAAACATTCTTACCTTTACTCATTTCTACTGATTGGCTCCACAGCTTCCTATGAACTGACAGTGTGAGTTTAAATATTAAAGGACAAGCAAGGGATGAGCTACCATTAAACTAGTAGTTACTGACCTGTGAACAGTTATTCTGTCTCCAAGAAGAGCAGCCCTGCAATGTATCTGGGCCACCCACTTCCTCTGCTCTCCAGGTCTGTACCTAGACCTTCAAGCAAATCATGGCAAAATTCACATAAGAACAGTTTTTCCTCTACGCAAAGTTACTAGCAAATGAGAAACTCACTCCTTCCAATGTGCAAAAATTGCAGCTACTGAGCCTGTGCAGCACAAATCATTACATTTTCACTTGACTTATCTGTCATCTTTCCAGTTTGCATAGCAAAAAGCTGTCACAGAGCTTTGGCTCATCAGCTTATGGGACAAATTTGTCTTTGGGGCGGGGAGTAGGGGTAGACAAATACCTTCAAAAACAAAAGGCGTAGTTATAAGCTGACACTAAGCCATGTGTAGAGTCACAGGCCATAGGGCTGGCCCTGTTTAGGTTTAGTGCAGTAATGCAAAGACATCAGGGAATGACCAAACGACAGTCATTTCCTTTTGGAGCCTCTCCAAGGTGTTATAACAAGCAACAGACAGCGATGTGGTTCTTTGGGGATGACCACAGTGCAGTTCTTAATTTGTATCCGCAATAAAGAACCGCCATTTCCAACTCCATTTATTCTTTTGAGACTGACTTAAAAAGGAAATTTGCTGGTTTTGAGAACCCCAGCCAGTGCAGACCTCTCTACCTTCACAATCCTGAAAGAATTTAGGGATCTTTTACAAGTTGAAAAAGGACTTCACTTTGACTTTTGTCTGCACTAAGAAAAGCAGAGACATTCAAAAGGAGGATCAAGGCACAACAGGGAACCGCTTTAACTTTATTTCACAGCATGGTATTAGAAACTTAACACTGAGAATTTTCATCCTTTTTTGAGCTTAAGTCACATCAGGAACATTTTAATGTAGGCCTTGTCTGAAGAACTATACAGGTATTCATCTAAAACATACAACACAGAGAATACAAACCTAGACCACTAAGTAAATGGGAACTTTGTCTGAATGAATGCAAAATCGGATCCATGTGCTATTAAAGTTATTGTAGTAAAGAGACTGGCCTATGTATACATGAAGTCTAGCTAAAAATAACACATCTCACATCTAAATCCCTAAAACACTAATACTATTGTTTGTTAATATTAAAGGTATTAAAATAATTAGCATTATTGTAACATAATTAGCCTCTTAGAAGAGAAACAACCTTCTATTCCCCCTTAATCATCTGAGAAAATACCTAACAAACTGAAATCTTGCTTCATTTTTGAGAAGATCCCTGTATGTGTATTGTTTCAGACTACGAGGAACCGAGATTTTGGAAGTTCAGCTATCAGTAATCACTACAGAAATGTAGACATAGAAAAGAGTCACTAAAATTATATCTTGCCTTCCACAGAAAATTATTCCAACAATAAATTGTTACCTGAACTCATCTCTCTATGATGAACAATAATGTATTTGTTATTCCTGATATTCAAGACAGAAAATTTTCTATCCATTGTTAATTTCCCAGCTATTGTACCTAAGTAGGGATTGACACATCCTTTCAGCCTGGTAACCATCCTTTCAAAGATATGACATCAATCGTAATTAGAATGAGTACACTAGACCCCTGTGATGCTAATTAGCACATCCCTTTCCCTCCCTAGAGGCTTCTTGGGGGACAGCCCACTAAGAAGGCAGGCAATGAATTCTTGGGAGAAACTATCTGATCTTTGAATTGTTCTTCACTTCAATTGCTACTGTGGAAGGAGGAGGAAAAAAATCTGAAAATCAATATTGGTGCAATATCTCATGCCATCTAGGAATTACGAGGACAACAGAATAGGCTCCAGATAGCTGACTAATGTCACTAACATACCTGTTGCTCTTTGAAATTATCTCTGTCTCAGGGGAAAAATGTAGCAGTTATCTACCAAATAAGCTCATAAACTGCCTTTTCTTTCTCAGAAAATAGAACAACGAACTAAGATGCCTATATTGATAAACTATAAAATCAATGGATTATTTATTTTATTACACAGAAGTTTATGACCCTAATATAAAAACTGAATACTTTCTAAAAAAAATGACTCAGGGTCATTCAGACATCTCAAGAAAGGCAGTTACTTGCTGGGGGCAAAATTCATAGAAAGCTAGTCCAAGAACTATTCATTAGCTAAACTTGAAACTGGAGGATTTAACAGATTCATAATATCTAAGTCGGTTTTATACTTGATAGCAGAGAAAGCATGCTCAGATATTTAGAGCTAGTTGCAGCATATGTGTCTGTATCAGGATAAGCATAACTTGAGTTAAGGTGTATTGAATTAAACTGAAGTATACACTTTGATCTACTTATGTTTTTAATTTTAAGAGCCAATTTGTAAAGTCATTACTCAATTTTTATTTTGTAGTCACTCAAAAGAAAACCTGGAGCTAATATCAGAGTAAAAGCTCATTGCACATAACTGAATGGTTTTAGCACTGTAATAGCAACAGAATCATTCCTCTTTCTGTGTTTGCCTGAACAGTGATGGAAGAATAAAAGGTAATCATCAGTAGCCTGCATTCAGCATCAGAGGTAGCATAGCTTCCATCAGAAATGTTTGTACTCTGAGACATGATCTACATGTTCACACAAAGCCAAACACTCAAAGTCAAGAAGTTTCCATTTTTAACGCTTGTTGGAAGGGTATGGATGAAAGTCTTCCTACCCGACTTTGGCAGTACCCAATTCTCTCCCTAGAAGTATATTCATCATTAGTTTGTATTCAAATACTCAAATTCTTTGCATTTCTAAATCCTCCCTGTTCCATACAAGCAGCAGCATTGACTTCAAGATCAGCTCTTTAGTTAGCATTAATTGCCAGAGGTCTAAAAGCTGTTTTAGAAAAGGTGAAGGGACTGAGCCAACTTTATGGATATGTCAACACTGTGGGAACCAGAAGTGTTTCTTGCCCCAAATACCTGTTGCAGCTACATTTGTCTCTACACAGGAAGCCAAAGCCTTCTGAGCCTGAAGGGAGTCGTGGATGACATGAGCATGAAAGCTGTAGGGTACTTTGTGGAGCTCAGCTGCCCCATTGCATAGGCAGGGCCTACATGTGTCAAGATAACTACTGTTGATTTTGGGGTCAGTGAAGCTCAACCAGATTTATACCCATGTGGTGGGAGTGGATAACTTCTTCAGAGATCTTCTCCAACTATTCAGTGTGCAATAGGTATTCAGTCCTTCAAGTATCAGGTCATCAAGAGTAAGGACTCAAAAATCTGAACAGATATCAACCAACTATTTATGTATTATGTTAGGAGACATATTAAGTGTTATTTTAATTTTCTTTCATCATATCATTTGAAGTCATCTAGCTTTATTTACCACACTAGTAGAGATTACTCACAATCAACACTACTAACTGTCTCTTCCTTTTATAGTACAGACCTAACTATATAAAAATGTAAACTTGGGAAAAGCATTACATTTAGAATTAAAGTCAGGAATTATTTGTAAGAATGTTTTTAAAATAGAAAAGAAGGGGAGGGGAAAAGAAAAAAGGAAACCCAAAAAACAATGAAGAAGCTCCCTGAACAATGAGGTGACCACTCTGAGCAAGATTATCAGTTAATCACAGTTCATTGCTTTGCCTGATGAAACAAATTAGCTAATAGTATTATGTCATCAGAATTAATTCATTTTAAAAATAAAGGCTTTCATAATCCTAATACAACAGTTATTAGTGTGGGTTCCCCTGCCTAAAGGCAGAAACTATTTTATTCTCAGTTGCTGTGCTGAGTGCCACACCGAGTGTTTGATGCTTGCTGATTGAACTCATTCTGTCAGCAGAGCAGTTGATATTTCACACTAGAATGCTAACTGTACTTCAAGGACAAGTCATCTGATCAAAGGGTACCACAAATCTTCACAGAGGATGACAAAAAGGAAATGGTGTAGTGTTATTTATGTGAATGACCATTATAGATTTAAGATGCTCTTCTAAACCATTTCACCATTACTCACTCACCTTTTAAGTAAATCCTAATTCTTGGCATTGTGATTATCATTCAAGTGCATAATATTATAGCTGAGTAGTCTATTTATGTGACAACAGCATAAGCTACTGTATACATAGACGCACATGCACACACATACATACACACATACACATATTTGGAAGTAATTTTTTGATTTACAGTGAGATGTTACAAATATTCAGTGAACCAAGAAAACGATCTGACAAAAAAAGAAAGGACTTGAGAAATAATCTATCTTCCCTGTTTAAATAATTCTTATCTGACATGAAGGAATCCACTCAGAAATGACTGATGCTCTCTGTTTTAATGGACTTTGCCATCTGGCATACACCTCAGAAGACCAGTGGTTGAGAAAAGGGCACCTTCTCATTAGACTGATGCATGATTTCTATGACAGGACATATTGAGAGGTAAGTGTTGTTGAATGAAGGAAGGATAAAGAAATGAGACAATACTTTCAAAGAAAAAGACAGACATATAGAGCCAATTATCCCTTAATTAAGGCTTATTCTGTGGATCCAAAGCTCATGTTCCTCAGGCTGGAACATGACACCAGTCAAGACACTATGACTGGAACGCATCCTCCACCCTCCAAAAAACAACAACAACAAAAAAAGAAAAGTTTTCTATAAAATTAACATCTGCTTGAGCAGCAAATCCAAACTCTAGATATTGAGCATGAAGTCCTGAATATACCAATATTCCAGGTTTCCTCTGAAATTCAAAGCAGAGATATCTTAGCCAAGAAGGAATGCATCATGTTTCATACATCTGGAAACTTATTAAGTATTCTCAGTGTAACCACCATTCCTCTGAAAGAAGAGGAAAGAGATATAATGAACAATTCCTTTTCAGTATAGCTTCCCCGTTCATAAAGGGAAGTTATTTAACGGCTGGAGAACACAAGAGGCTTTCAAGAAACCCTGGATCACCTGTCCTGGAGAATAATCCCAGTGCTTTCTTCACAGCATCCTGACAGCCAAAGACTTAGCAGACCATCTACTGTTTAAGATGGCGTAACATTTCCCTGTCAGCTCTCCAACATCATCTCCCTCACTTATTTTTCAGAAAAAGTTGGAGAGGAGAATAAAAATTTATTTCAAAAAAATTTTAATCAAACAGAATAAGGAAGAGAATTTGTTGGTTTTGAAACTATTACTACAAACTTTGCATGTCTCTAAGATGCAATTTACAACCTGGTCCCTAATCCAGGATTCTTCTTTACCAACTCAAGGATATTTTGTTTGTACTCTGACATATGGTACCATCTAGGTGCATTAAGCACCCAGGATATACTACAGCAAAGAACAGATATGAACTGGACATCTAAACAAAGATATACCAAGCAGTTAACAGGATTCATATCTGCTCCTTGAAAAATGAATGAGAGGCAACTAAAACCCTTTAAGCATCTCAGAAATCTCAAGTCCAAACTAAAGATTTTGTACAAGCCTTGTACTCCCTGAACCAAAAGGCATCTGTGACAACCCCAGCCCAGAGTCTCCTGACTGCAATATATCTAATCACTTGTAAGGTATCAGCAACACTCAACCTGCATCAGTTTGATCTTTTCCTCCCTGACTTCTCCCACATCACACTTTCCTCCGCCTCTGTCATCAGATTTCACTAGGCATCATCTGGATGATTTCCAGGTCAGTGAGTTACTCAACACGTATGACAGAAGCTGCTGTGAAAAAACACTGTAAAAGAGACCACATACCAGCAAACAGCAAGTCCAGATACGACTCCATGAACGGCAACAAGTTTGACACTCGTGTATAGCTTGGAGAGATGATAAAGCACTGGAGAGTACCTGGAGGGAATCACTCCATCCCCACAAATCTATTTCTCCCTTTCATATTGTGTCACTGATTTCCTGCCCTCCTTCTCATCACTTCAAAATAACCTATTGGGATTTGCAAGTATTCATACTGTCCTTTTAATTTAGCTATAAATATTAAACATGCAAATGAATTGGTAATATTCACTTATCAAGAGGAAAATCATAATATAGGAACATGGCTGAGGAAAAACAGTAATACTGCAGTGTATGAGCTCAGGGAAGCGAGCAAGGCAAGTCGTGTGTAATACTGTACAAATACATTTTTCTGTTAAATATTTTTTAGTCATTGTTTCTCTGAAATTCTGACATTTGTGTTTAAGTCAGTCAAGGTTATTTGAAGCAAACAGTGAACATCTCAAAAGCAAGTTATTCAGAATTATTTTTATACCAACTAAATAAGAAGTAATGGCTTAAAGACCACGACAAGTTTTGTGTGTACAAAACAATCACAGCAGGCTTTCAGTGCTTTCAGAATAGATCAATAGCTATGAAAGCATAGACAGTTTAAGTATTTTTTCCAAGGAAGAACATCATTTACTAAATTATGTATTAAAGGAAAAAAATTAATATAGCAATGAGAAAAACTTTTTTTTACCCATTGTTTACTTCTTTAAAAGTACTCAGATTGTTGAAGTTGACCCCTCCAATCAATTAAAATGAAGGAACTGAGTTATTTTTGATGATAGGGGAACACACAACTAACTTGACCTAAAGTAACATGTGTACCAGTGTAAACTATCAATTTAAGCTGTTTAGCTGTCATATAAATAATATGCTTAAATCCAGAGAAATTATAAAGATTATTGTTGATGTATGAGTTCTGACCCAAATCATCTTAATGTCACTGAAAGGACTCCTAGTGCTTTTAGTGAGAGTTGATCAGACTGGCAGAGGATGGCAGAGAAAACGCTCTGCAATGCAAAGTGCAGCTTGCTCTAGAGACACCACATCCTTCGCCTGGTAGCATGCCAGCCATCCCACTGCTGACCAGGATCCCACAGTTTATACACCCTGATTCCCCTTTCATCAGAATGGTGGGTGATATGATTATGCTCAGGAAGAAATCAAAGTAAAATAGCAGCAACTCCAGATGAAATCTTCAAGTGAGCCCACTGGAGTTATATTTCTGCCATCCTTGCACAAATTAATATCCATAAGAAATCAGCAGAGATTTGTTTGCACCAGCTCCTCAAAATTAAGCACTTAAAATAATCCTGAAACAATTTAGATACTGCATTGATATAACCAAGTATGAGAACAATAATCAATTTTTCAACTTCCACACATTGGAGGAAATCTACAATGTGGGACTGTAACTTCTTTCTATCTATATAGCCCTGGAAATGGTAAAGAATATGCCTATTTCAGAACAGTTATGATGATATCTGAGATAATGGCATCCACTAACTGCTGTATCAACATTAGGCAAGTTTCTGGTTCATAGAAGGACTAAACAGAAGCTGAATAAAAGTAAAGACAGACAAATTGGCCAACAAACCACTGCAGTAAAAAAAAAAAAAAAACCATCTATTTGACTGAACTGAATGTTGATTGGACTATTTCGCTTTGAATCTTTTGTTTTTTTAATTTCAAGAAAAATATCAGAAATGGTCAATAACAGGTGTATTTTGTAACAGAGAAAAGTGCATCAAGTGCAAAAGATTTTGAACAGATCCAAATAAAAAGGCATGATTTCTGCAGACTTGGAGAGTGCAAGAGTGAAGAATTTGTTCATACCTCAAAGTCAAGGGGAAACAGAACTAGAGAAAGAGCTCAGATACTGTCTGTGGAGTAGAGTTAATGGGCAAAAGCATCTCTATGGAAGAACTGCAGCACACTCTCAAAGTCTGCCTGCTGTCAACTATCAAATCTCACTCCTGTGCCAGACCTGTGCAGTTGTATACATGCAGCTACTGATTAATTTGCAGCTCTGAACAAATATGCTAGGTGAGTTGAGAAGGGTACCTCTCAAGTCCACCTTACAATTGAAGAATAATGTTTTTGTCCCATTCTCACATCTTCCTTTATGTCTGTTGTTCTTCATGTTTCTGCAGTCATTTTCATCTTTCGTCCATTATAGCTGTTTAATGCTGATGAGATATCACTTGATCTAACCCCAGGCAAATCAATGTGCTTTCTTTTGTGTGAATATCAAACACATAGGCTTACACTTCTGTGGTAATATACAGCCCAGGTAACTATGAAAACACTGATAATTCTTTAATAGCAGAGAAATGCTTACATTTTAACTACCCATCACCTCAGAAAAGCTCTGCAAGAAAGGTGAGAGGAAGATTAGAGAATCCAGGAGAAAATTATTCTTTTCTAGAATGACTGAGAGATTCTGTTCTTTCCACCGTTTATATCCTTGCTTTGCCAGCTATCAAGGTATCATAGCCTGGACTCAGAAACAGACCAGCAGGTACCTTTTTATGTGGCATAACTGTCTGCATCTAATTCAAAATCAGCTGAAGTCAATGAAAAAAGCCTCATCAAATTTACCAGTGTTTGGAGAAATTTGTAAACCTGGAAATAACACAGTGCAGCTATTTGCATTTTTACATCATAAGTTCATGGGGGAAATGTATACACTATGTAGGATATCCAACAAGTAAATGATCAAATCTGCTATAGCACAAGGGCTGATCCAGCTCACACAGGAGCTAGTGGTCAAACTCCCACTTCCCTCGGAGCCAACTGAGTCAGCAACAAGACTTTGTTTTGACCACCTGACTTGGTCCTATAAATACAGGGACGTGTATTATTCTGAGCAAGAGCAGAGCATCCTGACATGAAGCCGAATTCACAAAATGCACTTATAGAAAAAGCTCAAAGGATTTAAGTCCAGGTAAAAATCCTGATCAGTTCCTGATGCATGATATTAGCTCTTGATGACTGACTTTTTACAGTTTAGTGTTTCAATTAGAGCTGTACAAAATACTCACCTTGAATCTGAACTACATTCAAAAGCAGAATTGTTTCCAAGTGACCTTCCTGAATTAGTAATGGATTGCTTGATATACTTTTCATGTCTGCAGACTACACGCTAGCACTGGAGAGGAACCGTCTTGGTTGACCAGCTCATCCTGAAATGCACTGAACCTGCTGAGCATTCAGAGTTCAAACTGTGGTCATTGGAAAAGTACCTGTGCTATCCTTCACCTCTACTTGGTTAACTGTACATCTAGAGATAGGAAACTGAGTTTATGATCCGAGTCCCTAGATATTTGTCATATTGCTATATCCAATGGTGCTTAAAAGGAGACTGTATACTTTTTGTTTCTAATATATATGTATATATTCCTGTCTATCAGTTTCAAACTTGGACCAAACAGGCATCTGCTGTAGAGCTGGATGAGGTGAAGGGGGAAGACTGTTCTTTCAGCTTCCAGGACACCAAAACATTTTCAAGAAATTGCCTCAAACTATTTTCCGGTACTTTTCCTAGCGCAAGTCAAGAAAAGGCCACTCTTATAGGATGGAAAGGGGCATGAAGTATTCTCCACAGCAGCCAGCAGAGGTGGCCAGAAATACAAACTAGGGTTCACTAAAAGCTCTCTACCAGAAGTGCTTCACTTCAATGGAGTGGGCACTAAAACTAGACGCCCCGAGGAGGCAATCAGCACCAAACACTCTCTGCAGCGCACAGCTGTACTCCACTGGCAGAGGCAACTCCATGAATCTGCGCTTCTGCCCAGCTGCCTGGGTCATCATTCTGGCTGACTCTGACCCAGGAGAGTGAGTCTTCTAGCAAGAGCACTGTATAAAAACCAATTTATAAATCAAATGTTAGTGAAATAAACATACGAATATCATACCAGACTAAGAACACAAAATTAATTTATTTTTGCCTCACATTATCACTCGCTTAATTCTGAAATGTTTCATGCATGCATGCAGGCTGAGTGCAGACAGATCCTGTACCATCTCTGCCTGCTTTATAAAGCCAAGCATGGAAACATCTCCCTCCTGGCCTTAAAAAAAACCCACAAACCACACAACAGTATTTTCATGAACTGAACTTCCAAATGTTTTCCAATTAATAGATTTAAAATTAATTGGGAAAACCCTACCTTGATCATGGAATCTTATGCAAGTGTTCAGCATTGGAAAGCTTCTACTTTCAAAACATAGGCAGCAGTATAAACAAGAAAGATTACTAACATATTTTACTTAAACTCTTGAAAAATACTTTTCTCCTTTAAATGTCATCCGAAGCATAAGAAATTATGATGATCATATTTGTAAATAACATGGAGGAAAAATAAATATTGACTTAATTGTGACTGAGATGAATGAAAGCTACCTCCACAGTAGTGAATTCAAGGGATCTGACTTGTAAAAATAATAACCTTCTTCCAGCATACTAGCTGTCAGGACTCCCAGTAAACCAGAAAAATAAAAAGTAGATCATTCTGCTACTATCTTTCATTAGACTCTTGCTCTGGGCTGCTTCATGAGGTAATCTTTCTCTCGCACCCCTCTTTTGGGTCTATCTCGATCCTAGAAGGCTTGCCTAGCAATTTAAGTACTTAAATTTGGCAGTACAAGTATCTTCTCCATGCCTCCCCCAAATTTTCACAGTTATAATGACTGTTTGTATGATAGATCCATTGCTTCACTTGCTTCTGCTGTCACTTGGCACATCTACCAAGCCTCAAGATAAGGACCCCAAAAATAAGGAATATACAGATGTTCAAGTGACTTCCTAGGATCATCCACATCCTGTCTGAGGCACCATGAGGGCTGCAACCTCAGCTACTTATAACTGCTTTGACCAGAAGACTGTATCACTTTGCTACCTACTTGATGAAGCAGAGACCCCATCTGCCAGCTTTGTCTAACATTGGAGTTGCATGCAGAACAGTCTTCTGTTTCGCTCAACACTGATTCACCCCCTGAACAGGAATATCCTTTGTCCCCAGTGACTTTCTTGCCAATTCTCCGTAAGTACAACCCCTCTGACTATGGTAGCCACATTTGTCTTGTCCTACCTCTTCTTCACCTCTTGTTTTTCTCTTCACAGCTCCTGCACAGTTCTCATCCCTTTTACTTTATCCAACCAGCCATACTATCCCCACCCACTCTTCATCATTTCTGTTCTTCTGCTCTCAATCCCAATTCCCTTGTCCCGATAATTTCAATAATCTCAATTCAGATCTTCTCCCCGATCTCTGCCTTGTTGACATCCCCACCTCTAAAGTCCTAGTGCTTAGAGCCTGGTTTTGACAGTGATTCTGTTTATCTCCCTACACTGAGAAAACATTTACTTGCCTTTTCTTTTTTTGAGAGAGAGCAAGAGAAAGAGTGATTGATTTTATTGTGTATATGCATATCTGGCTAAGGCTAAACAATAAAGCTGCCTTTTAGTTTGTTGCACTCAAGACTACAAAGTGTAGCCAAGTGGCAAAAGCAATACAGAAGTTGTGTTATTTCCAAAGCTGAAAGCATGACGACAGGAATTTGGATCGTCTGGACTCTGTGACAGTGTCGTGCATGCCTCTTACCACTAAAGAAAAGCAGTGCTCACATTCCACAGCTATTCAGAATAAGCACGTATGATAGAGGAAAGGCAGTGACTTGACCTATTTAAAAGTCACCTAAAACAGGAAAACCTACAAAGCATGTACACAGGAGACAACTCTGAGTCACAGACAACATGCACAAGTTATTATAACGTTTAACTGCTTTGTCTTAAGTCAATTCAGGCACCCAGTTTGCAGCAGATAACTCATTAACTTTGGCTTGGTATATTACTTGCTACCTTAAAAAAAAAAAGTGAGTTTTAGAAATTGTGGCAGAAACGACTGTCTGAAGAAGCTTCTAAATGGCTGAGCTGCAATTCCCTTTCATAATCAGAGACACAATGCTTAACTACAGAGCAGTCTACTGAAGCCTACAGGGAAAATAAACCAAATCTGCAAAAGAGGATGTACAGAGAGGCCATGGAGCCCATTTTCTTTGTTATGATAGCAACAGCCCAGCTATTATATTGTGATTTTTTTTCCACCTGTGGAATTTAAATCCACACGTGAAGAATGGATGCATTTTTTTAACCTGCTTTCACAAATGGGGAAGTAAGATGAAGTAGATATTTTACACTGAAAGTTAAAAACATCTATAAAACTGTCCTCAAGACCCAAATCATTTCACATACAAACAGGAAATCTGCAAGCACAGGTTCAGACACAGCTGAAGGTCACTGGAGCACACAGAAGCTGCAAACGTGCAGCCATTAATCATAATAGCTAGGTAAAAATTTCTTTGGAACCAAAGAATTTTGCCTGTCTCTCTGGGGGAGACAGATAAACCTGCCTTCCCTCAATCATTTTAAAGGTCTTTTTTTGAATGAAGTTGAAGAGAAAATGAATTATGGAGACCCTTCAATGCAATACTGGCAATAACAAACTGACTGGAATGGAGTTGGTATTATGTTGGATGCAATAGACATTAATACCATTATTATTTATTTGTTTTGCAACAGCATCAAAAGAACAGAGTGCAGCATAAACTACTCCTCAGACACCACAAAGGCCCCAAAGAATTTCTGCTAAAAATAGTAAATGCTGACTATGACAGACAACTACTCCAATACAAAGTAACAAAGAGAAGACTGCAATTCATAAGTTGGGCATGAGTTGTCCAACGCCAAGGGGTAAAAGTGTGCATTATCAGGGCACTAAAGGATCAGGGAAGATCAAGGATACTTAACACAGATGATTATCAAAGACTGAGCTGGGAAAAAGCCTAATGGAACAAATTCTTTTCTTCACCTTCAGATTTACTGAGCATAAGCTATAGAAAGACTTTACCCCACAAATTCATAACAGCTTTGGCAACAAAAGAGGGTGATAAAATCAAATGCCAAAGATGGAGCAGACAGCAGAAGAAAACTTTGGTAGAGTAATGCTTTTTCCTGTAAGATATCCTCTTCCTTCATTAAACTATCCAAGAAAAATATCACTGTAGTTGCAGAACAGGTTCGCACCAGTAAATAGGAAGGAACAGTTACTGTGTGTGACCCTAATGCATAACTCGTTTGAAATTGTACTTTTTGTGAAGTCATGTTTAGGTAATCAGTCCCCCAAGCTCAGAGAATATCTCTCTAACTTGACCCCAGAGTAGCGTGCTGGCATGTCAGCATCCTTTCAGAGGGGGGGGGGGGGGGGGGGGGGGGAAAAGACTAATTTGTTTACTTTAGTGAATGTTGGATAGGATCCTAGGTTTTTAATGTTCATTTGGGCCTTTCTGGTTGGGCAGCAGACAGAATAAATACAACTTTATTATTATGACACTAGCCTTAGCTTCCTACTTGTGGTCAAACTGAATGTTTTATTTAAAGGAGGAATCTGATTAAGGCCATTCATCTCTGATCCCAGTATATACTAACAGCAATCTGCCATAATGCAATGCCAGCAGTATACTTAGACCTGAAAAGCAGGCGGGGGGGTTGGGGTTTTTTGGAGGGGTTTTTGGGTTTTTTTTAAAGTTATACTGACCTTAAATCATTTACAGACCCATTATCTGCACATTTAGCGTTTAATGTAAACAAAATAAACTGCGGTAAGCTGTGCAGCATAGATTATCAATAAATAATAAGAGTTCTTTCATATTTCAGATGCTATTCAGAATGCATTTCTCCAACTTTCTTCTCGTCACTGCTCTTTCTATAATATTTAGGTTGCAACTCACTTCGAGGGTCATACTCATCTCCTACAGTAAGCAAGGTAGTCTTTCCCCATCAGTAGAGACTGAGAATTCCAGTGGGATGCAGCTTTAGCATTATTCATGCTTAACTTAGATCTTAAGATAAGACAAATAAGACTAATATCAAGATTTAGAAAGCTAAGGTCTATACAGATATTATACAGAAAGTTAAGTCCAGCCTCAAAGCAAAATTTACAGTCTAATTTTAATTTAGAACTTAACCTTTGCAGTGCCACTACCAGCTAGCAGACATGAAGTACTATCAACAAGTTCCCACATTAAATTCTTCAATAGGCACCTAACTGAAGTGTCATGTTTTCCAGATCTCTCTGGGTCAGCTGTGAAGTTTAGAGTGCATTTAAAAACATATTTCTATATTTGAAAGTCACTTAGTCTGGCCAGGTCATTTCCTCTTCTGTTTAATGGACATGAGAAATTCCTACATACATTGCTTCAGCATAATTCTATTGAATTAGGTTTCAGGATACATTTAAATTGCTAAGTATCTACTAATCTAAGCCTCTCTACTAATCTCATCTCTCATTTAGCGTTGTGAAAACCTTTTTCCCAGCTAATATATAGAAAAGATGTATTATTTTACAGACCTTGCTCTGTGAAAATGTAAACTACAATCTGTACCTGAACAGGTACAGAGCAGAGATTTTACTCCCTCACTTGATTACAGCCTACTTGCATTTCCATCTCTACTAACCTAGGGAAAATGCTGCCCAAGCCAGAAGGCAGCTCAGGAGCCCAAGTGCCACTCCTGGCCAGACTCTGGTGCTCCAAGAATCTCCTCCCTGAACTGGCTCCCCAGGACAGATGCCTCTTGTTTTCAGAAATGAAACAAGACTATTTTGGTAAATACTTCAAGGCCAGTCTTCATGCAGAGAAGATGTGTTCCTATGTGAGACACCACAAAGCTACAAGATGTTAAAATGCAGGCACACATTAGGGAGGATTAACCACACTGGGCTACAGACCCTGGCGAAGCTCCTAAGACCTGAGCAGTGCCATCAGACCTGGCCAGAGGCTGTTATGCATGGCAGTGACATCGAGAGTCTTCCAGTAATTTGAATACACATGAAGTCAAGGCTCTTGCCAATTATTTTGTAGATAATAGAACAGTTACACAGAAGCCAGAAAGTACGCCCAGACTCCTTTACAATTGGAAATCACATCTTGGCCTCTCAAATCTAGAGTTTTTAATCTCTGGACATATCTTTTGTCACAGCTGAAGATTTATCATAGATGGAGAAGAAAATGTACTGTGGCCTGTAAGGGCCGCAGGTAAACCAAATGGCCTTCTACCAACACATTCTTTCTCTTGCAATAGCTAACAGATGTTTAAGGAAAGAACATAAACACGATAAGGTAATCTTTCTTTAAAGACAACCTCCATCCTGAGAAAACAATGGTTTAAGGTCATCATGAACTAGCATCCAAGCTATCTAATAACTACTGATGGACCTGTACCCATGAATTTGTTGAATCCTCTCCTAGGACCACTGACAATTATAGCCTCTAACTTAACTTATTCTGTGCAAAACAGTTCTGCATTTTGTTTCCCCAACTAATCACTTCATTGCTAGTGAGTTAACACTCTGTTCAGTATGTGACTATACCAAGCAGTTATAGAGTGGCAAAACAGTTACATTTCTTCCATATTCCTCTTCTAAACATCCTACTGACTTTCTGGGGCCTGTGAGCTCAGTCCTTGGCTGCCCTACAAACACATTGCATGAACCTGGGCAAATGAGAGAATCTGGCCAAGCATCAGTTTCCCATGTGTAAAATAAGGAGAAATCTGACTCCTTGACTGACAGAACTTTGTAAGGATGGATATACTAGTCTTAAGAGCTAACCTGAGCCGAGTCTTTATTCCATACATAAAAGTGTGTGGACTATCACTGGTATACCATGAATTACATCAGAGGTTTGGATTAAAAATCATTTATTATTCTAAGCGAGTATAGCATTTGTATTATAATCCACAGGGAACTTAAGAGATCAGACAGCAGATCTACTTAGTCTGTTCTTGAATGGCTGCCATTGCACAGCTCTCCATGTTGTATTTGCTGTCCTGGCTCACAATAACACATGGGCACATATTTAGACCATTCTATTCCTGGAAAGAACAAAGACTGACTTTCTAAAGTTTATCTTAGGTCTGAATTGTCATATATTCTTTGAAGTCCATCATCCTTTCAGAAGCTTTTCTCTGTTCTATTTTTCATTCAGATTTTCAGAAGTAGCTTGGAAAGATTAGGCAAGAGCTGCCATTAAGTTCACAATATGAAAATAAAGTAATTTGTTTGCCTGATAGATAGCCACTATGCTCTCCTGAGATGTGACTAATGCAAGATAAAGAGCAATAGGAGGTCATTAGTGTTTGTATTGATTTCCTCTGAATTCTGGATAATATATCAACACTTTGCTACTTCCACTTGAAAATTTTAATTTAAATAACAAGAAAGAACCAAGCAGTCAATCATGTGCTTTTTCTTAGAACTAAGACAATTTCACAGTTATTTTAGATGGAGTAGAAGCTATAAAGCTGCTTTGCATTGCTATTCATGCTATTAGTCCCACTAGGACAATGATCTTAGTGGTGCAAATAAATGAGCAAATGATCCACTTTTACTCTAAGGTTTCTGACATAATTGGTTCTGCTGCTGACATATCAAGAAACTGGGTGGAAATAAATACAATCCCTCTTTTTATGAGGCAGCATGATGTAGGATACAGTGTGTATGCATATGGGGGGGGAGAGAGAGAGAGAGAGAGAGAGAGAGAGAGAGAGAGAGAGAGAGAGAGAGAGAGAGAGAAAGAAGAGGTAGACTACATGAGTGTAGGCATTGTTAAAATACTACTGTGAAAACAAACAGCACTGTGTTAGAACCAACTTGGACCAAGGGCGCAGAAAAAATGAATGTATTGTGGAACGAAATTCATGAGTTTTACGAAAGCTAAATTTCACTTTGCCGAGCACTGTAGCAGCTTGTGAAAACCTCAACCTTCACAAGAGGAAAAATAAAAAGACAGCATTGCACCCATTTATAAGAGTGTTTCCAAGACACAATTTCTAAAGCTAAATCTCAGCAATACCTTTGAAAATGACACAGAGGTGACATCTTTTCATTCTCTCCATCAGCAAAATTACTTGCAGGTAGGTTTGACAAGCTTTGGATTTTGTCCTTCCCTGTCAGTGTAACCTGCAATAGTTCCCCTGCTCACAAAACGTCAGAACTCCTTCCTTCAAAAGCAAATCTACTTGCATATGATGGCTGGCAGGGAAATTTGTACTAACCAACATATTCTTCTTCCTAGACCAAACCTAACAGCCAGAAAGTTTTAAGTGGGTTCCCAAAAGCAGGATCTCAGTTCCTGATCTGACTTCCAAGTACACCAAATAGCCTGCAGCTACAACTGCCTGTCCACACCACAGATG
Source organism: Dromaius novaehollandiae (assembly GCF_036370855.1). Taxonomy (NCBI): domain Eukaryota; kingdom Metazoa; phylum Chordata; class Aves; order Casuariiformes; family Dromaiidae; genus Dromaius; species Dromaius novaehollandiae. Next base: position 13,641,508 of record NC_088108.1, read on the forward strand.
GCCAGATAAAGATGCTTTTCTAGAAACTATTACTTAAATAAAAGCATGATATGCAAGGACATTCTAAAGTCTAACAGATATTTCCACTTATTGCAAAAGTTACTCTTACCCATCTTTGTGTTCAGCATCTCATAAATAAGAAATTTTTTATGAGAGAAAAAAATCTATTAAGAACCTCTTCTGCTTACATTCTAATGAAACAAAGATTATCAGTATTTGGTGTGTTAGAAATAAAAAATGAACTTAGAAGATAATCTAAAAAATAAGAAGATCCACACTAAACAAGAACAGCAGAAGTGTGTTAGATTGCTTTCCTGGTCTAAATCCATTAAAGTGCAAGCACACATGAACCTATTACAAATTTTTTGCACAATACAGTATAAAGGTCTGATTCCTACTGTTATGGTGGAAACATTGGAAGACTGGTCTGAAGGAGACAACCAGGACCAACAGCTAGGACAACACATGTTCTCACTGTACGGTCACACCTCAACGCTCCACTTAGGTGGCCACCCACAGCTGTTTTTAAACACTTTCATAGTTCAGTATTTTAAAATATTGTTTAGCTGTTGACCAAACTGATCTGTTTTATGGCTATGATTTCAAGTAGAAGTTACAAGTTTTTGACCACACGCTTGTGATTTGTTTCTGCTTCCACACAGGTGATGCCCTCCCGACTCCAAAAGATTTTGCCGTGTGTTCAAAGCCTTCCCCGAAAATACTGCACTGAATGCAAGTGCTAACAGGAGAGCCACTGACTTATGAATCAGCAGAGTATCCCAAAGCAAGCTCTCAGGGACACTTGCCAATTTTTAAAACATTGCAGCCAGATTATGCCCTCATTTGAGAGAGAAATAAAGTTCCCTTAAGTTCACATTACTGTGAACTAGAGCATAAATTAGTGTTTTTATTTCTGACAAAGAGCAAGCTGATAGGAACTGTCACAAATAGACTGTAAGCCCCTAACGCAGTACCCATGAAGGGGGCGCAAGTTATCCGTCACTCTTCAGTCTGAGGGAACCTCTCAGATTCTCAGAAGTTTCTAGATGCTTTTCTGACTTTGGTACTAGAAAATGTCTTGCTCTTTGCTGAAAGCATCTTCCTGCTCCCAGTACCACAGCCAACCATCCCACCCCCAGTTATCTACACTGCTGACCTCCAGGACTACAGTCACAGTGGTGGTCTCCAAAGAGATGCACTTGTGAAGACAACCAAGATCCCTACTCTTTAACATTCAGCGTAGCTGTTTGTTGATGTTATAGTAACACAACAGTGACCAGGTTGCTGCAAATTTCACTTCTTTTTCAGAGTGATATTCGAAGTACTGATACTGATCTTTAGGCTCTGTATGATGACAATACCAAGGTCTCTGCATAAATGTCATTGTGACAAAGAAAATGCTCTAGCTAACAACCTACAGACTTAGGAAAAAGGGAAGTAGAGATAGTGCCCAATAAATACCCTGAAACACCCTTTCCTTAGTTCCGAAAGCAATTCTCTCCTTTGGTGCAGCAGGGACCACATACCTCTCAACATGTGAGGATAAAATAAGCTAGTTGTTACTCAGACTTACTGTACAAGGATCTGTATGTGTCCTTGATCAATCTGTGTAGTAGTCTGGCATCTGCAAAATATTACATGTAACTGGAATTCCTATGCTGAAAGATAGGCACTCTTATAAACCTCAAACTACTTATTAATTGGAGGCAGTTTCTTTATTAGCTCATTCAAATGAGGCTCAACAGGCTGCTGGAAAAGGTCCTATAGCAAAGTGATCGGTGTCCCTTGAGACACTGATGGCTCTTCTGTGCACTCTTCTCCCATGATTTCCACTGAATGCATACTAACAACATGTCTGACTTTCTTGTCCCCTTCCTGGCAAATCAGCTACTAATTAATCAAAATCTGATTTTAACCAGAAACATTCTCTCATTAATTTGAAAGATGACTGAAAGAGCTTTGACTCAAGCATCACCTCCTGTTCTTCCAGAGGAAGAGGAAACTGGGTGACAAAACTCCCCTTTCAATAAATTAAACTAGCAGATGTATTGACATAGCAATCCCCAAACCTCCATCAAGAGCAGAATTTTTTTTTAATACTTGACCACATCAACAGGAATGCAATAAATGTATAAATGCAAAAGCATTCACACATGAGGATCCCTTGCCAACATTACCTCACCACCTTTTGCTGGCTCTTGAAAGAGTCAAACACAAGCATATGATCATTCTGACACCATTCACAACACACAAGTGCAAAATAACCTCCGGGTTATTACACTATGGTACTATATGCTGAGCATTTCAAAAATCACAGTATGATGAAGTAGGCTGGGGTCTGACACTCATGAAATATCTGGCCTTTGTTTCAAATATAAGCAGAAGTTTGAGAAAATTTGTTATCCAGTGCCCTGATCTCTAATCTATGTAAAGGCTCTTGCTAGCACAGATTCAGGGATGACTGTCACTGCATAAAAAGCATCCATAAAGTGTTCAAGAATTGGCAGTGAAACTGATAAGTCTTTCCTGCAAAGAAAATGCATTTAAAAAGTGGAAAGTTCCAAGTTTTCTTGAAACAGAAAGCCCTACACCACCACCACCACCCCCCAAAAACCAAAACAACCACCCCAGCAGCAGATCTATTCAACTGCAGGAAATAGTATCGGACCAGGTCATTGAGGTCAAGAGAGATATCCCACATTTGGGTCATTATTAAAGTCAGACTAATTTGTGTAGCTGGGAAGTAGCCACCATCTCTTTCCTCTTCCTGCCATATCAAACAGAACCTGCTGCTGGTGCTCAAGATCACTGAAAATTAGGCCATATTTTAAAGTGGTGATTCTCAAAACATCTACAAGATTGAGCACACCGGACTCCCTCTGACCTCCAATGAAGCTTTCCATCCTTTCAGTTTTAGGACCTAAATATGTTAAACATCCAAAAAATGTTGAAAATCAACACCTGAAAAATATTACCCCGTGATATACACAGATTTTGAATAATGATTGTAAAGGGCCAGTCTTTCTTTAGAAAAACTTTCAGCTTTAAAACTTACTGCTTGGATTATTTTAGCACATACTTTCAGTGCTCTCAGGAAGCTTTTTTGGCCTATACAGATCATCAGGGGAATAGAGAGAGCTAATTAAAGTTCTGATATATGAGGATATATCTTTGTTAGAACAGATGTTAAGAGCTTTATTTTACATTACATTTACCTTACCAAACAACACTGAGTTTGTCTCAACACCAAGTTCTTTTTGTGCTTCAGAATACATTCCAAGAGCAGAAGCAGTTATATGCCCCAGTTCTTAAAACCTATACCGTTCTATATCTGAAGGGTAGAGATCATCTGGAAAAACAGACATGGTTGGACTATAATAAAAGCAAAAGTGTGTGTGTGTGTGGGGGGGGGGGGGCTGGGTTTTTTTGTTTTTCTTTTGGTTGGTTGTTTTTTTGCCCTGAAGTTGCAAGTCAGAATTTGTTCCAACCTGCAACATTCAGGAATATCAGAGCAATGAGAACATTTTATGATAGCAGAACAGATCCTATGGTTTAAAAACATGAAGCTTTTAAAGTTTTAAGCAAAAGAAATTACCTTCAAATTAGGTCTCAGAACTAAATCATTCTTCTGATTACTGAATTCAAAGTTAAAGGACAAGAAAATCTTTATCATCTTCTCTGCCTGGCTGTTTTCTAGTCAAGCAGGCTGACTGCAGTAGAAAGCCATACTTCCTCTTTATTAAAAGATCATATTTTGTCCTGTCAAATTTTTCAGAACTCCAAAGAAGGTTTCTGAAGAAATACCTGACCAATAGTTGGATTTTTAACAATTAAAAAGTTTCATAAGATAAAATAAAAAACGGTGAATGGCATTACTGTACTGCATTGCAGTTTTGTTTTCCTTTACTAAATCTACTGAATATTCAACAGTGATAAAATAGCATCCACAGACAAAGAGGCACTAATTCCATATAATACATATTTATTGAAACAATAAAACAATCTGAACCAAAGGCAATATTATTATAACGCCACAACACACAGATATATAGCTCCATAACTTTGCATGATGCTTTGCTAGGCCAAGAAGAGAACTGACACCTATTCCACAATCAAAAAGCAACCTACAAAACATGGTGAAATAAAATAATTTTTTTTAAAAAAAAGGATTCTAAATAAACAAATAAAAAGTGAGTGAAACCATAATTTCATCAACATTCATCTAGAACTCTTAGCACAGTAACTGAGGCCAGGATATCTGCATCCACAAACTAAACATTTTGATGACATTTCCCTGACCAAGTGCAAGAGGAAAGAAAGGATAGCACAGGAAAGATGGAGTAGAAGGAACCACAGACCGCAGAGTCTCTTGGCTACATTGCCTATGGAGTGCACAACAAATCCTTTCCGTGCTCTCTCTGAAGAGAGGACTGTCACCCACAAGACATGTCACAGCAACACCTTAGCCATATGAGGGGGGCATGGAGAAGACAAGGGAGAAAAGAAACTTGCGTAACTCCCCCTTTAATTGCCATGTGAATGCACAGAGGAACAGCAAAAGGGAAGAGAATGTTTTCCCCCCTAACTCTAGCAACTTTCTCCAGAAAACTTATCTTTAATTCAGAAATATCACAGAGATGTTTCTCCCTGAAGTGCTATAGCTGGACTACATTGCTTTTGGATCAGCCAGTGTGGTAATGGTAAGGTACCCTGGGACAAACATGAAGAATCTGCCTCATAAATGTGAGTGGGGAAAGATGGACCATACATTTCTCCACCAACCTTCTCAGCTGAAAAATTACATTACAGATCAAGACAAAGAAGGAAAAAGGCATATTTGTGGGAGTTCTAATTTTTAAGGAATATAAGTGTCTTCTGTTGAAAGAACACACTTTTCATGGAAGCTAAAACAAAATTCTCACCAATCAGCCAGATGCTAATCCCCTAGCACACTGTCTTTCCTGTCCTACAAAGGCCAGTATCCCTAGAGCTCACTACCAAAAATAAATAAATAAAACCAAAAAACCCAGATGAAATAACCCATTCCCACACACCATGTATTAGAAGTCTTACTTTTTGTTTCCAGAATCCATGCAGAAATAAAACATTCAACTGGCATTCAACTTTTATTCAACTTAAGCAATAATGGACTGTCTAGCTTGCCAATCGGTATAAACCAACATTTTTTCCACCAGCTCCCCTGAACTAATTTACGCATCCCATCACTATACCCTGTGCTATGCAATTCTAAGATAAATATATGCATTTTTATCTCTGAGTAGGATGAATCTGGAGTAAGCCATCTGAAATTAATTGGGGTTATTGCAGTCTTATTCTGATGTCATTCAGATCTCTATGTGGTCTAGAATAAATACAGCATATTTGCACAGGAGCGCACAAATTCTATTGCAGGAAAGGATTCAGATATCTGTGAACTGCATGCCAGTTCACCACCTAGGAAAGATTAGGCAATAACCACCTAGGAAGTAAGGCCATTTTTTGGCCATGCACACGTATGTACTTCTCCCTGCAGAGGACAGACTCTATCGGCCAACCTCTGGTCCTCAGAGTTTTCACTCTGTCCCAGCATAATAAATAGGGCAATTTTTTCATCTTCATGTCATCCCTTCTAGAAAAGTTACAACTGGAAGTCCCAGCCCTTGAGCTTATGACAGTGAAAATCTGGGTTATCTCGGTCTTGCACAGTAGCCCACAGTGGGCTGTAACATACTCTACAACGCCACCAAAAGTGACAGCTTTTAAACATCTAGAATTAAACAGTTTTTCAAGTCCTATCCGCACTGAATAGGACATTAATCAATCTATAGCTGTAGAGAAATCAGTTAAGTTATTCTCTGTGGAAAAAATGCTACCTAGCACAAGTAAAGAAAAAACAGAACAGTTGACTAGGAATACGGAAAGAAAGCTATTAATGCAGTGAATGCACTGCACAGATGTTAAAATGACTTTTTCTTTCTTTGTGTTCTATTTAGCTGACTATTGCATAGGATTGAGTGATCGGTCCTGGCAGGATCAGTCTCCTGATATTTGGAGATTTCACACACATGATTCTGCAGAGAAGCTGCTCAGTGATATGCATGATGTACCGGGGAGGACACAAATAGCATTCACAGGGGGCCAGTACTGGTCTCATTGTTGTTGATGAGATTTTGACCATCTCCTTTGGTGAAGCTGACAATTTAAAAAAAAAAAAAAAAAAAAAAAAAAAAAAAATCCCAAAGTGAATCTAAGTTTATCATCCAATATAACTGACACCGCAGGAAGCGCAATATGCAGTTAAAAAGAAAATTAACTTTATTCTGTATAGCATATCCATCATGTGCATGTAGTATAACAGCTTTGGATAATCGTGACTGCTATTTTCATTTAGCTAAAAATAAATATTGAAAACACAAGGTAATCATCCATTCTGCAACAAATATGTTTCTTCTATCTTAAATCACACTGACACCCACCTAATTACTAATACGCTCATGGGGAAGTTTCCCCACTGAAGGACAAGTGATAGAAGACTGCTACTTCTCAAAAAGACCAAGTCATTATAGGAAGGATACTTTTTGATAGTTCCCCTATGTCTATGTAAATCTTGCTTGCTAGAGATAAGCGATTCATTTCTAGCTCATACAATCTCTTCTTAACACACCATTCATTCCACCAGCTATAGCACTCTTCTGAGGTGCTAACCCTACGTAAGCACACTGCTAAATCTGCTTCTGCACTACAGGTTGCTTAAATGTGCAGGAGACATTTACTAGCATCAACCCTGGGCACTGTGTTGATCCAGACAAAAAGATGAATATCAAAGATGCGCAACCTCCATCCTCTGACTGAACCCACACATCAACACCATGAACAGAGAAAGCACAGAATATTATCTGCCTATCTAAATCTACCAATTATTTTGCCTCAGTTTTCATTTTCAAATATAACAGCTTTCAGATTCACTTTCACATACTGAGACAGTAGGAAAAGATATTTTTAAAGCTAGTTGTTGCCAAGCTAATACCTTGGAAAGCATTGTTTACATGTTTACAGTGAAAAGCTAACTCAAATAAAAAGAGCCACACACATATCCCAAAAGCCCTCCCTTATACCTAGAAACAACCACAGCCTAGAGACAGCATCATTGTACACTGCCAAAAACTGACAGTTCCTTGGACAGAGAGATAAACTTGATTTAATGAATGCCTGATGTATAAACGAAAGAGTTCACCATAACATCTGGTAAAAACAGCATAAGACTTCATAGCGAGCTAAGATCAGAATTACAGGTTACCCTGGTTACAGCTGCTGATGAATTTCAAAAGCAGCTAGAATTAGATTGATTCATTCACTACATGGATCAGCTAGTATGTGACAGAAAGAGCTTGACAATAAATTCTCACTTGGGAAGGCAATTTTGAACTGAACTGATATTTCACTAATTAAAAAAATTGTTTACATTTAGCTTTTCAAATGACTTCAGATTGTCCTAGTATTGACAGTGCCCCTATCGTTATTTAATAAGCAGAGACCTCACTAAATAAGTTATAGAAGACTTTGTAATTCATTTTGGTACAATCTATTCTCCTTCATAAATCTTCTGGGAAATTAACTTAGATACTAACACAATTACCTGTATTATACTCTCTCCGATTGCTACAGATCAGTTTACTTTGATAAGAATATTGGGACTTTCACAAAGCTGGATTTCAAATAACGATTTCAAAATTCAATGAAATCCTAAGAAACATGCTGATGGAACTGATTAATTAATAATACTTCAGCAATGGTGAGAGGATTTAGCACTTATACAGCTGTTGGAGATCAGACAGGATGACTTGTTGTATGTTCCGCTCTCCCACTCAAGGTGGCAGGAAAACCACCAGGACAGACAGAAACAAAAACAAACACCCAAACACAACCCCAAAACTTTGTTTCTTTCTCTTTTCAGAGCAGGAAGCATTGTTTCATTAAACAGGAGAATAAGCCAGTGGAAAAAGAACATTTTCAAGAAGTTTTCCTACAGTATAGCATATTAATGTCTTTAAGGGAGCAAACACTTTCCTACAAAATTTGGAGGACTCATCTCAGAAGGCAGTTACATAAAAAGCTTCCCATTCTGTACAAAGTCCTCACATACCTGTGGAATTTATTGGCCTCAAACATCTCTACATAGTTTCTTTGATGGACTGAACAAAGCCCTCATGATTTTCTCTTGTCAAGGGCAACATGCTGTTACACAACTGCAGCGCAATATTATCGATGCCAGTCAACCCTACCCCACAACAGGTATTTTGTCTTCTCCTGCAACTCCCAGTAAACGCTGTAGTATCAAGAGAGAAAAAATTCAATATGAATAAATCAAGTTAAAAGTTTAGAATACAGTGAATTTTGAACATAGGGGACTTTGAACATTTTAAATTCATAAAAACTATGTAATTAAACCTGACATTAAAAAAATACTAATTTTATAATCTCTAGAAGTATCAGCAAGCTAAAAGACTGAAATGATTTTCAATTACCTTTAGACAGAATACCAAGAGCAGTGTTTGGATACAAATTGCTGTCTAACAATTTCAGACTGCTGAAAACAAACAATTACATCTTGCAAATGGAAACTAGATGAAGCTGTAAAGCTTGTCTTTCCATAGCACAAATTCTTCTTAAAAATGGTGTATAAATGAATCACTTCTTTATGAATAGATTTAATGTTGCAAAACTCTTTAGACAGGCCAACTGTTATTCTGTATAACACAATAGAAATAAACCTATCTCATAGCAGACACTGAAAATAAACAGCTGTGAAAATATTGCTAAGTTAATTCTTTGTAATACATGCTAAGGGACAGAACATCAGCAGGGATAAATAGGAAATATCCATTTACTGCCATGATATTACAATAACTTCTACCAGTTGAGAATCTAGCACACACATCAGATATTATCTCTCTCAAAATACGCATGCTGAATATTTATCTGTGTAATCAATGCCTTTTCTTCTACAGCTAACGTCTCCAATGACATCCCTCCCTACGGTACAGGAGGGCTCCTGACAGAGAGACTTAATGCTGCAGAAGAAAGGCTAAGTGAGGCACTCAAAGACTGAAAGAATTACATAGGAAAGTTTACATAATGTCAGCCTTTGATGTGCCTTAAGCTCAAACCACATGCAAGGATCAAGCTCCTTTAGCTGCCCAAGCTATTTTGGCCATCACTCATGAGCTGTCATTACAAATGGCCCTCCTTGGCATAAAGGCAAAAATGGAACTAAACACAACGTTCTTTGTGGGTGGAAGTTCCATCACGAAAGCAATCTGAAGATCAATCACTGACAGCTCTAGCTCCTACTAAAAGTCAGCAATTTTATGAATAGCTATGTTTTCTAAGCCAAGACCTAACAAGGCAAACACCTCCTATTGCGCAGCCCTGTGAACATCTGCTGTCAATAGTCATCATTCCCCTACTGTTCCTATCATCCTCCAAAATGGAAGGAAACAGACATGTTTTCGCTTGTAATTGATGCCGGATTAGGATATTATGTTTGAATTTTCCTCTGGTGGTCAATAGCTCAAATACAACTGTTTCAGAATCAAGATATGAAAAACAAATCTGTAAATTAAGACATTTGAACAGTTAGGCATGCATTAAAAACCCTTGAGGTATCTAAATGCCGAAAGCTTTCCAGAGTGAAGACAGAGGTCTATGATTATCAGCCCAGTTTCTGACCAGGACACGGCAGGACTAACCTATACAGACTACTGACAAAAAGAGGCTCAACTGTCAATGAAGAATTAGAGCTCAAGTTGTTTGGATAATTTAAGTAATGAGTAAAATAGATGGTTCTCCTCTTCTGTTTAAATGTTTCACATTTTTAATAATTCACGTGCATGTCAAAATGAAGTAAGCACTTGGACGAAGAAACAGATCGAAAAATGGGATCTTTCCACCTGATGTAAGACGCAAGCAGAATGCAGAGGTGCAACTCCAAAACTGCAATCCAACAGTCTCCCCTCTGAGCCCATCCCTCGCTCCTGCACCCACTGCCCTCCCTGCTTGCGCCAGCAGCCACAGGGTTACCATGTCCAAACTGAACAGCTTCCCTGGGCAAAGAGCTCTGCTCTCTGACCCCGGGAGGATACAGAGCCAGTCTGCCCTGCTTGGCCTCTGCTGGCCAACAAAAGCCAATTGGGAACAAAAAAACAAAACAACCCAGAACAGAAACAACAACATGAAAAAACCCAAACCTCAAGGCCCAGGTTCCTGGAAACCCTGGACTAGTAGCCTGCTGGCACAAGCCACAGAGTTTAGGGAGTACCTGGTTCCTCTTAGAGACCAATTTTGTGATGGTGCTGCTGCTTATGCTTCAGCCCTATCCAGGGACAAAAGGCCCACATACGATGCCATCTTATGGTCCCTCAAACTCATGTTTCCCACTTGCCTAGACAGCCTATAGTCAATGGACAAAGCTGGATGAAATTGTTTTCTACCCTTTCTTTTGAAACAGGGCAAGATTCAGAGTTAGAAAAAAAAAAAAAAAAAAGAAAAAACAGCATAAATCCATAAGACAGTAACTAGGACAGTTCTCTAAAAATGGCATACCTTGTATCCTGGTTTCCAATTTCAGCAGTTATTATACATGTCAACAAATGATTGTCCAATGACTGTTTATGATAAGCAATTACTTTTCACATAAATGCTTCCACTCCAGCAACCTTTTCCTACTGCTGCCCAGCCTGCTCTTTAGCTAGCTCCACACAGCAGCTGTAGGTTTTACTCAGTATCTCTCTCCCTCATTTAGTCCCTCCTGACTTCACTGTATTTACACATGGACCTTTCTTTTTCCTCAACCTTGGCAATTAAGGATGGGAGCTACTCTCTGCTGGTCCCCTAGAAGGTCCATTCTTCCCACTCAAATGGAGTGGCTGCAAAGTACCCAGCTCAATACCAACAGATTTCAGGGGGAGGGGGAATAAAGGATTAACAGAACACCCTGTACTTTCTAAGTGTAACTTAACTATCCAATAACCCAAAATTCAGCTTGTAGTGAAACATTCTCTGAATTGTCTGGTAAATGCAAAGTTGCAAATCTCATTCCTTAAGAGGAAGATCAATAAATGGATTTAGCCAGAACCCACTTGCCCCCAGTGTGTACTTTGCAGGAGAGAGGACATAAACACTATGTCCCTTAGGGCCTGCTGGATCTAAGAAGTTACTTTTTCCCCAGTGTAAAGGCAACTTGGCAGCAGCTGCCAGGCATATCAGGGAGCAGTGCTGCCCCATGAAGGAATACAAACCGAGAACCAGGGTTAACCACAGCAACCCCACCCAGCAGGCACAGTCCCATGGTACCTGAGCAGGGCCAGGCTGCCAACAGCAACAGGCTCCACCAACCACCTGGTGATCATCAGACAGGACCAGGTAATGCAACAGATTCAGGGGCAATCCAGGATGCCCCTTCAGCAAGTCAGGGCAGCAGGAGACAGGACTGGTCACTACAGAGCTCAGACAAGGACCCAGCAAGTGTTAGGGCCTGAGCTCAAATGCTCCTGCCCTCACGGGTGGAGGGTGCCTGGGTGGAGGTGCCAGGTGAAGTTCATCAGGGTGAGGCTCATCAGGGCAATCACAGGCTGCTGGTGTGCTCAGGACCTTGGCAAAACACTTGTCACCTGCATCTTGGTGATAGGGCAATGACAGCAGGGACCCCCTGGGTCTCCTGGCACCCTGGGGAAAGGAGTGCCATGGCAGAAGCCAGCGGGCCACCAGCCCCTCCTCGGAGAGGCTTGGTGCCAGGCAGGAGTTTAAAAAGTGACACTGCTGATCTTGGCTGGATGTCCCCTGTGCACCTTTGCATTTTAAGCAAACTTTATTGATTTTCTAATAGAGTAACCTTCTTTTAAACTAATGGATCAGTTTGGACAGTCTTCCTAGACAAATAGCTTATACATACAAAATTATAAATTGGCAACAATTCGTCTTTCTTTTCTCCATCCAAAATGTGCAGTGCCTGGTACCTGGTTGAAATAACCTAACCTTTCACTTTCTTAGAGCTAAAAAAATTTATACCAGCTGATAGCTGTCTGTAGTCTACATCCTATCTCCTAACACAATTCAAGCACTGAGCTGCATTAGAGGTTTTTCATCTATAGACAGGACCTCTCTAAAAGAAAATAAAAACTGCCAAAAATAAAGCTTCTAACCAATACAACATGGATTGTTAAGTCTGCACAAAAAGAAATTTTCTAATATTCTGCACCGTAACTAGTGAACTAGGGGATGGGAACAAACAACTACTCTCCACCACATAGTTATCGGCATTTCACTTTGTTCCTGGATGAAAAAGAAAAGTTGTCAGAAAATAGCAAAACTGGGGAAAGTAGAACGTGTAATTTTGATGGAAGAGTAGGTAACAACTTCTATCTGAAATGCATCTGTAGTATAGTGTAAGTTTTAGAAAGGTATGTTTAGTTCTGCAATTCAATCTTGATATTATATGACTCACGTTTTCTAACTTCTAATCAAGCAAGTTAGAAGTGAATAAATGGAAGAGAAAGCATCTCGTAGAATACTATAAAGTAGTTTTCTAGTCAATTTTCAAAGTAAAGAGCATTGAAAACTGTAATTTATTCCTAGGCCTATATACTTTCCTAACAAGAGTATTATTAATATGCTTTTTAAAAATCTGTTTGCGATTATAAATACATTGTTCACTTATTCCAGTGTATCTAAAAAAGTTGAACAATTTCTAAGACAGAAGAAATTTATATAAGCAAGCTTTTAGCCTACTGTTTCAATGCTTCAGAATGTATATGTACAAAATCATAGATGCAGAAAATTTCTGAGCAAATACAAGCTCTTACATATTTGAGAAAAAGTGAATACTTATCAGGTTTCTGAGACCATTCCCAGACCTAAAAAAAAAACCAAACAACAATCAGGCTCCTGCTTCCATTTCACACTGCTCATATACCAGAGAAGACCCACTGTGCTTGATTCACTGGAGTATTTGTGTCCCCTGCTCCTGTTTTGAAAGAGCAAGTGCTTGGGTTGCTCTAGCAGCAGAAAGCTTAGCCTTGCTGCTGGGGTTCAGCTGTGAGACCTGAGTCCTGGCTGGAAGGAGGGACCACCTCTATCACAGAGCAAAGCACTGGAAAGCGATGAGATTTAAAACATACGTTATCCTCAGTGCTTCCTATCAGTTAACTAAGATGGATCCAGGGAAAGGATACAGAAATGCTTCTGTGCATTATATAAGGTGCACAGGTGTTTAATTCAGTCTCTGCGATGGAGACACCTGCATGGAGCAGGCACAGCCATGGGCATGTATTAAAAATGCTGCTGTCTGGGAATTTTAGGTGCCTTCAAGGTCAAATAGCAACTCTGCTAGAATTGCAAGCATCTTAATTGTGCCCGCACCTAATTGGCATCCAGATCCAATTTTTATTATGTAGGCTTATTTATGGAATTAATTATTTTTACCTCACTACTGCAAAATGAGAAGTTTAGCATTTCACTTCTATATTTTAATATTTTGTTTTTATGTCTTCTTTATTTCAGTTAAAATTCCTTTAGCTATGCTTACTCCTATTGCAAAAAAAAAATCACCAACTTCTGATCAAGGCTCTGGCCTTTATAGGCTACTTGATACACCATCAAATCTGTACTATTATTATTTTCTGAAAAGAGAGAAAACTCTGCCCTCTAAAAGAAACAAAGGAGGGGAGGAAATTGTTTGAAATATTAAAATGTGTCTGCAGCAAGCTATTTAACAGGCAATAGCAAGAGAGGCCTTTACTGAAAGGATAACGAGAAAATCTCTTTGCAGCCAGTACAGAGAGTGTTTATGTGTGCAGACCTTCCCTTGCACTGCTGGTTCGAAAATAAGCAACAGTTGAAGGATGTAGACAGAGGATGTCAGAAACGAAGTTACAGCAATTTGAGGTGTTACCAGTGTAATTGAGCATGCTTCTAGGATGCCCTAGTGTGAAGCAACTTTGAGAATTTTTCTTCTCATACAAGAAGGACTAAATATACGCAGATATACTGGTAGCGTGCATACTCTCTACTGGTGAGCAGTAATAGCTTGATAGTTAGTGGTCATCCAGTTACACTTAATCTAAAACCATCAGCACTATACTGTAAACATTGGGTCTGGTTGGTTTGCAAATGTTTCTAGTCACACGTTACCTAGGTTTTCCTCTCGGTCTCTTTTCAGGCCTATGTTGCACTGAGAACTGTTCAGAGGAAGGACAAACTGGTTGGGAAAGGGCTTTAAAGGTTTTTTTGCACACAGTTTTGTGTAGAACTGGGTTGAAAATAATAAAGGATAAGACACAAAGAGTGGGATTAAATGGAACAAATTTGGAAATTGTAGTTTTCATAATGGAAGAAATATGCTGCTCCTCAGCCCCTGAAGGCTGGAGTGTTCACTGGTCTATTTACCCCTTCAGCCTCAGTAAAGCAAGGAAATGCCAGTGTTTCCATTTTAGAGAGGAAGAATTGAAGCACTACATGCATAAATTACTTTGGCATATCACTCTGGAGCACTGACTTGAATCCATGGCTCCCAAGACTAAGGGAAATGATAGGAAGAAAAGACACAACGAGTCGCCTTTCAGCTTCTCTTCTGCCTGTTGAGTAACTTGAAGAGGTCTCAGTCTGTTCCTAATGGACAAACTGGAGCCCTCTCCTCCTAGTAACATCCCTTCACCCTCCCCTCGGGCAGAGGAGATGTGGCAATGGCACCTCGTATTTACATGTAACGATGGTCCACCAGGCCAGAAGTAAAAAGAAAAATAAAAAAACCCTTGCCATATCAATACAACGGAGGGTGTGAGTTCATAGAGATATCATCTGAATGCTCTCCATGACCATTAAATTCACTTCTGAAATAGAAATTCAATGGGGTAAAATAGCCTCTGTTGACTAACATTTTCATTACAGAGCGCCAGACAGCCCAGAAAAGAATGGCCCGCTGCCACTGAGCTCTCGTGGGTGTTTGTTATTCCCTGGCACGCCGCAGTGTGAGAGTACTCTGGGTGATTAACTATTTCACCTGCTGCAAAAGAGCAATTGGAGAAACGTCCATCTCATTTATTACCCAAGAAACACCACTGAAGTGTAACTATGCAGCCACTCGTAGGGGTGGACACTTCGTAATTAATAACGAACAGATTCAGGCACTTTAAAAGCCATATAATCTGGATCTTTAAAGTAACACCTTTTATGAACTGACAGACATTTTCCCCTGCTGGTGACTGAGTTGCAAAATAGCTTCATCTTTCACACAAACATTTTGAATGCAACTTGTCACAGAGGTAGCTATGCTACCTACACTGAAAACAGACTAACCAGCCTGGGCACGAGTATGCCACAGGCATCACGAATCATGGTCCTTATCGTCCTGCAATAACTCTAACCATAGAGTCCCGCCGGTTTTAAATCAGTTCTGCTGAGGCAGCTTGGTTCACTTCTACGTAATTCAGTTACTAGTGAAGCCAAACTTTTCTGCAGGTATCAGCAAGGCCTGACCTCCTTTCTCATATCCACCAATATTTCTGTAACTGTAAAGTGAACTGCAGCCACCTAGCACAGTTTTTATGTTAGCAACTTAATATGCATCAAAGGTAGAATTTCCTTTTGTAATGAAAGAAAGAATAACTACAAACCCCAAAGCCCAGAGATTAGGGCATTCATCTAGCACATGAAAAATACAGGTTCAAGCCATTAATTTAGAGCAGTAAGTAAAATTTGAGCCTCCTCTCCACCAAATTCTAAGTGTTTGGTCTCTGGCTGTTCTCAGGTAGCTGGTTTTCTGTCTCTCATCTTCATTGTGGATATTGGCTACCTCATATATGTCTTTCTTCATCTCTCTTCTTAACCAAACCTTTCATTCTGGATCTGTCCAAAGAGTGGGACTGGGAAAGATTCAGTTTAGTGGAACCATCATTTTTCAAACAGAAAAACTCCAAGTCTTTTACAGAAAGTTCCCAGCTGATTCTAGTTGCAAACGCTTATTAGCCTGAGGGCTTCCACCCTACTGAATTTCAGAAGTCTTTCACAAGCAGTTGAGGTGTTGAAACTGTTCAAACAAAGGTTACGAGAACCCTCCATAATAAGAAGTGGCAGGCAGCCTAAGTATAAAAATTGCTACTAGTTCCTCCAGTAAAAATTAGCTATGATAGCAACACAATATTAAGGCATTAGAAAATATGAATGTCTGTAATTCCCAGATAGGCTTTTGTCCTGTAACCTGTCTGGGATGATTTCCTCTTTCACTGGAATCCACGTCGCAGTGCCCTAGCAGCTACCCAAGCAGCCCCAGGGATGCCAGAGGTGACATCCTGGAGAGTATCAGCGCAAATGGTTACACGGCATCCTCGGTCCAGCTACACTGTCAGTGCATGCTATATACTGTATCAGTGCATACCTCGTCAAGCATAGCCTGATTAATTATCAATATCATACATAGTAGTTTTGTGGCAACTAAAGATCATCATGACAACAAGTATACTATAGAGCCGCTTGTCAGTATCCCTGCAGCATCCACAGTACTGTTATTAAATGTGAGCCACCATTCCCATTTAGATTTGCTTCCAGGGATTTAAACTGAGTCATGATATTTCCTTTCAAGCAGCAGACAAAAAAATCCTGATTCTGACTTTACTCACACCAGTTTTCTGCAGGTGCAATTCCTCTGACTCCTGTGGAGTTGTTTCTATCATGCACTGAGGTGAATGAGATCAGAATTGGACCAAAACCATCTGAACAGATATGTCTGCTTCTCTCATGTATCACTGCCACTAGTGCTGTCACACCATGCCTTTAGGTCTTACTGACACACTGCCTGAACCTCCTCTTACAGCAATTCGGCTACAGAAGATACAGCAAAAGCATGTCACATTGACATTACACTTATTTCTTCTCTACCTTGCCCTTCTTTAACAGAATCACTCTTGTCTCCCTTTCCTGCACTGACTTTTTAGCATTAAAAAATGAAAACAAAAAAAAAGCAGAAAAAATCATCCAACCCTCCCTCCTCTTTTCACCAATCACAGACTGTTCAGAGCCATCTTCTCTTAAATAGCAAGTACTTAAGAAAACCACACCATCACCGTGTTTGTCTCCCTCTCTCCTTTCAGAGCTTTCAGCAATTTCCCCTGTAATACTCCTTAATTCTTTTCCATCATTTTTCCATCTCATAAACAACAAAAAAGCAATGCCACTGTCAAATAAAGGCAACAACATCTTCCTAGCCTCTGCTACCCTTGTCATAGGTTTCTCAAATGATGGTTCTTAAATTGCCCAGTGGATCTCTCTCTAACTCCTGGGTATCTGCTTGTTTCCTCCCAGGCTTGACTTTCAGCTTACATTTGGTCTGTGAAAATACACAGGAGCAAACAGATGTTAACCTGGATTTTCATCTCTCTGGGTCCTCAGGTGTTTCAGTAGAAACAAAGCAAGTTGTCTTTAGCAAAAACTGACAAACCCCCAACAGTGCAAGAGCACTTTTTCTACATGTTTGTTAAAAACTTTAAAGCAATATTTTTGCTTTGCATTTTTGCTTGGTGAGAGAAACTATTTGTACAGCTTTTCCTTTCATCTCAGCCAAAGAAAACTATATGTCTGGTACCTGTCATAGGTGCATGGTCATACTGACAGGAGACATGCATAAAACACATTTGTTTTTTTATCTAAATAACCCCATTTCCTATCACCAAGCAATGTAAACAATGCTATCAGCTATCAAATTGGATTTGGGTCCAAAAGCCAGGGCAGAGAACACTAATTTATATTTCAGAGTATGTGACATAACCCTAGCAAGTTTGTTTAACTCTAACTGTTCACATCGAAAATAGACTACACAGAAGGGCAGCTCATTTCATTTCTCTTAGCATCAATCTAAGGATGAGACAGAGTATTCACTGGAAAACAGAAGGCTCAAGACAGGCAGCAGAAACTAAATACCTAACTTTTAGGCAACCTAAGGGTAGTGACATCAGTCCCACTCTTTCTGACTTTATAGCTTGCTTTTCATCAAAGCCCTTAAAACATTCTAGGGTGAGGGGAAGTAGGTTAGAAGTGTAATCTGTCCTTAAGCTGCTAATATGTCCTCAACTGATCAAACATGTATAAGGAAAGCAGTCAGTAGTTTTGCACCTTGCTCTGAATACATCATACATTTGGCTTCTCCAACAAATCCTCACAATCTGGTGTTAAAGTCAAATGTGTGGGTTTTGTTTTGTTTTTTCATGGTCTTAGGGGGAAATAATTGCTCATTTCAGGGCAATGTGAGGCAAAGTAGTAGCAGGGATCTATATTAAATCAAGGTCTCGGAGTGAAAGGGGATGTCAAAAGAAGAGAACAATTAAACAAGAGAATGGAGAAAAGCATAAAGAACAAAAGAAAGAGAATTGGGAGTGGAGAAAAACTGGAGGCCTCCAATGACTGCTTACAAACTGGGGAGGATCATCATGAAGACTGCGAGGAAGTTAGTCTAGCAAAACCTAACCTGGAGATCTTGTGTCACTTCCTGAACTACTTCTTACCTAGTCTTTTCTTACACAGTATACGTAGAACTGGGTTTTGGTCCAGACTAGCGCTTAGTGGCAGGAGATTTAAGAGCCTTTACTGAAGGAAACGCACAAAATTATATAAAACAAATTGTAAGGACAGCGCTATATTTCTGTTGAAGGATGCAGTGTGTGGCAGTGAAAGAACCCCCTGGCCAAACAGAGCATTCAGTGAAGCCCTGCTAAAACGCTGAGATCTCTGTGCTGAAGGCTTCAATTAAAAAAAAAAGAAAGAAAGATATGATATGTTAGCTGTAGGCAGCATCCGACATATAATACTATTAACCAAGAACTCCTGAGTTCAGGACAGCTAGCTCACAAATGCGCAGCAGAACCAAGTTCTGCAGTTTTCATTTTACTTAAATTCTAAACATTATTATTAAGCTAAACAACAACAATATAATGACACCATCATGGAGCACTGGAGAAAATGACAGTCCCCAAACAACCAATAATCTAAAGGTTGGGCTGAGACAATGATAACAGCAACATGTACTTAGCGCTTTACCCTGTTACAGGTTTCAAGCCTAAAACGCTTTGACCTATCCCACCCACCATGAACAAAACTAAATATTAAAATAGATTCATCCTCCTTCTGCAATCTTAATTCATTCCAAGCATGAGATGAATATGAACATTGTAAGATCTGTTTTCACCTTTTGCTGTAAGAGCTGAGTTACTCCCTAAGAAAGATTTTGGAATATTGTTCTGAAAGGCCCTGTCCCTGCAGGAAAACTAGAGAATAAAAGAATGGATAGGCGAGCGGATAATAGGAATGCTTTTGAGAGAGGGAAAGATGAACAAAAGGGGACATTATCTTATTCTGTAAGAGTCTTAGGATTTTGCATAGTATTTCAAATGAAAGCTGAGAGTCTCAAAAACTAAAAAATACATGAATATTGGCACTTCCGTATAGTCCTATCTACAATGTTCCAGTTCTTCCCTACCTCTGTAGTTGCATCATTGCAGGCACAATAAAAAATACTTAGGACTGAATTTTCTTATGTGCCTTTCCAAGGCACCACACCTAAAACCACTTCAGAAAGTTGATCCAAGGTGTGTACCACTGAATTCACTCTGAATGTTGCTATTAGCCTTAAAAAGCAGACCATCAAGGCTTTTGTGTGTGATTAAGCCCACTGTAGTAATGGTGCTTCTCACTGAAAGCATATTGTATTTATGCTCCGAGATATGCACATGGGTGACTTGGCATGCTCTAGGTTTTATCATCAAATGGTTTAAAACTTTTTTACACTGGCCAAGAAAGCAAAACTCCCAACAGATAGGCATGGGTCCTTGAGTCCTTCTTTCCTTCCATCTCACTTACCTATAATGAGTTTCATTAAAAAGGAGGGAAAAAACAAAACGACATTCTGCCAGCTCTTGGACAGAGGGGATTTTAAGGCTCCAGGACCAGCTGCAGGAAGAGAACAGGTCCTGTTTTGGTAGTGCAGGGAGGATGGGCAGCAAGGGATGAACAGGGAAGAG
The DNA here is from genome assembly GCF_036370855.1 of Dromaius novaehollandiae. Taxonomy (NCBI): domain Eukaryota; kingdom Metazoa; phylum Chordata; class Aves; order Casuariiformes; family Dromaiidae; genus Dromaius; species Dromaius novaehollandiae. The sequence goes on from NC_088108.1 coordinate 13,661,568, forward strand.
CTAGTTGAAATTGTTCAATGCAGTTGGTGACAGCTGGGCAATTTTAAGGAGGCAGGGAAATGAACATTTTTTACCATATACCATCCAAATTACAATTTGCTCTCACTTCACAACACACTTTGAGAAACACTTCCACAGTGGTTCTCAAACAAGGGGGAAGATACTAATGGGAACAGAGATGTCTGGAGGGAATGCTGAGGCACAGCAGCCAGGGGAGGCAGCTGCGACTGGAGGCTTTTGGTGGGGAAGCAGTCAAACACCATGGAAAGCAGATGCTGAGACAGGCTACTGTGAACTGCTGAGCCACCAGCCGGTGGTCCCCCAACCAGGACACAATCACAGTGGTCACCTGGAGAGGCTCAGCAGCTCATGGTCACCTGGAGGGCCTCAGCAGCTGAGCTCCTCAGCTGCCAGGAGCAATGTGGGCTCCTGCCCTCTGCTCTGTTCACCCTTCCCTGTGACTCCCTCCTCCCAGCCCCTCTGCTCACTGCGTCCTCCAGCAACACGTATCCCCGGGATTCCTTCTCTTCCTTTTTTTGATGACATGGGCCCCTGTTTTAGAGCTAACTAGAAAATGGCACCTCCTCACTTCTTGCACTACTGAAAAACTCCACAGAACCCTATGGTTTACATCTTTCTTCATTTCTTTCAGCTTTCTGTTGACTGTCTTGAAATATAGTATCTCAGCTTTTCTCCCTTTTATGCCTTTTTAATTTGATATTTTTCATGTGATCCCCTAAATGAAACTGTGGGATACTGGGGTTTGTATAGTGAACAGAGTGCTGTATCATCTACCAAAAAAAAAAAAAAGTCAACGAAAAGGTTAAGCCAGGTTTAGTGCAGCACGCAGATAAAAAGTATATTTAAAGAGAAACCCCAAAGACAAAAAAAAATAATCTGCTCAGTTGTATTGATCAAAAGTTCACTAAACCTGTGGTTCCAATCGATATGCACAATAACCTTTGGTGAGTCTGGTCTCTTGAAGTTGTAATAGAAAGCCAGTTTCTCTATGCTGTATTTAGCCAGGAACTCCACCGAGGGTAGACAGACTACACTAAGCCGTGTTGACACAGGACAAGACTGCGAGCAGATTCTTCTTTTCTGCTTTGGGGAGGCAGACTCCTTAGTGCAAACTGGTGGATCACTACAGTAAATTACATGAGGGGCTGGAGCTTAAGAAGGTGCAGGGTGCTTCAAAAGGCCGTACTTTATAGCCAAAATATGTTCCACTACAATTGGAACCATTTATTATGGTATAAATTTGCCAAATACCACATTACTGGTACAAGAACTAGAATTTCCAATGTTATAATTCTAAAAAAACCCACACAAATTGTTTTGTAAATCATGTTTTAAATCCAATTTAACTTGTTATTCCTGAAAAAAAAAAAAAAAAGATCAAATTCTTTTAATCAGTAAAAGCAACTCTACACTTAATACAGTAAGCTTCCTGAAAAGCTACAGAGTGGTCCTCATTTTTAAACTGCTTTCCAGATAGTACCTAGATAGCAGCAACTTTTGAGATAAATTGAGATAAATTTACTCTCATTTTATAGACACATATTGTGACCTCCTTGTAGGGGATACAATAAACGCTACAGGAGAAGACACTATCACAATTCCGATTATGTCTCAGGAGTTTATTCTGTGTGCACATGCCCAGTTGACCTTGGGAGCAGATTAATGTCATGGTTTTCTGACCAAAACAAGACAGTGACTTCTTTTTTCATTCTCTTTGAAAATGTGCCACAGCTTCCTAACAGACTTTGTCAAAAAAGAAAAGGGGTTTTCTCTGCTTGCTTGTCTTCCATACCAAAATGCTAATTGTTTTCAAGTAATTTCTGTGCTCTCAAAGAGCCATTTTACATTTAAAAAGCACAGAGCAAACATTTTAGAACAGGTGCAGGCAGGAGGGGGGTTTTCTCCTTTCTCTGCTAGTTCATTAAGAGCATACAATGTCTACTTCACTATTTGTCTGTACTACGCAGCATTGCACTGAAATACTCAGGCTAGAGCTAAATAAGTTTGGCTAGATACTGGAAGTAATGCATCCCTGTTAGCACAGTACTGTGCTTCAGCTCAATAGCTCTTAAGAGATATCTGCTAAATCAGCACAGGTGGAGGCAGGCTAAAGAGGCTCTCTTGCCTTTGCATTTTTAAGTTGGTATAACTTTTGCAGAGCAAGTCAGAGTACCCTACTGCCCCTCAGTGTGTTGTGTAAACACATCTCTTCTAGTGCAGAAGAGGAGCAAATGCTAGTAACCGTTTCTTCCTTGATTTCCCTGATGTGGTCATAAGGCTTAATTCTAAAAAGGAGAGAACAGCTTTCAGACACTGCTTCCCACAGAAAGTCTGTTCGTAAAACACAGATATAGAGAGAAAAAGACAGTCAGGAAAGAAAATAAGAAAACAGTATATCGAAAATATGGATATTCTGTCTTTATATCTTTGGCCAATAAAGATGGGCTCCATCAGAATCCCATTACACTGAACAATTACATACAGCCAATGCTTCTACTGCATATCTTCAAAACATTTTGGTTTTTCCCTTGAAGCGTGTATTTTGGGGTCTTATAAGGAGTGTGTAAGAAGTTTGACTTTCTTTTAAAATAAAAATATTTGATTTTTACAAGACAACGTTTGAAAACTTAAATCCTGCATGTTTGAACACCCACTCTTAAATGCAGTTAAGACCACCATAAAAATTTTAAACTATCATCATTTCTGAAAGTTTTCAATTGATAGTAGGATTCACAATGGCCGTACCAATAAGAAGAAAAGCCTGGCCTCATCTACTGTCTGTCTAAAGATACTCCTTTCAGCTTTATAAGAGCCCTGTGAGGTCGAATCCAATTCTTTGGCCAATTAGCGCGAATTTCATTGACTTCAGTCTGTCAACAGCATTGCTAAACTTGGGCCACCATCTCTTACTGACTTTGTATCATCTTTTTTCTCCTGGCAGTGCTGGCACACCGCGAGGGACCTAGCCTCTTTACTGTGCCTCCCTTTTGTAACTCCTCCTTTGCCTGCGGCTGAGTGCTCCAGCCTGCCTACAGCCTCCTGCCCTTTACCTGGGACCAAGTACGTCAGGATGCAGTTGACCAGGCTTTTACTGTAAGCTTTTGTAACATCAGACTAAAATTAGGTTAGTTACGGGACATAAAAACCACTCAGATATGAATAAAGTCTCTGAGGCTACAACATAAAACTTCAGTCTCTCCTCTCTTTCCCTTCAGTAAATCATTTTTTTGCAAGTAAATAATTGCTTGGCTACAAATCTGTTCACTTCTCATTAGTATCTGAATTCCTGTTTGAAATTTATTTCCACCTTTTATTCACAAGTGACTGAAATCTGCTTTATGCAGCTTCTCTATTACTGTTAAAAGTTATTCCGAAAAGCCTTCAGAAGCTTTTCAACCAAGCCAAATATTCTCTTGCCTAAAGTTTAGCATGCAACCTTTACAGTGCATGTATACCGAATCTTCAAAAGTTAATATATATGTGCACAGATCACATTTGCCTGTTAAACTGGACATCTACTGACACATGCATATATTCTCTGGTGTCTGAAATGTGATTTAGATTACAGAAATTACACCAAAATACACTTAAAATAGATTTTTTTTGACAGATATATATTAACTAGAATCTTCTTTACAATAATTAACCTCTGCCCGCTTTATCAGGACTGAAATTACTCAGTATTTCTGGCAAACAGAATAATCACATGTGAAAGACAATGCTTCGCAAGCACTTGTAATAGTGCTATATCTAATCTTGAACAAGTGCTAACGGCAGGACAGAAATCCCTGGTTGTACAGGACGCAGTGTCAAGGTACACGTTCACTGACAGACACACAGCGTTTCTATGGGCGAGAGCCTCCACCTGGATTGAGTTACCTCCTGTTGTGGTTCAGGAGACCCTAAGGCAGCTCTCAAGCAATCCCTCCATCCCGTGCCTGTTGACGGGCTGCAGTGACATCTGAATAACTCACAGCAGTCCCATGGTTGCCTCAAATGACTCCGATCGCTGTGCTGCTACAGCATACATGTCTCCTCCTCTAGGCCCCTCTAAGGGACCAGGGGCAAGAAAGCCGGTCACATCACCTTTGCACAGTTCATAATACACAGAAATACTAGGATACAGGTTGACTAAGTAAAATCAAGGCAGTTGGGAGAATATATGAAAAATCTCTCTCCATACTTGTGCACCTTTATTCATTCAGTACTTTATCATGAAGTCTTAGATGGACCCCATTAAAATTCAGTGGCGGACTATAGAGTACTGAAATGTGAATTTGCATACTAATTAATGATAGAAAGTTCTGCCATCTGAATTATCAGACACATACTGATGTAATCTCTGAAGGGAAAAAGTCCTGATTCTACTCAAGATTTGCTAAAAGTATGAACAAGCTACCAATTATAAAGTATAAAGACTGATAGATGAAATCAGTTTGATTCTAAGTAATTTAAACATGTCTAAGCCTAAACTATGTCTTAAGGGGCAACTTGTATGACATAAAATTTTATGGCATTAACTAAATGAAGAAAGAAAGATTTTCAAAAATGTCCAACCTACTTCTATGAGAAGAAAAAGAAAAAATTAGGGTAGACCATCGATGTCTCTGTGTCCTCCATCAGCTAGACTATTAGGTCATGTTTGGATATATTCTGAATAAGGTGAAAGGCAGATACTTTGTGCATCTCTTCTTCTTGAGTGACATGATACGAGACTCCTATCCCAAGAGAGAGCAGGCCTGCGTTTCCTATTTTGGTAGCTCATATGGCTCATGGGTACTGTATTTTGTACCTGTTCTGGGGTAACTTTCATCCAGAATGACTGTTTCCCACATCCTTTATCCCTCCCCTTTCCATTCTTTATTAATATTTAAAATATTAAAATATTACATTCACCACTTCAGTTAGAGAGCCTGTCTTGTCTAATAACACTTCACTGGTGCACGTTTTCTATCATTTAAACCTTTCAGACACTTTGAATCAGGTGGCATCATCCGCTGAGGAAGTACCTGATAGCCAGATGTTCATGCTTCTGTGCGAACGTCGCAGGATATGCCATGAGGAATGGCAATAGGAAGCGGTTTCTGTGCTTAAACTTCCCATCAGGGCCATGCGGAGAGGCTTGGACAGAAGAGTCTGTGCAACGCTCCTCTGCCACATGGAGAGCCACTTTTGTGCAAATCCCGTGGCCCCCAGGACTCAGCGCCAATGGCACCGAGCCACCAGCATCAGCACAGCAGTTGGATAACCCTGCCAGAGGCTGCATCTTGCCTTTCTGCTCTCCTTCACCACTCTGCATCAGTCACACTTCGGCTAAGCTGCCCCCCAGAACTAAAAACGCGTGCTCCTGAGTCACCGAGTGCTGCGCGTTCAACATCTCGGATGCTCAGCTCCTGAGAGGCTAAAGCTAGGCACATAAAACATAAGGAGCTAAAAACTGGAGTACTGTTTTACATTTTAGGCCTCAGCAGCTGGTGGCCCTGTGCAAGAGAGGAAGCTTCACAGGCTCCTGCCCTCTGTTACAAAAATTAGGCTAAGCACTGAAATACTCAGAGTGCTGGACTACAGGTCCGAGGTTCAGAAACAGATGCATTGCTGCACCTTGCAGTAAGTCCTGGTGCGTTGTTTCTTAGTGAGATCTTCAAAACAGATCTAAGTCACATACCTGCTAGGACTGCTCCCCAAGTCAATGCTTTAGAAGCAAATGTTATGCCAGATGACCATCATCAAATAAATGCAAGCAAAAAATACAAATGACAGCATAATCTTAACTACCAAATTCAGTATCATTTATATATGTGGAAATGTTGAACTAAACCTGCCCATGACTCAGTATTCCCTCCTGTGTTTACAATAGCTCTTCATCTGGCGTTGTAAAGTCATCACTAATATCCCTTACATTTGGCATTTTGTTTTATTTCCTCCTGTCTGAGCATTACAGCTCCAGGTGTTTCAATTACATATAAAAGATAGGTCTGTTCTTGTGCTTCACTGTAGATGTTTTTCATTTGCCATTTGAACTTCGTAAACGAATGTTGTCAGCTTTACTCAACTTCAAAGCTGTGCTACAGATCTCTTACCAAAGTTTCTGATTTTTAATGTGTAATTTTGTTGGGTTTTAGCCATACAGTTCTTCATTCTGTACTGATGGAAGCAAAGTATACCATAAAGTATACAATGCAACAACAGCTGTTATAAAAGCAGCCACCCTAAAACCAATTAACTTAGAATATCAAACTCTCTGAATGAAAGTAAAAGAGAAAAACATGGGAAGGAAAGAGGAGATACTGAGAAACTACAAAGGAGACTGAATTTATAATAGGAAAAAGAAGCTGTCAAAAGTCAGCTATTTGACCCAGGAAATTTTCAAATGATTTGATTATCGTAGAATTTCCATATGAGATTTTTACAGTTTTTCTGTCTAGAAAAAATTACTGACCATCTCTAAGCCTGTATTCAACTCTAAGCTGTGTTTCATCATGGGTTAGTGAAGCGATTAAGAACAGTTCTCAAATGCACAGGATCTTGCCTTATTGAAGAAAATAGCTGGAGAGCAGTTCTCAGCTACAGCCTTTCTCTTTCTTCCTCCTTTCAGTTCCTGGGACTTAATTTCCAACATCCTAAACTCCCCACGCGCTTTTCAGTACCAATATACTAAAGGGTTTCAGCAAAGAGTCTGATTGTGCCCTCAGAGCTCTCACGCTCTGCTGTCAGCTGCCCTTACCCCCGGGAAAGGCCAGCACGGCTGCTGGCATTACAAATGACTGCTTGCGCAGGTACGTGTTTTTAGGTTCAGGCTCTGCGTTTTTTCCTTTCAAGCTTCAAGCAATCTATCATATAATAAACTAGAAATTTCAGTGCATTTGGCCCCTCGGATCTCAACTATTTTCCTTCAGAGTTTTCTCTAGAGATTGTATGGATAATCTTGCACAACTCCAAAATAAATACAGAATGGCCTGATTCTGCTACTTCTGAGACCGATGGCATAACTTAACCCTGGTCAGTATGGTGTTTATCACCCCTGAGTATCGCTGGTGAGAACCAGATCAACCTGAATTCAGCCTCATTTGCATCCCTTACCATGTTTGAAAACTAAATTCTAGGAATAAAGCACATTTTCAAAAAGTGGGATGAATACTAGCCACACTCTTGCAATCTAGCCAAAGATAACTGTCCCTTTATTATCAATGCCTAAACACAGCCACAGAAGGATGAAAGATCTTCAACCATTCTGGGAACCGGTTATGCCAACAATTATCTCCAGGACTCCATCTCTGCACTTCTTGAACCTTACTATAGAAGCTCTTAGCTTTATGCACTGGACTTTTCCAGCTTTTTATGGTTGCTTGGCAGTAGCTATTTGGATTAGAACAATTTGGATTTTTATTTCCCTTTTCTCAACTATTGTTGCTGACCATTTTCTCCATTTCTTCCTTTCTCTCTTGCATGAACTCTGCTGGCGTTCTACTCAAAATGCTTGACTTCTGGATTGGAGGTGATTCAAAATGAGATTTTGGATGTTCCAAGTTTTCTTGGTTGGTTAAACACCTCTCGGACATTTGTGAATCGGGTATAAATTGTATGCCATTCTCCAATGGTTTGTTAGACTTATTTGCCAGATTGGATTTTAAATGGTTGACAACCTAAGTTGTTTAATCTGTACGGCTGTTGTTTGTGCAGACATTAGTCTACTTCAGTCAGGTAATTTAGGAATCCAAGAACTACAGTTAAGAGCTTATATTCCCTGTACCATGAAGCGAGGCAGGGGCCTCCAAGACACCAATTTGAAGTGGCTAATGAGATGCCCTATGTACATCTCGGTAGATCTTTGTCTATCTCTTTTTTGTCTTTCCCAAGTAGCATGTTGCTGAGTAAACACTCGTGTTCTTTTCTCACATACCCTTAAAACAATTTCATAACTGAAGAGCATCTCCAGTTTCATCTCAGCTAAATTTTTGCTCACAGAGCACATTCTCTTTTTCATTGCAACTCATCAAATGTTTCACTAGTTTCCAATTTACAGTTTTCAGTTCTTTACGTTTCTCCTGAATTTATTTGTTTTGAAATTTTGTCACAAACATTTGTGTCTTCTTACCTTTGTGGTAATTATGTCCCTGCCATTTTCTGTATAGACTCTGCTCCAGTTCTGGGTTTGCCTTTTTCAGGATCCAAGCAGGAGGACTAAGTGCGCCTATTTCCAGGAAGACCTAAGGTAACAGAAAACGAGCAATCACAAACATTCAGCTCCACTGGAGTTGCTGCATCAAGAGCTTCATCTCTATTTTGCCTGTCACTAAATTCCTTCTATCATAACAGCGACTGCCTTGCTCCTTTCGCAAAGCGTATGCCTCTGTGTCCTTTCTGTTACCCTCTGCATGCTCTGCTCTGCCCTTTATCTCTCATTACCACAGTGCCTGCCATAAGAGGCTGATGACTTCTGAAAGTGGGTAGCAAAACCTGACACACCAAGGTGTACTCAGAGGCAATTCACCACCACAGGTGACTCTCATAATGTCCCTGATTGAAAACTGGCATGATGTCCATGGCATGGCAGAGGTGGACTGCTCAACGCAAGCGATACTGCACGTGTTAAGTCCTACGCAGGGAAGTGGATATAGCCAAAGGAAAGGAGCCATGGGACACAATGTCGCCCTGCTTGTTTCACCTCCAACGCTCACCGTGAAAAGGCACATTATCAAACTGTCGTCTGTGAGGCTCTAACCACGCTGCTCCCCGTGCCTACCAACCGCGCGGCCTCCATGCGCTGACGGACGCACGGACAGGCAGCACGGCCACCTGACGCCGCGTGCCTCAGCGCGAGGAGGCACCCGCTGGCCAGGCATCAGCTCCCCAGCACAAGACCAGTGGGACGGGGAAATTTCTGCAGCAAAGACAGGCTGTGCGAAAACATTTTCTCCAGCCATAAGTGAATGATTTATAGACGCAGTGAAATTCACATATTTCTACAGTCGTTCAGGACTGGTGTGCTGGGAACACCCTAGGTGAAATGACACCCAGACTAATTCATATCCCCTCTTACGAAAAAAGCGGGGTGATGCTGGAAAGAGTAGGTGCCAAACAGAAAGGCGTAACAGGCAAGAGCAACAGAATGATGACAGATTGCTGGAGTTAAATCCACAGGCAAAGCAGTACGCTGTGTGAAAAGGATATTCATGAGGGCAAATGATGTCTTCTAAATGAAACATTAGACTGGATCTTGTTTCCAAACAGAGGTGGGGAAGAGAAGAGAAGCAGGAATGTCTGACAAAATGGGAGTGACTACAAGCAGAAAGAAACCCCTTTCTGGCATCCCTATTTTTATATTACTGTATTTCTTAAATCATGTTTGGCAAGCAAGCAGCTCATGCTATATTACTCTCCCTTCTGTTCTTTACAAAGGAATATATAAATCAAGCTGAGGAGATCATTAACCTTGAATCAGCTACTATGCATGTGCTGTTGCTCTTGAAGATTTTTTATACTCGGCTACTTTGGAAAAGGCCACATTTCTCCCAGGCATGTGATATAATCAGAACTCTTCTCCTCTTGGGTATCTGCTCCTAAGGCATGAGATAAACAAAAGCTTAGCTATTAAAAGTAACTTTTTCATGACTGATGCATGCTGAGCCTTGAACAGGAACTATAGTTGCACAGCCCTATTATGTCTCTTATTTTAGGGACAGAAAAGATTATTTCTGACACTGACCACAGCTGTTTTGTGATTGATTTTTCCTAACGGATTGCATCTTTATTCCAGGCTGAGTCTCAAAGGAATGTAATGCTACCACTTGGGTAGGTTAAAATAGATTTCTGGATGTGCTGACCTTTAGTAATCTACATTTTTCCCATAGGAAAAGGGAATCCCAAGGATATTCCCTTTGGCATATCCATTTTTTTATACATTATTTTCCTCTGTACGGTAACATCCCAATGATACAAAACCATAGCACAGTACTAATCTCAGACTTTACAGTTATATAACTACAGAGGCTGGATCTAAGTCAGGGTCACAGGGTACAACCTTTGGTACCTCTTCCAGATATTAAGGTGTTGAGGGTTTTCCATTCGTCCTTGAACACCCACATAGTCTTTACCCCAGCATCCAAGGATGTTATAGGCACAGCTGCAGAGAAGCAGTCTGAGGTCCATGGCTCCATCCAACACCCCAGGTGCCAACTGGAAACCTCCTTAGAGGGATCCACACCTTGCTCCCAGCCAGGCTACAGCTCTGAGCTATTCAGTGAATAAACAGATAAAGTTACGATCTTATTTTCGGCCAGGCACCACAGTCTCCAAAGTATGATAATAATAGGTGATGATGAAATGTTGCATTAAGAACAAACTTCATTTGATATGAAAAATGTATTGTCGCCTTGAGGAAAAATGTATTTCATTGGCCGTAAATCTGTGGATGGAGCTGAGCGAAAATAAGCAACTTTAGGTCAGAGAATTGCACATAGGTGGAGGTAGTATAGATCATCCTAAAATTTAGAGACAGTGGTTGAAAAGTGCTTAGCTCTGATGGGGAGAATTATTTACAGCAAGCACTGGGAATAATCTAGTGATATGTGAGGCTCAGCAGTTATATAAAAGAGAGAGATTACCCTTTGATCCAGCTATCTGTGCGCTCTCATAGCCCTCATCACGGATGCTGATCAACCAAGCCTTCGGCACTGCAACTAGATGAAGAAGAGATGAGATTGGTATTGTCCCTTCTCCTCACAGTCTTATCTCTAGGAGCGGTGGAATTTGTTGAATGAGGGGATGTAAGGCTGCACAAAAAATGGAGTCTGCGGTGATCACCTGTTCTTGGCAACTTCGCCTCGGAGAATGAATGCACGGAGTAGTCATGTCAGCAGATACTGTATCACACAAAACCACAATGACTGTAGAGCAAACATTTTTTCATCCTAAAATAACCAACTTCTCACATTTATATGCACATACATATATACCTTTCTTTCCACTCACATCATACTTACTCTGTTCATAAATCATTATCATTAGTCAAATGCTTTTCTTAAATAGAACACTTTCCAAAAAGTCGTATTTCCCTCCCGTTCTTCACAATGCAGCACCCTGTAACAAGATCTTCATCAACTCACTCTTGACATAAACATATTTACAAAACCTACAAGACCTAAACATTAAGCTTGAAAATACTGCATGAGAAGAAAGATGAAAAGATAAGGCTTGCATCTAAATCTGAGGATGTGAGCCTAGAGAATAAATGTATCCTTCAATCAGAGGAACAGGTCATACTCATTATCCTTCCAAACATCCTAAATGCTGCTTTACTTGCACAGGTTAAGCAATGCTGTCCAACGATTTTGGGGTTGAATCCACTCTAGCATGGGCTTCACATCTCCTTCTAAACAGACAGAAGGAGGCATGAGAGCTCAAGGGAGTTTTTTTTCCCCCAGGTAATAATCCAGCCATAGTTAATAAGTCAATTTTTCTGGGAGCTCTCACTTTTACTATATTGTTCATTTGGATAAACTAATCTCTCCCATCAGTCTGTATTATGGTTGATACTCTTAGAGAGTTATGTGCTTTTAGTTGAACCAATAAAGCCATTCTGAAGCCTACTATTAATGTATTGATGTAATTTTTATGATGCCTGTCCAACAGAATTTAGCAGAACTAAACAGAAAATAGTTGGGTAGGGACAGCTTTTTTTTTTTTTTTTTTTTTTGGAACACTCTCTTGATTTTCTAATTTCTGTTGATTTGAATACTGCTCTTATACAAAAAAAGAAGAACCCAATGAATTCCCAGTACAGAGATAGAAAGCTACTTTTTTTTTTTTTTTTTTGGAACTGCAGCCGCAGAGAAAAATGCCATTGATAAAGTGATATATGATCATTTATGCAGCAGAAATAACTAACAGAGCTGAGACTGCACAAAAGTGCAATGTTCATCTTACACAAAGCATTTTTCAATGAGACTATATGCAAATCAGTTTCTGCTGTTGAAGACTGATTAAACTTATAATTTAGGTTTTTAATTGAACATTTTTATTGGATTTTTCACAATAATTCTGCCTCATGTATATAAATAATTAACTGCTGTAACGTAAGTTGCCAAAGTAAATTCATAAATTCCACAGTGATTGTTTTTTTTAATACTGGCAAATTTCTGCAGCATACAAACTCATAGCATCCTGTGCCTGGCTTTTACTATATTCCATACAGATGATCCTAACAAATCTGTACACAAAGACAGAATTTAAACCAACACGTACCTCTGTAAATGGTGCAATCTAATTACCACCAATAGAGATGTATATATACATACATAAAGATGACTCCTGTCCTGCAGAGTAGCTACCTTTGGTACTAAGGTATATATGTTACGTACTTTGCTATTGCTATTTTAAGCTTAATTATTTTAGCAATGATGCACTACCTGAAACTCCAGCAAGGTAAAGGAAACCAGAGTAAAGCAGATTTGATGTGAACCTTCATGAACAAAATCTAGGTGATAACCTAAAGGATCTTGTCCATCAACTAAATTAAACCACTCAGTTTTAAGCATTTCAAGTTAAAAGCTAAGTTATTCTAGACAGAGAAAAATATAGGACTAAAAGTAATCACAAAACTAACATGTCAGACTGAAAGGAAAAAACCCACCCCCCTCCTGCTTTGGTTTTGTGTACAGCAAAGTATAAAAGTATAATATGGTAACATCTCACATTCAGAGAACATGTCATTTGGAGGGTTTAATAAATGATTAATAGCTGTTAGCAGGCCATGACGTGATACGGCTGATACGTATTTTTGATGATCATAAATACACGACCAGAGGATATCAAAGATGGCCGTACACCATATCTACCAGCAACCTCTCAGCAATTACAGCAATCTATTCACCACTTATTATCCACTGGGAGAGGATAGTGTGGAGCAGCTTAAGAAAGAGCAAATGTAAAGTAGACACAACTGAAAACACACTGCTAACTACTGTGCAATGACTGCATTACCCTACAATATCTAAGTATATGGAGCTACCGCAGTTTTGCAGGCACATTTTGGAGTGATCCTCTGGTATAAATGAAGTTCCCTAGACAATTTAACTAGTATCAGTAGCTACAAGGGACCTATCCAAAGTCTTGTAATGAATGAGCTGACGAGGCGTCCGTCTGACCTTGGATGTGCCGTGCTGCAGCAGACAGAGCCTGGGCATAAGCGTCCTTCGGCTGGGCTGGGATTGCAAGGTTAGTGCCACCGCTCAATACTAGGCCTTGGGCGGAAAGAAGATGGCATCGCAGCACAGAATCAAGCCTCAAACTTCTTTTTTTTCTTTTAAGAGGAAAATGTCTCTAAGGTAGCTGCCTACCTAGAAAAACCGAATTCAATTTATTTAGATTAGTATAATTCCAGAAAAGCCCATTAGCTTCAATGGAATCATTCCGCTTTTATGCTGGCATAATTTAGGTCAATTTCTGACTCACTAACTTTTAAATTCCAACTTAACAGAATTTTGCGCTGCTTTGCATCCATCATAAACCTACTTTATTCCCCACCGCACGCAGCATTTTAGCAGATCTGAGTAATGAGAAATCTATCAATTACATTACCTGGAATTCCTTAGGCTGTGTATCCCTTCTGCAGTAAGACAGATGTGCAGCTGCTTTTTCATAACTTACTTACATTAGCAAAATTAAAATACAGTCCATAAGCTAGTGATTGAAATGATTTCTAGTAAAACTGGAAAAAAAAGGGAAACTATCAAGCAGGTGAGGATATTTTTTAAATGGCAGACACCTGCTTGTGTGTACTAATTTATAAAGGCCTAGTTCTCAAATCTGTGTATATAACAGGAATGAAAACACACTGACAATATGCCTTGAACCCTCGTCCTCCTGCTCTGAAACCTATGTGCTTCTGAGTGAAATACCCGGCTCACGAGCCGCCAGCCGCCCTCTGCAGATCAGCGAGCGACATGAGAGAATGCAGCTGGAATTAGCGGGTTTAGTGCCGAACCTCGTGCGAGATGTAAAACACCTTCAGTGCCCTGTACGGGGAGGCCCACGGTGCAAGACTTAACTCAAGAGTTTGCTTACCAACTCCGTAAAACCAGACTGCTGCTCTGCGGTAGCCCCTCGTACCACCATAGAAAGGACTGGCCGTCCCTGGCCGTGGCGGCAGCCTTGGGGTTAGGCGGCCAAAGCAACTGCTTACCCTCCTGGTTGGGCTCAGTCCTCCTCGGTCTGCCTTTTCACCTCTACAGACAGAAGGTTATTTCTACTCACTGCTGCTGCTACCTCTTGCTGTAAGCACTTGCTACTGAGAGGCCTGTCGAGATTCCCACCCAACGCAGCTGCCACCAGCACCTCTCGAAGCTCTCCCGGAGGTGCAGGCGCAGAGGGGAGGAAAGCACAGAGCTGAAAGAAAGGAGAGGGGAAAGCATCCCAGACTAAACGCAAGTTTTTCTTTTCCATTAATTTTTTTTAAGCCTCCTGGGTGACTTTGTGGAATCACTGCAGCAAGGTGTGAAAGATGTATGGAATGAGGAATCCCTGCCCACCCAGTGGAAACAGAACTTACAGACAGCGCTTCGCAGTCGCTCTGCTGTTTGACGTAGTATTTAGCTAAGTTACAGCCACAAAAGCCTGCCAACCCCCGAGACAGCAGCTTTTTTTAAAAGTGGGGAAGGAGTCTTTTTCTGCACTGAAAGTGTGGAAACAAAGTCTATTCTGAAGTCTGTTGGGGTGTGCAGAAAGTAACCAACTTCAAAATTTAGTCTACATTTGTAGGCTAAGCTTCAAAACAAATTGATAAGCAAGCAGTATTTTAATATAAGACTAGAGCAACATTTTATCATTTGGGCTACACTATTTAAGGTTAATAAATGCAGAAGCAGTTGTATTTCATTTCTTTTTTATGATCGGATTACATTTATTTTGTCTAGGTAAACAAATGCATTCTTTGAGATATAACAAGGGGAGAGACAGTAATTTAGGAAGATGAAAGAACTCTGTATTTACAAAGGAGGGTGTGTATTTTCCTTAATTGCTTAGTCTTTTATCCATAAAAATGCTATTCAGTAAGCACAAAACTGATCTCCTTTTGACTTAAAGACTTCTAATTTAAAACATATTTCAAGCCTGCTTCAAGGTTTTCTCACTGAACTGTTTCAGAAGTTCTAAGAATTCGGAAATCCTTTTTATAAACCCTTTTTTAAAACCCTTTTATAAACAGCTTCTAGCGAATGTGTTCTTTTATTTTTTAAGTTTGATTTCAGAAGCAAGAAAAATGGTTTTATTGAGAAACGTTGTAATTCAACAAAAAATACTAGTAAAAAGACATATGAAAAAGATTTATTACTATGTAACATTATTAATAATTAACCACATTGTAAGTTTTTCTACTTTGGTCTGAATTTATTCTAAGTGGAAACCACTTGAAAGTAAGCATGCATTTTTGACTTAGGAGCCTTCTGAGCCTCAAACGAAAGATGCAGTCCTTCACTCCTCTCTGTGAAACACAAGGTTCAAACTGAAAGCCCTTTTCCTATTTAAATAAATGAAAGTTTTGCCACTGGTTCAAATAAGGAAGATTTTTTAATGCAGATCACTACTCAAAAACCTGATACTGAAACACTTAAGTTAATACAGTGCTTACCAAAGCCATAAGGGTTAGTAATTGACTTTGGGGTAAGGATGTTGGTAAAAGGCATTTGTGCATGAATGCATGCATATTAATACACATACTAATAGGCAGGCCCTGTATGCTGTTTATCTGTAATAAAGAGCAATATTTAGACCTCAGTAATTCTATTGCATCCTTTCATATGAAAGAGTCAGTGGATAAGGACAGCCTATGGGTTAGGCTCTTTCCTACCTAACAGGGAATGAGTGAAAAATACTAAACTATAGTTTAAAACTATCAAAAGCCCCAAGACTGTACTGACAGGAACAGGACAGTTATCTAAGCTCATCAGAGAGCATACAAACTTCCAGAGCTGCAGTCCAGCAATGGCCAAGGCCCCACACAGACCTTGCCATGCCCTCAGCCCTAACAGTAGTTCCCTTGAATACTTTCACTACTTGCAGGGGAAAGTCTTGGCTGACTGGCAGTTTTGCCACTGACTTCATTGCAGCCATGATTTCAATGCTGCGAATACAACCAAAGACATGAATTACCAACTGAAGGATCACGGTCTGGTGTCTAAGATACATAGCAAATGTAGGGGCTAGAACAGCACAAACTGACTGGCCCTCAATTTATTCCCTCTATGACAGACTAAAGCGTTTGCATTCAAAAATTCTTCTGTAGTAAGAATAATTTAGAATAATAAAAATATTTTATATAATTTTTCAGCCTGAAATTCCTAAACACAATGGTAGAGAGATTTTAATTTATTGTTTCCAGAAACTGGGAAATTTGAAATGAGATTTTTTCCTATGAGTTCTGAGCTGAACTCACAGGAAGATTTGTCTTTTTAAAACCAGTCCCAATTCTAACTGATAGATACTAAATAATATCCAGACTATCGAGATCAGCTATTCATTCTATTTGTATTTAGCAGGTCATAACCAGGATGAACCAAAATGGCAGCTGCTGTTAAACTGGTACTTATACATTTCCTAAAACATCTGTTGTTTTCAGCTGATACTGCTTTTATGGAATTGTTTCGTCTTCTCCTCCCTTGACCTTTTACATGTTTAAGTGCAATAGTCTTTCAAAAAAATGTAGCTATGTATGAAAAAGTCATAGTTGCCCATCATTAGAAAATCTCAGTGGAGATATATAAATACTCACTTTCAGAAGCTTCTATTTTGTGATCTTATGGTCATTAGAAATATAATAATAATTAAGAAAAAAGTTTAACCAGAATAATTCAGTTGTCTGGGACTTAGTGAAAAGGAGCTATATTCAAAATGACAGTAGATTACAGTGTGGTGAGCAAAATATTTGGAAGAAGATTCCATAGGAAAGTCCCCTGTAATCCATGTGGTTTAAACATATGTGTCACTTATTCAAGATGTCATCTGTACAATCAGATTGCCTCAAGCTTTGGATTAGCAGTTGATTCATTCATTGCCAGAAGCAATTCATGATCTTTGTTGTCCAAATACATTTTGTCATAGCCAAATCCAAGTAAACACCTAATACAGTATCATCTCTTTGATGGGGCTTTACAATCACGTTTTTGTACCTGCCTTTATCCTCTATTAACTCTTCTGACACCAATTTTTTTTTTAGTTAATAGAAGGGGCCATATTGCAGGAGTATATCTGGCAAAGTATTTCTTCCTTGATTTCCTTCAAATATCTCATAGTTAATACACCCTGGAGTTAAAAGAATTCCTCTGGATACACAGTGGCGCAGTTATGAACAAAATCATTAGTGATATATGTTACATAATAAAACTACTATTACCAAGATATACTGGCACTTAAATGCATTCTGCCTTTATGCCACTTCTTTATTAAGATCTCAGAATTATTAAACAACACTTTAAATCTGCACTCTGCTGGTAGCACGGATATTATATCCAGACTGAAGCTGCTTTCTGCTACACGGAGCATTTCCAGCCATTCAGCAAGAGAACGAGCTCTTTGTATGCAGTCATGAACTGATCTGGCCCAGAGCTACTTTGTTGGAGGAAAGTGAGTGCACCGTGTCAGTAAGAATTAGAATTACTTTAGGATGGAAAAATAAAAGATTTTCCTTTTGCAAAGGCCTCAGCTGGGTGAGATGGAGTGGAGAAACCTCTATTCAATATTTTAACTTTCTACAATGATGACAACTGCTTGGAAGAAAATCAGAAAAAACTGTACACAAAATATTTACCTTAGCCCACTCCAAGTCGGGAAGTTGGACAATATCTAGCAATGAACATTAGGTAAATCAGATCCAGGTATACCAAAAAAAGGCAAATCCACTGGTACTTGTTTCTGGGGCCAGAGGTCTGATAACATGGGTCCTGACTGGCACCAGGGGTTGAAAGTTTGAGCTTTGCTCACATTTTACTTCTCAGGAATGTCAACAAAGCTTAAGAGCTACTCAGGATTCAAGTCAACAAAACCAAGGACAAAGATTTGAAGCTTCCATTTGTTTTTTAAAAAATTGAGTGATTCTGACAAGTTTTTGCTCTTGATACTAAAAAGGTTGGGATCAGAGGCTTAAAAATAATAAGAAAAAAAAAGATATGTTCTGAAAAATATACTGTGAAAAGAGTTAATCGCGTATGAAGCTGTGCAAGTAATAGAAATGAGAAGCCTCCCCCCGAAACAGCAACTGAGTTGTAAAAACTGATTGCAGCAAGTGAATTGTAACACGCTAGGATGGCTGTGCAGAAGCTAACCCGCTTCTTGCCAGATACTGATCGCAAGGTGTCCTTATCACTCACCAACACCGGCAGTACTTTCAAGCATAATGCAGCATCCATGCTGGCAACAACAACAACATTGTCTAATTCTGGACATCAATTCAAGTTACACCAACAACTGCTGCTCTTACAAAGACTCAGGACAGCTGTAAGCAGTAAGAAGTAGTGTTGTACCCATACAAACATGATTTGGCCAGGAAGGACATAAATAACGGTATTGATTTCAGCATAGTAACGTGTGAATTTGACTCAAGACAAAATATTACTGTTTTTTTCTCTAAAACTGGTCTGTTCTCCTCCAACTGTCATTTGAAATTTAGTCTAGCATTGCCCAGACCACAAACAACACACAGCTTTACTCGAGAGCTACCCTATCCCACACATCCTGAAAAATGCAAAGGAGGCCTTGACTGCTAGGACTGGAAAACATCGCTTAGTCAAAAGACTCTTTCTGGCAATTTAACAGAACCTGCTGTTGTTCAGAGGGTGAAGTGCCAAGACACAAATTATCTCTGCTGAAAGGAATTGATAAAGTCAGAGATGTTCAGTTGTCTGTAACTCAAGACAGGGAACTCAGGCTTCAGAAAAAGCGAGACAAGAGTATAGGCTTGTCAAAAACAACCAACCAGTGCTTGACACTGGCTTGCTGTTCGTCTGTCCTCTCCAATAAACTGTGATCCAAAAGCTCTTACTTCTTTTATCCAAGAACAAACTAAACCTCTTATTGCATGATTCATTTTAGACAAACTTGGGGGAAGCATTCCAGTTCACTTCAGCACTGTCATCCATCTGTACATCTGACTCTACACCAGAAACTTTTCAAAGCAGTTTTCAGGGTTCACAGAAGACATTCTTGAAACCGTTCTGATGAGAATGTGTGTCTTATATCTGGTCATCAAAGAATAACTATTAAAGGCTGAAAATAGAGCTTTAGGCACAGTACATTTCTTTCCTGGAACATACTACAAAGATAAATATAAAAATTTAGATGTAGAGTTGATAGATAATAGAGAAAACATTATGCTTCAAAGAACCACTAAAAATTGCCAACGCTATTAAAAGAAGCACATTTAGTTTGAAATTTGCCAGAATCTAGAAAAAAGGAATTTGTGCAGACGCTGTTAGCTGTTCTCTCAAATCTGGACTTTTTAATATCCAGGATTTTGGAATGGTTTAATCTCTAGTTACTGTTCTGTTAAGAGTCAAGCTTTATTAGTTCAAATGGGAAGTCTGACCTAGAGTACTCAGCACTCACTGCTATAATGCTATTCCTTC
The DNA here is from genome assembly GCF_036370855.1 of Dromaius novaehollandiae. Classification (NCBI taxonomy): domain Eukaryota; kingdom Metazoa; phylum Chordata; class Aves; order Casuariiformes; family Dromaiidae; genus Dromaius; species Dromaius novaehollandiae. The sequence continues at coordinate 13,681,202 of NC_088108.1, forward strand.
AGCACTCTTGACACACTATCATAGAATATAACATTTATGAAGACCTTGAGAGACTGTGTGATCGTTTGCCCACTCTGTAATTTCTTACAGAGCACAATGGTTCATAACTCTGTGACACTGATGTTGGTTCCTTTATCACTCTGAATCCATAGGGCACAAGTGCATGGCTAGTTGATTAAATAAACTCCATGTTAACTATTTTCATTTTGGTCCGCTTGCTTGTTTCCTATATTATTTTCTAATGAAGTAATTTATTTGAAATTCACAACACGTGGAGACCTGGTAATAGTAAGATCTCTAACCATTTACTCCCTACATTTCATTTAGGACAAGCATGCATCAGCTCTACTGACTTCATTAGAGCAACACCAACAGAGACCCTGGTCCTCCTCTATTTTGGTAACTGTCACACGGGAACACCTACTGGGAGGTACAAAATTTATTGAATGGAGGACAGGTGAGCGAAAGTTCTCCCAAATGACTCTTTCTAATGTGACTCTTTCTAAGTCCCTAATTTCACTGTGACCCCATAGTGTGTTCACCATTTCAAAAGACTGGCTGTTCATCTTACAAGGACAAAGTTTTATAAACTTCATCACAAGAAAGGCAAAAATGCAGTCTGCCTTACTGTACTCTCTCAACCATTCTTCTCCTTGGACTGTCTTCATGATGTGAAGAGCACCAAAAAAATCTGGCCTAGCTGTGGGACAGGATGGAAAGCCCTTGATAACAGATGGAGAACTCCTGGCTACAGAGGCCCTAGTGATAACAGTTTTGAACAGCCCATGTTAACATAATTTGTATCATAAATTACTTCCACCTTTTTTTTACTTGATAGTCAATACGTGGTTTCGAAAGACAGTACTGATGGGGCAGCAAGCATCTGAACTGTGAGGATAAAAGCTGTGGCTTGTTTAACTCTGCTAATGAGAAGATACAGAAAAAGTCATCCTTGGGAATTATTTTCACTGAGGTCGACTCTCCTGCATGCAAGGATGACTGTCTATACCCAACGCAACACCCATGCCAACCCATTTTCAAATATGAGAACAGTTCAACATGCTGGAATACCTCAAGGAGATCTCATTCCAGTCCTCTGCCGTGCTACCTTCAGCCCTGTGCCTCAACTCCCTTTGCATGAAACACAAAGAGGGGAACCAGCCTGGCATTCGCAGGGTCATAATTTTGTTCCTACTGTACTGCTGCCATAATTTCCAGGGCTTGTATGGCTCTTGCAGTATCACAGGCAAAGAATTCTTCATGTGGTTCTGAAAGTTTTGCTTAGCATACTGTACTTTTTCAATAAGAGTTACTCTCTTAGTCTTCAGAAAATTAATTAAATTAAAAATGCCATGCTTGAATGTGTCATGTATCAATTTTGAAGACTTAATTATAAAAGGGAATTAAGCTTTGATTAAGCTTTCCTTCTGAGAGCAGTAGCTGTCACTCTCCGTTGTCTTAAAATAAGGGAATTTTTCTGGCTCACTCCAAGAAAATGCCACCATATTATTTATTCGTGACAACAGAGTCTAGAAGTCAGCCTTGACTGGAAACAAAAGCTGCACACACGATGTTCACGCTCTGCACTGTGCATCCACAGAGGGCCACAGCATTACATTGTCCCTGCAAGACCTGGAGAAAGAGATCAGTGCAAGGTGGCAATAACAAAACATTGAGATTCTCATGGTTTGGATCATTTTGTTGAGAGAAACTGACATTTGAAAAGGAAATGGTTTGTCATCTCAACCTGCCCAAATGCTCTAAATTTCTATGGGTTTTTGAGCTCTTAGACATGATGAGAGTGTGGGTAAGTTCCAGAGACTCTTGTACTGAAATTGATACAGAAAAATCTAAGTGAGTAAAGCTAATTAAAAAGAAATCAGGAAATTCCAGAATTAGAACTCTAAAAAACAAAGCTCTACTATCTGAATTAATCCCAGCTAGAATGAAAAAAACCCTAGCTTGGCAACTGGCAAAGTAATTCCGGCTGACATAACCTGTAATTCTTGTGCTGAGAGGATAGTATCAAACTGCTTGGAACCCAGCAAATTTATGAACTCTATATGTAGCCTGCTTCACTTGTTTAACGTATTCCCATGACAGCAAAGTGTACACAGACTGGCAGGCAATACGTTCTCAGGCAATTAGATCTTTTGAAAGAGCTCAACACTTAGCACCCAGTAACAAGAATTAATCTTCAGCAAGAATGGAGGCTTAGTTTGAACAAAGATGAAAGGCTACTTAGCAGGGAAGGCATCAGGGCCCACACAGCAGGACCATCGGCGCATAATGCACATGCCAATCATTCTCCTGGACAGATTCCTATCATTTGAAGTTCTGCCAAGGGTATATATTAACTGTAAACTGGAACTAAGATGCTACATTTAATTCCAAAATCATAATTAAGAGCCTCCCCTGTGTTAAAGCAAACTAGATAGCCTCATACTTTTCAAGAGGAAATCTAATCTGATTGATGCAAAATAGAAATAATGAGAGCTTCTGTTACCGTTGGTATTATTACTGCACTTACAGGGCCTTACTGCAGCATTGTGAGGATGGAAATCAAGCTTCCATTCGTACAGACCTGTACCATCAGAGGCAATAGTTGCCTGAGAACATAACAGAGAAGAGGAAAAAGAGATGGGAAGAAGCAAGCGTTCTTCATTTTATAGACAGGAGCAAAGGTAATGAATTCAGTGGCTTCACACCACCTAAATATAGTCAACTAATTGGAATTCATCAGTTAAAAATAGAGAAGCTTGAGGCTTTTTGTATACTCAAGGCAAAGAGACTGGTACCCCACAGATCTTAGGAGGGCTGATTAGCTACGCAGAAACACCACTCTTTGTCCATTAATTATTCAGGGAGCCTTAAGCAACAGCATGACTACTTGGTGTCTCATTAGATATCAGAACTTAGGTGGGATAAATCCAAGCCAGAGAGGTTAGAGGATTGGCCTAAGGTCAGAAAGCATGATATAACAGAACAAAGAACCAAATCTAGGACTCTGGAGTCCCAGAGCACTTCCTTGGCCCCAAGTCCTCTTTACACCCTATTAGTAAAACTGAAAATACATATAGTTGAATTCAGAAATCTCCTTGCCTAACTCAAGCCTCAGATAGTTCGGTAAAATGTAGACATGCTGAGAATCTCGACTATACAACCACCTTCCCATAGGGAGCAACTGCAACAAAACCCTGCTCCTGCTACCTAATTGCCCCCAGGAAAACGTAGTGTCTCAGACACAGACAAAGTATCCATTCATTTTTATATTTGTTTATTGTCATGTACAAACGCTTGTGGCTCGGCTGCACCACAGAGAGGTTACTCACCAATGAGGCAGGTCAAGCCCTCAGGTATGGCATGAGCATCCAGTTGTATTCCTCTATTTCTGTCTCAGCTTTTTTGTACCAGAAAGTAACTCCATGGAAAGTGAGGAAAATAATGGCGTACTACCACTCATCCAAAGAAAGCCTTCCTTGAGTTGCTTGACAGAGATGATTGATATCTGAAAGAATAAATTGACACTTCTGTAACTGATGCTTGTCTTAACAGTTTTCATTTCTTTTCCTGCATTACTTTCTTCTTGGAGCCAGCAAGGGGAAAGTTAACTCTGCAATCACATAGAGATTACCAAGATATAGGAGCAGGACTTGGGAAGTAATAAGCAAAAGGAAACCACTAATAAATATCAAGAACAGGTTTTAACATATCATTTAGAGCCTGCGGGTCTTCTGAAATATACATTATAATAAGAACACGTCAGGTTGACACCACAGTCCAATCCTAACAGGCACTAAAATACTTAATCTAAAGTCAGTAATGCAATCTCTAAAATAATCTCACTCTCTATAATACTTCTTTAGTTCTTCAGAGAAAGGTGACAGACAGTTTTCATTAAACTATTTACACTCCACACATGTTTACTTGTGGTTGGAGGAGGGAATTACTAAATGAAGGTCAGCACTGTGTGTGACTGGTCCAGCAACTGTAAATGACAGGTAATACTTCCAGTCAAACATTTAATATTCTAGTCAAGTAGAGGAAACAATTATAGTATAGAAAGCTGATGACAGAAATGGCTTCGCAATATTTATATTTAACAACCTCAAATAAAAAGTTACATACAAAGTACAATGCATCATTTCCAATTCTATGCATATTTTTCCCCAGAGCTGCCTACAATAACACGGGAAAGCAGGATATGCCATAGCAGAGCAGATGATTACTCTATCAAGTCCAGCATCCTGCCTGCATTTCAATGATGGGGATAATGATGCCTTGATGTAGTTTGTATTACAATTTCTCAAGGTTATTAAGTGCTTCTGGATCCTTCTGAATGAGAACTGCTATGTAAATACTGATAAATATTTTCAGTGTACACATGCAGTTGTAGTTTAGTGCTAAAGGGAGTTAGGCCACAGAGTGCAGTTAAAACTCTTGGAGCTAAGAGGGCAATTTTTTTAGCAGATAAACTGACTGGGAGAGCCAAGAAATCACTAAATCATTCTAAAAGATTTGTTTAGAATTATTATTCCTGAATGCAGGCTGTGAGGCAAACTGATTTGAATACAGTGAGTCATGGTATTTTTCAAAATAAATAAGTAGGAAACTAAAAATAACCTCAGCAATATCAGTGCTTACTTGGTCTTCTTAGGTAATACTCACCTTTCTTTGATTTGTGCGCATATTGAAGCAGCACTTGGGTTTCCCCACACATGGCAACATTTAGCACACGCACAGTTCAAATTCTGCACACCAGAATCAGCTCTGAGCTGAGGGTCATAGCCCACATGGTAGAAAGAGGTGTGAATTACACACCAGGTAAGACTCACTTCTGCATTTGCCCTTACCATTTTAATTCTACACTAAACACATTAACTGAAACTGTTTCAGATAGCCAGGTGGAACCAGATGGAGCGATACCTTGGGCAGGCTTTGGAAACATTTATTCAATGGAACGTGAATTAATATAAAGAATAAAATTCACATTCTTGATCCAATTATTCTAGCATGCTATCTACAGCAGGTGCCCTCACTACATGTCCCAGAAGAAGGTAAAAGAAATCCTCCTGTGTCAGAAATATAATTAAAATTTAGAATCCCTAATAAGCAGGGATTTGTTAAAATGCCTCACCTCAAAATTTATTAGTGTTTACTCGCAATTGTCTTGTTCTCCTTACAGATGTTCAGTGGCTGGCAAACTCTGTAGGACAAAGCAGAGGGTGAGTAGTGGTACCAGTGCTCTTTGCTCTTTGACTTTCTTTTTCAGGAGCCATTGGCAAGTCCTATAATCACTCTGTGACTCTGTTTCCCTGTCCGTTCAAAAGGATTGTAAAGGATTTAATTTAAGAGCTTGTTGGTCATCACGCGGTAGGTGTATGTAACATACATAACTGTTGCAACCTTGCAGCAAACACTGGCTGAACCGATTGCCACAATTTCAAACCCTGTGTTTCCCTGTACGCTTCTTGGCTTCTCCAAGGCACTACATTATTCATTTCAGTATTTATTCACTTAGCTTTTCCTTTTTATACTGTTCTGTCCGGACACGGCCCCTCTTCCTTTCCTCCAGTCACGTGGGACTCGTCATTATATTTATCAGGTTCCCACATATACACATCTCAATCTTAATCAAATAGGCTTTACCTGTATAATGTCCTAAATACACCCAAATTCCTCCTGAAGGCCTAGTTTTATCATGAAGTTTATGTGAAACCATATTGTAGCACTGAGGCCAACCAATTCAATAAACCCAGAGTTGTTATTTTACCATGAACATTTTCATTCTCTAATTCAGACAGTTCATCACCCTGGAAAATTATGGTCTCCACCATCGTCACCCTTCCCTCACAGCCCTTTTTGGTCACCCAGCCTCCAACCTTTGCTGGAAAGCGGACAGTCACTGTTTTGCAGGCAGGCATTACGTATGCCACTGACTTCAGTATTCATTTTTCTTGCTGCCGATGCAACCTCCACAAATACATTAAAGATCTATGCAGAAACTAAGCCACAATAGCAAACACAAATGTGACTTTCAGCTACCGCAAAGAAAACAAATGAAAACATCTAGGAGTTCTGACAACTCGATAACACAACATATCTATCCTGTTCAGGGGCTGGAATTTGAAACAACTTTATCCTGCAATACAACTTTCGACTTTCAAGCAAATCAGGCCTGTACCCTCCTGTAGAAGACAGTTTATTGCTAATTACAGCATAATGTATTAGTAGTCGTAAACAAAGTAGTGCTAGGTGTGGAGTTCATTGACACTAGCTGGAATACACAGGGCGTACTTTCTAATTAAATCATTTGTATGGCCCAATACTCCTTAAATCTGATAAGCCAGGCAAACGGGAGGCACCGATTTGCTCTATGTGAGGAAAGAGAACATCATCTAAACAGATTCAAATAAAAGGAAAAATATAGTTTTGGCTGTAAGGAAAGAGTCCGAAAGGCGAGGGCTGATTAGGTTTTGCAGATGCTCTCGGTCGCTAATTCAGCCCTGTGACTCACAAGGCAAAGGCAGTTTAAGGATCTCGGCCAATTCAGCATTTTGTCCGTGGTTTTCACCTCTGGAGCTCACTGTCCACTGTGGCCAGGCCATCTGCAGCAGCAGCGGGGAGGATGCCTGGTGAGGGGACAGGTGAGCCTTTGGAGTTTGACATTTAGTTAAAAAAATCCCTGACATTTTTTTGTTACAAAGTGCCAAGCCATGAGAATACTTATCTCCTGTGATTTGAACTCCAGGTTTTCTAAAGGGATTGGGTTTAAACATGCTCGTAGCTTTTCCTAGTTAAAGAAATCCTTCTGGTAGAGAGAAAAAGCATGTGCATGTGTTATTGGCCTTACCTTAACCTTTCTGATCTCTGTTTTCCAGCCTGTTTGTCATTCTGACTATGCAGTGCTTCACCTCCCAGCATCCTCTTTCCTTGTGTTTGTTCTCTTTACCTTGCACCCTAAGAATCTCTTTTCATTTCACATAAATCCCATCACACTTGAGCTTAAATAAAACATCTAAACACTTCAAATGAGCTATAGCAACCTTACCCAGTCTTTATGCAAAAATACTAGATTTATCACACTAAAAACATAACACCTAGCCACAGCTAGGTTCAGAGAGAGAACTGCAGCTTCTTGATATTTGGCAATAACGGAAAAGTAATAGCATTGTAACATGAGAGTTGAACACCCAGTACTTTGCAACAACGTATTAATCATCCAGTAAGTACTAGAGAATGAGAGGTGGATTTGATCTTTCAAAACCTAAATACAGAATAACTTCCAACAAGGTCTCCTTTCAGTTAAAATCACTAAAAATTCAGATCTAGAGCTGAGAAAGGATATTGATTTTGAGATAAATGATTTTCACCTTGTTGCATCTCTAGTGAACCCCACCAGACCAAGGATGTTTTAAATTTTCCTATAAAGCAATACATAATTAGTTTATTTTGGTCTTGTTCCCAGCTTTTAGAAAATAAATTCTAATACCACTGTGGGAAAGAACAAACAAATCCCATCCCTCACATAAGAGGTTAAAGTTTCTATTATTTACTACATATTTGTATTTTATTCGAATTATGAAATAGGTTACAGTCCCTGTTACCTCTCACCTTCATCCTCCAAACAAAGGAAGAGAGACTTAGTTGCTTTTCTTTTAAAATTTAACCTTTTGTCCTCCAGTGGGTCGGGGGATATCATCCTAGTACTAGAGAGAACAGCTGGAGATCAGCAAAGCCGTCTAAGAGGTAGGATTAACACAAAGAGAACACTGGTATCTGAACATGCAGCGCAGCTACGGAAACCTCACCTGGCTGTTACCAGGCCTGGTTTGCAAATGGGCTGCAGTAAGTTGGGAACCAATACCAGAACATTGCTGTGTTTCAGTTTCCCTGTGTGGTGGTGGTATTATTAGTTTTATCTATAAAACTCCAAACTAAACTCATTTTTCATTTTGATTACAAATGCTACTCACTAAACACCACTTTGCATGCACAGTTTTCATTAAGACTGGGAACACCGTGGACACTGGCATTTCAGCAGAAGATAATTTCCGTATCACATGCTGTTATTACCACACATAGTTCTCGCATTAGAGTTACAGCAGCACCAACAGCGCCCCTGGAAATCTAGTGTCCATTTTGCCTGCAGAAGTACATGCACATGGTGTGAAACAGGTTTTCCTATGGAAAGCTTACAAAAAAGAGAGGAGCTAGGAGGAAAGCAAGGTGCAGGAAACTGGAGAACTCGGTTAATGCTTCTAGAGGAGAAGGGAATGACATTCAGATCTGTTGAGCCCCAGTCCACCAGGTCTTCTAGCACCAAGCCTGCCCTCCTCCCATGTGGAATCTATGAAGTCAGCGGTAACCTCGTAAAAAGCTGTGTGTCCAAGTAGGGTTGAACAGACCCTAAACATTTTGGGTGCTGTCATAAATAATAATTACCAAAGTCCTATTGATTAACTGAGTAAAGTTCCTGTCTGGACACAGATTGTATTTTTCTTGGAAAAAATCTGTTTGAGTCTTTGGCCTTCAGGGACCTCCTTGCCGATTAGCACCATTTAGCATTTTCTCAGCTTTTAATACCCTGTTGCTCAGCCAGGCATGGCACATGTCCGATGGTAAGTTAGCATAACGGCACAACATGTTTTGCCTGCTCATTAAGTTTGTAAATATTTGTACTGCGTGCTATCAACAGTTCCGTGATTCTGCACCAGGCTGCGTATATATCACACACACACTATATATATCACCAGACACTATACATAAGAGTGAAATATACTTAAAGAAACATTAAACGAATAGCAATCCTTGTATAGTAAGAGACAGTATAATTTACATGAATGGACAGTGAAATTGGAAGATTCAGGTGAAGGTACCCACATTAAAACATTAACTCTCATCCGTAGTGGAGGTGGCAGATGTGATTTTCTTGTGCTAACTCCATGTAGGCAGGTCAAACCCAGTTAACAAATCCACCATCACTAACTGTCAGGCAGCTGTGCTGCTCCAGAGGAGAGAGGCTTCACTTGCCTGTTACTCAAACACACATATCATGGCCTGCCATCCTCAGGAAAACATGGAAAAAACCCAAACCGAGGGTCTTTCCTGCTTTGACCTCCCCCTAGAAAGCGACGCTCAAGCTCATTCCCTTTCGCTCACATTGCAACAGGACGGATCCAGCCATCGCTGCTCGTAGGAGGCTGGTGGTCACGGCTGGCCAAGCGGCACTGGCACAGCCCCTCCATGGGCGCGCACGGGAATCCCCCCTCACGCCAGGGCCTCCCGCAGCAGCCAACTGACTGCTAACAAGCAACAACAATTACGCCCAAAAGCGGCAGCTTAAAACCAGTTGTATTAATATTTAAATGATTCACTAATAAATGTACTACCCGCCTCTGATGCCTAGTGCACTTTTCCCTACCTGAACAAGTAACAGCACTGACATGGAGGACATCCATTGATTTACCTCTGCAGAGGCAGTTTCTCTACGGGACCACGCTCACTGCTGGGAATAGCAGCTGGTGTAGAATATATGATGCCTTTTGCTGCCTTCTGAATTATACCTGCTCATTGCTTGCGTTTGTTTTTTCCTGAACTGAACGGAGGTATGACGGAGTTTTCCACAGTTAAATCTGGAAACAGAGTGATTCTGACCTTGCATCATTTGAGTAACATCCAAATTCACACATTTTTCTCCTGATTTACTACAAAGGGAATCAGGCCCAAATACTGGGCAACTGCTGACCAACTCCCCACAGATGGCTTACGGAGTCACAGGATGGCAGAAGTCTTGTGCAACTTAGCTATCTCTACAGAGGACACAGGCAGCTCAACATAGGCTTTTTCAGTTTGCTAACAGTGAGAGACTGGCCAAAAATATGTTAACAGCCTATACGTAAATCTGCTGCAAGCAAAACACACCGCAGGGATCATGCTGCATATTTTTAAAGGTAATATTAATCAGATCTGACAACAGACTATCAGTGTATTATCTGAACACACAGGGGAAGGTATAAGGTCATGAGCCCTACAGCTGGAATAAGCCAAGATTTAGAAAATTTGCATTCACAATAGGATTCATCTGATAGATAAATACATCCTAGGAGAAAAAAGGCAAGCAGGGGCATGATGAGCAAGGGAAAAAAATATCTCAAAACCAGCAAAAACACATGGGAAATAAATAAGGGCTTTGAGGTAGAGGGGAACATTCTGAAAGGAATCCAAAACCGAACAGCAGGATTCAGCGCCTCACACACACCAACACAAGCTCCCGGCTCCGTCATACTTTGGAATATCAATTTGGAAATTCTGCACATTTCCCTTAAGATGAATAAATATTCTGGTAAGACATCACAGAACATGTTGATCAGTGAGCTGCGTTGGTTTAATTTTATTTTTCATATCTCCCCTGATTGCACATGACCCTATGGTGTGTTTGGATTCCACTGGCTAATAATATTCATAGTGAATGAGATTTGGGGGACATAATTGCATATACAATTACTGGGGCAGCTGAGGCAAGGAAAATTGAGGCTTTCCCTCGATCATAAAAGGAGAATCATTAAGGAGAATGGCAAAAACAGGTCAAATGGGTGATTCCACTTTACTGATCCCCAAATGGATTTACTATTGAGATGAATGGCAGCTTATACTTCCCAAGCCATTGTTTCTTCTAGGCTAGACACTAATTGAATAAAACATCGATTTGAATTGAATAAAACATCAAGCGAGCCACGTGCCTCATTCAGGTCTCACAATTATTTTTTAATAAAAGTTAATTCTGTATTGCTGAAATGTGACTAGGAAATTGAACCACAGCAAAATCCATTCTTGGACAAAACAATAGGGTTTTCCATAGCAAAATAGTATGAAATCAAACATGAATAAAACAGGAGCATCAGGATAGGTCTAAAATTTTGATTTAGATTCTTAAATAGCAAGAATGATTTTCAACAGACTGGAACAGGTCCTAGCAGCATCTCACACTTCCATTAGCAACTCTTCCAGCACCAGGGACCACCACCACCGCCTGCTGGAACTTTGCAGCTTGCTACAACAGAAGTAGGACTAGACTCCTAATGCTCGGATTGCTCCAGAACTGTCCTTTTTATGCTGAAAAGCTTTTTTTTTCCCTATTGCCTGAGGTCTCACAGAAGAAATATTAAACAGATACTTGCTGTCAGTCATCCCACACTATCTATAACAAATCACAGAAGACCAGCTGGCGCCTACGACCACTGACCCAGAGCCTCACCATGCCGTGACTAGCCTGCCAGCTAGGGAGAGCTGTGGGCGGTGTTTGGAATTACACTAATGTACAGCACCACAGAAAATCACCTCGGAGGCTGCAGGTAGCGAACTATACCACAATGTACCAGAGAACTACACCACAATACACCAGCTTGCAGACAATATACAGTTAACCACATCTCTCTGCTCTCTTTCTTCTTAGGGCCAAACTTGGGTAAGGTGCAAATCCAGCAAAGCATCTCTGCTGGATGGACTCAACGAGTGGCAGTATTGGTGGGAGAAGGTGCGCATTTAGCGGCTTTCAGATGGTTTATAATACTAGCTCAGTAATCTTATTCATATGTATTGAAAATAAGCACATCTGGCTGTTGTTTGAAAGTAACCAGAGAGGTAGGTCAATGTGGAAAACACACACTTGTTCATGAAGTAGAAAAAGGGCTTTGGCTAGCTGCTGGTGGTAGCCACTGGTCCCTAGGTAGACTTACAGCTATGGGCTGCGACCTACGCAACACGCAGGGTGCAAGCACCCCAAACAGAGCCACGCTACCGCAGAGACACCCGGACGAGTTACCAGCGCTCTGTGTAGCCGAACGCAGGCTGGGAAAGAGGACAGCTACCTCCTGAGGACCTGCTCAGCCCAGGACCTGCACTGCACCGCCAAGTCCCAGGGCTAGCTCATTCAGAGACAAGTGGGCTACCACCGCGTAGTGTCACATTGTGCAGTATTTAATATATATACTCCAAATAGCTTGGGGGACGCCTAGATGACAGACTGTCAGAAATAGTGCTGCAAAAATAACTGAGTCTGAGGTAATCAAAACACAAATATTTTCTCTCTAAGAGTTGCAAAGAAGAATTTCTGGCAGTATCGTTTGCTTTTTTTTCCAATACAGATTTTGAACAAGGCACCACAGCCTTGTCCTTCAGCCGTTACCTCACCCTCTTTTCCTATGCTCCCCCTTGGCAGCTTTGCTAGGCCCTAAAGATGACGTGGCAGGTCCCCGACTCCCACAAACGTTTCTTGTGGCTGCCAAATGGGACTCACTCTGTCATGGACCAAAGTCACTGAGGCTCTTTTTGAGGTTTCCAGCGCTGTGAATTTATTTTGAAATGTAGTCATCCCAGAGGAAAATCTTCAAACTGCAGCCAGGACAGTGATGGTCCTTTGTGACGATATGTTTTATCTTTTTACTATCTCCATCTACTTCTGTAGATTGGATAATTTATAAATTGCACAGTTAAAGTTACACAATAATTTTCCCTTCCATCTTTTGCATTATTTCAAGTATATGTTATGGGTAATGCTTCTTTCTCAAGACAAAGCGGCCTGAAGTTAATAGCTATGAGAAACAAATTACAGAAGGAAATACATAACATGTGTCCAAGCAAGAAAAGAAAGCTGGTACTGCTGCATATTCTTCATCTGGCAATACCAGGGGTTTTACAAAATACTGTTAGGTAGAAATAAAACTCATTCACCTTTCTTATAGCCTGAAACAGATTATTGCAGCTATAATGTAGGAATATGTGCAGTGTAGAAAGAGAAGATATTAGCTACTGCCCATGGTTATTTTAATTAGGACCCTGAAAACCCAAGTAGTGAAATTTTAAGAGTATGTACTGACATTTTAGGCATATGCATAATGAAAATTTAAACAAACCTGTGAAATGCCTGCCCAGAATTAGAACTACTCTCTTTATTATGACCAATGATTTTCTTTCTAGCACGAGTTTAAACACTGTAATGTTTAACATTTTTAACACGCAATATAAGATTGCTACATTGGGTGTAGGTGAGTCTCAGTCTATGGGAGATGAATGATAGATATCTAAGAAATCATGTCTTTATAGTTATCATACCATGTTAGAGAGAACCACACATTTTCTCTGTGTTCCTAAATGGACCAAAGAGGCTAGATGCTTTCAAAATTGTACGTTAAAGATAGAGAGAGTGTGAGAGAGAGGGTGAGAGCGCATGCGAGCATGCACACTAAAAGGCCATTATTAGTGACCTAACATACAGAAATGGCATACTGACAATCTCCAAGGTAAAACTCTGTGATTGATCCCCATGCTACCCAAGACATTTTTGTGTAAGTTCACATCAAATGAGATGCTGAAGCAGGAGACTGCATAGTGCACCTTATTTAATAAACTATAACTTGAAAACATTCTGCTTTCCATCTTGTCTACACAGAAATCTTCGCACCCTGTGATTCGCACTCCTGACCTTGGTTCCCAAGACTCCCTGGACTACAGGCCTGGATTCAGATACTACAAAGTGCTTTCAAATGTCAATTTTAACGTGCCTTATTTGCTTGATACCCAACCTCAATCATTAATCTGTTTTTCTGCAGGGCAAAGCAGGACAAATTTGAAATGGATCTTTTATGTCACAGCACCTATAGCCCACTTAAAAGCTGGAATTCATAATAAGATCTGAGAAAAAAGACAGCAGTCGTAGCACAGTTTTCCAGAGCAGGGGACATACAATGTTCTTGCTGCTAAATACGTCAGTTAAAACAGTATTATTTATTCCCTGCATTCTAAAAAAATGCTGTTTTTTTTCTCTTTAAAAGAGGTAGTCTAGCCAACACTCCCTGCTTCATAGCCACAGAATATAAAGTTACAAGATCTTTTTCTTTCTATGCCTTATATTCAAGATTTATAATACTGAATAGTCACAGTTGCTCTTGAGCGCTTGTATTTTTGGAGTATTTTTAGTTGTAAAATTACTACTGACTCATCTGAATATAGATTTCTGCTGAGGTTCTTCTCTATTAGTAAACTTTCTCCAAGTATAGGTTGACGAGGCTCTACTGAAGTCACTACAGTCATATGTGTTTACTCCACAGCCTTTCTTTCACTTTCTTTTTCTTTTGAAAGATTTTAATACTATCACTTTTTCTCATCTTATTCTCCAGCCTCAAACAAAATGGCAAAGCAATGGCAATTCTCAGAATAAAATGAAGCAGAAATATCCACTGTATGAGAAGCAAAATGATGTTATTCATACTACATGGCTGGCAATTAAGCAGTATTTCTGGTGCCATGGCAATAGGAGCAGAGATTCAAAGGCAGACAAGAGAATTGGCTTCCTGTCCTAGACACAGTATGGTTTTAGAGATTATTTACCATTTTAAAATTACTCAGTATTTGTCTGGGTAGTTACCTGAGTCCAGAAACACAAATCCAGTCACGCTTCAAAGAATTGTCCTTAACCTGTGCTTAGCTTTGAAGGCTGCTCCTTCTTAGACATGAAATAAGGTTTGAGTGCCTGAAAAAAGTGGGCTTTTTTTCCAATCGCATAATTTACTCTAATAAAATCCTACTGACTGTTATCTATGGATCCTGCCTCTCATATATCCTTATACCATGAAAAATATGCCAACACAACTACGGAAATGAATGGTTTTTGCCCACCCTGCGGAGCTGCCCAAGAGCAGTAGGTCTGACTGCTCTGGAGTTTGGAGGCATGGCAGCTGAACGAGCAACGAAGAAAAGAAAGTCATATCAATGACAAACGCCGGCTGCAGAGGAAATCTACAATCAAATACCACAGTGCTACTGTCTAGCCTCTTTTTAGCACCTGCAAAAATAAATACATGCAAGCTTAGCACAGCTGTTATCCCCTGTAATCAACTGGCACGTGTAATATTCTTAGTGAAGCATGCAGTATGTTAGTCCTAGATCTACGAGGGAGTTTAAATGAATCTTTCTTTAACAGACATCCTTATATTAGATCACCATCTGACTGGTAACAGGCAGCATTTGTTGCACTTTAAGTGTGCAAATAAAAGTAAAACACTGAAGCATGAAATGGAAGTCACAGGCTGTGGGCTCTCTCGCTACGCAGTGCTTCACATGCCCACTGGAAACAGATCATTTGAGAAAATGGCAGGAGCTTTGGTAGCTATTGAAGCATAGACGCTTTAAGGCTAAAACCTCTGTCCCTGTCGAAAAATCTGTTCTCTCTGACCAACAAAGCTACACTGTAATGTCAGAGTACAGGTTATCATATAAAATTCATCGCTTATCCTAATGCTTTATCAATATTCCACTAAAATCAACATGCTCATACTTTAAATGCTTTGTTGGGAGATGCTAAACACAAAGCCAGTGAAGTAAAGTCAGGAAATATAAAGGAACAGAAGAATATTCCTATTCCTATTTATTAGATTTCAATATTACCAGTCACTGTAGTCTGAGAAGTTTGTTAATGGAGTCTCACAAATACTGATCTTCCTAACTGTGCTGTACAACCAACAATTCGTTTGGAAATATTAGAGAAAGTTAATTTGCAATATATTCCAATGTATGTAATCATATGCCCACAGGACTGGTTTGTTTTAACAGAAGCCTGACCTTCATCTTTCTGTTTAGCTGATCACCTCTGGTAAAGTCAGAGAGGGTAAAGGAACGGGAAACATATCATTCCAGATGGACATGTGCTCGTCTCTGCTTTGAGAAATCAGTACAATTAGTGTGCACATACATGCGTATGTTCACAAAAGCTTAAGTATGTCTAACTATGTATGAAATACAACTAGCAATACTGAAAAATTAACATAACAGTTTCAGAAATCCAAATTTCTCTTCTGCTTAACTGTGACAAAGTAAAGGTAAAAATGCACAAATTTAGAGCACCATCTGGAAAGCATCGCATAAAAACTTGCTTGTATCTTAAGTCCTTAGTAAGCAATGGAGGTATTAATAAAAAAAAAAAAATGAACATTGTACATACGCAAACACAGAACACAGAAAGATTTGTTAAAGCACAATACATCTACTATGCCAAGGACAGAATAACTAACAAGAAATTTCTAGTTAGTCTAAAAAATGTTTGTGGTATAAATTTGGTTCTAGCAAACAGTTTTTCTGGTAGTATGGTAACTTACTACTAGGATTATCCCCAGCTCTTTCTCTCTTTCTGTTTTCCTGACAACTTCTGAGCTTAAGGTATTTATTAATTCCCATCCCTGCCAACATACCTGTCATATGTTGGCCTCGGTAGCCACACTACTAAATAAAACAAGGGAAAAAAAAAGAAGTGGGAAGATGAGTTACTATGGAAAGACAAGGGACTGACTGGATTGCTTTATGGACATTCCGATAGAGTTCTTTCATTTAGCAATATTTTCTCAGTTGTCCATGTCCTGCTCCAGAGCTGAAATATATTTGGCATGAGTGGAAAGTATGTGAAATAAAAGAACCTACTGCTCTTCTAACATATTTTCTTGCAATATGTTATAAAGCCTTTATGCTTACCATTTACATAATGATGCAAAGGACAGTCATCTTCTTTGAAGATCATTGCCAAAATCAACAAGGTGGGTCAGAAGAGCCATTAATATAAAATGGCAGAACCTTATATACAGATTTACTCTGATAAGAATATGGCTCATCATTCATGATGTCAAACAGTGGCACATTAAAACAGTACACTCAAACCATAACATAGCCTTCCAAAGCCCCAATAATACAGAAACACTAATCCCCTTTGGTAAACTCAATAAACTTCTAAAAAATAGTGGATTTACATATGTTGATATCAAAAATTTGCTTTATACATCTGGTTTTGGTTCTGAAAAGTTTTAGGGTAGCTGAAATCTGGAAAAATATGGAAATGGAACTTTTAACAAAACAGTTTTGAAAAATATAAAGGATTACTTTTTAACTTAAAAACATGAACAAAACCCTTCTTTTCTGAGGAGAAAAAGGCATTTAGCAGAGCAAAAACTAATGTGTGTGTGAGGGTATTTCTAAATGAAGGTTATGACCCATCAGTGAAGAATTACTTGGTCTTACAGAAAAGTTCTTTTTTCAAACATACATTCACTAGACATTTTCAGAATAAGTGTGCTACCCACCTTACAAGCAAGTCTGGATCCTGAAAGAACTGGCATTCATGCTGTTATAAAAGGACTTTCATCCAGATAGTGCTTCTACAGCTGTTAAGATTAGTCCACACGTTGAAATAGTTTTTCACTGTAACGATGATGAGTACTTTAAAGCTTAGACAGAATCACTTCTGAAAGAAATATGGAGAGATTCTGACCTTAGTCTGAAAATGGAATTTCATTGTCCTGGGCACACAATGACATTTGACTCCATAAGAAATATTAAACAGATCCGACTCTTCTGGAACTTGTTTCAAGGGAACTTGTTTCTGAGTTCCCGAGGATTTGGTTAGATTCCAAGCAACTGTTTAACCCAGCCATGGTTTTAGTCTTGCTCTTTTAACATTGACGATACTGGATTTTCTTTTAACGAATTTTTATGGTGGAATGGCTTATTATTTAATTTTTTTCTTTTTGAATGGTTGCTTTCTGCATGCTTTTTAAAGAAATTTGCGAAAGTATTTGGATAACAAAGAATATTCATACTTAGTGCTTGGCATTCCTCATTTGGTGGATGCTTTCAAAAATGGTTTGCTTTGGAAACTCATCTAATTAAGGTAAAAGTTCGGTAAGGTTACCGTTTGACTGAGATGACAATTATAAGCCATCAATATAATACATTACAAAACCAAGTAGCTGAAATGAAAAAAAATGTTTGATTAGCCCAAGTAGTGTGAATTCTCTAAAACACATGGTATATCTTCATGTAAAATGAATACAGCAGCAGGAATTACTATCAACTAAGAACAGACAAAAGGGCTATGTTCACCAGCTAATGCAGTCTCCACGATTAATCTAACTCCCACTCATCTCCACTGACTTTAATTAAATCCCTCTGCCTAGTCTCAGGAGTTGGTAAATCTTTTACATTCCACACTCCTGTTTGCCATGTTGTGTTTTAATTTTAGACCTGGCTAACACAGCTGAGAATCTGGTACCTAGTACATGCCCTCATTTGTTTCCATATTTAAATGGACTTTTAAAAACATTTCTTCATAGCTAAGAATTGAGTGTAAATACATTCCTAAATCCAGTAAAGGTCTGTAGTTACACCAGTTACTTTGCAAAGAGCATGTCCTGTAAGCAGTTTAATTATCCTATAATGATTCAAGTGATTTAAAATTTTCCCACCCCTTAACAATCACGTAAATCATTCTACACTGCCTTATCCCATTTAAGTACTCTCCCATTTCTCTTCAAACGTGTAAAGCATCTCCATCCATTATTCTTTGGCTTTATGGGGCTCTGCAGTTTCCTTTAAAGAGTCTGGTTGAATTTCAAATGGGAGCCAACATAAATCTAGCATGGGCTTATATTAGTGGGGAAAGCATAGGAAACTCCCAAAACAGTGGCACCCTCTGGCCATATTACATGTCAGTCTGTCTCTGCACTTTCCCTCCTCTCTCCTCTCCCACCAGGCTGCCTGTGGTTTGCCCTATATACAGCTAGTCCTTGCTCCTAGAGCCACAGACTGCACGTGAACATCACCACGGTTAGATGGGTCTCACCGAGTATCTCTCTGTACCTGCAGCCTTGGCACTAGCACACCAAATGCTGGAAACGGTAACACTTCTGTTACCAGTAGCAGCACCGCCTGACAGGCTAGATCATCTCCCCGCGGCCGGACACAAGCAGCCCCAGACCGTCTTCACTATGCAGGCCTGGAGACCACCAGCAGACACCTGAAGCTGCACCGCCACGCCCGGTGCAGCAATCCACTTTCTAGCAATTTCCTGCAATGCTGTAAGCATTAGCGAGAAGCAGAAGAGTATGCAACCGTATCGACACTACACGGCTCACCAAGCAGAACCGCCTCCCACCGGGACGCCTTGCTCGGGCTCAGGGCCGTCCTTGGCCCCCCAGTTCTCTCTGGAGAAGGCCTGTCTCGCGAGCTCCCCAAGCCTACCAATTCTGCCACGCCGGCTGCTTCAGAAAAACCACTTGCCTGTTTTCCACAGAACACTCTGGCAAGAGGCCATTTTCCATCTGGCTCTTACACAAGGTCAAGGAGCAATGCCAAGACATATTGTTTTGCTCAAACACGTCCGTGATCCCTTTATCTTCAGATGGGATTTGGAAGTTGCCTTGACTAGCAGAGCAGTATCCCTGCTGCTTCACACGCTGCCTCTGAAACAGAGAAACTAGAAGCATAGACTCAAGTCCTATATTGCAAACTCTTAAATCAAGGTAAATACACATCCTGCCACCTGCACCTTCCACAGAGGGAAAACAAGCCAACACAGACCCCTGCCAGCCTGGCAGATTTCGAGCATGCCGCCAGCTAAAGCACAAATGGCCACTGGGAGAGGAGAGGGGCTGCAGAGTTTGGGGGGCAAGGTGGCAAGCCGCCCAGCAGCGGAGCACTGCTTTGCACTGCCTTGCACAGATGGAAACGCAGGGTCTCCACAAACAGCGAGGGGTGCTTTCCACAGGTATTCACTCGTTTTACAAAGTGCCCCAGAGCCATGCTGAACATCCGCACACTCAGTTAATCACTCAGAAATGGCTTTTTTTTTTTTTTTTAATGGGATGGGAAACTGCTTGACAAAAAACGGGGATGGTTTCCCAGATCACTTTTCAGGGAGATAAAATCAGCCTACAGTCCGACCACCCCTGGTCCATCAGCTGGTGATCAGAGCTGAATCCAAACCCGTGCAAGCAGCTATTTTGTGTCAGTGTAATAGTGATGCCAGAAAAGCACAGATTAGTAAAAGAAAAGGTCTTGGCATAATTCCTAAGAGCTGAGATACAGCTCAGCATTCTAGCAATTAAATGGCCAGCCAAGGTGATAGCATTGCTTGCAAAGGTGCACATGAATTCGTATGATTATGGTAATACAAAATACAAGCAAAAAATAAATATTAGAGTTTGTTAGTTTACTCCTAAGATTGATACTCGAGGCAAAGAAAAGTGAATAGCTTCTAAAAGACCAATCCCTGCTGAATGGTACTGAAAGAGGTAGAAGACCAAGGATGCTCTTTAATATAATTTCTTCAGAATTATAGGCGTTCTCCTCCTCTCACATGAGGAACACAGGACATGATACATTTCACTCAGCAAAACTAACCAAATGCTGAACTGAAATCAGCAAAATCACATACTCACAACCATTTGTGCGATAAGGAACTCCACAGGTAAAACACCTTTTGATAAAGCCTACCAGAAATGTCTCTTACCCACTAAAGTAAAGGAAAAAACAGTCTCTTACAGATTTGTATGAACAGAAGAAGGATATGGTTTAAATAAATTACTGCCTAAATAATTTCATTTTCTACAATGGTATCAAATTTTAAAATGTTCAAGCAAGATTTGCTCTGTTCTGACTATACTGTTGGCTAAAGGACAGTGGATGTACTTAGACCTTGCAGGAAACAGCATATTTACATGTGTAGCTTGTTAAAACTTTAAGGCAGTAGCTCAGCAAGTCCAAGTCACAGGTATCAGAGCCAAAAACATCCAAAGTAATACATAACACTCATAAACATTAGGTATCTCAGCCTTTAGTACTATTTAGTAAAGTCAGGAAGGGCAAATATACACACACTTTGTTTTCCAAATTGTCACTGACATTTCAAAGCAGGAAAAATGAAAGGCTTAAGACCTAACTGGTACTGTCAAAAAGAAAAAAAATTGAAATCACAACTCAGATGCAGAATGGTGTGCTAGCTCTGAAGCTGGAAAATGTCCTCCAGAAACTATCTGGAAGAGGGTATAGTCTCCAATTGCAACCACCTGTGTTTTATTAGGGCGCTTAAGGAGCCAAATGGAATTAGCCTGATTACATCTCCTAAGCTACAAAACAGTTAGAAGAGAGAAATCAGTTTATTTTAGGTAAATATCTGGGACACATTGTTTTCACTGAGAGCCCATTCTGCAAAAAAAAATGATTCAAGGTCAGCTCAGAGACAGCAGTCTTGAGCCAGAATTTGACTCATATTTGATTTCTCCATGTGTTCTTCGTGACCACCTGGCTGTCGCAGGAGACGCCGCGTGCGCTCGTTCCGAAAACGGCACAAACCCAACACCGACCTGGCAACTCTGCAACGCACCACGCGATGCCTTAAAGAGGACAAAATGTTCAGACCTGGGCATATACTAGCTAGCTATACCTATTTCCTTAGGAAAGGATGACTGTAAACTCAACTGATGGTACAGAACTCCGTTCAAGGAAGAAGGGGGAAAAAAAAGGAAACACAGACTTTCCATCTGGTTTCCCAGCTGCTTCTGCAAAGACAAATCTCTCCCTGCTGAAAATGACAAAATTGCTGTTGTAGCACAGCCTTTTCAGAAAAAGGCACCAAAATTCTTGACTGACAAGCCCTTTACACAATGGCACAAGCCACATTTTGTCTTGCATTGGTTACGTTATTTTTATGCGAGAGACTTTGGGGAATTACACAGATGAGAGATGAAATAAGACTGAAGGAATTGTAGGAATATGCCATAAGCAAAATAATATCCTTAAATTAAATTAAAAGAACAAAGTGAGCACAGACTGAAGAATTGTTTCTTAAAGAAATGTTTGCATTTTCTTGAATTTCAATTCTGTGAAGGAATAGCCTGCTGGCCTGGGGGAGGGAAAGAGGAGGGAACTTAATAGTTTCTATTGGTCAAACACGTTTTTTTTCAGTTGAATTTTTTGACGAAAATTAGGAAACCATTTTTTGTTGGAATATCCCACAGCAATGTTCCATTACTTGGCTAAATAAATAAATAATATGGGGACATATATAGGAAAAAGCATTTTTGCTGCAAGCCAAATACTTGCACTGTGCAAATGCTGTTGTAGGTTTCCTGAGCAGCACATGCAGATGCCCCACTCCCCTCCACAGCCCAGGCTCCTCAGTCATGGTGGAGATTAGGAGCATAACGAATCCCAACTAACTAATCCCAGCTCTCCTCTTGGCACCACTTCTGGACCCTTTCTAAACGCTATCAGTGCGTCCTTCGGGCGGCAACCGTCCTTCTCAAGGCGTAACCACCCAGAGCTCCTGTGCTTCATCTGGCACGTGGTTACACCAGCCAAACACCGAGTCAGTCCCAATCCGACCCAGTCCCTGCACTGGACCTCCATGTCCCAACCACCATTCAAGACCGAGAAGAGGATCTAGGGATCCTCTTTGCTCGCTGGTACTAGAAGGGGGGCTCATACAGTTTCATTCCATCACAGGTAGGGCTTGTCTGGCTGGATAAACTGAATATAACACAATCTTTCCCCTAATCCAGGTCTCTGCTTTCAGAATGTCCCTTCATTTCCAGACTCCATCATTGCTAAGCTGTTTTTTGAAATGCAGTGCAACTCTGACACCCTCATGCCTTTCCCTTTTTGAGACAGTGTGCTTTGTACCGAGCGGTAAATCCTGGGATTAGCTAATCTGTAAATTCCACAATACACTCCTCATTTCTAAAAGATTATTCTTATCTAAATGAAAGCTGCTTTGAATATTTTGTTTTTTCTTGCATCTCATGCCTTTGGGAGCTGACTGCTAGCATTGTGACTCTGAGGAGATAGTCAGCAGGGGCAAAGTACAATTAATTTGAGGCTGGGCAGCAAAGCAAGTGTTAATAGACCTCCAAAGACCCATAAAACCAGACAAAGCACTATGCAGATAAACTCCTCACAGAGTATTCGGAGTATTTGTACTTCTCAAACTCTTTGCCATACCAGTAGTCTCAAGGCTGATGACTTTTCACAAAGAACTGAAATTAATGAATGACACCCCCCCCAACACTCCCTCTTACCTCCATAATAAATGTAAAGTAGTTCTTCCTAATTCTGCTCGCTCCTTCCTTGAATTTCAAATGTAATTTGGGATTGTTTTGGTTAACGACTGCCAGAGAAAACCAAAAGCAACTCAATACTGAAAATGTAGCTTTGCTAAAATAAACTGTGTTCTCACTTTTCTATTTTATTTCTCTGAATATTTCTTGCAGAAGTAATGAAAATTGCTGGAGAAGGGGAAAAAATATAGGCAGGGAATCAGAAAATATAGAAGGAGAAACAGGAAAAGAGAGAGAAGACAGAGGAAAATGGAGATGATAAAAGGGACCAGTACACAAATGTGATGCATTTGCTTTTAAGATTAGTGGAAATGGGTGAGACTAATGCTGACTGGTAAAAGTCCCCTTAGCTTCACTGACTTTGAACATTGTACACTTTAACTGAAGTTATGTTAACTCACTCCACAGAAGTGCATTTTAAATCCATTGCAACAACTCCTGATGTGCTAGAATACGCTAGTAAAATGAAATTTCTTTCCATTTTCCTCTTTTCAGAAATATGATTGCAGATGCTGTTCTTTCTTGCACAGAGTGCAAGAAGGAAGTTTTTAATTTTTTGATTGATGATTTCACAAAGTGTGGGAAAAGCAGGCTCCCGGACAGTCTCTCTTGTTCTATCTGTTGCCACATAGAAAATCCCTATAGAGTCTAATAGAAATGAAACCTGTGAAATTCTGTAGAAATGTAAAAAGTTTAATTGCAAGATACTCCAAAGGGAGAATTATGTCCTTCCTATAGGTCTTTTGAACCATTATGCTAGACTCCTAGAGCAGGGCTGCAATTTTCTATTAACTTTTATGAGACATGTAAAAAAAAGCTATGGAAAGTTAATTTCCTATCGAGTTCCATGGCTATTTCTTGATGCTTATTGTATTATTATTAATAATGAGAATGTATCACTTGTATAGCACATTTCACCTTCAAAGCACTTCACAAACATTAACCAATACTTAATCTTCATGATTTTCTGATACAGTAGAAACATTTGCTCTTTGCAAAGAAACAATATGAGCTCTGTCAACACGTTGGAACAGAATTTAGGGTCATGTTTTGCTTTGTTGAATTTCACCATCCAAGTCCATTGGGGTTGAAAATATGGATGTGAATCTAAACTTTATCAAAAATTCAGAACTTTCAGACATGGTTCATTAGAAAGATGTACTTGGACACCAACCTACATCTGACTTTCTGAGCCTGGATATTGTCTCCAAGCAGCTGACAGCACCAAGAGACGGATGGATGCAGAAAGGTTACACGGCTCACTCAAAGCCGCTAATATCAGCACTGGGAGCTGCGAGTTGTTGGAGTGCAGTGGGAGGAATGTAAAAAAAGTGATGACTAAAATTGTCCATGCTCCACAGAGTTCCCATTTAAATCAAAGGCAAAACTGACTTCAAAGGAAGCTGGAATAGCCACAAAGAGTATATGTAAAAAATGAAGAACATTTTGCTTATGAAGACTGCTAATATTTTATAACTGTGTCTGTTGTGCCTGAAGCATATTTCTCTCTGCAGAGTGTATTCCCCAATATTTATATCTCTTTATATTCACAAGGATTAAGAACAGTGGAGCTGTCTCAACCAGTTAGTAAAATCTCCCACGCAAAGGCTGTAATCCTGAGCGTTATTGCAGCTGAATTGCAGACCATGACCCTCCTGGTCTGCAGAGATCAGCTCTCCCAAAGGACCTTCAACACGGCCAGCCTGGGCTAAACCAGTTCTAGCTGGAAATAACTTTCTAAGCAAACAATATAACATTTGATGGTCCAAATCAGTGTCTGGCTTATTGCCACCAACTTCCATGCAGTTACCCCAGGGATAAATTGTCCCATTTTGTCTAAATTAATTTGCTCCTATGTCTTGAGGTTACATATTTTTATGCATGCTTTTATAAAACTACACCTATAACCTTCACTAATCAAAAAGAACTTCAAAAGCACAACATACTGAGCAAAGCCAAAGTTCAAAATCCTTTCTGGTTTTAAAGTAATCTCAGGTCATAAGCCAAGCATCTAAATAATTAGATTTACACTGCTGAAATTTATCATTTTTACATTTAATTCCAGATAGAGCAATGCCTTTTATGCTAATACTTTATTGTTCAGCCATACTATTTCCTGAAAGGTAATTGCACGTAAAATTGTCAGGCTACATAACAGACGTGATTTAAAACTAACTGTGACAGGAACACAAGGGAAATAAGTTGCTGTTAATCTTAATGAGATGTGATTAGAAATTAGGAACTAAAAATACCAGACTTGAATTTTTTACATTATTATATTATGCCATGATCTCAAAATTAGCGTGTATATATATTTCTAAATTATGTATGTAAAATACTGTCATAAGTTGGTTGATCTGAGTCTAGGGAGAAGCTACTCCCGCTGAAGCCAGTAGGATTTTGTTACTTCTACAAAGTACTAAAATACTTTGTATCTCTACTAATACTGGATTATTTCTTTGGGTAATAGATATCCTTCCTACATTATTCACACCAATTAACACACTAAAGCTCAAAAAAGTGAGAGGGATTTGGTATGATGTGCAAGTATTATTTTTGCACTCCAGAAAGTGATATAGGGCTTTGAAAGGAAAATACATATCTTTCTGATTATATGGCATGTATCTGTCAGATGGTGAGAACGTAAGAGCTCATAACTTAGATGTTAGAAAATCCAAACAGGAGCTACAAAGTGTGGGAAAGCAGGCTCCAGCATTTCTGCTGCTTTTGAAACTGCCTGGTTCAAGACACCAGACAGGCAAGCCTTGCCACCGCAGGGTCACTGGACAGTTGTCAGGAATAGGCCATTAACCAGTGGTAATTTTTTAAAGATCAGCAACTACTGGTGAAAGAGGAAAATGGGATGAATTGGCTACTGCTTTGACCTTGATAAATATCAAGTTCTACTGGTAATCACAGGGCAAAGGAAGCGTAGAAGAGGAGAATCACTTTTGGTTCCAGGATCTCTTTTAGTGTAAATGACTCTGATAAGGGACCTTCATCTTAGAAAATTCCCCGAGAAAGGCCAGTGGGATGGTGCTGCTCAAAGACCTCTTCACTTTTCAGGGAGAGGCTTGGTAAAAGCAGTCCCTGCAGTGCACTAATTCAGACTATCCCTTTACTGCTTTATACTGAGGAGGGCAGCTTTTGTGGAAGTCCTTTCCCCTTATCCATGAGAACAGAAGAGAGACTGGTAACATGTACCTTCCTTCAAGGGGAATTAAAAGAACAGAACATCTCTATTCTGCAGCGTCATGAGTTTCTCTATAATTACAACTATGTGCACACAGCACAGCGCAATCTCTATTTTCAGCATGAGAAACTCCCACAGTTGCTCACCAAAGCTGATCAACAACATAAGTTCGAAATACGCAGTAGAGATCTGAGAATTTTCCCCTGGAGGTGTCATCCTCGCCTTCTTTCTTGGGTAAACCTTCCTCTACTGTCAGTGGGAGCTGTGCTTCAGTGAAGACAACAGGATGAGTTCTGTGATTTTGCTGGAGCAGAAAATCTCTCCTTGCCCCATTATCTCCGCCTTATTGTTGCAAGACAGCAGGAGAGCCATCAAGGCAAGACATAACAAGGCGGCCAAGAAGAATCAGGGAACCAGGCAGTAGGACAGTGACTACGAGCTAAGCTTTCATCTCTCCGTGGCACGTGAATCCTGCCTACGTGGAACCCTGACAAAAACCCCAAGTGTCTCTGGAGTGGAGGTTGGGGACAAGACCAAGAAAGTACTTAGCTTAGAGACCCTTTTCCTGGAGGAGATAAAGGCCAAGGCAGGAGTCCGTGTTCACAAAGGACATTTTTATCAGCTGCCTTTAGTGCATTATGAGCAAACTCAGTTTCACACTCAGGCTATCTGAGTCAGGCTGGCACTCTGTTTTCATCAGCTGCTGTTTATTAAGAGTTTGAAGCAGGAAATGATGGCAAATCATCTTCTAATTTTTAATTTAACTCCAAGATTGTTCTGATAACCATATTGGCTTGGAAATAAACAACAATAAATGTAGATTGGCACACACAAAAAGGATAGACAGTTCTCTAACCACTGTAATTAATATTACTAGGCTGGGTACTTTAAGGTCCCTGTGTTTCTCAGAGTTGTTATGTGCTAGCTAAAATCTGTTCAGTCAGACTGATTTTGGCTTTCATCCACATATATTAATTTTGCCCGGAAGCATTCCAGAAACTTAATTAAGCTGGCAGGTTGCATTTCTCTTATGGTCCATCTTGAATACAGTCACACTTTTAAAACTCAAATTAGAGATGAAATTCATTTGAGTTGCCTACTTAAAACTCTTAGAAAAAGAAATAAAAGAACTTCCTTTAACATGGTTACTTAATTTTACATGAAAAAGCTGGATTGTTTATTTTAAAGAGTGTTTTAAATGCACACATTTTTGTGGAAGTGAAGATGTGGATTTTGCAGTAAATAGCTGGCTGACGCATCAAAGACAGCACTCTGCTGCTGGTTCCTTCCTTCAGAAGCACAATTCATTCCCTGACATTTTGTGATATACTCAGACCTTGACTGTTTACCTACTGGCGCAGCCCTTCTAACTCTTCTGATCAGCCATGAAAACCTTTTTATTTACTGCTAAGTGTAGTGAGATGGACCTGAACCAAGACTTCAGGTTCAGAAGTGTTTCACGCTCTAACTGAAGACTCCCAGCTTTTACTTTTATGCAGGGAAAGGAAAAGATTTTTAAACATCAGAACATTTTTAATTCTGTCTCCAAACTGTGCTCTGATTCAGTGGTAAGTGTGCTACAGACTTTCAGGTATATCATTTTATAACGTTTTGTTCTGGGGTTCCTGAATAGAGTTCTCTTTTACTCTGAAATATAAGAAATACAGACCCGATTAATTTTTACTCTCATTTATGGCATTCAGAGAACCAGTTCAGAGGCCCAACGGCAGGTGGGGATCTGCTGGGGCGCGGGCTGTGTTCTGCAGCAGAAATGGGGTCTTTGAGGAACTGTAATGAAATTAGTGCAAGAGCAGACTGACAGCCGTGGGAAGGCCTGCTAGCTAGCACAAAAAATCCGGATTTAATGCAAGGCAGAAATCCTTTCCTTTTTCTCACAGATGACTGAACAAAAGATTAGGAAAGTTGTGAATTCATGAAGTCACAGCTTGGATTCTGCCAAAAAGGGGCTGAATAAAAGGACAGAAATGGCAGAAAGCACACCTGCACACTCACCGAGTCCCATGGCAGCTTGCCTTAGTAACAGTTAATTGATCAGGCCCTTAAAATATTTGGTTTATATTTGAATCCTTGTATGTGTCATATTTTGAAGAACAATTTCTGTAGGAGGATTTGCATGCATTATTGTGGCAAATGGAAACTCCCGTTAAGAAACTGAAGACGAATATTATTTCACTTGCCAGCCCATTGTTAATAATCGTATAATGTATTTATTGGAAGAGATTTTAAATCAGCTAATTCGGTGAGGAGTTGATAGCAATTACGTGATTTCCCCATGCTGAACACAAGCCTTCAAATGGAGAATAGATCAAAACAAGGAAACCTTTTGTTTTTCCTACTCGAGAAGTCCCCAGCCATGTACGTTCAAATGACAAACCCTCTACTCCACCTACAGAGGATTTAACTGAAAGAAAGTTATTCCCCACTCCAAGAGCAAATTAAGTCTGTTCAAGAAGCAAAGTGAGAAACTGAATTTCAAATAATTTAATTACACTCTATAATTACTTTACAGGATCTGTAAAGTATTCATTAAACAACAGTAATTCCTACCTGATTCCCACCATGACACACATTACGCCTTTGAAATATAAAGGACCCTAAATTCTTTCTTTTACTGAGCTAATGAAAATGTTAAATTGCATTAGCAAAAGCCAACTGAGCAACTGAAACAATCATTTCAAACAGATGATTTGGGATGATACGGTACATTTCAAGATGGGAAAACATTATTAAATAAAGTGCTAGGGTGGGAGTGCAACACTGCTGGTTAAACTCAGTGGGCCACAAATGAATCTAACTACGATTTCAGCATTATTAATGTGTCCATCTATCCCGCCCAAACAATCAGCAAAAATGTGAATGAATCAATTTGTGTGGACAACTATTGTATAACAGAAAGAAGCCTCACGGTAACATTTCGTTGCCACATGGATTTATAGAGTTAATGTTCCTCTATATCATTTACATTGCTACTCATCAAAAGAAAAACCCTAAGAAAACAAACAAAAACCCCCCCACACACAAACCTGTATCATCGTTAGCTGTGGCTTTGCTGTTCTAGTTCACTGGACATTTAATTAAGAGTCGGAAAGCCAGTCTGTGCCCCTGAGCCCCAGGCGTTGCAGTGGAAATGCTGCTTGGAGGAACACGACCGTCACTGTCCCGTTATCCCACCAAGACCAGGACCAGTCCCAGTCCCACCACGACGCGAGCAAAGCCTGCAGTGCAGACCCTCCTCAGGAGGAATTACCTTACTCTACCTAAGGATATGTCAGGACTGAAAAACACACTTCCGAAATGGCCGCAGCTGAGCTGTGTCACACTGGATCCCAAAAATAATACTCTCTGCACTGTCAAATGGGAAAAAAAAATGCCAGAGAAAAACAGCGAACACCCAGGATCACTGCTGCTTATTTGTACTACACCACACAGAGCAAGCCCAGGTGAACCCAGAGCACCGGTGGGCTCAGCTCCACAAATACCCACAGGAAAAAGCCACCTGTGCCACAAAGTGTTTATTCTAAATAGCAGAACAACCTTTACTGCTATTTTACATACAGCCTGGGAAGAAGGAACGACTCAGGGACGCAGATAGAAGTCTCCTGAGCCCAAGCCCAGAAACAAAAAAACTACTGAAAAACACTTAAGCTCTACCCAAGTGAGCACAGCTCCCCGGAGGAAAGCGCGCCTGCTGCAGAGCGTCACAGCGGCTGGGCCGGCCTGAGCACGGCTTGCTGGAGGCAGCCAGTCGCAGCGCGGGCTGTCTGCTCCCTTCTGCAAGCGCACAACAACACGGGAGCTTTCCCGAGAAAGAAGGCTGATGGCAAACAAACACTTAAGTGGTTACAACATCTTATTTGACACAAACCAAAACATCTCAATTTTCATAAAACTGAAGATTCTCCATAGCTTCTATATTTTAGTGAGGTGCTGAGCTTGAAAAATTTTCCCTGCAGCTACAGATGCATCAGTGGGCCAGCAATAGGTGTTGCTACAATATAAATGATAAATACTAGCAACTAGAAAGATTATAGTGCTGCAGCATATTCTTAAATATTCTTGTTTGCTGCAGGACAGGAATACACACACACTTAGAAAAACCCTGGAAGAAAAATCTCTAGTACATAAGAAATCAATATAATATGTTTATCATGTAATTTACCACAGTAAATTAGCCAAGCTATGAGCAGGGATATTATGTAAATCAAGACTGTTGCTTTTGCGCTTTTGTTTCTTCACCTAATTTATTCTGGTTACTTCATATCTGTGTAAATGCCTAGCTAATTATGCAGGCTCGCAATCTGACTGAAATGGCAAAACAACAGAAAATATCTATTACTAATGATGTGAAAGATTGCTTTGTCTGTATTTATTGTTTAATTCCCTGCACATTAGCTCTTCAGCACGTCTGGAAAGATGCGTTCATGTGAGTGGTAGTGCTGCTGCTGTTTGGTCTGCAGACAGATTCGTGTTGCAGCAGCATGAAAGTGATCTACAGAGGTACTGTGCTCTGTATTGAAGGATCAGTTAAAAATGGATTGTAGTTTATGGGCTGTTTGACTCTAAGCTATACTGAATGTAATAATTCATGTGAATTAAATTATAAACAGAACACCACCTTTTCTTTACATAAGGCTTTCACGCCGACCCCAAGAAACAGTAAAACAGAACAGTTCCCAAATCAATGAACCTGGCATTGATTTCTTGATACCTGAGATTATGAGGTCACCAGCAACGTTTCATGTGTGCAAAGCCAAAGTATATTTTACGTTCTGGTGTGTATCAGGAGTGGCAGTGAACTTCTTACGGAGTAAATGGCCACTTGCTATCAATCACAGAATCAGTTTATTGTGGTCAGGATCACCTGAGACAGACAGCGCTGCGGTGCATGTTCCCAGCTGCAGCACATACAACAAATGCAGTTTAGCTTCACCTTCTCCTATGAGGATTAAGCTGCTTCTCCTTACCTTGTAATTCCTGCAGACTGACAGCAAGCTCCTAGTTAGGTAAGAGAGCTCAGCTGATCCACTGCAGATTTTTAAGGCAGGGTATCTTGGTTGTATACCTGAGCCTAAGAAGAACTTTCATCATTTGCTGCTCCTTGGCAGCTACAGTCAAAAGAAACATATGAAATGCTTCAAAAGTGCCAGGACACGCAAGTGTTTTAGAGAGTGGCCTTGAAATTTAGTAGTTGTTTCATCCACTGGCCCATCTACCCTTCCAGTAATAAATGGAATTGCTTATCTGTGCACATGGCTAAAATGCGTATTTGCGCACCATGTTAGAAACCTTCTATTTCCACTACACTGGCTTGGCCTAAAATATTTGCAGTTGTGTTTGCTTCACTCACCACTCTCCCAAATGCTTTCCAACCAAGTAGAGACACTGAACAAGAACAGGATTTCTCCATGCCTCCATCTTTTTGAGAGTGAGGTAGAACAACTTTCAGCATCCCTTCCAGTTGTTACAGACCACAAGGCAAACACTAACATGGCTGATACTCTATTTTCTATTTTGGGGGGGGGAGAATTTAGGCAACTCATCTGAGGGCACTGTGTTTTAGGTCACGCAGAGAAAGCATTTAACTATCCATCACCATCATCTGATTCCTACAGATATGATTCAGTTATTCAGCAGGCATGTAATCTTGACCTGATTACGCACTCTGAGATTTGCCACATCTCAAGACCAAAATCCATGGTCTTGGCAAAGAAATTTCTAGCTGTAGCTTTTAGGCTGCAGCTCCCACCACCAGCTATGGTCCAGGAGCTTTCAGTCTCCCAGCCCCAGCTGGGGACAGACTGTCTCTATCGATTGTGAATTCTCAGTTTAGCGACTTCCTCCTGCACCACGTCAGCCAATAATCTGTCTGCCAGCTTTTTAGCCATGCTGCACTTCCTCAGGATCCTGTTCTCAGACTGCAAGCTTCTGCTGTGACAAAACATCCTTAATTTGAACAGTGGCATGACTAAACACTAACAATGACAAAACACTAATGAATGCAGAGAGATTTGTAACTTCAGTTTCAATAATTAATTCTTAAGGCTAGATACTTATTTAAACTTTCCAAACCTCTTCTACCTTTCACATTGCTCAAGGGATCTGCTTTGGCCAGAAACTTCTTAAAGGATGTCAAGGCTTTCTTCTGTCCAGCAGGAAATGTTTAAACATTTACACAGCAGATAGACAGAACTCACATGTTGTGATAACTCCGGCTCCTAAGTTAAAGAAAGTGAAGAACGCAGAGCAATTCAAAGTAATTACAGATGCTTTCACTCCCTATCATTCAAAGAGACACTTAGTCAAGGTGCTAAACCTGCACACTAGAGCTAGGTGCTCTGAACACAGCCCGACATTGCTCAGTTCACCTGTAACCAGCTACCACTAGAACCCAAAAAGCAAAAGCCTCAAAAATAGAATATGTCTTTCTCATAACAGCCAATTTCCAATAACAATCTCAGACACTTATTTCAAGGGCATTGCTACCTTTTTTGAATGAACTGGTCTATACAGTCCCTTTTCTTGCAAACCTGACATTTTGCAAGATGCACACACTTAGCAACATCACAGCACTCTCCTAAACACTCTGCTACTCAAAATATATAAACCATAAAACTGACTATAAAGAGCTCCAGTTCAACAAATGTTTTGTCTTATACATATTTTAAGTAAGGAAACCTATCAAATTTGGTTACTAAAGGTTTCCTGTGCTTTCAACCATTAAAGATAACATAATCTAACCGTTATTTGCATATGTAACCTACCCAAATTAATTTGTGTTTGTCTCTGTTGATCTAGTTGAATGTATTTGTGCTCATAATACCTCTCCAAGGGTAACAGCAGAATTATCCTAGCAGAATAGCATCCTATTATTCTGATTTTCCTGGCAACAAAAAAACCCTAAATGATTCTAAGAATCTGAATCTTACATGCATAAATTCCACCAATGTTAGCAAGAAATAGACTCCCATATATTTAAGGGTCTGACCCAAAGCCACTTTCACAGGAACACATAGCTGACCAGTGAAATGTCGTTTTTCCAAATCCTAATGCAGCACCACAACCACTAGATTACATCTTTTGAATTCACCTTGCACAGTCAGGGATTTAATTTTCAGGAGGGAGCATTTGCTAGCTGTACTTTTCCACTGCATAGCAGAAACTTGGTTCCATCGCGTCAGATCAGTGACTTCGAGATATAGCAGAGAAAGAGAGACAGTATCTCAATGAAAACTTACAGGGATCTGAGGGACTTCAATCAGGAGAATAAACCCTTTGCCCTTTCTATTTCGCGCACATTCTGACAAGGAGACCTTGAGATAATAGTACGGAGGGAATAGCAGTGAATTCTGATTCCTCCCTAAGCCCTCGGTGATTTTTCTTCTGTTGAAATCATTGACCCAGCTCCTTGAGATTAGCTTAGAGGAATATTCACAGGAACTGTGCTATCCTTACACATTAGGACAGCTGATCCTCAACATAACTTCACTTAAATATGAGTGGCTATAACACAGCATGTAATACAGAAACAGTGTAGTCTTGTTTACTTGCTTAGAACTAGACTTCAGCCCACCACATAAGATACAAATACAGCAAAAGCTACATAAGCTACTCTAGATTTAGCAAATATTTAAAGCATTAAAAGCATTTTAAAAATTGTGATTGAAAAGTTGATTGAAAAGCATGTCCACTTATATAGACATTAAAATTATATTCCATATGTTGCCACACTGGTCCTGTAACTGCACATGAGAGACTAAAACTGATCATACAGGGAAAAATTCAAAGTGAAATGGGTCTGAAGTGCCCTTTCTTATCACATCCCATTCAACAGGAAGGATGTCCATGAAGCTTAATTTTCTCCCTTGGACAGCTCAAGTGATTATATAAAAATGTGTGGTAAGAAGCCCTTTCCTCCTGCATTTTCAGCCCTAACTCAAGCTCAGTTTAGAGTGGGTGTCACCAAAAAGACTCCCATCGAAGTGTGCAGACTTCAGGGTTGGTGTTTTAGTGTTGTTCCTAATGGTTTGAGGGACCACAAAATCCAAAACCAGGGTGCAGAGAGAGTTTTCTCAGGCTCGGGGGCTTCTTTCCACTTTTTGCCTTCCTTCTGAAATGGAAAATCTTTACTCAAATTGTAATCTTTTTATGATGTTCCCATATGGAACATTTTAAAAAATGATCCCATAAGTATTTTTTTTTAAGCTATTAAAGTGTCTGAATTACTCAAATTCTTGCAGATTGGATTAAAATAATTATGGACAAGGATGCAAAACTGGATGAAGAATATTGGAGAAAAGTGGCAATGAAAGTAATCTTATACCCTTCATAAAGGAAGCTCATCATTTTAGTGCATGCACAAAAATACAACTTATAGTTCCTGCCCAGAATTTTAATATCAGTCTGCATTTCTGCAGAACTTTGAAGAGAAAAAGTCAGGGAATGTACCAGTATCACGTATGTATTACAAATAAGAAAGCAAGAAACCAGTGTAAGAATCAGTAGGTTTTAGAGCAAACATACATAAGTTTAGTTTGCTGAGATCCATAAATGTTCATGCTCAGGTTCCCTTTAAGCACATGAACAATCCATTTAACTTCCACTGGACACAGCACTTGCTTATTAAAAGCACACAGAAGACATTTGTTAGGTTATCTCTTAGTACTCTGCACTTTGAAGCCTTGACCTAAGCACTGCAGGATGCATTTACACGAATCTGTTTGTAAAAGCAGAGTATTTCCATTTACTGGGAGATACATGCATTGTAGGCATATACAAAAGGAAAAATCACCTGCAGACTGGAACATGAAATAACAAGGAATTTTTCTGAAGCTCTGGCGTTGCTTCTTACAAGCTGTGCAAAAGATCGATATTAGTCAAACACTGTGATTTCATACGCTAAATTCATTAAGTTGTTTCACTTCACTCACTCACTCAATAAATAAATAAATAAATAAATAAATAAATAAGCCCTGAGTGCTCTGACACGTAAAGACCATGATGGTCAAAGCACCAAATGTTTGATCTCATACTCAGGAAAAAGCCAACATTTCCTTCAGCTTGAAGGACCCTGCAAAACTCTCTCTGTGCCACTGCAACGCTGGCTCCTCTTTGAACTGCTTGATTTGGGGGGTTCAGTGGCTCATGCTGTGGGGCTTTTCCGGGGGCCAGTTTCACTAACGCTGATTTTCCCCTAATTTCATTGTCCATTTACAACCTAGTCCTTCAACATCAAGCCTTCTAAAATGTATGTAATAACACCAAAAAGAAAAACACCACAAAATATACACAAACCTATGTAATGAATAACATATGTACACATACACCCCCACATATGTATATAAAATGTAATTCACACAGACAAAAAGTTCACATTGAAATCAGGGACACTTGTTGGTAAGGGCAAGAGTTAGGGAACAGCTACCTTTTCGATGCTGAGGTTAAAATGCACATTCTGGAATTTGTTACCACTAGATGCCACCTGTTAAATATCTGATTTATTTCACAATCAACATAGGAATCTACCGACGAGGGTGTTTGAAAAGTTTGACTTCCACCTGCCCTACACTCTGGGAAACACTTCCCTGTGCACAGTGTTTGCTCCTGTATTTGGCCTGTGGTTGTCAGAAACACGGTTCCGGGATGATTACTTCCAAATTCAGAAGATTCAGTTAGCTCATTATGCAAATTAAACATCATCTGATAACTAATCCTGCCACATCTTATTATAAAATATAATCAAAAGCAGGCACAGTATGATATTAAATACAAATTAGTGTTAGAATGATGTGAATGCTCAGAAATAACCTCCATATAAATGAAAATTTAAAACTGTATAATACTAGAGGAGGCATTATGGAGCCTTACACAAATACACAATTATGGATATTTTGCAGAATGTGCCTTCTATCATCATCACATTATGATGTGGCAATTGGGGTCCAGCAATTACAACTATATTATAAAAGGGGTGCCTTCTAGCTGGTAATAGAAAGAATAACTGAGCAAGAAAATTTAATTGAAAGTTTATTAATACTCCACTGCATCATGGATTGATTCATTCAATTTACAGCAGATAAAATTTAAGACATTATAATTTTTAAATTAATAAAATAATCTCCAATCTCCACAGCAAGCTGACACTTTATCTACTAGTCTTCCTTTTTATAAGGCTGTAGCCTCCATGGGTATGGAAAGGCAGCGGAGAAGTTAGCAATCAGCAATCATCTCTCTCTAGAGATACTTATCTGAGCTATCTCATGAAGTTTCTTATTATTTTTTAACTATGTATAGCTAAACTTGGCTCACAGCAAAATCCTCATAATCACAGCATCCTTTCGAAAATTTCTCTAAATGTATCTTTTTTATTGACAAGGACATAGTGAGATCTCTTTTCTTCTTTGAGCTAATTATAAGCAATTATCCCTGGGGCAGGGGATTAGCAGCAGGCGTACAGCTGAGCGGTCACTTTCCTGCTGCATCCGCTAACACAAAACCCACACAGCTCCCGCGTCTCTTGTGGCCAGCTCTCTACACTATTTCATCTCATAACCATATCTGGAGTTAAAAGATTTTGCTTTTGGGAGCCATATAGTTGCTGAAAACAATTCTTTTTTTTAATAAAGCGAGGGGTAAGGCTGCGTAGAGATGGAGTTTGACTACTGGGTATCTCCAGAGGCGAGGCGAGCATGGTGTGATCCTCCACGGCTCGGTGTCCCTCAGGCGCGTTGGCCACATGTGGTGGGAAAAGACCTGCCCGCGAGCTCCGGCGGGGCGCGTAGCTGTGGCGTACGCGCGCAGCGAGCCTCCTCCTTACGGCCTCCCCTGCACAGAGCGAAGTGAAGCTCTGCGCAGCACTGGCTGCACGGGCTACAACTGACCCCCAAAGGCGGAGTAGCAGAAATGGACCTCAGAGAAACTGGGATGAGTCCCCTCTCCCAGCAGCTGCTTTTTGGGATCTCAAGAATTGGTCATGTGGCTGCAGCAGTGACTGTAAGACGGTCCCCTCAAAATGAAGCCAAGTCAGGAGCAAAAAACTGAAAGTCACAACAAGCAAAACTACATGGACTTTTGCTGTCATATCTCCTGGTAGCCTTATTTTGGACACAGGACAAGAATCACAGTGCAGCAGTAAAGGTCTCACCCCACGTATGTTCATACCCATTTCTAATCCACCAGTCTGAAACATATGAAGGCTGTGATGCAATCCTGAAGCTGAAACACGAAAATCTGGTTTTGAAGTACTTGGTTTCTTCAGGGATACCCAGCCTTGCAAATGCAATTTCTTTTTATATTACAGTACACAGCATCCACCCCCTCAGCAGGGCAGAAAGAACTGTACAGCTTTCTAACAGCGACTCACCTTGCCCTTCCCAATATGAGTCAGGCAACAACAAGGAATAGCAAAGATAGCCAGAGTCATGGGAAATGTATATCAATAAAAGCCTCTGACAACAGGGTTGTAATCCATGATCCTGAAAGAAATTCCAAATCGTCTAGTGAGCCCCAGGAAGATGATGCACACGGGCCCTCCTGAGTACCTAACACCTTCTCTCCATTGACTGCTCAGCAGCAGCAGGCTGTCCGCATCTCTCATCAGTTCCTTGAATTTAGACACCATTTTAGGTGCCTACGTCCGTCACAGTGAGCGGTCTGAGAATGGCCCAAAGTGACCAGAGTGGTGCAGAAGGGGGCAAGGATTAACCTTCCCAGCAAGAGTCTCACCTGCCTTCATGCAGCAACGCTGCGCACTACAGTGGCTGAGAAACACTTGCCATCCGCACTGAAACGTACTTCGCAGCAAGCACAACTTGCATCATTTACATGCACGCTGCTACCCTCAGACACATTAGCACTCCAGCCGAGGAGCTCGAATTTGAATGGGATCAGAGACAGAGCTGATCAAGTGTTAGGAGCTTTGATTCAGAGTTCAATCAAAAGATAATGTTTTCAAAAGTCAGCGCATTTGACTTTTTATTTCTAGGAGGGGGCATAGAAAAGCATCTTCTTCTGGGTCTAGGTAAGGCAGCTGAAGACAACACTTTTCAGTAGGTGGGGACTGTCACTCCCAGGGCTCAGCCAGAAGGGTTGGACACACGTTACTCTCTAATCCTCTACAGTGCAAAGCCAGCCACTCAAACCACCCTCCCCGGCAGTTTTAATTCAGACGACTGTGCACTGAAGTGTGAACAGTGCTCATGCAGTCCATTCCCCGGCTCTACTCTAGCCCTGCAGAGAGACAGTAACCATTAGCTGGGGGAAGGGTGTAATATGTAAAACCTGCTCTAGCCATTTGCAGTGAGAATATGAGTGTGTCCTCCAAATGTCTGCTGAAAATTACATTTAGCCTCCTAAGTAAAAAAGGCATTTTTGAAAATTTCACCTGAAGCCTGGACATCATTGAAATGATCTCCAAATGTAACTACTGTAACTATCAAACATGCATTAAACTGAAACTCTGGAAGAAATGAGGCTTCATTCTGTTTCTTTGGTACTGTACATCTGTCACATCAGGGCCTAAAAAAAGGGCCTATTAAAGTATTATTCATTTGATAACTCATCATGGGAGCTTCAGTTCCCTGTGGTCTGCTGTGTCAATGCTTATGGAGAGAAAGTTTTTATTTCACAGCCCATTGAATCAAGGGATGGAGCTGTTTCAGTCTGCTGGGTTAATGTGGGTGCTGCTGATACACAGTAAATCCATTTACAGTATTAAAGAGCTTCACTAAATTTCCCATGAAAAAGCACATACTCTGTATTCAAAACAAAAGGCGGCAGTTATTAAGAGTTGTTTTTCAAAACAGGAAAAGCAATTAATTCATACTGTAAATTACTTGCTAGCTCTGCCACCTAAATTAAAAGGGGGGAAAAGGCTGTTATTTTCTGAAGTTATGATAGCCCACAGAGCATGTTGTAAAGGTCAATCTTGCACGTTTCTACTCATATGAGGGATGACTATACACACAAATAGCTCTGCTTGTATTATTGAGACTACTTGAGTTAGTAAAGTTTTGCAAGGTCAAGTTGTTGCTCGTTGAGTCTGAAGTTTTAAATTCCAAAAGAGTCAAGCAGATTTTGCAAAGAGCATCAAGAAAGCAAGGTGATTTGTGAAGTGTCCAGTCACAGCCCTATTGTGTGGGAAAGCAGTTATCCCATTAAAATACGGTTTGGGGAATGAAATGGATACACAGACTGCTAGCACTGGTGGCACAAATGGTGCTGCTTTCATGTTAGCTCTTCTTCAGAGTCCCGATTACTCACTGCTCATCCCATTTAATTCATGGAGCATGTGAAAGCCTTGAAGGGCTGGCAGTTTCACAAGAGACACTTCACCGGCGTTTGTTCTCTGCTGTTTTGCTGACTCTAACTTTAGGAAACTTTAAAACAATATGATAGAGGTTACTGGCAGAGGGTCCACTGACTTTCCTTGTAGAAAAAAAAAGGTAGATGGAAAGACAGCCAAATAGCAACTTTCTAGAGCTGCATTAATAAAAGAATATTCCCTCATGAAGGAAGACTCACAACTGGTATGAGGACAAACGAACAAATTAGGGAAATTTGTACATAGTTGTGAAAGTGTCATTTTGTTATTTGTATTTCAAGTATAACAATTTGGAAAAATA
The DNA here is from genome assembly GCF_036370855.1 of Dromaius novaehollandiae. NCBI lineage: Eukaryota > Metazoa > Chordata > Aves > Casuariiformes > Dromaiidae > Dromaius > Dromaius novaehollandiae. The sequence goes on from NC_088108.1 coordinate 13,720,969, forward strand.
TTTAGCCTTTCTTTGCTGATGGAATTACTTCTTTATGACATTACTCAAAGCAAGATTTAATCATCTGGGAAAAAAGTGGAAAATCTTCACTTCATATGTCCTAACATAATTTTCTTTCTTCTTGTATCTTTACGTTTAAGGAAAGTAAGCAACTTTACAGTAAAGTAAATATTAAAAATCATATTAGGGACCCTACAATAGTTGTAACTTTTGATCATGAATATTTTAAGTCAAAATACACACCTAAGAGTTAACTAAAGCCAGAGAACAATGCAGGCTTCCAAACAGCAACACTGGGGTGAGACTTCAAAGCGCCGGGCTCTTTTCCCAGATACGCACTGGACCATGGCACCCTGCCTGCAAGTGTGTGCTGCTACCTCCCACGGAAACTAAGCTCCCAAGTGACTCTCGCTATCATGATGTAAAGTATGTGCATTGGCCTTCATACCTTGTCACATCTGGAGTATTACCTGCATGCATAGGTAATTGTTTGGAATGATCGCATCGTTTCACTGTTAAACCTGTAGACAGCTTGTTAATAATTACCATTTTTACCCTTACACGTCTTAAATCACAGAGGTTAAGAGCAAATCACATGCTCTAAGATACACGTTCTATTTTTAAATTTTGATTCCTACAAAGAAACAAAAAATTCACCATCCCATACATGCAAGAAAGTGCAGAAAAATAGCAACATGGGAGAGTCATTATTTCAATCACAGAATTAACTCGAATGTAGCACATGCCTGTTTGCACACATATAGGAAAAGAAAACTATAAAGCATAACATTATAAAAGGTATTAAGTTAATTAGCACTGCTCAGCAAAACACTGGAACGTAAATGTAGATTTTAAGCACAGGTCCTACTTAATTTAGTTGCTGCTCATAAACCAAAAATAAGCCTGTGCTAAAATATATTTCTGGATTAACATTCCCAAACATGTAAACAAAAAATCTAATAATCTTTTTTTTTCCCCCAATACAGTTCTCTGAAGACTCATACTCTTCACTCCTATAATGCTCAGTCTGACTTCTCATGCAACATTTTTAGGAATATTTCAAAAGAAATATTGAACAACATCTTAACATAAAAATATTCATTTAAGACTGCCATAAAAAGCTGTTTTTCTTTAACACAAGAATGAGACATTGCTGTCATTCTTTGCTGGCTCTGCCAGATTCTGAGGCAGTCCTGCTAGGCTGGGGTGGGACAAAGCCTCACTGAATATATTTGGGATTTTGACTGTTCTGTGCAAAACAGGAAGCCCAAACCAGCCAATTATTTTCACAGATGATTGTTGCTAAAGCTATGGAGAAAGCCTGGGCTTCACTAACACCTTCTAAAACCTTGCACAAGAAGCATCCCTGCCGACTCTGCATCACGTAAATACTTCCTGGCTGGTGTCCACAGAAGTTTCTACAAAGCAGTCTCCAGAGGTGACAAATGCTGAGTTCTTCCCCTGCTAATATAGATCCTGCTTGCCTGAAAGCAGCAGCAAATAGGTCCATAGAGAAAGAAGTTCCTCACCACATGCCATTGCAAAAAAATACAACCCAAACCTGATGGGTTTGCCCTTCTACTCTGCTTTAAACATTTATGGTAAAGAACCACTCAGGTGCTATGGCAAATCTGTGCTATAAAACACTTGAAAACCATCTCACTAGCAATCAAAACTGAGGACGTTTTTGTGAGGGGAACCAGGACATTTTACATCTTCTCATTTGCAGTATAGCAGAGCTGTTTCTGTTTGGGGGGAATTCCCCTATATCCTGTTCCTGCTTGCAGAACTGCTTATGAATTTTAATGGGTCAGTAAACAGCAACATGGCATTATTAATAGGAGAAACTTATCTTTCACTGCACAATCAAGGTTAATATTCCAAAAGAGTCAAAACTTGCTTTGCAAGACAGCAAACAGAAATTCAGATAAGAAAGATGAATAGAGGTCATAAAATAAGTCCCTTTTCATTTTACAACCCTATTAAAATTTGAAAAATAGAGTTGACCTGATTCCTAATGAGGAAGAGCTCTTCCCCAAGCTTAGGATGTTTTTCTTAGTTGTTGATTTACTTTGCTGTGTTCCTACGATTTCCTGCTCTCAAAATGTTTAGAAAATAGAATAGCCATGTTTTATTTTACATTTTCATCGGGGCAAATATTCTACATAGTTAACATATGGTTATGAATTTACCCTCTCTTATCATTAGTATTATAGTAATGCCTAGACCCCAAGAACATGGTACAAAACCTTAACTGTGTCCCAAACAGGAGATTTCAGCCTTTCATCCTCCCAGCTTCTGACATATAATTCTTTCCAAAATTATCAGTGCAACTGACTACCGAATCAAACATCCATAAATGAGATTTGAGAAGTAATTTGGCAAAGAGATTGGAAGGAGCTGTGGTTGTAGCCTGCAAGGCGTGTTATAGCCTAGAGTAGCTATGAATCTACATTTGAAGATAAGAAGGAGGCTTAGCTTTGCATGTTGCGCTTTCCACAAGTACAAGGAGAGTACATAGTCTGTGTGCATTATTTAGCTTGTCACACCACTGTATATTAATTCAGAAGTGTCTTACTTGTTGTATTACCTATTTGCTATTGGTGGATGAGAAAGGGTCAATAATCAAGATATCGTTCTTAAAAGGAATCCAGAATCTAAAATAAGAAAACAGCTGCCTAACCTCAGTTATCCCATTTTGAAAAACAGAAGTGTCTTAATGTGAAATTGAAGGCCAATTTTCAGGGTAAAAAATCCAGAACAAAATGTAACAGTGTTTAAAATGTGCAAATTACTTTTTATTCACTTACACTGGTATAAGTCAGTGACTAATTATGCTCTGAGTAGGCAGAAGCATGCCTGACTATTAAGACTGGAAATTGCAGTAATATAATTAATGTAAGAATATGTTGAAGACCCTAAATAAGAAAATGTGAGATATTTGAAATGAAATAGTTGGAATCAGATAATCCACTTACTGCATAAGAGGTATTAGAAATATCCATGCACTGCATATGCCAAAAATAAGCAAACCAATGAAGGAGAGCGTTAATATTTTTCCACTTTTGCTTATGAGGAATGTGTGGTTAAGCAGTTAATTTTTCAACAATTAAATAAGGAACCCTAGTCTATATACATCTAAATACATTTTAATGTGGTACTACAAATCCCACATCCGGGGGCAGCGGAAGAAGCATGCTATACATACTTGATAATAAAGGGTGATTTCTATTAATGACTTAGGTGCATATTATGAAGAAGGTTAAATTAAAAGTTTTGCTCAAAGACAAAGCCAGAATAGGAAGAGTATTTCCAGCCTGGAGCGGCGCAGTAGCTGCTGGCCGTCTCCTAGAGGTCCTCGAGGGACAACCACCCGTTTGATGCAGATACACCTGACTGCCCCGAAGCTGAGCAAAAACCTGAACAGCCTTTTCCAAATCTTTTTCAGGCTGATTTTCACAGAAGCACACCTGGTGTGGCACCTGCCTGGTGGGTCAGTAGCGCCACTCAGCATAGTAAGCCGCAAAAAGCCGGGGAGAGACACCTGAGCCCGACAGCACAACCGGGCAAGCGCACCAGAGCCAGCAGCGCGGCAAGCAGCGCCTTCAGCCTCCCTGAGAAAGAAGTCATGCAGCTTCCTCCGCTGGCCTCTTCTCCCCTCTCCATTTTCATCTTGAGCAGAGAGAGTAGAGCCGGGGGGTTTATTGTTGTTGTTCCTGGGTCTTATTATTGATTACAGAGGCATATTTGTATTTTTGGATATATTTTGAAAGCCAATCTCCCTTTTGCAAGTACAGTTTAGGCCTGCAAAACTTGCACCCACGTTTTAATGTGAACTGCTGGGGTTGAGCACACAGCGGCCTGTCAGAGGAGCGCGTGCTCCAAATGATGCTATTCATCTTGTGGCCACGCGTTTTGCAGGGGAAAAGGAGGATAAATGATTTCAGCCTAATCTAGTGCCTGCCTCGCTAGGCCTAGACAGCACTCTCGTCACCATGGTAACGCTGAAGGAGAAACAAACAACTAACCTTTAAGCATTATCAACAAGGAAAAAAAAATCTTTTCTTTTCTTTGGAAAATCATCTTCAGAGAGATAAATAATACAAAAGATTCAAACCAGAGGCTTTTAGTTCACTCCCCGGACTTTGTGGGCAGCCCTGTGCTCTAGCTGCTGTGGCCTTGGCGTCTTCTCAGGGACTAACACAGCTTGGCAACCTCGCTCGGTTCAGCCCTCGGATTAAAAACTACGTTGAGAAGCTTCATCAGAAAATCACGTATATGCGGCCACATAACGACAAAGGGAATCCTGCCTATTGTAACACGAGCCCTGCAAGTCTAAAACAAGACACCTGCCTCTCACAAAGCACCCTTCCACACGCATCGCCAGCTGCTTTGCCACAAAGACGGCCCACACCAAAACTGCCAGGCATCCCCGGGCTGGCACGTGCGGGTGAAGCCGATCGAAGAAAGCGACTTGCGGGTCCCCCTCGAGCACTGTGCGCCTCCGGCGGCCTCGAAAACCTGTAGGCCTGGGCCGGGAACACGGCTCAACTACCGTACCACAACTCAGACGTAAGAGTTTGCTAGCAACAAAGAAATTTCTATTTTCTGCTACTCGTACCTGTGACTTATTCCCTTTATATGTGGTCATGTTTTCCCCCCATTCCTAGTGTCGTTCAGGCACACAGCAACTGTCAGCCTTAACTAAAGAAAAATGTTCTCTTCCATCCGACACAGCAGCACTGAACAAATGATGCTTATTACCAAGGGAAGACGTGTGGCCTCCTCGCTGGTCCAAGAGCAAGGAGTCTCAGAAGCAGCTCCCCAGCCCGCATCCAGATGGGGGTTTCGGGGCGAGCCCTCGCTCCTGCGTCGCCAGGAGGAGAAGTCCACGGCCAGCAGCCCTCCGGGCTTCCCGCAGACTGCGCCGGAGCGGGTAGTCGGGGTGAACCCAGGGCCCCGCAGCGCCTCGCTGCTCGCCCCGGGCAGGCGCCCGCGTAGCCTGCTCGCCTGTCCCTCGTCTCACAGCGCCCGGCCGGGGCAGAGCCGGCGTGCGGGAAAAGCAGCAGGAGTAAGTATCATCAGGGGGTCCGCAACCGCCTTGCTGCTTCGCTCCTGCATTTAGTAGCATTTGTAGTGACTGCATTTGTAGCAGCAAATCAAACAGCAGATGCATAGCGTCTGGAGTCAGAAAACATGTTTTCTTCCTGACAGATTTACTCTGCAAATATTGGAAGATATTTTCAATAGCTAATATTATAATTTCTCCATTTTGTCTTATGAAACAACCAGAATATGTTAATAGAAGGGACTATGTACCCTAAATGAAAATGTAGTTATCTGGTTGGAAAAAAAGACACATAGCCTGGAAAAAAAAACCAGAGCTGTCACAGAGTTGTGTGTATGTTTTGCCTTGGCTGACTTCTCTATAATCAGGATGACTTTTTCTTAATTTACTCACAAATGGAGGCATTCTTTCTAACACACATTCATTTAGGAGAAGAGAGATTTAATACCATTTTCAGATACTTAAGGTGAGTGTAAAACATGATGATGGTTTTTGAAATTATTATTTCACCTTGTAGGTTTCCTATTATGTCAGATTTTCAATTTTCTAATTTCAAATTTGCCTAATAGCCCTACAGGAATACAGCTGCAGAATGTGCTTAAAAGAAGAGATAATAAAAACGACCACTTAAGCTTTTCAAACTGTAGAGAGTCTAAAGAAAGGCAGGAAAGCAAAAATCTTGTTTAAATGATCAGCCTTAATAATATATAACAGCACTGCACAAAAGAGACAGAAAATTAGAGAGATTAAAGGCCAAAAACCTGACCTTATTAGCATGGTAACTACTCCTATATGGAGCTATTGCCACGGTAGGCCACTCAACTTCACAGTAAATCGAAAAGGTTTAAGTTAGGCAAGCACATGTCACATTTGGAAAATCAGAGCAGGTATCAGGCAGATTTTGGCCAAGCTGTGAGATGAGATGATCACTGGTAGCTGATAGATGTTTAACTAACAGGGACTAAAGAGCACAACACGTGAGTTTCAACTGCACTTAGAAAATCACCCAGTATTAACTGGTTTTGCAGAAGCATGTATGTAACCTCTCCTCTTCCAGTCTGCCGTATGGCAGTTTTATTATGAGAGACAAATTAGCTAATGATTGCGTTAATCTTTTTCCAACCAGTCACATAAATCTTGAATAAACCTCATGAAAGTTCAAGTAACATTTTAAGTTACTCCTATTTATAGTCATGTCCAAAAAGAAAGACTGTATACAGTAGCATTTTAACATATAGCATAAGATTCCAAAGTAAAATATTTTTCATATCCATACCCATCTTTTTGTAGTGTTTCAACCCTGACTCACTCCTTATTTATTTTCTTTTCCCCTTATTTATTACCCTTTTCTTGTGCAAAACTGACCTACAAAAGAAAAAAAATTGGCAACAAACTTTTAGATGTTTTGTAGTTAAAGTCTATCTATTTGTCTTTTATGGTAAGCAATGCAAATTTTGGCTTGTAGAAATAACATTATTAGGTATGCATGCTTTTCTTTAGAAACACTATCATAAAAACCACAGCTAAGTCATTAATCTTTTCAAAAAGCTTGTTGAGATCCCCACAGGCATTTAAATGGATCATAACAGCCTCACATATGAAATGTAGAACTGCAGCCAAGAGTTTGACAGCACTGCAAATTTGGACAAATAAGACCATCAAAGCTTCAGCTGAAGAGCTTTCTGTCCTCTCCATGGGCCAAGGAGTTGGTAAGTCCCATCGTGGAGGATGAAACCACAAGCAAAGAGATAAAAATGCCAAATTCATGCCAGCAACCCATGGACTATTGAAAGCTCACCTGGTTGAAAACATCAGATATTAAAAGATTATGGCGTTGCAGAGACTAGCACCGCAGGATGAAAAATGGAGTATTTGCACAGAGGTTGGTATCCCTGTTTGTCTTGGTGGATGATTATATCGTGCTCACGAGAGTGAGCTGAACGCTCGTGTAACGTGTACATAAGTAACTGAATTACGATATTCACTTGCAAAAGTGATCCACAAATAGAGGTGAAGACAAAAAAACCCACCTTTTCTGGGATAAACCCCAATAATTAGCTGACAAAATAATATCCATGGACAATGAAAAGTAGACCAAATAATTTACAGATAAGCTCTCAGAAAGAACAGACCCAAATTTCACAGTTCACCTCTGGACTGGACTCCTTGCTATTTTAAGATGAGGCATGTTTGCTCCAGGTTTTCTTTCAATATTGGGATAAAGTATGTCACCCACAGATCCAGATCTGATCTACTGATCTATTCAGGGATGGTCAAACTCATTTATCAAAACTATAGAGCTACCACTATGAGCTGAATCAGAGTTAAAGATGCCGAGAACTTCACAGTAGCTACAGATTGAGACTGAAAAAACTTTGCCAGACCCTGGAAAAAGCATGGGTTTGGCCAGAAACAACCACTTTGAAGCATTTTTGCATGGGAAATGGCGAGAAAAAAGGAATTGTTGGGCTGGTGAGAGAGACTGCAGGCATGAGAAAAATGAAAGGAATGGTTGCAAAACAAACCTCACAGCCACAACAAAAGAGAAAAGAGGTAACCAATATTCTGCTTTACTGAAATCTTATAATCTCCAGGAAAAACTTTTAAAACACCCACACTATTTGTTTTCATAAACCATTCCCATTCCTAGTTTGTATCACCTCAGCATCAGCCAGGTACATGTAGAGGACTTTAAAAATTTAGTATTAAAATAATGTACAAAGTACCATAGTTTTTCCTGCATGCCCAGCATTAATGGAAATGCTTTATGTTGTGCAGGAAAACAAGAAGCACATTATCTGGCATTTTAAAAGATATACAGCAATGAGGCACAGAAGAATGCGAATGAGTGTTTGCATTCAGGGAGAAGAAATATGCAGCCTTTGTGATAAGTTACCTTCTTTTTACACGGGCATCTTTTCTGAGATTTCTACAACCTCAGTAGTCAATAATCTCTCCTTTTTTTTTTTTTTTTTTAATGAATGTGATGTAAAACAACTTGGAAATATTGAGCGAGCCACTTGGAGAATTATTTCCAGTTACAGTTAGGTTAACATGCAAATGAAGCATCACTCTAGCATCTAATCATGCCTCATCTTGTTATAGAGGGTCTGAGGAATTCATCTGCTTTAAGCACATGCAGTATTTTGGAGAAACACTTTCTGATATGCATAAGAGGCCTGTAAGTAAGTAGGATTAAAGTGGGAAAAATAATTGTAGCCTTTCACATCTGCTGCAGATGGGCTGAGAAATCTAGTGAGAGTTAAATGACCTGGACTCTTCATTCCCAAAGTATGTTTGACTCCGACTGGCGTAATCGCCTCTCTGTATCACCCCTGAAGACAGCTCTGTACCACACAGGCTTGATTTTTCTCTACATGAAATTGCTGACTCCATCCCCACTACTGTGGGACAGAGAAGAGGCTGAGAAGAGCCTAGATTTGCCCCATCTAACCTCAGACACTTCACTGAGGTGTCCCAGTACAGAGCCCAGTATCCCTAAGCTCTCTCTGTAAGTACCTCAAGTGGACAATTCAGCTCCAAGTCATAGGATATGAACCCAGGGCTGTTCCCACTCTTGAATTCATCAGCAGATCAGCAGCTCTTACCCTTCTGAAGTGGGCTGAAAAACTATTTGACTGTCTCATGAGAGTTTTTCAAGTTCCTCAATTTTTTCCTGTCTCAGACTGGAAAGAAAATGTTTCATAGGCTGAAAACAGGAAAGAAAATCTATGCTGGCTCATCTGGAATGTTTGGTTTCAATATTTTGTGTTTCATTTAATGCTATCCCTTCACATTTTCTGAGCAGGAGTTATCTTGGCTTTCTGAAGGAAAACCTGTTTCAGACAAAATCCCAGAACTCCTCCATTCTGAAAAATGTCAAAACAGAAAAGAGTGACAACTCTGAAACACTGTGCAAAATGGAAAATTAATCGGAATGACTTTTCCCCCATGAGAATGATGAATCGGTACTTTGCAAGGAGAAGACAGCCAAGCATTGCCACCAACACTTCCGTTAAGGCTCAGCCATGAGGCCCGGGGAGCTGCACGCACTCCCTCACACTCCTCCTTCGTGAGGAGCAAGCTGCCAAAAACGGAGCCAGCACTGGGGGGCTGTCGGCATTGCCCTCCCCGGGCAAAAGGGAAGTCAGGCTCCCCGCTCGCCACAGTATCTCACTCTGTGTAACAGCTCCCACTTTGCTTATTTTGGTAATAAACCAAAAATCCTAGCAAAAGACATCAAACCAGATTAATCTGATTAATGAAATGAGGCTGCTTTCTGCTTTCTCCCTTCAAAAAGGCTATTTCCTCATTCTTCTTTCTTTAAACCAGCTGCTACCAAAAGTAGCACATAGTAGAATTTGCTTAAATAGCATTTGAGGGCTACAACAAATCACATACAATTCATGCAAAAGTTACAGCAACAATTTATTTTTAAGCCCGGGGTCCAGCTTGGGAATTTGTCCCCCAGCTGTTTTTGTTGTTAATAGGTTGTCATTTACTCAGATGTTCCTCAAATTGTTTTGCATTTAATTTCGTAAATTTACATCAGGAATGAAGGATCACAAAACCAAAGTTACAGACACTTTACAGCTGATCAAAAATGAACCTTAAATATTATTTTCCTGATTTTCTATTTGTTTGTGGTCTTTTTTAGAGATTTTGTATAAGTTTTGCTTTACATTTATGTGATCAGACTGCTTTCTGGTGCAACAGAAAGCTTCCTGCGTGGAATGCATTTGTTTAACAAAAAAAGTTGATTTATTCAAACCAGATTTTTTCACTGCGCTATAAGTCAGCCTCTCTTTCACTGTCTGTTTCTGCTCCAATTAATATTTAATTATTTATTCAAATTAGAGCAGCTTCTATGGGAATGTGCCAGCCCAGAATAGCCAATAAGCTGGGGGACAGAACAGTGGTTTGCAATAGCCTGCAGTTCAGTTCCCTATCCTGATTTAATTTTTGGCCTCAGGAGGAAGGACACTGACCGTCTCTCCCCTGTGATGGGAAGAATCACATGTGATCTGATTTGAATTGCTGCTGAGCACTTTAGTGTCAAGATCTAAGCAGATCTGTTGCCTCATTTGTAAAGTGGGGATGATATTAAACTACTTCACAGAGATGTGCTGAATAATTACCAGCTGCAGAGTGTGTTGAGATCGAACGTTTCTTAGATGGAGGATGTAAGGAAAGGATATTGTTATGAGCAGAATTTCCTAACAAATGTTGATGTAACCCACTCATGGCAAAACTTCAATTGGAATTTGGCCTAGAAAGAAGCAGAACAAGCTTGCAGGTATATAAAGAAGAAATTCATGAAAAAGACAAATCAGAGCTTCACATTATTAACCAAGCTCAACAAGTGGACACAAAGCTACACAGAGATAATCTACCCATACCAGTTTAAAATTTATGTTTACATAGTTTTCATATCCAAGAATTGCTATACCTCACACGCAATTAAATCATGAAGCAATAATGATAAAACTGTCTCTTGAACACAGATATGAATTATAAATACAAAATTTTAGTTACGTTCTTTTTTCCTATAAATATTTTTACAATATCCTGCAGTATTCATGAATTTTTTGACTACAAATAGCCCAACAGTAAAATCTTCCCTGTGTGTTGGTAAAAGTACATCACTACTTATTCTAAAAATGTTCTAAATTCTAAAACTTTTGTCAGCTGGCATATGAATACTAAGGCAACCCAGGAAAAAAGCGCTTACAAAATGGCTGCATCTGTGACACAACTACAAGAGGTTTTTTTCCAGAAATCATTTCCTAATCAAAGCCCAGAAGCTTCGAGCTAATGAGAATGTCACTTGCAATTTGACAGAGATAGTTTTGATTGCAAAGGTGCCAATTGCACACACTGCAGTTTTTTCCCAAGGAACACAGAATATCTCCTCTTCCCTCCCTTGAGTAGAGGCTCATCGATAACTGGAGGAAGGCTGCAGAGAAACATGAGCTGTGGGGCTGGTGACGCACGCCCTGCGCCAGGCTGGGGACGCTCGCTTTCCCTGAATACATCAGGGCACTGCGGCTCAGCTCCCGGCACAACAGTACGAGGAACCTCACAGAAGAACATGACTTTATTGCAAAAAGAGAAAAGTAACAGCTCTATCAGAACAAATAAAATCTGGTTAAGGGCTAATTAGTGCCAAAGGAGTTAATTGCTAAGCATATACTTACTGACATTAAATCATTGCCAGAAAGAAACTTGATGGACATAGCAAACTGTGAAGGATTCATCCAAAATCTGATGCAGAGCAACCAGCACTAAATGCACATGAGAGCTGAACAGTGCTTTTTTAGTTTTTGATGAAGGGAAATGCATATTTGGCAACACCATCATTCTTCATTCTTGACACTCCAGTCAATTTCACAAAACTTACTGCAGAAACAAAAGGGATTATAACAACATTTTCCAATATTTCATAAATAAAACACTTGTTACTTGAAATGCAGCTTTGAAATGCATGCTTTGAAATTTGCTTAAATTTCCTTTTAGAATAAATACACTTTAAAATATTCAAAAATAGAATTAAACTTTTTTGTTATGGTCCAAAGTTTAAGGCCAATTTTTTCAGTTTAACCTGATTGCTTTAAATATTTTTTAAGAATACCAATAAACAAAAAATCCCCCAAATCTGTTATTTGATTACATCTATATGTTATGTGGACGTAGTTCTCTCTAACACCTCAGGATTTGTAGGTACCACTTGCAGTTTGATGTGTACTGTCAAGTAAATTACATACCCTCATTATGCTTCAATTTATTCAAGCATAAACCAGAAGTAGTAATAGTTAGCTTGCTCATTTAATTCCAATTCATTGGGGTTGAGTACCTAATTCCCCCGAGGTTCTTTTCAAAACAACCATTATAGTGTTTATGTGCAGAGATGATCAAGGTATCTCGTTATTTTTTCTTTTGAAAAATTACACTTCATGAAAAAAGGTGTGTCAACAAAACAAAAATATTTTTCATCATTTCAAGTTGCTGACTCAAAGAAGAGAGAGCACGACTTGAACCTCCAGCTCCTAAATCCTACACTGCTCACCTAGCAAAATAAAGTACCATTCTGAACTGCAAAATGCTTCCTAAAATTATTTTCAAAGATTTATTATAAACAAAGGAGCTTGCAGATGAATACCACAGCATTTACGCAAGATGTCCTTAAAAGTAACACCCTCCTGTTTTGTCAATGATAACTGTAATGAAACATGTAAATTCTGCTCCTGTGAAGGAAAAAAAAAGAGGAAATCACGCAAATGAGCTGCAGCTCCGTGGAAGATCACAAAAGGTTCACTTCGACATCAGCACTGATGAATCAGCAGGTAACCTTGCGAGCCCTTCAGAAGGGTTGGATGTGGAAATAATTATTTATCGAGACAGTAAGCAGCAAGATTGTTGTTTTGATGAATTGGCACACATGGAACTCGGAGATGATGAATTGCACTGACGTTAATTCTATTAAAAGTTGCCTTATATGCACATAATTTGATTTATGAATTTTTCAACATAGAAGAGCAGCCTCATCTCACATACAGTCCTCATCTCGCAAACATCTCATTACTAAAACGTGGTGATAGAACAGCCACCAGATATTGAATAAAACCCTCCACTCTATTGCTCTTTTCATTCTCAGCAAGTCGAATTGTGGAATATGACAATCAATACACATTTCTGCATATTTGTAAAGTCAGAAGTGACTTATCTCTTGTCAGAGACACAATCCTTATTATTTCCACGTAGTCAGCAATATCTGATGTTACTATTTGCTAAGTGGACAAAATAAACATCCATGAGGTGTTTCCGTCTCAGTACACCGGGACAATTTTTTTAGGGTCTTTTAGTCATGCAGCTCTATGCTTCTCTGATCTGTAATACTCCTAACAAAGCTAAGCACAATGGAATAGAATAATTTATAAAAACTAAAATGCTGCACGTCTATACATATTTGATTTATATCCCTCTCCAGAGCCTTGTACGGGCACTACAGATAAGCTTACATAAATGTCTCTTCCGATGAGCCTAACTCAACCTTACACAATGTCGGGGTTAAAATCCATTTCTACTAGTGAAAAATGAAGAGGGGAAAAAAAGACACCTTATTTTTAAAAAAGAGAAAAAATGTTTTCTCACCTTCCTCAAGGGTAGCCCTGGCCATGAATATGTGGATAACACAAGTTACCTCAGAACAAGCTAAAAATCACCTGGGGAAATAAGGAACTTCCAAGACGAGCCAAAAATCACAGGTGTCAGTGCATGTGCTCTTGAGGACTCGTCTGAAACTACACCAAAAAGCTTTAAACTGTACACTGCTGAAATACACAGGCAGAAGCGTTTTTATTCTAGGCAAACGCTGTAGCAAAGGAATCTCTTGCAGAAAGCACGTATTTTAAATATCGGCACATCCTCCGCTCTGCGAGGCCCCTGCGGCTGCACCGCTGCCCGTGGGCAGGCTCTTCCCCGCCTCGCGCAGGCCGTCGTGGCCCGGGAGCGCGGCAACCTCCCGGGCTGGCTGCGCAGCCCAGCCCAGCCCAGCCCAGCCCAGCCCGGTGGCCAGCGGCCCCGGCGCCTGGCCCGCACGCTGCACGCCTTTCCTGCCCCGCCTGCGCAATAAAATACAACCCAAAACTTTCGCCTGCAACTGATGGCTTTCAAGACACGTGGGACAGATTCAGACCCGGTGCAGACGCTGTCTAAACTCGGCGTCCCTGCAGACACGACCTTTACAGATAGGCAACACTTTGAAGCAGATTCTCTGACCCCTTCGGATCCCTGCTTCAGAGACGGCAGCAGAAGACCACAGCAGGAAACTCCCACAGACCCCTGCTTCAGAGACGGCAGCAGAAGACCACAGCAGGTAACTCTCCCAGACCCCTGCTTCAGAGACGGCAGCAGAAGACCACAGCTGGAAACCCCCCCAGCCTGGGAAACCCCCACTAACTCCGCGAGCACCAGTACTGCTGTCCTGCCGGTCCTCCGGAGCTGCATCTCTCGAGCATCGACACCATGACGCCGGCCCACGGCGTTTCCTTCGCCAGCCATGGCAGCTCCCAGGACAACACGGGCAGGATTTCAAACGTCCCCAAACCAGGCACATGAAACACCAGCGAGGCAACAGGGGTGCTACAACAGCCCGCGGCCCAATCCGCACTCCAGAGAAGTATAACGTAAGGCATTCCTAGAGGATTAGCTACATTTTTTCCAAAGGTTATGAAGGATTTGACTTGGTGGAAAAGGTTAAAGTTGTTTTTGTGCCATCCGGCCTGCTTTGTCCATATGTAGGCAGTAATGGTTTAACAGTAGCTGTACTCTTGCCAACCAGATAGTTCAGTGGCCTTCCACTTTCCATCCAGTCTCCAAAAATTATGCAGAAAAGTCACTGTTCTTTGCCTCTCTGGCAATCCATCAACCCTAATTATAATTGTGCCGGAAAAACATAGTGTTTTTTATAGAACTTTTTAAAGCCTGAGTTGTTCTGCTGCCATTATAGGAGAGCTAAATAGCTGAGCAATTTAATTTAATTTCTTCAGTACTGCCTCATGTTTTCTAAAAAGGAACCATAGCTCACCTAAGTCTGAAACATATGAAATACTGATTACAGCACACTTTCTTTTGAGAATAAAATGGATCCAATGGGTGATTTTGGTCATTCAACAGATGCCATACGGAAGCACGGATTACTAGAATGGGCTGTCCATACGTTTTGGCTGTCCTATTAAAAACTGCAGTAAAGCAGAAAATCTTGGGATGAGTAAGCAAAGAGCTGTATCACTGCAGATCACAGAGAAGCTGGGCTCATGACCATGAACTAACTTCCCCCACCACTGGGACCGCAGGGAAGGTCTGACCAAGCGAAGGGGACTCTGCGAGCCAAGGAACGAACGAGCCCTGGTCTCCTGTGGAGTCGTGTCTCGAGGTTGGTTTGTTACAGGTCTGAGGAACTTTTTTTCCCCCTTTTGTCTCATCAAAGCCTTTTTCAACATATAGTCAATAATTCTTTTTCTTCCATGTAGATTACAGGGGAGTTTTCAGCCTTTGCCTTGCTGGAACCTCTAATAATGTCTCTTTTTCCTTTTTCTTGGCATGAGGGAAGGAGAGAAAGAAGAGGGAGGTGCCCAAAAAACAGAGAGCATTCATAAAAGTTATTGTCTTGGTTTCATACCCTCAGAATACCACACTAAACAACAAAAAAGAAAGAAAGAAAACTGACTGAATGTCTCTATTTGCTATCTGTAGCTTTTGGAGTGTGCCTTTCGGGTCCTGGAGAGGGGATGTATTTCAATTCGCACAGTGTCAGGGGCATTGGCCTAAAGCAGATCAGACAAGAAGTCCTGAGGACATTTGGGCACCTTCACCTCACAAGTTCATCACCTCTGCCCAGGTCAGCTTCTATCCAGTTTTACTGATATGCCACCAAATACATCAGCCAGATCAGAAAATGCATAATCATTTATGTTAATAAGTAATTTGATAAGCATAAAAACACATTGTAAATTTTAGCAAGCTTCTTCAGGAGGCTGCATTCCCAGAGATCAATCACAGCTAGCAGCCACAAGCAGTAAAGCATCTCAAACTGGTTGTACAAAACCAGAAAAATGGAGATGCTGGATTGAAAAGCTGCTGGTGGAAGAAGAGTCTAGAACCAGAGACTGAAGCACTGCAGTCCTGGGGAAGACTTCACCTTCATCTTGTACAGACCAGTAAATGGACAGAGAAACTACTTTAAACCAGCTTTTCTTCAAAAGAGTTTTATTTGTAAACAGTTAAATTTTAGCACTCACTAGACAGAAACTAATATGGCCTTTTTATCCCCTTATGGCTCCCCTGAGTGTCTTAAAAAAACTTAAGAAAAATATATAGTCAAAGTAGGCATAATTGAGTCTTGTTTAACCTCACCACTGAAGCCATCAATCCTGCTTGTGTCAATATCTTTTCTTGTTTAGTTAGATTTAATTGCATTTGCCAATCTGAAAAATGCCCATTTTTCATAGTAATGACTAGCTTTGCACCTCAAGAATTCCAACTTCTGCTTCTGACAGCATGAAGGACTATTTTCATCAGTAAAAGGGACACACATTTATCTGTGGTAAAAGATGCAATGTGTCCTAATTGCAACAAAAACTTAAGGACTTCATTACATTTTGAAAGAACAAATACAAGAAA
The DNA here is from genome assembly GCF_036370855.1 of Dromaius novaehollandiae. NCBI lineage: Eukaryota > Metazoa > Chordata > Aves > Casuariiformes > Dromaiidae > Dromaius > Dromaius novaehollandiae. The sequence continues at coordinate 13,737,218 of NC_088108.1, forward strand.
CAAACAAACCCAGTGCTCTTGCAATTAACATTCTGGGAAGCCTAAATGAGTGTATAACTACGTTTTTAACCAATACTCAACCTCATATTATTTGCATTCCGGTACAGAAACCTACTTAGAATTATAAAAATCTATCATATATGCCTTCCAAATGCACAAACAATGATGACAGATAAAATCCTCTGCAGTGTACCGAACTGTCTAAAGAATTATGGGAACAGCCACAACAGAAGAGAGATCAAAGTGACAGATCCTTATACAACTTCAACAGAAAGCAAGTAAGGAAGTTTGAAACTTCAGCAGTTTAATAAGCAAACTACAGCAGAATCAGAAAATAGTCCATCAGCTACCTTCCATGCAACATTAGGGCAAATGATCAGCTATTTAGCCTTTCTGAAATGGAAGAGAACCAAACACAAAGATCTAGAGATAAGGAGAACCTTTCTAGCAATGTCAGTCCTCCATCTCCTTTTTCTCAAGGCCTCTCCATTTTCACATCTGCAATTAATTCTGGATGCAACTGGGCAACGGATGGGTTGTTACTGAAATGCTCTAACATATCTCATAGTGTCCACATTGCATCAACTGTTCTAGTGTTCCTTCCCACCTCCTCCAGAGATAAATGCATTTACACAATTTGCCACATCCAATTTTACACACAGGCAAAGACTCACAACTTAGAGAAGGCTGACAAGCTGGGCATATTCTCTGTAGGTTAAAAAGATATATACACACGCACACACACATATGGGGGGGAGAGAGAGAGACTTCTCATAATCATTGCTGAAAATTATAAATGATGCATGAAATGAAAAAGTCCTGCTAAGTGCACTGAAAAGTGTATAGATAGTGCCATGGAATCAACATTTTGCCATGTTATTCACTTACTGAGAGTCACTGACTCAAAAGCCAACAGAAAAAGCTGCACAGTATTTGTGCATTTTTCATTTGTTTTTCAAACTAGTTCAAAATGAGCACATTGCAGACTTTTGATCGCACCAAGTTCTACAATCTTACAATTATTAGGACCGAAACTAAGTACTTTTTAAAATCACATATAGCAATGTGTAAAAGGAGTCTTAAGTTGTATAATAAGGAAATAAAAATATCACTAAAAAGCAGACTGCTAAAGTGCAGTTTCATGTTTCTGTGCTAGAAATAGGCAGAGATGGTCAGTGATTACAGATTAATATAAAGAAATCACAAGGATCAGCGGACTGCTAAATTGGGTTTTACCTCTGCAATTAAAAAATTCAAGACATAGTTTATGCTGAATTATTATTTTCAATCAGATTAGCTATGTCTATTAGGTTGCCACCATAGCTATGCTGAGTAAAACCTTAATTTTAAGGGATTTACAATTGCATATAGGTGCACCGTTTAACCTTGCAACCATCAAAGCTATGCTGGCATATAAGCATTTTCATACTAGTGTCTATGGAACAGCTGTTTCTCACTTTATCTCTAATGTCATAGCTAAAGTATTCCCTGTAAGGGAGTCTGAATGCAAGTTGATAATGATGTCTCAAGATTTGGGAAAATCAGCATAAGCAAAAGCTAAAAGAGAGACAGAACCCCTAAAAGCCATACCCAAAGAACTACCCTTATGAAAAAGAAGAGATTTCAGAGTATAAGGCCAGATGTGAGCCTGGATGGTCTGATCTGCTCTGCTGTACATCACTTGATTCTGCACTTAGCAAGCTGACTACGTGCAAAGGGGCCACCACACAATGTATGCCACGGGCAGGAGACAAGGCACCGTTATTTTTCTTGCTGCGTGCAAAAAGTGAAAATGCTGTTCAATATTCTAAAGGCCAAGTAGCCATTCAGGATCTTAGTCCAGTTTGAAGCACACAAAGCCCATAAATGTAAAATATCTTGCTTTGAGAACTGGGGAAAGCAATTTCCCTGGTTATCATCACTGTATATGCCTCGGAGCTAAAATGCTGTCTTTTCACAAGCCCATCTCCCTTTCTGCAGGCAAATGCATATTTGCAACTTTAATTCAGGCACAGGTGAAGCTCCAGATACTCACGCTTCTAATTGAATACTATAGAGTCACAGGTGCAAACCAGTTAGAAGCTGAAGTACTCCTATTTTTGCTTGGACTTCATTATTAGGTGCAATTTTTGCCTTGGTAAAATGTCAGCCTTGAATTTGATCTCTGTCATGCAAAGCTATATCCAAATCATGCCTGGCTCCACTGTATGCTGTGGCAGAATAATTATAACTAACCAAATATAAAAACTAGGAAAAAATTACTTTGGGGGGAGGTAACAGACTTGAAGCTCCCTACTATTAAATACAATCAAGTAATAGGCAAAATGAAAATCTGACCACAATCAACTCCTTTCAACATTTCTGTCTGATCTGCTTTTAGGTGAATAATTAAAGAACTATGAAGCAAAATGACATTTAAGAATTTGCATAGCGTGGCAGAGGGTAAGATTTGTATCACAATACCTTTTCAGAATGCATCCCAGGATAGCACTTGCCGTTATCTCATTAAGCAAGCTGTATTTTCTCAGATCTGTCTTTTTTCCTGCTAACCAATATAGACATCTGCAACACCACAAGCTTCAGAGTTAAACTGAGTCTTGAGTCAGTGGATTTACAATCACAATACACTATTTGCAAAACCTCTGACATGTATTTAATCACCCTACTGAGATGAAAAACATTTCCAAAAGGAAAATTACCTTGAAGCGCTAATTTCACTTCTCAAACTCTCCAATATTAATTACGATTTTTTTTACATTAAGTCAGCTTTGTCTTTTCCTTCCTCTTACCTCTATTTTGGACATTCTCCATCAATAAAAGCTTTCAAATTATGCAGATATAATTTATCCACACACTTATAGGTGGTGCTTCAAACAGCATTCAAAGATCTCTCTTCCCTTTTTAAATTGCCTAGGAGAGTTAGACATATCTTAATTTTAACTGAAAACTTGAAATGAAAACTTGGTGGTCTCTGCCACAGGGCAGGGAGCACTCTGTAGATCCTAAGAAAACAGCCATTGCAATTGAATCAGCGCTTGAAATCAATGTACTGCTAAAACCCTATTGCAGCAGATTCACAGTCTCAGCTAAGGAATTCACTCTCCCTCCCAGTTACACAGTATGAACGCCTGTACGTAAATGAGCAAGACACAGCCCGGTAAGGGAAGCTGCTTATTTGCTATAACCATAAAGATTGCCATGGTTCAAGTTCTGTCCTGTGATGCCTGGGTAATAAAATGGTACTTCGCCATATATGAAGTTATCCTTTCTAGTATCTTTTTCTCAAAGATGGACTACTTACTGAGAGCCGATCAAGTTAGTCCATTTGTGCAAGCAGTAGCACATACGCTTTCAGGCCCGTAAGTTCACGGCTTAAGGAACAGCTTATGTGCGTGCTATTAAGCACACGCTCAAATGTCTTGCTAGGCCTCAGTGTTCATGGCTGGTGTCCACAAAGTCTCCGAGTACACGGACGTATGCGGTCACGCATCCCTCTGCAGACAGCTTCCAACACACACGGAAAGAACTTTGTTTCCTGTCAAGAGGATATGAAATAAAAGCATGGAGCGAATCATTTTAGAGACAGTTGTTTCATGGAAAAATTCTTCACTACAATGAAAATTGTGACCTAAGAAAGCCAATAATGGAAGGGAAAAAAGGCAAGACGAGCCAGAGCACTCACTCTTACTGATAAAATTTCATTCTGCCTCTTCCATTTCCATACATTTTCACTTCTTCACACTCCTCAGTGCTTTTTTCCTTCCCAGAAAAAATGTGACAGCCATGGAGCTGTGCTTCAGCTGTTATGCATAGTTTTTAATATGAAATACTGCATTAAGCACAGCAGCAGCATACTTAGGGTAGAGAAACCTAGACCAAATGCCAGTGATATAAGACTGTCCTAATACCGCAGTTTCACACGCTTGACTTATAAAATTGAAACTTTTACATCCAGGCAGATGTTTATTAGTGCAGTCTAGATGAATAATGCAAAGCATTTATTTCCATGTAAATTCTGATGCAGGGAAATTTAATGCCATTACATGTTGAGTCAGATGACAGAGAGCTATATAATATTTTCACTGAATTAAAAGATTCTGTGCCACTTATTACATAGACTATTCAAGTCTGATCCTTAAGTCCTTGAAAAGCATATGGCAGGCAATGCAAGGATGCAACAGAAAAAATGCAGGCTCAAACCTCTGTCTGAGACAACGTTCAGTAATAAGGCACTGTTCTCCAGCAGACTGATCGTAAGTCATTTCGCTATAGCACAGGGAAGAGGAGAACATTTGGAAGCTGTTCATTTTTTCTTTGCTGCAATGAACTCACAGCACAAGTGAACACAAGTTGATTGTGAATATGTGTCTTCAAAATGAAGATACTCAATTCTTTCAAAACCTCCTTTTAAATGTATCTTGTCTTCTTTTACACCTGCCTTGGAACCCCTTCCCAGCTGTTCTGATTTTACTACATGCTTTTCTGTTTATTAAAATGTTCTCTGCTTTGATGGAAGGAATCCACATGTGGAAGGAAAAATAATCATCTGATCATAATGCTGAAACAATGAAAAATTCCGTTTTCAGATACAGTGAAAAAACAGGGAGGTCCTATTGTTCCGGACTCACAGTGGAGTTGCATTCTTAGCTGTTGCTTTTAAGATTAAAGAATATTTATTGGTAGAATATAAATTCAAGTTGACAACATCCTCCAAAAATGCGGCCCTCATGAGGGAAAATAAATCTGATGGGTACAATTTATACTACTTCTTAAGTATTAATCCTGGAAAAAGTAGAAGCAAAATTTGTTTTATCTTATTACTTAAAACAAAACAGAACAAAACTGGGAGTTCACTTGTCCTTAATAGAACTAGAAGATTCACACACTTCGTATTAAGTAACACAGACGTGCTTTCAAATAGCATGTGACATTCTGCCTTTATTGCTCAGTTTGCACTGATTAAACTAAAGCATAGCAAAACCAACTCTTAGGTAGCAAAAGCTAGATCACTGTTAAAGGAAACATCATTACAATACAAATCATGCTGGTAAAGTAAACAAGTGGGATGCTATTAAATAATTCATACACACAGCTCAGTGACATCAAAGGTGTGCTCTCCAACAGCATCACAGCAAAGCACAACTGTTTGATTAATCTAGAAAAAATATTAGCTGTAGACAAAGAACACAGCAGAAAGAGAAGGAAATGCAGGAGACAAAATAATGGCTGGTATTATAGAAACTCTCATTTGCAGCAATAACTCAGTTTGGTGAAGTCAACGTGTAGAGTTGCAAGAGGAGAACAGGTATCCTAAGTATCAGAAAAGCAAAAGACATTTGTGAAAAAAGGACTACAGAGATACAAAACGGACATGCAATGAAAATAATGACTAGGAGACTTTGAATGTGTTTGTTATCAATCAAATATACCAAAATATACAGCTATGATTTACTAGCACTGATACTGAAGATTGAGCTTCAGGAGTGTCAGGTATGAACGAACACCAACCTTCCGCCGTGTGATGGTGTGAATCATGCGAACAGAATGGGTTTCTGACAAGTATACCTAGCCAGGCAGTGTTTGCGGGTCTTCCACTGCACGGCAGGACTTTAGCCCACGTAGTTATATTTCCTCTGCTAGCTGAAAAAATAAGACCTCTGAGACAGGTGTTTCTTGTTGGATCTCCCTTAAATTTAACTAACCTCTCTGTTAAGCTTACTTAAATGGTTTCACTGAGGACACAATTAATTGGACCATTAATCTTTATATTACATTATTTAAACTTTTCTCCATACAGAGGTAGACCAGTTATATGACTTCCATGGAGGTCTTATTAATTCTTAGAAATCCAGAGAGCAGAAGATAAAGAAGTGGCTTTCACTGAAATACAAAGTATAAGGGAGAAAGTGTCTGTGGACTGTGATGACAGCAATACTCAGAGGCACAAAGGGTGCCATTGAGGCCAACAGGTTCACTGGGAAGATGCTCTCTTCCGCTCCATTTTTGCATGATGGTAAAGTAAAATTCCCAACAATTCTGACTGAATTTATTGCCAGATCACAAATTAAATTTAAAAGGTTGGATGTGACTGTGAAAAAGAGCCTAATTAAGTTCAATCTCTCCATATCACAAAGATCATCCAAAGGTCCCTCTATAGCTTTTGTAGGCAGTAGACTTCACACAAGCAAGCTGCACAGATCACACTGATCAAATAACAGTTTTAACCAGCTTAGATTGAGACCAAAGCTCAAATTCGTAATCAGAAAGACATGCCACATTGGTGACAGCATGTGTTTTTCTCAGTCAGTAGTTACTATAGGCTTACCATCTTACTTCTGCAAATTGAAACATACCAACATTGTTGTCTAAAGGTACCTCCTCCCCAGGTATTAGTTGAATTTAAGGTGAAGATTTTTAACCTGCTTCCTAGTGGAACAGCTGCTAAAGTGACATAAATGGTTTCAAAAGCCTGAGCTGGGCTTATGGGAAAATTCGCTGGTATAAACATGGCAAGAGACAGAAGGAAAGAAGAACATCCTCCATGGACCTAATCAGAAAGGCTCTATAAGTAAGAAATGGCAGCCTGGTCCAGCTGCTAGTAGGGACCTCTCTACAGGCTGGAAGGTTGGCACTGGAAGGCACAAAGATGTCTTCAAGCTGCTGTTGAGCAGCTGCTATTGTGGATTATCATTTCTCTGCTGATCCTGTAAGACTGCCGCACAGAATTTTACACTCGGTTTCTATCACTGCTTTTCAAGGTGCATGTGGTGCACTGTTACCAGAGTCAGAAGACCAGATTTGGTTCATAATAAATAAGAATTAATAAGTGGAACAAAACAATCAGAATCATTCAGCTCTTCTAATCTGGTTCTAAAATATTGGGTCTTTAAATTTCCTCACATTAGTTCTGCTTTGAATAATGTCCTAATATAAAAGATCACACTATATGTCATAAAAATAACCAGCTCATTCATCAGTTTTTCCCTGTAAAGTTTGAATGATTTTATCAGGTATATCAATAACGTGGAAGCAATAACACTGAAATCTATCATTCTGCTTCTCATTTTCTGTTTTTAGGACATCAGTTCAGATCTATACAGACAGAACACTGCAACAATACATATATTAGCTAAAAACAATTCCAATCATTTGATGCAAAATGATTCTCAGAGGGTGAATTACCAATTTTACAGTTTCTTTCCTATTAGTAGTAGTAACACGTGCTTCTTTCTCTGCATATCTTTGCTTGTACAAAATGGCACTGATGGAATGCTCTTTTTATTATTTTTCTTCTTTTATTCATTGTAATAGTCTTTAATTTAAAAACAGGAGCATTAGTCAAGGTGTAAACATTAGCTTAAGGTTTACCTACCCCACTAATGATACTCTAAAATCCACTCTACCTTTTTCCTACCAGAAAACCATTTTATTAGCCTATAGCATATATCTAGTATATATGAATTTCATTCTAAACACAGTCAGGAAATTCTTAGTTCAGCACAAATGGCTTGGCCAGCTCCTGAGCAAAGAAAACAAAAAATAAAGGGGAGGCACTGTTTCACCTGTTCCTCAAAAATGGTGGGCCAAATGTTAGAAGAGTCTACAGTGATTTAATACAAGAAATAACTGTGTACAGAATACAAGGACATTGCGCCACTGCATGTTTAGAACCTCACTTGAGGATCTACTGATGAAACTCAGAGTGAGCTGAGATCCATGCTGAGACAGGGATGCAGGAATTCCTGCAGAAACCAGCACAGTACAGCTTTGACACAATAAGAAGAGGACTATTTTCACCCTTTGATGCCCTACGTGCAATTCTGAAATGAAAAACTGAGAAAAGGGAAAAATATTAGAATCAGGTGTTGGAATAAGAAGCATAAGCACGCAAAAAGCCATCCTAAAGTCCAAGTGAAAGCAAATATACGGGACCACAAGAAGGTGTTTATGAATAAAGGTGTTCTGGGGTGATTCAAGCCCCAAGTGGATTGAAGTATCCTGGAATAATCTTCCAGAGAATTTGTGCCTGCATCCAAAGTCCATCTTCCTGAAAGGCCATTTCCCTGCCACTGCAGAAAGCTTGGGGTATGTCGGAATACCATGCTGACAGGATGGAATCTAAAATCTAAACGAAGACCTACATGGGTTTGATTCAAAGCCGCTGACACCAGAAAATGCATTTCTAGGGATCTCAATAGGATTCGGATAAGGTCCTGTACTTAATCCTTATCTTGACATACAGCATTTTCATAGTGGGTAGAACTGAATGGTCATGTGAGTCTTTACAGGATCAGGGCATTGATATTTATCTCTTTTTCCTCACAGCTTCTTGTGTAAAATATTGGTAAAGAGAATAAAAAAGAGAAATCTTTAATTGTTAATTACCTGAATATATACTTCAGAAATGTTCACTTGCAATTATGAATGCAAGACGATTTTTTCATGATGCAAAGCAAAATTCAAAACATAGCAGTTCATTAAAGTTAGCTTGTGGTTCACTTTAATAAAAATCAGTAATTTCTTACTAAGTAGGGTCACTGTATATCTAATTTTGTTGTGACTGGTGAATGGTCAGTGAACACTAGTAGATTCTGCAATTCGATGGCTTCTAAGATCAAAGTTATTCCTAGCAGTCATCATCCTGTCAACAAGAAAGGACACTGTACATAATGAAAAAAGATTGCTCATATTTTAGTAAAACAGAAAATAGTTTTATTTTCCAAGGAAAGTGTTCAGTTAGCAGAGATATGCTCATCCCTGTTATTTGTAACAGAGAGAACAAAGTATGGTTATATTTTAAGAACTGAGTAACTCTGCTAGAGTTAATGTAAGTTGCTTAGCCGAACCTTACACATCGCCACTGATGACGGGAAAGCAAGAAAAGGGTTGCTCCTCAGAGGCTGAGGATTTTTCAGGTTGTGACTACAGTAGGTTATGCCACCTTCTTTTTCCAACTGAATGTTTGTAAGGAACGAGTTTGCCAATGATAGTAAGCAGTGGTAAGTGTCACCCAGACTGATATGTTTCATATCTTTATAGATAAAGACGGGCAGTGTACGAAACTCTGGTTAAAGAAGCAACTGAGGAATGAAATTGAAAAGCAATAAACTGAAAGCAAAGCAGCTTCAGAATAGCCTTTATGGGACAATTTCATAAACCCATGAACAAGCTCCTCTTTATCAATTATATCCAAGCTGCCTAAGCCAACATTTCCAAATTCTCGTACTTCTCTCAGTTTGATCCACAGCCTATATCTGCATTTTTACATATTTGATACATCTGTATGGATTTTCTAAAGTGCTGAAGACTTTCAGATTCTACTTAAGTTCCAGGAAGTTTCAAATGTTCCATGGCCTTTGAAAAACTGGATTATTATATTAATGCTCCAATATTTATTTAATTGGCAACTCCAGCCAGCCAGCTTTGAACATACTGGTCTGACAGGATTTTTGCCACCTTAGCAGCATGCAATGTACAGCCAATCTACAGCAGTTCTGTTTAATTAGAATGAAATGTTCATGGTTTTATTTATTCCCTCGGAAAAGGAAGGACCTGTAATACTTAAACATTATTGTAACCCCTTTGGATCTGTTAAATTTATATACATTAGTGGCTTCAACAAAACCAGCAAGGTTTACGAGCCATAATATTAGTAAAAACAAACAAGAAGGACCAGTTTCTCATTTACAGCAGAATCCTGTTGTAAAACCCTGGTAATGTATAGGGACATAAATGTGTATGAGTATTGCCTACTAGGCATTTGCTTTGAGATCTCCTAAGGTAAATGTTTTGGCAACTATGCAGCAAGAGGTTAATTGTTAAGTCTGTTCTGCACAAATATTTAACAAGAGAAATGAAAGAAACTTCAGCTGCCACAATAAAAAAAACACAGTATTTACAAATTGTTTAAGCAAGAGCCTGCTTAAGTTCAACATCAGTGGTAATACCAAGGTAAGAAAGATTTCACTGTCTTTTAATGAGAAAAAGTGGCAATAGACGGTTTTAAAAGATCATAAAGAATGTTTACCAAATTCTGAGTTAACATAAAATGAGTTCGGCTAGGCAACAAACTCATGTGCTAAAGCAATCACTATGCCGTTAAGTTTCTTAAGAATAATATAGGCTTGAATCTGAAATGTAAGTGCTTTAAAAGTACTAGTCACTTGCTATTACTCATTTAAAACAGCTTCATTATCTACACTAGATGTGAGCTATTTGATGGAAAGACACTTAAAGGGTACGAATAAATACGCCAAATAAATTTAATATTCATTTTTCTGACTTTATACTCATACAAGCCAAAGTGCACCTGGTGTAAGGTGAAGCACTCTATAGAAACAGAAGGTAAACAAAAGTAAGACACTTCATGAGATTAAATATCTGAGGGTGCAAATGTAGAAATGACACTGTCCCACAGCAAATGCCCTGTAAAATTCCCTGTAAAGGTAATTTAAATGTTTGGTAGTCAGTAATAACTGTTCATGCAAATGTGAATAACCAGGGACACACAGATCCTCAGGTCATGATTCTTAGGTCCTTCACAATTATTTCAGAGTAGCAAAGTGTTAACAGTTGTCAAAATTGCCAGTGGTGTTCTGAATATCCAGTCTCATTCGTCAGCAAACAAAACAGAATTAATCTATTAAGTCAGGAATAAGTAAATAGGGCCTTGGCACTTTTATATTATACCCACATATTACAGAGCATTTGGAATTGCCTTTCATAAAATCTTTTCATGCAACTATTTTCTTCAGTATCTCATCCATTTGCTCATAATTTCTCTCAGCTATAGCACATGACATAATGCAACCCTGAAGGAATGCTTCCCAAAAAGTATCATTATGGATATCATAGATGTCTTTATCGCTTAGCTATCATATCATAAAAACAGATAATTCCCAAACAAGAAATCTTCAGCTGTGTTAGAATACTTTTTGCTAGAGCCATTATCTCAAAAATATGAGATGCAGAGCACTGCACGTTAGAGAGATCTAGAGACGCCTTTATGGACCTTACCACAAAACAACTAGAGGTAAGAGTATTAGGGAACACTTTGATATCTGAAACCATAAGGAGACAGATTTTGTTAATGGAAGCCTCTGTAGATGGGGGACACACGCAAGAAAATTGCATAGGGACAAATCTGGTTTCAGCATCTCTTCACTGGGCTGTTACAATCACTGGCTTGTTTTTACCAAATGAAGCATCTGATTTCCCAGAGCTTGGATACGGAAGTGAGAAGGAGAATTACCAAGCAGAACTACTGCAAGTGCAGCCAGTCCCCTTTCAGTCGTTTCTTGCAAGTTTTGAGAAAAAGTATTTCACATCTCCACAGGCATCACCTTTTCCCCTCTAAGAAATCCTATAAAACATTCGGGTCGGACCGCAGTGGTTACACCCATGCTGCGCAGCAGAACGGCTGTGAGGCCCTGCTGGTGGCCAAATCCAGAGGCCACCCGACAGCCTGCCTGGTGAAGCACGCCCAGGACCACGGCTGCTGGCCGTGTGAGTGCCCCCCTACACTTGCGAGCCTCGTCGTCTGTGGTGTGGACGGGCTGCAGCACTTTGCACGCGGCTTAGCCACCTGCGGGGACCCCTCTGCAATGTCCCAGGACAGGCATCAGGAGCCGAGGTGGTCAGGGCATTTTTGATGTCAGGAGGATACTGGTCACACCTGCCCCAAGAGCAAAGAGGCTGCACAGGCAGCCGAGCCTCAGCAGTGCATATGCAAGCAGCAGGTCTCAGAAGCACTACAGCCTCCGCTAGGGCTGCTGGAAAAAGCCAAGTAGTTCAAAATCTGCACTTCTGTGGACTGAGTAGCGGGTGCATGACATGAGAAGCGGCTGGGTACGCTTACAGGCCCAGAGCTCTGTTAGTATTCACAAACACACATCATCTCTTGGAAACAGAGAGAGCCTGGGCCTTTAATCTTTTCTTCTCAAAAGACTCTGAAGCAGAATCTCTTCAGACAAATTTCCCTTGCACATTCTTTTACTGCACTTCATTTTTATAACACAAGTTATTGTTGACTTGATAAACTAAGTGGGAGCTTGGAGCATGATGGTTTATTATGCTAATCCAGCTCCTCCACATCCTTAGTCCTCTAGCTAAAAATATTTAAATGGGTTTGAAGTGCTGGGTAAGCAAGTACAGCTAAAATTCTTTCACTGAAGCAACGAAAACAACGCAGTCATTTTTATCTTGTCTTTCAAGATATCTGAAAGCACCACATCTGATACGAAGGACAAGCAGCCAGCAGCTTTCCAGTTCTGAACATCACTTACCTCAACATCATAAACTGGGTTTGAGCTCTTAGAGCATGCAATAACCCATGGTTTGTCAGAAACGCAAATGCTGACTTTTACCTGAGAACAAATGTTTTCATACAGGCGCCCATAAAAAAAGAGTTGTCAACTGGACATTTATAATAAAAATACTAAGGGATGCAACTTAGGATTTTTGGTGGGTGTTACTGAAGTTTTTTCAAATCTTGCTCTTTCAGATGCTCCTAAATGCGTAATGTACTCCTCCTAAAAAAATTAGAAACTATTTTTCTAAGTAGTCTGATGTAAAATAAGTAACTAAGGCATTAAATGTATGCTAAGTAGGGGGAATTATTTTTAAGGTAAATTCTACATGGAAGTAGCATTCACAGAAATGCGTAGCTCACTTTTTTAAGTTCTGTCTCCCTGAGCTGGAGTCTGGGATATAAGGTAAACAAATACTATGTTGAAAACATACTCGGACTACCCAGCCCCCCAACAATTTAGCTGATATACTACTATCAATAGATAATAATCTACTGAATAACTGCTTTTTAAAGTTCAGTTGCACGTGCACATGCATAGATGTACATATACACAACAATCTTCAATGGTATAAATAAAAATATACTATAGCATCATGGTTAGCTTCAGACACCTGTAATAATTAGGAGCAAAACAGCCTGCCGGGAAAAGCATCGCTTCTGACAATCGAAAACCAGTGAGTGTTGTCACTTTCACAGTATTTACATTATTTGCAAAGCATACCTTCCACCTCTACTTGACATATTTTTTCTTACTCCGCACTGGCTTTGTAATAACAATAACACTCTTGATAAATCACTTCGAGCATTATTCAATTTCAAGTAGCCACATTTGTTTTCACGTTTCCAATAAAATTATGACAATGGAAATAGATTACTGTAATTGCTTCTTCAGGCTAGTACTACAGGTGGTTGGCTTTTCATGACTAATAACTCCCATTTTCCTCTTCATTCAGTCACTGAGATGTTCAGGCTTTTGGGTGGGTTGATGTAGATTTTATTACAGCAAGAGAAAATAGAAAAATGATTGAGCTTAAAAAGACCTTATCCTTACATGTATGTATTATGGTGACGATGATAAGAGATAGAGATTAGTAAAACTATTGTAACTTTCGTCAAGAACATCTTTCATAAACAAGAAAAAAACAACAAAAATGGAACAAGGTTTTATTGCTCATTTTAAAACGTGTCAAAGTGAAAATATTATCACAAAACTACACTGACATTATTTAAATAAGAGATATGAAAACATTAATGTATAAATAATCATGGTCCTGTATTTTAGCTCATTTTTTCAGAGCACAGCTGTCTACGAGATCAATGTTTTCACAAATGCAATTGTTATTCAAAACTGATCAGTATCATTTTTAAGAAATACCGATGACCTGTAAACATTTAGCGACCAACGCAGACTACAGAGTCTGCCTATGGTTTGCTGTTCCTGCTTTGCTTCACATTTGACCTAGGTGAAGTTTCCCAACTAGCCACCTCAATGAGAGTCACACCTCAGTTATTGGACTGGCACAACTGCTATAAGCTACAATCATTTCCACCTAGGACTTGTTCCTCCTCCATGAAACAAACCAATGCAAATATTTTAGAGCCATGTTAACTGCAGATGTAACACGGCTGCACATGAACATTTAGCCGAATTTTAACTGGAAAATTCCTTGCAAAAATTGTTTCTTTTTTTTAATAGAAGCTGGTGATTTCTGGGTGGGAGTAGTCAAAACTGTCAAGCACGTGCAAAATCAGGGGGTAAAGAGATGATCAGTACAAGTTTGTGGTTTTGACAGCAGTATGATGAAACAGGATAGGAGCAGCTTTCTACAACCAGTTTTTAAATTACCTTCTAAAACGTTGACAGACTCGGGATTTTTTACTGTTATAGACAAACTGGGAAATTCCTGCTGTTCATGATCACATCCCTGTTAAACAGCACTGCACTACGCTCCTGCTGCACAGGTGCCACCCAGCTGTCCCTCCCCCAGTAAACACCAGCGTCACCGGCTGACGTCTGTATGTTGCATTTCTCTTCATTTGATACTTATGGGTGAAATTAATTTGTTTAACAAAGAAACTAGAAAAAGAAGGTCAGTCCCCATGGCACAATGAGCAACGGGCACAGTGTTGCATTTTTCATGAGGTGTCCAAGTTTGACGTGATCAGAATTTTGAACAATTGCAGCACAAGCTAATTTTCAACTATTATAACACTTCAAGGTTTTGCAAGTGATTTCATTTGAACAAGAGCCCAACAAAACATTGTGCCAGAGATGTAAAATATAAGAGTTGTAAGAGATTTCAAATGTACATATCTAATATAAAGTATCATAAATAATATTTAGAGGAAAAAAACAGGACATTTAACAGACTTCATGGTAAACCATAAATAGGCAAAAGAAGTAAAGGTATTAATCATACTCTTGGAAAAATCAGGCTCAGTGTACCAAGACTGGCAACATGAGCCAGCTTATGATGAATTACTGTTTCAGAAACTTTTTATTAAACAGAGTCAGGTTATTGCAGAAAATTAGTAAGAATGAGTAATACATTTTCCCTTCAAGTTATGTAGGCCTCTTTCCCTACTTAGGTCACATTCACTTTAAAGGAAATTTCTTTTAATCAGCTATCAGGAGAGAGTCTCCTCTGGGAAGAAGAAATCTCACACAATTTGCCTACCTCTGACTCTTTTGGTTATGAGAAGATCTTCCAAAACCAGGGCCCTGATTTGGGTCAGACCTTCTGCAGAAGCTCCTGTGCTTAACCACACTCACAACCAGCTCCCCACCTAACTTGAGAAGAAATCCTTATGCCAGGAGTGCAGCCCAACTACATTTCCCAGTTGCTTTAGTGGCCCCTCGAAGCTGCTGACAGCTTGCCCAAGGGGGAGCAGCCCCTAAGGCTGGAATTCATCCCAGGGACGCCTGGTCCCAAGATTAGAGGAACGCAAAGGTGCTTTAAAGCTGCTTTCACAGACATCATGTTGTGTTAAATGCCCCCGACTGGAGCTGGGAATGAGAGGTCTAGCATTTGGCATAGCAGCGTGCTTTTTAACGCAGCCTCCCTCCAACGCAGATTTCTTGCACAGAGGGGTGACACCCCTCGGTTCCTGCTTCCACAAAAAGGGGCAGAGGCCTCCTGCATGCTCTGCCTTCCGGAGGTCAGGTGGAAATTCAAAGCTCCAGTTTTCTGCATAGGTATTTGTTTAAGTCTGATCCCTGCAAGGATGATGGAAAGAGATGCTGCAATGCAGGCAGCACACCAATACATTGGAATGGCATTTTAAATCCTCTGCCACAGCAGGGCTCCTCATTTATGCATCCTGCACTGTATATCTGCTCTCTTTCACCTTTGCTTCCTTACAGTAATATGAATAAATGAATGCACCATGAGAATGACTGAAGGCATTTTACATTACCATCCCCTTCCTGAACTCTGCAGTAAAAATTATTCATATACCAAACTGTTTCACTTCGCATGCCTTTATTTCAAGCCTAGGGCTTACAGCATTGTAGACTAGTTTGGTCTCCCTAATAAATCTAATGTAATATTTACAGCAATCTATGCAAAACCCCAAAGCTGTATTTGCCCAGAGACCCTCACAGTTCTTTCTCTGCTCTCTGTTTCCTTGCTGTCTGCTTCTGGCAAGATGGTTTCAGGCAGAAGAAAGATGATATGCTAATGCTATTTTTTGTCAAGGTTTTAAAGTACTTGCTGTGTCAGTTTACACAGTGTGGACACAATTTACAATAAAAATAATCAATCTTTGATTTCAGTTTAATAGGAAATCTTGTGGGGTTGTATAAAAGGGCTGAAATAGAACAGAGGCCTTGCAGATGCCAACTCAAAAATTATTTTTTATATATATAGAATATAAATATATGTTAAAGTTGTAAAAGTTTTAAATGGAGTCTCCATCTCCTGGGATGTCTGAATCTCTTTTCATTTAAGGACTCTACTAAAGTCTTAAAAAGCGTATTTCTAGTCGGTTGATTATGATCACCACAGAACTTCTGGCTTCTGAGAAGCTACAGTTTGTTTAGCCAGGTATGTATTGCAGTCTGATAAAAAGTTAATAAAATGTTGGAGCTGCTGAGACCAGGACTGTAACCTCTGATGACTTCCAACATATAGGGTGTCTAATCTGAAGTAGTTACTGTGTCCTTTCATAGCATGCATCCATACCTACATACAATGAGTTTTCATGGAACTACAGATCTCAGAGTGAATTTCATTCTTTGTTTATGTTCCAGTGAGACTAATTTACATCTAGATTGGTCTGGATGTAATTTGTATTTCATGAAAAATATTTCTCTTAAGTAGAAGGTGAACCATTAGGTGTTATTATTTCCGATGCATATAATTATACTAAATATGATATTAATGGATACAGAGGTAGCGCATGCTCTTTGTTGCAAGAGATTCTTTCATTTCAGCAACACTGATTACTAACCTTTTATTTGCATCTCTTTGTATCTGGTAGATAAGCAACAGAAATCATGAATGCTGCAAACTATTACATTAAACTTGGATTCCTTTCATGATTTATAGGATGAAATGTGTACACATTACACAGTTTTAAGTGAAATGGATACTGTGTCTTTTCCCACTTAGTATTAAAATTGGCATATAAGAACCCCTGCTCCACCAGAGATCGCTGAGACCGCCATGAATGCTGTATGTGCATGCTGGTGCTACCTGAAGAGAGATTCTCACCTTGCTCCATTTCCCCCTATGATAATCAGTTGGGTTATTAGCCTTCAGTAATTGCAAAATATTAAATTGTTACTTTTATTTACGGTAAATCCCTTATCTGATGTATCCATGACTGTTAAGTCAACTATTTGGAAGATTTACTGTCAGTTCTCAAACAGAGATAACGTTGATCTTGTCTATGTCTACAGCATTAATTCAGTGTATGGAGGAAGTTCCTACTTTCGGATACCCACGGGAGCATCTATTGAATCTATATGTCATTGGCGTGACAGACTTGCACATATACACTGCTTCTGGGATTAATTATTACAGCATAATGTGTCTAGAGATTGAGCCCTGTAGAAGCTACAACCGGGAGAAAGCTCGGCAGCCCATCTGCCTTTCAACACAGGCCACTGACAACATATTAATTCTGCATTCTGATTTTTGCACCAGCTCCCACAGATATCTCTCTTTCTCCAAGACCGACACAGGACCTTGGCAAGTCCCTTTCCACCCCCACATGCGTCGTCCTGCCACAATCGACTTCTGCCACACCAGGCACTGCAGCTTAGCCTAAGCAGAGATTTGTGTTAGCCTAGGTCTGAAGCAGGCACCTGGACTCTGATGCAACCCTCTGAGAAGATCAGCAGGGCCATGGACCGTGCCCATATCCAGCCAAAGGGAGGATGGAGCTGCAGGGGCAGGAGCCCCAGGGAGGCCAGGGCATTCTCGTGCTGGCTCTTCACACACTAACTGCAGGGTATTGCACAAATTATCCAGCCTCTGCACTGAGGGGAGAGAGGTGATAATCCTGCTGCTCTAGAGAGGCAGGAAACCCGTACGACAGCAAAAGAAGGAAGAGTACAAACCAAGTTACAGTATTTAGCGCTCTCTGACTTCCAAAAACTTCTGTGATTAGCGGGGATCAAGTAAGGCTCTCAGCATTTGTTTCAGAGACAGGCAGAATTTACCAGATTAATTATCGTGGGCCATACTATCACCAAGTATTTAAGTGCTTTGGGACAGAGATAGGCAATGCTGGGCCTACAGAAACACCACCAAAGTTTACATTTTCACAAGCATTCACAAACATGTCTTGGGTAGTCGGGGAAATAACTTGTGTGACCTCCTCAGGCCTCCTTGTAAATCTCAGTGAGCATTTACTTGCACCCTTGGCTTCTCAAACACCTTTGTACATCTGGTCCCACGCCTACATTTCCACCCTCTTCATGCACACAGACATTCCTCATATAAGGATTCATACTAAAATCATGGATTTGTACACTCATGTACAAGACTGTTGAACAACATGGCACAGGTGAGCACAGACGAACAAAATGCTTCATTTTGTAGCTGGTATACACCAGACCATTGTATGCACCTTCTGCTGTTACAAATTAGCCACATGAATAATCTATTAACAATAAATATTAATGACGTTCACATATCGGCCTGAATGTGTTGTCCACACATTTCCTCTCCGGACAAAAATGACTCACACTGCAGAGCCTGGTGTGCTGCCTGCTTGCTGCCGTAACCCGCAGCAGCATATTCTTCTTAAAACTCTGTACAGAAAACAAACACATGCACAGTAAAACTCCAGCTGGGAAGAATAATGAAGCATTTAGCAAACCAGACAAAGACCACATGGCTTCATTTCCCTTGACACAGCAGAACCTATTACTGGATACAGTAATTAATAAGCTAATGACAGAACTTTGACCATCCAACAAGTTCTTCTGAAAGATATAGGCTATTTTTCTACTTTGGGGAGTCAAACTAGCCAAATATGACCACTTCTGGTATGTGCCAAATTCAGTGCAACCTCTCAAGGAGTGAAAGTCATACATAGTCCTAGGTACGCACTGCAGACCCAAGTGCTCGTACAGCTAGTTGGAGAAGGGTGAACACTGCCTAACTTCAGGCACCTCACTGAAGCTGGCTGAAAAAAGAAGCCCTGCACGCTCAGCCAGGCTAAACAGGAAAAATCTCCAAGAAAACCTTCATTTCTCTCACAGCAACACACCAATAAAATAGTCCCACTCCATGCTGCAGCTAAGGTGTGACAAAGAAAGGAGAACAAAGGCTGAATCAACTGTGGGCAGATATCACCAGTATTTCTGCAGAAGTTCACACAGGAATTCCTTCTCTTTCCCAATTCCGGTCCTTCACGTGGTCACACCTCTATCTGGGGGCCAGAGGACGCATTTCAGCAAAAGAAAATAGTTAGCAGCAAGCAGCTCTAGAGCTCTCATTTTCAGTATCTTTGTGAAGGGGCCAATATTTTGCAAACGCAAAGCCAAGCCATCCTCACAGACCACTAGCAGATTTTGTCAATGTTGTGAAGGGATTTGCTCCAACTAAAAACCAGTTCAGTCACTAGCCTCCTGCCTCATTATTTCTTCTCCTGGATACATTCTCTGACCACTGTAAAATGATGGCAGGAAAGAAAACCTGATGTGTTTCAGGGCTTGGCAGTAACCTCGCTTTCTGAAGGAAAAAAACGGTTCTTCGTCGTGACTGGAAGTAAAAATGCATGGGCTGCAAAAAGTCATCTGTCCACAACAA
The DNA here is from genome assembly GCF_036370855.1 of Dromaius novaehollandiae. Classification (NCBI taxonomy): domain Eukaryota; kingdom Metazoa; phylum Chordata; class Aves; order Casuariiformes; family Dromaiidae; genus Dromaius; species Dromaius novaehollandiae. The sequence continues at coordinate 13,756,793 of NC_088108.1, forward strand.
GCAGCTTGCTGGTGCAGGCTGGCAAGACTTGCACTGAGAGGAGGTGTGATCACTCACTAAAACATAAGAGACTGAAAGGGACTAAGGAAGAAAAAGGTCTATTTAAGCTCAAGGGCAATCTCTGCACCAGGACAAAAGAGAGATGAGTAAGTGTAGGCTACAAAATTAGAAGGCAGTTCCTAAAAGAGGAATGAAGTCTCGAAGTGTCTTCCAACAAGAACAGTAGAGAAAAAATTAACTCATTTTAAATTTCTGAAAAGGGTTATATGAAGTAGGTGTCCATGATACAAGAGCTCCGGGCTTGGCTTCCATTCCCTTCTCCATGTCTCTCCTGGGCAGGAGAATCACACAAACATAATAAACAGCTTTTTAAAAATAAAAAGTTGGAAACAGAAAGCAGTGCCCAAGGCAGAACGTACAAACACTTGTAGCAAGAGACAAGCTGCTTTTCCTCATCCTGTCACTGAGCCACCAGCAAAACGAGAGCCACATGCTCTGGACATTGGTGTCCAACTTGATGAAAACTACGCTGTGGAGGGTCCACTCCACAGCACTGTTGTGGAATATTATTAATGTGCTTTGAGAATTTTATTTATTGAGAACGGGATCCTAGGCAAGACCATAGTCTTATCAGTCTACTGCTAAATTTTAGTAGACAATTCTAAGTGGTGATGGAAACATCAAAACTGGCTTGGTTTCTAATATGAGAAAATATCCAGCAGCTCAGGCTTTTTTAAAATATATTTCATTAAATATTTATTTATTAATATTCTAGGAATCCTCCAAAGTATTATGCCAAATCACTGGACAAACGTAGGATAAAATAAAAATAAAGCCAAATGTCTTGAGCATGCAAAGTTTAACCTTTGCTACAGATTTGGAGACAAAGGAATATTACACTTTTTGTTTACACTGATCTATTTAACTCACATTTTAACTGAAATCAGGGGTATGCTGGAATTGTTTAAACCACATTCCCCCCCCCCCCCCCGAAGAATTTTGACTGGAAGACAAACTTCCCAAATTGTTTGATTGAGAAAGCTTTCAAGTAAAAATTTGCCACTATGAAAATGATTAGCCAAAATATCTTTTAAAACAAACTTGTAATGCCATTTCATTTTATTATGTTTACTATATTTCATTTAATGTTTACTATAATTATGGTCATTTAAAAAAATAAATGTAAAAAATCAGTCATTTGATTGCTCTCAATCAAGGTTTGGGGAAAGAGGATAGTTCACAGAAATTCTCAAGTATGGATTTTTCTATCCCAGTCTATGAATGAGATGCAAAAAGTATTTTCTAAGTTTTTCCTCTAAAGAGAACCAGTTATCACTGTATTTATAATCAGTCATTACATTTAATGACCTCAACTCTCACAGTATGTTAACACAGCATTTAGAAAGCACAGACACAGAGTTTCCTTTGCCCATTTCCCTGTAATTCTGAAGACTAGAACGATAAGGTAATCGTATCTCTCTGTCCAATTTCCCTTTCATTCTCAGTTTATCTCAGTCATCTTGCAGAGGAGCCTGGCTTCTTCCACTGTATGAAACAGCATTTGGAGGAAAGCGGACAAAACATCTGATGATTTCAACCCTATTTATGTTCCTGGCTTTCCAGCAGTAAAGCAGCAGCAGTTGTATGCATATAGATTTTTTTCAACCTGTTTCGCCACATACCAATACATTTTTCTGGCAACCTAGCACTCTTTCCTGGTAACTCCTCATGGTCACCCCTACTCCTCTCCCAACCTGGTGTCTATCCTTGGCGCAGTTATGCCATCGAGAAAAATATTCTTTGCCACGATCTTTTTAAGAGCTGTAAACTGTCTCCCTGCTCAGACCACCAAACCACAGCAAATACCCTCCTGCAAGTTCCCTAGTTCCAAAAGCGAGGAACATTTCCCATTGCATAGGTTTTTTCTTCTCCTAACACATTAAGTTTCAGTGCTGCGATGTATTAAATTACAAGAAACAGAACAGTGCAATGCTGCAACGCTTTTCAGGTCTGCAGGAATCGATTCTGACTTCTGATATATGAAGCAGTTGATACTGCAACATCTGGTTGCATCAGCAGATACTGTTTTTCAATGGGGCACTTTCAGACAAGAATCTGTAAAAAACATTTACAAAATATAGATGTTCTTGGATGTGGATGCACTGAAGGAAGCTTAACAGCGATGCGGATAGGTTAAGTGGTGTTTGTGAACCTCCGAGATGATTTGTCATGAGTGAAAAACAGCCTATTTTGTAAAACTTATATCCTATTACAGAAGTATGAAATGAAAAGCAGAGCTGAAGAAATTGTCTTCACTATAGTTCTGGGGGTTTTTCTGTTTTGTCATTATCAGCAATACAACTTTGGGCAGTGAAAGAGCTTTTGTATTTTTAAAAAAAGGTTGATAATGACTTTCATGTTTATTTTTAAAAGCAGTGTGGATGGGTAAATAAGCTTTTGAGAAAACAGGATTCAAATGGATGGATGGCAATGCATAGTTAAAAAAAAAATTAAAGCTAAAGATTATTCTTTTAAGCCCAGATGAATGCATACATTTGTATTCCCTTCTGCACAATTGACTGAACTTCATTTTCAAAATGTCAAGGATAAATATCCTTCAAATGGTTCCACTAAAAGGATGATAACCATAGTAACTGTGTGTAGTTTGCTTATGTCTTTTTTTTCTCTCCCTCTCGGCATATAACATTTGCAACAATGCTGCTGCTGAGAGCGCTATAGAAAGGCAATCTCTATCATATTCCAGATCAGGATGTGAGTGTTCATAGCCTTCATATGTTGTCTTCATATGGGAACTTATGAAAGTAGCTTTTGTTTGATAATTTAAAATGTGGAAATGAAATCCAAACAAGACATTATGAACATGTATTACCATCTGCTGCATTCATCAGTATATAGGGGATACTATCTACCTTTCCTTGTTTACTACTACTTTTCTGCACAGATTTATTTGCGTTTTTATAACAGAATTAGAATAGGGGAAAGTATGAAATCAAAAAATGTTAAGCTTAAGTTACAGGTGATTAAGAGATCCAGTCACGCAGCCCCATGACTACCAACACAAATGCAATGGATGTTGCAAAAACCCACAACTACCTGAAAAAAATAATTTCCGTGCTCGCGCAAATGCAAGGTGTCATGGCAATATGGTTAAGGCACTTACTAACTGAGAAACACAGGTTCAGGTCTTGTTCAATCATACTAAGTGCCATCCCAGGGAAAGAGGCAGCTGCTGATGGCAGTGGAGGTCAGGTAGCCAGGCGTGCATAGGTGCCACCATCGGTTACAGAACTGAGCAGGCCGCGATCCCACTCACATGACACATGGCCTGGACCCAAGCTAACTTTTGACCTTGGCTTTGAGATTGGCACCATCCTCTTAAACATGAGAACCAAGTCTAATCTATTTCAAAGTGTGTTTTCCCCTTCTCTTTGCATTTCTGATGATAATTAAAAGTCTACATAGGATCCCACTACATCAAAAGATCCCTTTTGTGAAAATACAGCTTTATAGTACCTATATTTTTCTCAAGAAAAGAACAGACAGAGTTTGAAGCTTTTTAGAGTAATCAGATGAATTAGTCTTGCCATGCTGTGTGTTTCCCTGGCAGTGGGAAAGGAACTGATCGTGCTGTTATGGGTAAACTATCTCCAAGAGCACGCGCTTCTGAGCTAGCATGCATCTCCGTGCTGATTTTGCTGGAACTAGTTCGGTAAGCTTTTTTTTTTTTTTTTTTTAATCTCTTGCTAGCGAAATATTATAGTGGAGATCTGACCTAAATACCTACCCATTTGTTCATATACCAGTTCAGCTCTGAGAAGCTATTATTCCATCTAATAGAAGAAACATGCCTGCATCCACTAGCTGTATAGCTTGCATAGGAAGGACGCTTTCTTCTCGCTTCCCTAAGAAGCCACATAGAACAATCACAATCTATTCTAATCCACTTAGATTAAAAACCTCATGTACATGTAAAAACTGGAGCACTAAATGCACAACAGTTCCTTCAGGTGCATATAATTCCTTGGAATATTGGTAACATTCATCACTGAAGCTTTTGGCTAATGGAGGTTCGCTGGATGTCTCTAATCATCTTTGATCCATGTGATTTTGACTGAATGTTAGGAACAAAATCTCCTTAAGAAGTTTATTTAAAAAATAACTTGGTAATTGTTCTCTTCGTACACAGTTCTTCAAATACTGCAGCTAAGATTTTCATGCTTTCCTTCTGCTCACTCAGAACACTGCTTCCCTGCGTAATCCCACTTCCTGTCTTTGTTTAGTTAAAAACATATCTGTAATTCACATTGTGATGTCTTACCCAGCTATTTCTAAATTTATCAGAATCCTTAATTGGGATAATCTGATCAAAAATACAACTTTTCCCCCCATCTCCCCATAGAAAACAGAATGCCATGCTGAGTTATTGCTCAATGAATTGGTCAGCAACAGAGCAACGTTCTGTGGTGCAGGTTTGCTTGGTGGACCTTACTGAAAGTCACGTAACTACTGATGAATTTGAGAGTGATTTCTAAAGTTGTCCTTACACATTGCTATTATTTCAATACAATATACTTAGCATTTTCCAATTGCTTTACCTAGAGTTGATAAAAAATTAGGCAGTAGTACAGTGGCTTTGCCTTTTGGATTGGGCATGGTTTTTAGTTCAAGACATCTCTGCCCTTGAATAACGTTCTAGAAAGAGAACTAGCCATGCACAAAACCATGAGAAAATCTGTTGATTTTCTTTCATGATGAATATCATTTAAAATGCCATATGTAAACAACAGCTTTTTTACCTGTATTTGGGATCAAATTTTCTCAAGTTCTATATTCACTGTGAACCTATTCAAAGTGAATGCAAGATAGGCAATATGCGTTTTGGCAATATGTGTTCCTGTTTCACTCACTTGCCTCATATCCATCACAGGAAAAACAAACCAAAGAGGAAACTCACCCTAGATAAAAATTCTTTCTCCTGAACCTCTGTGAACATTTGTCTTACACATTTGTCTACACACTCAGTTCTAAGATGCCATGCTGGGATGTTACAGGCAGTTTATGATTTCAGTGAAGGATTAAGAAGATGGTCAGGGAAATTCACAGGCTGCTTTGGCACCATCAAAAGGAAAAATGGTAATATTATAACCCAAAGGGCTTTCCTGATTCATGTGACATATCAGCCTTAAAGGTCGAACAATGCTTTGCTGGAATGTTTCTTCAGTTTGCAATGCAAACTCTCCCAGTTTACAAGCTTTTGGAGACATAGTACAGTTAAATCATCTTTACAGGCTTTTTTACTACTACAGAGCCAATTTGCTTCATTCTACTGCAAAATACTTGCAAATATACCCAGTCCTTCTCACAGTTGTGTAGCATTTACTACCACATTCTCCATCTGATTACAAACAGTGACATTACGGATCGTTTACTCCTTTTAAACATTAATCTCGTGGTTAATAATGCACTTCTCTCTTTCGCTCTTCCTCATAAAATAATGAAGGAAGAATGACCTAACATCTCCATTCTTTAACAGTGTTATACAAACAGATTTTCATTATTTTGAAGAAAGGAGTATGTTTTGCAGTACGGGCTCATGAAATTTTATCCAGTGAGAAGACAGATATAGGTTTCTGTTTTATGTCACCAAAACAAGATAAAGATGTTTTTACTTTAAAAATGGAAGTGGTTTCACTGTAGAAACATGACTTTTTTGTGAAAAATTTGCAGCTTTGACTAAGCATTTCCCTGACGTTTTCACAGAACACAAGCTATAAATTTTATCCTATCAGCTCTTGCAGTGAACTTATGATCACCTTAAAGACTCTAAGTATAGAGATTTTATCATCTCACTGGTTCACTTATTCCAATGACTACCAGTAATTGCTCTCACTTAAATATATGTATCTTATATCCAGTTTGAATATAACTTTGCCATGCAACCAGCTGTTCTTTTTTTACCTCTCTCACTTCTGTGGAAAAGTTTCATCTACCATCAAGCTTTTTTTTTTTTTTTTTTTTCTTTTTTTTTTTTTAAAGCTCACTCCATATTTTGATCAGAAAATCTCCCTGTAGTATATGCCTTCATCCTCTACTCTCTTTGTTTAGTGAAGTTTGTTTAGTAAGTTTATTTTATCCTTTTTTTTCCTGGCTGCTTGAATTATGTTAGAAATACATAAAGGCTAGCCAACGCTTTGCAAATTTGCAATGGATCTTCTCCCACTCACCCCCTAAAGGCATTTTTGCAGTCATATCAATTAAATTACCCCCTTTTATTTAACTCAAGCAAACAAACTACTTTGCTCTGTTGTCCTCCAAGGCTCCAGAACAGACTGGCACTTACACACGTGCCAGTTTTAGGTAGAAACTTGAAAATCGACTCCTGAGCTTAACAGCCGGAGAGGTAAGAGGTGCTGTATGACAGGTGCAAGACAGGCATGTAATTCCTTGCTTATAACACTGCAAGTGGGCAAACTCCATATCTGAGAAAAGGGACTAGCTTGCTGTTGTTTTCTGAGTCAAGATAACACTCTGCATGTGCGTTGCAGCAGGCGCCTGCAGAGGCTCCGTAGCACCAACTCCTGGAATCTTATTTCACGATGACTAGAGTATGATGGCAAAAATCTTTATCTAGTTTAATGCTTTATCTAGTTCTAAGTTCCCGAATAATCATTAGCATCTCTGTTCATGCAAACATTCCCTCTGAAGGCAGATCAAGTTTATTCCACCTTCCACTTGTGACTCAGACTGGCAATTTGGAGCCTAATTCACAGAGAAAGCTACCACAAAATGCACCACCTACTTCTTATATTACCGCGTAGGTGAATCAGATTAGCTCTGTCTACAGTTCTGTGCAGGAACCAAATGGGGGAAATTGTGAAGCATTTCAACAAGAGGAATAGGCCCTTGTTAACAACAGGGCATTAAGTCAGGAGTGAGACTTGCTGATTCCTCCCTTGCCTGAGTGGGATGTCAGCACACGCGGATGGGCGAGCTGCAGATATCTTTGACATACAAATCTTTTTAATGCGGGCATGAAAGAAGTCTGCAATTTTATCTGACTGGGACTGCACCGAAATACAGTTCTCTGCTTTTTGTACTTACTACAAAAGCAGAGATAAAACTGTATAAAAATGCACAAAGAAGCTGCCTCTCTGTACACAAGTATATACATAGCCCAGCATAGCTAACAACTGCACCTTTCTTACATATACATTGCACATTTTTGCTGCACTTATTATGCATGATGTAAAAAGTTCCTGTTCTTTGAAATTGTCTCTGATCCATTGGTTGCTCTAGAAGCTGCTGACAGTATCTCAGTAAATATCCATGCTCCATGTACTAACTTCATTCCCATCTATCACAAGCTTCAGAGAGCTCCTGAGCACTGATTTAAAAAGCCAAAAAAAGGCAAAAAAAAAAAAAAAAAAAAAGCTCACAGTCTAAAGCATTAAACTAATTTAAAAAACAAGAGGGAATTTAATGATATTTCCTCAGATAATGGAAAACTAAAACACAGCCTATTTATGGAGTTATATAATAGGCCCATTACATGACTCCATAAGAAGACTGGGTCTTGGGTCTTCAAAAGGACATGCACCTTTAGCTGCTAAAAAGCTCTAGATTCCTAACAGATCTATAAATAAATCAGATGATGTTGATATAACTCAAAAGATATTTGTTACTTTGATGGTTACATAAATACCTATACACACGAGTGGGAGCAGAAGCCTGGCCCCTTAATGTAAAGGCAAATTCTCCAGTTAACTTTTATGAGTGGTATTATAAGAAATCTTTCTAACTGTGTCTATGAACATTTAAATAATCAGCAAAGCGATATTCTTTCAACAAAAGTTGCTACTGCTCTATTTTAGGTTAGACATTAGCAATGGCAAAGAGTGACCAGTATGTATTCTCCTTTCTTAAGTTTTTGCTAATCTGTAGAACTGTCCAAGTATGTTCTAAAAAGAGCAGCGGGAATCATAGTGAATTGAATTGTCATTTCTAGTTACAAAATCTTTGAGTCTTTTGGATATTTTTAATATGTAAACTGGTTCTATATTCTAATACTGATTTAAACAAGAACATTAATATATAAATATTTACCTTGTCTATTGAATGTTCCTCTCATTTTTCATAAAAAGCATCACTACTTTAAAAACAGTTGAATTTTTTAAAATATCACCCTGTTGAATTTCTTTGGTATTTTTATTACAACAAGATATATTTTATTTTAAGCTCCCCTCAGTTACTAGCACATGGATTCTTGGCAGTTTTCTAATTCACAACAATTTTTCAACATATACCTAAACATTTCTTCCCTACTGGCTAAAATTATTGTTCAGTTGCTCCACCGGATGAAGACCAGAGCTTACACACAAATACACGCATATTACAAATCATTAAGGAAAGTCAAAAAAGCATGAATCACATGGTCTTATAATTGCTGACAGCTTACAATGGGCATGCAATAGCAGAGGTGTGTTTGATTTTGTGGCTGCCACTGTAGTTTTCATCTCTAGCATAACAATGAATCTCACTGTTAGTTCCCAAAGTTGCTGTCCTTTTCTCATTGAAACATACTTGTTCTACATGTAATGGATCTTGGATCTAGCTTAAAAACGGATAAAAGTATATCTCCAACATTAGCAAACCTAGCCAGATGCTGGAGTAATCCAAATGCACTAACTCCCAGATCCAGCTCAACTGTTAAACTCTATTAAAATGCATCTTTGCTCTTCTTTGGTTCATTCACTTATTAAGTTTGTTTTTGTTTTTAATTCCCAGTGCATTCCTTTTGCCAGGCTTCTGTTTATTTTGCTTTCAAAAACAAATTTGTTTCCCTTCTACTTAAACTCTCAGCCTCACCCGATTCCTACATACCACTCTACTGCCTTTTTTTCCCCATGATTATTGGTTTACATGGAAGGATTATCTCCTGACTTCTTCTCTGGCTAGTTCCAAGTTCATTCCATCACAGAAACTTTTCTTTCTAAGCAATAATAATGAACTCCAGCTACCCAGGTCCATATAGTCTCTTTTGCTACCTTTAATCTTCTCCGGTATTTTGACAGAATACATCATCTTTTCCTCCTGGCCTCTAGCACTCTGCTTCCCTGGTCCTAAGGGCTGATAGGACATCACAGCTGTAAACAGGCACAAAGTTTCTAAAGACAGATAGACAGTTAAGTCCCTTGCCCAAGACAATAATGACCTATATTTTCTCCAGATCGCTTTGTCCCATTATTCATTGTTCCCGTAATGGCTTTTCCCTCTTCTTGTATCAACATTTCAGCTTCCCCTCAGCGATGCAGGTTTTAGTAATTTTTCAAACACTGTTAATGATTTTATATGGTAATCACTTTGTATTGCTGATACAAGACACAGATACAAAATATGCCATCATATTTGCATAAAGGCAAACATACTTCAGCTGTCCTCTTTACCTCCTTTCACTGTGTATTTGCTTAAAGTAAAAATTAGTAAGAGCAATGCCAGACTACACGGATAGATGAAAACCACTGATCTTGTACTGTCAGGATCAGTCCGCAGATGAAGCTGTGTTTCTTGGGAAGGTGGAATTCTGAACTGACTCCTGCCGCACAGGCAAGCCCCCGTGGACTGCAATTACTTACATGAATTGTAGCACTTGCTATTGCAAACAGCTTTGCAACTAGAATAAGGTAATGGCCCCAAAGAGCGAGGATTAGTGAAGCACTGAAAAATTTGCTACAGAGCTGCTGGAAAATTTGAGTAAGCTGTAAAATATTTAATGTATTCAGATAAACATTTGGCGAAAAGGAAAACTGATTATCCACAAGAATTTAAAAGACCGATAGTACAGACAGTTGAACATTGTGGGTCTAGAGCCCCAGTTCATTAGAATAGTCCATACATTAGTGATTTGTGCACAAGGGCGCACACCAAAGAACTCTTCCTGTGACCCCTGTATATTCTGAGAATAGGCAAAACCTCCTCTTTCAGTTTGTCTTCCATTTTTGGCTAATCCAAGTCATGTGGACAAGTGAAAAAGCATATGTAGGAGAGGGATGACAAAACAGTGCAAGGCCATTTCCATTACTACATCTTTATGGATTGAATGATGCTAAGAAGATGTGCAAATGATACATGAAATATCCCTTGTTAAAGACAAAACAGAATGAAGAGCTAGAAGAGGATAGTTCACTTACGAAGAAATGTAAAGCTCTGTATTCACAACAGTGTCAATTAGTGACGGAAGAAGACAGATCCTCTGATGTAAGCAGGGAAGCTTAAATTACTTCCGTAGGTTCCAAAATCAGCTTTATGTAACTTTGGAAAAATACAGAGCCAGATGGGTAAAACAAACAGGAAACTGCAAGTAGCTACTTAGTATTTTGATCTATTTCCACCTGGGCAGCTGTTGGCAGGCCCATTTTGTTTGCAGCCTTCCTGAGTCCATCGCGGTAGGAGCGGGACTAATGAGTCACGCCATTAGCAGCAAAGCTCAGACAGAAACCACAAGACAGCAGCGGCATTTCTACTCATTGCTCAGACCCTTCTGGGTGTTTTACTCTGAAGGAACAAAAACAGACAAGGTCAAACCTGAACATAAAGCCCTTCATGAAATGTTATTTGTACACAGTACTTTCCCTCATTAATCTATTTCAAATGCCCACCATGTCCGCGTGTTAATGCAATGTCTCGTGTGTGGTGTTCAGCCATTCTCACTTCTTTGCATGTTACAGCAGTGAGAAGACAGTCAGATTCATATAAAAATTGTTAGCCATCACAAAAAATTGAAATGTTTTTTCTTTGCAGATTGACTAACAATATTAATTAATGTATCAGAAGCTTTTATTGCTATTTTGTTAGCTATTCAGTCCCTCCACTAGCGACTCATAAAAACAGCACAAAGTCTTCCTTTCTACTGCTGTTTTTCATTTTCTCTCACAGAGCATACTTTTTCAGCATAAATCTTAGAGTTTCCTTGAGCTTTTGTTGCCTTGCTTACATTTTTCACAAACCTGTTTTGAATTCTCCAAAGTTGAAAGAATCACTTTGATAGAGGAGTTTTAATTTATTCCATTTCCATTACTATCCTAAAACCTGCCATGGGAAGGGAGGAGAAGATTATGACAGCAACTTCTGAACCACATGATTCCACCCACGGATACTCTGAAGCAAAAAGCTTCTCCTGGGTAACATGACCTGTCAAACACAAAGATGTGAGCTGCAAGCAACTTTTCCCCTGTTACCAGAAGACTTATATGCAACTGCAAGTCTCTCCATTTAAATTCTTCACGTTTGCCACAGCAATTCTCTCCTGTTCCACTTTCCTTTCAAATTCCTAGTTGTAGAGCTAAATGAAAAAAACAACTATCCTAAGTCTTGACTTTGCCCTGTTTTCTCTATTACTAATTATTTGGCTTCGCAGTCCAGGATATTTCAGGTTGTCTAGGCCAGTATATTGTTGGACACCCAGGTTTTGAAAACTTTTGCTCTTTTTCTGTTTTATTTATTATTAGGAAGGGAAAGTTATACAGTTACATATAAAGTTATATATTAGGAAGGAAAAGTTACTCGACCTTTAATTCTCTCAAGGAAAACGTATGAATGGTTTGGTCCCTGTTTACTCTGGTTAACTCAACAGGAATAGAAGATTCACATGAGAAGCCCTTTTGGGTCTCTAGGTCCAGCTCTTGTTGAATAACACTGTTGGCCACATCCATCCTCCAAACACAGGGTGTGAAACAAGTCCCTACTATGGCCTTCAGACCCCAGGCAGCACACAATTCAATGACCCTGCTGTCTAGGGGATGCCTCTACAGTCAACAGAAGGTGATAACTCTGCAAAGTCCCAGAAAGTGCAAACAGTGATTTCACCAGGAATCATAACTTAGCACTTTACGTAACCAAGGGTTTGAATTGCTCACTGCATTCTTGAACTTAGATACCACTGTGTGTAAATCTGTTTTTAGATATCACAGTAAGCCATCTGTCTCCAGCATCAGCCACAGAATCAAGTCACCATTTAGTTTACCCAGTTTGCCTTATTCTCTACTATATACAAATTGTACATGTTGGTTAGTCCTTGACAGGGAAAGACAGAGTGAAAACCCACCAAGGAGATCTTACCCCACCTGATTATCCCATACACTCACTCGCGTGCCTCCCCACAGTGCTACAGTCACCAGGTTTCAACATCCCTTGCCCACAGGCAGATCATAGCTGGTCCAGGAGGGTTGGGCAGAAAGTTGTGTTGGTGTGTCCAGGCTGCTGCTCCCAGACACCAGCTGTGGATGTCACTGGCCAAGGTCCCTGACCATCCACCATCATCTGTCTCCATACCCCACCCTTCCTGATCTCCAGGATCTTCCTCCATTTCCAGGATCTTTCCTTCTACCAGATCTTCACCTCCTCCCTTCCCCAGCCCCCAAGCCCTCCATTGTCTCTATCTAAATACTCCACATGCAGAAGCACAACATGTGACCAGAATCCCTATTGGTGGTTCTGTCTCACATCTCTTCATTAACCAGAGGATTCAAGATGTGCCACCTTCTGTTTGGTTCAGGTGTTATCCAAATTTACACCCAGCTCCTATCAGCTGCAGCCAGCAAATATCAGGCTTCTGCCTGAGAGTTCGGAAGTTCAGTTTCAGACATGCACCCACACACACGACTATCTGCCACCCACAGCAGTCACAACTTAAGCTATTATTGCCTATGACAATCCTAACGGTCCTAACTCAGCACCTTCTCTTCAGACTTTTAGCAGAATGAACTCTATTTAGTCAAGCAGTGCATTTCAAATTGCTTGGATTTGTTAGATGAGAAAACTCTGCTGCTAGTTCATGAAGTTCAGACGGCATTTCCTTAAGGTATCCGCTTCCACCGCTGATAACTTCATATTTCCATTCCAGGTCCATATTCTGACCTTACTCTGGCACTGCCAACTAGGAAGACTGTTTCTAGCCTCTAGGAAGCCTTTTATCTATTAATATCATTGTTTAGAAAGAATAAAGCAAAACAACAAAATCTGTATCTGGATTTCTCTTCATCAGTTTTTTTCCTGCGTATTTCTCAAAGGGTAGGAAGTGTCCAACCACTCCGAAGAATCATACTCCATTCCAAAAAATCCCAGTGTAAAGTTCCAGTTTATACTGACTTCATGCACTGGAGGATATTAGCTGTTAATTTCTATTAAATATCTATTTATTGTATTAAATCTGTTTAATCTCACATCTTGTGCTGCCAGCCCAGGAACCAGAGCATGAAGTTAGTCTATTCTATCTGCACGTAAGCCTAGGAAAGCATCAACTGCAGAACCAGCTGTCTGCCAGCCATTCCTACCAAGCACCTGGGCATATTCCCATCTCTCTCTACTCCCACCAGCACTTAGCAATGCCTGATGAACTTAACTTTCTGTAGAGCAGATGGGGAGACTAATGAACAATCCTTTTCTTCTGAAAATTATTGAAAATTTCTGGGCATTTAGCCTAGTCTTTTTCAGCTCATTTTCATAAGCTCCTAAATCAAAGACTTGCATTTTTGTGGAATGTTTTCATTTATTCCCAGTATTATACTAACTGGAAACCCAGTATTATAGAAACCAGCGTTGTTCTTGGTGTACTCAGGATCATGCAAAACCAAGCTTCCTCCACTTTAAAATAAAACAACAGTAACAAAAGAAGGGTGATAGGTTACCGCAACAAAAGAAGGGATGAGATTACCTGCAAGCCATTCCTTTCTGAAGGCCAGCTCAACCTTTTCAAGGACTTTCCCAGAACCTTCCTCCAACTGGCTAAAGCGTGTCTCCACTTTGGCATCATATTAAAGACACATGCAAAAATGACACTGTATCATTTAACCACTTCTATGATTAATCCTGAATTAATTCTCATTGGCTTCCCTTCCTCCCCTCTGCATGTATCAATCACATTTTGACTTTTACTTTGTTTTCTTCCTCTTCATCTCCTTTATGTACATTTCTCAGTCTCCCTCAGATCTCAAAGGCTCTTTACTCCATATACTGTTTTCATAGAGACCACTTTTTATCTAACTGGGGAAGCAGTGAATTTGGACTTATTTCCTCCGTGCAGTGAGGAATTCTATTTTGAGCAAACGCAAATTAAGCTTCTGCTATAAATCACTAAACCTAAATGAATATTGTGTAAATGCTTTACTGTTATAATGCAAACACTGTACACACTAAACATTTGTCAGAAGATTAAATTAAAAGGAAATTTACTTGGCTTGGCTTTCAGTCTAATAGTCCACTATGGTTAAAGAGTAGGAACTGCCAAATGCTTATGCTTAAGTTCAGAACCTCCCCATCTGTTTTGAAAATCTATTAAATATTATAGCTTAGGAGGAGATCAGACAACAGCAGACTTTTTGCTTTAAGAACTCATTCTTGATAATAAACCTGTAAACTCATAGTAGAGAACCAAAAAGAAAAGCTTAGGAAGTGAATTGCATTAAAACCTTTTAAAGAAAAAAATACTTGCTACGTTTAAAGGCACTAGGCATGTCAAGATTTCTTGGTACATGAAAAACAGCAAACAGTCCCAGGCTATATTACTATAAATGAGCTTAATAGGCATATCTAGGTAGGTCCTTAGGCCTCCTCTTGCTAGGGGGAGTTTATCACCAGTTTCACTCTGCTCATTACAAAAAAGTCACTCATCCCTAGAGCTGTTGAATGAGCTGTAATTTCAATTTGATAACCACTGGAACAAGGAAGGAAAATTTGGGCCAACAACTTAGAAAACCTGTTTATTGCTACAGGTGTGGGTTCAAACACCACAAATGAGATTTTTTTCTGGATGAGAAAGCATAGTAGAGGTGTATTCACCTTCCTACTTGTTCCTTCTCTTGTTGAAAAAGTGAAAATTGTACAAATATTTGAATAATGGGGTATTTGTAATCCAGCTGAACAGCCCAATCCATTTCTTGCTGATATTTAAAAATATTTTAAAGAGGAGAACAATCTGGTTCCCATGGGGAATGCAGCAGCTCTGGTCTACAAAGATACAGGGGGAACTGGGTGAAACTCTCTCAGAACCACTTGTGTGAATCCCCCAAAGCATTTTGACAATGAGAAATATTATGAGATGCATCAAAAAAAAAAAAAATCCACAGTAAAATAAACTGGAAAATTGCTGAAGTCCTTTGCCTCAAAGTCTATGATCTTTAAAACAGTTACTATTACTGAAATTGGAAAGTAGTTAGTATAGTGACTTCTGCCGTATTTCTTTAGACCCTGAGATTATGAGACTGTAAACCTTACTGTAGACCTGGATAAGATAACTGAAACCTTTATTATCCCTTTATAGCTTCAGAATTAAGTACTTTAAATACAGTAAAACACAAAAATATCAAAATAAAATGTCTTTTAAAAAAAAGAAAGTCTTAGCTACTAACTGATGAGTATCTTCAGCAAAAGCTAGTAAGAGGTGACTGCAAAGCCCTGCTGGACTTGGAGGCTGAATTTCCAAAAGCTTTTGATTACCTTGTTAATAAAAGACTGAAGAAAAATAAAAAATGATGGCTTAAGGGACTTGGTGTTGTTGAGAATTTAAAAACTGTTGAGTGATGACAGTCAAACATTTATAGCAAACAGCTGCCTGACATAATGCCAAGAAATTAATAGGAGAGTTACCTGGGATTCAGGATGGCCATGGCATCATTTAGTCTTCTTATGAATGAATTGAAGCAAACAGCAAAATTGATGAAATTTGCTAATGACATTAGGTAGGGCAGTTGGGTTTTATACATGAGTAAGTTTTATCTGAAGTGCATAAACATGACACTCTACCAATGAAGTGCTAGACTCTGTGCCATACCACAACATAAGGAATTCATATTTACAGAAAAAAAAAAAAAAATCTAAAAGGAAGGCTGTAAAGCTGTGCTGCAGTTTTGCACTGGAGATGCATCAGTTTTGTTCAGCTGACTTCCCAATTGCACTGTCAGCTCCCATTGCACCCCAAATAAGAATGCTCATACTTGTATTTATTGCCATTGGTCTGGGTTACTTTTAGCTGAGGGTAACTGAGCCTGTTCGAGGCATGTAACACTGTATACCAAAGACAGGTGTGGTAGGGCATGTAGTCAAAACTCTGTCCCAAAATGTAGTGCAATAAAGGAACTATAAGGCATCTGTCTTCAGGTTACTCTGTTGTATTCCTCCCTCAGAAGCTTCACCTGACAGCTACGATCAAAGCTAACACCTATCAACCTCACAATGAATGAGAAGCAGCATTTGGACAGAGAAGGCAAAAACAGACACATGCCAAACAAATTAATTTTTCTTTATGTCTTGAACAACAATGGTTTTCAGGAAGTCTTCAACCATCAGAATAGCCAAAATAGCTAGAAACATCTGGCAGAAGTGAAGCATAACAATCTAAATTCAAAACTGTATCTCTAAATGAAAAAACATGGTCTTATGCAGCAGCTGACCATGACCTATAAATGATATTTCAGGTAAGGCTGTATTGGTGATAGTGCGCAATAGGAAGTGTCCAGAAGCCAAAACTCTGCAGGAAAGAAGAGAGTCCCAGCCTCACCTCTGCGCCACAGCATGTTCTCGTCACAGCACTGGTGTAAGCCCACCTTTTCTGTAACACACACTTGAGAAATTTTACCTCACATCCAGATTTCCATTCTCTGTAAGGCCAAGGCAGTGCTTAAACTGCTGAGAACTGGCACAGAAGGGCAAGACTTGCCCTTACACCTCCTATCCCTGAATTACCGTTATCAGGACATCTGGTCAACACTGAAAATTGCTTGGAATAAGCGTAAAGCTCTCCACAAAATTACCTCTCTGATATTTACTGAGACCGTCAAGTTTTCTCAACTTTCAAAGCTTGGGGAAGCACTCAGCTTTACACGATGCTGTTGTATGCAAAGTTAAATTCAATAATGAAAGCAAACAGAAGGGTTTATGCTCTTTCACCTGTTGTCAGTGGTACATCCCCTTACAGGAACTGTAGTCACTCTCAAACATAACGAGAGGTTTTTCTGTGTACTACTTCACATCTAAATAATTCCACATTTTTACAGATCATCAGACTTTAATTATCTTTGTTTTCACATTGTGATGCTAGAACAGGAGACTACCTTGAATATGATACTTTAGATATGGTTCTACTAGCAAGCGAAAAGAACTTCATATCTGAGAATAATTAGCATAAATAAAACAGTATGCTTGTTAAATTTGGGGTATTATGATTTAAAATAAAGTGACAGATGTCGCCTTCTGATGCGACAATCTCCCGTTCGCCTGAGACGGCACGGAGGCTCCCCCAGCCTCCGGGCCAATGAGCACTGACACCAATATGAGGATGCTGCAAATGGCGTTTATTGTACGCATGTATTTGCTTATATACCTACAAGCATACTGCTATCTCTACGTCATATCCTTCCTCTTCCTTCCTCTTTCCGTGCCATCGCGAGATCTTCCGATCGCCGTTCCCTACATCTCCCCCTCCCCATGCTTTGACTATGATATTTGCTTTAAATTGCCGTGTTGCGGGTTAAGCGTTCATAGTGTGGGTGTGGGTGGGACCACCCCTTTTCTAGCAGTTGTCTTACCAAGCATCTAAACACTAGTCTACATACTAATATACCTAGCACAAGCATCAGCAGCAGGTGCAACTCTTCTATTAGTAATTGCCTGGCCCATGGTCCTAGCCCAAGCCAATTACCACTACTGAACCCAGAAGGTCAAGCTCTTGCGGGTCCCAGGGCAATGACGCATTCAGCGTGTCAATGCTCTCTCAGCTTTGGTAGGTCTACGGTCAAATTCAATGGGACCCCTATTAAGCATGTCTTAAAAGGGCTGCCCCGCACCCACCAACGTCAGGCAAAATTGCTTATTTCCTGTCCGGTTTGCCAGGTGAGTCATAGATTGTTACTACCCCATTTCACTAACATTGGTTCGCCTTTCACCCCTTGGAGTCCCAGTCCCAGCATCGCTACAAGGAGAGCTACTTGGGTTGCTCCCCCTGCCATCTTCTCGGGTTTTCTGGTTACGCGTTCTTCTTGTAGTTTCACGCGCCTTTTCTCATCTGTTCTTCTTCTCCTGTCTGCTGTCTTTGCTGCTAGAAGGGATCATCGGCTTTTCAGGGTGGTCCTCCCCTGCAATAAAACTCAGACATTCATTAATTCACCTGACTCTCTGCTTCCTGTCTTGTCCTTGCCCTGAGGTCTGGGCGTACCCACTTCATAGGGACCCATCTTACCATTTCTCCCTGCCTGACCGCTGCATACCCTCGTCCTTGGGTTACCAGCTGCCACCCCTCTTCCCATTCCCCTTTTTCCGGGATTCGAACCTTTACGTCTGGTCCCTCGTGCATCGCTCGGACCACCCAATGCTTTTCCGCTGGCGTCTTGTTCTCCTCCCCCCTGATGAACTGATTCAGACCGAATAAGGCGCGCATAATTATTTCTGATTGTTTGTGCGCGGGGATTCTTTGTGTATATCCTTCCCCCTCCCCAAGAATCTCGATCCTTTGCTTTAAAGTGCGGTTTGCTCGCTCGACAATGGCTTGACCTGTGCTATTATAGGCAATACCGTGCACTAGCTTAATTCCCCAGCGTACGGCCCATTCTCTCGTGCTTTGCGCTGTGAAACACGTGCCGTTGTCTGTTTTAATAGTTTCTGGGGCACCCAGCCAGGCCATTGCCGTGTGCCAATGCAACTGTGCCGCCCGCGCTGTGACTCGTTTATGTTGGGTCGCAACGATGATACCGCTGTGTGTGTCTACTGTGACAGCCAGCCAGGGCTGTGGTCGAAGTCGCTGGCACATTGTGAAGTCCGTTTGCCATATTTGGTTTCCTTTCAGCCCCCTGGGGTTGATGCCGGCGCCCCACAGGGGGGTTTTTTGGCAATACGGGCAAGCCGCAACCACTTCACGAGCCGTGGTGAGGGGGATGTTGCAGCTTTTTGCCAGTGCTTTTGCACCAACATGGAGAAGGTTGTGCACCTGCCTTGCTTCTGCGACTGTCCACACACCTTTGGCCGCTTGATCGGCTTTATTGTTGCCTTCTTGGTACACTCCTTGGATTGCCTCATGACTCCGAACATGAATAACAGAGGCAGTGGCCCGCCGTTGTTGTAGGGCTTCTTCTAGCATTAGCGCAATGGGCGATCCGGCCCATCCGGGATACGACATGTTGTGTAACAATTTAAAGACGAACATGGAGTCTGTCACTACATTCAAATGCTCTTCTGGCCACATTTGCAATGCCTGCGCCACAGCTCGGGCCTCTAAATGCTGTACGCTACTGTCCGGCTCGCTGATCTTCACTCGGTGCCATTGGGCCTTTTGATCTTGCCACACAACAACCGCTGCCCTGGTCACCGATGACGCGTCGGTGAACACTGTGCGCCCTGGTGCAGGTCGCTGTAGCACTCGGGCTTTCAGATGGGGCCGAAGGACGGTGAGGTGTGTATACATCTCCAGCACAGGTGATAATCTGATTGTTCCTGGGAATCCTTCTAAAGCTATTGCTATACTATCTTGTTTCTGGACCACGCTGTCCCATTGACTCCTTTTTACCGGCAGGTAAATGGACTCAGGCTCCTTCGCGAAGTGCCGAACGGTGGCGGTTCGTCCCTTCTGTATCATCTGTGCCAACGCTGTTACGATTGTGACGTATGCCGTACTTATTTGGTTTGACACTATCCACCATACGACTTCCGGACGCTCCGGTGTCCCTTGTCCTAGAACGCCTATGGCTCCTGTTCTTGTAACTGCCACGTACAGATTGATTGGTCTGGCCGGGTCGTATCTCGTTACTCCGCCCTTTGCCATGAGATCTTCTATTTTTCGGAGGGCTTCTAACGCGTTCGGTGTCATCTGCCTCGGTTCCCAGGGTTTGTGGCCCTTGAGCAACTCGAACAGTGGCTCCATCCACTCCTTGGGAATACCTATCAGCCCTCGCAGCCATTGGAGAGCTCCAACCAATTGCTGTACATCATGCAACGTCCGTATCTCTTTATTGAGCTTTATCGGCTGTGGGACCACAGCTCTGGGGAGGATGGTGGTTCCCAGATAGTCGACAGATTCTCCCCTTTGCGTTTTCGCTTTCCGGACGTACAATCCCGCTTCATTTAGGCAGTTAATTACTGCCTGTTCTGCCTGATCGGTTTCTTGCTGGGTCTCTGCAGCTATTAGGAGGTCGTCCATGTAATAGATGATAAGCGCGCGCGGGAACTGCGCTCTTACCGGCTGCAATACCTTAGCTACTGCCGCCTGACAAATCGTAGGTGAAATTTTTATGCCCTGCAGGAGGACTGTCCATTGATATCGCGCTGCTGGCTCCTGCAGATTCTCTGAGGGCAGTGTGAAGGCAAATCGAGCTTTGTCCTGAGGGGCTAATGGTATAGAGAAAAAGCAATCTTGGATATCCATCACCACAACTGGCCAATTCTTTGGTATTGCTGATGGTAGTGGCAACCCTGTTGTTTGATACATTCCAACATCACCGCTCCTTTTGCAGCGTCTGGTAAAGATGCAAGTTCTACTGCTGCCTGTAGCCTGTCACAAAACTTGTCAAACGGCTCTCCCACTCTCTGCTTCACAGTCGTCCATGGGTCTGTCTGCTGCACCAGTGGCCCAATATCATCAAAGGCCTTTCGAGATGCTTCTGTTGTCACCAGTATCTCCCGAGGTGTCAGGCCCGCTGCCTGCTGCTGGGGTGTAGCCATGGCCGCATCATTTCCTCTTAACCGCGGTAGGGTGGATTGGCCCAGTGGGTTCTGCGGGTCTGCCTGTGCGGCCATCAACGCCTGCTGCAAGCGCGAGGTCCATGCTTCTTTCCACATAAGGACCATCGTGGGTGATAAAACCAGTCGCGCGAGGGCGCGACAATCCCACGGTATTAGGCCTCCCGCGTGTGCAGCGTCCAGCAACGTCTGTGTCACCGGGTGTCGCAGGCCCTGTTCTTGCACTGCTTTCAATAGCTGTTGTACCGTCTTTGGGTCGAGGGGCATCCATTCCACTGCCCCCCCCCCCCGGGGCAACTCGTACTGGGAAGGCCCCTATTGGCGCACGAAACTTGAGGCCACTCAGGGCACATTCCGTCGCTATCAGTTTCCAGTCTGTTAGGGGAATTTCTTTTCCCCCTCCCGCTTGGGTGAAACCTGCTGTCTCTGATGGCCCTCTTTGTTTAGCTGCTGCCTCTAATAGCCCTCTTTGTTTAGCTATTTCTTCTGATAGCCCTCTTTGTTTAGCTGTTTCTTCTTCCAGAGCTGTAAGCAGCATAAACATCTGCTCCATATCTCTTGTAACTTTCCTCCTCCTTTTTTTTTTTTTTTTTTTTTTTTTTTTTTTTTTCTTCTTCGCCTCTGACTGCGGCGGGGGAACTCCGCCCTAGTTGCTGCACCTGAGTCTTCAGTCTCCTCCTTCCGCAATGCTGGTCGACGCCCACTCCTCTCTCGGCCAGCGCCATCTTTTCCCGGGTGCGGCACCCTCGGTTTTTCCCCTGCTTCTGGTCTTTCCCCTGCTTCTTCTCTTCTTTCGTCCTCCCACTGCATCCGAATCATGGCCCCCGGTAGCCAGTCTCGGGGATCATCCACTATAATCGGTCTTTCCTTTTCTTCTGCCTCCTCCACTTTCACCTTGCTTTCTTTTCCTCTACCCGCCTCTGGCTTTTTCATATCTGGGTCTCCACAAAGGTCTCCTGGTTCTCCTAGTTCTCCCCCTTCCATCGCCCTCATTTCTTTCCACGGATACCGCGGCGGAGGCGGAGAAGAGGGCGTTATTGGGTAAGCCTCTGGAGTTTTTGCCTCCCCCTCTCCCTGCTCTGGTTCTTGATTAACCGCCTCCTCCTTTATGTCTGTTTCCACACTCTCCGTTTTCACTTCATCCCCTACTATCGCCTCTCCCTCTATCGCCTCCGTTCGCTCCTCTGCGTTCGCTGCTGTCTGTGTTGCCATTTCCGCGGACATGTGTAGCGCCGCGCGGGCAGCCTGCCAGGTCTCAAGCTCCTCCCTAGTCCTTTCTAAAATGATCGTTATATCTCCCCACGTCTTAAGCTCTGCGGCCTTCTTAGTGGCCATAGCTCTCTGAGCAAGTGCTCGAGTGCACTTCTCCCAGTTAGAAGGGGAAAAAATGTCCCCTGGTCTAACTATCGCTCCATCTTTCAGGAGCCGCCCGACGCAGTTTGCTACTGCATCCGCTCTCATAGAGAGCCCCCATTCCCGGGCACCCACGCGTATAACCTTAACTACCGCGTCCATGATCCGGATCCTCTCGACCGCCTGCGGTCCGCCGTCTCAGCTATCACGTCGGGGTCACCACTTGTCGCCTTCTGATGCGACAATCTCCCGTTCGCCTGAGACGGCACGGAGGCTCCCCCAGCCTCCGGGCCAATGAGCACTGACACCAATATGAGGATGCTGCAAATGGCGTTTATTGTACGCATGTATTTGCTTATATACCTACAAGCATACTGCTATCTCTACGTCATATCCTTCCTCTTCCTTCCTCTTTCCGTGCCATCGCGAGATCTTCCGATCGCCGTTCCCTACAGACAGATGTTGGTCAAAACAGATAAAATGGTCTATAAAAAGACTGCAAAACTTCTATTAAGCTATTTAAAAATAAAACAAGCAAACAAAAACAGATGGGATGTTACAATGTACCTTTAAATGTTTACTTTAGAAAAGATTTCTAGTGTGAAGAAACCAGTAAGATTTGGCTCCCCAGAGAGGCAATATGCTTTCTCTTTTTTTAATGCTAACTTTGTCTATTCTTATGAAAAAGTAGCTAATTGAACTTGACTGGTTTGAATCTTGAATTTCTTCAACACTGAATACCAAGTGTCTTTAGCACATATTAACCAGCAAGACACAATCCAGACATGTGAATATGCTTGACTTCAAACTTAAGAATAGTTTTGCAGAAGTCGATAGGACCTTTGAACACATGCAATTCAGCCTACTTCATGTATGAATTACTTAAAAAAAGAAATGAAGAACTAGTGGGAACTCAGTCCTTACCACTCAAAAGGTGAGGGTGATAAGGGTTATATAAAATAGCTCAATTAATTACTGAATAGCTAGAGCAGCAGTTTGTATTGCAATTCATGAAGACACAAGAAACAAAATGTCTAGTAAACAAACAAAATAGCAAGAAGCCACTGTGAATTGAAAACCTAGCCACAAAGACTCTCTGCAGCCAGCTTTTTCAAGTACACTCATCACTTTACCCATAACGAGGTGATATTCATGGAAAGGTATGTAAAGACATTCCCAGCCACTGCCCTGATCATGAAATATTTAAAAAGCATGCTTAACTCTAAGAGGGAGATATTTCAAAGTACTTCAGATGTAACTATTCATATGTATGAATATAAGTGCATGCCAAGAAGCCAGATGAAAATTCACTGTGCCAGAGGTGATGAGGTTACGTTCAGACTGCCTCAGCATAAACTGTGATTAGCAAATTAATGGTAACGGTGCATGTATACTAGGGAGAGGGGAGGACATTTATTTGACCCAGCCTCCCATAGGACGAACATAACATTGGTAGATCAATATCTTTGAGTTATCACTGCTCATCGTTGAGGGCATCATTTCATGTGGACTCATCTCATAATGAAAGTTAGGTTCAGTAACACCTCTTCACACACATTTTTCTGTAGCAGAGAAGTATGAAAAATCTCCTGCTTCAGAGCAACCAAAAATTCACCACAGTGACAACATGGGAACGGTGTCCCAGCATGGGAAGTGAACTATGTGTCACTTACTATAGGAGCTATGAATTTCCTTTCGGTAACTGCTTAAGTAGCAGACAGATACCTGTGCCATCCTTTCCCGTCAAACCCTTTTTTCTCTTTCCTAATCAGGATATATTCATGAATCTCACTATGAAAAACTATTAAAAATGGCAGCCTGAGTAAATTAACCGTCCACATCTCTTATCTCACACACCTCTAAGCAAAACGGAAATGCATTATAGATTACAGATTCCTTTTCTGCCTGTGAAATGCCATTTTACAATGTAACAAATTGATCATGGGCATAAACTGGGTATTTTTCAAACATACCATTTTACACCTTACAGTGCTTAGAATATTTTGCCTATTTTCCCAAAGCCAGCTTCTGACAAAGGATAAAGAGAAAGAAAAGCGCATGAATAGAATGAACAAGAGTTTTTATATATGTACAATACAAGTATGTATGTACATTTATATCATGCGACACACATTTCCAGTGAAATATAATTATTACTTCAGCATCCTATGTAAAAATGTTTCCAATTCTAATTCTGCAAGTATAACACACAAAAACATCGCCTAACTTCCACTGTGCCTAACCTGCACAAAAGAAGGCTCCGTAAAGTCTGCAAAACACTTCAATTAAAAAACCCCCAAGCTCCTCAGTGAGAAAGGTAACCGGCTCCAGAGGAGCTAGGGAACGCACGAGCAGGAACAGGGGAGCTTGTGCCTTAGAAACAAGTTAACACAAGTGCCTGAAAAAGAGGGCAAAAGGCTTCGACCTGAACAGAGATGGCATATTAAGAGCAAAGCAGAAGCTAGCTTAGCACTTCTAAGAAGAGCATGGAAAACTGAGTTTGGCACCAGACTCTTCTTTGGAGAAGGGAAGGGATAGGTAAATGGGCGGAAGAAAGGAAGGAGGGCGGGCAGGCAGGAGGTGAGGAAGGACAGTCAGGCTTGCAGCGCCTGCTGAGGGGCGAGACAGGTAAGGGCGACGTGCCCAGCAGGCATGGCCAGTCCGCACAGCCCAGGCCTCCCCAGCTTCCCAAGTCTCTTCAGGGCAAAGCCCACCTGCGGTCATTTTTCCAGTTATTGCCTTTGGCAGGGCCGACAGTAGTAGAAGTATTCTAGACGGTGTCTGCCCCCAAAAGGAAAACATGAAAACTTGCAGAAAGACTCTCTTACTCCTCTGGACTTGACTGAATGGCCTCACAGGCTGAAGTCAGACAGACCACAAGCTAGACAGGGGATTCTTCCTGAAGCATCGCTGTGCTGTCGGTACAACTGGGATCTCACTGCAACCTGCTCTCACCGGCAACCTGAGTCAGTACCTGACACGATCTGCCATCACACCTCCAGGAGATGCGTCCCAGGACAGATCCACTCTTACCTGCCTTCAGATAATCCCAAAGCCCTTCTTATGATCCTGAAATTCAGCTCTTCGGGCCGTAGCTCTTTAATGGATTTGTTAGCGTAACTCCCTTGCAGTGCTTTAAAAATTTATTCCCCACCTGCCCTCATCCAATATTTAAACCTTTCTCGCAATATATCACTTCAGACCATGCACTGTGATTTACAGGGCTGCACTTCCAAGCACAGCGTATTAGATGAACAGGAAGAGACTTCATGGCTTACATCCAGGGTCCTCCCTCACAGTTTACAGCCAAAAAGTCCTGTTTTAGCACCCCTAAAATTAAAGGCTTTTTTGTCACTAATTTTCTTTATAATTTACCCTGGATTAGCAGCATGCCAAACACTGCAAAAATACAAAGCTAACATATCTGCGCAAAACAGGTAAGTTTTGTCTAGCTTTGTCTACTTAAATGGTAAAAAAAGGTAGCTACCTATAGAAAGGAAACAATATTAAGCAAGAAATCAAAGTAAATGATGCACAAAGAAGAGTTTTTAGTTGTTTTAATGAGAAAATGGTGAACTAAATGCATACAGAGAAGGTCTGAAAGGCATGCACAAGACCTTGAGGCATTGACAGGAAACTAGAGTCAGAGGGGGAAGGATTAGATTTTGGAATACTTGGCTATGTTCCAAGCAATTAGCTGTCTGGGAGGCCATGCAGCCTGGTCTATAAAATACTGTCTTTCTTTTTTTTTTTCTTTTTTTTTTCCCTCCTTTCTCCATTATTTATAATAAAATATACTTTACAATAAAATTAAGGTAAGACCTTAAAATCAATCCGAATGGGTATCATTAACAAAAGAGTTAAGCCAAACAGAGTCAAGCTTGTCCCAAGATGAACTAACACATTTTAGAGGGACTGAGGCACAGCACAATTTGCAGGTAATATAAATGTGAAGGAAGGAATCAATAATTACTCGAAAGATGGTAACTTGGTAATATTGGACATGGGGGGGAAAAAAGAGGAGATGGCAATATTTCCAGAGAAAATGAAGTTGTTCCACATTAGCTAGATTAAACTTGTAATGGCAACAAGAAACCCATGAAAAGTTGTGGAAGCAGAGGTCAGCAATAAGAACGTGGGGAAAAGAGAAATATTACATAAGCAATGAATTAGTCACTCAGTTAACAAGTACAGGAGAAAAGGACAAGGTGGGGAAAGGCAGAGTTACTAGAGGACTCATCAGAGGCAGCAGAAAGCAAGGAGATGGTAGAGATTACAGTGACCGCTAGTGGGGAAGAGGAAAGGAATCAATGTTTTACTTTTGGTTATTAGTTAGCACTGAACCAAGACATTTCAAAGAGAACAGTTAAAAATATCAAAACTATAAAATTTTGATTAAAATTGTTGTTTTAACTGAAACCATAGGTTCTTTCACAGAACATCTGCACACCAGTGGAAACATGAACAGAATCCTTAAAACTGATCTTCCAGGATTAGTCTTAATCTGCCAACTGTTGGGAACTGAGGCTGCCAGTTCGTTTAGTTCTCTACAAGCCAACTCTAAAATATCTTCTTGTAAAATTCTAAGACTTTTCACATTTGCTGTATGGAACAGGCATCCTAACTTTATTGAGCTAGGACATGAAATGGCTTGCAAGTTACTGAAATGCTGTCAACAAAGACACTGAACTGCATATGAGAGCGCTGTTGTTTCCTCCAGTCAATACAGATTCACTGCTTTTCAAATCACAGTATCTACAATGTTTAACTCCATTTGTTAGTAAGTTTTTCCCATCAGAAAAACAGACATATGAAATAGTTGTTTAAAGTATGCTTAAGGATTATTTGTGAAAGATCCAGCCAACAGCAATATATTTACACCAGCTGTCCTGATGCTTCACAGGGATCCACAAATGCAGTATCTTCTCCTGTATGAACTCTAATACCTAACTATGCCTATTTCTCATGTGGTTTTCACCTGAAAACCTGAATTAATTTCACAAAGAAATGCCACTAACGTATACTTATTTCACCAGCGAGGAAACTGCCCACAAATCCAAAGGTTACTTAGAAGGATGAGGATACTGCCTTGTAATAAAGACTTCATTTCATCACAGAAATGGGAATTCCTTGAGACAATAGGAATTACACCTACTTAAGTGAAGGCTGAATTTTGTCAAAAGGCATTGAGAAGACCTTCACAAGCAAGGTGAAATAATACATACATAGTAACTTGACAATAACAGTACTGACAGCCTAGGATAGACTGGGAATCACTAGGAAGCCAATGAGAAATTCACTTGAATTAAGGTAATGTTTCTGGCTGCTAACACCCAGTATTTCAGATCTGTCTATGTTAAAATCCAAACCAAGTCAGACACACTGCCACAATCACCAGTTGCCCTTAGAGGAAAGAACTGACATGGCCAGTACATGGAAAAGCATGCTGTGTGCATGCACACACATACTATATAGACAGATACATATATTCAAGGAGCTACGCATCTCAGTTAGTGCTTAGTTATGTTTACTTCAATGGAGCTACCACAATTTACATCTGAAGATCTATATGAAATATATTTCCTTCATTCAGCTTGTACAATTAGGCAATCCTAAGTAGGCAACCCTGCCCACATGCTGAAGGCTTTTCAAATATTAAGAAAATAAAAGATGGATGAATGGCTGCTCAGAAAATAAATGATAGGCCCAACTATCAGCCTTTCCTTGACCTGAAGCCAAATCAAAGTAACAAAAAAATACAAAATTGTCCTTTTTGTTATAGTGGTTTTGCAATAAGGCTTTTAATGTAATTACATTAGTACAAAGCTACTGAATTCAAATAGTTTGTGTCTCAATATTTAGAAACAGAGATACTAAATTTTTCAATGCATCGCATGTATAGCTTTTTGTTCTACTTAAAATTTCTGATAAAATGATTTATGGTTGATAAAAAAAAAAAGAGAGAGGGAGGCAGACAGACAGACAGAGCTTTTCTTTATATAACAGTGATTTCCATTTTAGACTCACAGAATAATTCTGGTTGGAAAAGATGTCAGGAACCCACATAGCCCCAAATGGTCAACCAGCCTGCTTAAGGTTTGGTCTAGCCAGGCCTTGAAAAATTCCCAAACCCACTTGAATTTAAACCAGGTGTACAAGGCAGGATTTGTGCTAATTTGTAATCTCAGGAATATTTCCTATTTTTAAATGTGTGCAATTTCATGTCCAGAAAATTCAGTGGGTTGGGAGAATATGTGATGCAGCAATGTCTTACAGTAGACTGCATTGAAACCACCAAGCCATTTCCTTTTCTCCTGCTCCATTACATTTATATGTAAATGCTCTCTAGTCTCCTTCCACCAACAGTCCTTTCCTCTGCCATCAAGCATTTTTCTTTCCTATGTCTTTGTAAAATTAGAAGTAAAATACATTACTGGATCTCCTGGATACCACATTATCTACCCATGTCTGGGAGTGTGTGGCATTTATGCTGCCTTAATACCAGGTAGCAAGGGTACACAGCATCTAGAGGTCCTTAAGGAAGTGAACCTTACAGAAACAGTAATACCACCCTTTCTGCAGCCTCGTTTCCCCACCCTGTCTGGGAAAGACAGAGAATTTTCCTTTCACTTTCATGTTCAAAAGGAAGAAGGCAACTTTGAACAGAGGCTACTCCAGCGGCTCTGTGAGGACAGGACGCTTCCAGCCTACCAGGAACTCAGTCATAAAGACAACAGATGTGAAGGAAACTGTGTTTTATAAATCCAGAAATCATACTCCTAGTTAAAACAGAAAGAATCTTCCCCACAAGAGCTGCATAAGATGACTTTGGACAAAGGTTCAAAAAAATGAATATACAAATATTTGCATTTGCTCTTACATGATGGTAACAGCACAGATTTGACCCACAAGACTGCAGAAGCTCCAGCGTCTCCATTCGTTCTAGTGCCTACTTAGGTTCCAGCTAGATTCCCCACCACTGGAGTATTGCTGTAAGGCTTTGCAGCGCAGGAAGGGTTGAAAATCTCCCTGGATGAAGATTCATGATAACGATTCTTTTTCGCCTTCTTCAATAAATTTGCCTTTTCATAAATCTATCTAGTCATGTCAGTACCTACATGAAGTATAGTATTATCTTCATATTGATTTAAGTCAAGGATCATTTTCTGCTGCCCTGAGGCTGATTTCTTTCCACAATGCCTTAATACTTTTTTTCATCTCCTATAGGGCTGGTTTATCTCCCAGAATTCGCAATCACTTTGCTGTTATTCTCCTCCTGCTTCATTATTAGTTGTTACAGGACAGTGTTATGCTTCTCAACTCAGTGTTTTACACTTCACTTCTATTTTCAAGAATTTTCTTTGTTCCTGTTTTATGCTTTGTGCTGGGTTACCTCTGTGTTTATTGGCATGAGCTTGGAAAAAAAATATTCCAATGAAAACCCTTGATCCAATTCCTATTTTTATCTCAGCCTGGTTTATATTTTTCATTTCTGTCCCTCAGTGTTTGGAATCTGTTTCAGAGCACCAGTAGAAATGCTTTTCTAGGAAGCGTCTCCCTTTGAAAGTGAATCAGCACGTACAAATTCTTATGTTTTCACTCCTTAGGAACAGATGTTAAGGGAACATAAGTTAAGCTTTAGATCAAAACTAGTCTCTGCAGGACTATAATTTGCTGTGATAAACAGAAAGATGGGAAACGCAAACCAACGAGGGCATCCCAGATTTAACATGCCTTCTGTTTTGGCTGACATACATACGACTGTGTTCACTTACAGATACACTTTGCTACCACAGTAATCAAAACCAATACAGAAATACCTCTTAATGATTAAAAGATTGCTAGTCTTTGTCTAAAGCTTTAGATAGGCAGTTCAATGAAGACTAGAATTTGTAAATATTCCAGATAAAAGCATATTGTCCAATACTGTAATTTTTCTTCCAGTAAGTAGGCTTCTAAGACTATTTGAGAAACCCATGAATGTCACACAAAGCCAGAAATGGACAAAAGCTTGCAGAAATGTTCTGTGAAGGCTGACATAATCTTTTATTACTGTTCAAGAGAATGCTGACATTTTTTTCTTTGCCTTTGAAAACAGCAGAAAAATTAATGGATTTGTAGTTGCCGCCAGTCACTGCTCAGTTCTGCTTGGCATCTCCAGCAGAATTTCAGAGCATGCTGGATTGGGGCCTCCAGCCAGCTTTGATAAATTTTTTAGGCCGATAAGCTGTGATTAGTTTTTCATTATCATAATTAATGTAGTATGGATTAATTAGTTGATTTAGGCACCTGAGTGTTAATTTTTTGCTCGACTGTGGCAGGATATACACAGTGTACCTTACCTCCAGAGATATTATATATTTAATAAGTTTTGACTCAGGATATTCCTGTCATAACCACCTTGGTTTCTGTAACTTTTCTGATCTCTTCCAAACAGACAAGGTTTTGCCTTTAGAAAAAAAAAGTCATTTTACTAGGCAGAAGCAATAGAGAGAAAAGGGTCATAAACCTACTATAGTGCAAAAGCAACCTGAAAAGAAATGGAGAAAAAGGGGATCCTGACCTGTGCATTCCAGATAGAAGTCTTCCAGCAAGACTTTGCAACACCTAGCTACCACAAGACACTATACAGCTAGACACTCAGCTTAGCTTGTCAGTGAGCCAACGCTAGGGTCTAGGTAGAGAAACATCCAATAAAACATGCCCAATATTGCAAATAAAGATAACACTGAGGCAAATGATCATCTTAATATTCAGCCTATGTTTGAATACTTGCTAAATCAGAAGCTAGGACTTGCTAAAGAAATGCTGCTTTTCTAGAGCATGGTGTTCCCAAAGAGGAAGCAAACAATTCAAAACAAAATGCCGCTATTCTAAAGAAAAAATAAATCACAATGATAAATGTCCAAACCTATTTCAGAGAAACTCTCTTTCCAAGATTATCTTGTGACTATATGTTTTCTTTAAATTTAGAAGAAATATGTTTTCATTTGATATGTTCCCCAGATAGCAAGGAGATTTCAGAAATTGCTAGTAATACACAGTCTCAATCCAAACCCCACATCAAGCAGCATGGGAGCTTCCATAGAAAAATCACTGCAGCACTGGACAGGACTCTGTAACCTCCAACCTCAAGAAACTCACTGGCTTATAGTATCTTTGGTTTTGATGTCATCCAAAATTTGGCCCCACATTAACAACAGCTGTGCTCACACCAGCAAATAATGGCAGGCAGGAGGAGCAGATGTGCAGGGCCAGAGAGTCGGTGCTGACGATTTGTCACCTTCACAAAACATACTTTCAGGTTTTACTTCAGCCTAGCTTTGTGCTGGACCTTCTTGTTGGAAAGCTTTAGGTGTGCTCCCAAAGCACTTCTTTCAGTTTAATTTCATCTAAAAGGAATCCATTTTGCATGATGCAGGACTGCACTGGAACGTGCAGCAAAGTGCAGCAAGTGGGGACATTCAGAAGATCTACTTCACGGGTGCACCCTCATCCAAACTAAAACATTAATGAACATGCAGCTAATATTTATGACAACTTTTTCTAAAATATGACAGAGCTCAGTACAGAACATCTGACCCTCTCCTTGCAGTATTACTTCCAGTGTTCACTCAAAAGAAGAGATATCAAAGCAGAAACTCAGTATATGCTGTGTTTTTCAGAATTAGGTGTAAAAAGAGTCTTTTGTAGTGCTGACAAAAGAGTATTTTTATCAATAAAAAAGCACAGTAGCTAATTTTAATAATATATTGTCATAACTGAATACAGATGTTTTCACTTACCATGATCTTTTTCAGAAATAATATAGAAATAATGCCTTTCTGAAAAAGGACAATATAATTGCATCTTCATAGAAATTTGTGTAGTACCTTATTCAATTCAAGGCATATGTTACCTCATAATTCTTTTGTAAATTTATGGCAATTATTCCTTAGCAACTTCTTTAACATTTCAAGTTTTTCCTTGACACATGCAAAATAAATGCCATCTACTTTCTGCAAAGCATAAACAACCATGGAATTACTTTGCAAAAAGACTGCAATTACCATTTAATCATGCTTAATTATATGGGTAATGTACCTTGAGCAAGTGTTACAGAAACTGAGAAACACACACTTCATTACAGTTACAAAAATGCTATTAAATCTAACAGAATATTGTCTGTCATGTAATATAGCACTACTATCATGCCCAGAGGCTTCCAAGTGATTTTACTATTGGGAAAGCATCTCACGCTGTGTGGGGGATATTAGCTGCCTTCCAACCCCTGCTCCTCGACACACTTGGCTGGGACAAGGCCTGTTGTTTACTGTGGGTTTGTAAGAAAACAAAAAAAATGGAACTATGTTATAAAAACAGGACCTAGGACTATAACTCATTTGTAGTCCAGTATCTTCAGTTTCAACAGTTTCATTATTACTTATCTATACTCGAGCTTTTTTTTTAAGAGAAATATATATAAAATTAATGAAAAGCCTCATAAAAATACACCCATAACTCCCTGAGGACCTGTCACCCCCTTTTTCATAAGTATCGTTGGCACCAAGCACACTGTATAATACATTGAAGAAGCTCATATAGGAAGACTTGTTGTCTTCTCTAAGGATTTTTACAAACCAGGGGGTCGGTGCTGCTGCTGTTGTAGACCGGCTTCTCCACAGCACTCACTCCTTCTCTAAGCCATCAGTTAAGGGAGTTGGCAACCTGAAAATCAGGACTTACATTTCATAGCAGTTGGGGTATGAACCGAATTGATTTATGTAATATAAGTGCTCTGGGCAGACCTGGGTTTGTTAAACAGGACTGTAAATTTATTTTCAGAGGCTTGTTGAAAACAAAGTCTGCAGTGATTTATAGTGGTCTTACCAATCACTAAATTGCATACTTAACTTTGTAAAACAAACATTAGTACCTTTTTTCTTCTACTTACATTTTTTTCTCGCTCATAATCTGCTAGCTAAGCCCTAAAGCTAAATCATTATCCATATTTGTGAAGAATTTGCTATAAAAAAGCAATTCCTACAGCTGGTACCTAAGACATCAACTGAATGCTTTGATACTAAGAATAAGGAACATCCCTTAGGTAAGATACAGTTAATGATCCTTGATTTAATGTTGGCATATAACAATGACATATGTAAAGATCTTAGGCCTACTTACTACCACCCATTGCAGAACCAGTCTTAAGCAGTGAATGTGAAGGGAAAAACTCTTCTAAGTACTTCTGCTTTTTTAAAAAGTCACCATATATTTCTGACAAGAGCAGTTACTCAGCAGTTATTCATCCAGCTGTACACTAAGATGAGCTAGTTTAAATTCTGCTCCTGATGAAGCCCAATGCAAAGATGCCCAATGGCCCAGACTTACTCCAACTCTTTTTGCAGACACCTCTGGGCTAGACAGTACCTGTTCACCCCAAGGCAGGCCTGGCTAAGAAAGGGGCCAAGGATCCCCCCCACAGAGGCATTAGACACAGTTCCAGCTCCTGTGCTTACCAGCTGCAATGCCAAGCAGGACTACAGAGATAAGTGAAATAAAATGGCGGGTGTGAAGTTAGAAATTGCTTATCAGCTCCAAGAACAGGCAATATGATAGTTCTGCTGAAGTAAACAAGTTTTTTCACTGACCTCAGCATGACATTTGTTATTTAAATCTAGTTCAGCCCAGGACACCAGCCCTTCTGGCCTCAGTATCACCAAAATAAATGGCAAGATATTGTGGAAGCACTCACATAAGATGATCAAACACACACACATTTTTAATTAAATGTTGTTTAGTGTTCTATGGTTCATGAAAAAGGTTTTCTTGCTAACAATTTAAGTTGTTTGATATTATGCATTATCTGTTGTTTTCTTTTTTGATCTTAGACCATTATTTACTTTATAAAAATTTCATGCCTGCTTAGCATTCCCCACAACTGTGAGTCATGCTCCTTTACCCTCCTCCGAGTGATTCATCCCTTCTCTTTTATTGATGCTCTACCTCCTAAAGGTGACTGATCTCTGTCCCTTTATTGATGCTTCATTGCATGCCTTTTTCTCCACAGTCAAGCAGGTTTCTTGAAGATGGCACAACACACATTCAAAGGAAGACATCTAAGAAATACTGAGAAAGACACAGGGCAGAGGTTACAGAGTGCAGCTAAAAGCATGTCGGCCCTGAGGAGACTGAGAAAGGTCTGATAAACTGATTAGCATGTGCAGGGGAAACACTGAAAGGCAAGTAAGGGTCATTTATTAGATTAAGTTAAAATGTATAGGAAGGAGAAAGAAAACCAATCGCTGGTAAAGTGAAACCTGAGGCAAGAAAGAACTTAATGGAAGCAATTAACAGAAATATGACCAATTGTCTAGAAACTCATATACCAAAAAGTATTGATAAGCAATGAAAATGGTATAGAATCCTGTTCATCTGAGTTTGGGGGGTCAATTCATATATATCAATACATTATAGTCCAAGCAGAAGAGATTTTGCAGTCCTGTAACAGGAGAAGCCCTTGCTACTGATAGCAATTCTTGTTCCACACAGTGGGACATCAGTGTGACCTGGCCTGCTGCTACTTTTCTTCTGCATAACCCTCTGACTCAGTGCAGGTCTGACCTTTCATTGCTGGGCAGATTATTGGGGTAATATGGGAGCCAGGCAAAGGTGAAGGCTGGGGCATGTATCAGGCTACCTGGTAAACCCCTGCTCAGGGCAAAGCCTACACCTTGCCCATCCCCATGAAGATATGAAAGATAAGGAGATAATGAAAGATAATGGAGATGCATCTTTGGACTAGGAGTGTTAATTTAAACAGAGTTTTGAAATTATCAGTGGAATACTAACTCCCCACAGAGACAGATCTTAGGAAATGTATCAACAGGAATGGATGGACCGGATTCAAACTCAGCAAGTCAGATATGTTGTTAGGTTCAATGGTCTCTGGAACAATTCCTAGAGGATCTGCCAGGAAGACTGGATCAACCGCCAGATCTCAAGTTCTTTCTGTTCCAGTATACAAGATACAGGAGCACATGCTCAGGCAGGGATAAGCGACAGAGAAGAGATTACAGTAGCAGGCAGAGCAACTGAAGAACACAAGGACATGACACTAAGCAGGAGCTCAAGCTAACAGACAGGACTGACCAGCTGCACCTGGCCCAGGAAAAGTCAGAGCAAGAGAAAGGCCACCACGCACCATTGCAAGTAAGCAGGGCTTCACTGCAAGGGCTGTGAGATTGGAGTCAGTGGCATGTGCATCTCCCTCCACTGGAGAAACTCGTGTGAGATGCTCTAGGACCATGAAATCCTCATGATTAGGCTTCACCTTCCCTGTCCTACCACTGGAAAGTGATCATTACTACAGTGTCGCTTATATGCATAAAGACAAACTCTGAATAACCAGATATAATTAAGGGAGTAGAATCACGACAAGTAATTTCCTTTTGATGACAAGTGATACTTAAGAGAAAGTATTTCCTATCTGAGAGGAAGAATTTGTTTTGCTCTGTTAAGGACCTTGTCTTGTACGGATTTTTTTGTTTGTTTGTTTACACTACTAAAATATCCGGATACTGTGGACACAGTGAAGAATAGTGAATATTATCATCTGCTGTCTGCCTGTGTAAAAATAGCCATCAGCATGGAAATAAATCAGAGGAAATAGATTTTGTCATTTATTAAAATAAGGAGCCTGAATAAATTTTTCCAGACTCTCAGGCTGTTTAACTGATGTTGATCATTTTCAGAAAAATGGCTTTTGTGTGTAACATTAGACTGTCTAGAAGACATAGTATGCATCATACGAAATGTCAATTATTTTACTTATCTATTTTAATAAAAAGCACAGAATCCCAGGAATTGAGTGTAAGACTTGAGCATTCTACTTGCCACAAAACCGAAAACATGTTCTTATTATGTAAGTGTTAATGCAAAAGACTTTGAAATGGCAGGTGAGTTTGTAGATCTCATTAGCATCTCACTTATAAAACAGAAGATAAAACTCGGTTAAGAACTGTGTTATATTGTGGCTGATGCTTCTTTTATGGAAGTGACCTTTATGGAATCATTTTTACTTACTCCAGCATAATTCTAGATCAAAATCAGACCCATCATAGTTTCCTCAGGTGATCACTGATGGATCAACTTAGCATAAATTAGTTCAGCTTTATAAAGTATACCCAGAGGCTCAGACTAGCAGAATTCAGAAAAGAGATTTTTCCCTAAAGCAATTTTCACTTGCTAATCCAAAAATAAACAAATATTATACTATGCACACAGTAGTGGAAGAAAAATCCCCATGATTGGAATAATAAGGATGCTAAATAAAGATAAAGACATAAAGTATTACATTTCCGACATTAGGGATTAGAAAGAGTAAGGATTGCATTATCAGTGCTTTATTGACACCGAGAATAAGTTCACTACATACATCACCACATTACAGTACTGACCAACTATTTTGCTTCCTCAAGGTCTGAACTAATTGAAAACGAGGAAGAATACTCTAAAGGATAAAAAGAAATCCTGTCTGAGTATCACACGAATCATTCTGATCTTCATCACAAATGATATTCACTGGAATTAGGACAACAGAAATTATACTGCTCAGATCTAGAGCTTGAGTCTCAATTAGCCATTCAAGCAGTGACCACATCTGATGTCCCCTGACTCTCCACTCTGAAACCTGCTGGGGCACTGCTGGCTGGGCTGGGAACTGAGCATGGTGGGAGAAGAGGAGCCAAAGATGTTGGGCAATGCTCCTCCAATTCCAGAACCATGGGAGATACGGAGGTAGCTTAGAGAACATGCAGATAAGTTAAAAATTTTCAAGTCTGGTCATCCTGAAATACATTATGCTACGATATTTAAAAAGTTGGCTGATGATATCTCAGATGTTAATACTTATCTTGAAGATAAGACTGGAAGAGAGAAATTTAATCCAGATCTTTAAAAAGGGAGGGGGGAAAAATACCTAATACTATCTCTGATCCAGTTACATCCTTGCTAGGTGACAGCCAAGCAAACACAGCCTTCCAATTTTAAAGCACTACTGAACTTTGCTGCCTAGCTGAGTGTTGCATCTCCTTTCCAGCATCTCTCCCTGACCTTCTCTCTGCTGGATGCATCTTTGCTCCTGCACAAGCAGCTACACCTGAAAGTCCAGATCACCCATTCCAGAAAATTATCTGAAAGTGGGGAATTTCTTAAACACACTAATTTTTCTTGGCTGGAATGAGCTTATGGTAACTGGAGGGCCTTAAGACAAAGAATGAGATTGATCTGACTCCACCACAGCTTTAAAAAAACATGCGTTTTGACTCCCTGTCAGGCCTAGTTAACTGATGAAGATTTGGTACCTGCTTTGAAAGTGACGGCTGAATTATGAGCCTCAGAAAATGGAGCTGGTGACTTCCAACAGCTGAGTGGATGGAGAAACACCTCTCGAATCCAGAGCCAAAACTCCCAGAGTTTTCCACATCTTCAGCAGGAGCATTTGGATCATTAAATCCCTGAATTAAAGTCAAGTTCTTATGGTTTTCAGTGTCATCTGCTGTGAAGCCAAAGTTTGTTATATAGCCCTTGTGCCTTCAGCTCTAGAACAGTGTGCATATCAAGGATGACTAAATCCATCAGCCCTAGAAGTCTGCATTCCCAGCTGACCTGAAGGTATCCAGCCAGGCAAGTTTTGAATTTGGCTTCATCTTGGTTTTGGAAGTTTATTAAAATAAAAGCATTCATACAAAAAAAAAGATGAATTTAAGAATTTTCCAGGGGAAATTTAGCTGACCTTTACACCAGTAGTCTGCTTAATAACAACAGAAGTACAGCAAAGATAAGGTACATTTCTGTGCTCCTCTGAAACAATTTTCATGGGGGGCATCTTCAGACTGACTATATTTTGATTTACAAGGTCACTGAGACTTCAGATTGAATGCAGAAGGGAAACATGGGCCCTGGTCAGTGAGTCAGGACCTTTGGATCATATAGTTATAATCCCATTCTTTTCACCTATCTTTCTCTTCCTACCCTTTTTCCATCCTGGTTTTGAAATATAGTTCCTTCAGGGAAGATATCAATGAAAGACACATCAACATCTCAGTTTCAAACTGACATCCCAAATTTTCACAGATATATTAAACTCTCCTATAACGCTAATAATAATGAGTAATATTGTCTTGAATGAATAAATGAATGATATTCCTTTGACCCTTGATGGGGCAAAGGTCAAAACACATTACAGCACAATATATATTTTATCCAATGAAATGCAAGCCTTAAGATAGAAGCATCTGTAAAACTGAGGAAAAACTACCATGGGATAAGCCTCATGACAGTACCATGGAAACACTTCTCGCTGAACTGCAGCTGAGTGCTGACTATCTTCACAATGTCTGCTAGGATTACTTTACAAGGAAAATAGCTTTCATATCCAGACTGTTCAATCAAATATGTTGCCACTATAGGCAATTGGGGAATATAAATAATAGGAAATATTTATTATGACTCTTTTGGTATCCTTAGTTTTTAAGCTATTGTTTCAGCAGTAACAATAACCAATATGTATATTTTGATTCTCCAGTAACTTGTTGGAAATTAGGTTTCACAGTAGTGTGTATATATTAGTCTGATCAAATTCTGCATCATCTTCTATGCTTCTTGGTGGTATTCCTGTATTAAGCTTCTTTTTATTAAGTTTCTTGCTGAAATATGATGTATTAAGTGAAGGCTCCCTGTAGTAAATTATGTAGGTTCCCTGGTAACATCACTGTATTACCCTGCTCTGAATGATCTTATGGGCCTCATTAGCATAACATGAATTGCAATAGGGGGTTTAATCTTCAGTCCTACACTTTTTTACGCACATCTTTTTCTCCCCATAACTTTTCTTACCCACCCTGTGCTAACAGTTTAGAGTGACCACCAAATGAGAAGGGGAAAAAGCCTGTTCCAAGATGAATGACTGTAACAGCCTACAGGAATAATATCCGAATGTTCTCTCAACGATGATAGAAAATAGGGGAATGGAATGAAATTTCAATGCATACGTATATCATTTTTACCTGCCTTACATACCTGATGACAAGGGAAGTAAAATGACCATTTTGCCACAGTGCCATAAAAGAAAAGAGTACAAAGACACAGGTTCTTGCTACTCGTGCCCACCTCACTAAAACACTTAAGTCAGGAACACAGTTCTGTGCCCCAGTAGAAGAAAAATGGGCAACTACAGGAAGCAATTTAGATCATATAAAGAACCCATTACGCTAGGGCCTTCTGTCAGTGCTTTACCTTTGACTGCTGCTGGGTAGGAAGCACATTGTTTTCTGTCTACTTCTTGATATGGTTCTACAGGCATATTAATTGAGACAGTGGGCACCTATGCTCAGACTTTTTTAAAAGACATCTCTTGTGTTCTTTTCCTGGAGACAGAGAAAATGAGTAAGATATTTTGGATTATTCATTCAAATAGAGAGAAATGTTGTGTGAAAATATTCACTCACACTTAGCTTAAAAGGAAGTCATTGATGGGGTTGGGTTTTTTTTGTTTTTTTTTTTTGGCTATTTTAAAATAAGTTTCAAATGAATGACTCAACCCAACTGCATTCAGAGCATTGAGTAGGTGAGTTAAATAAATAATGACTTAATATGGATAGCTTTCATCTTTAGCCTTAGGATCTGATAGTCTCTTACACCTGGACTGCATAATTAGAGAGAAGGAAACTTAGATTTTGTTCGACTTTGAAATGACAAAGACTGATTCTTCTCTAAAATGGCTCAAATTGTCATAGATATGATTGATCTTCTCTGTTACTAAATTGCCTCACTGCAAAGTAGTTTGAATCAGATCAGACATGTGACATCAATTTAGAGTGCTTTAAAAAAGTTCCTAAATGCAAATTTATCTAGTAGATCTTCAAGTTCCTTAAGGCAACAATAA
The DNA here is from genome assembly GCF_036370855.1 of Dromaius novaehollandiae. Taxonomy (NCBI): domain Eukaryota; kingdom Metazoa; phylum Chordata; class Aves; order Casuariiformes; family Dromaiidae; genus Dromaius; species Dromaius novaehollandiae. The sequence continues at coordinate 13,796,808 of NC_088108.1, forward strand.
GATCATTTTCCTAGTTTTCTAGGAAATTCTAGGAATTTCTAGTACACAGCTAGCATTTCTTAAAAGGTCTGAAGAGGTGGTTCACACAAGAAGCCTCCATGGTTCTGTAAGACCTGCCATGGCCTAGCAAGGACATGTTATGTCATTTTTAAAAATACCTACTTTTGTATATATGTAAACAGCCCCAACAGGGCTGGAAGTACTTTTTAGATGCCACACTTTAAAAGGTTTTTTTCTGCATTCAAAAGTTTATCTGATTTTTACCTTGAAAAATAGGGGGAAAAAAATGGATCAAGAAAGTAGCTCCAGAAACCACCTTGATACAACACACCTACCTGGACAGCAGGAGACAGCCTCCTAACTGTGAACACAAAAAAAAATATATAACACCTTTCATATGCTGTTATTCATTCTAATCACTGCATGTTCATTCATTCTAATCACTGCAGCATTTTTCTTTATTTTGGTTGCTTTGTACAGCTTTGTTCTGAAAAATGAATAATACTAGACATATGGCACTTTGTTAGAGCAGCTTGAGCAATCAGAGCTGCTGATCTCAAAGGTTTGGGGGGGCTAAATCACAGTACTGATCATTCTGGCAACAGACTGACAGCAAGCAGAGCTGGTCTGCCACGGGAAGACCATAGGCTGCACCGTCCTTTGGACTTTACTTCCTCCAGGGCACCTGCTGAGTCCAGGCTACTGCCCATGGCAGGTTCATGTCCCTTCACTCTCCAGAGCACCTTCAGCCAAAGCAGATGGTAGAGGGAGCAAACCAGGTCTGAGGCAACCCAGCAGAGCCTTACGCCCTTCACAGCCTTACACATCCATGCAAGATCCAGAAACAGTCCAAGATTTTGCAATGTATTTACAGTACATGCCGAGACTCCCACAGCATCAGGATTCTGCCTTTTCGGTCTGGAGAGAATATAGTATTGATTTAAATTTCACAGTCCTCTTTACAGCTTTAAAAAGAAACAATTGTTAGGGATTGTGGATAACTACCAACCACCAGTGCTCAAGAATTCCTTGCCTGGGGATGGCAGGGGCCTGTGGGAAGTGGTGAAGGACACGCCACTTGAGAAGTCTCAGTGAAGCTAACTTTGCTCACATTGGCAGTTGAGCTCCAGCAGATAGTCACTGTCCATACATTCAAGTCCTTAAAAGCATTAAAAAAGATGTCTCTATTCTAACACTGTGTGAGGCTTAAAAAGTCTAACAATCTTTTTCTCTAAGTTATGGGATCCTAGCTTCCTATGAACCGCTCCTAATGAGACAATGCTCAACTGTTTAGGAGGGAGAATAAAATAAATTTCTTTATTTCTACATTACTCTGACATCTATGACTCAACATTTACCTTGTTTGAACTAAGATTGCTATCTATTAGCCTCAGCAATTAAGTAATTTAAAACCTTTTACTTTAATTAATCAATTCCTGATAGAATTATAAAACATCATTGAATTGCCACCTATTTTCAGGATCCTTTTCAGTACCATTATGAAAATGAATCTCTGATTTTAGAGAAATGCAAGGACCTATTTTTAAAACAAGTAAGTAGTGGGTCCTACTGAGATGCTGTGACTCCGTCCACAACTTGTTCTCACCTGCAATGCAAAGACAGGGGGAAAAATACAGGGCCGTATCTACAGCAAAACAGATGCACTAGGAAAATCCCTTCTAGCATGGGACTGGAGGCACCATTCCCATACTCTCCTCCCTCCCTGCAACACTGTCTTTTCTTAGTCACTTGCAGCTTTCTCCAAGCAGTTGGGTCCTTCTCATTTACGGTAGGTGACTAAATTTCCTGTCACTTGACAGTGAATTTCCTGTCGCTGATGTGAGTGAGGAAAGAACCAAACCTCAGTCAAAACATGGTGTGATACTGAACATTGAATATGGTTTTGAAAGATGGGCCTTTTCTAGATGACACCAAAACCTCAGGCCCAGAGAAGGACTATGACCACACTTCTTAAGCTGATGCTCTCTCAGTGTTGGATTTTGTACTGGCTCAGCCCAAGGCACACAACACAAGAGAAGAGCAGAAATAACCTGGCAGCTGTATAACAACATCAGGCATCTTAAATACACCATATTTCCTCTACAGAAACACTTGGTATCACCACACTGAAAGACATGCTAAATAGGGAGATATGCATATTTTGTTTCTGTACTTGAAGGGGTGTCCTAAATAAAAAAAAGATTAAAAAACACACTGAGCTTTGAATTTAAACTATGGTTTCCTAGGAATTCACATGCTAATCTTTAAAACAGGATTTTCCATTGTGAAGAGACTATAACCAGCAATATGCATGTTACTGGAGAAGTGCAGTTTTTGGTAGATTTTTTGTCATACCATTGTGATCTCTCAATTCTTTGCATGTGACCGTGAGTCTCTTTAAGGTGATAATGTTTCCAGTAATATGAGGCTATAAATGTTTATCCTTGTTGAAATCCTAGCACCAGAGAGGGAGCTGAGCCAGCAGACGATCTGCTCTTAGGGCCCCTCTGGGCCCCAGTCTCTTGCCTTTGGCTCAGTTAACCTCTCTCCAAGGGCCCCCTGGATCTGCGTATCGAAATGCTACACTTTCTGTAGCTCTGTATTCAGTAGATTTTCAGATTCAACAGACTAATTTAAAAGAGGATCGAGCCCTCTACCATCCTTTCTAACAAAACCAGTCAGGTCACTATTTTTGCAACACCACAAAATTGAAATACGTAGCCTGCTTCTACTATGGCATTTACTCATGTTCATGAAAGTTTGTGCAGGTGTCTATGGCTGCATTTCAGCAAGGCCCCTACCCTCAATTTGTCTGTCCTTTTGAAAAAGAATTTTAACCATTGCCTCAGAGATACCCTCATGTCCCAGAAAAGGGGGATCTGGACTTCTTTGCAGTCTGCCAGAGGCTCTCTCACCATTGTCCTCAATCCTGGTGTATCAGCCATCTGCTGACCATGTGGCTAAAAGGAGCGGTGTGGCTGTGGCCTTTCCATAGCCAAGGGGAGCTGTGCTGTATCTGCTGCAGTCTTGTACTTGCCTCATTAGTAACACAGTGATTCCTGCTTGGATACAGCGTCAGGTCAAATTCAAGCTTTTTGATCAAGAACACACAAAAAATGGGTAAATCCAACTGCTATTTAAATTGATTGAAACAGAATTGCGACTACTTTTGGCAGGGATGCATTTAGTCCAACACCTCAAAACCCAAAGGCTAATTCCAATTTCAAGATATGTAATCAAAAACATGCATTTCATTTGATGAAGTTCCCCTGCTCAGTTGAGAGGAAATATGCAATACACATCGCAATGTAATAAGACTTGCTTATTATCTGTATGCTCCAGAAAGGCAGAAGGGAGAAAACCACTGGAAAAAGAAGAACTGGGAGTTTTCAGGGAAGTGGCAGAAATGCTATTTATCAAGCCACTGACATGCAAACAGTTGTCGGATGATCTGGCAACAGCAATTGGAGACTGTGCTAAGCAGACATTGCCTGGTATTCATCCATTGTGAGGACTTGCAAAGCATGACTGAAAAATGTCACTGAGAACATCTGAACATATTTGGAAAAGCTCAAGGAGTATATCAATTCAGTTCAAAACAGAACTACAAAAGCGTAAACCCATGGAAATACCATAGTAGAGGCTGTGGAGGGGAAGCAGAAATATATGAGCAATTTCACTGGTTACTTCCTCTGGAAATAAAGAAGTGCAAATAGAGTGTGTATGAGCAAAGCAGGATAAGCTACTTTGCAGGATGGTAGTAGAAACCTACTGATGCAAACAAGAGATGACAAAAGCTGGGGGTGCTTAGTATCACTCAGCAATGCCCAGCACCTGCAGGATCCAGCCCTTCATTTCTAGCGGTGAATACCTCTGCTCCTTTGCCTTGGCTCCCTAGGATCACCTATGACTCAAAACATCTCTGAGTCCATTAAAAAAACAAAAAAGGTGACATCTCCACCTCTAGGAACCCTCTGCTCCACTACCCATCGTAGTTCTGGATATGGTCTTCGCTGCCTTTGTTAGCTTTCTTTCAACAACAGGACTTTTTGTTAGCAGGTGAATTCAAGAGAGAGAAGCGTCTTTTCAACTTATATTTAGCATTGCTACGCTCCATGCCATGCACTATTATGCAATATGCTCTTCTCTGAGGAATTAATTTATAAGTATATGAATAACTTTTAGTAGCCTTAGTTGTAACGAACTTGCCACTCTGACTACATAGTGATGAACTATAGAGATGTCTAGAGCCAGAAAAAATTATAAAGGAAAACATTTAATATTTCTCAAGAGTTGTTAACAACACAATGTACTGATGTAAGAAGGTATATGACTGTCACTCAAGGCCACAGTAAACCTTCAGTGGAACCACAGGGATACAGAGTCTATGAACAAGTCGCAGAAAAGAAACTGAAACTACTGAAACTGTGTCAGCCGGACATAGCTTAACCCAAGCTTAGATGAGTAACCCCGATGAAGGCAAGGCAGTTTCTCTAGGTAACAGCACACAAGGGAGCAGCATGTGGCTAGCAAAGTTTTCATTTACATGTTACTCTTCACTCCTCAGCTCAGATAGTCAGGTCCAGTCCTAGCTGGATCAACTAGAGCTGGCTTCTGGCACATACCTGAAGTGAGACAAACTCCTGCCTTAGTATCAGCAATGTCTTCACCTTGCTCAGAATAGCCGTAGGCAAAAAGAGCCAGCCTGATTTACAGATCGTTCACTGACAGCAGGTTCAAAGCAGATGCAAATATTTCACTCTTCCACTTTATGTTCTTAAAGAATCATTCCACTGTCTGAGCAAATGCTAACTAGAATAATAAACCCACCATTAAAGGGGAAAAGAAAGTTACAGGCTAATAAATTTAATTCATTTTTATTTAAATGGAAAAAATTGGCGGATTGAAAAACGCTTCTGACAATTCAGATCAACGGAACATTTGCTTTACAAATTATTCCTTTGATAGCAAACGTAAGTGGTATGTGAGATACTATAAACTGGAAAGATCAAATGTCATTAAGCTGCATACTCAAAAAGACAATATCAGGAAAAGCAGTATATGTTGTATACCAACAAGTATATTCTTCAAATTGTACAACAGTGGGGTGGTAGTTTCCCCTTTTGACTATTGCTGATTGTATTCATGTTTGTCTCCAAGCATGGACTGATCTGCATGATTAGATACCTAATTTATGCATCAAAAATCCACAACTTCAGTAAAATCAGCACATTAAATAAAAGTCTTATAGATCAAAACAGTGACTGGGGCCATGGATGCACAGTATATTACAACACACCACTGAGGTGGTTGTCTTCAGCCCTCATTAAATGTGCTGAATAGCCTTCAAAGCTTAATTGGCATATTGTGATAAATGCTTACGCTCTTTGTTAGAGCAGCAATTACTTGAAATGTCAGCCCCTCCTGCTGCGTTACTGCAAACAGCTCTAAATAATAAAGGAACTGGCCTTAAAAATGTAGATCTTCTTTCAAATTGCTACAGACAAGAGCACTTGTTCATTGCCAGAGCTTTGACTCCATTTTATTACTACATATTACTGCTAATATACCTGAAACCTCATATGCTATTGGTGACAGTACCTGACAGTTTTATTGCTTATTAAAATCTTATTAAGATAGATATCCAGTTGCTGTATCTTAAAAAGAAAAAAATCTTCAGTATTTATTTAGTAACTTCTCAATTTGATCAAGCTCAGTCAGTCCCTCAGACTTTATTAGAGAGAGGAAAAAAAAAAAAAAAAAAAAGATGATGAATTCCATTTCCTGAAAACTATGCCAGTGCTACGAACAGTCTCGCCTACCGGTAACCCTGCAGGACAAGAGCCACTGCTCCGGGCTTTCTTTTTGGCTCCATTCTCTATCTAGCTCTAAGCAAGTTGCTTAACCTCTCTGTGCAGCTCGGCACTTGCCTGGTGTATCGGGCACACTAAGAGCTTTGCAGCCAGGCGTTTTCAGGGTTCTCAGAGAACACAGATGGAATTCGTTATTTAGATGTAAATCCTACTGTTTTCTCACACAGAACAAAGTCTGTCATGATGACTAAGAATTTCCTAGAGAACTGAAATTATAGGTTCAACCAACTGCTGCAGCTGAGTTATTTTATCTAGTCTATAGGCCCACTCCAACCTTAATATTTGAAAAGTGCTCCAATTGCTTTAACCTCAGTGTGAGAAATAGTTCATCCCAACAAACACAGGTACAACTGGCCAGACCATATTTCTCCATAGCATGTAGGACACCTACAGACTCTTGAGAGGGTAAATCAGACCATTTTAGCTCTGGGTCATTGCTTTAGGAGGGACTGGTGGATTTGGATGAACCATGCAACATATATAATTAATATGTAATAATAATAGTGCAGTGGAACCGTGCAGATAGCCCGGCCAGTCCTAACACCCTCGTTCACTGCTGTCCTAGTTCTGTTCTCACACAGGTATTAATCGAGACATTTCAAGTGGAAATTGATGGAAAAAATGAAACTGCCTCGTATCTTATCAACTGTGAAGTCAGTATTAAGAAACACTTACGTGCTCGTAGTACCAATTTAGGCCTAAGCCTCATTACTTAGAGTCTTGTCTCACATTAAACAAAAAAACAAAACAAAATAAAAAAAACCACCCTTACAAGTACAATGGACAAAACCAAAAGCCGAAGTTTTAATGCTCTTGAATTTAAACCATGAATCTCAATACTGTTACTCCAACTCTTATTAGCCTTCTGGTGCTCAGATATGGCCCTTCATAAAGAACAAACAAAACCCAACTATGAACCTGGGTAATCTAGGTCAGGGTCATCTCTATCAATGGTGGCTCAGAAAAGACAGGAACTGGATTTTGAATATAATGGCCCAATTTAATAACCTATTATTTTGGCTCCATGTCAGGGGAGCTTTGCATAGTGCACAAATTCAAGATATTGACAAATATCTTTTTACAGAAAAATCACAGAATTATCTCAAAGTATACACCCAAGGAACATGTAATTACAGCTATCACAACCTGCAAAAATACTTACAACTTCTCCAATCTTGTAATACTTTCCATATTACTAAGGAGAAACAGAACTTCTGTCAAACTAGTATAAAGCTAGAAGTAACTTTAAAGACTGCAGTCAGCTTAAATCGAAGAATCTGAGAGAAGAACTGAGTAAAATCCTCCCTGACAGAACATGCCATTGACTTGCAGTGTAAATTAGTATGTCTGGTGACACAGGAACATAAAAGCTGTAAAATTCAAAATCTTAATACTCTAGTCAGTCAATAATTCCAGTTAGAAATACACTACAGGACCTGATTATATATTAACGTTTGTAACTCAGTGGGGCCGGTGTTCCATTCTCTGGACTGCACACATCCTGTCTCGCACTGGTATTTACAGACACCAGCTCACTTTGGAAAGGGCAATCTTCTCTCTGGCAGTGGTAACAGCATGGCCTATAGTTTACTATTCCATGTAATGCAAGAATGGAGTGAGAGTCATGGTTTGAATGTGAATGGAATATGTGGGCTAAGTCAACCCAAAATAATAAGAACTGTCCTTTCTGAGCATAAAAAATTTAAAAACACTGCCTTATAAACTTCCATTTTATTAACCTTTATCAGCAGCTGTGAAACCAGCACATGATGAGATTTTTCTGAACTTTGCTGTCAGCAGCTAAAGGGTAATGCTTGTAGTGATTGCTGTTTTGCAATATTATAATTCTTATACCCAAAAGGTCTTCTGTCAGATTTATTCTCAAACAGTTGCCAAGTGGCACTGGGAGAAGATGAACATGCTGTAGTGGCTGCATCGCAGGACAGCATCAGGAGACCAGGTGCTACTACTGACTCTCAGCCCTGTCTCCAGAAAGTCGATCAGGGTTGGCAAATTGTTTCAGGTGAGAGGGCTGTTTCAGTTTTTAGTTATGATCAGAATATAGATGTGTGACTATCTGCTCCCAACACAGCTACATAACAGACAAAACATTGGCCACATGGACAGAACTATTAAGGTAAAATGCACTAAGGTTAGCTTCTAACTCTAAGCCACGTGCATGTATTGTGGCCTCCCTCTGAAGACTTGAGATAAGAGGAGCTCCAGGGAAAGCATCCAAAAAAGAAAGTTATCCCAACCAAATCTATTCAGGATTTCTTCGAACAGATCCCAGACTCACTGAGGGAGTTGGGCTGGTATTTGGCAGCTGGCCAGAGCCAAGAAGCAGAAAGGTCAAGAGAAGTCAGGGTCACTAGATGTTAAGAAAAGAATAAAAGGGAGAAACTGCCTGAGCTGCTTGTTGTAAGTGAGACTGGGCAGCTAGAAGTTATCAGGGAGCAAAGAGGCCCTAGATGCAGGGTCAGAGATCAGCAGATAAGGAGACGTGACAGACAGCAGCTGAAAGAGCCTTTGCACTGGCAGGTTGGCCACAGCAAATGTCCCCAGCTGCATTTAGCTGTTTGAGAGAGAGTTCCAAGGGCACTCATTTCACATAGCAGATTGCAAGTTTTCTAGCAGATAAAAAACAGGATATTAATTTTTTTCCCCCAGATATCAAAGTTTTCAGTTTACTTTTCTTCCTCAAAGAAACAATACCTTTGGTTCCCTGATGCGTGCCCAGGAAACACATGCCAGCCTGTTTGCATGATATACTGCAGGAGTACTGGTATCTGGAAGAAATTAGAAGGTACTACCACCCCAAGAGGAACAACTGCTAGCAAAATACCCCGAAGCAGAAGGCAAGTAACCAACTAGCTAAGAAGCATCAAAGCAGGATGTGGCAAAAGGATGCTGGGAGAGGATCAGTTCCAACAGGGTCCTTTTCCATTTAGTCACATGTTCTATGTACTTACAATTCCAAATCTGTGGACTCTCTCCTCCCCCCCACTGATTGGCTTCTATAATCAGACCCATATGTAAAGAGGAAACATTTATATCGTCTACTAGTGTCCTCAAAAAAAGGAAAAGTACTGGTGAGAAATTATAACTATATAATTGCCCATGCTTCTGCTGCAAAACAAAACAAATGCAGGTCCAGCACAGACACTCCATATCAGAGCATGGCTGGAGAGGGGAGGTGTGTCTAAGACACCTTGCCACTTTATTCCTTCCTTCATCATCTAAACAAAAGTTTTAATTCTTTTTTTTTTTAATGCAACTTTTACCTTCCTGCTAAAGGACAATATCAAATACCAGAAGTCCTTACTCAGTGAAAAGAAATCTTTAGAGTAGCTTAAAGCTAGTGAGTCTACAGACACAGAGAACTGTATCATAGTTTTAAAAAAAAAAAAGAAGAAGAAGAAGAAGAAAAGGTCTGGGGTGGGGGTGGGGCAGATTGTGGAGTGTGCATTGGGACTCTGGAGATCAGTACTACCTTTCCAGGCAGTGGAAATGGATGCAGCTGACTTCAGTGGAGCTATGAAAATTTACATCATCCAAGCTTTTGAATCTTATGCATATTTTTTTCTACAATAGCACATTCATGTTGGATTTTGGGCCAATCCCACTATGTCTCCAGTGCCTTATTTTCCTTATTGGTAAAAGAATCACGGTCATTTTAAAGCACTGTTGAGAAATGTTTTCAAATCCGTGCAAGTGAGAAGTATCATTATTATTATTGTAATTCCTGTTCCTTGTAAAAACGTAAGTACCTATGTGCTTATGGCAGACACTTCTAGCCAAGTTATACAAAAGTAATTAAGATAGAAATGTAATTCTCACAGAAGAAAAATACCTGGATGAAGTTTGTGCACCTGGCTCAGAGTTTTGCAGCATACATAATCTGAGTTTAAAATGGCACACTGCAGCAGCTCCCAGCCATTAAAGAAAATAAAACAACCTGGTAGATCAGTAGTGAAGATCTAAACAGAACGTGTGCTGGAACACACTTGTATAGTGTTATATATTTAACACATTGTAGTCAAACCTTAGACAGCGTTGGACCATGCATGTTCAACTCACAGCATAGTTAAATTACAGTTATTTTAAAGTTACATCATTATTATAAGTGTGCTGCACAACTCGTACTCTGAGCATTTTTCTCAGATAATTTTCTGTTTGTTGAATTGATTGGTTATTTATTTTCCACTTAAATATTCTGAAAGGAAATAAAAAATGTCTGTTTATTGTGGGTCACTCAGAAGAAAAACATACAAGACAACAAAAGGAAATAATTAAATGTCTAATTAATATTAAAGTGAAGGTCACTGAACTCAACAACCTTCCTTTCACACACTGATACAGTACGCTTGAATGGTAGGCACAGAGACAGGGTACAATGCATTTAACTGTGTAATCCTAGAAAGACATCTAATAGAAAACTTCGTCTATATAAAAAGCACACACTACCTCCCTGAATATTGGCCAGTTAAGTTCAAACTTTGAATCTGACCTTAACAAAAATATTGTCATTTGCAAAACATGTTTCATTTCTTAACCTTTTCTTATTTAAACATAGTGACAAACTTATTTAGACATAAAAACAGCATGTACATCCTCCCATCATTCACTTCTTGTTGAGTTCAGAAACCTGCACCTATAATTGTAGATAAGAATAGACATGAAATTTGTTTTGTTGCTCTTCTTTGTATGTACTTCATTGATAGTAACCATAGGAATAACTATTCAAATAGTCACAACTATACCAATATCTCCTGGGTACAAAACAACAGTTTATATTCAGATTAAATTCTAGCCTTAAAATCTGAAAAATTTTGTTACAGCTTTACTCTACTTTCTCTCTCTAACCCAAGCAAGAAAATATACTTATTTTCTGATTTTTAATTTCTTGTCACACACATTAAAAAATAGCAATAGCAAGATGTGAGAAACAGATTTATAGTCATTTTCTGTACATCAGCCTGTGTTTTCACAGAGCCATCATTTTTCCAACCTCTTTCTTCAAACTGAGTCAGTCACTCATTTTTCACCAAGACCTTGTGTTAGATGATTAGACCGTTAGAGTTTTTGACTGTTAGACTGTGACCAGCATCCATCAACAATACTATATAAATTGGTGGCTCTAACACCACTGAAGCCTTCTTATGGATGCTAAAATCCTATTGCCCATTTTCACACTTCCCACTACAGAAATTGTTTTGGTTCAGCTTTTTCCTTCCATAAAAGCAAACATCATATGCTATATATATACATATATATATATACATACACACACACAAACACACACATATATACATGTCCCACAGAATGTGGGAACTTGTTAGGGATGACAAGAGTTATGTTAAAGATAACTAGTAGAAAGGCATAGAGAAAATATCCTCATGCAGTAATCAAATGAGAAAGATGTTCTTGCCTTCTACATTTAGGGCTTAAGCTCAGGAAATTATGATGGCAACTTCTTGTAGAGGTAGCAGTGTGTAGACGCTAAATTATATACAAACGATCAATTTCTGAATCAAGAAATTTGAGTAAGAACCTGGCACACCATATTAATGAATATTTTTTACAATAGAGAAAATAAGTGGATCGGAGGATCGCCAGGAAACTATTATTCTTGAAGGAAAGGTACTGAAAAGGAGTATGACAGAGTAGAAGTTTGGTTGCTATTGCAACCTTTGTGTATTTTCTGAAATCAGTCTGAAGTTTTCAAACAGTAACAGTCATTCTTCACAGTACTAAAGTGTTCAGTGAACATTCACATTCAGAATTTGTCTTTATTGTCAGTTCACTTTTACAGAATGTAACAAAAAAAAAGTCTCCAGTCCAACAGTGCCCTTGAGGAAGTACTCAAGTATGGAAGTCAACAGGACTACCTGTTAAAGTGAAGAAAATGCTAGAGTATCATATTGGGCTACGTCTTGGGAGCTCACAACATGGGGATGGGTCTGGGCATTGGGGATCCTTTATGTGAATTCAAGAAGAATTTGTCCTGGCCACTTTTTAGAATTTATTTAGTGGTGGACTGTAGCTTTGCTGGAACAATTTACTCTAACCTGTGGCCCTCGATGCAAAAATCAAGTTGGAAGTCCTTACAAGTACAGCATTTCCAGATTATCAGAGGGTTAAAATGATTTTGCAATGCTTCTGGTTGGGAAAATACTGGAAACTGGAAAAAAGTGAAGAATCCCAGCAGATTGTGTTAGGTCTAATATTATCAGCAAAATAAGCTCATTAGTATTCAGAGAGAAAACATGAGGAGCTTGCAGAGTAAGCAAGAAGACAATTCAGTAGCAGCAAATCAAAGGTGGAGTCAGTGGTGGGAAGGAGAAAGGATTTAGCAAGGTCCGAAGAACATACTACATAAAATATTAGAAATATTTTATACAGTATAACCGTTCCTCCCACCATCCAGTCACATATTTAAATCCATGTTAGACATATACTAGAGGCTGCAAGATAAGCAATTAATATGTAAATGCCAATATATCAAATACATCTACCAAATCTGTCTTACTCAGGACCAAAAGAAATGGTATCATCTCAGGCAGAATACTGAATATAGCAATAGTTAAGAGTAAGATATCTCACCTTCCTTGCTAATACGAGAGAATTATGGCCAGATCAGATGAAGGAAAATTTTTATTTTCCTTCAAACCATGACAGTAAGCATACCAGTCACAATCCACAGAAAATCAATTGTATTGAATACATTTATTTGGCATGATTGCATGACAAAAGTAAGGAGTAGGAAACGAATTTTCCCAGTGTTAAAGGAAAACATATGTTTTGCCATCTCTGAATGACGTTACAAGAGTGACAATGCTCAGACAGATGATCTTTGTGTTTCGGATGAAATATTTTCCCTTGGCTTAAATTTAAAAAAAGAGGCATGTTTTTGCTATTTCTACTTAGAGATTTCGTGCATAAAATAGATGGCTTCATATATACAAGCAATTCCAAATCCAGCAATCTACAGCAGTCAGGTTACACAGGTGGATTTGCCACCTTATTCTTTCTTTTTCAGATAGATATGAATGACTATCTCAAATAAAAGAAAGATGAAACGTAGTGTGCAGAACTCTGTGTGATGCTATGACCTTATCTTTTTAGATAACGTACCTAATATTAAATGATGTAAACTTTAAAACAGTATCTATGCAGCAGCTTAATTATGAATACAGATTAATAATACTTACTACTACACTCTCACTGGACTCTCTTTTTATCAAAGGATCCCGTGTTAGACTCCAGGGACTTCATAGCAGCAAAAGAGTAAGTCTCCAGTGCAGTCTCTGGAACCTGGTACTAACGCCCAAATGATTTTCTATCACAGACCAAAATAAACTTTTGATCACAGTCTCACCTGAACAGTTGTCTTTTCACTTATCTTGGTCATAGCCAATGTGGACTTTCTCCAGTTTATATTCATCTTTCATGACTCCACCTGACCGTTCAGCTGGCAATTAGCAGATAACAGGCCTGCTTCCCTTTTACCGAATGCTCCCAGCTCTCTAAATTATATGTAACTACTCTGCTTTTAAATATTTAGTAAAAATAAAGTGATTGAAGCAGAATACTTTTTTGAAGATATAAACAAACACAAAGCAACTTTCTAAACATGACTTCTGCCATTTCCTCCCAAGCACTGCCAAGAAAAGCGCAAGGCCAAGACTCTACATGGCTCAGCCTCAAAATGGGCTTTCAAACCACAGTCAAAAGATAATCCAGATACGAATACTGTGTTTAATCCCATTTTGCATTTGAGAACAAACATGACAGGGCACAAGAAACTTTAGTATTCCTCTGAGCTTATCTTATACCATGCTATCTCTCTTCTGGGAGAGAATATGTAGTATGTGGAGGGGAAAAGAGATGGTTGGTTTGATTGATTAGCTTAGATAAATTTAACAATTGAGCTCTTTGACTTTCTTTCAAATGACTTTAAAGCTCTTTTCTTCACTCTGTGTTTCTAGCATCCTTTCAAAAATCTACACATGGAAGCAAATGCAGCATTCCAATACCAACTGCAAGTTTGTTCTGTGCAGCCCTACCCTTCTGTCTCATTACTTCATAATTACTGTATAAAATAGGGCTCGGCAGGACTGAGCGTCTTTCACCATTCATTGACCAAAACCATTCTTGATAGATGTTTGAATCACCTGCCACCCCTACAAGCCTTTCCAATAACAGCAAAGTTACATAAACATGAAAGGCTAGAGATCTGTTAAAACTAGTTTCCAAACTCATCAGTTCAGTTCATAGTTCCCAAACTGTTTTTCTATAAAATTATTCATTACATTTTAAAGTTTAATATCCTGGCCTTTTCAGGGCTACAACAAACTTCTTTAGTAAGATGGTCATAACCTTTCTAAGGAACTGAGATGAACCTAACAAAAAAAAAAAGTTATTAAATACTTTAAATTTTCTACAATAGCAAGTCTGCTCAAGCTCTTCCTTTAGTAAGAGCTCCTTTTGAGACTTAGAGAAGTCAAGGGAAAGAGCCGCATTCATCAAAGTGGGCTTTGGGTCTGATCCAGAACACCTTCCTAGGTATGCCACTTTATAAGAAACCTGATTGGTGTGGTTTTTATTGTTACTAGGGCTTTGTTATAGGGCAAAATCTTGTGGGAAATCTTAAATTTTTAAGATTATTCCTTTAAACTATTCCTATCAAAGGAACAAGAAGAAAATGTAGCATTTCCTTTATGTATGTGAAAAAACAGTTGATCTCTTCAGAGATAAAAGCCAGACAGTCTGTTTAATTAGTGTTCACCCTGTAACCAGACTTTCATTCATCCCAAGATCTCACCAATATGAGATTTATTATCCAGGCTTAGCACGGGAAGCCACACGTGGCTCTCAGCTCAGTACACCCCTCCTGGGGCTTTAGGCGATCAGCCCATTCTGCCCACAGCCTGGGTCTGCTCCAGCACCACTTTTGCCATATGGGGACTGCACTTGCTGCGGTGGGCTGACTCCTCATTTAGACAAGCAAAGCAGAGACCAGAAAGAGGCCGAGGAAAGCTCTGCCAAACTCACTGTTGCAATCAGACATGAGCAAGTTATTGAAGAGAAAAATACCTTTCTCTCAAAGGACTGCTTGGGAAAAAGCTACAATTGCCTGTAGCTTGAACAGCTGTACATGGTTGCAAACAGCATAGGTAGTAATCTCTTAAACAGCATTTTTCATGAAGTTCAACTTGTCTAGAAAAAACAGATTCCAGTCCCCTGCATGAAAAGTCATATGGGCACCAGAGATCGACTGGTGCAGAAGTGCAATGCCAGTGCCAGCACATTCAATCAAACTCCAGACTTACTGCCAGGAGAAGTCTCCCTCTAATACACCCCTGTCTAGTCACTGTATACCTCCCTGGCTAAAATGCTTTCTCAAGGGAAGAGAACATTGCAGATGAATTTTAAAATTCACAGGACTAAAGTACATCTGCTTAATAGGCATCGTGCCACTGCGTTGGAGCAGTGGCTGTATAGACCAGGTGAAGTGAAGTCCCAGATAAAAAGTAAAACCTTGCAGTAAAGCTGTCCCATACCATTTATTGAAGGTGAGAAAGATTTCAAAGCAAATAAATGGCTAGAAAACAATTACAAGGCAATTGAGGCCCAGTCTGTCAGATGCTAAATTTCTTTAACAATGGAGTCAATATAAAAAAAAAAAAAACCACACGGATAAGCAACAATAGTTTTCAAACTAGAAAGTACAATGCATTCTCCTTCCGAATGCGTCAGGAGAAGTTGTTGACTTTTATGACAGCTTCAATGGGGAAAGTCCAAATGAAATCTTGGCTCTTGTTTCATTTTGGAAATGTCAAAACACATTGTTTCAAAAAGCTTAAAGTATTTTTTCAGCTCAGTTTTACTAAAATGATTCATCTCATCTTGGCATTTGTACTATGTACTAGTACACTAGAAATATTGCATGAACATTATGATTATAGTTTGTCTATAAAGTATTATGTTATTTTAAACTACCTGATATACTAGAGTATTTTGACACTATATATAACTTTTACTAAGAAAACTAAGAAAGCATTTGGCACTTGAAAAAAATCTGAAATTCAGATCAAATAATTGAATAATTTCAGTTGAAGGTATGGGGAAAGGTATTTCTGAAACATTTCAGATTGAATTTTACATTTTTTTTTTGCTTTGGAATAGTATTTTTAATTGAGTAGTATTTAAAAGGGGGCAAAACAAGCCAAAGATTCATGCTTTACATATAGAGCAAGGAGTTTCAGACCAAATTTAAACTTGTCTTATTTCACCAAAAGAACAAGACATAGAAATGAAAACAAAACAAACAAACAAATCAAAAAACCACTTGCAGGATTTCCATCACAACCGTTTATTTAATTTTCTCTGGTCTTTTGCTCCAGATGCTTGCTCCCCCAGCTCTCAGAGCCCAGCGAACCCTAGACTTTTTTTTTTTTTTTTAACCTAGGTTATTGTCATTCCTCATACAGAGGATCTACAAGGAACATGCATAGAGGTAATACAAGTAACACATGAAGAGTAAACAGTAAGAATAAAACGTACAATTCATGTCTAATATTTTCTCCCTTCCAGTAAGTACTCCCACACGCGGCTTGATTTTAGTCAGCTAATTACTTGACAGCGCTGTAGGGGAGGCCAGTGCTGCAGGCTAGGAAGTGGAAGCCTTGCTGAAATCTGAGGGGTCATGCTTTATGCACAGAAGAAAATGGGAATACTGTTGTAAGAAGAGAAATGAGAAATGAATAATTGTGTGTGGGAAAAGGGAATAGAAGGCATCAATCAAAGCAGAAGGGAGAGGCACAAGAATCAATAATTGCTTCTCAGCAGATCAGTCCCTATTTATACTTGGCATTTGTGACTATTTCTGTCATGCATCTGCTTTTCCCCGAGTCACGTCGTCTTTTTCTACCCAGCAATCTTGTTTGGGGCGATTCCAAGTTGGATATGTTGTATTCCAGGGCATTTTGCAGGCTTTTCTTAGTAAAGGTTTCCCAAAGCACTACATATTCCTATGTACTGGTTGAATACATGCCATGCAGCATCAGATATTTCGTCATCTGCTATCAACCTGGAAATCCCCAGCATGCTGCAGAGACACCCAAGGGTAGCTGCAGACGTATGCATGGTCGATCTAACACGTTCAACAGACCTTGTATCTAGCATATGCATATAGTAACCCTCTGCATAGGAGGGAATCGCTGTCTCTAGCCCTCCCAGACAGCCAGAACCCCACAATCATCCATCAGTCACAGAAACTCTTCCGTGTGTCTTGCAGAGAGAGGCTGCTAGGGTTATGTAGCCATGGTATAGCCTGTTAAAACATCAACAGCTAATTTCCTTGGGAATTGTGTTATATAATTCGAGGCAGGTGAAGACCCAAGCCCCTGACTGTAGCCAGACTGTTCAGGTGAGGAAGGACTTGTCGCAGGAGAAGGGGGTTACAGGACTGAGGATAACAGCTGGGCTTTCCTAGCTCTTGTTTGAACTCAAACACTTGAGGTGCAATTTGATTAAACCTCAGTTGAAAACAAAGTTCTTTAAAAGCAAAGGATTTATGCTGATTTATTTTACATGTTGTAATTAGATCCTCCTTATATGTACTTTCAATTCAATTTTCTTTCAAGTAGAAAATTACAGTTTATAAGCTTTGCTTTTATTTTATGGGACAATGAAATAGTGACTGCAAATCTGCAAATGTAAAAAAAAAAATAGGTTACAAAGAACTAAACTATTTAGTGTTACATCAAAGCAAGTTTCCTGAAAACTCAGACAAATACTCCGAATTAAGAAAGCTCCTGTTACATGTTATGAAAGAAAACAAGTGACTCAAGTATCACAGCACTTTAAGTGGAAATTAAACTTCTGTCCATTAAGTTGTAATGAAATTCACACTGAATACAACTGGCAAGATCACATGAAATATCTGCATCTAGGTTTCCAATGTAAAAGTTTTATAGGTTACCACAACAGGGTAATCTCCAGTTCTAGAGCCTAAACCTGCATTCTCTGCAGCGAGATTTCAGGACTCGCTCGCACCAAGCACTTGCCCACGTGAACCATGAAACATTTACAAGTTGCTATTTAAACCACAAGTCTCTCGAGAGAAGCTCTCATTAACTGCCATGCTTTGATTATTTATGTTTGTTGGTTTACTACACCCAAATGCTAGCAAAGTCTGTAACTGCATTTTAACAGGATTTTCTTGACAGGCATTTAGCATTTGTAAAAATGGAAGATGCTAGAAGATTTTCGTATAACCCATTTTTTCCAGAAGTGGTAAGAGTAAGGGGATTAAGGTGCCAATACATCTTCATGTTAATATTAGGTAAAATGCCTATTCACACAAATGACTTCGTAAATCAGTGGAACTAGCAGCCTTAACAGGAAGCCCCAGGAAATCCTAATAATTGCAATCACCAGTTGTTAGGAAAAAATAACCAAGACTCACAACACAAACAGTCTGCTCTACCACTATTTGTTCTAGAATCCTGGTCCCAAATACTCATACTGTACATTCATACAAAATCACAGTTCCTTAAATCAGATTTCTCACATGCCTTCTTATGTCTTCTGACGTTATCCATCTTGCTTTCAAGGAGCAGAAAAACCTCTATTTTTAGCCCGCTGCCCCCCGCCCCAAATGCACTAAAAATATTAGCTTCAAGCTTATCTGACAGAGCCAAGTATGCACACGTGTATGTTAAAGACGACAGAAGAGGACAGTCTACATTCTTAGGGAATCAGCCTACAGTTTTAGGAAGGGCTGCTCCGAGTCTTATTCCACCAAACTTCCCTACATGACCATGAGTGGATCAATTAGGACAAGTCTATAATGTCCAAAGAAAGAAAAACCAGGAAGGTGGTATGAAAATAAGATTCAGGACAGCTCACTTGCATACTTTATTTCTTTGATCTATATTCTTGAAACATGCTTGGACTTCTAAGCAACATTTTCAGTGTTTTA
Source organism: Dromaius novaehollandiae (assembly GCF_036370855.1). Taxonomy (NCBI): domain Eukaryota; kingdom Metazoa; phylum Chordata; class Aves; order Casuariiformes; family Dromaiidae; genus Dromaius; species Dromaius novaehollandiae. The sequence goes on from NC_088108.1 coordinate 13,815,672, forward strand.
GACGGTGTCCATTTTCTGACTCTCCTGAAAAAAACATTTTACATTTTCTAACAGGCTGGTGAAAACTCATACAGAAACTTCAAGTTATTTTTTTTCCTCTTGAGAATCAAGCAAACACACTACAAAGCCACTGACCATAGAAATATTTTTGGCTGCTTTTATCTTACGTGCAGTGGGAACACATAAAAAGGTAAGAAAAAACTTCAAAAGCCCTTCCCTTTTTTCCTACAATTTTATTTTTTCTATTTTCTATGTATTAGATTAAAATGATCAGCATTTCGAAGATATGAAGTCAGATATACAAAAGTTGGCAGCAAGTAAGAACGCACTGAAAGGAGGCATGAGAAAGAGATGAAGGCATAGTATCTCAAATAAAAATTTGAGTGACCTGTAGAAAGCCGAGAATGACTTCATTTCTATAGCTACACCCAATTTTTTCCCCTGCTTTTTGATTCTCCCCAAACAATGCAGGAGTGTACCGGTAACAAGAAGGTGGGTTTCTAAGGCTGAAAGCCACTGAAGGCTGAACCCACTTTCTATGGCTAAAACCCATGTGGACTAATAACGCATGATATTAATTTCTGATTCTGTAAATGCATAAAACATAAGGCAGGAATTACATTTAACAGGAATGTTAGAGTGGAACATCGGTATTTCATTTCTGAACCGCACCGTGTAGGCTGGTATCTGCACACACAGTGGTGCAAATCCCACTCTGAAAACAAGCTAATCTGGCCATTTGCTGGGTGGATTCACCGGGACAGGTCTGTATTCCAGCGCTGTGCACTATGTGTGGCTGTGGATAAGCACTGGCATTTGAACTGTTTGGCAAGTTCATAAATACTTGTGCAGCTATATGTGCTAGCATTACAACATGGGGAAGTGTTTTACTGTTTGTTCTGCAGTTATTTGCTTTGGTATGTTGATATTTGTATTTCTGTAAAGTGCATTAGTTAGCATAAGATGTGTAGGCACCAACTATTTTGTTACCATTACATACTGCTTAGCATAATGACAGGCTGGCTCTGGTAAGCAAAGTTAAAAGTAAACCTGTTTTTTTGTATCCGAGTTGAAATACTGTTTAGAATATCCGTTGAAAGTAAGTTCTTTCAAAGAGAAGGATTTAGATTGCTGCTATTTTTACCATCATAATTACACCCTTCTCCACGGTCCTTGCAGGTAGAAAAACTATTTCAGCTAGAAAATTAATAAGCTTCTCTTCTGAAACACAGATAGGGAGTTCAGTCACACATCAAGGCCAAGTAGCATGCATGGGGTGCTATAGAAATAATGCTGTGCAGTGATTCACTTCTATGCACCAACTGCTCCCCACTGCTCAGGTCCCCTCCAGATTCACCTTGCTCTCTGCTGGGCAGCCTATCACCTTTCCTAGCCCGTAAGGAAAGGAAACTGTCACTGTCACCCAGAGCCAGGGCTGTAGCTCTGGTTCTGCCTGCTGTAACTTCCACACTGCTAACTAGCTGCCTGCCTGTACTGTGCATATGATACCACACTTAGTACTGCCATTTGCTGCTACCCTTGCATCTGATCCATTAGCTATTCAGAGAGTGCTTGTCAGCATCTAAGTAAGAAGTACACTAAACCTTTCTACAGACAGAGCAGGGAGAAATCAGAAGAATTCATACTTAAGTCACCTATAACATTCAGAAAGCTGAGTGAAGCTATGACAAAAAATTAAATTCTTTACAGCAGCTTCTAAAACTAGATTGCTGTAGGCTTTATTCTTCTTTCTTGGAAAAATCACCACACTATTTGGAAAGCATGAAAAAAAAAAAAGGTCATGTAAGGGGGGAGAAAAAAACTGCCTTCAAAAATGTTAATCCTACTAGTTATGCAATGGTTTTGGTTAAAATCGTCAAAAATGTCTTATATTGCAATTTTATTCTGCTATTACCCTCTAATGTAAGTAGAGTTCAAACCCTGAGCATTCAACATTTGAGAGTTTCAGAATAATGTTTGCATAATTTGGTTAATTTATGCTATCCAAATTAACATTCCTTTTATGTATCACATTAGTCTATGAGCAGTCAAATTTTTCCACATCTGTGGAATAACAGACCATTTTGGAGTCTGTTTCCCTTTTCTCCACAGATGTATTGGTCCCCTTTTTTCTGTTCAGTTGGGAAAGGTCCCAGACACAGCTAGCATGTTTCCTTCTACAGAGAACTAACCTTGATGTATTTTTAACTGTCTTTTACTGTGCTAAGTACTTCTGTCCTTTTTATCATGAAGTAATTACATAGCTTCTTTCTGCTCTTCATTTCATCTCTCTCTCCATCTGTTCTCTTACTGTCAGCTCAAAACAAAGACGGAGGCACCAGGAACATTACCTGGCAGAGCATCACATGTTGCTCTTAAGAGGTACTTTGAGACCCATTGATGAGGCTTTGCCAAGTTCAAATAAATTTACTCTAACTCCCTAGAAAAGCTACATTGAGAAGACATTTTAAAAAGAATTACCAAGTAACATCACACCCAAATGCTCTTGGGTTTTTTTGTGGTCTTCAATTATTCAAAATCTTTAAGTTTGGAAGCACAAATAATTTTCACACTGCTACAGGCAAGAACAGATGACAGTGTTATGAGCATGATCATTTTTCTACTGACATTTTTAGTAGCCATATTATTCTGTCCTTTCTCATCTTTACTTATTCACCATCTCAGCTTCTCTCCCACATGGCCCTTCTTGCACATTAATGGGAGAGCTCTTATCTTTTCAAAGACACAAGACAACTGATATGGTAACAGAAGTAAATACACATGATTAACGCATTCCCAATGACATCAGTCATCTGGGGATAAAATGCCCTGCAAGTATGCTGTTATTTCAAGGGAATGCAATGCTTTGAGGTCAACGAATAAGTACTTATACAGGAAAACTCTAATGGGAAACAGCCCTTGAAGACTATATCTTCTGTTCATTAGTTATAAAGTATGCACTAAACCACTTGCCTCAAGTCAAGTCCAGCTTCCAAGATACAAATACTTTTCTTTGAAGTATTGTTTCATCATAATTCAATGGCCCATTTGCTTGATTCTGCAGTTTCTACTCAAATAAAGATACTACCAAGTTTGAAGAAATTTCAGTGGGTAATGCTTACAAGTGTGCATCATCTGTTAAGCCAGCATTTCAGCTGTATGTCCTTTTTCAAGTCTGTAGATAGACACTTCACTAAAACAGGTTCAGAAAACTGACTGCTTTTCTAGCTACAACCCTTTGTTAATGTTGCTAGTTAAACCCTCCCGCCCCCGCCCCCCCCCCCCCCCACACACACACCCCTCCAAAATAAAGGTCACTAAGCAGAGGAGACTTTTTACTATTCTGAGAGGTCAGAAGAAAGTCTAAATAACATCAGCTCATGAATTTCTGCTGATGCACAAAACATTTGAGTTTACAGAGAGTCAAAACTCCCAGCTCTGCAGTCAGTACCAGCTATGGGAAGCTACAGTCCTTCTCTTCTTTGGCCCAGAGTTTTCAGGGAGGGTAGCATCACAGGCCTGGGGAGAACTAACATTACCCCCAACACACACTCCCAGAAATCAAAGTCTTCACCCACACACGTTATAAGAAATTCCCTTAGTGCTGCACTCCCAAGCGTAAAGATGAACTGTTTACTGAATGTTACTGTTTGACAATGTATTTTTCCTCCCTTCTTATAATACATTCTCAAAGGAAGTTCTAAATAGAACTTTATATGTACATTAATAGCTCCTTCAACTATTCTTGGTTTATTCAGCCACAGAGCATTAAACATTATTTGTAATTACAATGTATGCTCAGGGACACAAATGAGAAAAATGCAGTGTTCTTAAATGACTATTCATTATTGATTTCCTTTAGTGTAGGCAGTAGCTTTATTATCGGAGCTATATTTTAAAGAACTAAGGTATGCATTAACTAATACTTTAAAATGTTAATCCAAAATACAGGAAAATATTTTTAGCTGGCCTTTCTGAGCTTGAATCTGTCCTACAAAAATCCATGTAAAATTTTACATTCATGAAGAAGGGTCAGGATCTTTTGATTTTTAGAAGCTTCAAAGAGAAGTTACAATTGCTCTTACAGGTGCTAGATCAGCTGGAGAATCTGAGTCCCTAGTTCTGCAACGAGATGCTGATTTCATGGAGAACTCCTGCAAGGTCAATAGAATGAAGCTCCTTAGAAGATCTGATCTGTGTTACATTTTGCCTATTAGTAAAAAGAAGGATGGGAACCTCCTGTCTGTGCCATTCTGCTAGCGCAAACCTGCCCTTGTTGCTCGGGGAAGATTCACCCCTCATTGGGAGTTTGGGGGAAGTTTTCAATGCTGCCATAGGTTTTACAGGGTACCACATCTGTCCTCTAGCAAGGAGAATGTCAACCCTTGACCTGTCTTTTCATCGGCTATTCCCATATGTTTTTAATCAGAGGACCCTCAAGGAAACTCTGATAATCAGGGCTCACAGAGCTCTGGCTTTCGCAGGCCAAAGGATTTAGGCTCCTTGTGCTTTCCTGCTTTCCCACAGCAGAAATTTGTTATGGAAGTACAATACTGCTCAACAAAAGTAAAAACATCAGTTCCGGATCTCCCATTTTGATGCTGCAAGCCCAGATACTTGATGATTAAATCTATACGCCTCTCAAAAGAGCAAGAATGGGGCTGCTTTTGATATCCTTTTCCTGCCATAGCTAATCTCTCTCCCCCACACAGCAGTTCAACAGCTCTTAGGTGTATAAGCCTCCTTTGCTGACTGGCATGCAGGAAGCAGATGTTAAATACTCTGCAGTCATGTAGCATCTCTGGCAATTTGGCGAGCAGACTGTTTTGTCACTGCTCCTACCCTTAAGGAGGCTGCATCTCAAAGCATTCTTCATCCCTTCTCTTGCACTGTTTGAAATGGCTTGGCAGGTCCCCCACTTAATAGCAGTACATCAAAGCATCACACATCTCAGTTGAGATGTCATTTTCTTCTTCTCATTTTCATTAGATTCTCTTGACAGGTTCTTACCCAAGACAAGAGGGCTTTCTCGTTACTTCTGCTGGCTCTATTGCCATTTAGATAGCACAGACTCACCGCTGTGCATAATATTTTACAGGAAGCACAGTATTTCTGTCATAAGGAATTTACAGTGTGTGCATTCACTTACAAATATAAAGCTTTCTAGTTTGTCTGCTGTTAGAGTAATGGGTGGGAGGAGATTCAAGATAAAGCATCTTCCCACATTGTACATTACTTCCTCTTATTAGGACTCCATATTTGTCATTTTAATGTAGCCTTCCATAACGTAAATCAGCCGAACTCTCCTACAATGTCTCAGAGATAAAAATCAAATGAAATGTGCCATGAGAATGATTATCACCTCCTCATTTGCATGTACATACTTTAAAATATATACACACACACACACACACTTGCATTGGCTCAGATTCAAAGCTTTCTTAGTCTTCCCAACTGACCTAGCTTTTGAACGTACAGAATTCACATTTCCAAGCTCTTCCTTGTAATCAAGGTGACATCAGTTCAGTAGGCCCCAGCTGGTGAAGTAAGAGCATCGTGGTAGATTCGAGAGTATTGGCAAGAGGTAGGTTTGCTTTAAGGAGGGATCCGAAAGGCTAAGACAATTGACTCCTAAACATTGGTTAACACTGAGCCAAGGGAGAGAAAAATGAGAAGCAATAAGCAGGATTGCCTGAGGGTTTGAGAAACTGTGGGAAGGAGAGCTGATTGCTGGCCATTAGTAGCCTACTTAGTGCTCTAAGTAGTAAGGTAGTAAAAGCAGAAACTCATCGTGCTGGAAAACACTTGCAGCCCTGCAGATTCCACAGCCTGCACCCCCACTGCAGATGACTCATTACTTCAACTGTGCTCCTTTAAAGCCCTTAGTGAATCAAAGTTAATTATATATAGCAGTGCAGACTGCCTTGCCTACCAGCAGACCATGTAGTCTATGAAAAAGTGCTTTCTGCCCATGGATATTTAAAAGTCTGTTAAAATTTGTAGGACATTTCACAAGATAATGCTGTAGAAAGATCAAAATTAATACACTGAGCATATGATGTGTTCAAATGCCCCTTAATTCCAGGACACTTCTTGAAACTAGATAATTTTTACTGGACAACAGGGAAAAATCTGCATCCCTGCCAAGGAACAAAAGTAAGGCTGAACTTGGAGCTCAGGGTTAATCTTTTTGGGAGTAGGAGGAAATAAAAAAAAAGAAAAACTTACTCGACTATCTCACAATAAGATAACATTCTCAAAAAATAACCTAATGTATTTAAAGCCCCTTGAACAAAGGTATTACTTTTATCTACCAAAAAAATCTATTAAAAAGAACTACTTTTCAGTCAGAAGACATTTGGTTCCAGAAACACTGAGACCTAGATATGAGTAATTCAGAATATGTGGGCATTTTATCTGTAATATGTAATCGCAAAATAGTGCGCTACCATTGTTGTTTTTATGAGAATGAGAAAAAAATACAGTGTATGCCATGATAAAAAATATTGCATCTTTACTTTTATGTTCTACAAGAGAACTCAGTTAAGTAGTGAACATGGAATATTCACTACTTAGTGCTAACTTGCACTGAAACTGTTAGTTTCCCTTAATGAAAGCATACAGTTCATTTCACTTTTGTCAGTATTTTAAAGATTTTTGTCACTTAAGACAATGCTCAAAACAGCAGGGTGAAAAGCTTTCAAACAGCATATTTAATGAATATAAAATTAAAATGGGTAGTCCATTCAATTAGATTTTATATCCACAGCAACATTAAATTAACTCATTAATAGAGTCAAGACAACTCAATACCAAACGAATTAACAATTTTTTTTTTAAACCAATACTAACTTCACCATACTCTTTTCTGCACAGTTAAAACATATGGCATCTTCTCCACTGCTGGGAGGGACAGAGAGAATGTCAGATCTTACATAACAAGCCAAAATCTGGCACAGTCAAACATTACCTCTGGTTTGCTCAGTTGTTTCCATTTCAGCTCACATACACTTACTGCAGAGTAGCACTTAGTAGGATAAGGTGATCACCTACCCAGTCTATGGTTTTCCCTTCCCTACTTAACTCTGTTTCTTCCTTTCCTTCTTCTCACACCTTTAATGCAATTTTATTGAAACTTCATTTCTCCACTCTCAGCATTACCTCCTTTACAATTTATTTTTGCAGCAGCCTAAGCTGACTCTCAGCCCCAAAATTAACAGACTGACCATGGGATCTCCATTTCTTAAAAACCTATTCAGTGACATGCTGTACAGGAAAATGCACATTCCTCATGTCCCAAAAATTTACACTGCAAGTAAAACAAAAGCAGCAGACAGGCAAACATGTTTTAAAACAAGAATAGTGGCTATTCTGGAAAGCACTAAAGTATCAAACTGAAATATATCCATAACTAATTCCCTGAAAACAGCTTTTAGATGAAATCATGAAAGAAACACTTCTGGCTTAGTTATATGAAAGATCTAATGAAGTCGCTGCAATCCAGAATACAAGATTCAGCACTTCACTGAAGATGCACAGGATGAAATCTCAGCCTCAGTGAAATATAAGAAGTTTTATTACAGGTTTTTGTGAAGCCAGTATCCTTTTTAGCCTTCAGCCTTATGTCACTTGATTGCAAGAGCAAGAAACACAAGGATTTTCCACATCTAAAGTCTTGGTTTCAATTTGATTATGTGCACAGAGTTCATTAAACCAGCCTATTCTGAGATGGCTTGCAGCTTCATGCCCAAGTACAAGAGCATTTGGCTGTCAGGCCATTGATTACAACCACAAACGGGGAAGAAGGAAATCAGAAGCAGAAGAGGGCGCTGGGCTCTCAGCGTAGCCATCTAAACGTACAAATGCAACGTGCAACACACATGCAGTGCACAGCGCAGAGGAACCAACCCAATGTCCTGTAACCTCACTGCTTCCAGACCTGAACAGCATGACCTGGGACCCCCTACTAGGAGTTCCTGGAAGTCAGCAGAGCTGCATATGGAGAAATAGGCATATTAAAAAAAAATAAAAAAATAATATTAAAAAAAAGGATAAAGACCGACATTGCATCTAGAGTTGGGTTGGAAATTTTCTCTAAAAAGGTAAATATGATTCCATATTTTAACCATTCTACCATTATATGAAAATAAACCCTTCAGAAAGTTTTCAGAAGGGTGACAGAAGCTTTTCCATATACCTGCAAAAAAGTAACCCTACTAAAAAGAGATATATATATGCTTCCTGATCAACATGGGAGACCTGAATTAAACATCTTGTTTTGTCCCATTCAGACATAGTACTTAAATTTGGATGCAATTGCCGTATTTCAGAAAGTGTCTCTTTCTTAGAGTATCCTTTTCTCCTCAGACAAATTGAAATATTTTAATGGACCTTAAACATCATGAGGCTATTTACTAGCAATTACCCCAAACTGGAATTTGCAGCTCAGGAAATGACATTCTGGGTTGGGGGTAAACTTCTCCTATTTTGAGGAGGGAAGATGAAGAATAGAGCAGAGCTGAGCAGTGCTCTGGAGAGTCTGACTTGATACTCCTGCTGCTGTAAAGACAGTGACAGGGCAAGAAACCACAGGTAGAAACACTGCTGGTGGGGAAAGACCAGCTCTTTGCTACCTTTTGCAGTTGCTGCTGTCTCCCACCCAATTACTAGCAGTTCCTTGAAGCACCATCTTGGTTTCTAATGCTCTAGGATAGATTAAATAGGCAGGAAGCTTCACGGTCTTTTCACTCCAACCAATAAGCAATGGTCTGTTTTGCCTATGTTTAGTTCTAGTCCCTGGCCCATAACATGTTTTATTAATGAAAATCTGCATTTCCTTGTAGGCTAGCCTACGATTTACATAAACATCCTCTGATCAGTATATAAAGATAATGATACTTTTGCTTCTGCATCTGTAATGATTGCAATCGCCAAATCTTTGCTACAAACACACAGAGAAAGAAAACGTCTTTAACCTCATTACTCCTCCCTCCAGGTATCTACAATAGGATCGGGAATCTGGTCCTCTGCTAAAAATCGCTTTCTACTCTTCCTTTGCATACAGATATTAAAGTTAAAAAGCTCACAGATTCTATAAATCTGTGATGTGCACTAATTCCAAATGTAACTTAGAGGAAAAACCCACAGCTGCTTTATTGGAAAAGCATTTTGTGAAGCAGTAAGTAGCTCTCAGTCTCTAGCAGCTGACTGAGAAATCTTGATAGGCAGAGAAAGGCTACTACTGCTCTCTGCTAAGGAATAAAAGGGATTGAGTCATATAAGTGCCATGTTAATATTTTACGGGAGTGTGCAGTGAAGCTGCAGTAATTATCTACAGGCTCATGTGAACATCTCAGAAATCCACCTTTTAAATCAGAAGCGAAGACAATAGCTTTAGATATTTAGTAATACAGAGTATTTTAAAACAAGAGTTTTCCTCAGTAAAGGAAAAAAATGTTGTACATTTATTTTCATCAACATGTTACCCACCAATTCCTAGCCTGATAAAGGTTTACTTTCAGTTGCAGCTTTCTGCTACTTTATACAGTATTGAAGAAAGGCCATAGCTTCAACTTACAAATTCATAACATACAACAGATTTGCAATTTGTGAATTTAAAATGAGAGAAGTTAGGAGTGGGAAGCCAACACTGGCAGGTCAAGCTGTCTCTAGAAAGCAGATGATCTTACAGAACTGGTTCTGTTGCATCTCCTGTACTGATGAATCTCATTTCCATTTCACTGGGGAGGCTTCTAAGACATTCCCTAATAAGTGCAATGACTATGGGCAACTTCCTTTATATTATTCCCCCTGATGTAAATCTAGAAGTAGTTCAAATTATTTCAGGCACTTTGCTCCTGGTTTGAACGTGTATTGCATTTGGGACCCTGCCAAATGACATTATCACTCTGTAAAATACAGGTTTCCCTCCTCTATTCTAGCAAAAGTGCATGCAAGTAAGAAGCAACAAAAATAAGAAACAAGAAACAACATTGGCTTGCTTATACACTCCCTAAACTACCTAATAAGTAGATGCTTCTCTGAAGCTGATCCAGTGTATTTAGATACCATAACTGCACCTGGCTAAGCTACATTTGCATCAGCCCCAGTGGGCCCTCTACTCCTTAGCTGGGACTGAATGGGCTAGTTTGGCAATTTTTATATGAAACAGGGACCCCAATCATTTCTGTGGTTCTCCCAGAGGACTTAATCACAAGAAACAAAGCCTAGATCTAATGTAGATAAAATTTCAGGCTCTAAAGGAAATACCAGATATGGTATCAAATGGACAGATCAACCCTACTTTAACTTTTCTATTACTTTTCTGTAATTTTGGAGTTTAGAAAGAGAACTTGAGAGCAGAATATACATGTTTGAGTAGAGATGCTGTTAGCAGTCTTTCTCTAGATGATCTGAATCTCATCAAGAACTTGATTAATTCCCATAGATAGTTATTCCTCCAAGTTTTTGCCACAGGCAGTACCTAACAGGTCCATACAAACAAAATGGAATGTGACAAACACTGAAAAGAATTAGAAGCTGGTAGGGCTGACTTGGCTAGATGGAAAGGATTAGATTTGAATGAAGAGGTAATGAATGATTTCAAAGAAAAACTTTGGGGGGGGATTGCTTGCTTTTAGGTGTTTATGATTCATCAGGTATAATGAGGTGAAAAGAAACAGTTGAATAATCATTTTTTAATGCATTTATCAGTCATGTGCTTTACTTGCCTTTTTGTTACCATTTCTCAATACTCAAGGGAATGGTCTATGAATGACTATTGCAGGATATTACTAGACTAAATACACTATCTTTATAATCAAGTTTCACAATAGAAATTTGACCCAGGTATAAAAAAAACCCCAAAACATCCATTCTTTTTTCTGAACAAACAGCTTGAGTTTTGAACTCTAAATAAAAAGTCACAGATAATGACTCAGATATGTCAATCCTATGATCTTTGGAAAAGGAAAACTAAACTCCAACAAGAACAAAACAGTATTCATCAAAAAATGTGAACAAATTAAAGAATTTCCATCCATTCACAGGCAATGACAATTTACTGTTCATATGAGTTAAGTGGTTGGTGGTTCATTTTATCATATGTTAGTATAATTATTTCTTTACCTGGCCTTACTGTATATTCTATTCTCTTACCTCACCTAGTTTATGGGCCAGACAAAACAGAAAGGACGAAGCAGGTGTGCTGTAATCAGGTATCAGAGCATAGTCATGGGCCATGTTTCTCAGGCAAAAAAAAAAAAAAAAAAAAGCTTTCTAGATGGTCTATATGGCAGTTACACAGCATCATCTCCCAGCAAAAAGCTGCATTCTTTAACTCATCTTTTTAGCATGTTCAAATTATTTCCACGTATCTGTAGGGCTACCTCAGAGTCTAGCAACATGTAATATCCAAAAGACTTTTTCAGATACTTTCAGTATGTTTTTGCTTTTTGCCCATCTTCATCCGAGACAAACGGGATTGCAATTGTTTTCACTTGCACACTAATAAAACTTACCTTAAGCAATACTAGACTTGTTTGCTTAAAGAAAAGCCTAAACCACAGTCCTCATCTTCTACCATATTGCAGTAAGTTTTTGCCCTATATAGCTCCAATTATTTCACACCAGTTCAAATGGAAATAACATCCCAGTAAATATGGCCCAGAGGCTTTGAAGTATGCTTATTTCAAATGCAGTATTGTTTGGTATATCACAGCATTTTGAAGTAGCAGTGTTTATGTCAGCAGTCTAAGTCATCCAATACCAGGCACTGAATTTTATTAGAATAATGTTACTTTGAAATACTTCTACTTCAGTCACTTTTAATTCTTTCATAGCTCACCCTCAGGCTTGCCTGCATATAAGGCCTCTTTAAAGAGAAAAATGTATCTGGTGGGTGGGTTATTTCAGCTCCCACATGGCCTCTGTTTAATAGCTCAGCTGAACCTGCTCAGGAGTATAATATGGTACATGCAAGTGATCCTTGGAAAGATACAGGCACTGCACATACACAAGAGAGATATCAAAAAGCACATTCGGTTGCCCCATATGCTCATTTAACTATTGAAACTTAATTTGCAGCTGACATTACAAAAGGCTTGCAGAGAAGAACACAACAGCTAGTCACTGATGATGTCCTTCCAGGCCTGCTAAGTTCATGTTCAGTGCCCAAGGCTGACAGACTGCGCTCAGTTTTCAGCATGCTCTTCTTTCCCCTTTGCAGTCTCTTCTGTGCAGCACTTTGCCTCAGGCTACTATTGTTTTCTTCACTGGTTCTTTGTCTCTTAGATTCACCTGGGGGGATGAGGAAGAAATCTTCGATACTAACATTTATTTATATATTTGCAGCACCATGAGTAATTTCCTATAAGACTGCATGGAGCAAGTTCAGAGGATAGGGGAGGATGCAGAGATAAGGCAGGATGCTAACCCTGCGCCAGCAGGTTTGCTGACTCCTGCAATAGATCATTCTTGAATTTGGCCATTTTAACATGTTTTCTTCACAGTAGAACTGAAAAAAAAAAGAAAAAAAAAAGCACTAATCGAATGGCAAACGTCAATACTAGTTCAGTCCTCCCTCTTGCCAAAGATCAGGCAGCTAAAACCAACTCCTGCACCAAGGATAAAGATTTTTCTCCAGTGAGGCTTAAGGACAAAGAGGAAGATAGAAATGGCACTGCCCAGATTTAGGATTACAGCTGAGAAGTGGAATCCAAAAGCTGCTAAGAACCTGTTGCTTTAGCCAGCCAGTGTCAGAGAAATATAAATGAACTTCTCCCTGCTGCCAGTCCAAGGGGCTGCTGGAGAGAACAGGCTCCTCTGGAACACCAGGCAGTCTGTAGGCACCACGCCCAGCACACCCTGAGCATCATTTTGCAGAAGAGACTGGATGTCCCCAGTGGTTCTGCACTGAAAGGAGCCCCATTAGAAGGCATATCTCAACTGCAGCTTTTTGACACAGGTCTTTCTCCTCCATAATAGCCAATCCAAGATGTGGATCAGCCCAAGTAGCATTCTGTGTCTGAAGAGCAGGAGATGGTAGCAGCTCAAGAAAATAGATCCGAATTGGGCTTTTTGCAAATGTGTGCATCTGTCTATGACTAATTGCCCAAGGACAACTCCCTAAATCTACAGATCAATCAGAATAGCTTCATAAACAGCTTAACAAACTCTCCTGAAACCTATGGATGCAACTGTGAGTTCAAGAGGGCCTCGTGGGTGTTTTTTTTTGTTTTAATATCTGAACCTATTATCCTTTCTGTGCAGTACTATCTGTCATCCCAAACCTTTTAGATTTCCCACATTTACAAGAGACTCGGTCCCAAGCAACACACAGATGCTGCCATTTGGTTTTGGGAGTGGAGAAATGGACTCATACTTTCAGAAGTCAAGTAGCCTGTTCTGGAATGGATCAGAGATCTCCAAGGACTTGGTCACAAAATTCAAAAAAAATTTTTTTTTGGACATCTTTTTGGACAACTTTTAAAAGAGAAGTTAGCATTTATAAAGCAGAACTGAGCTAATAAACCATTCATTATATCAAGCAGATAGAAGAAAAACTACAAGTATGTAATACAAAATGTATAAACACATCATTAGACTGAAATATGAGTTCTGGTCTCTTCACAACTTTAATTTTACTGAAAAAGAATGAGATGATATATGGAAATTAAGAAGTTTCAAGAAGAAAAAGAATCACTTAGTGATTTACTGAAATGCTAATGTGTTTTTCTTCTGTCATTTGACTACTGAAAAAAAGTTATTTGAAGTTACCTAAGCTTAGCATACCTGGGTTATTTTTATAGAAGCAAAGCAACCAGAGCATAGTGCTATCACATTTCAGCTATATCCCTGCTGTATACATTTGGGAAAACACATCAATGCCAACTGCTACCTGAAGCATGTGACAAGTTAGTAAGTGCTTTTGAACCTTACAGAGGGACAGGGAAGTGAAATGCATGGACCACCACAAAATGAAGGAAGAGAAACTACATTTATATTCAAAAAGAAACCACTGGAGATCATCATACTCTTTCTTGCAAAAGACTTGCAAGAGCACTGACAGAAATTAATGTCCTCCACGCATGATAATTTGACAAGAATTAAAGCAGCTACTATATATGGAAGCAAATGCATTAACTATAGATATGTGGGTAGTTGACTGTTACTAAAATGAACTCTCCAAAATAAACTAAAAAAAGCATGCTCATAGAAAACAAGCAAAACAATATAAAAGCAGTTTTCTACAGTCAGGACAAATATTACAACTTCTGTCCTGTCACATCTCCCATTTACGTTATGTAAATGTGAGCTATAACATGAACACCACTTAGATTCCATGCAACATTGTACTATTAGCAATCATGTTTCTCCTAGCATTACTTACAGGCCAAATACACTGAGTTTTTTTTGTACTAGGATATAGTCTATATGCAAGTCTTGCTCTGTGTGCCTGCTACCTGCAGATGTACATATACAGGCTTGAAACCAAACAGTCAAAGCAGAGAGATGGACAAATTCATTCAACAGAAGTGAGGAAACCATTCTAACATATTAGTTCCTTTGTAACTTCTGCTAATATTAAATAAGTCATGACTGAAATCAATTCATTATTCTTTGTAAGTCTCAAACCTACTTATTTACTTCCGCATTTCTACAGAGCTAGAAGTGCAGAAGTGGTTGAGATAGAACAGCAAGCTCCTGAAAGATCTCCTACATGTGTGAGAGACTGAACCCCAAATTCTTAGTTCAGCCTGTCTAGATAAGTTTTTCAGAAGGAAGCCAGCTAGACATGCTGTCAGAAAAGGACTCAAAATTTACTTCAGATAAAATTGAACTTTACTCGGCTTTTGCAGTTAGCCATCATCTTAATGTGAAGTAGCAAATCACCAAAATAAAGGCTTAAGGCTAACTTGGGAATACATCTTTGCTTAGTAGGTGAATTGCGCATAATCCAAATGAAGTCATTCTCTCTTCTCTTGTTTTGACTGCATTAAGCTTCAACTTGAGTAACAGGTTGCCACTCAACCAGCATGTTAAAGAGGCAAATCAGAGATAGTGTAACAAAAAACCCATTAATATCAGGAAAGGAAGATAAAAATTTGGAGGAAGGTTTCTATGATTAGAAACATTCAGAGAGTCACTAGTAGAAAGTACACAGGGAAACAGTTCAGGATAACCAGATTTAATCTAGCTATGAGGAAAAGTAATGGACCAGCTGCTCTAAGGGAGTTCTTTTCTTCTAAGAAAAGTCTTCAAAGATGGATATATAACCATGACTGTCTGGATACTTCTAAGAAACAGGTGTTTATTGTATTATGGAGATATATATATAAGATGTGGAGATGCATATAAAAACTCATTTTTACCATAATGCACAGATCCAAAAGTGTTTGCAAGAAGCAAGAGGATAAAACTGACATGAAATATTTTTCAAGTTCTCCCTAGAGGTGAGATTATTTGATTTTGTAGCCCACGACCCTCAAGTGAGCCATCTGCCACATTTTCCACTCTCAGGTAAACCTAGCTGTTACGAAACATCAGTTGCTGTTAACACAACTCTTACACAAAGTATAAAGCAATGGACCGAATGTATCAAAGGAGATACTGAATTTCTTATGATCATGTTGCTTATTAGTATCAGATTATGACATAAGCAAAACAAGAAATACCCAGAAGTGTTAGACATATGAAATGTCTTACCAACTTGATTAAGCCACTGTCCTATTGATGGACTTGATTCCAAGGTGCTGCTGGTCAGTAGTGGCATTATATCAGTACAAATCTTTTCCCTACCAAGAATTCTTGGGCCACTAAAAATACATTCATATGCACTTAATACATACATTAAGATAAATCAGTGTCTAAATATACCTGCCTCTAATACAGTCTAACATATTCTAATAACGTAAATGAATTGCACTGCAGAGCTTTGGTAATTTTGGAAGCAAATAAAATGAGACTAAGTTAATTGAAGTGTTACAGTCCCAAGTTGTACTTTATTTTCCAAGATAAGTGTCCAGCATTGTTTCCTCCTATCACCACCATTTTTACGCATGTAACCACCATGATGAAAAAACTTCCTCAAGATTCTTTCTAAACAGTAGATGCAGAACTAGTTAAGTAAAGATTCCTGAGGATATGCATTAGCATGAGGTTGTTCCCAAAACCCATAGCACTCTACCCTTCATATTATTACATTTTCTCATAACATTTCAACAACAAAAAAAAATTCTGAAAAGGCAAACCCCCAAAGCTGATACCTAAAGCATCTACCAACTCTCCAGTTTTCTTATTGTCTCAGTATTTTATCTATGCAGTCCCATGAATTGTGGATTACTGTTTTGGTATTTTTTCCATGTAGACCGGCATAAACCAGCAAATATAAACTCAAAGCTGAGTTTAATCCGATTCGAAGTGAAATTTCAGAAACAAAATTTGATTCTTTTCCCATAAGTAACATTTAGTTGATATGTTGGGTCTGGGAAATGTGAAAACACATTTCTGCATGTGTGGCATCACGGTTAACTGGCTTTTTCCAGAATACCAGTACTGAAACTGATTTAACTACCAAAAAAAAGAAAAAGAGAGAAACCTCTACCCACAATAAACATCACTACAGAAGTGAGTCTCACATTATAAGTGAGTATAAGTGAGTCTCACTCATAAGTCTCACACAAGAAAGAGTTCCTCTTTCCTTGCTACTTATAAATTCTAATTCACACACCAAGGAATCTTGAAGTTAATAGAAGAATCTTCAAGAAGAATTACTGTCTATATTTTAATGCACCAAATTAAAAGAAAACACATACAATAAAATTGTTTTCAGTAAGATTTTTTAAGATGTTTTCATTAGCAATAAGTAAGTTTCTACCATTCACATTGTCACAGACAATGACAAGTCCAAGAGCGCTCCCCATCTAGGGAATTAATTGGATCAAATGTCACAATTTTTGCTAATCTATCAAGTCAACTATTAGACTTACCTATTATCTCTCCAAGTTGATTTGAATATTATCTTCTAAGCTGGCCTCCAGATGAATATATATTTTCAAATAACACAAGCCACCTGCAAAGGAAAGAGACAGAGAAAGTCTAACTTTTTAAAAGATTATGCATACAAGAATATCTGCTGTGACACAAACATTTTAATATTTATAGGTGCGAAGTTACTCCTTGAATCACAAGCATAATCCCCTTGTGTCTATAATCATATTTTCCAGCATAAAAAGCCAATTACATATAAACATAAAGCAATCCGCTCTACTTTCAGTGAAGCAGATGGCTTTGATTTCTTTCTAGGACACTTACATGTGTATTGCCAAGCAACTGTACTGTAGATGTCTTCAATTTGTTTGTCTCCTCAAAGACACTGTAGTCAGTTCAACCTAGAGCTTCCCGATCATAAAAGCATTTTCATTTGGTTACAAGTTCAAGCACGGATGCATATATTAGCACCCTGAATAATACAGACACTTAAATTGTTTGTGCAGCACCACAGTGTATTCTGGCACATATCTTTATTTTAATTCAGTTGCGACCTCTCCCCTCTCCTAGTTTAAATGAGGTAACTACCACTTTATAATATGTCAGAAGTAATGGTACATGAAGAATATAAGCAGACTTAAGGCTTGAGCACTTGTTTTTGCAGTTAAAGAGTCCAGGTAAGAGGATGCAAAACAGATCTGAGACTACAGTTCTCTCATGCTAAGTCTAGGAAAGCATCATCAGAAGCCGAAGGAAAAGAAAAAAGCAGTCTATAGAAGGAGAAGGTAAGAGCACATCCAAAGGGAGAGCAAGTGACATGTGAATGAGGCATTTATTGTTTCCTTGTGAAATCCTAGCAAGGGTACACTACTGCCTTCAGAGCACTGTATTTCTCCCTCCCCAGCAACATTTATTTATTGCCAGATATTAGTTCAGAACTCCAAGCATCAGATCACCACCAAAAGCAAGATGCTTCTCTTCCTCTTCCCCCACCAAGCCTTTTTCCATCTTATTTATTTAGACTTGGATATTCTTAGAATGACATCCTTCTCTCATGTTTGCAGCCTGCAAGGGTTAAGTGTAGTGTGGGAGGACCTACATGCTTTTTACAGCCTAAAAATATTGATACAAATACACATGAAGAGTATCCCTTTTACAGAAAGGGAAATTCAGCAGAACATCAGTAAAGCTATGCCTCTAAGAGTTACAAATACAGTCAGGTAATCTCTAACTACAGCACTTAAAAACAGAACATTTTGCAAATGAGTGGTTTGGAATCAAGATAACAGATATTGAGCACATAGGACACACACAGAAGAGACTGCTTGTTACAGTAATTTTCCATTTTTATAATTTGATTTCTACTGTATTTTCTTAAGAATGAGAATAAACCCCCAGATTCTAATTCTGAAGGCAAATTCTGTTTGTGCTTTGTCTATCATAAATTTAGACTATCCCCTTCCTTCTCAGTATAACAGAATTATTTGATAGTATGGATACAATTCAGAGCTTGTTCATGGGAAGAAAAGAAAGAAGGTGAGATTAACCTAACACAGCATTGCCAAAATGTAAGTAAAGACAGAATAGTCACTGCTTTTGTAATATAAATTTTATTTTTGTGCATCCTCAGATATTTCTGTAATAAGAATAGTCTCGAACAGAAAGAGTTCAGAAACATGCATTGCATTCAATGTTATGCACAAGCAAATATTTCTGTTGTGATAAAAGACTAAGCTGAGCTTGTAACAAATACACCTGTCTATTACAGCCCTTGATAAAACAGGGGAGGAATGCAAAAGAGTGGGGGGAATTTATTAAATAAAGAGACAAGGCACTAACCAATTATTCCAAATAACAAAAAAGGGAAGATTATTTAACAATATGACATATTTCAAGCACTGGCCTTCAGCACAATGCCAGGGACTAGCTCTCGCCGGCTTGTTCCTCATCTATCTAATAGATTTTCAAAAGCTAGAAAGTGTTCAACTCCCAGTTGAGAGTAATGGAAGTAATAGTAACTTACCCCTTAAATTTTCATTTATTACTTTGAAAAATTCCAGTAATTCTTTCTCTTCTCACAGTGGTCATATGAAGCTAAGACTATTAATCTAGAATTGCTGAAGTACTAACCCAGCCTAGGTGAGCAGAAAAATAAAAGGCTGCCTTTTCTTACTTACTGGGCAATTACTGCATGTTCCCTATAGATATTTCAGTAAACCTAACAATCCCAGAACATACTCAAAAGGAAGAAGGAGAAAGCTCTCAAGAAATCTTCAGAATTCTCCATGGTAATGTGAAACATTAAATACTTTTGTAGAGAAGACAGAGCCAAACTCTTTTTTAGAAGAGCACAGCAAAAGGCAATGGATGTTAACTGAAGTTTCCCACTCTATAGCTTGATATAAGAAAAAAATTCTCCATAATAAGCCCGATACAGAACAGGCTGCCCAGAGAGGTTGTGAAATGTCTATGTTTGTAGGTACTCAAGCTCAGACAAAGCCCTGAGCAGCCTGACATAAATTTGAAGTTAGCCCCAATTTAAGTGAGGGACTGACCTCCAAAAACTCCTCCTGACCTAAATTATTCCACAGTTCCGTGAACAGAAAGCAATGAGTGAAAGTCATTGGAATCTGACCACATGCAAGAACCTAGCAGTTTGAAGTAGGAAAAAATCATGGCCAAAATCACAGAATAACTTAAATTCAAATATCTTTAAGAACTTCTTGTCTTTTTTCCGAGCGTGCATCTATTTCTATATTTATTTTCTTTTCCATCTGATCCCTGAGCAGCCACAGAAGGAGAGTGATCAAACCCAGTATTTTTACACACGCCCCTCCTCTCCGCCTGTAATAGCTTAGAGGTGACAGGGATGCAGTTGTTTGCACCTCATATCATTACCGCAGTGATCTGAGCAGCCTAGAAGCCACTACAGCAGGGTCCCGTGAGCACAGGACAGTCCACAGATTAGTTCACATGGATGGAAATTCTACTTTCCACTGTGTCCCTTTACTGCCCTAATGGGAATTATCATGGACATAGTTTTGTCTATCACGCATACACAGAGACCGAAATTCTTGCAAATGTGTAGGGCATCCAAAGGAGAGATACTGTCTGCTCTTTATGCAAGAACTGATATACTCTTCCACAGTAAGAGGAAGAGTTAAAACCAAAAAGCACACAAATAGGGAATAGGGGATGATCATGCAACACACCCAAAGCAAAGCCTTATCCTACACAGCCCTCCACACACCCTAATCTTAAACCCACTCTCCCATCAAAGGCAAAGAGCTGTGCTGCACTGGAAGCAGAACTGAATATATGTTGATGGGTGAACACAGACAGTGACTACCACAAGGTCAGACATCTGATCCTGCTTCATACTGGATAGTAGTTATTCTAGCTTCCCCTCCTCTTACTCTCAGGAAAGCATCATATTCTTGGGACTTCCCTAAATGGGATTTATGTAGTGTACATTCATCCACAATTACCTATTAATTTCTAAAATGAAGACTATGACAACTACATTATCTAGAAACTTACTTTTTATGAAGTTCAAACCATCAAAAGGCAGAAATAAGGTATGGTGGGTGTGACTCATACTCCCTTTCTGCCAATCTTTCTTTTGGAATGGTTAAATCCCTTGATAGTTTTCTAATCTGACAAATTCACTACTTGATGTGATACACCACACCAGATCAAAGCAGTGATGGGCAGCTTGTTGCTGCTTTAACAAGAATCTAATTCATGGCAGCTTATATCTGGTAATTTTGAGACAGTTGAATTTAATAAGAAGAACAAAAGAAACAACCAGTTCTTTCTTAACCTGTTCATTTCACGGTATGTCAGAATACTTTAATGGAATTGAACAAGCGGCTTGGTTTGAAAGTCTGGTGTTATTACAGACTGGCAATATTGTCTATTTAAGGATAAGAGGCAAACCTGGCTAGTCTGCTAGGCACATGTACTTGAATTTAATATACTATCCTGCTTTTTGAAATGACAACAGGCAGCAACTAAAAAGGCACTCATGTAAGTTACACATGGCAAGTAATGCTCTTGGCAATTTTGAAAGAGCTTTGAGATTTTGAGTAGAAGATATGTGAGAAAAGCTAGCCCTGCTGCAGGAAAACCCATCAGGGAAAGAATGCTTCCAACTCCACAAGATGAGCCCTGAAGTGCTTCAGAAACTTTGGGACTGAAGAGATGAGAACACTATTTTGAGTATTTGCAGTGTGTTCTCTTAACACTGATACTCTGTTCTCAAGTCCGACAAAAACTGAAGATTAAAAAATAGCATTCACTATGCTGAATACATATTTCTCAGTGAATCAGCTAGCCTGACCTATGTATAAAAGACTTTTGATTTTTCAGATGAGGAAGATCTGCTCCAGTCTGCACTCCCTTCATTGTTCTCTTAGCATATATTCTAGAGAATGAGTTCCCTGGCAGGAATGGTTACACAGCATGGCCTGCACGACTGCAACTTTGCTTGCTTGCAAGGTCCCGGTGTTCAGTGAGGCATGCAGGTGCAGGCCAGCAAGCTGTACACACCTGCTCTTACACCTAACACATCAACAGGCTAGAGATGTAGAAAGAACTTATTACCACCATCAGATACAAAAGAAACACTGCAGATCAACTAGCTCCATGAAGTCCACACATGAAAACATCAGTAACATGCAAGTTTCTTATTGGAGGTGTTCCTTCAGAAACGAGAGACTACATTCTGAAAAAACACTTTTAAATGAATCCCCTTAAAAGATTAACTATTCCAAAATTAGAATTCCCTTAAGAATCTGCCTAGAGGTTTTTTGGCCAAAAACAACCTTCCTTTATATTAATTGACAGCTTTCTCAGCTTCAAAGAGGCAGGTATACTCCTTGATATCTACACAAATGAAATCGTGAAGGCTTATTTTTGTTGTTGTTTTTCAAAACAGTTTTTAAACTTGACTAAATGTATGTCCAATGGCATTTAAGTCTTCAAAAACCAAAATGAATTAGGACTTCTCAGTTTTATAATCTGTGCAGAAGAAGCTCAGCAACAGACAAGGGAGCCAGTATTGAAAAATGCAGAAACTATGCTTTTTTTTCCCCCCAATTTGCTATTAAAAGGCAATTACCCTAAAGGCAGCAAATCCTGATACTAAAAGTGTATCATCCACTTATTTGCATTTGTTGCATTTTCCAGTGACTTGAGCTTAATAACTAGGACTTCAATCTTTATTTACATTCAAACACATCCTTTGCTTTCAAGTTCTTCTTCAGTGGTCTGTCTCACTTTAATATCCTTAAAAGGTCAAGTCAAGTCAATTCATTAGTATTGGAATAAAGAATCAGTCGCACGCAATTCACTTTTATTGTGGAACGTAAAGCCGGTTTCTCCAGGCACATCTTTATTCTGAGGCCTCAGTGGATACCTTTCTGATAGTAATATCCAACAGGAATCCTCATCATCTGCTAAGGAACAAACAAATTAAATTTAAATTATGTCTGAGACTAGTCAGATCTGGACCTCTCAGCAATACGTGCTGTATGAACATACAGGGTTGCTCTCATGTTCATGATGTGAGTTCTTCCTGAGTTGTCCCTGCATTTCTGAAGCTGCTTTTCTAAATTCTTTCTGCTGAACAAGACTTCTGCCTGTGTAACATCTAGAAGTTAAAGATGACAACTGTGGAAGGCTGGGGGGGGGGGGGGGGCACACACATTCCTAGGAGTTTTCTTACAGGTTCATGAATAGCTAAGCTGGTTGGGTCTAAACAGCTGTGTCACATTGGCTGTATCTTGGTTCCTGTTAACTCAGTATGGGTAACCTCAGGTTCACCTTTGCAGCACTTTTGTTCTGGTTGTGTTAGATTTGGTATGTGAAGAGGCGAGTGCTTTCCAGGAAGCTGACTGATTGCAATTCAGTGCAATCTTCCTTGTTTTCTTCCATTTTTAATATAACATGCTTTGTATTTTAAAATAAGTAGGTTGCTTCAGGGAACAAGCAGTCCCTGAGCACTGGAATTAATGAATCTCCATTTCCAATAAATTTGAGTCTCTTGATTGATTGCTTTTTTAAACTGAGTTATATCAATTTTTATGTCGGTTTTGCATAAATCTATAATATTTTCATGAAAACATGAACTGCCAAACTCAGCTATAGAAATAAGGTGACAGCATCAAAAATTATTAGGGAAAAAATCTTGAAGACATTTGTATCATGCTGTCTATTCTTATGAAACTGGTAGGAATTTAATTATCTTCCAGATCTCTAAACTTTCAAACATGTTTCAAACAGTTCATGGCACTCAACAGTCTGGATATATGCTCTCATTTGTGCCACTCCTGAATTTTTAAAACGTGCCCTTAACTACTGCAGTGTAAGGAATACCAATTTTTTTCCAAGATACAGTACTCAGCTCGCTATTCAATCATCTCAGAATAGCTTCAATTCCTTAATCTCTTCAAGAATAGCAACACAAATCCTTGGGGAACGGTGCCTTTTCTCACTCAGGAAGCCTCCTCCCCACACGCCTCAGACCCTGGGGACACTGCCAGGCAGCCTGCAATCCCAAAGGAACTCCTGAAAGCAGTTTTGCAGACTTCAAGCTTCACCAGCTGCTTTGATGACCTCAGTTGAGCTCCACTGTGATCCTTGCTCACCTCCCCCATGCTGCCTTAGACTTTCCCCTTAAAGTTGACCGCTGCAGGTTTTGCAAGTTGCTCTGGCACTCAGTGCTCCAAACCCAGGAGTACACAGGCTGCTTTGGAAATCAGGTGTCCCTGAGATGGCAGGAAACATCCTCATCAAGAACTACACCACTCAACTCACGTTTGTTGTTTGTGTAAGCTTTTAGTGTGCTCCCGCCTTTCCTTGCCCCTTGTATTCAGCGCTCTGTACTCTCCTTCAAATTCAGTTAGTCCAGTTACCCTGTGGTAGTATACACCTAACGCAAGTCATAGTCCCACTCAAGCCTTCTCCATCTTGGCTCCCCAAGCACATTACACTCCATATCCGCTTTCCTCAGTGCCTTGTCTTCTCCCAGCCTTGACCTCCAGTCCTTTTCCTTCCATTTCTCTTACCATCTGTGATATTTACTGTGTGCTCCCATTTCCTTTAAATTGTCTTCAACTTCATCCAGCCTGCTGCTTTCCAACTTCAATTCATCTATCCTCTTATTGCTGCTTGTAACATTTTCCATCAACAATCCTTTACTACCATAGTTCACTATTTGAGAACACTTTCACTACAAGGAATTTATCAAAACAGGTGTCATCTCATAACATCACATACTGCTGTTTGCAAACATCTAGGCATGGACAAGTGTTAAAATTTTTGAATTACAGGTTCCTTTTCCCTATAGACTTAGAAGTTCAGTGCATCTAAGCATCTTCACCTCATCTACATTACATAAATCCCTTGACCTTGTGATGACCTGAGAATTTGCTCAAAAAAATTGCCACAGGAGATTCAATGTCTGGTCCTAGTGCCTTGTGATGGGCATGGGAAATGTATATTCTTAGGCAGATTCTTTATCTTCAGTCTAGTGCCTATAGAGCTAACAGTCCTACACAAGACAACTTAGTATTATGGACAGGGGATTGCTCTTAGCCTGCCCATGGTTGATTGTTAGGGAGGTGAATACATAGGTCTAGACTGTGAATGCAGTGCATTGCTTAGTTCTGCTATGGTTTTCTTTTTATATCACGTTGTCTGGACTCAGTCTGAAGATATCCATATAGACAAGTATCTTGCAGGTGGTGCAGAAGGTTCAAGAAGTGTTTTCAAATGCTCATTAAGAATGTTCCTTTACTGACCCCCCACAGTGCATTTTGGGGCTTTTAGGCGAATAGAGAGAGATGTTTATTTTCACAAATTCTGCATTGAGGAATTCATGTCAAGAGAGCTTCACTTCAAGGCTGATACTTAAGTGAGGGCTTGGCTCCCTTCCCTCCCCCCAACAGAAGCTTATCCACCAAAAGTCTTTTGGTGCTTTTATCCGTCCTGAGCCACATTGTCTTCATCTTCCCATACTCTCAGCCCCAGCAGCTGCCCTGTATCTTGTGTTTCCAAGACTCAGTTTCAAAAAAAAAAAAAAAAAAATTCAAAATGTACCAACTGGCTTGAAATACTTTGGGCACTCTGATTATTGTTGTCAGCTGACAGTTCCTGTTTCCCTAGACTTACTTTGTGATAACAACATTCCATTTCTTTCATATTGCTTCAAGCTACTCAACTGCTTTAATCAATCCAATAGCAGACTTGCTGACAATCCCCCACCTCCCACTCTTCTGTTTCCCAGCGTCTACTCTATATGTGCTTCCTGAAGACCCTGGGCTTCTCCAATCTTCTCAGGGCAAATGCAGCCATCTGACACATGCACACAAGAGTCATTGACTTATTATAAGAGAGAGCTCTGCCTCAGCCGAGTGACTTGCATGACCTTTTCGCATCTCATTTGTATCTGATGAATAGTTCTACCATAGTGATTGCTTCACATTTTCTGTAGAATTAATATATTTTCCAGGAGAAGGCGGGGGGGAGGGGGGGGGAAGAAAAAGGAAAAAAAAAATCCACAAATACTATTTCATTCACTGCTGAGGCCTCACTGGACTTGGGCTCAAATTCTTAGTGCTAAGTCCACCTTCTCAACTACATTTTCCCCTTTATGAAAAGAAGTTCTCTTTTAACCCAAATGAAGAAAGTTCAAGATGAAGAACAGTAGTTCAAAGTGAAAAGAAGTGGAGCCAAGCATGTCTCATTCCGTAGGCCAAAATTTATCATGGTCCTCCAAGGATGAAATAGGAAAGGTTATGCCAGTTTTGCACTACTATGAGTAAATAAAGTACTGGAGTAACTAAATAAATTTAATACTAATTGTCCACAGATCAAATTACATTGGGCTTATACAGTGGCAGGAATTGGTGTGGGAGGAGGAAGCGCTCTCTGCAGATATTGTGACAAGCCCATTACAAACAAGAGAAAATGACTAGAAGCAGACAAGATGAAACATTCCTTTGGAAATCATTATCAGCATTTAGGAGAAAGCAACTTCAGACCACAATAAATAACAGCCTAGCAGGAATAGGTCCCCAGGCTAGCAGGAAAAAAATGAACGGATGACTCAGAGGTAAAATTCAGGTTTGCATTACTGTTAGCTTTTAATCAATCAACTTTGCTGCACAGCTTTGACTGAATAGCAGAGCCATAACCATCTATTTGATAGACACTGCAAGAAAACAAAACATGCATGTTATTTGCTGAAGCGTGACCCACTATCTATAGGAAACAGATCAAAGATGCAAAAAATTCTCTTCCTTGGCTTAAGCATGAAAGAAAGCTCACTAAGATGGCATGATGTTTTACCTTACTCAAAAGTCATGTTTCAGCAAGCAGAAGAAAAAGGGGAAAAGTTTCCCATTTCTGAAGTTAGCTCTAGTTGTGAGATGTTGGTTTAAAAATAAACAGGCCAAATGGAGGAATGGATTTGAATCTCATCTACAACTCTGCATTCAGAAAAAGGGACGTACCGGAGACCTGGGCCTTACTTCTTCTTCTCTGCATCACTAGGTCCCTCACGAATGCTTCTAAGTAAGATGAAATAAATACATCAGTTTCCTAATAGCTGAGCTGTAGTTCCATATGATGACTACTACTTTACTGCTCACCACTGTAAGACACTTAAGTTTGAACTAATAGTGCTAGTTTACTTTGTATCTTAGAACAATTTCTTCTAAAAATTCACACCATTTTGCAAGGATTTAAGCTTCGGACTGTCTGCATAAGAAAGTACTGTTATCCTATTTTACAGGGAGGCAAACTGAGTCACTATTTTTAAGTAAATTTTCCTAAGGCTTAACAGTAAAGAAATAAACTAAGGTGCCTTCTGAATTATAGTTACTTATTTCATCTAGCAGAAACACCCCATTTCATTTTAGGCTGCACACTTTGTCCAGCATTGGGCAAGCATACAAGAAAAGTATCATTCTCACATTGATCCATAAAGTGCTTCACGTCAGGCACCACACTGACTTAAATCAGTCAAGACACTGTCCTCCCTGCTCTGAGTCAGATCAGAGCGAGTGTCCCAGCACACAGCAAGAGATCAATGCTCTAACCGACCCACCATCCTTCAGGTGTGACATCTGCCAGGATCCTGACTACTTCTGGTCATTTAAGATCCTGTAATATTTTTTAATTAACTCCAATGTCCTAGCCAAATGCCATTTTAGCTGATTATATTCAGTCCGCTCAACATGTCCCCTGTAGTTTTAGTCTGAACAGGTTATTCTTCACCTCCCTGCCTAAAGATTTATGTGGCCATCTTGCACAAAACAGGTTTCTGATATATTTAAGGTTTTTAAAAGGGGAAGTTCATCATGGGTCAGACACAGACTTACTGCAGTAGTCTCTTCTGTGTAGATTTAGAAATGAAGACAGTGATGACATCATCATACTTTCTATTTGGGTCCAAAGCTATTTAATGCAATTCCTCTTTAAGAAAGCCATCCTGCAAAGTGATGCAATTTCCTGACCATAAAGATTTTGAGCAGATGTACAAGAACTGAGAGGGACAAAGTTTTCTGATGAAGCCTTCAGCTACAACATCAAGGCAAAAGCTGCAATAAGGAAGAGCAGCAAAGAAAGTTTAATTGAGTTTTGTCCATATACTGTTACTAGACTATCACTACCATGAAGTGTCCCCCGATAACCTGAGGTATTTTGCTAGTACAGGTGCAAGGCAGAGCTACATG
Organism: Dromaius novaehollandiae; assembly: GCF_036370855.1. Taxonomy (NCBI): domain Eukaryota; kingdom Metazoa; phylum Chordata; class Aves; order Casuariiformes; family Dromaiidae; genus Dromaius; species Dromaius novaehollandiae. The sequence goes on from NC_088108.1 coordinate 13,843,403, forward strand.
TAATTTAAACTTGAAATCATTACATTAGGCTGTTTCCAAGGCTCTGAGTCCACCAGTCAGCTGTCAAATGGCTCCATCCCCTGCTGTCATACAGGCATAATACCTAAGATATAACATGACTTGTGAACAGTTTCATTTGTACAACTTGATCACTCATCCTCTTAAATGAAAAATGTTCAAGCATTCCCACAAACCCCTAAACTTCAGGAAGCTGCATACCTAGCTTTGGCCTCCCTCCACCTCAAATTGTTTCTGTTAACATCAAAAAAAGGCACTGACCATCTTCCAGATCCCAGCCCTGCCTTGGAGGCGTTTTCACTGCTACATGCCCTCTCACAGCTCCTTTGAGTGGCTTTCCACACACTCCCCAAGGCTCGCCCAACTTGCTCCTATCTCTGCTCTGCTCTGGTGGTCTCTGTACCCTCTTTACCAGTTTTGCCAGCACTGCAGGCATAACCACAGCCTTCTTTCTGATTAGCAGCTTGATCACAGATGAGGGAGGTGATCAGGCCTTTCATTAACGCCATAGTTATTCAGTAAAGCACATGCACTTAACTTTATGCAATGTTTAAGTCCCACTAAAATCAGAGTTAAGCACATATAAAAGTGCTTCAGCTAATGCCAAAAAAGTATAAAAGAAAAAGGTCACCCCACATTTAAAATTCTCATAGAAGTGAAGGGAACTACAAGGTAAAAACAGGGGTATGCTTCTAACTGTCCACCAGGAATTTTTTTTTTACACCTTTAGGGAACTTGCATGACTGTTCTCACCCCATATTCAGACCATTTATTTCCTTCTCAGTAGCCACTACTTAACACAGCAGTTTCTCTTGATCACTAAATGAGCTGTCTCTTGTGCTGAAGTACTGTGCCTTTGTAGTGGAGATTTGCACTATATGCAGTTTACACCTACATAGTGTTTCAAAAGAATCCAGAAATATAGGAACTGTTATGCTGACAGTAGGAAGCTATTGTATCCTACTAGGCTCAGCAGGTTTCCTTGCTGAAAACCTATGGCACCTCAGCTTTGTCTTCACAGCAGACTTTAGATTCATCTCTTGTTTTTCAGCCAAACATGCTCCGTGTTTACACACATTCCTCAAACCTTGCTATGCAGCAAGTACTGTGCCTGCGTAAGTTTACTGGTAGCCTAAGATCAATAAAAATTAAATATATTTCCTAGTGGTCCTCTACTACCTATCTGCAGTCTTCCTGTGAGCTGCACTGATAAGTGTGCTCTGACCTTGACCAGAAATTGTCCATCTCCATATACTTCTATTCCATATCCTCGATATCACAATGCTTGCAGTGTTTGCAGCTTTGCTCTTCTCTAGGAGAGACACCTTTAAACACAAACTCCTAACGCAGGTCTATGCTACACTCCTAAAACAGCATAGCTCAGCACCCACTTATCAGTCAAAGATGACTGCTCACAGGCACTACATGGATCAATGCAGAAAGCAAAAAGCACCAAGGTGACATTTTGCAACACCAGAGAAGGATTTTTAAATACACGTTAGCCTGACAGTCTGATTTATGCTGAATTAAGGTAGTTCTAAGCAGCGGTGTGAGCAGAGACTGCCGCTCTTGGGCAGGCTGCCACGGGAAACCACAGTCAGAACCCAGGTTTCCAGGACAAGAACGCTTCCCACCATTTCCCCCAGAGAGGGCAGACAAGTTCTTCTGTGAATGAAGACTGCAGGACAAAATATGGAGCTATGAATCATAGCACTGTGCTTCCAGAGAGCTACTCAGTTGCTCAGAGACAGTGCTGGTATGGAAATAGGGCATGACAGCAGCATGCCCATAAGGTCAGGATGGTTGCATTATTTTCATTAGATTTAACCAAACCCTGACTGTTTAACCCACCATTAGCCACACTGAAGCTACACTTCTGTCATATCAAGTACTGTCCCATTTAAGAGCCAACAACTTGATTTCTGAACTAAATACTCAAGTCATGAGGTTAACATTCCAACACACCGCAAAAAAAAGTTTCATTTTGTTTGACTGCCTTTATACTCTAGTGCTGGCTGGTCAACCAAAGCATTATTTGCTCCTTGACAAGTTGTGAGGCCTTTTCAAGGATACACTTCATAAAAATCATTCCCAGCACAGATTGCTTTCAAGTAAATTACTCAGCATTTATTGCTTTTCATGAGCATTCAGAGAAATGGATTGTTTTGGGACAAGAAGATTCTACATGTCAAGATCAGTTTGTCTTCTGCAATGCTTTCACATCTATTCTCCAGTGAATTTCTTCTAGTTCAGACACTGACTTTCTCTCAGCTGCCTTAACCAGTCCCCTGGGATGCTCAGTTGCACAAGGGACTGCAAAGTTTTTAGCCTTGTCTTTCAAATTCTTTAAACTGTTATAGAAGACTGCTGCAGCCCCCTTCATTTATGAGTCATTGAAAAAAAATTCATTTGGGCATAATGCAACTTTTTATTTCCCCTATGAAAGCATACACATGTTCTGCAGCTGCCCAAGAATCTGTGCAATATCTTCACAAGCATATTTTGCAATTTGGCTTATTTTCAGTGGACTAATGCCTGACAGAGAATAAGAGACTGACATTGAGCAACACACAAGACCCCAGCTGCTCTGATGGCTCCTATTCTAATTTGCTGCACTTTCCCATAAGCAAATCAGAGGTGACTTCCACCCGTCTTAGCAAGCATAACTTGCTTTGTTACACTCCTTTCCACAAGAACGGGGCACATTTCTTTGGTGCTACCCAGGGCACTTGCCAAAACAGTGTAAAATGCCTACAGTCTTCATCCTACCAGTTTTATAAACCAGGTTCTCAATCTAAGCACTGAAGGAGGCAAATGTAGAGAGTTCCCTAGTAAGCAAATTCCTTTAGGAAATTACTGAGAAACTCAAATTAACAGCTATATCTACCCTCCCCATAGGTAACTCCACCTAGCAGCTATTTTTACATGTGTGTTGGGTAACCAAGCTGTCTTTCCTTACAATAATGGTTAATAGATGATGTGTCATTATATTTCACTCAGGAATATACAATGAAGTCGCTTTAGTCCCTCCGCAGATATATCCATATGTCCACCCAATTCTCCCGTATGAGTTCAAGTATGTTCATCATGGGGGTAGCCAACCACCTTTCAACTCTGCATACAGCATCATGGTTTGGGTATTTTTCGAGTATTTTATCCTCCAGTCCTTCCCTCAAACTGAAGCACAGCAGCGAGTGTCTCACTCTGAAGGCCTTTATTTTCTTAGTTTAGAGAAAAAACTTGGGACAGCAAAATTTGTTTGTTGAAACTTGGGATTGAATTATTGTGTGATAATTCTTTTTCCTCAGTAGATTCCTTGCTACCTGAGTAGACAAACATCCTTATAAGAAACAGGACAGTATAATCCTCATAACCAGCCTAGGCAAGGTATTTCCAAGAACTGGCAACTTTAATAAAGAGAATACTGCAAACAAGGCTAAGGAATGGAGAAAATGGAAACATTATCAAAGCAAAGTGTTCTACCAGTTGGGAGAAAAGTTAAAAAGAAGAGAATGCACTACCTGCATTCCCATCTGAACAGTAGCAGTGTAACATGGGAGTCTTCCTAAAGAGCAGAGGAGGGATGCAAGTTAAAGTAATGCACCTGCCTTCTTGGCTTACATTTGACTCAGTTTGAAAGAGGTAAAGCTCACTTTCATGAGACAAGACAACACCAACAACAAAAAAAAAAGATCATAGTTTTTGGAGTGTTCCAAGACTTATTATTTGCACATGGAATATTTTGAAACAACAAAGAAATATATGCAGCAAGTAGTCATTAATTTTATATGCAGTAATTGCCTATCATTGTAAATAGTTACAGCTCTCTGAAAGTTGCAGATGCCCACTGGTAACACATTTGCAAGTTTTCATAACAGAGAAAGTACAGCAGTTTTTAAATAAAGACCCCTTTTTTCCCCCTGCAAGAATTGACACAAGAATTGACAACCTGTTGCCACAGTTCACACGAGGAAAAATCTGAAAGCTATGAATACTAGCAAAATAATTATTATGTTTCTTCCATCTTTAGAGAAGTGATAAAACCACAGCTACCCTGAATGCTACACAAAATTGTGTCCAAAATTATTTGCAGCTTTGTGATCAAGATGTAAATTTGAGTAGCATTCTGCATGACTGCCTTCAGGCAGTTTGAGAGGTGTTTTGTTTTGCTTTTTTTTTTTTTTTTTTTTAAAAAGAAAGCCAACCAGCTAGAAGCAAGAAAAAAAACCTGCCAGACTGTTGAGTCAGAGTGACTCCCTGCAACACTACCAATGCTTTTACCACCACCTAAAGCAGATCATCTGTAATAAATATCAACTTTAAAAAAAACAAAACAAAAAAAAAACAAAAAAACCCAAGATTCCATAAGGAGAACAAAAAAAGACTTCAAACAAGTACCTCTAAGACAAAAATTATTGTGTAACATCTCAGCTATTCCTACAGTAATCAGCCTTACTCAAACAGATAAAATGATACCTCTTGCTTTTTTCTATTTTCAGAAGCAGATAATGTTTTCAGGGAAGTTTTAAGGGTGCAGCTTCATATAACATAACACTTGTATTTCCACTGAGAAGAAGTCTGTTTTGCCCCTATGGGCAAACTAACAACATGCTAGTTTCAAGAGTGACCCTGAGCAAAGCAAACACAAGTGTTGTTAAGCATAAACCTGTTATCAGTCATGGGAATCCCTGATCATGGTATTTTTTTGCCTTTATCTACACTGGACAAACACAAGGTATAACCAAAAATGATAATGTTCTGCCTTCAAGTACCGCCAGAATCTAAAACATGTACAAGATGGAAGACCAGAACAGAAGACAAGTATATGGTGAAGGAACAGCTTCTTCTGTCTAATCTAGAAATTAGACAATAAATGAAATTAGAAATTTACCAGGAATGAGAAACAACCTATAACAGGACAATTTTCCTCCTTTTTAGCCTTTCCCACAACAAGCTGCACCAGGGCACAGCAAGGGCTGTCCACTCCCTCCAAGCTGGCCAAGGGCAGCACCAGAGCCTCACGGGCCAGCCTGACCTGTGCCAGGTTCAGCCAAGGGGCCGGATCACCAGCCAGCTCCCTGGTGATGAGGCAGGTGTGAGGCCAGGCTGGCTGAGCTGAACTTCACCAGAGCTCCTGGGCTCCCCCAGGCAGGGTCTGGGGGAGGCCCCAGGTGAGGCTGGTCAGGGCCCATTGGTGCCCTAAGGGCCCTGACAAGCTGCGTAGCACATCTGCAAGGTAGCGAGGTTAATTCATTAAGGAAAGTGTAAGTGTTATGAAATATGAAGTAAAGCCACATTGCTCTTGCATGAGAGAAAAATTAGCCAATTTTAAAGAGCTAATACACATGTATGGAAGGGAATTAATTTCATTTTGTCCCAACTCCAGCCATTCATACTTTGCTGATGTATATAAATATATCTACATATATAAGAATGGTATTCAGACTAATACAGACAGAACTGTTTGGTTCAGTATTCAGATTATTGATATAACACTTCAGTGGTGTTTCAAAGCATTTCCAGAACCCGAGCAGAGTCTCTCCAGGTTGACTGAGGGAACTTTCAATGGTGCCTATGATTAACAGGCAGCATGATACAGTCTTGTTTTCATGAAACTGAGGCTCATTACCGATATTTGTTATTCATACACACTAGTTGTAAAGTAGTCCAATGAAAAGCAATAGCTATAAAACATACCATGATCACCATTTGAATGTGTTAGATGAATCACTATTCCACAAGTCAGACAATCCATTCCTACGGGAAAATCCCAGGTCTCTATCAGTTACTGAGTTCTTTTTGGAAGTAAGACTTCCTATTCTCAGTACTAAATATTCCCAGATTAATATACTTTTCAAGTATTGGAAGAAGGTTAAGATTCATCTGCACAAAAGCCTTACATTTGCACACTGAGTCAATCTAATTGTTTCTCAAGAAAAGAAAGGCAAATGCATTAACTGTTTAATGTGATTGATTACTGCTTAGAACTTTTCCTTTATTTTCAAGTGTTGGCATGATAACCAAAAAGTGCTAGGGAAAATTTTAATAAAAAACTCTATTCCCTTTGGCTCAAAATTCTTACCAAGATGTATTAGCTTTTATAATTTCTAATTTCAGCTTTCCCTTACATTGCAGGAAGCCAAGAATGTTACATCAAACTAAGCTGTATTTTCACTTTTTGAAATAATTGTGGGCATTCTTCATCCAACTCTAGAGCAGACAACATCTGGCATTCGTCTGTTCTCACTGTCTGCCTCAGAGCTGTCTGTTCTGGTTGAGCAGCACATAACACAGCCAAAATAGCTAAGTAAAACTGGAACCTCCAGTACAACCCAAAAAAGGCTTTGCAAAATTTAATGGACTGGTAAAGGACTGTTACCCAGTATGTTTCATACTGGAGAAAATCTGATACGGTCCATCACAGTACACAAGTACAGGTGTGCACAGTACCTCTCTGACCACAGTATCTGAATTTCTATAATTGACATTGTCCTCCTTCCAATGCAATATGCTGTGATTTGCAGAGTCATTGGAGGGTGTCCCCATTCATAAAGATTTTGTTAAAGATTTTTGTGTTACAGAATTTCGTTAGATTTTTTTCATGGCCTTTTACTCTTCATAGTTAATAGCATTTTAGACAATTTTACTATGAAATTTAATTACGTATTTACCTTTGGCTTAACACATTGAGTATGTAGTAAGCTCACTGACATCAAGCTCTTACCACTCATGATGTGTTCTAAATGTCTGAACTTATTAATTTCATATAGAATTACTGGGGAAAATTCAGACCTTGATGGAATTGTATTTTTTGCAGTTACAGTAACTTTAATAGCTAAAGACAACTGGTCATACAGCTGAATGTATCATAAACCAAATAGCTCCCTTTCATAGTTAACCAAACAGCTTCTTCCTCCCCCTCCAGTAACTGAAGAACAAATTATCAATAATAGGCAGATGGCTATTAGCATAATCCATAAAGCCAGAAGACATTACAGCACTTTGTATCTATCAACACTGATTAGCAGCATAAAGTTTAATTAGCATCTATGAAGAGAACAGTGAGTATCAGGGAAGGGATATGACAAAGGAAATGGTTTTAATAATATACTGGATGTTTTTCAAAGCAAAATAATTTTCAGCTCATAGGCTATTCAGCAAAGAGTGCTTTAGCAAGGATTGGTTCAGAATGCACACATTGATCAAAACAAGAGAAATTACAAGTTTTCATAGGCGTAAATTTAGTTAAAGTATTAGAATCTAAGCAGAAATAATCTTGTATGAGCTGAACCAATTCTAGCAGGCTAATAAAAAAGAAAATGGATTAAGGGATAGAGGCATCTTCTGACTGCAGGAAGAAAAGGCTGCATATTCTAGCCTGGTTAGCTTTGAAAAACTTTTCTTGGATTATGTCCAAGGTCTTTGACAAATCTTCTTCTGGTGGCCTTCATTAAACCCAGTATATGCCTATACGTAGCTATATAAAAATATAAAATCAAAGTCTAAAGACAAAAAAGTGTAACAGCTTGTGTCTCAAATATGCATTAAGAAATATAGAAAAAAAGTGATACAGCCTGAACGATTCCTGTTTCTTAGTGTTTTTAGTGAAAACAAATAACTTAATATAGGTAGCTTGCTTTTCAGATGAAACCTGAATTTAATGATTATGTAAACACTGAAGAATAGATGTTAGAATTGAAAGTATTTTCAAAATATCTTGTACATTTGGTGGAGACATTTGAGACCTTCCACTGGTTTATAACAACGCTTAAGATAACTCCATGCAAACAAAATGCATAAAGAACATAGAGAAGGCAACTGCTATCACTAATATGATACATAACTATGAAATACATAACTATGAGGTGGGACTTACATCACTCAGTCACCCCAACCAGCAAAGAGAAAGGTTCTGGATCAAAGAAGATAGAAGAGTTATCATTTTCTTCTGTCATTTGTATTCTGGTATTTTAGTGTATCACAATTCTTTTTGTGAGTCCTTTTCCATTAAAAGCTCTTTCTCTCTTACTGTATCTGAGTAAAGATGCACTTGCTACTGATGGCAGAGCTGAAACTGTAACCCAGACACTGAGTCTGGACACGCGTGGTGGGAGCAAAGATGTGGCATCAAAGTAAAAGATTCAAGCTCTTGCAGGACAATACTGTCACATTAACCTGTTGCCATTACTTATACTGAAGACAGCTACAGAAATACATGTAGTGTGGATCTAAGGTATTTCCTTCCTTCTCTATTTGAACAAGGTGGTTATTAGCTCAGTGGAGAGTGAGAACAGCCAGGACAGCTAAGGCAGAACTGTCACTCAGAAGTGTAGATAAAATAAGAGGCAAAAGGAAGATCCTAAAGTCGCCAGTTAACATTGACAAGTGCCTGAAAAAGAAAACCAGAGAAAACCTTTCTGTCTTCTCTGTGACATGAAACAGACTGTCACTGGTGTGGACAGTTTATCAGGGGAGAAAAAGAAAGTTCCCACATGGGAGCATCCACTTCAAGAATCCATTTTATCGTTAAGCATGCAGTTGAATGGGATAAACATCTGTGCAGGAAAGAGCAGATGCAGTCACAAACCACAAGCAGGGCAGGGAACTAGCCCAAGTTGGGTGCAAAGCAGAAGCACGATACACAGTTTGTCAGGGACAGTCTCTGTCTGCAGATGCCTCACTGAATAACATAACCTTTTTCTGCTAAAACATACCACCATCTGAGAGAAAACAGCGCAATGGCACATAGGCACTAGGTACATCAGATGGTACAACCTACTTTAGCAAAAACATTTGCAAGTGAAATATTGTGGAGTTAGTTTGAAGATTACCTGGGGGTACATATCCCTAGCCCTTCTTTGCAACAAGGACACTCTTCAGATAGTCTACTGGAGTGGGAAATCCAGTAAAACTTCCTTTTCTCCCTACTGAAAAAGAGCTAAAGAAAATTGCAAGTCACAGTGCTCTTCAGGTTCATAAAGCCATTTCATTAACTGTGCCCATCTCAACTGAGGCTCCCACATATTTGCAGCTTCAGGAGACCACACAATTCTCTTCTCAAATCTGCTTTCTATCCTTTGTAGCCTGTCTTGCCCACTATGTTCTGTTACTGCAAAGCGTTAGTGACTCACAAGGCTGAAGTCCTACATGCTCTGCTGAGTCTTACAGAATTCTTTCAAATTGGTTATCTTGATTCTATTCCCATTTCCCTGGAATATATCGTGTTTTACTTCAGAAAATGAATGAATTCACTCAAAAAAAGTACAATTTTCTTGACAGGAACACATAGGTCTATCCAAGTGGCTACACATCCAACATACCATTCCCAAATCACGACAGTAAGTTCCCAGATCCAGCGAAAGGAAACATTGCCTGGACACTGAGACCAGGTCTCACCTCTCAGTTGGGCAGGTTCTAGTAAAATTTCCTAATTGAGGACTCTATCATTATTTACAAAATTGTCACAGAGAATCTCTGTGAAGGGACACAGTACAAATTCACCATTTGGTGTGAAGACAATGGCCTTAGCTAGGTTATCTGGATATATGGGGATACTTCTTTCTGTTTAATTTCTTATCAATGGACTGTTTGAATATACAATTGTGAAAGTTTTACAGACTTATTTCTGTCTGCCAATTTACTTCCCTTTCTCAGTTCATCTTTTCACTTCCAAAGCTGTTACTTCTAAGCACCCCTCATCCCTCCTGTTCAACAGCTTCCTTCTGTTTAAGAGAACATGGTGTACAAAATATTTTAGAGGTAGAACACGCTACCATGAACATCACTCTCTTGCATGGCTCCCCTACTTGTCATATCCACAGCTTGCACTTCCATTTTGGATATTAATATTCTGTAAGTTTTCCAACTAGTCATGGCAAATTAACTGTCCTTGCCATATCACAGGCAACAACAATTCTGCTGGTCTCAGTAGTGCATTTCGTCTTGTGAACTCTTAGCTAAGAACAAAGGTATTAATATTAATTTTTGAGGTAAGGTCTTATTAGAAGGATCTCTTCTGATGCCATATTCCATTCAGAGGGAAAGATGCTCACTTGTGCCCTGCTGATAAAATTTTACCTACTTAGAAGGATGAAGAGAAAATTCATTGAATTTTAAATTCAGAGAAAACACAAGTAAATATAAACATAAACTTCATCTACAAAACCTAATTTAATCCAGATATCCCTGAGCATTTTGTTGGCTTTTTTTGCTTCTGCTGCTACACTAAGCATTGATTTCACAGAATTTTCAATCATAACTCCAAGATCTCTTTACTGAATTGTAGCTGCCAGTTCTGAGCTCAGCATCATGTAGGCATGGTTTAGGCAATTTTTCCCTAAGTGCATCACCTTACATTTGTCTACACTGAAGCTGACTGACCACTTTTCTTGCCCACAAAGTTTTGCAGGTTCCTTCTGGAATTCCATACCATTAGGATGGTATCCTGAAAAGGGCTCAGTATCATCTGCAGACCTCACCGTTTATTCCCTTCTCCAGATTATTGATGAAGATCAAATGTTACTGGTCCCAGCACTGATCCCTGAGAGAACTCAAGATTGACTCTCTTCCATCTGGAAAAGTGGCCTTTTGTTTCCTGTCCTTTAATCAGCTTTCGACCTAAAAGAGACCTTCCTGCAGTCCTGAGGCAGTTTGGTGAGGCATGATTTTCCTCTACAGCAGGATAAGAACACTTTCCCAATTGACCACTTTTATGCATGCACTCACTCAGTGAGCTTATTTTATATTATAGACTCTACCATCTGTCTGGGATGTAGCTCCAACTCATCAGGCTGTAGTTCCCAATATTACTCCTAGAGTCTCTTTTGTAGATGTGAGTTGCTTTGGTACCCCATCCATCCTCTGGCTCAATAGCTGTTTGTCATAGTAGGTTATACACTTTGGCCACCAATTTTGCGATTTCATACTTGTGTTCTTTCAGGCCTCTCAGGTGAATGCTATGCAGTTCTGGTGACTTACCTATATGATCTAATGCTTCCTGCAGATATACACTTCAAATCAACCTACTTCCCTGGCTTGCAGGCTACAAAGACTGTAGTACTGCAGTGGGTGTAGGAATGTCACCAATACTTTCAGAAATAAAAAGTGATATACAGAATTTATTCTGATTGTCTTCTGCAGCCTTACGCTGTGTGCATTTCCTCCACCTCACTACTGGCTTCTGGCTTTTGACATATTCAGGGAACATTTCAATGTGAGCTTCCACATCCTCTAAAAGGTGCACTTCAAATTCTTTCTTAGTCTTCTCAGTGTTCAGTTCACATTTGACCTGCCATGCTTTATGACCTTCCTGCTCTCCTCTTTTGGGCAAGCATTTCATTTTTAAATGCACATTCTTCCACTAACAGAACCTCATTTATTCTGTTGACACAAAGAGGGGTTTGGAGTTCATTATTTTTACTGCTGAATTGTGACAGATAGATCATCTGGGCTTCTAATATTTTTAAACAGATTCTAGGCTGCTTGCAGGCCCTAATACAAGGCCTGTTGCACTAACACCTCTTAAATTAGCAACTATCCACTACTCAAACAGAAAAAGGAATAGCATTTTTTCCTCTGGGTTCTAAGTCTACTTGCTCTAGGGAGTATCCATTTATTGCATCAAAAAATTTTATCTCTACATCTGGAGCCACTGATTCAGTCTACATGTAGGTAATTGAAATTTCACATTATTACTCCTTGCCCTATATTTGCAGGTTCTATAATTGTGCTTAACATTTCTTGATCACTATCATTCTCCTGACTGGTGTAGTGGTAGTGCAATCCTCAACATACCTTTTTATTATCAGAGTATGAAAATTCCTCCCACAAAGCTTCTATAGTGCTTCTCTTTCTCTACAATACTTTCATTCTGTTACGCTTTCATGTATTCTTCACATACAGTGCCACTCTCCCACCTGTACATCCTACTCTGCCATTCCTGTATCATTAGTAGCCTGGCAACACTGTAGCCCATTGATTATCCCCCTTCCCACAGGTCTCTGAGATGCTTATGTTATCAGGGCTTTCATTTGATGCCAAACTCTTTAATTTCCTCATTTTAATTTTTAAGTTGGTAGCATTGGTGTAGAAGCACTTGCCCAGTCTTTACTGCTTAATTCTGCATGTGCCAGTCATCAGGCACTCCAAGCAGCCTGACCTGCCTTTTCTAGCTGCCCTGGTTGGTTTCCTTCCTGGATCTTCCTAAGGAGCAGGAGACATCAGCTGTGTTCCCCTCAAAGGTCTTGTCAGTCCAAACCAGAGGTGTCCTTCCATAACTGTTAGTTTTCTCCCTGCTTCTACTTAAACACTCCTTATGGTGTTTTAATTTTCAGTGTGAGCAGCATGGTTCCATTTTGATTAATGTACTACTGTAATTTCTAAAACATGTGAGCAAAGCCACACTGGCTCATAGCTTTCTCATGTAACTGTCATTCATGTTCCTGCAAAATATATGTTTGATACCTTCTTAAAGAAATAAAAAGAAAGTCTTAAAGCATGGCATGAAGCTTCTCTTTTCTAATGGACACACTTAATCCTCTGATTTTTGAAATCTGTATGTAAAGAAAAAGGTTTCAGAGAAAATATAGATCCCTTCAGGCAGTATCTCAGTACAAACTGTTAAGGCACATACCTTCCTAGCTGCTGTCCTGTAATATGGGGAGCAAGTCAAATGAAAGAAACATCAAAAAGGGGAACAATTACATGATAAAGGCAAATTCAGAGTGGGCTATGGTTTGTTTCTTGATAATTTAACTACTCTTATCATTTTCATTCATTTCTGACTATGAAACTAGAAACATCATGTCTAGTGCACTGACTATAGGAAAACAATTAACCTCTTTCAAATCTTTCCTGAAGGTATTTCTGAAAATACTGGTGATTTGCTTTCAGAGAACTGGGCAGGTGCCTCACTTTAGTGCCTACATAATGGATAGTTTATTGTGTGCTGCATCCACAGAAATATGGTTCCATGACAACTTGCAGTTATGGGACTTGTTGTATTACCTCAAGCAGTAAAAGAATTATCCAGACACCATCTCCGATTCCAAGATCAAACCCAAATTACATCTAATTACACCCAGACAACTGCGAAGATGAAACTGAAGCTTCCATTTCATCCTCAGTTCAGGATCTGACTCAAACCCATTTGAAAGTAACAGAAAAGCATTCCCTGATAGCAAGGGACTTTAAATCTGCCCCTGATTCTTGCCCTATCTGAACTAGCCTATTGAGTAAAATGTAGTGGTGTAACTATAACGTCTCAATGCTTTTGCTTAGTAACCAAAAATCAAAAATTTTATAATTAGCTCTAATCTAGAAGATAATTCACTTAACAGTGGAAATTGGTGGTCTTCTTGAAATGGATCACTGACAAAACCAGTTGCAGGATTCAGGCCTGACGTGGTATATCGTCAGCTCCTTTTTGTTACGAGACAGCCAGGAGACGGGAACAACTTTCAGCCTTTTACAAGGTCACCCAGATTCTACAGATGATCAGTAAGTGAACAGAACTGTGCTGAGCTATTTATCATCTTAACTACATAGTCTTTGGCTTACAATATTTATGACTGTAGGTTTATTTCTTAGTCAAATCAAGTATTAATACTGAACTCAGTAAGTTGTTATATGAATCAAAATCACATTTTTTCCTTAAATCTGAGTGAAATTAATTCAAATATTTCATTTGCTTTAAATGTGCAATTAGCAGAAATGTTTTTCAATTGCTCAAGTGACAACTTCAGTCTTCACACTTGACATAAAAGATGACATATTTTTAGACAATAGAATTGACTAGAATGTTTTAAGTATTTTACAGTGTAGTAATTGCAGATCTGCTGGCAATAAATCAAATACAAGAACGACAAATGTTGTACTTAAATAATTTGAGGCAAACAATGTCTCATGTCGTCTGCCTATGTCAGCTTCAAATGAACGGATGTCAGTAAAACATCTGCCTCGTTAAATCCTATGCTAGCTTACATAGCTATGCTCGGCTTCAAGTTTGGTGTAGAAATTATTTGTGCATATCATAAAGAGTATTCCAGTGCCCTAGAACATCCTTTGTTGTTGATATGTCAAGAAGTTGTTTTCCTCTGGTAGCTTACTTTAGATTTGCCTTAGCAATGACACAATACATAAAATATCTCTAAAGAGCTGCAATGCATCCTTAGCATATTTGTGTTCTCTCTGTCATATAGAGTCTATGTGTTTTTTTAAACAATGTCTAAGTCATAGCAGATGAGTCATCCTGAAGATGGCAGGACTTTGCCTGAAATCACAGCAAGGGCTACTTGATCCAGCTTCTTTACTTCACCATAATTATTTTTGAAGCTGTAGTTCCACTTCCAGGGGAGAAGAAGGAATATGTTGACAGTGACCATAATACAAATGTCAAATTCCTTCTATTGCACACTGAAAATGATTATAGGACTGCAGAAAAGACAGTGAAGAGGAAGATAATTTGCAAAAAGCAGTGCTCGGCAGCATTCTTACGACTTATTCATGTGTTCCCAATTTATTGCTATTTACTGTCTTTTTAACATCCCAAAGATCACAGCACTGTAACAGGTAAAATCTTTCTGTTGAGGACGTGCTGACATCTGTGTTCACAATACCTAACCCAAGATACATCTCATATTGAGTTATTTTTAACTAATAAGGCTGTCCATATTCTTGCACTGCAAGTGGTTAGGTACATTGCTGTTAGAGTCTATTGCTGGTACTGCCAAGAGGTTTCAGCCTTGCTAAAATATATGAACAAATGTACTTCCAAACCTCTTCACCTGGCAATGTGTCTCTTTTTTAGGGTGTGAAAAATCGGAAGAAGGAAATGAAACACTCTCATCTTCAGGTAAGGATAAAAGATGATATACAAGAAGAGATGCATGAAAGCAGGTTCACTCTTGATCCAGAGATAACTCAGACACCAAACACTTAATTGGACAAAGAGCTCACTTAAGCTGAAAGGCCTCTGAATGTGGCCTCATGTACCTTATTTGTCAAAGAACAACTTTCTAGTTCACACGTTTAATTCTTTTAACAATGTTGTTTTATTTTTCACATTTAAATCTAAGATGGACAGAAGAAAAAAAAACAGAATGGGAGCCTTTGGAACAAGAGAATATACAGTTATTCACTGAAAAGTTGTGCTGGACTACAGTTAACACAGAAATATCAGATGAAAATCTGGAGACCATGAAATAATAGGTTTAATATACATTAGAAACAGATAATATAAACTGAATGTAAACAGTCAAAATGTAGTCTTGTTAGAAATCCGCTGAAGTCCATAAGGTCTGACTCTGGTTCTAGGAATATTTCCATTAGTAGGACAGAATTAACTGGTAACACACAAATCTTTACTGATCTTCATTTATTTTTATTAAAGACCTGTTTGCACACATGTATTGTATAGAAGCAAGTGGTAAACTGTTCAGCAAGAAATTAGCTGGAACTTAGGATAGCAGTAATGCATGTTTTTAAATCATATATTCTGTTTCTGAGTGTAATCTCCCTAACTAGACGGATGTCCTGAAACGATATTGAATATTAAAAGTGAATTTTAGAAAGCATTATCATTATAGAAAATGTTAGCATTGCAATGGAAGGGAATTTAGTAAAGTACACACCCTGATGATTAAATACATATTTACCTGTTTACTGCTGCTAATAAGCTACATAGTTTAATCAGCAAGCTATGTAGCTTGACCTATAAAATACTAAAATGGGTCAACAAGGTACACTTTTCATGAATATAATATGCAGAGAATAGTAAACTTTGCATCTTGAGTATTGAACTATGCACTCAATCAGCACAAAAGTGTAACGGTAAAAGTATGTAGGAAAATCAATTAAGTGTACTGCTTCCTCAGCATACTGTACTCCATGGTTATACAACTAAGCAACTGTCACCGGTGGCTACCCCAGAGCACAGCAAAGATTTTAATCACAAGGATACCAGCAGTTCATACATATACAGCAGAAAGGCTGGAATCCTCTTTTACTACTTGAATTTTCCACTATGCCTTCATAAAATCTAAAATAAAGATGACAGAAGAAACTGGCCAACAGGATATAGTAAGTGATTAAAAGCTACAAACTAAACTAAGTACACACACAGGTGAGTGTAAGCTTGAGGGGAAACAGTGATGTTGTTAAAGGCCTGGTTTGATTTCTAAGCACACAGTGTCATGAGCCCAGTGCAACCACTGAGGTAGAGTGCCTTTGCTAGGCACAGGCTATCGATTACTCAACTGGACTATAGTGTTAATCAATACTGGCACTTTTAAAACATATTTCTGTTACAGTATATTATGCTGCCTACTGTTCTTGAAGAATATTAGGAATAAAAATGCTTTGAAAAGGAAATCGGCAGTTGCAATATTTACTAGATTTAGGTATAATAGAAATGGCTAGCATGAACAAGTGATTTGCAGAAAATGATAGTAAATGAAAAGAAAATAAATAGGATTTCATTGCCTAACAAATAGAACTTCAATAACTAAACCCTTATGTAATGGCCAGAAGTTACAGCCAAAGATGAATTTACTGTAGGCTGGAACAGTAATTAGATGTCTCAGAGCAGTAGGAGTAAGGTGTTTAACAGACACATTATCTAGGCTGGGCTCAATATTACATAACGTGCCACTATGTAAACGCTCAGAATGTGATTCAGAACTTAAAAATACCTAGTCTAAGATTTATCAAACATTGTTTAGATACAAAGATCTGAATTTAAAGTGAAAAATGCAACCAAACTGATTCTGTTTGGCTCCATTCTGGAAAAACTGAGACTCTGAAAAACTGAAATGCAAAAAATAACTAGCTTCTTCCTTCCCTAGAGTGACAACTTCTTCTCTACACTAAAACTACACATAGCTGCAAAATATACAAGGTCTGCAAAGCTTATCCTTCATTATTCCCTGTGATTACTACAGTGACCCTTATGGACAAATATGCAGATTTGTAAGCAGTCAGTAGTTTGCAGCCACATTTATCTTCTTATGAAATAAAAGGAGATTTTCTTGACTCCACAATCCTTATATATTGCAGTCATCATCCATAAATCATGCTCAACTTTGTAAGTCAGCTTGAGGGGATAATGTTTTCTACAGTATTCTGTACCCACTTGTTTATTTCTTTCTTTGACACAAGCCTTATCCCTCTCAACCAGGTACATTCAACTCAGCCACTGGCAGAGAATCCCACTACTTTCCAATAGGAGATCAATAACTCTCAGAAAGACACTAAATCAGTAGTGGCTTTGGTTTGGGGATACTACTTCTTTATTTTAGAAACCTTTCAAAAGCCATATTTTCAGAAACAGAAATTGAAAGGGGCTGGTATGTAGTAATTCAGTGAATGGCTATTTTTATTTGGAAGTTGTCATTAGGTTCTTCAGAACCTTAATTTGAAAAAACAGAAACTAATTCCCTGGCTGTTATGGTTCTGAGCATAAAAATTGGAATTCACTACAAACTGCAGTAATTGAGGCCAGCTTGATCCCGAGAACGACATGAAACCTTAACCCTCAGCAGTCTGAATGGCCCAGTTTATTTCCACAGGCTTTTAACGCCTGGTGTTCTAATATTCTTTCTCTGACTTAATGATGAGCAGGGAAATAATTAGTTACTTGGTAACTTCAATTTCCTCACTAACCTTCAGATTAAGATCAGAAGTGTCTTCAGAACATCTATCCTAGCTTCTTGTAAATTATAAACCAATACATTTCATTCGAGCTATGGGAAAAAAAACTGTGTGACTAAAAGGCATTTTCCAGGAAGGCCAATGTTTCCAGTATCTTCTTTTAGCAGATCTGTTCACCTGATTGGAAGCAGGATTCCGACTCCAGTTTCCCCAGTAGCTTTCATGCAGAGAGAAATACTCCTATCCCTGTTTTACTATCCTTTATCATGCACACTATCCTTTTGTATAGATAGCCCTTTCTTGCGAGAGTTTAAGTGGTATTGAACTCCTATCCTTTGCAGCGTCACAGCTTCTCATAATCTGTATGTCTGACCTGAATTCCCTGTTCCTGCGGATGTATTTTGCATTTGGCTCTGTTGCAGTACATTTTGGTTGAATGAGTCTAGCTTACCAAATCATCCGATTGCCTGTGTTCTCACCTTTATTTTCCTATTCTTGTTTATAACATTTGCAGGTAGCACAGTGACTTCCGATGCACTGAGCCATCAGCACAACATTCTTGATTAGCATCAGGCCTGATTACTGATTTCTCAAACCCCATGCGGAAAAAATCCTCCTTGCTGATGACTGCTTTCGAGATTTGTCAGTACATCAAACAATCCACAAAAATACATACTTTATTTAGTGTGCCTTAGTAAATATTTCTAAAGTGAAGTGACTATTTCTTATTTCATAGCACCCCATATACCTTAGAAAGCCAGGATCTCTTATCAGACAATGATGCTCCACACAAGCTAGTGCACTTGGCATTGGATTTGGATTTACTTTTTCAGCACACCAAGAGGGCAGAGATTGCTCTGCTATCAGAACTCAGGAAGACAGTCATAAACATTTTCTTTTCCAACTGAATTGGAAAGGAACATTACAATGTAACAGTGCAGACCCAAGAAAGCGTTATCCCTGGGTTGTCCATGGGTTTGAAAGCGGCAGCACATTCTTAAGAAAATCTGCAGCTTACTTAGCTGAGAAACATAGGAAAAGGCCCTTCATTTGACACTGCGACAAATAACTCTCCAGCAAAAAAGACAAGTACTCATTCTTGAAACTTTATAAAATCCCTCTAAAATTCCAACAGTACAATTCTAAAGGGATGTAATTAAATAATTTTGTTAGTTATTTCTAGCACACTTATACTATATCTTCTTCCCTTGCAGTTCAAAAAACTCTGCTTTCATCTCTCCCTAGGCATAGTACAAGAATGCTTTATATGTGGCCTGTTCTGAAATAAATACATTTTTGCACTCTGATATGCCCTCCAGGAGAGAGGATTTTGCAAAAACATAAGAAAAATTGACTCAAAAATTAACCCCCAAACTGAATGAAATGTGATTAGTATTTTGAGTGAGTTAAATAACTGCTTCTTGATATATTTCTGTGTTTAGTGCTGTTCACAAGCACAATATTGTACTTCAATGTAAACAGTTTATCTTTATCATAGTGCTTCATTGCTCACTAAAACTTACCTTTCCAGTCAACTAACTTGTAGAGTAAGAGTTTATTACTGTACAACCACTCTTGTTTAGGACTCTCAGCTCTGGATGCTCAGTAAAGCTCTTTAGCTCAGAAGTTAAAAGAAATCAACTACCACTTCACATACTGCCTAGCATCAAGCAATTAGCTAATATTTTCAAGCAGGCTACCGCTAATGTAGTCAACAAACATGGCCAATTGGTCAGGTAAGAAGTGTAACTAGTGATGAAACGGGAAACCTTTCCACCTGACTTCCAAAATAGACCTGATGAAGCAGCAACTAGCTACAAACTCCAGCCGCAAGATGTGCATGTTTGGGCCATATCAGTGAGCCACCTGGAGGTGTTACTGTTGTCACGGGACACATTCATTGACATGGAAACAGGACACAGAGAAATAAAAGTAAATTTTCCACTAATGTAAATTTTAGGACAACAGCAGAGATGTTTTACAGTACTGATAAAAGGTCCTTGAATAGTCTAACGACAATAATTAAAAAAAGACACAAAACAAAAACAAATGCACCTTCCATAGAGTTGGGGCTCATTTATGAACATTTGTCAATAACTGTAGTTCTCCATTACTTTGACAACTCTATTCATTTTTACTTATAGCAACGATCAATCTTGAGATTCCACAGAATCCTCTTGAGTCACAAGTATTAGCTATATCCTTCCTAACTGTGTTATAAATAGTCACTTCTCTGCACATATAAATAATCTGAACAGCAGCAGACGGATATCCCCAAAATATGCTTTCTGTTGCAAGAATCCAGACAGCTGCTGTCTATCCCATATAGCCGAGCAAATGACAAGAAAAATTTTCTCTTGCATTTCAGCAGCTTCAGTCTTTGGTAACCTGAATGCTACTGACATTGGCATATAGCCAAGGCTCATTGGCGTCAGCAGGAATCTTTCCATTCACTTCAGTAGCCTTTGGATTAGTTCCATATTAGCTTTCAGATTTGTTCAGATGTTTCAAATATATCTGATATTTATTTTCAAGGGCACAGAGCGCAGAATATCCTGTTTGCTGAATGTAATTTGACATAATGTAGTTTAGCATGATAATAATTAGAAAATTCTTTCCTTTCTTGGTTTCTTGCTTACATTTGTGCTAATCAAATAGTAAACTCATTTTTATTACCTAGGCAATAAATGAGTCATCTAAAGAAGTAATAGTTGAATCCTTCATCCATTCTTTTACTGGAACACTTAAATTATAACTTTTTTTAAACACAAAGACCTGACTTGAAAAAACAATGACTTTATACAACCATAACCTCAGTTTACACTTTCAGAGGTTACATTTATTGGCTGAAAAGCCCATTTATAATATTTAATTTCTTCTGTAATATTTAAGGAATGATGTGTCTTCACACTGTAGATTGCAACCTGAAGTAAAACAAAAAAAAATTACTTTGAATTATATTTTCTAGAACAACTGCCCTAATGCTCTTAAAGTATGCTGTCATCATTGCATAATTTTATCCATAAAATCCTCCCTTCTCTCTGTTTGACACTATTACCATGCGTAAACAATTCTTCACATATCTAGCTTGATAACGACTGATTTTTTTGTACTGGGTAGAAGAGTTTAAGCATTTGAGAAACTAGATCCTTCTGAACTTTCTTCTTTAAACTCATCTACTCCAGCACAATACTCTTCTAGTGCTGCCTGGCGAAAAGGTAGCAGTGCTGTGCACTAATCAAAGAGAAGGCTGCGCCACTGCGCATAGTTATACGATAAAGATAATTCTGAAATGGTGTCATCCATCGAGTATTCTAGGGATGGAGAAATTAATATACTAAAATAAATGAATGATTAATACGACAATTGAAATTGAAATCTCATTTAGCAAAAAGCCACGTCTGTGCAAGCACCACCTCTGCGCAAGGAGGAGCCAAGAGGCGCTAACTCTGGGCACCGGCGTGGCCAGGGCAGTGCCGTCCCTGTGCTGGGCTGCAAATCCCTGAGCTGCAGCTCCTCACCTGGGACGGTGCAGATGGCCCCTCCAGCTCTGTCTCACCAGTCATAAACCCACACCAGGACTAAGCCGTAGTTCCCGGCTGAGCAAGCTCACTCTGGCCCACAAGGGAAGGAGGAACTCCGAGAAGGAGGCTCCAAGGAGCGCGTCTGGAGAAGTGATGGGTCACTGAGACAGGGCAGCTGTGAGCTCCTCATGCAGCACAGCTATCCCCGAAACAGGAACAGCCCACCTTTTACTGCAGAGCGCTCCCCACTCCGATCACCTGCCTCCAGCCCTTGTACCTATCATAGGCCGGGGATATTTCAACCCAGATCAGTTCAACAGCCCTTTCTTAGATAGATACCCTGACACAGATATGTCCAAATATATCACCAAATTTAAAAGTTTAGTAAGATATAGCTGCTGTGCCAAGACAGATAAAGACTGGAAGAAATATGAAGAGATAAAATTACTTGCGCATAGTAAGTCAGTAGCAGAGCCGACCTTATGGAGTCCTACTTCTCTAACTTCAACTCTGCTGCCCCTTCACTAAACTAAATGTAGTAGCAACACCCTTTACTGCAGGCAGCTCAGGATACAATTTGGCTTACTGGCCACAGCCAAGAATGGTAAAAATGTATTACATTGTAAATCACAGTAGAAAGGACAGACGTGTATTTACCAGCTGCTCAATGATATTGCAGAGCAGAAAAAGCTGGTCAGAAAAAGCTGGTCAGAAAACGCCTGGTGGCTGCCAAACCCCAGTGCATGTTCCTCTTTATAAGTGGGAGGAATCTTGGCAAACTTCCCTGCTGAAGTAAAGCATGTCTACTTCAGAAAAAACCATCCAATGTATGCCAGAGGGCAGAACAAAATCTGCTAGATACCATCGCCTCTCTGTAATCTGTTTACAATCTAATTACCACTTCTCACATCCCTGAATCACCCTAAAAAGCTGATAGTAAAATAAATAAATAAATAAATAAATAAATAAATAAATAAATAAATAAAGGTTATGTCCATAAAACTGCTACTATATATCGAGTCCCTTCCTGTAGTCTGTCCATGTGATAATTCTCTTTCACTACTCTCCAGGACACTCCTATGAGCAAGAACTCCAAAGATATTGAAAGATCACTGTGCTGACATTTTTAATAGATATTCTCACTCTTTCTGATTTATATTTGAGAAATTAAAATTATCAATACTAGTAAAAATCAAGAATATGAACAGTGTTATGTATCTATCATCGATACCTATACTAATAAACGAAAGGTGTATTTGCATCTTCAGCTATGTCTCTTCCTCTTGCTTACAATACCATTATTGAATGTTGAGCAAGTCAGTAAATGTTTGGAGAATGTTTCTTAAACAGCTGTATGTTATCCTATGTAAGAAGTATGTCGGAGTCTACATGCCAGAAATGCCCAGTCTTTCTTAAGCACTGGGTTTCATAAATGACTCCATTATACTTTGCTGCACCTGAAAACATCTTCCATTTTGTAGGTACAGATGATGGCACCAATTTGAGTTCAAGTTCAGTTATAACACTGAGAGGTCAAGTATGGAGTCTACAACAAAGCAGCCCTCTGAGAACCAGGTTTTGAGCCCTGCCCAAATGGAACAAATAACCTTTAATGGTACGAATGCAGGCTTTCTAGCCGACAACTTTTTCTGTGGCTTAGCGGGATAACATTGATAAAATGGCAATGGTATATCTGGAGATAGATAGCCCTATGATAGGGAGCCACCACCCTCCACTCTGCTCACATTTCACGTCTTTGCTTAAAAAATCTTCTGTGCTTTTTTGATAGCTACACCTAGTGCTCTGCCTGTTATTGGCATGCTACAGAAAGCTCGGTTTGATGAAGTTAAACACTGAGAAGAGCTATTCACCAATGTGTAAGAGGCAAAAGTAATGCAAGTGCATCCTGACAATCATAAGACACCTCACAACACCTGATTAGGAAGCAAAAGACAATTTTCCTTAACTGAAAGCTGTGTGGTTCCATCTTTCACGCCGATTCTTACTGAGTTTCACATCTAGGGCATCAAATTTCTTTCTACCTTTTAGAAATTTAACTCTTTCTTTCTCAAAAGTGAATTCATTTAGCCTGAATAAAACAGAACTGTTAAGAGAATGTTAAGTCGTTGGTGAGAAATCACGAAAGGTATAATCTTGTAAATTAGTCTTTAGACAGGCTTCTCTATTCCCAATAGTTTCTGATAAAATTCCAACAATCCAATAACTCAAGGTTAGAGACTGTTTAATTATCAGCTCTCAAGGTTCTAACGAATGTCAGCCACGGCACCACTGAAATACCTTCCTGGATATTTTCCTAAAGTTCACATTTTTGATGACTTTACACATTAGGATATTATTATGGTAAAACAGGGGCTGGCAAAAACCTGCCATTTCTTTCAGCCGATGATAATTTCCAACCTTTATTCTAAAGAAAGGTCTTATCTCACCAAGCCATGCTACAAACCCATCAAATTCTTGTTCCCACTTAAGCCATATGACATTGTATAATAGCAAAGTTAAGCACTCTGACTGATCTTCATCAAGGAGTGCCTGGAACTGGCAGCAGTTCAGCACTCAGACCACAGTCCAATTTACAGTTTTGGCAACTATTTCCGGGATATTCTCCAAATTCTTGCTCCTGTCTTTGAGACAAAGTGCCTCTTAGCAAAGAGTCAGTGAACCTGGACAACTGGAGGCTTCACTCCCTGCACAAAAGCAAATCAAAAACCATTTTCAGTGCACCACTAACAGTCACTGAAAAACAGCTTCTTCAAGCAAATGTTTTCACAAACTTCACTGACTGCACTTGAGCTGTCACTCCCTTGCATAATCCCTTTTGACCAATAGCAGAATGAACCACTGCCATCGGTTAGCAGCCACTCCAACGCTCAGTATGGAATACAGCAGCCTTTTGGAAACCTGTATTCAGTTACTTGCTGACACCTTCAGAAATATGTGGGATACTGTCCTTGACAGTAAATCAACCAAGGCTTTTTTTGCTATGGTTGTGCAATTTTCTTGCTGTCAGAAATGTCTTCAAACAAGTTGTTAAAACTACGCAGCAATAACCCTTTGATAAACTCACAATTCAAAAGAGAGTTACTGGGCTTTACAGGGCAGTGTGGAAATCAGAATTTTCTTCTATCATTTTGATTCATTCTACGGACAACATGCAAGCCCAACAAAATGGCCCCAAACTGTACAAGTGACCATGGGGGCTCCTTTCAAGCATCAAGCATTAATTAATCTAATTCTGCAAACAGTTCCAAATCTGTGGTCATACATGCTGCTCTGGAGTATACAGCTACTACCTCAGCCCACTCTTCAGCCGTTTATAAACCTCTCCCATTGCCCTCCATGAGGTGCTAAGTATTCCCCCAATCTGCTGGCATAGCCAAGTGTGATCCCTAATCCCATTCTCCCAAATTTACCTGAGTTAAAAACAGACAAACAAATAACAGCCAAAAGTGTTTAAAATAACATGGATCCTTTTCACAGAACTGGATTAAGGTGTAAATTATGCATATATTTCTGCCTGCAGAACTGATGGGTGGAAGGGTGACAAGCATGGGTAGGCACTGACGTCTTCAGCAGGATGTATTTGAGACAGGCATGTCTGACACTAGTGTCATGCAGCAGGGAAATAACTGTAGCTGCAAGTGCAAATGTCTGCCAGATTGCAAACTCATATATCCACATTATTGTAAGTAAGATTCATAGTGAACAACATAAGGCATACATCAGACATTTATGCATGGTATTCAGTTAGTAAGACATTTTTGTAGCGAATACCTAAAAGGATTGGAAGACTTTCTCTGAAATTTAAAAAGATGGGAAAAAAGCCCACAACACAATAAACAAGAAGTTTGGGGGAGAAGGGAAGGAGAGATGCTGGTGATGCATGTTAGAATTAACCCATTGCTCTTAATTATCCTGCTTTCACATATTTAAAATATATCTACATTTTCCAGTTGCTAAAGAAGAGCAAAGAAGCAGTAAAGCCTAAAGGAAATTTTCCCTAGCTTTAACTACCAGCATGTCCTTGAGATCAAAATAATTAGCTTTCTGCCCTTTACCAGGTTACTACCCATCAGAAGAGCTGCAGTGACTGCCACCCCAATCATGAGAAACCCACAAAAAGCAACCACTTGAACCGCAGCTGCATCCTGCTTCGGACTGGGGTAGGCTAAGGATCCACATCTAGACAGGTAGCACCTAGCCTGGCAGCTGCTGAGCACAGACTCAGACTACAGCCACAGCACTGAAACCTGTCTAAGGCCGGGACCACCTGACCAGCTCTCTGTAACGCAGCTGGTAGCACATGTGTGAGCAGTTACTTAGTCAGTCAGGCTTCAGCCCTGAGTTTCTAGCCTTGGTTTGAGTTTGGGGAAGGAATATGCATATATATTGGGAGGAAAATTTTTAACTGACTTTTCCCCCCTTTATCTGGCCTACACAAAGTTCACATTAAATATATGTGCATATTAAGATAGTGTGCTTCAAGATTTGATTAACAGCAGTTTAACTGAAATGAAGAAACACTGGCCTAAATGGATCAAAGCATTTACAAATGTTAACAGTGTTTGTAATACATAGCCATATTGCTATATTTAAAAAGTATTCCTTACTTAGAAGCAGAGATTTCCTTAATGCTATGGAACTAAATAAAACACCGTGTTAGATTTGCAGAATTAAGCATGCTTGATAGATGACTTGGGGGAAGTATCTTGTATGGAAGAACATTTAGTTTATATTGTTAATAGTATGGAATATTAATATGCTCCAATCACAGTTTGAAAAGCCAGCTGAGAACTCTTTACAGGTACTGGAAAAAGTAATATTTAAACAGTGGGGGACAGAAGAGGCTCAGTGTACTGAATAATGATTATTTGGTTAAATCAGAAGGTATAGCCGCCACATCAAATGAATTGAAAAAAAGTTAAATTTATCTGACAGATTTCATCATGCTAATGCTAGCAAATATTACGTATATATGCACAGATTACCCAGTACTTAACATAAAGGCAAAACTGCACTTGGAGGTGATTTAGATTCAATGTTGTAATTGCAATTGAACTCAAAGAAAGTCGTACAGCCCAACTGTATACATTTTGATCTGTTTATCTTCTTCCTTCCTTCCTTCCTTCCTCCCCAAGGAAAGCTAGAAGCTTTGGCATTCAAACTTTGGCATTCAAACACAAAGAAGATTACAGTATCACAAAACTCAAAATGTGACATGGAACGTCACTGAAAATAATACTAATAAATTTCTGCATCATCTAAAATGCTGTTCAGTGTAATTCTTCCTAGCATCTTCCAAACCCATCTATGTTAGTAGATGTTTCAATGCAGCTGCCTATGCACATGGACTTTTCAGCTAGTTGTTTTACTGAAAACATGAAGTTTTCACAAAGTTGGGGAAATAATCCATTCTATAAGCATTTCACAGGTGTGTGAGGAAGGAGGCTAGAAATAGGGAAGGAATAGATACACTTTTATGATAGTGGTAAGCCAAAGGTAAAATGCAAGTAGCTTGCTTGTCTCAGCGATAATTGTGTTGAGAAGGAAGAAAACAACTCCCTTTTGAATGTTTATCAGAATGTGTCCCCCAAATCCATATGGGTGAATTTATTGTAGTTGGAAGTTAATTCATAATAATGTAATATTGAAGAGTTCTGCCTAGTGCAAGTTTATTGAGAAATAAGTTTTCGTTTTCCTTAGAAAGTAAACTGACTGATGAAATGCCCTGAAAAATAAAAGGTTTTGAAAGAAGCCGTAGAAAATGTCACTTTATCACAACCATCTTACTGTCGCTTTGAGGTTTTCTGTCTGCTTCTGTCATTTCATGAACTGCAGAGATACTGCCATGCCCTTTTTGTTATGTTTGAGGACACATTTTAAATCTGCGTGTAAGGATTTGTATCCTCACCAAACTTGCACACTTCTCCTGCAGTCAAGCAAGAGAATGCTGTCCAACCCTGACAAGTTCCTGTTCAAGGCAGTCTGATTAAGCCAGCCCCTACTCTAAGGGATAAACTCATCGGACTAGCAGCTCAGATGTGTTACTTCTGATTCAAAGCCAGATCTTTAGTTTTCTTAAAGCTTCTCAAAGCAAATTCAGAACCCTGGCTTCTTGGCAGTCCCCAGTTTTGACTCCTCTAATCATACCCTTAGCTGTAACTCATGGGAAAACATGCTAGAGATTTCTGGCATTTGGACTCGTCCCTGCATAAATTAGGGTAGAATCCAGTTTGCGAGATTGCAATTGGCCACAGTATTACCTGTAAAATGATCACATATGATTAAACTATAAGGTGCTCTGGGTATTTGTCTTTTCCTCTCTTTGAGATCCTGTGATGAGTGACATAATGAAAAACTGCTTATTTGCAATGAAGTTGTGGATTTTGTAGGGTTTTGTTATTTAGCTGGAAAAAGTGATTTTAGAACAGTCAATGGTACATTTATACTTTCAGTTTTCATGTATCTTATGCTTTGCTGCAAGCTACCATATATAGACTTTCCTCTTTAGTTATAAGCATAGCTCACCTCCATTAGTTTCTCTCACCATAGAGCTATTGGTCTGATGTTCACCTCAAAGACTGACTCCTCACTGTCTGTACTCCTGTCTCTGGGAGAAACCATGAGATTATCAACCAGGCTTTGAGCTTCCTTTGTCATTCTGGCCTTAGGTATCTCACTGCCCAGCGGTAAGAAGAGTTTCAGTTCTCTTCTGCTTTCAGATTCTTTTCCTCTAAGCACTCCGCTCTGGAGATTGTTCCACTAGCTTGAAAATACTGGTGTATCTGTTCATAATTATGGCACTGTGAATCTGTTCCTGTTCAAACCCTTTAAACAATAATAATTTGAAATATGATCATCATGAAGAACAAATGCCTTGTATAAAGAGATTTAGGTCCAAGAAGAGAAGTAAAAATAATTTTGCAACATAAGAACTATCTTCTTTTTAAAGGATTTATTTTAAAAAGTTTCCTATTCTAGATGTGTCTCTTAAACATGAGAAATGACAAGAGGATGAAGAAAAGTAAAATGCTAGCTAGAGACACACTTCATGAGACAAGAAAACCTATAAATAAATGAGTGGGAAAGTAAACCAAGGTAAAGGGCATCTTAAAGACACAAAATTCTGGTGATTACATAGCTCATTAGAGTAAGAAGAGAAAGAAATTGTAACTTGTAGATTTGAAATGAAAGTATCATTAGTATCACAAATTGAAAATGCAAATAAAATAGTAATTTGATAACTGCAAGATATAGTAGCACAACCTTTATAAAGTAAGACACGGCATTTGCATTGATTTCCAGACTCATAAAAAAGAATAGATGCAGTTATCCTTTTTTACTTTTCTGACAATCATTTACGGTGAAGTGCAAGCAGGCTGACAGGCATTTTAACAGTGATCGTAGATTAAGTTACCGAGTGCTGCTGTGCATTTTCTTCATTTATACTAGCAAGTGAATAGGGAAATCCTGCCACTTCCCCAAGTCTCTTGTGTACTCTGATGAGCTTCTCATCTACTTTAAAGCAGCAATAATCAAATACATTTAGAATGATGGTACACATTGCTCTTAATGCTTTTCTTAAAAATGACAGGTTTAAAATATGCATTTCTATGTCCAACTAAGTTGCAAAGTGAGTTTGATGGACAGGATTATACCATAAAGGAAGAAGCTGAATTTCAAGTTTCTGAACCGAGCAAATGTGCACCTGGCTGAAGAGAGAGGTTTGTGATATTTGGAACATCAATGTGGATATTGCACGATTCACACTCAGCAGTGAGAATCTTTTTACTTAACTTGTTTGTAAGCAGCAGGCGTCTATCAGGAGACCTGATTTAAACACTGCAGGTTTAGAGGCTCAGGATATATGTATACAGACTATTAAAAAAATGAGAGGGAGGCAAAAATATGTGGCACAATTAACCAGCATGATACATAAAGTTTTCAGAAGTAATAAAGACCCTTTGAATGAAGTTAAATGTAAAATACTGTAAGACAAGCCAAGAATTTGGAGAAGGTATGAAAACTAAACATAAAACTTCTAAAATATATATTAAGACCAGGAAACCTGACAGAGACTCTACAGAGTCATCTGATGATCAAGATGTAAGAGGGAATGCCCATAAAAGATACAGCCATGCTCGCCATGGAGGATCTTGGAAAGTACTCATGCTGACAATGTTATTTCAAGGTAACACACTGATGGATTTACCTCAAACAGAAATGTTAATTTGAAGAACTTATGGAACAAATGAACAGTAACAAATTGCCAGGACTAGATGGTATTTACCCAACAATTCAAAGTAGCTTAATAGAAAATAAATAAACTATAACCACAGTGTATAACCTCTCACTTAAATCTGCCTCTGTACCAGAGGACTGGAGGATAGCTACTATGATGCAACATTTAAGAAGTGCCATAGAGAGAAAGGCAAATAGAAAAGAAAAAAAAAGAAAAAAGGAAGTATCTCTTCCTATCAAACACATTTAAGCCTTGAAATGCTCTGCTACAGAATCCTGAAGATGTTAAATGTTCACACAACTTCAGGAACTAATTGAACAAATTCACAGAAGAGAAATCCACAGTTATAAAATACGCAATTTTTGGCTCAGTAAGACTCCAAGACACATACCAGAGCTGAGAAAGTAGTGTGGGAAAGTGTCAATACATAATTAAACTGTTCTGCTTTTGCCTAAGTTTCACAGCATTGACACTGTAAAAGACAATCCTGGGCTACACGGACTTTTTGTCTGATCTATTAAAGTTGTCCTTATTTTCTTACATTAGAGTTTTCTTCATAGAGAGCATTCTAGCATCAGAAAATCTACAGCAGAGTTAATATTTAAGTTTTTTAAACAAATTCTTTTTTCAAATTCACTGATGAGGGCATGAAGGCATTCTATACATGCAGAGGAATTTAAATTCATGTAAGAGCATGAAAAACCCTTTTTCCTGCTGTGTATCACAGCAAAAGAATTTAACACTTTGATCTCTGTAAGATAAGCTGCAGTGAGTCTTGCTGGGACAGATTAAGATTGTTTCCTCCTCACCTGTATTCCCAACCCTCTCACTGGAGCTGAAAAAAAGAATTAGGTGCTTATCCATCAGACACTCAATCCAGCGTCTCAGCCCTCATCAGTGATTTAACCTATAGCCTCTGCCTATGGGTGAACGTAGCCCTGTGTCCCAGGTGTCAGCTCTGCAGGGGAGCCAGCAGCACCTGGCTGGGGCAGGAGACAGTGATGGCAGGACCTTAAACCACCATCATAGGGATTCACCAGAACCTGTCTGGCAGAGCTTTAGAAGTCAATACCGTCCAAATTCAGTTATTACTGAATATACTGGCTACTTCGATGTATTTCTCTACCCTTAATTTTCCTTTGATGCAAGTTTCCAACAGTACATATATTTTCCTGTTGAATCACAGTTAAAGAATAATCAATAATACGTGTCTGCATGAGAGCGAGCTTTTTATTCTTCTATTTTTTAACAATAGGAATTCAAAAAAATCAAAGTGCTAGATAAAAATCTCTATTTTGATTTCTTTGCTGGGTCTACAACTATCAGAACTATCCTTTGGGATGGGCGAGAAGGGGGCAAGTTTTTTTCAGAGTCTGAAATAAAACTGGACAGATGTACTGAGCAACTAGGTATAAGAAAAGAAGGTTCTCCAGTAATGATAATCTCATTTGTCCTCTTTTGACTTGTTTGGAACATAAAGAAGAAACAACAGACACATCTGAGGCAGAAGAACTCAGGGATTTCTTAAAACTTTAGATGCATAGTTTCTGTGGATTAAATAAAACTGTGTAAACTCTCTTGGCAGCACAGTAAGTTTCTGTAACTCTGCAATGCTAATTTAACAGAAATGGTATGAATGGCATTATATCGCATATGTAACGCACGGGTGTTTTCTGTATATACATACAGCCATATGCTATTATTTATCATTGCAATGGGCAAATTTGCTTAACTACAAATTGCTAAAGATTGCTATAATAAGAACAGAAATGTGTTCTCTCAGAATTATCTAGTATGATTTCAAATGTTGTGCAGTATAGTTAGCAAACAGTATCCGTATTTTTCTGGAATTTCTTCATTGCTGCTGGAGATCCGGCGTTCCCATTTCAATACCTTCATATAACCTGAAATATCACCTTGAGGAATATCAGACAACTGTTGAACAGTTCCACTGTCTGGCTTAACACGAAACAACCTTGTTTTTTACTGTGCCCCTGCTGATCCTACCAAAGAAGAGAAGAGAGCAAGGACAGAGAGTTTTATATACTGATGTAATATTATCAATACATTTCATTATTTTTATCTTATGCTTTATTAATATTTGCAGAGCCAGCTAACAGGAAAAAAAATCTCATGTTCATACAAAGCTCCCAAGCAGATAAGACACTGAGCTGCTACCGCATTGTTAAAACAACCTATTTCTGTTTCCTTTAAATGGAAATTACCTTCACATTCTTGTGATTAATCCATACACGCACCCTGGGAAGTTCCCTGTGTAGGACGGACATAGATGAAATTGATCTACTGTTAAAGGTAAGTTAAAGACAAGTTAATCAGAAGTAGATTCTTGAAGAGCAGTTGAGCCTTTGTTTTAACTCATAACCTCTGGGAAAAACAGTCATAGCCCAGAGGACGGTAAAAATGAGTAAACTAAACAACTTAAGAAGGAAGAGACAAGTCTAAAGCTGAAAAACTCCAGTAAAACCTGCTTCAATTAAATCAATAAATCTCCTAGCAGCATGGAAGGGAACAAGAGTGCTATAGTGGTCAGGAGTTAATCTAGAAAATCTACCATGGAATCAATGTGAAGTTGCAGAGTGAGAAACAAATTTCGTTTTGAGCTGCTAAAAAAACTGTGTGTGTACTTTGCCATTTGCCAAGCCTTTAAAAAGATGGCACTTTCAGAGGAGGGCACTGGCAAATGGGCAAGAATTATAACCCTCATTTTCATACCAAAGCTTCCATGAAATCCAAGCATCATATGGACATACGGCTGACACTACCAAAGGAAAAATAGGGTGAAGTTTCTGACATGGACAACTGAAAACGACACAGCTTAACTTTCAGAGAAATACAGTGATCTGATGGGAGCTGTAAAGAAAGGAGTGACATGCAGATAAAAGATGCAATTGAAATTTCAGTAGCAGAGAGCATGCATTTTTCATCAGTAAGTGGCAAACTGTGTTTGCTTACATGGATGGGTGCAAACAGATGTCAAGCGAGGCTGGCACTGGCCAGCTGCATTGCTCTGTTACCATTAGCAGTCTACCCAAGCTGAGAAACTTTGCTGGAAGCTTCAGAGGATAAGAACTAGTATAACTAATGAGTTGGCTGAGCCACTTCCACAGAAATAAAGCAAGAGAAAATAAGGATTTGGATATACAAAGCACCATGGTAAAGCCAACAGCTGCCCATTTTTGCTCTGCAACATAAGAATTACAACATCTGGATGTGATTCTGGCAAGAAACAGACAACTGGACAGGTACAGACGAAACAATAATGTCACTTTCCATGTGACATCTTCTTTCTGCTTTGAAATATTCCTTTGTCATGAATGCTGGAGTTGGAAATGTGTCCACCTGGGTTAATAGATGTATGACATAGTATAAACTATCTGTTTTGAGATTATTCTTCCCTTTATGACCAACTTTACATTCCCACAGGTTCTTTTCCTAAAATATAGATTCCCAGACTGATGCTTTTAGATGTAGCCAGAAATGTCAGATAAAACTTACCTCTTGTGGATTTCCACATACAGCTGCAGAACATACACTGATCAGACAGTGTTACCCCTCTGGAGACTACAAATGGATGTGTTGCACTGAACTCCTCTGACAAACATGAGAAGTTGGTATTGCAACTGAGATTGGTTTGTCCACTTTTTTTCCCCAACATGCACAGACCAAAAGTGTAAAGTCACAGAGCATAATGTTGATGCTATTCAAGCTATGGAGGCATTCCCACATATTTCAGTGAGGACAGAATGATATGACATCTCTTCACCACATCAAGATTCAATTAGTGAGTTTTCTAAACAACTTTCTCAAATTGAAAGAGATCTATTGCCATAAAGTCCAAGACTGACTTGTGAGAGAAGCAAGAGAACAGAGACTATTTTATTTACTCTTACCTCAAGTGCATGTAACTAAATGTGTATTCTGGAGGAGGGGACAAGCAAACTGGACATTTTTCCCTTTGCTACTTATTAGCATTGTTTGTCTATGTTAAAATTATATCCACAACAGTCAAAAGCACCACCTTGTTCTCCTTTGAGCCCACCTGGCACTGTTTCCAGCAGAGGTTTCGTTCATCTTAATAAATGTATTAGATTTATCAATTATGGTATCAAAGACACAGAGGTTATCCTTGATAAATAAACTTTTAATTGAAGGCAATGATAGGCAATCTTTATAAATATCAAATAACTTCAGAACATTTGGCAAATATGTTTTGTAACATATCTGCATTTCAAAAAAGATTATGAAAATATAGATTTCTGTGCTGTTTACTTTTTATCTGATATTCTTTGTTCTTTTTAATCTAGAGAAACCCTGGACAAAGGGTTGACAAAAGTCAATTATACAAAAGTCAATTGACTTGACAAAAGTCAATTATAGTCTTGCATTGTTATCAAGCAAAAGCGAGTCTGAAGGAAGTTTGTGTCGGGTTTAATCAGTGTGTCATAACAATATGGAAGCTATTTATTAATATTAAAAACATTACTTTATTTTAATTATGATAGTAAATGCAGCATTACTTCTCTAAGCCAATTATGCCACAGAGAACTAAAAATAAAGTAAGAGCTCAGACAGTTTTACTTCAGAGAAATCCATTAGGGGATTGTTTCCTGGTATTCCGGCCTGTATATTTTATATGTAGCAAATCTTATCTATGCAGCAATTTTTTCTCCAGATTGCAGTAAATAAAACTGAACAGCTGCACCCCTACCAATTTGAGCACAATCTCACCCCATATTTTATCTTAAACACTGGCAGACTTGGTGACTATCACGGCAACAGGCATCCTAGAGAAAGACTGTCATTGCAAGCGGCAATAACATGCTTACGGAAAACTGCATGAAACGATGAGCAATAAAGGGGTATCTTCACAGATACTGAACTCTAAACAATCTTCTCTCAAGATTACTAGTTTTAATGAGAAGCAGGAACCAGTTGCCCAAATCTCAATAAATCATTACTCAATATCAATTCAAGCATGTGATTCCAGCTGGTAAATGCAAGGCTTTTTCTCCAGTCATCACAGCTCAAGCAAGCAGAACAATCTCACTCGATAAATGACAACTACTTTATTTTTAGTGGAAGAAAAAAACAACAGTAGAAAATAATAAAAATAAAGAATTTTGCAAGAAAATAGGTAAATTAAGGCAAGAATCCTTCCTGAAATAATTTGGTGGAAGCAGGGCAGAATCTGCTTCTATTTCCCTTAACTTGCAGCAGTTCAAAGACTGCGAATTCATTCACTCTAGGTTAATAGGTTGAACTAGCATAGTTTTCCATTACGATTTAGGTTTGTTATTGTTTCTCTATATGAGTTATGAAATAAGCTATCATAACATTTTCTGGCATGATTATGACAGCCAATATCCTGTCTCAGGGCAACAACATCTGGATACTTGTTTGCTTAATCACTACTGAACAGTCTTTGTAAGGACTTTTTCAACTTTAAAATTAACTCAACTTTAAATTTTCAACTTTAAAATTGAATGTTTTCTTTTTGGGAGACTTTCTCCTTTTTTGGGAAGGAAATAGCTGTTCTTGCAAAAACATGTATTTTAGCACACAATTTTTAACTACTTTTTTTTCAGCAAACCCAATAGCAAAACTAACAATAAATCCAAAAGAAAGAAAATTTGGTTCTATTCTTAATTATTGACAATGTGATTTATTAAGGAAGTCAACTAATGCAAGTAAAATCCAGTAATCGCATTACTTTTTTGGAAGTGTTCTGCAAAAAATGAATCTGAAAAGGTAACTCCTACAGCCATAATTATTTCAAATCTTACTCTGTATCTTACAATAGGAAGAACATTCTAGGATATTTACAGTCTGTAATACATACAGT